>NC_085890.1:2400000-3600000 GCF_035222375.1 Podospora pseudocomata | reverse complement strand
AGCAAGGGGAGGAATCACATCCGATGCTTCCAGATTCCTACACGCAGCCACCGTTGAGCCAGACAGCCCACATGTCTGTTACACCATCGGCAAGTGGCACGAGTGGTGGGTATGTGAGCCCTCCCGACACAGGTGTCTGGCCGCCACAAGATCAACCGAAGTGGATGCCATCGCCAGAGCCCGCGAAGGCTGCGTACAATAGAGCTAGTGGTTACAACTGGGAGTCCCCAGAGCACCTGTCACTTCCCCCAGACACACAAGCCCAGGCTCAGGCGCAGGCCTACGACAGGTACACAGCATTCCAACCATTCCAACCACACATGTCGACGGTGCAGCCACCCATTCACGAACTGGATGTGCCGGTCGGCCACCCTGCAGCGGGTGGTGAAGGTCCGGTCGAGATGAGCGGCACACCCATCCAATCACCGGGCCCCAGATGGACTGGACAGCCGTAGGGGATCACCAGACACGGAAGCAGAGGTTGGGGTTGAACTACTCATGCAGGCCGAGGCAGCGGTGAGGGAGGGAGGCGGGCGAGGGAGGGGGAGGGGGTCAAAAAAGAAAAGGGCTAGGTTTTCAGACATCCGTCATTTTCTCATGGCATGCATGAGATGTTTCTTTTGTTTTAGGGTTCTTATGCATATGTACAAATTTAGATACCATTTGTTTTATTTGTCTGGCTGAGTCAGCGACCCCCACTGGGGTTCAGCACGAGGGGAGGATGGCGTTCAGAGAAGCTGGTCATTGGGAGGTCGAAACGGGCAATTCATGGCGGTCTGCAGGAGGCAGAAAAATTTGCTCATGGGCGTTACCAAATCGGAGACTCAAATACCATTCGATGTCACGAGGCACCATGCTGTGTGATTGATTGCTCGCTGCCCGGCACATGCACGTCGAGTTGGTTTCAGTTGTCGGTGCCGTGTAGCGCATCACCCCCAACCCTTAGAGGATGCCCCCTCCCTAAATTCAAGGTCCCTGTAGCGGGATGGTGGGGGGTAAGGTTCGGGTATGCTCCCCGTGGATGCATTGCATCTCGTGGACCAAACTTCTCACAACCCTCCCTTTGCCTCGTGTCATCAGATTGGCCTCCTTCCCAGTTTCCCGGCACTTGGTGCTGCAATGTGTCCCACGCAAAGCATTTGTCTCGCAGCGATGCCGGCGACGGTGACCGGTACGACCTCCCTTTATCCGCGCCTGCAGGACCATTCGTGTTGCTGACTCTCTCCATTTCCATCCGCTGCCGTCATTCCATGTGAACTCCCTCCACTACCGGTATGGTACGTCCTGCCGTAGTTGATAAGCGCGCGCACGGAGAATTGCCGAGTCTTGGCAGGGCAAGTTTTCGTCATTTCATCTCATCTTTCGAGCAGACAAAGGACTGAACAGACTCGATTGTCAGATGCGGTTCGGAGAGCATTTTGATACCAAGCTTGGCATGCTACGATGGCAAAGGTTCCGACCGCGCCCGTCCGTACGCCGGTCTGCCCCGTGGCTGTTAACAATGGGCCCTGTGCCAGGAGGGGCCGCTGGTGCAAGTTTAGCACCGCAACCCCCTTTTCTCTCCAATCAACCTCGCCGTTGACCTGTAGCTAAACCAACATCCGGTCTTCCGATTCGGCGGCGCTCCCTTCCCACTTTCTCCCCGGAGATGTCTCCGACTCCCATGATATGTTAATAGGATAGGGCTTTCGTCTCTGCTGGATATCGATCTTGGGGCCTGATCACTCTTTTTTTTTCTCCTCCATGTCGTCTCCGCTGGACGATTGGCTCTGGATTTTGCGGAGGAACCCAGGCGCTATTATGAGGTCCACGTCATCTTCACGATGGTGGGACAGCTTATGGCCTTGCTATAGCTGCTGCCAGAGGATATGGGTACGTTGCCACTACACCGCCTTGGAGACAAAACGCACAAGTTGATTGACACGTTCTAGATACCATCACTGGGCACCTTCAGTCATCAATGCCTGGGCGTCGTGGGCCACGTTCCGTTATGGATTGCCTTGCTGACAGTAACACTTCGATATGGGCTTGGCCCGGTGTGGTCAAGGTATCGCCCAACCTGGTTACGCAGATTTGCTGCTGAGGAGACGACAATCTCTGCTATCGATCAGGAAACGGGCGACTCTTTGGGAGTCAAAAGGTCAAAGTGGACGATATGGAATTTGTCACTCTTGTTGTTGTCTGTTGGAGCTCCCCTGTTGGGCGTTACGGGGGCAGTCATTTGGCCGGAAAATGCCCAGGTTCTCTTGATGCCCGTGGGGCCAGCTGTAAGTCCTGTCCTTGCTACGCCCACATGGCAGGATCTGTGCCCGGGATGCTGATATGGACGTCGATAGGTCATATCTAGCACGATGCTCGTCCTCGAGCGTCCAAGGACCCTTCCAGGCGCCGTCTTGATGATCCAAGGGGCTTTACTTCTGGTGGAACTAGCCTTATTCATTGTGGTTCCCGATGTTGCTGGCAATGGCTGGCCCTCGACGGCTGTCTGGGTTGGCGAACTCTCTCTGACCTTCGCCTCGATACTCGTGATGCTGAACATGCCGTTGAGGGAACCCTACGCGGAAAGTACCGGAATCAGCAAGCCATTCACAGCCCCAAACTCTGATGCTCGCAGTCCCGAAGATCTCATCACAGCCTGGCAGTGGATGACTGTGTCGTGGTTAAGCCCATTGATGAAGCTCGGGTACAGCCGGCAACTGAACGACGATGACGTGTGGTTTCTTGCCCTTGAGTTTCAACATGGAAGATTACACACGCTCTTTCGAGAGCTCACTGGCACCGTTCTCGTCCGTCTGCTAAAGGCGAACGGCCTCGACCTCGTGATCACGACATGTCTGGCAGTACTCGAATGCACGGTGGAGCTGATCGAGCCTGTTCTGCTGAAACAGTTGCTCGGTGCACTGTCGTCTAGCCCGCCGGATAAACGAACCGCGATGATCTATGCGGGCCTCACGCTGTTTGGGAGGCTAGTTAAGGCACAGTCGTCTGTCTTTAGTATTTGGTTTTGCCGTCGCAACTACGAGCGCTCTCGCGGAGAGATGATCACCACGATATACGAAAAGACGCTTCGTCGGAAGGCCTTCACTTTTCCCGGTGGCGCTACCGACTCCATCGAGGGCGCCTCCCAGGCTCAGCCCGAATCTCCGTCCGATGGCATCTCCTCGGAAACCACACTTACAGACAGTGAGTCTAGGCACAGCGACGACGCCGATAAAGTAGAGCCAACCCGATACCAGCGGCTCGCGGCATGGTTCCATCACCATTACCAGACTATCAAGCCCTTCATTCCTCAACTCAGAACGATCAAAACCAAACCTGACGACTCTCCCTCCTCGACCGGCAAGATCATGAATATCTTGCGCAGCGACGTATACGACGTAGCACAGCGCTTCTGGGAGGTACCCGATATCTTTACTAAGCCGTTCAACTTTTTATTCTCGGTCTACCTTATTTGGAAGATACTTGGGCCCGCCGCGCTATCCGGTGCCCTTGTTATTCTACTCGGTATGGCCGTCAACGTTCTCCTTATGAAGGTCTTTGTCAACATCGAGAGAGCTCGCCGGTCAATCACGGACGTCAAGCTTCAAAGAACCTCGCAATTTGTCGAGTCCATCAGACATTTACGCTGGTATGACTGGCAGGACGCCTGGTTGGAACAGATCATGGACAGCAGGAGGGCCGAGCTGGTCAAGAGAGCCACGGCCAACATTGTCTCTCTCTTCATCAAGACGATCAACTCGCTGGTCGGCTTCTTGTTTCCTTTGGCAGCTTTTTTGGCTTACACACTCATCTCTAAGAAACCTTTGACTGTGGATATCGCGTTTCCGGCGCTGGATCTGTTTGGAATGTTGGAAAGCAGTCTGCGGGAGATGCCGCAAATGTTCCAGACGTTGCTTAATGCCAGGGTGTCGATGCAAAGAATCGAGAAGTTTATGACGGAGCCAGACAGGGAGAATGATGACTGGGACGGGAAAGGTGGGGAAGGGTCGGATGGTCCTCTTGGAGAACTGGAGATTGCGGTGGAGAGGGCGTCGTTCTCATGGCCTGGGGTGACGAAGGAGGTCCTCAACGATGTCACGCTTTCGTGCAAAGCCGGTTTGACCATGGTCTGCGGGAGAGTTGGTATCGGCAAGACGGCACTTCTTCAGGCGGTTTTAGGTGAGCTGGATCAACATGGCGGTGAGAGAAGGGTGCCCAAGGAGGTTATTGCCTATTGTGCCCAATCACCATGGTTGGAGAGCATGAGTATCAGGGACAACATTTTGTTCTGCTCGGTCTACGACAAGGCGCGGTTTGATCAGGTCATCGATGCTTGTTGCCTGCGGGATGACCTTGACAAGTTCAAGTCCAAGGACCTCACGCTGATTGGCGAGAACGGGGTGGGCCTGTCTGGTGGACAGAGGGCTCGCGTGGCTTTGGCCAGGGCTCTTTACAGTCGCGCTCGTATCTTGCTGCTGGATGATCCCATTGCGGCATTGGATCACCAGACGGCAACGAGCATTCTGCAGAATCTTTTTGCCAACAGGCAAGCCCCTCTGACAGCTGGACGGCTGATCGTTTTTGTAACTCATCGAGTGGATATCGTCAAACGTTACGCCTACCAAGTCATTGAGGTTGTCGAGGGTGGGAAAGCTCAAACGTACAGCATGGCGGAGCTGGAGAATAATGAAAGAGAGCTCGAACACCTGGCTGCTCTGGCTGCTGCTCAAGAACAGGAGGCTGCTCCCGCCGACAATGGGGGAGAGGGGGAAGAGCCAGTGCCCGACAAGTTTATCCAGGACGAACACCGCGTACATGGCGGCGTGTTGGTATCGGTGTACTGGCGATACATCAAGGCTGGCAGGATTGCCTGGTGGTTTACCATGATCGGTTTCTTTATTGCGTATAGGGCTGCCAAGGTTGGCTACTTTTGGTTCCTCAAGGAATGGGGTGAGGGATACGATGACAAGCCGGCGAATGCTCACCGCCTACATGCTCTTGGGCTGAGCGGTCACCCAGATGATCTTCAACAAGCAGTCTTCTCTCAACACGTCTTCCAGCAATCTCGAGTTGGTCGCTTGAAGAGCTGGCTTGACTTGAGTCGTTATCTACCCTCGCCAGCCGACAACGTGATGCCCTGGGCTGTCGGCCTCCTGGTGCTCTCCCTCATCCAGGTATTTACGGTAACGTGCTCTGATGTTGCCCTCGTGGGCATCATCTACGAAGCTGGCAAGAACCTGTTCCGCGAGACCATGCAGCGCGTCTCCAACGCCACCTTCCGGTTCTACGACGTCACCCCAGTGGGGAGGCTGATGAACAGGCTCACGTCTGACATGGGCACCGTTGATGGAAGCGTGGCCGTATTGCTGCAGACTGTGACATGGTCCACGTTTGCCTGGCTGTCTGCCATCACTGTGATTGCCACCATCACGCCGTCATTCCTTGTTATTAGCGTCATCATGACAGGCATCTTCTTCTGGATTTTTGACAGCTTCCTCCCCACCTCTCAGTCATTGCGAAGACTCGAGACGGTGTCGTTATCACCGCTGATGTCCAACTTTGGCACGCTCCTCGAAGGGCTCGCGACGGTTCGCGCCTTCCGGGCCCAGCCACACTACCAAAACCGCATCGTTTTCACCACCGACTCCTTCCAGCGAATGGACCACTTTTATTGGTCGTTACAAAGCTGGCTTCAGTACCGCTTCGACTTGCTCTCCGCCTTCACCACCTTTGCGTTGACCCTCACGGCCGTCCTCTCGGGTCTCTCGGGTGGTACCGTCGGGTTTGTTCTTGCTTCGGCGGCGAACTTTGTCAGGTCGACTCACAGCCTCTGTCGTCGGTATGGCGAGCTGCAGATGCAGTTTGTCAGCGTCGAGCGCATCGTTGAGCTGCTGAGTCTGGAGCAGGAACCCAAGGGGAGCTTCAAACCGCCAGCTGCCTGGCCTTTGTATGGGGATGCTATTGTATTCGACAATGTTACTTTGCGGTACGCGCCAGAGTTTGAACCCGTGCTCAAGAATGTCACCTTTGCCATTCCAGGCGGCACTCGCAACGTGGCTGTTACTGGTCGCACTGGGTCAGGAAAGAGTACACTGGCATTGAGTCTACTGGGGACATTACACCCCGACGCGGGTACAGGGGGGTCAATCCGCATTGGCAACGTCGACCTTGCGGACGTTGACAAACACGCGCTGAGAAAGAACATCACATTTGTCGCCCAAGACCCGGTTCTGTTCGCCGGTACACTAAGGGATAATCTCGACCCGCTTGACGAGAGAGGGGAGACCGAACGAGCGGATGTGTTGCAACGGGTGCTGGGGATGTCGGGGGATTTCACGCTCGACAGTCCGGTGGATGGAGGGGGAAAGAATTTGTCTCAGGGGCAGAGGCAGCTGGTGGGGCTGGGGAGGGCGATTTTGAGGAGGAGCCCGGTGGTGATTATGGATGAGGCGACGGCGAGTATTGACGGGGAGACGGCGAGGTATATCCAGCGATTGTTGAGGGAGGAGCTGAGGTATTCTACCGTCATTACGATTGCGCACAAGGCGGAGGCGGTGGAGGGGGCGGATTGGGAGGTTGTGTTGGACAAGGGGGAGGTGGTGAGAGCTGGGCCGACGGGAGAAAGTTGATAAAGTGGATGTCAAAAAAGGG
Organism: Podospora pseudocomata; assembly: GCF_035222375.1. Taxonomy (NCBI): domain Eukaryota; kingdom Fungi; phylum Ascomycota; class Sordariomycetes; order Sordariales; family Podosporaceae; genus Podospora; species Podospora pseudocomata. The sequence goes on along the minus strand of NC_085890.1, from coordinate 3,593,370 downwards.
AGGGGTGGCGGGAGTGCGATCTGAATGAAGAGTTTGCGATCTTAGATTGGAAGACTATGTACGTTTTTGATGATGGGTTGTGTGAATGGGTATGAAATGAGAAAGGTACACGATGAATCATAATACAGAACGCACCTGTTAGACTCCCTCTCCCGCCTTGTTCTTTTCTGACTTGTCAAGTCGTGTTTTGCTACCACCACTGGCACGAAGCTGGTCTGTCCATTGAAGAACCTGGCATATGGCTGGGAAGCAGGTGCCCACTAGTGAGCTGATGATTTTGGAATCACTGGCCATGATGAAGTGATTCGAGTTGGCACTTTTGGCAGTGAGGATTTGGATTGAAGGGATCCCTTGTTGTTCTTTTGGGCTGATGGCTCACTTTTTCCACGGAATACCGAGTGGTTGGTAGGTGTGGATTCAGGGAGGCTGAGGAAGTGGAGTGAGGGTTTTTGTTTACTGGGGGATGACGCGAGGAGTGCTTTTTGGATTCAGCTGAAGAGGTTTCTGAGTCGTGTGTTGAGGCTGAGAGGGAAAAAAGATGACGTGAGAAGTGGATGGGGTGGTGGTGGTTGGTGATGGGGTGAGTGTTCTGGGTTCTTTGTTGTTGGTACAGTGTTTTGTAAGAGAATTACTGTGTTGAAGGTTTGTTGTTGCTTTTCTATGGATGAAAACCACCGGTGAGTGAGTGGTGGGAGGAGACAGTTTGCCTTCTTCTTTGTGCCGATGAAGAGAGGCTGCAGAATCGAAAAAAGGGGAACTGAAAATAGAATGAACAGAGCGAACCATGTTGTTTTGTGGTTATTTTCTGGTGAAGGAGAATCGGATTCTTGGCCGCATGGGGGTTGTTTCTTTTGTGGATGTAGATAGTTAGCTTTGAGGGAAGGTTTATAGTGAAGCTGTCGGCTTCGAGAAGTACCTAAATACCGACTCATCTGCTTACCTACCTTAGAAAGGATGATCTCCTGCCAAGTAAAGAGGAGAATATCAGTCTCTGTCTCATGTGCATTGTTGCACAGTGTTGATCATCAATCCATCTCGAGATTCATTTTGATCGAGGTATTTTTCCTCCTTGGCAGGAGTTGCCATGATTTTCAACAAGACTTTCTCCAGTCCTATTGCCACGATGTTCTCACGCACGCTCTTTGATAAAATCGCGTGGTTTTCTTGGTATATAATTCTTTTGTGGTATTCTTTGAGGAATGGGTAAGGTGAAACATCTGAAACTCGAAGATCTGAGGCTTTCCGTCCCGTGTCTTTGACTTTGAGCACCTTTCTCTTCCTTTGCACTCGTGGCCTTCCGGAATCATGATTTTTGTTTTTTCATTACGTTGTGATGCCTGGCATGAGCAGTTGTGGCTGGCTGTGGCTTTTTATTTCTAGAGTTGTAGTACTGGATTGTTTCTTTGCGTAGCCGTCTGTCGAAAGTTGTGCCACCTGTGAGCTTGGGATGGACGTTGGACACTCGGACCTGGCGTTGGGGCAGAAGGATTGAGGTTGTGTTACGTGCCCCCTTTTTTTGCCGTTTCCATTTGTAGGGGCAATATCCGTAAACGCCCGGGTTGGGATGGGGGTTGGGGTTTTTGCGCCGCAGTGGTGAGCTGAAGGTGTAAGAGGCAGTGCGAACTGGACGGGTATAATCACGGGGTTTATTCGTGTGCTGCTGGTCTCCCCTCAGGACCGACGGGAACAGGTTGAATGTAAGAGTTTGTTTACTACCGTACATTGCAATCTTAATTCCTACTGTGCAAAGTCAAAAGCTGCAACACCCACCTTTGTCAGCAAGTAATACCGCAATATGGCCCGACTGGTTCTAGCACCAAAAATACAAACAAAATGTCAAACCAACAAGGCCTCACTGCCATTCCGGCACAGCTGTCAGAACTGTATCATGATTACGATCGCCCGGCTTTTGGCCCGGTATATGTCAGCAACAGGCAACTGGCGGCGGGGTAGTATTGAATCCACAGATCCGATGTTGCTGTCGGAGGCGGGTGTTTGTTTGGTGCCCCCTCGGTGCCTGAGGGATGCAGTCATCGTGTTTCTACCCAAAGATGCGAGGACCAAAAAAGACCTATTATCTAATGGTATGTTGAGAATGTAAGAATACCCTTACAACTGCCCCAGACTGATGGTGGAGAGAAGCGATGACAGGCCATAATCAGTGCCGGTGTTCGCTGTTACCGTCCCATTCTGACGTCAATTGGGCAGGACACCTCCTCCATGTCAGTCGGGCACGTTGAGAAAGTTCTTCTCCGCAAAGGATTCTCCATGTCTCAGGTGATTTGCTCTGCAGGTGGTCGTGTTGGCCCTGAGGCTTTTCAATATTCCACGACAGCATCTGGGGTGATTCTCTTGGTACCAAACACAGATGTCAAAAAACGAGCAACGTCTTGGCCGTCCAATCAGAGGCTGGGGATGTGCTCAGCCCACTGCAGTCAACAGTGTGGAGAAAGCTGCGGTGGCCGCGATTGACTGGCCGGTGTTGGTCTTGAATTGAGTGGCCATCTGCATTGCACTGTACCCTGCGGCGTGCTGCATTGTTCCTTTCTCTCTTTCGTTCTCTCTCTCGCTCACCCTCTCGCTCTCTCTTTGTTGCTGTGCCGATCGATCCAGGTACCAGGCACAATGGGAGATCTGCCATCGGACAAACATCCATCCAATATCATCATCATCATCATCATCATCTCCACCCGCATGGCAAGCCATTATTATGCAGTTTGAAGGGAAGCACTGGAAAGGAAAACTGCAATCTCCACCGGGCGCTGGCGGCGACAAAGATTGGACCCCTGTCGCCCAAGAGCTGAGTCCGTGGTGGAGATCACCAACCCCTGTCGACCGGGACCTCGCGTGGTCTGGGATGGTCCAATCGTTGCTCCAAAAAAAGGCTGGCTTCGTATTTGACGCCGCGCTCCAGGTGTGTGTGTGTGGAGTGCCCTCCGGCGCCTGCGAGCCGGGGTTCGGCATCAAACTATGGACTTTTCGGAAGGAGAAGAAAGGCTAGAAGGAAACGAGATGTTGGGCAAGAGATAAAGATGCTGGTCCACCCACCTCCTCGGGATCTGGGGTTCCCTTTCCTCACCTTCCGCTCACCCAGCATTGAAATCTCGTACATAGACCTTCGGGTCCCGCAGTCGCTCGTTTCTCGTCTGCCTTCTTGTGTCGATTTAGTCATTCGCTCTCTGGGAAAGAAAAGGGGTACATAAACATGCGCGTTTCTACTTTGTCTCTGGGCGCCCTGGCCGTGGGTCTGGGTGCCGCCACCGAATGGCCCGACTGTGTAAGGAACCTCATGTTCGTCTGATGTTTATCATGAGAGATGAGATGACAGCTAACAAGGTGAATAGCATGAGGACAACTGCTACCGCAACCTCATCGACGCCAACTACGCGGCCGAGGCTTCGGCCTTCTGCCCCGGCTTCATTGCCGGCACCACCACAGCGGCCACCGCCATCCCAACTAATTTCTACAATTGCGATGGCAGTGTCCAGTCTGTGAGCTCGGTCTGCTCGTGCATTGTGTACACCATGACGCACACCTCGGCTACCGCTACCGCTGAGCCCACAACCGAGCCAAGTGTCGAGCCCACTACCACCACCATCGAGACATACACCATCTCGGAGACCTGGACCAGCGAGGAGCCAACAAGCACTTCGACCGATGAGGATGATTACTGTGAGGATGACGAGACTACTACCACGGAGCCCACTGCTACTCCTACCGACGAGCCCACTGTCACTCCTACCGACGAGCCCACTGTCACTCCCACTGAATCTGAGGAGCCTACCGCCACTCCCACCGACTCTGAGGAGCCAACTGTCACTCCCACTGATGAGCCAACTGTTACCTCGACCGAGACTGAGGCGCCTACCACGACGGATGATGACTACTGCGAGGACGACGAGACGACCACCACTGAGCCCACCGTCACTCCTACCGATGAGCCTACTGTGACTCCTACGGACACGGAGGAGCCAACTGCCACTCCCACTGACACTGAGGAACCAACCGTCACTCCTACCGACACTGAGGAGCCCACAGCCACTCCCACCAGTGGACCTACCACCACCGATGACGACTACTGCGAGGATGACGAGACTACTACCGAGCCCTCCGCTACTCCTACGGATGAGCCGACTGTGACCCCAACTGATGAGCCTACCGTTACTCCTACTGACGAGCCAACCGAGGAGCCTACTGTTACTCCCACCGAAACCGAGGAGCCCACTGCCACTCCTACTGCCGAGCCTACCGAGGAACCCACTGAGGAGCCTACTGCCACTCGTACCGATGAGCCCACCGAGGAGCCCACCGAGGAGCCAACTGCTACTCCCACCGATGAGCCTACCGAGGAACCCAGCGTGACCGATACCCCCACCATTACCACCACCAAAGACGAGGACAGCACCGGCACCACCACCACCGAGGAGTGGACCACCAGCACCATCACCACCACCACGGTCAAGACCATCACCCAGTGCCCCTCGACTGTTCCCGCCTGCCCCACCGGCGGCGTCGTCATTGTCACCACCGAGACCATCGTCACCACCACCGTCTGCCCCGTGACTGACGTTCCTGCCGTCCCCACCACCACCGAGGGCGGCGAGGTCACTCCCCCCATCGTCACCGACGGTCCTGAGGTCACTGGCGGCCCCGGCCCCGAGGTTCCCCCTACCAGCACTGATGAGGAGGAGCCCCCTGTTGTCACTGACGGCCCTGAGGTTACTGGTGGTCCCGATCCCGAAGTTCCTCCTACCACCACCGAGGAGCCTGAGGAGGAGCCTCCCGTCGTCACCGATGGTCCCGAGGTTACCGGCGGCCCCGGTCCAGAGGTTCCCCCTACCACCACCGAAGAGGAGGAGCCCATCGTCACTGGCGGTCCTGGCGGCGAGGAGCCCCCCGTCGTTACTGACGGCCCTGATGTCACCGGCGGTCCCGATGTTGAGCCCCCCGTCGTCGTTGTTCCCACCTCTTTCGGCACAGTCACCGTTCCCGCTGTGACTGACCTCCCTTCCACAACCAACACTCCAGTGACAGCCGGTGCTGGCCGTGCTGTTGGCCCTGTTGAGGGTCTGCTCGCTGCGGTGGCTGGTTTGGCTGCTGTTCTTCTTTAAAAAAAGTACGCTCTTCTTTTGAGATTATGGGTTTTTGGACAAGGGGGAGTCAATGAACATAGATGATGAAAGCTTTTTTTGGGGCAAATGATACATATGTTTGGAAATTTTTTGGGGTATTTATTGGGTAGGCATTTAGTTTTTGGAATATATTTGCAAATGTAATGCAGCAATCATAAGCCGCAGGGCTGAATCACAACACTTCGCTTCTTGATCTGATTTGCCTTGTCGTGTGTGCGTGGTGTTCCGGTTCTCTGGCTAGGTTCGGGTTTAGTGTCGACCTTGCATAATGCCGAGTGTACTTGGGTAGACTTCATGTTCATCCCAGGCAGGACACATCAGATAGACTTTTATAGAGTTTGGCTAGCCAGCAGGGCATGGCGTGTCTTATCCGATGTGGTCTAACCTTCCTGGGCAAATTGGGCAGAAATTAGCCTTTGGGTGTATGAACATCGCAAAAGCCACATTTCGCATGGGAAAACTGGGGTTTCCCATTGTCAGTGCTCTCGTCTTGGATTTGCCAAAGGTTCGTACTTGACGGGCCTGAACAGTTGAGGCCTGAGACCCTGGCCATGATGCTACAATCGGTGGTTTGGCGATGGCTGCGGTGGCCGCAGTTCAATGGGCAGCAACCCTCACAGTTCAATAGGCCCTCACAGTTCAATGCGCTTATAGTTCAATGGGCCCTCACAATTCAATGGTAAGTACCAGGCCTTTGGAAGCCAGCGATTACGAAGGTCTGGGAATTGGAGCACCATTCAAACCATCATCAATTATACGTGGGTAGGTTGAGATATTGCTGTATTACTTGGCACGAAACAGGCCCAGTTATTGGCTGCGATTTTCGTATATTGTAATGTTTTCGAATGTTTTGCCTAGGACGGCTAGACCACACCGGATAAGACACGACATGCCCTGCTAGCTAGCCAGGCTTCGAGGACGCTGCCAAAGTGGCAACCTCTAATTTAGCCCTTGGTTGTAAGCGCTGTCACCTGGAGCGACTTCTAGGCAGATAACGCCAGCGTTATTGTGACTATGCATCTGAACACGCGTGTTTCCCGGTTGCTGTTGGAGCTAGTCAACGTTGTTGGTCGTTGTTGGTCGTTGGCGCATGGGTTTTGCATATCATGGTGACATCTAGGAAAGAATGTCAGCATCCTTGGCTGCTCCCCGGTCTTGTCTAGACCAATACCATAAATTCAACTTGCCCCCGGAGCATCAACATTTTTTTATTTTTTATTTTGCTCCTCGCCTTTTCTTGAGCCAGGCGAAAAGCTGAACTAGGTACTCCAAGATGGCATCGCTTTCCTTTGCCCTGGTGGGCAGGACAGCCGGCTACATCGTTGTGCTCCTTCTTGTTCGATTTGTTTACCGGCTCTACACCGTACGCATGAAGATCCGAAAGTACGCCAAAGATACCAACACAGTCAGTTTCGCTACTTCCTGGTACATGGATGGGATCTCACTAACCTTGTCTGCAGCCGGGCATGCCTCATCACTTCATCTTTGGCCACATGATTGAAAGCGGCAAAGCCTTCAAAGACGTCCCAATGGAGATCAACCGCCTAACACTCACGTCGCTATTTCTGCGCCAACACTCAGATATTATAAAAGATGGCATTATCGTGATGGATGTCTGGCCGATGATCGATCCCATTCTCTATGTTATGGATCCCGAGATAGTGTCTCAGTTTTCCAATCAGCAGGTGTTGGCAAAGACTCTCCCCAAATCGAATCAGCTGAAAGATATGTTCAGACCCATGTTCCAGGGCAAGGACTTGTTGACGATGGATGGGCCTGAGTGGAAAAGATGGCGGGCGATTTACAACCCCGGTTTCTCTGCCAGAAATGTTGCGACGATGGCTCCGGAGTTCATTGAGGAGATCGATATTTTCAAGAGGCATCTGAGGAAGGTTGCCAAGTCGGGGAAGGTCGTCAAGATGCAGCAGTTGGCTATAAATTTGACGATTGATGTCATTGGTCGTGCTGTCTTGTGAGTCGAGCAGAGCCCACTTGCCAGCTGCTTGAGTGACCATTTACTCACCTGTTCAGGGGCAACAACTTCAAGTGCCAAGCAGAAGGCAACCCTCTGGAAAAAGCAATCGCCGACCAGGTCAAATGGCTCATCCCCAACCGAACCCCCGACGCCCTCGTCAAACTCCTGAATCCCTTCCGTCTCTACGACCTCTGGCGACTAGAGCGCATCATCCGTAACGTCCTCGCCCCAGCCGTAAGAGAGAATCTCTCCAACGAAACCTCCACCACCCTCCACAAGACCATCCTCTCCCTCGCCGTCAAAGCCTACCTGGCCGAGAACTCCGACTCCAACCCCAAGTTCGACCTCGAAGCCTTCCTCAACCGCACCATCCCCCACCTCAAAATATTCATCTTCGCCGGCCACGACACCACCGCCACCAGCCTCTGTTTCGCTTACTACCTCTTGTCCCAGAACCCCCAATGTCTGGCTAAACTCCGCTCTGAACACGACGCCATCCTCGGTCCTGACCCCTCTCAAGCAGCAGCTAAAATCGCCGCCAACCCCCAACTCTTGAACTCCTTGGTTTATACAACAGCCGTAATCAAAGAAACCCTCCGCATCTTCCCTCCCGCCCTGACTGTCCGTCAAGGCCGCCCAGACGTAACCCTCCACAACCACAAAACAGGCAAGACCTACCCCACCGACGGGTTCCTCGTCATCGGCGCGACATTTGCCACCCACAAATTGGAGGAGTATTTCCCCCGCAACGAAGAATTCCTCCCAGAGAGGTTCCTCGCAAAAGAAGGGGAGGAGTTATATGTAGGCAAGAACGCCTTCCGGCCGTTTGAGCTGGGACCGAGGGCGTGTATAGGGCAGGAGCTGGCGATGATGGAGTTGAGGATGATACTGGGGCTGACGGTAAGGGAGTTTGATTTTGAGGTGGACGAGAGCGTGTTTATGGATGGGGGGAAGAGGTTGTGGGGACAGAGGGTTTATATGGTTGGGGGGTTGGCGGGACATCCGAAGGGGGGGATGCCGATGAGGGTTAAAGTGAGGGGGAGGTGAGGTGAGAGAGAGATGCCAGGGGGGGGGGGAGTATGCTCTTTAGCAGATCAACACATTGACAACTTGACACATTACCACATTACCACATTACCACATTACCACATTACCGACAGCTCCTTCTCAAAATTCACCATGTAGCGTGGGTGCTTGAATCATTGCAGCTTTGACAAGTAATCACCAGCCACAGCTCACCCCCGTGTCAGCCGCTCCAATCCAATCCTTCGATCTCACACCTCCACGATCACCACACCTTGAAGATGCCACACACCAAATGCAGCCACAATCACGATCCAGGCCACTGGCATCGCTGTCAGAACACTTCTTCGGCTGTGCTACCACAAAAGTCCGATCTGAGCCATCGCCACCTCTAACACCCCCGCAAAACCTCCTTGCTATTAGGGCTTACCTCAGACTCTGACCTCAGAGACCCATGTCAAACAAAGAAACAACCTACCTCCCACAGCACACCTCAAAACCTCTAAACCCTCCCTCTCAACTCAACTCTCACCTCCCAGAACCTAGGTATCCATTATTCACCCCACCATGTCCCCACCCAAAGCATCAACAACCATCCCCCTCCCCCTCCGCCTCGTCCTCCTCCTCCTGGAACCCCTCGGCGCCCTAAACGGCGCCTACCTAACCCTCTTCACCCCCTCCTCCTACCACAGCGCCATCGCCCGCCCCCATCCCCCCTCATGGTCCCCGCCCTTCTCCCCCCAGAATCAATACCTCTACACTCAGTTGGCAGGCGCATGGCTGGTGTTTGCCTTCAACGAATCAGTCATTCTATGGCTCTACGATGATCTGAAGTTGTGGAAGCTCATGTGCTGGGGGATGTTAATCAGTGATCTTGTCTATCACATCTCTGCCGTGCAGGCTGTCGGGGGATGGGAGAGGTTTTTGGGGTTGGGGGGTTGGAATCTGTTTGATTGGGCTGTTGCTGTTTCTGCTGCTGGGCCGGCGGTGGTGAGGGTTTGGATTTGTTTGTTTGCGGGTGAGAAGGGAGGGAGAGAGAAGGGGAAGGGGGAGTAAGTGGGGGAAGAAGTGAGGTGGAAGGAACGATGAGAAGGACACTAGTGGAAGGAACAACGATGGCGGAAGGACCAAGGGGAGGAAGGAGTGAAATTGGAAAGAACGGTGTTGGAAAGAGGAAGGAGCGAATGGCAACAACAGTGGAAGGTGGAAAGAGCGAGGGGGGATCAAACGAAAAGAACGAGCCAGAAAGAGCTGCAGGTTTTTCATGTTCATCAAAGGTAGCAAGACGGTTGGAGCCAGTCGAGGGATTGGAATATATCCACCAACTGAGATATTCTCTCAGAGTTGCGCAGTCGGCATCAGTCACGATGAGAATCCCACTCCTGGCCCTGCTCACCCTGGCATTGGCTATCCCATCACCACTACTGCAGCAAGACGAGCTTTCATAATCACCACCACAAGACGTTGATCCAACGATAGTCACCCAAAGACAAAACTGGTTGTCTCGGGATATGCCCGGGGTGTTCAGATTGTGAGCCGTGAGATGGATGCTACGGTACCTTATGAGCTGTGAAAGGTCAACTCTTTACCCGGATCGACTCATGAAGGTGCCATAACCCTAACCCATAGTATATGTCATGGGTTGAATATGTGTAATATCTGGATACGAACAAGGCGGCCAAATTTGTGATGTCGCAGATGAAGGATATGTTGCCCGAGACGCATCAGACTTCAGCGCAGTTAGGGCAGACATAAAGGAGGGAATCCTTGGCATGCGGGAATAGGGGCCAGTGATGCAGTGGTGTTGTATGTACGGATATGCAAGATCAGGTGTCGATGGTGTTGTTACTATTTCTTCATCAGTTCAAATACCATGGTGTTGGTATTTGATGAGATATTTCGGGTTTCATTCTTGTTGATCGGTGAAACCTTTTGATGAACAGTGACCAGGTTGCCGGGGCACTGGAGATTGACGATTTTCGGTTAGCGCCACGTGACAGGGTTGCTTCTCTGTCTTGAATCTCCTTCGGCAACCCCTCAGAAAAAAGGGGCTGGAATTTGCCATCGTCGAGGCTGTGTTGCCAATGGCGAGCGGCTGATCGACTCCGTAGTCTACGGCTACTCCGTGCATTACGGAGCCGGAGAGCCGCCCCTCGCTCCCGCACCGTTTCGGGTGGAACAAACAATGAGGGGCTCGTCGTTCTCGTGCACTCTGTGGTGTGAGGTGAGGACGCAAGGGAGCAGCATGGCTGGCTTATCGCGCAGTACGTCGTCACCAGGAGATGGCTTCTCTGGTACTCTACACGGTACATAGATGTTACCGTGGTGTTTTTCTTCTGCAAGCCGAATCCTAGATTCAAGGTTCAGCTGCGTAACGGCAACCTGGAAGTGCGGGGCTGTCATTCATGGCTGGACTGCCACCTCAATCCGGTATGGGGGTGCCATCAGCTCGTCTCTATCCACAGTAGGTGAGGTGGTCCTGCTGTCAAATCCTCTCTGAGTTGAGCAAAAGAAAGTCTCTAAATTTCCAGAACAATTGGCACCGTCGCATTGGGCATATGCAGTGAAGAGAATCCGTAAACAAATAAAATAAAATAAAAACAAGAGCGCCATTGGGTCCACGGTCTCAGACAAAGCTCTTACAACGCATCAACTGGAAGTGTAGTGGGTGGTCAACAGTGGGGAATGGGGGAATAGCGCTCAGCGCACAATTAGCCCCTCGACCCACACTGCTTGGTTTCGAACCAGCGCCGTGCGCACTGGACACCCCATCCTCATCCCTAACAATCCCTAACACTGACGGCAAGGAGAGAAGGTGCTCTCCTCCTTACGATTTACCTTTGCCGCACCGCACCGCATCCAACCCAAACCACAAACCACAAACCACAAACCACAAACCACAAACCACAAACCCACCCAAGAAAAGAATCGAGCAAGCAAGCTTGTCGACAGTATCTTTCCGTACCTATCCCGTACCTAGAACCTCAGTCTCCTACCTTAGCTGCAGCCCTTTTCGACAGACCGACGCCCGCCTGCGGTCGCAGCAACACCCTCCCTACCATATCCCGTCTACAGGCCGACAGCTTCACCAGATTGCAAAATGTCGTGGAAACTCACCAAGAGTATGTCAAGCACCACCGCAACTCCCGCGACCACTCAGTTCCACGCCTGGCTTCGGCCACGATGGGCCACTTCTGCGTCGCATCTTCGTCTCTGTTCTCGAGTCAGCTAACACAAGTCACCCCTTAGAGCTGAAGGAAACCCATCTGGGACCCCTCACAAGCACCTTCTCGAGGTCACCTTCAACCTCCACCATCACAGACAAGGACAGCAAGAGCCAAGGGGACATCTCTGGTGCTGTCACACCCACAAATGAGAACACCATCGGTGCGTTTCTTCTATGACTATTCCCTGGCCCTTTCGCGAACAGAGCCCAATCTAACCTGACCTCTTGTCTAGCGGCCTCGGAAGCCCTTACGCAAGCTCCCGTCGTTGCCCCTCCCAAGCCCGGTATTCTTGTCGTTACCCTTCACGAAGGTCAAGGGTTCTCTCTCCCCGAACAGCACCGCGCTTCCTTCAACAACCCAGCACATGGCGGCAACTCGCTGTCGACCGGGAATGCTCTCAACATGTCGAGTTCGATCCGCCCCTCGTCTTCCTCGAGGACCTCGGGTTTCATGGGCAGGCCCCAGACCTCGGGCGGTTTCTCCGGCATCCCCACCAACCACGGTCGTATCTCGTCCAAGTACATGCCCTATGCCCTGATCGATTTCGACAAGTTGCAAGTGTTTGTCAACTCGGTCGAAGGAACACCCGAGAACCCTCTCTGGGCCGGCTCCAACACCCAATACAAGTTCGATGTTTCCAGAGTAACAGAGTTGGTGATTCATCTTTATATCCGCAATCCCAATGCGCCACCGGGATCCGGCCGCAGCCAGGATATTTTCCTCGGTGTGGCCCGTATTAACCCCAGATTCGAAGAGAAGCAACCATACGTTGAGGATCCCAAGGCCAGTAAGAAGGACCGGGAAAAGGCCGCGGCCGAACACGCCAACCGGGAAAAGACGCTCGGACAGACTGGTGTGGAGTGGGTGGACGTCCAATATGGCACCGGCAAGATCAAGATTGGCGTCGAGTACGTGGAGAACAGAGCTGGAAAGCTCAAGATTGAAGACTTTGAGCTCCTCAAGGTGGTGGGCAAGGGCAGCTTCGGCAAGGTCATGCAGGTAAAGAAGAAGGACACAAACCGGATTTACGCCCTCAAGACCATCCGGAAAGCCCACATTATCTCTCGGTCTGAAGTGGCGCATACTCTCGCCGAGAGATCGGTGCTCGCCCAGATCAACAATCCCTTTATCGTTCCGCTCAAGTTCACCTTCCAGAGCCCCGAGAAGCTCTACTTCGTCTTGGCCTTTGTCAACGGCGGCGAGCTTTTCCACCACTTGCAAAAGGAGCAGCGGTTCGACGTTAACCGCAGTCGATTCTACACCGCCGAGCTTTTGTGTGCTCTCGAGTGTCTGCACGGGTTCAACGTCATTTACCGTGACCTGAAGCCCGAGAATATTCTTCTCGACTATCAAGGTCACATTGCCTTGTGCGACTTCGGCCTGTGCAAGCTTGACATGAAGGATGAAGACCGTACCAACACGTTCTGCGGCACCCCCGAGTATCTGGCGCCTGAATTGTTGATGGGTAACGGCTACAACAAGACAGTCGACTGGTGGACACTCGGTGTTCTCTTGTACGAGATGTTGACGGGTCTGCCTCCCTTCTACGATGAGAACACCAACGAGATGTACCGCAAGATCCTCAGCGAGCCTCTGCACTTCCCCAGCCAGGAGGTTGTACCGCCAGCCGCCAAGGACCTGCTCACTAAGCTCCTCAACCGCGATCCTCAACAGCGTCTTGGTGCGAACGGCTCTGCAGAGATCAAGGCTCACCCCTTTTTCCATGCCATAGATTGGCGCAAGCTGCTTCAGCGCAAGTATGAGCCCACATTCAAGCCCAGCGTGGTAAGTTTTGCTTCTGTCCCACGATGTGCTTGTCTATTACTAACCACATGTAGGTTGATGCTCTGGACACGGCAAACTTTGACCCCGAATTCACCTCGGAGCCGCCACAAGATTCGTACGTCGAGGGACCTGTTCTCTCCCAGACGATGCAGAACCAGTTCACTGGCTTCAGTTACAACCGTCCTATTGCCGGTCTCGGCGACGCTGGTGGCAGTGTTAGGGATCCATCTTTTGTCGGCAGCATCCAGGACCGATAAATGACCAGAGTGGAAAAAACGGCTCATTTTCAGATGGAGAGTGGCTGATAGGGATGAGGGGATAGGGATATACAGAGAGAATGACTGTCCCAGCCCAATACCACGTGGGTTTGGGATAGGCTCCAAGGGGGGGATGATTGGTGCGCAGAGGTGGTGCGGTGCGTCTGGTGTGTGTGGGGGCAGCAGAGGCCCGCGGAGCTGTGCTTCGGAAAGGCGTTGTTGTGTCTTGTGTTTTTTGTCACTACATTTTGGAGTTGGGCATGACCATGAAGGCTTGTTATGGCACTTGTTCTTGTCTTTGTTTTTTTTTTTTATTTTTTTTTTTTTTTTTTTTTTGCTGGCTGAAAAGGGGCCGGTAGAGTCGAGTCGAGTCGAGGACAGCAGAAACCCACAAACCAATAAGCAAACAATGTTAGGCTCTTCATGCGTATGTAGCGGAATGACAGGGAATGGATGTCACAGCTCCTATTTAGCCCGTGAGGCTCTTATTCAGCACCCGGGGCCAGCGAATTGGGTAAAATGGGCGGTGGATTCCTCGAGCGACCGATGGGTTTCGAGGCGGACATTCTGCGGAGTGGGGTGGTGACGTGCACCGTGCCCCGCGTCGTCTTGGTCTTGATCGTTCTGACTGAGCAACAAAGCTTCGTCCGTCGTGATAGCTAGTAACCTTCTTATTCCCTCACCTCTCTACCACCCGTTCTTGTTTCTCTCCCACTTTGTGTTTGCTGTGCAATTCTGCAGATACCCCAAGCTTCTGGTAAGCGCCTCTTTTTATTTATTTATATCGGGTACCTGAAACCAACCGTGTCACCTTCTCTCTGCTGTGCCGGACTCACTGCCAGCCAAGCTCTGGGTTCCCGTCCACATGCGGGGCACATCAAGCTCGTCTCTCGGAACTTACATATAATCACCCCACCTTGATGCGCCTGTGCCTGGCCCAAGAGCTTGACACTTCCCACTACCTATCCTCGAAGCTTGCCCATTAATACTTGACTATTACATAGTTTCGTTCCTGTTCGCCATTCTCTTTCCTGTAACAACTACCCACGAATATCGAATAACCCCCGTCCTCCTATAATTTGTACCAAGATGGCGCCCGCTTCCTCCCTCTCGGCCTGGTCTGACCTCCACTCCCACCACGAAAGTGTTGGGAAGAACATCATCCTCAAGGACGCCTTCAAGAACGATCCCAAGAGATTCGACAAGTTCACCCGCAAGATCACCCTCCCCGCCGACATCTCGAGCGGAAGCAATGGCACCGACATCATCTTCGACTTCAGCAAGAACCTCATCACAGAGGAGACCCTCGACAAGCTTGTGAAGCTCGCCGAGGAGGCTGGCGTCGAGAAGAAGCGCGATGCCATGTTCGCTGGCGAGAAGATCAACTTCACCGAGGGCCGTGCCGTCTACCACGCTGCCCTGCGCAACGTCAGCAACCAGGCCATGAAAGTGGATGGTGTCGACGTCATGAACACCAAGGGTGGTGTCAACGATGTTCTCGAGCACATGCGCGTCTTCTCCGAGCAAGTCCGCAGCGGCGAGTGGAAGGGTTACACCGGCAAGAAGCTCACAACCATCATCAATGTTGGTATTGGCGGTTCCGATCTGTAAGAATGACCCCTTTTTCATCCGGTCTACAAGGTCAGGGGTTCCCAGCCCCGAACTTGACTAACGCTGGATGACAGCGGCCCGGTGATGGTTACTGAGGCGCTCAAGCACTATGGCGCCAAGGACATGACCCTTCACTTTGTGTCCAACATCGACGGCACCCACATCGCCGAGGCTCTTGCCAACTCCGACCCCGAAACGACCCTCTTCCTCATCGCTTCCAAGACCTTCACAACCGCCGAGACCACAACAAATGCCAACACGGCCAAGTCATGGTTCCTTGAGAAGACCAGCGGCAAGGGTGATATCGCCAAGCACTTCGTTGCTCTCTCCACCAACGAGTCCGAGGTGACCAAGTTCGGTATTGATGCCGCCAACATGTTCGGCTTCGAGAGCTGGGTCGGTGGCCGCTACTCTGTCTGGAGCGCCATTGGTCTCAGTGTTGCCCTCTACGTCGGCTTCGACAACTTCCACAAGTTCCTGGCTGGTGCCCATGCCATGGACCAGCACTTCCAGCAGGCTCCCCTCAGGGAGAACATCCCGGCCATTGGTGGTCTCCTGAGCGTGTGGTACTCCAACTTCTACGGCGCCCAAACCCACCTCGTCGCCCCCTTTGATCAGTACCTCCACCGCTTCCCCGCCTACCTCCAGCAGCTCTCGATGGAGTCCAACGGCAAGACCATCACCTCTGACGGCTCCCCGGCCAAGTACACCACCGGCCCTATCCTCTTTGGCGAGCCCTGCACCAACGCCCAGCACTCCTTCTTCCAGCTCGTCCACCAGGGTACTAAGCTTATCCCCTCGGACTTTATCCTCGCGGCCAAGTCTCACAACCCCGTGTCGGACAACCTGCACCAGAAGATGCTCGCGTCCAACTACCTCGCCCAGGCCGAGGCTCTCATGGTGGGCAAGACGGCCGAGGAGGTCAGAGCCGAGGGCAATGTACCCGAGGAGCTGGTGCCTCACAAGGTGTTCATGGGTAACCGCCCTACCACGAGCATCCTTGTTGGTGGTGCCATTGGCCCTGCTGAGTTGGGTGCCTTGATTGTTTACTACGAGCACCTCACTTTTACTGAGGGTGCCGTGTGGGATATCAACTCTTTTGACCAGTGGGGTGTGGAATTGGGTAAGGTGTTGGCGAAGAAGATTTTGAAGGAGATTGATGAGGAAGGGGCTGGGTCAGGGCATGATTCCAGCACTGGGGGGCTGTTGGGGGCTTTTAAGGCTTATGGTGGGTTTTGACTTGAGGAGAGGGTGAAGGGGAGGTTGTAAAATGGGGTTGATTGGGAGGAAAGACTTTTGGGATTGGGTGGATGGATGGTCGGCGATTGGGCCTGGGATTGACTATAGATGCAACAACCAGAAGGTAGTCTTGTTTTGGTAGGGATAAATGACATGATTATGATGATACAGATCATAAAATAAATTCTGGGTTGTTCCGTGTTTTGATGTGACTGTCAGGGACAGGCGCGGGATAGGATGGGGGAGGGATATCGTGGCGAGGCTGAGACGGATGGCCGGCCTTAGCTAGCCTTATGAGGCGAGAGAGACAAGGCTGTCCCTGATCGGGTTCTAACGAGATCCGGGGTACACATACAGGGACTTGATGGCCTCTTTTCATTTGGCGCGAGTGTCTATCCTATTTTTCTTGCTCTGAATATGGCGTTGCGAGGGATACGTCATCTTCGTCTTATCACATGTAACATGTAACAACAGCAAGAACATTCGGCCTTTATGAGAATTTTCCTGTGGCTGGTGCCACCAAACTGACGAAGGGGTATCCTATTTCTGTCTGCTGGGAACGTGGCTTTGAACCGTGGATGTCGGCCTTCATGACGTCACATGTACTAACTGGCCAGAAAGGGAAAAAAAAGGAAAAAAAGGTACCTTAGGTAGAGTTGAGAGGATTTTCTTGTTGGTTGACGTTGTCTGACGAGTGTGACCGTTGAGATACAACCGTGTTGCTGTGCACATACATGTGAAAAGGCCTCGGTGGGCACCTAGTCCAGCGTGAGAAAAAAAGCGTTGCTCAAAAGCATCAAAGAGGTAGTCGTCAGGACTTGTGGCCTTTTGTTCCCTTCCTACCTATCTGTTATACGTGTCAGGGAAACAGACAACATTCACAGTCCCAGGACAAACATCAAAACATGCCAAACTCGAGGCCGTCCGTCAAGCACACGCAAAGCATCAACAGCACACACGCACAAACAAACAGCAAGCATGGCAACAATAATCAATTTTTGATGACCCCCCTTTCCGCCCACCACCACCCACTCCCAAAAAGCAAAAGCGCCCAAATGCACTCATTACCTGCCCGCCCGCCCAGTCTCATGCCCTTTGGTTTTCTTGTCATTTCATCTCATGTCATATGAAGAGAAGAGTAAGAGAGAAAATCCCATACCACCACCACCACCACCGCAACAACAACAACAACAACAACGATAATCAGAGGTAAGAAAACATTGGCAAAGGAAAAAAAAAAAGAATACCGCAAGGCCCTCGACATGAGATACATAAAAAGGTAAACTCATCGTCAATTTCGCCTACGAAACTTTTTTTTAAGAGAAAAATGTGGATGTGTGCTTTTTGCTTCGAGTGCTCCCCCCTCTTTCCCTTCAGCGGAAAGAATGCAGAGAAAAAAAAAACAGAAAAGGCCATGAATATTTCCGCAGTTTAACCCCCTCCCCCCTGGGAGCCCCGGCATAAAAACATCAATATTCCCTCTTTTTTTTGCGTTGCCAACCCCCCCACCCGGTTCCCGTTGAATATCTCAAACGCCCCGACGACAGCAACAAAGACAGTAATAACACATGGGCACCATGAAAAAAGGGTCATCATCTCATCCTCTGCTAACTCAGATAACGCTTCTCTCTCTACCCTCCAATTTAGTGGTGGTAGTTGTTACCCCAACCACGGGGCTGAGAGTTTCCGCCGTAGTAACCGCCGCCGAAGCCCTGGTTACCATAGCCGTACGAGCTCTGCTGGCTCTGTCCGCCAGTCGCGCTCATGCCGTAGCCACCAGCGGCCGTGTGGCTGCCGTGGAGGCCAGCATGGCCCTGCTGCATGTGACCGGGATAGCCGTATTGACCCATACCGCCCAGGTTGGTCTGCTGGGCAGATTGCGGGGGAGGAAGCCCAGACTGAGATGGGCCGTTGTTCGCCGCGGAGCCGGGTCGGGCAGCGACGCCGAGAGAGGGGCTGGGTCCGGCAGCGCCCTTGGCATCTCCGAAGGACTTAATGTCGTCGACAGCAGAGGGGACAGCGCCGGGCTGAGTGCCGGGAGCGTTGAACGACGCAGCCTGGGACTGGTAGCCAGAAGCACCGCGGCTGAAGGCATCATGCATGCCACCAAATCCAGATTGCTGCTGAGCCGACTGAGATCCCGCACGACCGTAATCGCCAAGACCAGCACCAGCGCCCGCAGCAGCGCCACCGGTCTCCCGGTGAAGAGCAGACTGGCCAAAGCCAGCGCTAGGGTTGGAGTAGCCATAAGGTCCCTGCGACGCAACACCGTATTGGTTGGGCTGATATCCCACATTGCCCTTGCCGTAGGGAGCATAGCCGCCCTGACCGTACTGTCCATATCCGCCCATGTACCCACCATAGTAAGGGCTGTTGGAGTAAGGGTGGTAGGGATATTGATCGGGCTGAGGCTGCTGACCATGTTGAGTCTGGCTAGTCTGGCCGGCCTGGGGAAGAGCCGACGACGCCGACGTAGCAGGAGCCGTAGTGGTTGGTGTTTCCGCAGAGGGAGCGGAGCCAGAACCGAAGCGGGATTGGCCGTGTTGGGCACCGCTCTGGGGGTACTGGCTGATGTTATCAGTCTGGGTGGTGCCATATCCACCGAAACGCTGGGCTTGCGAAGAGGGGCCGTCCTGAGAGCCCTGCTGTTGGTTGTAATTATAGCCACCATAGAAACCTCTTTGGTCGCCGGATGTGTAGTAAGAAGGATAATCGTTGGGAGCAGAGCTAAACGCTTGCTGCTGGTTCTGGGTTTGGGCAGCAGGCTGCGTCTGCCCTTGGAAGCCGCCCTCGAACTGCGATTGAGTGGAGGCAGCGGCAGGCTGCTGCTGACCGAACGAATCGAAAGGCTTCGAGGGAGGGAAGGAGCTGTGCTCTTGAGCGGCAGTCTGCTGGCCAAAGCGACCATACTGCTGCTGGTTGTGTTGCGCGGCCGGCTGGGGAGCTGTGTTGTTTATGTCGGTTAGAAACATGTTCCTCGTCTGCGATGCAAGTGAGATGGGCATACCTGGGGCGGCAACTGGGGTGATGGCAGGGACCGCGGCAGGAGCAGCGGCTAGATTTGTGTCAGCAAGTAACCAAGACAAGACAGCAGGGGAAGTCTGAGAAGCCATACCAGCAGAACCTGTTGGAACCTGGGAAACAGGCTTCTGGGTAGGGGTAGGGAAGCCCTCTGGAGCCGCTGGGGGCTGAACAGGGGGAAGCGAAGCTCTGGGTTGGGCAACAGGAGAATCCTGGGGGGGCTGGGGACGGGTCTCGGGCTCCTCACGATCGCCATCAATGTCGTCCTCAATGCCACCATTCAGGCTGAAAGCACCAAACTGGACAGTAGTACGTTCGACCTCGGCACGGTTGCCGGGCATGCGAACGGCCTCGAGCTGATCCAAAACACGACGGGGGAAAGCTGGGGTGCGAGTTGTCGCCTTGGTCGCAGTCGCGGCGAAGCCACTGCTGGGAGTGCGCTCGGCCTGGTGCTGTTGCTGGGAAGCAGACAAGGGAGTTGCTGTAGCGCTGCCAGCGGCTCTGGGATCCCAAGAGTCGGCAGCTTCACTTCTCGCGGTCTCGGTCGCTGGGGGCTCGGTTGTGCCAGGGACCTTGTCGAGGTTCTCATCCGTAAGCGCGTCCTTGGAAGGTGACAAGGCAACTTCGGGAATGGCAACAGCGGGTACGACGGGAACAACAGGAATGACTGGCTCAATGACAGGAACAACAACAGCGGGCTGCTCCTCCTGGACAGGTTCGGGAACTGGCTCTTCCTTCTCTTCAACTGGCGCAGCAATCTCGGGCTCGGGTACGACCTCGGGCTCGGCGGGAGCGGGGGG
Source organism: Podospora pseudocomata (assembly GCF_035222375.1). Taxonomy (NCBI): domain Eukaryota; kingdom Fungi; phylum Ascomycota; class Sordariomycetes; order Sordariales; family Podosporaceae; genus Podospora; species Podospora pseudocomata. Next base: position 3,573,300 of record NC_085890.1, on the reverse strand, counting down.
AAGTGGCTCAATGACGGGAGTAGGTTCGGCGGGAGGGGGAGCAGGTACTTCCTTGGGCTTAGGGGCAGGCTTAGGAGTGGTCGACTGTCTCAACATGCTGGCCCATGTCTTTGGGGCATCGGTAGAGGGCTTTGCGGGGGCAGCGGCAGGGGTAGGTTCAACGGTGGCGGGAGCAGGAGCAGATTCGGCGGGGGTGGACTCGGTCCATTCGTTAGATTCGGCAGTCGGGGCAGAGGTATCCCATTCGTTAGATTCCTCAGTTGGGACAGAGAGAGGCTGGTTCTCCTTGACACGGGGACCGTTGGTCGAAGGGTGGATCGACTTTCCGCGACCGCCTCCACGACCGCCGCGCTCGGTCGCTCTGCCACGACCACGGCCACCTTCGACACGGCCACCTCTTGCGTTCCGTAGGCCGCCGGCAGCGCCAGAATCGGCAGTCGTTGTGGTGAATGTGTCATTCTTAGCCTTGGTCTTCACGGGCTTCGAGACCTCGTTCCACTTGGAGAAAGTGCCTAGCGAAATCAGAACAGCGTTAGTAAGGGAAAGGCGTCAGCAGAACCATTGTCAGCTTACCGTCCAGAATCTTGAAGGCAGCCTCATCCGGGTCGCCGTCCGTCTCGCGGAGAGCGTAGAGGATATCAGCATCGGTCCAGTCGGACACGATGTTCTTGATGTTGACAATGTGCTGGCCGTAGAGCTTGCGGAGTTCGCTAATCTCGCCCTCGTCCTCCAGGGCTGGCGAAGAAGATTCTGTGTCGTGTTGCGTGGTGCCATTAGTACCAGCAGAACGGGCAGCGGTGCGACCTCCTCCCCGAGTTGAGAAGCCGCCGCGACCGCCGCGGGCGGAGCCCCTGCCGCGCGGGGCAGATGGCCTGCTCTGTACCTCAGACATTGCTGAGAGTGTGAATGTGGTGTGGTGGTTGGAAGAGATTTGGCGACGGGTCGCGTCACCAGCGGCAGCCCGGTTCAAATCACTGAGAAGAGTGGTTTTGACTGTGCAAGGGACAAGACGTCGGGGGAAAATGGGGGGGTCGAGTCGACGATAGTCAGGTCGTTGTTCAAAAAGCGGTCGGGGGTTGGGGGAGAGTCGAATCGAATCGAGATGCGATCCGGGAAGATGAGATCGAGCCGATGTTGTCGGTAGGAAGTGGCAGGAGAGCCAAGTGCGGATTGTCGAAGGGAAGCGAGGCAAAGACAGACACACACACCCTGGGCCAGATTTTGTCGATTCAGAATTGGTCCGCTCACAAAGTGCACCTGCGAAAGCAGTGACCACCCACACCCAGCAACAGAGCCAGCCAGCAGCCAGCAGCCAGCACCTAAAAACCCACCATTCACCGCGTCCCAATGCAACCAAGCAGCCCCCAACTTCAGGGCATCAAACACGCCAGGGCAGCCTCGAAGTCATTGTTTCACTTTGTAGATATGGATGGTCCAAGATATATTTCTCATTTTTCCTTCCCTCTAGATTGATTCCTTTTCCCGGATCCTGTTTACAGCTCCTTTCCATTGTACGTATCCCTCTGGACTTTGCACAGGGTATCCCCTCCCCCGCCATACCTTTCCCAAGGTAAGGTACCTGGTCAGGTACCTCTCTTAACCAACCCAAGTCTAGGCATAAACACAACAACGCATCCGTCACGAGGAATTCCTTGGGATCGGTGCCCTTTGCTGCAACTGGAGACAACTGGAGACAACTGGGGGACCCCACCGCGTTGCTCACCACAATGATTCAGAGCTGAGTGAGAGATGGGGTCTTGCCTCTTTGGAGAGGCACCTGATCACCCGACTTAGTCTGATCAGGAGAGACCCCAAGTCTGGGGCAAATGGTAACCAACCGGCTTGTCAAACAAAGGAAAAGGGGCAAAAAGCAACCCCGAGAAAGAGGGCTGGGAGGGCAAGAAGGGCTGTGGTATGCAGGAAAATGCAGCAATTCAGCTGCAGCCTCCCCAGAATGGACGAGATGCCGCCCTCTCCAGTCAAGGACCCTGGAACCAGACGACGTCAGGGCTCTGGCCAGGTACGATACCCAACACGGCATAGCGTCAAGCTGTTGGTTGCACATCACATACATCGGTAACCCTGATGTCGATGATACAGAATACAAATCAATGTTTATCTTCTTGATTGTGCTGTCGCGGTGGAAATGCCAAACAAATGCTATGGAATTTCTCCATATTCTGGCACACCGTTGATGCCCGAAACCGGCGTTTGGTGGAGGGGCACCAGCCACTGTTTGCAGGAGGATGATCTGGGCAATTAGCGTCGTCCCTATTGAACTCCACGAAGCACGGCTGCTTCCGGCTGTGAATGGCCTTGTCGCTTGTCTTGGTTCAGAAAAGCTACTATGGGGACCGGTGGCCGGTAGCATGTAACGGGCACCAGCCTTAAAGCTGCGGAGAGGCTCAACTTTCACACCAGCCAGGAAGAAGAGTACGACTCGTCGGTCGAGTTTCACCTCTTGACAGATGTTTGCTTAAGAGCTTTAGAGTCGGGAAAGTGGCACGTGACAGAGGGGATGCCGGAACTGATAAGATAGCATCGCCTTGGCATTACTGCGCACAGAGTGGGAACATTGTCTCTTTTCTGATTGGTCATGAAATCTGGATCTCAGTTGGCTGGTGTGGGGTTGAACCGTCATCAGCTCACTGTCAAGCAAGTCAACACCAAGGAGTCCAAGCTTGAGCTCGTCACCCGTGATCACCTAGATACAATCACCCTTCCCGACAGTCAACCAGCCACAAAATGTCCAAAGCAAAGGGGTGGCAGGCCGTCTCCAAGACGATATCTAGCTTGGTGCCCCCAATCCATCAACCGCTGCCCCTCAGCAAACGCGATTCCCAGCGCCTCCTCGATGCCCTCAAAACCTCCTTTCGCAGCGAGTTGGACAGGCAGCATGGCCCTTCACCTAACCCCCTATCCGGCCCGAAAGCATCAACAACCCTGACTTCAGCTTCTGCCTCCTCAGCTGAGAAGCCCGACGTTCCCCACCGACCTACCGATGTCCATCTGCACTCCATCCTCAACAACCCTTTGCTCAGCCAAGCGTCATCACCACGTCGAACATCGGGGATAGGCTCGCCATACGACCATGACAAGGAGGTCTTTCAACAAGCTGTGGCAAAGGGCCTCATGACAATTCCACGAGCCCACGGATTCCTCCTCAAAATCTTCAAGACAGCCGAGAAGAACACATTAAGCCAATCACCACTCTATGTACCATTACAAGGCACCGGCGCCGGTCTTCTCGTCCTCCAATGGCTCAAGGCTTCCGGACAACACAACACCTATTCCTGGCTTAGCAACCAAAAGTTCAGCGTCCTGTTGCTACGCTTCATGATTGCCGAGGGTCTTGACGACATGGTGTGGATCTGGCTGGAGAGAGTGATGAAGCAAGCATCATCTGTCAACACCATGCACTCGAGAATATGCTCCGACCTTCTTATCAAGCACTTTATTGCTGCTCACACCTGTACCGAAGGACTCCGAGACGCCTATTCTTCCGTCATCCAGGTAGAGTCTATGCTCAAGAAGAACGAGCTCCCATTGAACCAACTGGGTGATGCTTGGAGTTTAGTAGCATGGAACAGCACCGTTGCTTCATGGAAGCATGCCAAGGCACCTGTCAGTCTCTTTGAGCCCTTCGTGGCCATGAGCATCGAGCTGGAACGTCGCTTGCACGAGAGGGCTCATCTTGACTTGTACCACCCAACAGATCCGTCCGCAGAGCTGGCGCTGCAGTACTTCCGCGAAGACGACTCTTTTGTCAAGCGGTTACTGTCGCAGTGGGATCCAGCAGCTGCGCCAAAGATGCCACCTTATGTACAAAGGGTTATGGCTTTGGGCATCGATGCTGCCAACCATCTCATGAGTGCTGACCGGGTAAGGGAAGCAAATACTATCTTGGACTGCATCAGTGGTATCCAGAATAGGATCCAAGAGATTGTTGGCGGTGGCAGTGGGGAGCTGAAGCCGGCGGTTTAAAGGGCTCTGTGGGATGGTGAAAGGAGTGATTTGAGCTGTTGATGACGAATTATACCAGCGCTGAAAATGCGCACAAGTCCAGATGGACATGCATAACAAGGGAAACATGGGATCTGTGCATAGGAGTTTAACTAGGACCACAACTGCCCTTGCCGAAACGGGATCAGAGGCATACGGCCACAGAATATGGGACAAAGCGGCGCACGGAAATATATCGGTTTAATGTACATACATTTTGGTAACAACACAGCATCTGAAGAGTCCAGTGTCTTTGAAGGCTCTCCGTTTACATCAAGAAGAGTCTAGTCGTATGTATTTCTCGTTGCCTCGTCATCATCATTTCTCTTCCCGTGTACATAAATGACCGCTTCCCATCCGATCCAGAAAAAAAGGGGGTATCCAAACTTCGCCAACAAGAAAGTAGTAACGACAGAAACCCAATCATTTTTACCCAACTCAAGCGCTCGTAACCTCGCCCTCCAACCCATTCACCACCCTCAACGCCCTCCTCGGCTTCATCACCACGCTGAAGAAGCTCGGCTCCTGCCCCTCGAGCAAACGCTCCGTCGAACTGGCGCTTTCCCCGCTCGTACTCCCCCTTCGTTCAACCTTTTTGCCCATCCCAACCTCCTCGTCCTGAATATGATGACCAGGTGACGCCCCCGAAGGTCCAGAAGCAGTAGTATTGACCGCAGTCTGGCTACTCCCTTGACCACCCTCCTGATCTCTCCACCACTGCCCCGGCCGCTGTGGCACCCCAAGATCGTGGTGGGCGCCGTCGTCGTCGTCAAACATTGTTCTTGGCTCCACCCCCCCCGCGCCGGACGACGTCGCAAAAAGTGAGTCCGTCGTGGAAGTAGACATCCGATTGGAGGGGTAGTACCGCTCTTTTTCCGTGACGACCGTTCCGTGGTTGCTGCCGCTCTTGTTGGACTTTTTGCTTCCTTTTCTCCCGCCGCCGAAGAAGGCCGCCAGGCCGGAAAAGGTGCCGGTTGAGGCTCCTGCCGGACCGGAGTAGCGGTTTGCGACGGCGAGGTGGGAGCGGTAGGCTTTTACCTGGCGGCGGTACAGCCAGGCGCAGTAGCCTAGGTAGAGGGCTGCTAGCCCGGCCAGCGCGGCGATGACGCCTGCTGCGATGAGGCCTCCTTTTCGGGATTCGGCATTGTTATTGTTGCTGTTGTTGCTGTCGGGAGATTGGGGGTCGGAGCCGGGGGGGACGGTGGAGGTTGCGTCGGGGCCCCAGGCGGTTACGGTTGCTGTGCTACCTGGGAGTGTCCAGATGGGGGGTTTGCCGGTGGCGAAGGGACCGGCGGTGGGTTTACCGACTAGGGGTTGGGAGACTGTTGCGCCGCCGGAGGGGGAGCCGCCGATTACTTCTGCTACGGAATCGGGGACGGTGTACCCGTAGGAGGCGCCTAAAACGGAGTTCTCGGGGGAGATGTCCGGGGGGTGATCGAGGGAGTTGAAGCGGGAAGACCAGGTGAGGGAGGAGGCGTTGAAGACCCAGATGCCAGGGGATTCGCATGGGGTGGAGGCGCCGGTGTAGCCTCCCAGAACAATGATTTGGCCGTCGCGGAGGTTGCAGGTGTGGCCGGCGCGGGCTTTGGGCGCGGTGGAGGAGGAGGAGAACGAGGGGGCTTTGATCCAGGTGAAGGCGGGGATGGAGAGGATGTACATGTCGTTGTACTGGGTTTGTGTTTCCTGCCAGATGTCAGTGTTTGCCTCTTCGGATTGCAGAAAAAGGGAAGCCTCACCTCAAGATCTTGACCACCATACACATAGATCTGAAAGCTACTCGCATCCGGCGCGCTCGCCACGACCGCACAAAGATTCACCCTCACCCTCGGCGCCTCCCCAGTCGTCTCCTGATGATACCACTCCGACGTCTCGATGTCAAAAACATCCAGCGTCCTCAAATCATCAATCAGGTCCCCTCCCACTCTCCCTCCCGCCAAACCAATCAATATCCCCCTCTCTCCCCAGCCTGGCACAAACACCAGCGCCGCATCTCCCCGTTCCGAGAAGGCATCCTGCACCTGCAACCCTCCCTCGGTAATATTCCTAAACGCACCCTCACTCCCCGCCCCATCAATCTTCAACCCGTCATTCACATATCCCGGGTGGGTAAACTCCAACAAACTCTTCAGGTACAACCTCGGCACATGTATCGACCATCCAGGTGTGGTGTGGCTGTCTAGATGTCCACCAAAATACCAACTCAACCCCAACTCAGGCACAGAGATACCAGCTCCTTCGGCGGCGCGCTCAAGGGGGATGCCAGCGTCGGTGGAATAATTCCCCGCGGTTGTCTTTGGGTTTTTGAACTCGTCCCAGGACTGGGACTTGATCGAGTAGCGCCAGATGGAAAGCGGAGGGACGTCTGCGACCGGTTTGTCTGAGAATTGCCCGCCGTAGAGGTAGAGGTTGTTGTAGTCGTTCCAGAGGTAGCCTAGGGATACTGCGGGGGGACCGGAGGGCTGGGGGAGGCCGCGGAGGGAGGGGGAGGTGATGTCCCAGCTGCGGGTCAGGTCGAGGACGAGGAGGTTGTTGTCTGCAGAGAGGTGAGCAAGGAACAGGTAAAGGTACGATAAGTGACAGGTGCTTACTCCAGTTGTCATACGTCTGGTCGGGCGTATTCGATGCCTGGCCGCCGTAGATGTACAGAGTCCCGTTCAGCTGGGCGGCTTGTTTCAAAAGTCAGCGTTGTCAAGTTGTGACACAAAGTAGGCAGCCGGCCAACTCACTCTGATGAGCCCATCGCTTGCACGCTTTGGTTGGGCTGTCAGCCCTCGTCTCGAGTATCGGCCCGGGCTTCATATCTCGATAGTAGATCACGCCGGCGTCGGCACCAGCAAGCGGCGCAACCTCCTCAGCACCCTTGTAATAACTAAACGCAGGAATTACCACAGCAATAAGCAGTGCAATCGTGGAAAGTCGTGTGAAGCTAGAAACGCTGGGAGGCGGCGCACTTGATGCTGTCCTCACTCTCGGCCGTCGACCGGGCGTCAACCTCGAGTACCACGGCTTCTGTGATGGTGATGTTGGTGACTCGGCTTCGTCTAGCTCGTCTCGTGGTTGCCGCTGTTCAGTATCGTCCTTCCCATCGTCACTCGTATTTCCCTGCGCGGTGTCTGGTCGATGTGTGCTTGTTGGTGAGGCGAGTCCCGTGATTTCTCCAAACTCGTGCTCGCTGAAATAGGGACCGCTGGGCTCCTCCGTGTCCAAGCCAACCTCCCTAAACACCGACTTGCGATCTTTTCGAATCTTTCCCGTCATGGAGAAGAATAACGGCGGCGTTCCTGAGCCTTCGCGAATTCGATCATTGGTGCATCTGTGGTGGAACTTGGGCCTGGCGGGGCGGGTCGAGGATATTTCAGGGTCCGAAGAGCTCTTCGGTAGTTGGCCGACGGCCATGGTGACAACAGCCGTCCTGCAGTGTCGTGTTGCGTCGTCCTGCGTCCTGCTGCAAAGCCACTGATGACGATCGCCGCCGACCTCTGGCCCAAAACGATAAGGAAGGGTGCCAGTGTTGCCACTTTGACCTAGCAGGTTTGGAGGGTAGGAAAGGCCACCAGCCACACGCAAGCAATGAGGTCACAGCACGGGAAGCCGAATGTGTGCTATTCCTGGAAGTGTTCTTCCAGTGATATAATGGGGCGAGAAAATGGTGAGGAAGAGGGAAGCATAGCGGCTCACAACTCGAGTCTGTGGAGGGTGCATGGGGAAGACGAGAGGGTGGGCTTTACTTTAATGTGCCCGGAAATACGACTAAGAATCAGGAAATGCAAAATAACAACCCCTCTTACGCTTTCATTGTTTTCCATTCCTTTTGCCCATGTTTCTCGGCACTCTACACTAGAGGCGTGGAGGCGTCCAAAACGGCCTGGAGGTGTGAAGATCCAGGACACGGTGCAAGGTCAAGCTTGGTGGTCAGCAAACGCGGTTTGTGCAACGGGGCTCCAGCAGGTTGACAGCTGTTGGAGTGGAAAGCAACGCTCCAGAGGCAACGACATCATCGGCCGCGGGCAGCAGCAAATGGGAATTCGTCAAGAACCGCTTTCCATGGTCCAAATCTCGATCCTAGCAACAACATGTCGAGTGTGGCCGTGCCTTGGCCCGGTTGCCGGCAGTTCCCTTGCCGGCAAGAACACAGGGTCGTATTGGTGAACGTGCCTTCGATGACCTCATCCACTTTCATGCTGCTCTCTGCCTTGGCAGCCATGCCATTCAACACCATCCTCCGAACCAGCAATGCGTAAATTAAAACATTTCAGGGGGTCGGGTGTCAACTTGTGCCTGCAGCAAGGCCGCAAGGGTTCATGGCAATATTGGAGAGAGAATAATTCCCATTCAGAAGGGGTGTGTTGTTGGAGAAGGTGGGGCCATTTCTGCATCAGCTTGTGGCTCGTCCCATGTGTGGCTTGAGTGTGGCTGTGCAGCCCTTGAACCCCTATTCCATCTCAACCACCTTTAACATGAACATCCGGCCCAGTATGATAAGAGTTGACTTTGGGACACAGACTTCTCTGAAATATTTATATTGTACTACGTATCAAACTACCAGCCTGTGTAACCTGTCATCATGAAGCTCGAAAATGGCGAGCAGCTGAGCCAGGTCGAAGTTGTGCAGAGCAAGTTCACCAGCTATTCTTTCCCTCTGAGCCGGTTATAGAGGGCTCTTTTCCCCTGGAGGGCTTCAATGTGGAGCCACTGGTTGGTTGAGGCAGGAACTACTGGCACACCCCGCCTCTAACTAGCCCTTTCCTCGGTGAGCCGGGAGTAGTGAGTTCAGGCCTGGGCCGTTTGGGTATTTTTCGCACCCAATTGAGTCTCCTCGAGGCTCTCCATGAAGCTACATCCTTTCCCATTATCATTGCAACGATCAACAAAAGGAAGAGTTTTGAGTCTATCAATCCTACCCAACTTGTCATCTCGCGCCTTTGGTCTATCGGACATCAGTTCAACAACATGTGCGTGGTAGATTGGTTCGATTATAGAGGCACAATCCAGGACCCTGATTCTTGCCACTCCGCTCAGCCAGTCATAGTCCACAACTGTGAAACAGAAACCTGTTCCTTTGAGGTTATTGCACAGCCATGCGGCTTCCATCCATGTCGGTTCCGTTTAAGCTACACGATTGTCATTCCGCTCCTGTGTTCTGACCATCTCGACAAATACATCAATCAAGTGCAGCAGGCCTGGAACGACGTCCTTGAAAACACAATGGTCAACGACCTGAAGAAGATTGAACTACCAAGCTACGAACTTCTGGTCAAAGACGCCATCATGAGCTACTAGGATCGACGATTTGGGAGATTTTTGGGCCACACCAACAGCATTTATCATCACAGGACAACTTACCCTAGTCTTTATCGTGAAGCGGCACCTGGCTACGATTATACAACCCAAACCCCTTATGCCCCGCCTATTTTGGTTTGAGGACGTTACCCAAGACACAGAGACATAGCTTCCACACTCCAGCCACATTGAGCTCCTGCGAGAAAGTGTCACCGACGACTTCGGGCTATGGTGTCAATATGGGAACTAGAAGGGTTGATTTTCGTTCTGTTTTCGACTAAAGCGCACTGAAGCGAACTGGATCTTGCGGGTGGTGCTGTTGGTTTTGGCATTTTCCTTGTGTCATGGTTAAGCTTAACATTATTTTGTATCCGGGAGACAGAAATGCACCAGAGTTCAGGGTTTAGCATCACCGCTAATTGAGCCTGTGTTGCCTTTTTCAATAGTCTTGCTTCCCAAATTATACCTCGATGAGGGAACTAAGCAACATTGGGTTCATAACGAGCTCCCAGATAGACGGATGCACGGGACCCACGGAAGTTGAGCCACTCACATAGGATAAGAGGAGGCAGAGGTCTGCCAGTTTCAACTGATCTCGCAAGGACATGTCAAAACTTTAACGTATCATGAAGTACTGAAATGACCTGGCATTATGTCACACGGTAGCACATCGCATCTATCCATGTTTCAAAGTCAAGAAAGTAATGACAAAAACTGCAGAACGAGAATACCTACACACTCCCACACATAAGGCCCTCTTGGCCATTGCAGACAACTATTACCCATTCAGCAACCATACTCTATTCTAACTATTTTTGACCACAAAACCTCCAGTTTTCTACCAAGCGCGAAACACCTATCTTCGACTTCGTCGTGTGCCGCGCAGTCAAATACCTGTCTATCGGTACAATACAGCGGTTTACCACCTGCAAAGACCACAAACGTGAGCAAGACCGTGTAACGGCGCCCCTGAAATCGCTGCAACAACAAAAGTCACCACCTCCCTGCCGCCGACACATCAATCTATGGCTCCTAATCTATGCTGTATAAGACGACTGGGGAAAAGCTATCGATTGCACAATGGCCAGCCCAGGAGTTGCCAAAATAAACTCGCGCGCTCTCGACGACCACGTCAAGCAATCAATCCTCTCGTACTGGGATAGAAGATGGGATCGATTCAACGACGAATACGACGACATTTTCAAACTTTTGCAAACGCAGCTCAAAGGGAATAGCCGACGGGAAGGTGGACTGGGAGAGATATCTGGCTCATCGGGAGTCTATGCCTCAGCCATTCGACGACTTTTGCTATGATATTGGGGCAGCAACGATTTGGTTCCCACGCTCTGACAAGGGCACTTGGGCTCTGACGTGGGCTGGTCGTGGCATGCAGCCGAAAATGGTACAGAAGCTGTTTTGGTTTGAGGATTATTACCGGAGAGGCCTTCGTCGGCAGTCGAGACGCCAGTCAATGTGCCCTGTTCCACATGGGCCCGCCTCAACAAGAACGAACTTGTCGAATTCAAGAAGAAGAACAAGATCATAAGAGCTATCGGTATTTTGGCGACTGAAGGCTTCGGAAAGAATGGGGATAGGAGGTGATTGTGGTGATGCTAGCGAGGCAACACATAGTCATTGTTATACAACTACCTTACCTAGGTACCTATGTAGATAAATAGGTGTAAGCTTTGAGAAGCAATTACTCAAGTTAATTCTTATAAACCTGGAAGGGACTTGGAATAGTCCGAGCACAGTGACTATTGGGTTTAATAGAGCTTAGGCACAAGAATTGCAATATCACCTTTGTGAAACTGCTTATCAGGCTTCTGACTGTTTGTTGTGCAGACTGCCGGGTAGTTCAGCTTGGACACTCTTACCTACCTGATTCTTTAAGCCACCGGCGTGTAGCTTGTAGCTTGGCTTTGAGATGTCAATTTTGACGGTGTTTACACCACGTGATATCCTGCCGCTTTAACGTCTGGCTGTGGCTGCCCAGCTCATGTGTAAGTAGCTATAATGTTGGCTTGATCTTTTCCAGCCTGCTCTTGAACCTAGCCTATCAGGCATTTGTGCAACTTCAATTCATCTGCCAGCGCACATTCTCATGCAGGCTGTCAAGCACACAGCCAATATTGCATGGCATAGCCCAAGAATGCCTAACGGCATCGCTAAGACTGCATTCTGCGCTCACCGGTCGTTCTCCTCCATTTCTCTTTTTGCCTCTGCTCCCCTCTCTTTCTCCCATCATCTCCCGATTGCTCCTTTCCCCCTCCCTTCCCCCCCCGGACCTGAAATCCCCGATACCAGCAAAAAAGAGCTCACCTCTTGCGTTCAACACACGCTATCTGCCCATAAGCTTCCACCATGTCGAATTCAAACAACATGGAGTTAGTCGCGAAGGCGATGGATCTTTCCACTCGCACTATTGATCTCCTCGCTGTACTTGGCAGACTGACCGAAGGAACAGGAACCGTGGCATTGATTGCCCGGGAGCTGGGCCGTTGGCTAGGGAGAGAGGGGGTTGAGGAAGATGAACTTCGTTTCTTTCTTGCCAAAACCCAGGCGCTGGCGATGCCCAACCGCGATGAGAGGGTTCTGAGATTCTTCAGTGCGGTTACCACGACCCGTCGGCAGTCGACGGTAGTGCCCTTTGCTGTGCAGCCGTTCGGATCCATGGGAAAATACCTCGCCAGCGATCCTTTGCAACAGTGGATCTCGTCCACCATCTGCTGCCTATTCCGGTACCATGACCAACGCTATATCAAGTCTTTCCTCTCTTTCTTTCTGATCCTCAGCGCACAAAAGGGCGGTGAGGTGCCGCCTAGGCAATACAAGATCAACTCGATGCCGGAGAAGCTCCGATTAGACCCCGTCGTCAGTAAGGTGGTCGAATCCACGTGGCTTCACGTTGGTAACGCAGGGCTGCTCGGCAACGATAATGAATGCCCGCGTCTCCCCGACGAATTTGACTGGGCTTGTACCGAGGGCCATGACCTCGACGAGTATCAGCTTGCTATCCTTCTTTCCAAGATCTCCCGGTTGTCTTCACGGGAAATTATCATTCAGAGCAAGCATATCTTGACCAACCTTGTTTTGTGGTTGTCGTGGCACTATGCAGGACGCCTCCGTGTTGTTGTCAGTGGCAGGATCGTCTATGACCGTGTACTGGGTCCGGAGGAGGGAACTGTGGAATGTCGTGTGGCCGTATTTTGCGCGGAGGAACCAAAAAAGTGCTCGTTCTTCGAGAGAGATCGAGACGAGAAGGACCCTCGCGACCACAGCATCCGCGTGTTTGAGAGCATCGCAGGCAGCCTACATCTATTATTCAAAAACGACTATTCCAGCTTTGCATCCCCCCGCGGAGGAGTCTTTGTTCGCCAGCCTCTTTACGAGTGGCCGCATCGTTACCCGAAACAAGAGAAAAAAATCAAGAACATTACCTGGGTGGCCGCGCGAGAACTTTTGACATGGTTTTTGGGGCTGCCGGTTGTGAAAGACCACATTCCTCGTTTTAGATGCCCTTCATTCAGCCTTGAGCTATTCAGCGCCACAAAGGACAACTCTCACGCCTGAAAGTCGGAGATTTGCTAGGCCGGAGTCCTTCGCTTCTGAACATGTGCAGCGACCAGCCGAAACAGCATTCTGTCGTCTTCTCAGCAAAAGATGTCGAAGAGAATGACTCGACTGACCCCCAAAAGTTGTGGGGTTCATCGGATCAGAAGACTGAGGATCTGATCAACGATATTCTCGTGTTTTTTCCCATCCTACGAGACCTGGTTGACGATCTTGCGAAGCTGTGTGAATGCCCATATTGTTGCGCGGAAAGGTCATTCAAACGGCCTAGTGATGAAAGCAAACATCTTCGTTACGACGAGAACTGCTTGGCATACATGGCCGTTAGTGAGGTCATGTTCTACTTTTCCCATGGCATCGCGGATGCGTTTGGGGCACCTGATGCCTGCGGAGCCACATCACTGGGAGATAATCTCCGGGGGGACCTCGGCGGCTGGGAAATTTTGAGGAACGCCATCACCCGAAGGGGGTCTGACACTCTTACCAATACGTCGCGAGGTACCATCCAGTGGTCTACTATGTTTGACACAGCGCTGCGTGTCTTTCTTGGCGTTAGCTCCCAGGACCTCCTCCGGGGGCAGGAGAAGAACTCCCGTGGCCCATGGTTTGTTGCCGATACACCGAGCATCGTTGCTGTTCAGTATGGCTCTCTTGCCGTCATCGCTCCGTGGCTGGATATCTCCGAGCCCCTGAGTTGTAGGCGGTCTTTCCGGTTCGAGGTCGTGCAGGGCCAGCTTGCGCTGGACAGCGGGGAGGTTGACGGCCAGCATGTTTTCAGGAGGATGGCGGGTGACATGTGTGTTTTTGAAGCACCGAGGACTGAAGACGTGTCCGAATTTAACTCGCGGTTGCCGCCCGAGGTGTATGAGGCAGGAGCTGCGTTGTCCTTAGAGACGGACAAATCTGAGGAGAAATGGGATTGGATCCTTGTGCCGGTGAACGAGGTCAAAAAATTGCTTCTGCTGAGGGTCGCGTCTGAGGAACACTCGCGAATGATTGACCCTAGCAATACACTCCGACAGTTGTATCGCTCGGTCGAGATTCCTGCTTGCGCTCATCCACCCGCCGGCAAAGCGCTGGTGCCTCGGGGGACTTCCGTCGAGGTACATGGCTTTGGGGAACTACTCGGACGCTGGGGAGAGCCGAATTACGACACAGACACGGACAACATCAGCGATGAGGGTGAAACGGTGGATTCCTGCTCGGACGAAGACTCCGATTTTGTTTCAGATGCTGAGAACTCGGACATGGACATGAGTGGTGATCGGCTCGGGCCTTCTTCTTCAACATCACCGCCCCGGAAGCGATTGAAGCTAGAGTCGCCATTTCTCATCCGTACGTCTCACGTTTTGGATTCCGCTTTCAAATTCAATGCGGCAATGGCATTGTCGTCCGGCATTCCTCTTGTTGCTTCAGGACAAAGCTGTTTGGAATGTGGTATAGAACACGCCGAGTCAATCCGGGAGGCAGAACGAGCTCGCCCCAGCTTTAGTGGAGAAGACGAGCAATACTTTATCGTGAATAGGGTCAAGAGTCCTGCTAAAACAACTCCATTGGCCTTACGCGGTCGTCCAGCGGTACAGGCAATTGAAAGCGCCGAGGGTCTTGCATAGACAGTGAACCATCATATTCGCAGCAATATACGCTAGACAGGCTTAATCGACAGAAGGTACCTTGGTAGGTAGCGGCCCAGACGAATAGTTGTGACTATAAGAAAGACTAGAACATGAAAATAAAGCTTGACCTGCACTATCAAGAATTGAACATCATCTCTCTTGGTGGCTGTTTGGATTGATGTCGTCGTATCGCATCGCATTCCCAGATGGACAAGACATTCAAACCAGCCTCATATCAGGGCTGAGGCTCTGACCTATCAGCGTGCCTCATCCCTCACCCTAGTGACTCATCACCGATCTTCATCTTCAGCCTTCGACTCTCAGCTTGTCGAACACATATGTTTATCCATCCAATTTTGAAGTCTTTTAGAAGTCTTCATAAACACCCCTCCCCACAACCTGACCCGTCAAACCTCCCAAATTCCTCTCTCTCACCAATCACCACCATCTCGCCAACCCATGCAAACATCCCACCAAGCACAATGTCCACCCCCACCCCCTACAAACAAATCCGCGCCCTCCACACCCCTCGAACAATAACCCTCTACCAAGCCTACAACCACCCCATCGCCTCCGCCGCCGTCTCTGCTCAATCCCTCACCGCCTCCCCCCTCTTCAAAACAACCCGCATGACCTGGATCAAGCCCTCCTGGGCCTGGATGCTCTACCGCTCTGGCTACTCGTTCAAAGACGCCAACCAATCCCGCATTCTGGCGCTCACAATGTCACACGAGGATTTCCTTTGGCTGCTTTCCCAGGGTGTGGTTTCCCACCGTAGCCCAGAGGAGAAGGGAGATCAAGGGGGGAAGAAGCTGGGGGGTGTGAGGATACAGTGGGATCCAGAGAGGGATGTCAAGATGGAGAGGTTGGGGTACAGGAGTATCCAGATTGGGATTCCGGGCGGGGAGGTCTGTGAGAGATGGGTCGGGATGGTGAAGAAGATTGAGGATGTTACTGACAAGGCGAGAGAGTTGAAAAGAGTGATTGATGAGAGACCGGAGGTAACGGTGGGGGTGTTGAAGGAGATGGGGTTGGTGCCAGAGGAGAAGGTGTTTGAGATTGAGGATGAGGAGGTGAGGAAACGGCTGGGGATGGATTGGCCGGTTGAGCCTGAGTAAGGAGGGAAAATGGGGGTATAATCATTGTATTAAAGTCATAAATCGTGAATGGTATATACTCTCAGCCCATGCTGGCTGATCAGAGAACAAAATTTACTTGAAGAG
Source organism: Podospora pseudocomata (assembly GCF_035222375.1). NCBI lineage: Eukaryota > Fungi > Ascomycota > Sordariomycetes > Sordariales > Podosporaceae > Podospora > Podospora pseudocomata. The sequence goes on along the minus strand of NC_085890.1, from coordinate 3,557,606 downwards.
CTTGCCAGCCAGGCCGCCGAGACCAGCGGTGACCTTGTTCTCTTCCTCCTTCTTGGCGGCAATGGGGAAGTCCTTGCCGGTGGCCTTCTCGTAGCCGTCACGGATGGTGTCGGCGATGAACTTGTCCTTGGCCTGCTCGGCGGCAGACTCGTTGGTCTGAGGACCGGCCTTGAAGACGTGCTCCTGGACGAGGTCGATAGCTATATTCTGAGTTAGCACTTGGTTGGTAAAAAGAAAAATGGTGATAAGTACCCTTATCAAGAGCATCCTCCTTCTTCTCGGACTCGGGACCGCCGCCTACAATGCCGTGGAGCTTGTTGAGGAGGGCATCGGCACCGGATTGTGGCTGCTGGGGCTGTTGCTGGGTGGTCTGAGTGGATTGGGTGGCGCTGGAGACGAGTGAGCCGAGCAGACCAGAGGCACCGCTGGTCTGGGTCTGTTGTGGCTGCTGCTGGGTGTTGGTGGCAACAGGCTGGGTAGACTGAGTGGCAGCAGAGACAATGGAGCCGAGGAGGCCACCGCTGGTCTGAGTCTGCTGAGGTTGCTGCTGCTCTTGCTGCTGGGCAGACTGCTGGGGTTTGAGGGCCTCGCCGGCGACCTTGCTGAGGAAGTCCATTGTGTCTGGTGTGGAAAGGGGTTGGTTTGTTTGGTTGAGAAGTGTGCAGGATGGTGTGGTTGCCAAAGCAAACAGAGCTGGAAACAGTTCGATCCAGGACCCTTATGTACGTCTGGTCTCTCCCAACGTTGAGGGATAAATGTCCCACTGCAAATGAAGGTGGGGATGCATCTCTTCAGCTGGAGCTGTCAAGATTCATGACTGCGGGGGCCAATGGACGAGGGATGGCTGGCTTGGCGAGAGAGACAGGTCCTTGGGATGAGGCAGTGCTCTGCATGTCTCTCATGGTTGGCCAGAAGGAGCCTGGTTCGATGCGGCTAGGGCGCGGGTATGGGATGGCCTCATGGGGATACCGGGTGGCTTCAGTGGGTATTTCAGGCATACATGGGTTTTGGTAGTCTTGGTGATAATGGTGCTCCCGTGAATCTGTTGGGATGGATGGCGTGAGAGAAAGAAGAAGTCTACGAGTGCGGCCTCCGGCTGATCCCTAGATGCCGTCGTCGGCAGCTGATGGTCCAGTGATCTCCAGACAAGCTCAGGCACCAAGACCATCTGCAAGCAAACCCGATCTTTTGCTTGACCATCTGGACCCTTGGCTTCTTGGACCCTGCATCAATGCATCCCACCTGGAGGATGCGGGGCACCCTTAAATCAGATCTCAGCCATGTGGCCCGTGCACCCGGCTGCCCGCCGGGACTTGTATTGCGCGATCGGTGCGAGGCGGCTCCACTTCTTCCCCAACTCCAACGACAGCCCCGGTGGAGCTTCGAGAGCCGTCCCGTAAGCCGAACAACCCGCCGCCACAGCCCGCAACTCCAGCTTTTAGCTTCTAGCATCAAAGCTTGCTTTGTATAACTTTTTTCTTTGGCGTAAAGATTACGGACAACACCAGACACAATGGACTACGTTCAACAGAGAGTGGCCCAAGAGGCAGCCAAGGCAGAGGGCGCTTCGGCCAGGTACGCATTCACCCCCCCCCCCCACCATCCCCCCGCCATCCTACGTCTTGGAGAAGCTAGCTAACAGCCATTGCAACAGCTCCTCCTTCTTCACCCCCCTCAACATCATCGTCCTCCTCTTTGTTCTCTACGCCACCTACAGCTTCCTTAGGCCAACCCCTCCCCCCGCTCTCCCCAAGGAAGAACCAGCAGTCGTCTTCAAGACATTCACCCCACGAACACTTCTACCGTACAATGGCGAGAACAACATGCCTGTCTATCTCGCTGTGAAGGGCCGTGTTTTCGACGTGACTCGCGGACGGAACTTTTATGGTCCTGGCGGCCCCTATGCCAACTTTGCTGGCCGCGATGCCTCCCGTGGGTTGGCCAAGGGTAGCTTTGACGAGGATATGCTGACCAAGGATCTGGATGGGCCGCTGGATACACTTGCCGATCTGAATCAGGAGGAACTGGAGGCTATGACTGGGTGGGAAGAGAGATTTTTGGAGAAGTACCTGGTTGTTGGAAAGCTGGTTGCTGTTGGGGAAGAGGAGAAGGAGGAGTAGGTGCGGGAAAGGAGTAGGGTACGAAAATTGTAAGAAAGCATGGTCTGGTGCGGTTGATGTTTTCTTAGGTATAAACCCTTGATCTATTTCGGAATGGTGTCCATTCTGGTAGGATTCTAAATGCAACTTGTCTTCTCGGGAGCACTGGTTGTAACTTGATTGCGGTTCATATGTTATATCGAGGACCCACTAGCTCGTGGGGGCAGAATTGTAGAGCTGGAACTCTAGAAAGTATAAAAGAAACAAAGTTTGCAATGACTCAAGCCACGCACCTTTCCAACTCAGCAACCACCTGTCGCTCGAACGCTACATAGAGCGGAACCTCCTCCGGTTCACTATCACTTTCCATACCTGATAGCTTCCTTGTCCTTCTGTTGAAACTGTTGTGAAGACAATGTCTAGTTGCTTGCCAGTATATCTCGCCCATCTGGTTGCGCAACAGGTCACAGTTGACACCTTTCGCCTTCTGCCGAAAGTCGTCGTCAGACTTACAGCGGTCTCTCAATGCCGGTAGAGACATCCACAGCCCCAATTGCAGCAACACGAGACCACATGCGTAGATGTCATATTCGGGCTGGAATCACGGCCTGCATGAGGAGGGCTCAGCCGAGTTATTTCGGAAGAAGTCTGGATGGCTTGAGAGACGGACCAGCTCCTGAGTGAGGGCATAACCCTGCCTTGGTATTGACATGCTGTGCGAAGACTCGGACTGATGGTCGGGTCGTGAAAGATAGAACCCAGAGAGGTATAATCGCGGTGCCCGTGTTGTGTTTGGTGTTATCTCTGCGGTATCGCCTTCCATTTCCGTAGAGATGCTGCCAGATCCGCGTTCGAAGAAAAGCAGGTTGTCGATCTGCAGCGATTTGTGAAGCCAGACGACAGACTGAAGGCGATACACAGTCGTCGTGAACTCCTTCGCCATGGAGAATCTTTGGCCGATAGGTATAGGCTTCAACCCGAGAAAGTCCAAAAGCGATCGTTCCTCAAGGGGTAGTTCAGGAGCCCCAGGTACCAACAGAACCATACCGATTCGTAAGTTCTTCCGGTCCAAGACTATGCCTATCGAACGTAGTGTTCTTAGCCTAGTGTGTGGAATGTTTGCTTGGTCCAGCAATTGCACTAGTTTCTATTTTCGAGAAAATTGATCCACAGTGATGAGAGATTTACTGCTGTTGGTAGTAAATCCACTCGACCATAACTGACTGTTCTCCCGCACTTGAAAATGACCGAGAACACCCTAGTTCTAGAGGAGGCACGAAATCCTCGGGATCCAGCACGGGGGTTGAAGGCATGAATCCTGTCTCTTGTGCCATCTGTGTGGAAGGCTTGCTGAACATGTTTTCGGAATGTGACGTATTTGGCAGCTCTTCCTCCCTTTTTATCTCCTCTCTGATTGTTGCTAAAGCCTGAATCTCGGATCCTGAAGTAAAGCCTTTTAGATTGTTTCGTAGCTCGGAATCCACTAATCGACGATCGATTAGCACTTGTCCCCGGATGAAAGAACGTGTAAAGAACGTTATTAAGTTCAGTGGGTTGCTTCGAGAGATTTTCGAATGTTTTCTTGCCGATTAACTCCCATTTGACAGAGGTGCGGATACTGCATGATTTGGTCGACGTGATACTGGACGAAGAGGGATCAGCAGATCCAATTGAAGAAGCGGGGGGTGAGCCTTGTCTTGCTCATTTCGCCCATGGGAAAGTCAGTATTGAACGCTTGCTGAAGAATAAAGTGCTAGATTTGGGTGGCAGGTTTGCACAAGCGTCTTCAAGTTTCTGTCGTGCCTGCTTGAATTTCTTCTCCATGTTTCTTAGCTCGTCGATAATCATGGCTGCGATACGCTCGCTGTCAAACCTCAGCACACCCTCTTCCTCCTTGTTCACGCATCAGCCGCAGGCCTCCTCTGGATAGAACAATTGGCACTGCCAGTTAACAATGTGTAATAGTACGTCGACTTATGCCTCGTCTGATATTGTTACGGCTCCCTTTTAACGCGCGGTTCAGAGAGGTACCAACTATCCTACATTGACTTGCTTCGCAGTGTCACTTATTTTGTCAGCCAACTGTGGAATATTGACGCCAGCGGTCCCAAATAGTCGAAATACCCCTGGCTTTCAGGCTTTCAGCTGTGCGCTTGATGCCCGCGGTTAGAGTGCGCCTCCCCTCAGAGGAGTCGATAAAAGAAGCGCCGAAACCCAGGGCCGTCTTGGCTTGGCTTCTCATTCACTACCTACTCAAAACCTACCGTCGACGTGGTAATGTCCTAGACAGTCAAACCAGTCCGTCACCTCATCATTATGCGAGCCAATCTACGATCTTCCGAAAATGATGAGGAGGAAGATACCGAGGTCTTGGACACCTTCAAGACCATGACCATACAGCGGGAAAACAGGACGCGCCTCCAAAATCAACCCGGCAACAGCTCGTCGGAAATGCGAGGCATCACGCCAGACTTCCTGGACCTGCTATCTCTAATATACGCCATTTGTCAAAGTTATGAGGGCGGTCTCCTCCCTATGCAGCAGTTCCATCGAACCTGGGAATCTCAGGAAAATGCGGGAAACAGCTGTATTGCCACCAGTCGTTTTATCTCATCACCAATTCCTTCAACCACCAACCGCGCCAAAACTGAGCTGTCTCAGCAGAGAGTGGCTGTTAAGAGGACGAAAAAGACACTCTATAAGGAGGGGCCTGAGACAGGTCTGATTTCCCCCTCCGGTCTTTCATTAGCGAGCTTCACATTCGATCGCATCCACCTTTGCGGACCCACTCAAACATAGTCGACCTGAAAGTAATTGCATGGGACTTCGAGGACGATGATGAAGATAGGCCAACGCCACTTCTCGTCGAGGAGTTTGCCACAGGCAGATCTCAGGAAACATTTCGGGACACCGAGAACCTGATTAGCATGCCGTTCAAAGCCAAGGTCAGCCTTTGCAGGGATGTTGCTGAAGGTATTGCTGCCCTTCACGCTTGCGGAATTGCCCACGGCGATATCAAAGCAGGAAATATCTTGCTCCTTCCAAGTGAACCACAGGATGGTCTTTTTACAGCAAAACTCACCGACTTTGGGTACTCTGTCTTTCACTTTGAAGAACAGCCTGTGCTCCCCTCTTGGACACGAGACTGGTCAGCCCCTTAAGCTGACCCAGATGCCTCCTTCAGCCAACAGATCAAGAACTTTGAAGACATCAAGGCGACCGATGTTTATTCATATGGCCTTGTAGCAGTTTCTGGTATTCTAGGCAGCTCACTGTAACGAGGCAGGTTTGAAGAGTTTCAAGACCTAGCCGCCATCTCGAATATGAAGCAGAACGACTGCCTTCTCACCCGTGCTCTTCAAGTAGTCATAACGGAAGACCGAACTCAACCGGACTCGGACCTCGACTTGAGTCTTACCAGGAACCTTTTAGGACTTAGTCTCGTGAATGATCGTACTCTCCGCAACATAAATGGCTGTGTAGCCATATTAGAGGATTACGAGAGGTCGTTGGATGCTTCGGGATTTCAGAAAGCCCGGCCATGGAAAAAGCTGCCTCTTTCGCCTATCAGGCGACCTTCTTCAACACCATCCGTGAGTTCTCCTTCTTAGATTTTGATCTATAGCAGATCTCCATCGTGGCAACATGCCAGAAGTCTGTTTAGAGCGCACGCAACTAACTAGCTTTTAGGTGTTGGTAGGATATGAAACTCTTCGTGGTTGTGGTCATGCGGTCAAAACAAAGATTGTGTCAGAACTGAAAAAGGCAGCCACAAACCCTCTGGACCACCGGCATGCTGCATCTGCCTGCGAGCTCTTTATTTGCTATTTCGATGGATTCTGGGTTGATAGGGATTGGAACATCTCTCGTCGATGGCTTACCCACGCAGCGATGCATGGCCTTGTCGTCGCTCAAGCATATTTCCTCCGTCCACAGGCCGCGATGGGGGCCGATCCTTTTCAGTCATTGTCACCTTTTCACGGCATCAACAGCGAGGCGACATCCAGATCAACGATTACTGCATGGCTTAAAGATGCTATTTCTTTGGGACATGTTGACGTCATGGCAGACCTGAAGCAGCATCGGCACGATTCATCAAGAGGTTCAGTCACCGTCGGCAGCTTACTCAACAAAGTGGCACGCCGAACGAATGACAGTGTCGAGGGTATTTCCCTTTCGAATCAATTTATTGAAGCCGCCTCGCTGGGTAACTTGCAGAAAATACGAACTTTTGCCTCAGACCTGGAGCCAAAATTTTTCAACGCCGTTGACAAGGCTGGTAATAGCGCTACTATCCAGGCAGCAAAGTCTGATCATTTTGAGGTTCTTGATTATCTTTTGAAGCTTCCGAGCCTCAACGTCGCTCACTGCAACCATGATGACCAGTCAGTACTGCATTACACTTTGACCTTTAAGAAGGAGCAACTCCAGCGGCTCGTTCCACTCATGGTTGAAAGAGGTGCTGATGTGTTCCGAGAATGGCAGTTGGCAACATTTTCAGTGGAAAGCGCACCGTTTTCGCTGCCGATCAGGTGTTGTTCGGTGCTGAATGAAGTCATTCACAGGAGACCAGATATCGTTGAGTTGCTTCTGAAGGCAAGCCACTCGCTCAATAGGAATTCCATGTGCAGGATATGCGAACGGGGTTCCAGATTTCGCAAAATACTTGGGATCGCAGTTGCACTATAAGATCACACCTCTATCGGAATCCTTCAAGCTCATTTGGAACAATACGACAGTAGATTTCCACGCGCAGAAGGTGTGACATTCCGATGGCTCAAAGAATCAGTAGCCTTCCACGTTCTACCGTTGAGCGCTGTGTTTTTTCGTAGACTCGACCTTCCTGGATCACTCTTGCGGGCGGTTCACCACGGCCCTACACATGAGGAGGCACAGCAAAAGAATCTTGACTTTGTTATATCTAAGAGCGGTCCCGATCCCAATATTCTTCACAAAATTATTTGCAGCAGCGTTGAGAATGGTGCAACAGACGCTCTCCGGTATATATGCGCCGCTCATTCTCAATTTGCACGGACTTCAAAGCTTTGGACTCATGCGTTGGAAAAGAACTTTCATAACAACCCGCTTTTCACGAGTATTCGCTCAGGGTATAATCTAGCGTTCAGAATTCTCGTAGAGGATAATCCTCAGTTTATCAACCGCCTGGGAACTGGTGAGCGCTGCCAAAGGCGCGAATGTTGCAGGCGTAAGTCGCAACATCAATATGTCACACTTGTTGCTGTCAGTGGCAGTCACGGCATCATACCGCGACCAATTTTTCGTGTATGTACTGTACTTGTCCTGTTTCAGGGATTCTTTAGCTGATCTTAGACATATAGAAAGTATCTCGTTGAACATTGTTCAGATGAACAAATATTGGCCCCGTCGAATGAATTTGATGAGAAGATTAGCGGCCAGCCGTCTGCTGTTATGAGCCAGGGAATCCTTACACTCTCGTCAACAGCATGTGAATTTCTTGTTACACAATACCCTTCTTTAAGCAGTCAGTTGGTTCCGCAGTTACCACCTGATCAGCGTTTGAAAACATCATCAGCTTATCCAGCAGTCATGGAAGCTCCTGTGCTCTCAGAGGATGCAATCTCGCCCTTTGAGCCGATGTTACTGCGATGTTACTTCCCGAATACATCTTATTCATAGGATCTAGAGACCATATTTGCCTGCTCCAGAGGCTAAGAGTCAACATCAGCCAAACACCACTCAGTCAGAAGGCGCAGCGGCCAAATCATCTCGATCCCGGACTCTTGAACTCTAACGACATTGAACTCGGGCTACAGACAACACCCAGGGCCCGAAACCAGAAACTGAGCACCGTTGGGTGGAAATCTTCGCCACTGTCTCAATCGGAGCTCCATTGGCTTCTTCTGGGTTTGATTGCCAACGGCAGATATGAACGGCTGTCGCTCTGGGACCTGGCCGAGTCACAAACTCGGCCAACATCAGCCAATGCAGACATCGACTTGATGTATCATATTAGGTTGGCAGTCCGATATGGAAACATCGGGGCGCTAAAGAGACTTCTCAAGCTTTACCGGGTTCAGCAATATCCAGTTTGGCAGCTTGGAAAAGCAGCATCGTGTCGCCACTCGACCTCGCACTCTTCACCGATGCTAACAAACATTTCGGCATGTTCCCAATATCACGCTCTACATCACTGCTTTTCAAAACTGCAAATGAAAACTCGGTACAGCAGGTTGTCGAGCTTCTACGAGCGTATGGGCTTGAAACCCCGTCCCCACATTGGCGGATTCTGGGAATTCTACCCTCGGACTCTCAAGGCCGATGGTTTTTTATGTTCCTTTACACCATTGTTCATCTTGGGGTGATAACGGCTATGCTCGTTCCTCTTGTCTGTTCAAAGCTCGTGACCGTACCAGAGATAACAGTCTTTCCCCTGGTCAGCTACCTTTTGGACATGTTCGTCATCGGCCCATTCTTCATTAACTTGTTTTTATCAAACGTGGTGAGCTATTCGTCATTGGGATGTTTTGATTCGAGAGCATTTGGTCGCAGGTACCAGAGGTCTGGCTGGTCGTCGATGGCAATCGTTGCTGTTTGGGGCATGGTCATTTACGGCTTTGGATTCTTTTATTTTATATGGACACCAGGGGACAAGGTCTTCATGATAATCATGGGACTCTTCTATGAGTCATGGCTACCTTTCATAGCAAATTTTGCAGTGTTGGGCTTGGTTGGAGTCTACCGAGTACTGAGAGACAGGAGGGCAAAGGCGAGAAATGCGGCCGCTAGACTGACAGAGCAACCTCCTGTCAAGCTCTTGGTCGGAAACTGAGAGTTAGAGGGCAAACTTACACAAGCATTAGTGAGCAAAGAAGACACAAGTACCTCTTCACCTCAACCAACGCTCTCGCTCTTCCCGGTGCCTTCCAAATCAGCCGTATACCAAGTGTCCTGGCCATGGAATCGACGTGCCACTTTGGGCGTTTCCATCTATAAGTCTAACTGGGCATTCAAACAATAGATGGCCCCCCTTTGCTCTAAACCTTCGGCCGAAAGAGAACTCTGCTTGTCGGAGGTCCATTTCTGAGGTGCAGTCACCAGTTCCCAGCTTTCGGCCGAGCCACTCAAATCAACCGAAGCCGAATATCTTTATAAAAGCACACATTACCGTCTACTTTACTTGAAGCAATGGACTAGGTTTGTTCTTTCAAAAGCCGCCATGGTCAAAATCGCTATTGCAGGTGCAACCGGCAGTATGTTCTTCAGTCTATCCCATCCACCCTCTACTGCAGGCTAATCATCAACCAACAGACGTCGCCCAAGAGGTGACCGAAGCCCTCGTCGCCACTGGAAAGCACAAGCTCCTCCTCTTGACAAGAACTGACACAGCGGAACTTTCTTCCAACAACGCCTTTCCCAACATCACATGGATCACAACGGACTATGGCGACTTGGATGGACTGTCCGAGACTCTCCAAGGAGTTGACACTGTCCTATCCTTCATCGTCACCCACTCAGACCCGGGGAACACTGCTCAGAAGAATCTTATCAATGCCTCGGTCCGTGCCGGAGTTAAACGTTTTGCGCCCAGCGAGTGGGCAACGTGAGCTTTCACCCTCTTCGAACAGAGTCGTCGGGTATTTACAACCTAGTTGCAGGTCCAGCTTCGAGCATCTCCCGTGGTATGCCGGCAAGGCAGAGATCCGAGAGTATCTCGCCGAGCTAAACAAAGACAAGAAGGCAAGTCAACTCAGTGCTACACACCTCAGTCAGCTGTTGATGATGATCTGGCATCTAGGTGCTCGAGTACACCTTCTTCCAACCAGGGCAGTTCACAGACTACCTCTGCTACCCCTACAAGTCCTCCAAGCACATTCACCCGTTCCAAACCCAGATCGACTTTCACGCCCGCCGAGCTATCATTTTGGAGGACAGTGAGGACGCGCGAATCACCTGGACTACAGCCAAGGACCTTGCAAATGTCGTCGCCAAGGCTGTTGAGCACGAGGGCGAGTGGCCTGTTGTTGGCGGTATTAGAGGAGACGAAGTAACCATTGGTGAGATTATCGCGCTTGGTGAGAAGATTCGGGGTACGTCCTCCTCATATGGTTGTCTTCTATGACTAATTGGTGCTAATGATGGAACAGGGGATCCCTTCATCGTCGAGAAGCTCAAAGCAGAAGACATCAAAGCCGGGATTGTCAAGAGCTCTTGGTTGCCTGTGGTTGACCACCCCTCTCTTTCTCCAGCAGCAGTTGAGGCTATGGCAAAGGGCTTCCTTTCTGGAATGCTTCTGGGTATCTCTGCTGGAGTGCTGAAAGTCTCGAATGAGTGGAATCGGTTGCTTCCAGATTACGAGTTCACTAGGGCCGAGGAGTTTTTGACTGAGGTCTGGGAAAGCAAGCCGTAGCTCACCCAAGTATTGCTCTTAGACATGTGGACGGTGTGGTTATGCTCGGTTACAACTTCGGTGCTTGCGCCGAGCTTCGGCCGAAATGGGAGAGCTCGGGCGAATGATTTTCAGGGTCGGCTTTCCCCTACGCTCAACACCACAACAACGCAATCCAGTACATCTTTTCAGTCGAAGTCTGTAACATATACTTCTCCCTTCATAATCCCTTTACATCAAGCTGGTTGGCTCGCAAATTCTGTATCTGAGCGTTCGACATGATCAACAGAACCTCCGAACCATCGTATATCAGCGATCTCGAGCCCCCAAGAAAAAAGCTCAGAGTTCGAAAAGGCACAAAGAGCTGCTGGGAGTGCAAGCGCAGGAAGGTACGATGCATATTTTCGGTAGAAACAAACTCTGTTTGTGATGCATGTGAACGACGACGGTCAACATGCCTCAGCCAGGAGTTTCCTGATGTTGTTACACAGCACATCAATGGCGACACTGAGGGCCGTCTCGGTCGAGTCGAGTCTCTGGTTGAGAACCTGGCCAGAAAGATCGACTCCCTGAATAGTGCTCAGAGGGATACCGAGGACAGAACACCGGACCTTCAACAGCCACCACTTCCCAGCAATCCGGAGTCTGAAGACAATCGGCAGACAGCAGAGCTCAGAAGAATCGCAACTGAACTTCTGGAGGCATGGCCTGACAAGAGTGTCTTGGATCAGATATCGGAGCTTCCTCTCCAAACCTCGTTCATGGAGCTCCTGTTCAAAGTCGGTGGCATCTTGTCACCTAACCCCTCAGCGTCGAGCAAGCCGTCGTTGGTGGATACAATGCAAAAGCCGCCTCCTGGAGCACATCCGGTTCTAATAGCTCGCAAGGCTGTACTTCTGGGTCTGCTTCTCCAAGATGTACCAGCATCCTGCGTCAAACCGTTGGAAAACCACGCCATTGGATACCGCGATGTAATGTCTCGAGCGGTGGAGAGAACCATCAGCATGGTGACAAGTAACGATCAGCTCACTGACTCAATAGAGGGCATCGAGTGCATCATGATGGAAAGTATGTATCACGACAGAGCTGGAAATCTACGAAGATCATGGAGTACAACTCGCCGGGCCATGACGATGGCACAGTTGATGGGACTTCACCGCGGCAAACAAGCGAAAACATGCCTCAACACATTGTCATCCAACACAGAGGCCAATATCGATCCTGAGTACCTTTGGTCCCGAATAGTGCAATCCGACCGCTACCTCTCGCTCGTGCTTGGACTTCCACAGGGCTCATCTGACAACTCTTTCGCAACACCAAAAGTGTTGGAGAAATGCACCCCAGCCGAGCAATTGCGGAGGCTTCACTGCGTTGCCGCCGGATACATCCTACAGAGAAACGACATCAACGATATCTCCGCAACGCGGGAGATTGACGACCTGCTCCAAAAAGCATCAGCTTTTATGCCACCTCGGTGGTGGCTTACCCCTGACTTTGCGCCTCGCACTGCCGAGGACGATCTTGAGGCTCCGGACAAGACGCTTCGTCTCATGAGCCAGGCAGTTCACTACCACCTCCTGGCACAGCTTCATCTTCCCTATTTGCTTAGACCCGCCTCCGACCTGAGCTGTAACTACAGCAGGATTACTGCCGTTACCGCAAGCCGAGAAGTCATCACACGCTTCCTGACTTTTCGCAAAGGTAATCCAGTCAGCTCGTATTGCCATGGAATCGATTTTCTGGCTTTCATTGCCAGCACGGCAATGTGTATTGCCCACCTGGATTCACATAGACAAAAAGTTCAGCGAGTGCTGGGTTTTGATGCCTTGGACTTCCTAGCACATCAACGACAGGGTGATCGCGGTATGTTGGAGGCGACACTGGAAGCCATGGAGCGCATGTCTGTGGATGGTGAAGACGCTATAGCGAAGAGAATAGCGATTTTGTTGCGGCATCTACTCTTCATCGAGTCAGAAGCCGCTGCTGGAGTAGTATGCAGCTATCGCTCGCAATCAGAACAGCAAGCTGAGGAGGCTGAAGAGCTGGGGTGTGGTGGAACGACAACCGATGGTGACAACATCCTAAGAATTCATATTCCCTACTTGGGAGGGATAGTGATTCGACGAGGTTCCGACATGCCTGAAGGACTAGCATGTGCGTTTGGAGAAGACGGCCAACCTTTTGAACTAGGTTCCGTTGAGAGCTGGGGCTTGCAAGGCGTGGATACCGCATTCTTTGACAATCTTCTTCGAGGGGCGGGTGAGTCTGAATCTGCTGTGTTTGAACAGCCATAGTGCTTCGACAAGATTCAGGAAGGCTCTTGTGATCGGTGCAGAGTTTAGGGAGGCCGGGCAATATGGCAGCTGCTTCTGAATAAGCTTCAACTATCTCGCGGCAATGCCTCAACTGACCTTTTCGACCCAAAGGCGGTCAGTAAGCCAGTCCAATCACCCAGTAGACCCAAACCAATGGCTAGTCAGTTGGATAGCGCACATCGACCATCGAATGACAGCCCCAGCGTGGACAACTCTCCGGCCAGCAGTGTTGACCATCACCACCCCACCAAAGAAAATGGCAGGATGAAGTCCACCGTGATCTCGAAAGCGCGCAACGCGTCTCTCTATCCCAGCTCGGGTGGGAGGTAAGACATGTGTGACTGCGCGCCAGCCTTCGCGAAGAAGTGGCCGTGGCATGGTGATATAACCCGGGTGCCATCCCTCATCCCACCAGGTTTCTGCATCGGCACAAAGCAGACAGTCAATCACACATCTACACACTTACTTACATTGTGATCAAATTTCGAAACAATCACCTCCTATCAACTCGGAAAAGCGAACTCGCAAGATGACCTCCATCAACGACATCCAAGAAAAGACCCACCCGGAGCCGAGCGTCTCGCATTCCGGACCCAGCCCAGAGCTCAAGAAGGCCACTCCCACCCTCCGGCCGTCGGCGCTCTTCCGGAATCCGTTCTCTTACAAGTCAATGGCCGTGGAATCAAGCCCGGGAAAGCTTCCGGCTTTCCTCATGATCACAACTCTCCTCTGCCTCGCCACTTTGGGAGCCGCCTCCCCTCTTATCAATCCCGAGGAGCAGCGTCCTGCCGAGGTTCCTCATATTGCCCCTGATCACCCTGCCTATCACCCGGCAGTTTCTCAACCCCATCACGAGTCTGGAGAGGAAGGAGAGCATCAGCCTGAGCAACCCGCCCATCACATCTCCTTCCCTCGACCACGCCGCGAATTTAGAGAGAAAGAACACCACCCATCCTACGAGGAGCACCGGCCGGAGGGCCAACACCATGCCGAGGAACACCAGCCAGAGGGACAGTATCCTCCCGAGCAATCCCATACCGAGGAACCCCACCACCCGAAAGGGGACCACCTTGAAGTGAGCCGCCTGGAGGAGAACCACGCCGAGGAACACTGCCCCGAGGGATTCCACCCAGAAGTCCACATCCGCTCCTCCCTCCTTGAACCCCCCGCCCCCCTCCCAGCAGGCGCCTACACCCCCAGCACCCCCTGCCCACCCAGCCTCGAAGGCCAATGGAACTGCATGCTCACCTCCTGGCAGCGCTGCGGCTCAGGGATCTGGTCCGCCGTGATGCCCACCGCAAAGGGGACACAATGCGCTCCTGGAGGGATCGCCCATGAGCTCAAGACCGTCCTTGCTCCCGACTACCCTCCTTCTGCCAAACCCAACCCTGACCAGCCACAACTGCCTGGGCCTCAGGGGAATACTGGTGGGTGGGCGCAGGGTTTGCCGCCTAGATACAGCGAGGGCGGTAGACTTGGTGTGTCGATAGGGTTGGCGATTGCGGGGGTGGTGGTGGTGGTTGTGGCTGGGTTGACGTAAGGGGGAGGTTGAAGGGCGGGTTGGGGTTATGAGCTATGATGAACTGGAATGACGAGGACGATAAGGACATTGAGGACGGATTGATGAGATGGAACAAATGAGAGACGAAGTAACTAGCATAGCATTCTGAATTGAATTGACTGTTTCCCACAACAGATGTTCCAGTGAAGATGGGTGCATCGTTATCGTTGACAAAAAGAAGAAGAAGGGGAGCTGCTGCTGTCTAAGTGGACGGGCTTCTCGCCAACTGCTACCACCCGCCCGCCACCCGAAGCGCGGCGCGACACGTCTTATCTAGAAGCTTGCCGCCTCGCCTCTCAGCACTTCCACTACCACCATCACGACCACCACACCGCACCAACCCCATTCCCCCAACCCGACAACCCCCCAATCCACCTCGAAACCGAAGAAATAATGGACTACCAAAACCGCGCCGGCTCCAAATTCGGCGGCGGCGGCGTAGCCTCCCACTCAGCCACCAACGCCGACCGCCGCGAGCGCCTCCGCAAGCTCGCCCTCGAGCAAATCGACCTCGACAAGGACCCCTACATCTTCAAGAACCATCTCGGCTCCTTCGAATGCCGCCTCTGCCTGACGGTCCACCAGAACGACGGCTCTTACCTCGCCCACACCCAAGGCAAAAAGCACCAGACCAACCTCGCCCGCCGCGCCGCCAGGGAACAAAAAGAGGGCAAAGGGGAAATCGATCCCACTACCGGCTTACCTGTCGGAGTCGTCGGCGCCGGCTTTGCTGCCTTGGGTCTTGGTGCTGGTGGGCCGAGGAAGAATGTTGTCAAGATTGGGAGGCCGGGGTACAAAATCACAAAGGTCAGAGATCCGATCACGAGACAGCAGGGCTTGCTGTTTCAGCTGCAGTATCCGGATATCGGGGTGGGAGTTACGCCCAAGTGGCAGGTCATGAGTGCCTTTACGCAGAGGGTGGAGGAGCCGGATAGGAATTTTCAGTATCTTCTTGTCGCGGCGGAACCGTACGAAACCTGCGGGTTCAAGATTCCTGCCAGGGAGCTGGACAAGAGGGAGGACGGGAGGCAGTTTGAGTTTTGGGATCCGGATAGCAAGGAGTATTGGGTGCAGATCATGTTTATGACGGAGAGAGAGGAGAGGTTCAATGCCGCGCCGGGCTTGACGGGGAGGCGGTAGAGAGACGATGCGGAGGAAGTATGGATTCGAAAATAAGCGGCGTATCATGGCGAAAATCGACTGTTTGAAAGCCAGCAAAGGATGAGGGCACACAGACGAAGCAGTGGCAGTCCAGGAGGTTGAGAGAAATAAGCAAGACACCAATTTGAGCAAGCTGTAAGGCCTCAAGAAACCACACGCCTCGTCGTTCTCTAGGCTAACACACCGCAAAGGGGATATTAGCGGACTGTGTTCCAGGCGCGTACCGAGTCAATGATAGATACCCTTCATAATGAGACTGCAATTCATGGACAATTCGACTTGGTACATTCATCACTGCCAAGGGCTTGCCTGCACAGGCAATGGGATTGCTCAGCTACAGACATCCATCTCTCCGAGATGATCCCATGACAGCTGTCTGTACCATGCCTACATCCCCCCTCTCAAACCCCCCAGCTTGCGTAGATATGCAACTATGTACACAACAATAAACAGACATGCAGTTCAGAGCGTACATCAGAGCCAACAAGTCTCACTTTCCTCTTTTTTCGATGACCACAAAAGCAAGGCAAACCCAACCTCCTCTTTTTTTTTTCCCCCATCGGGTTAACTGATTGTAGATTTGCATCACCAACTAAAGCTCTTCTTCTCTGCCAGCAATAATTATGCCCTACCTCAGAATACGCTTTCCCAACTAGACACCAGAATTCCCCAATCACCGGAAGTTGTTATCGAACCGCTTGAACGTGTATCCAATGAATGGTAAGCTCATCTCTGGGCTTTCCTCCTGCTGTTGGCTGGCCGCGGCGCCTCTAGCGGCCTGGGCAGCCTTGATCAACGTGGCGTTGTCGGTCTGGTCGATCTCGTCCGTGGGGAAATAGGTGGTATCAATGTTGGAGGTGAGGCGGGGCTCGAAAGGCGCCCTAATCCTGCGCAAGCTCTCAAACTCAACACCATAGAAGAAGGGGTGACGCTTGATCTCATCAGACCCACCACGGCCCAGACGGTTCTCGGTGTTGCAGATCAAGCTACGGAGTGTGTTAGCAATGTACCAGACATGAATTCAGCCAATCTAACATGCCTTCTGATCAGGTTCTCAGCATCAGGCTTGAGCTGAATGTCGTCGGGGAAGTACAGCGACTGTCTCCAGTTGACAATCTTGCGGTATGTGTCATGACTATCCTCGGCACAGAAAGGGGGCCACCCAACCAAGCACTCGAACATGATGGTACCTAGGGACCACCAATCGCAGTCGAAAGAGTAACCGTTACCCGTGAAGATTTCAGGGGCAATGTAATCGGGAGTACCAACAGTGGAGTACGCCATCAGTCTCCTCGACCGCCTCCAGTCATTGATCTGGGAGCGGTTGCTGACCGTCAAGTTAATCTGGTCAATGGCAATCGAGTTTCTGTTGTCGCGAGGCTTGTTGGACTTGCCCGTCAGAAGCTGCGCATAGTAGTTGTTGTCGTGGAGCTTGTGGAAACCAGTCGATAGACCGAAATCCGTCAGCTTGACGTGACCACCCCTGTCGAGGAGTATGTTGTCTGGCTTGATATCTCTGAAGCATCTGTCAGTATCCAAACGCCGTTACGACTCCAGCAAAAAGAACACACCTGTGAATGAAGCCTAACTTATGGACAGCCTCAATAGCCAACACAATCTCGGCAATGTAGAACCGTGTGATATCCTCGGAAAAGATTTCGTACTTGATCAACATGGTCATAAGATCGCCACCGGGCAAGAACTCCATGAGCATGTAGAGGAAGTTGGCATCTTGAAAGGTCGTGTAGAGCTTGACGACCCAGGGACTGTCTGATTCGGCAAGAATATCACGCTCGGCGCGAACGTGCGCAAGCTGGTCCTTCTTGAACATTTCCGTCTTGATCAAGCTCTTCATGGCATAAACCTTGCCGTCCGACTTCTTCTGAACCAGCTTCACCTCACCGAAAGCACCCTTGCCGATAATCTTGATGGTGTTATAGTTCTCGGGCTTGTCCTTGGTTCGGAGGAAGCGGAGGTACTGGCCCTCCTTTCTGCCTCCAGTCGCCCATATGGATTCCCGGCGGCGTGGATCCGTGGTCTCGTTCAGCTTCTGTTCCATCTCGCTTTGTCTGCACCGACGTGATTAGCTTCATCCACCCGTCTCACTCAGCACACTGCCTACCTTTGGTTCCGCTCACGAGCCCGCTTGACACTGTCCTTGAAGAAATCCGAGGCCAATTGGGAGCACTTCTTCTGGTTGTTGTTGGCATTGGGGCCGTATTTGTCCGGGTTCCGCTCGGGGGCGGGGGCAAACTCGAGCCCAGAGTTCTGCGAAGGCATCGGGGGCGCGTTCAAGTAGCTGCCGTAGCCAGGCTGCTGGCCCTGGCTGTTAGCCGTACGGGGGCGCTGTCCTGGAGAAGGGCCACGGGCACTGTAGTTCTGCGGTCTGCCGGCACCGCCTAGGTTCTGGTGGGCAAATTGATGGGCCAGTCCAGCGTTGGGATCGTTACTAGAGCCAGGAGTAGTTGAGCGGGCCTGTCCATAACCTGGTCTAGGAGAGTTGTAGTTCTGGACCTGGGAAGCAAGATGGGAAGGGTAGTGAGGGGCATACTGGTTAGGATTGTAGTAGTTGTTAGAAGCATAGCCTTGCGGGTAACCTTGCTGGGCCTGCTGGGGGGTCGGCGTCTGACCAGAGGGGCCGGTTGGGAAGACGGGCTGGGGGAAGGTGGAGGGAGTGGTGGGATACTGCGTGCGATCGGAGGCGGCGAGGCGATCGGTGTTGTTGTTGTTGTTATTGTTCCCGAAGTTCAGGTAGAGACGGTTACCTTGGTTATCCATCGTGGCGGCGCGTGTGTGTTGTCAAGATGTCGTGATGGATGGATAGTAAGGGTTCGGGTTCGGCGATCGAAGATAGGGGGCGCACCCAACTCGGCAGGGTTGCTCTGCTCGCTCTGGCTTGCTGGCGGTAGACTCTGGCAGATCAACTGCTAGTTCCTAGAGACTGTCGACAGGAAGGTGCCGGATGGTGTTTTCGCAAAAAGGGGTCGCAGATGAAAAGGGAGCTTTGCTTTTTCTCGGGACAAGACAAAGGGTCGGGTCGAGCGGTGGCACTCTGGCGCTGGGGGGAGGTTACCGTGCGAGAGGAAACGGGAGTGGACTCGGATCACTGGGCGGTCGCTCGAGTGGTGGGGCAGACAGGGTGCAACACTAGCGTTGGGGATGGTCTCTTGTCGAGCTGTTTCCAGACGTGGCAACCATCTGGAAGACAGATGATGAAAGCTGTTGATGTTGTTGTTGTGCCAGCAGAGTCACCTTGTTTATGTAGGTATGGATGTCGGTGAGGTTAGGCCAAGCTCAAGACTCGACCGTTGAGAAACACGGGATGTAAAATAATTGTGTACCGCTGTGCCTCACAATAAATTATTTGGCAGGCTGGCCCTGAGGAAGGCGCCAAAGAGGGGTATCAGACGCTAGGACACTGGACACTGGATTCTGGCAGGGACTCCGACTCTTGGAGGGGATATGTGAAGTTGGATGAATGACTGGATCAACAGCTCCGACGATTCTTCATCACTGCTGCGTTTACTTCCCCCTTCTGGCGCTACACAGCATATCACACGGCTGGCATCGTGCAATCAGAGCTCCCTCTGTGTGGCCTGGCGGGCAGTTGAAGCTCTGAAGAAGTGGGGTTGGTGATCCTCCATCTGGGCTTTCAGGGGCTCGCCTCACAGAGCCCCTGATGCGTTTACAATTCGGGTTTCGAAACAATGCTCACCCATCAGTCTGCTGCCCCGATGCTCGCCAAGCAATGCTTTGCTAGGCCATGTGCATTTTCCCGGAAAGCCCTGCAGCCTCGGGGCTTACCGACAAAGAGGTTCGATATTGGGCAGTTATTTAGGGACTTTGAACAGACAGTTGGAGAGTTTCCTCCGGGCCGCACCGCCGATCCGCTTTTGAGTACTCCGTAGTAGTTAACTTACACAGGATCTGTATCGACAGAATAAACCAAAACTGTCCACGAGCAGGAAAGAAACTGTTTGAAAGGAGAATCGAAGATAGCCATGTTTGGACGATATTGACAAATAAAGTCGGTTCCGGAGAATACAATGCAATATTCAAAATGTAGCAGGGCCTCGGTGTCCTTGGGTTGGTCCTTGGCTTGGACCTCGATGAGCTCACATATGGTGGCCCGTGCACAAAGGCAGGCTTATCGCGATAAGAAAGCATCTGGAAATTTGACTCCAGTGAGGGACCGATATCGTCAGCGAGCACCTCAGTATCGTGCTGACGGAATCCACAGCCGGCTTCGACAGTGTCCTTCTTGCCAGTTTCAAGTTGTTGAGACTGCTTGGTTTCTTGTCCAACTGAAAAGCCCACTGGAGGCAGCGTCAAGGCCAATGCGCTCATAGTGCTTCTGAATATATACCACCACAAAGCTTCCACACATGGCAGAACCAACACCACCAGCGCAGCCGTCGGCGGCTGAGGTGGCCGAGAAAGTATGGAATATCTCCACTCTAGACGGTAATGCAAGATCACACAACTGACAATTCCCACGTTTCAGGCTGCCAAAGCTCCCGAAAGAAACCGGGCCCTCCGCATGCTGGGCCTCCCCGCCCTCCCAAAGAAGCTCCCTTCCCGAAACTGGATGATCTTCTGGACCCTTTCCACCGCCATAACTGCCGGCATCATCTACGACAAACGCGAGAAGAAACGGGCCATCGCGAAATGGAGACACGCCGTCGAGCACCTCGCCAAGGAGCCCCTGCCTAGCCACAATGCCCTCTCCGAGCTCCGCAAGATCACCATCTATCTCTCCGCTCCCCCCGGCGACGGCCTCCGCACCGCCCAAGACCACTACACTGAGTACGTCAAGCCCATCCTCGCCGCCTCCGGCCTCGACTGGGAGTTTGTCCAAGGTCGACGAGACGGCGACGTCCGCGCCTACACTGCCGAGAAGATCCGCCGCCACCGCAGGCAAGTCGACTCCGGCGAGGTTGAGCCCGAGCTCCCTGACGAGCCCACAAAGGAGGAAATCATCGCTGCTCACCGCAAGATCCGCGGGATTAAAGACTACGACGGTATCAAGGGCGACATCGTCATTGGCAGGCACACATGGAAGGAATACCTCAGAGGATTACACGAAGGCTGGCTCGGTCCCTTAACCGCCCCTCCACTCCCCATCCCAGAGCCACTCCCCACAGCCGAATCCGACAGCGAGAAGTCAGAAGAGGACAAGAAGAAGGAAGAGGAGGAAAAGAAGAAAGAGGAGGAATCCAAACCCAAGCGACCGCCTCAACCCCGTCCCTACAACACACCAGCCGATTACCCCTCCTCCCCCCTCCCATCTTCCATCCCCAATGAATTCTCCCCCGTCGCTCCGGTGAGGGAACCTCACCTGTTAGGCTTCCTCTCCACGCCAACCCGTCTGTACCGTTTCTTCAACCGCCGGCACCTCGCCGATGAAATCGGCCGTGATGTCGCCGCAGTCTGCCTGGCTCACTACCGCCATTTCTCTGAACAATCGGGAGAGGATCAGAAATACGAGCAAGAAGAGGTGTTGGCCTTTGAGGAGAAGGACTGGATCAAATCTCTCTGGAAAGAGGCTGGGGATGAACCTGAGCATGTCAAGGAGCGGGAAAAGGCTGGTATCACAGAGGTTGTCAGGGCCAGGCCGCTTGTTCTGGACCCTAGAATCGCCGAGCGGATGAGGAGGTTCGAGTTGTCAAAGGAGGATGTGGAGAGGGTGGCCAAGATTGTGGTACCTGAGGAGGAGATTGAGGGTTGGACAAAGGGGAAGTTTAGGCAGTTGTATCGATGGGGAAAGGGGAAGGTTATGGGAGAGGAAAAGAGGAGTAATGTTGAGGATGTGGACTAATGTTTGATGACCAGACTCAATGCTGGAGGGAGGACGTATTGTACCTAGCGTGTAACATTAGCTTTTGTGGGGAGTTGTGTATACTATGGTGCTGTGGCGATACATACCTGATGGGGAAAACGGCTATAGATTTGAGGAGGATGTTATTTGGAAGGCAAGACAGGACAGACAGCATTTGGGCGGCGGTTGGGGGGGCCTTTGGGTTGTTTGGCTTTGGTTGGTGTTGGTGTTATTGCGATGTTAAACCCCCTTCAATGCTACAAGATACGTACAGCACCACTTCTTCTCCCGATTGTATTCCAGTTATCCATTGATACTGAAACGTGGTGCTGCTTAATTTAGGCAGGGCCAACTTAGTGTCGTGTATGGCAACGAGCTGGGGCTCTTGTGTGTCTGTTTTTGGGTTTTGTAGCGCCATGGCACATGGCACATGGGGCTGCTGTCCGTCAGTGTGATGTTGCGAAGACCCCAGATCGTGTCATCCCCAACCGCCGATGTAGGCGTACGCAGAGCTGAGTCTTGAGAAACCTCAAATTGACCTCTCACTCATTGCTATCAGAGCCATAATCCACCAGACCACCAGCCGCCTTCTTGGCCGAAACCGCTGGCGCTTCTGCTGGTTTTGGAACTGAAGCAGCTGCTGCAGCCTTGCCCACCACCACCTCTGTCGCCTTCTTATCGCCACCAGAGCCACCACCCACCAAACCACCACTCGGCTTCCCTGCCGGCGACCCTTCAGTATCATCCATCTTCTCCTCCCTCTTGACCTTCTTGACCAACAACCTCCTCCCCTCCGCCCTCCGCTTCCTCCTCCTCCCCCCCTCCCCCCCAAAATCCCACCCCTCCACCTCCACCTCCTCCTCCTCACTCTCCCCCTTCTCCCTAGAAGATTTGATCTCCCTAAACGCCCTCAACCCCTCCTCCTCCTCCCTCCTCCTCCTTTCCTCCTCCTCCCTCCTCCGGCGCTCAACCTCATCCAGAAAATCAATCTCGTCCTCATCCAAAGCCCTAAACTGATTCTTCAGCTTGCTCTTCTCCTCAAACTCGGCCTGCTTGGCCGCTTTGTTCGCCTGGAGAACCTCGTACAGGCTCTTCTCCCCTCCCTCCTGCGCTTGCTTCGCCTGGAGGATCCGTCTCTGGCGGTCGGATTCCAGCTGCTGGGTGACTTCTGCCCATTCCTTTGACTTTTGGCTCACGGGTGGTGGCTGCTGCTGTTGGGAGTCGGATGGGCCGGCGTGTTCGGTGGTGGCTTCGCCCGTGGTGGCGTCTATTGAGCCGGCTGAGACGAAGCGGGAGGACATGATGGAGGGTGAAGTTGCGGTGAGAAAAAGATGAAGTTAGTATGGATTGGGATGTAATGTTAAACAACTGAATTGAAAACAACAGCAGCTTCCAGAAACTATAAAAAGGCAATGTGATGTTACAAGTTGAATGGAGTCCAAGTCAACACATGTCGTTGAAATAAGTTGGGTGACAGCTGCTGCCGGCTGGTCGAACACTCACCAAAAAAAACAACAACAACAACAACACACCACACTCACACACAAGACAATCACAATTGCATAACGAACAGATAGTGCACATAATTTTGCTTCTTATTTATTTTTTATCTTAGGTGGTGCTGGCAGAATATCCCAGGAGCTCGCAACATCTTCGCTGCCACACTGCCTGGGGAACGCCGAGGAAAAAATCTCAATCCCTCACGTTATTGCCTCTCCGATCATTACCGTCGAGCCCACGACCCCATGACCATCATCTGGCTTGCCAGACCACCCATTTTGTTGTTAGACCTTGCTGATCGCAAAGTCGCCGTCAGCCTGTCTGGCCTGACATTCCATTCTCTCCCAGATCCCATTTCCCCTCGTTTCCCTCAAACCCTCATCAAGTCGTTGTGTTTGGGAATCGCCGAACCAAATAACCTACCCCGTCATCAAGAGAAAATTCCACTGTGACAAGAAAAAAGAAGAGCCAAAAGAAATTACACAACACCAAGCGCATACTCCCCCCGATTGTTCCCCGGGCCATTCTGCTCTACCTTGAAATGCCAGTAAAAAGCCCCCAACACCCCTCTAGAAGCCACCGTCGATGAAACCAAACATGTCCTGGGATAACAAGCCAGCGGCATTGTGAACCATACTGCTGAGAGCCTGTTCCCATCCGTGTCCAAGTGATCAACAACACCACTTGAGCCCGTAACTGGCCAAAGAATAATAATAAACACAATGCAAGAGAAAATAAAAATAGGCAAAGAAAAGCAGCAAAGACCCCCCATTTTGATCGCTTTGAAAAACACATGCTCATGACCACACGGTGAGCCCAACTTTTTGAACCTCTTGAACCAATTCCGCAAACACGAAAAAACCGAAAAAAACCAACAAAGACACCACGAAAAAGCAGAATATATGTACCATGCCCCACAAAACTTTTTGACAAGGAAAAAAAAAGCCCCCGTCTGATTTGGGCGCCGTGTCATTTGAACGTATGACTGAAAAAGCCCAGGGGTATGTTGCTCTAAACGAAAAGCGTTCCGCCGGGTTTTGATAAAGCTAGGAAACAAAGACCAGCGCGATCAGACCCTCCAAACGGGCGGGATATTAGAAGGGCGGCGCTCGATGCGGCCGACTCAGTTCATCTGATAACGAACGGGCCACACACGCACGGTGCATTGCGGCCTTGAACATGTGCCAAGCAAGCAAGGTCTGTCGATTGCCGTCGTCGGCGCGGCGCAAGGTGCTGGTCGGCCGAGTCGATTCTATAACCGGTTTCGAAAGAAAAGTGAAAATAAAAATCCGCAAACGCCGCTGTATGAAATAGTGAACCGTATACCGAAGAGGAAAGTCATTAGAAAAGGATGACTGGCGGCAAGAGAATCTTGGGACACCGGCGAATAGCAAAGTTGATGGACCGTGTCACATCGCCTTGGGGGTATCCTAATCGTTCCGCCTCGTCATCGCTCCGGGTATCTGAATGCAATATATCGATTCTTTAATGTGCCGAAAAAAAGGAAACCATGTCCAGCAG
Organism: Podospora pseudocomata; assembly: GCF_035222375.1. Taxonomy (NCBI): domain Eukaryota; kingdom Fungi; phylum Ascomycota; class Sordariomycetes; order Sordariales; family Podosporaceae; genus Podospora; species Podospora pseudocomata. The sequence continues at coordinate 3,533,263 of NC_085890.1, read as the reverse complement.
ACGATGCAGTGGAATAAGTGGCGCAGCGTAAACGCCTTTTTCATCTGTAAAACTGGCTGCCAACGGCATCACCAGCTTGACTTCATGCGCTCGCTCATGTGCGCATTGGGGTGTGAATACAATCGCTTAGCCAGCGACAGGCTGGCCATAGCTATGAGCGAAGAAATAGGAGGGCTGCTTGTGAACCGAAACGCAGCTGCTGCAGGTGCAGTCGGGGCCGGGGTGTTCCCAAATGTTGTGGCTGTAAAAGCCGCCATAATTGCCGGCATTGCGGGTGTTCTGCCCAGTGTGGCGGTATCCGCTGTAAGCGGGTGCGGGTTGCTGATAGTGCCTCGAGGTGTTGGAGCCACCGACAATGGCGCGGTCAAACCACTCAGCGTAGTGCGAGTTGCAAGAAGTAGCCGAGTTGGTATACTCGGGAGTGCCGTAGCCAGAATCGGGAGGCGTCAAGGGAGCAGTAGGCTGAGGCCACGCCATATAACCCCACGAGGCTTGCTCGTGTCTATAGGCCGGAGGGGTAGCCTGGCCACGCTTCATGCTCGACAGGCGCTCATACTCGGCAACTTGCTGCTGATGCCAAGAGGAATACACGTGCTGGTTGCGGGCACGGGAAACGTCGGTATCGATGGGGGTGACGAGAGCAGCAAGACGCTCGCGGCTGGCCTGGTGTTGCTGGCGCTTCTTGGTCTCCTTCCACTCGGTCCAATTGTCGAGCCAGGCATTGTAGTCTTTGCTCTCGTCCAGATTGACGTAGAGAACCCAGCCGATGGCAGCCAACCACTCGTATTCCAGAGTGTTCAAATCGCGAACTGGGATGCCACTGACCTCCGACCAAGACTTGTTCTGGAAAGTGTTGTCATCAAGAAACTTGCTTCCGAGAAGAAGAGCGATTGTCAGGAGACCCCAAATCTCGCCCTCGTTCTGGACTGCACCAGCGGGCATCATGTTGATGCGCTTGGCGAGGTAGTTGAGACCGAGCAGAATGGTAGTCCGGGGAAGACGAGTCGAAGACAGTATCCCCGAGACGTACTTCCGGAAAGCCGGGTTCACCGTGTTCCGTGGCATCACCACGCGGGTGGCCATCTCGGAAACATAGTCGGCCATGAGCTCGACATCGTAGTCGAGAACAGCGCAAACGCCTCCAGGCATGTTGATAGAATGAGTCAAGATCGGAGGGTGGAGAGTGTAGATCTGAGTTGGCGAACTGCCTCGAGCAGCTGGACTAAGGCGGGCTAGGCGCTCTATTTCCAGAGCACGAAGTGTCGTAGGTGATCTCGAAGGGAGAGGTGCGATCGAGATCTACTGAGCTTTCTGAGCCATAGAGTGTAGGTCTTATCCTCTGCAGTGATGAGTTGGTGTCGATCAGCGACTTGGTTGCCTTGCGAATTCGCGATGGCAAGCAAAGGCTCAAATGAAAGCCTGTCGAAACGTGGAAAAGGCTAGGATCGAAAGGAAAAGGGAATGTCGAAGCACTGCGTCGAATTAAAAGGTCAGTCCGACACCCCCAGCAAAAAAAAAAAGCAGCAACTGGCAAAGGCGAAAGACGTTTCCGGGTCCTCTCGAGAGTTTTGTTCCCAGGCAGCGGGCAGATGGGTGGTAGATCGGTGGCGTGTGCTGATGACACTACGGCCCGGTGCGGGTGGCCGAGGCCAACGTTGAACTGGAGACCAAAACAAGAGAGGATGGGCGGACAGGGCGCGTGGTGGTGGTCGTTGGTCGAAACTCAAGACGCCTCTTCCGACAGCTAGGGTCCGGCGACCAACGTCTTAAAGAACAAGGTACTGACCTAAAGGAAAAAAGTGATGGCACCACGCGATCCGCACTGGTGTTGAAGTGACGGGTATCCTCCAAAAGAGTTGCTGTTGTGCTGGTGGGCGAAACAACAACACACACACACCCAAGGCCGAAAAAACCGCTCGCTGAGGAGGCGCTGTTTTCCCGGATTCCGTTCGAGACAACGAAGGCCAACAGCACCCGAATCCTGTCGTGACAACAACAACAAAGAACAACACAAAACTGAATTTGGTCGTTCGTCGGTCGGTCGGTCGATGCTTGGCGGATTCTGCGATGGTCGAGGGGGGGAATGGAGGAGAGCACGGCGTGGTGTTGGGGGAGGTGAGAAGTGGGAGGAGGGACCTGGAGATAGAAGGGGAGAAAAAAAAAAGAGTGCTGGGCCGAGTGATGCCGCTGGGATTTGGGAGCTAGCGAAGCGGAGCAGCGGGTGGGTTCACTGGGAGCACGCTGGCTGGCTGATGGGGCAAGGAAGACTTCTGTTAGTGACCCACCGCCGGGTGGCCTGGGCGCAGGCTTGGAGGAAAAAAGTCACCTCTCCAAAATCATTCCCGTCATTGGTCACGACCCAACTCTCCTGATGATTCTATGATTCTGTGCCTCTACAACCCTATCAGCAACCTTATTGACGAGAAGTCATAGACAATGGACAATAGTAGACACCTGCTATTGCTAACAACTATCCATCGTCAGCAGACGCGGGTCCTTGGGGCCAGGTTGACAATGAGCGCTTGATTCACATCCCGTCACTCCCATCACCATCCGTGGCCGCCGTAGTCATGCTGCTCCTGCGAATCCTCGCGCCCACTCACAACCTGGAAGGCGCTGCGGTGTGCTGAGAGGCGTTTTTTGGGCTGGGGGGAGTGTGCATCAGAAACTGGTGCAACTCTCTGCTGTTGGTCTGCTGCACGGTATGACGGAAATGATCAGGGCTTGCCAATCGTGCACGACAACCGCCATCTCCAGGGTGGCCAATTTGTCGTCAACATCCACTCACCGTTTCTCGTTTCTCAACCAGGACCCGCCCCGTTCGGCACGCCACGGGTACACCAAAACAGGGAGCAAGGGCTGGGTAACGGACCATCGAAGGGGCGTGGAACACGAGCACCAGCCATCTCTTGTCTTGTCCCCCCCACTCAGGGTTGGTCAAGAGCCCTCGCACCAATTTGTCCAAATTCCAGATTCCCAGAAGTGGTCTTTTGTACAGAAGGAGAAATAAATCGATCATCCAGGCAGCCGGGTCGTCAGGAGCTAGCCGTGCTAATGCGCTGATGCCCTCTGCTTGATTGACTCGTAAGAGAGAGCTTTGTCATGAAGCAAACACGAGCCTCTTGAAATTGTGTGGTCTTCGAGATCCAGCCCCCGTCATTAGAGAGGAAACAGTGGCAGCGCGAAACCTCACCCAAAACTGCTAGGCAAACAACAGTGCAACTCTTGGTCCCACATCAGCGTGGGATGAGATTTCTACTGCGACTCCCTCGGGGTGCAGCCCCAGCCTCATCGATCATGACCGCGTGGCCCCAGGTAATTTCCACAATTACCAGAGGGGCCGGTTTCCCAAAGTACCAATGTCCCTGTCTCAGGGCCACGGGTACATCAATAATAGAAGTGCAATATCGGATGAGGAGAAGGGCTCGAACAACGCAAGCCTTCCATTTCCCATGTGAACATCCCGTCCAGTCCTCCAAATTTGTTCCTGATTGAAAGCGGCGCTTCAACCTCCAGATTCATGAGTCCTTCTCTTCAGTTCACCGTTCACAGCCCGAGATGGTGGCTCTGTCAGCCACAGGCTAGCCAGCATCAGCCCCAAGCCAACTCCAGCTTGACATCAGTGCCATCTGTCAACAATCTACCGTCTTGTGCTTGAAGATCAGTAGACTTTGAAGACTCGAAGCGTTCTCGACGCCAGTACCAGCAAGTTGAAAGCTTGAAACTCTCATGAAAAACAAACACCGCTACAAGCGACAGTTTCCAACGGCTGATACAGCATGGCCGGTACGTACCCCCGTCCAGCATCCTTCAGGACCCGGAAAACTGGCCCTCCAACTGTGCTGCCAAATTTGAAAATTGCCCACGGACCGACCAAACCCGTCTTGGAATGGGGGTTTGCTAACCTTCATCTCGGGTCGGTCAAAAATGCGCGCAACTTCTTGGCCTTGAATAACAACAACACGATGATATCGGCAGCTCTTTTGCGTTCGGGTTCAGGTACAGGCACTGGACCCTGAAGCCCGGTCTTTGTCTCTGGTAATAATATTTCGGAGACGCGAGTCAGGAAGGACAATTCAGGGGAAACAACCCTCAGTGGTTTCTGCGTTTCTCGAGGAGGCTACGAATACCCCACTGGTGCCGGCCTAGAGATCTGGACGAAGCGGTCAAAAACCTGGCTTGTCGCGGCGCGAGGCCAATGGGACCGTGCTGCCGGGAGACCACTCCATCCACCCTATCCAGTTGTCTTTTTCGCCTGTTCCATGGCTCGGGGAGCTGAACAATGACACCCAACCACCAGATCTTTTCCATGTCAGAAGAGCGTGAGTCGATCAAATTCGAAGGTGGAAGAGTCAACCAGAAGGCTACAACCATGGCAGTCCGTCATCACAAGACTTGACATAGCATACGATATGCCAAAGCTTTCAGCATACCTTCAGTGTGATATCGAAATGCAACACTGTGCGCTTACTGCAACAACAGCAAACATTTTTGTTGAAGAAAGGTGGGGATTTTCGGATCGGGGGGTATCCTCGCATGACTGGTCGGATCAACCGCTGTCTGTTTTTCAATGACACGCTTTTTGCGCGACATCTTGTGAAGCTCCCTTCAGCAGCCCCCCCTTCCCCCCCCCTCCGAGTTTCAACAGCCAACCGAAGGGCTGGGCCAACCACGAGAACGGTAATTACATGGCCTCCTACCCCATGGAGATGAACCTCCAGCGCTTGAAAGCATCGAACGGCAAAACGGAGGACCCCTCTTTCGAGGATATTTATCGAGTTTGCATGGCGAACACGGTGGGTAGAGCCGCAACTGACGAAATCCTCTCGGTAGTCTCAGGAGCCACAGCAGCAGCTTTGCTTTTGCTTTTCTGCAACCTCTGGGCGAAACATCTCTTGTCAGCAGGTCCGGCAAACTGGCTTCCATGCCGCACAATTGCTATTTCGGCCGCATTGCCAGCGTTGTTCCGCATGCTCGAGTACGGGACGCTTTGCCGCATGTCTACCTCCTGCAGATATGTGTCAGAACTCGAATTTCGATCACAGGAGGTAGATGGCAGGCAGGGCAAGTTTTACAAGCCGGCCTCTCCCTCACGTGGTTGACGAAGGGGCCAAATTATGGCTATGACCCTTAACACAGTGACGTCTTTCTCAGCCGGACCACCACCACACTCGGTCACCCACCCAGCTTCTTCTTCGGGGTCACCTTGTGGGAGCTGAACCACAGCAGTGACCTCACGACCAGTCTCGCCGGCTTCCGCTCCCCCAAGGTGCTGATTAATGATAGCCACTGTTGTGCATGTCGGAAGCAGACTGGCATAGAAAACTCCACATTGGCAGCACTCGCATGCTTTAGTAGGCGGTGTGGCAAGCCCATTCTCATCGTCTACCTCTTTTCATCGCCGTGCATGGAACGCCTCGAGGGGGAATTCTCCAACCTTCCCCACTGCGTCACCTTCCTCGGTTGGATGCATTCAACTGAGGCCAGAACAACGTCGAAGAAGAACAGCAACAGAGAGCTTCCAAGCTGGTAGAAATGCACAAGCTGCAGAGCCGGTGATGGTGTGGTCGAGACGCAAGGCACTGGGGCCGGTTCGGAGGTTTTCATTCGCTCTGGCAGCATTCGATGCCTTCTCCTGCAGAACGGTTTCCCTAATCCAGCGCTTCCCAGGTCTGCATGTACAATCGTGGTCGAATTGCAATCACAGCACTGGGTGGGGGATCGACTATGCCTCGGCGGGCCAGTCATTGAAGTCGTCTACCTATCAACGATTCAGAAACCGGCAAACCTCAAAGTGAAGCCGACAACGGCGGAGGTGCATGGCCACCAAATCAAACTTTTTTCGGTAGGGCTTTGCTGACGTTGAAAATCCAACGAGTCGTGAGTCGTCAGCTGTTCATAGGCTGGTTCAGTTGCCTAGAAGGAATCGTCATGCTGTTTTGTCTGAGCAGTGAGCAAGGTCAGGTCACTTTGTTGGACGAGGCCGGCTTTCCCAACCGTCGATTACCGGCCACCAAATACCGTTAACCGTTTTTTTTGTACCCCCGACCTATCCGCGATGCCTCGTCATGTACAGACGTACACTCGATTACGAAACATACCGAGAGCACCATGAATTCATCTGCCATTCCTGCTAGATGGTGAACAGACGAGGGGCGGGAGGGGTAGGTAGCGCACATTTTCAGCAGCAACCAACAATACAAAGTCAGATCTGATCTATTCTCCTAGCCCACCACCGGCCGGCGTCCACCGTGCCGGACGGCCGATCTGGGCTCCCTGTTACATCCGAGTGGTCTCCGCCCTGTCTCGTGCTGACGGACACCACCATCTCCTTGTTTTGCAAAAGTTGGCCTCCGGCATCTACCGCGAGCTGGTGCCGTCGTCGTCTCCGTTCGTCCCCTCGACAGCTTTCAGCTTAACGCTGCATTCCCTCGGGCTCCGGCGTCTGTGTCTGGCTAGAATCGGAGTTGGGCAGCAAAACTGCCCCATGCGCGGAGAGAGGGGCAAGTGAGGAGAAGTGGAGTTTGCTGTAACCCCCAATGCAAAAAAGCGAAAAGGAAAGAAGAAAGAAAGACAGAGGCCAAGACCGTCTGATAGCTAGCTAGCCTCCTAGCGTAACAGTTGTTCTGGGGTGGGGCTTGTTCGTGGGGTTTTTTTCTTCCGTAACAGTCCCCTAAGAAAAAATATCCGCGAAAGACGAGCATCAAAAAGCAAAAATTACCGCAGTCGTATTATTCATCGTTTTTTCCCGCTTTGGGAAGGGTATGACAGATGAGGGGAAGCAACAGGGCAGGAAGAGCTTGGCTGGAAGATCGAATGACAATACTCCATTGGAAAAGAGAAGTGTCGATTTGTTCTGGATGTTCCAATTGTGGATTGGGACAGAGTCGGCATCGTCCATGCTGGACCCCTTCTTTTTTTTTCAGATCGAGGTTTTTTTTTATTTTTTTATTTTTTCAGTTTTTGTTCAGGGTCTTTCCTTGTTGATGACGAGGACACGGCCAGTTGTGGCGGTGTTGATCTGGATCATCAGGGTCTTTTGAGAGGTACATGATGGGTGGCTGATGACGCAGATCGTGGATGAATGGAAGACTAAACTGACTGAACCATTCCCAACAAGAGAGACCATGTGAAGGGAAGAAGAAGAAGAGAGAATTGAAACGGCCGGCCCGGAAATCTGCAAGACAGCGAGAGCTGTCACAGCCAACCACCAAACCAGCCCACTTCGTCTTTGGACAACTGGACAAAAACATCCCACTTCTCTTCTCTCTAGAAGACAAGCGCGGGGTTCGGCGTCAACGGTGGAAAATATGACAAGTTCATCACTTATCCGGGGGGGGCGACTGTCGTTTCCCAGTGCTACTCTGCAAGTCTGATCATATTAGACTGACACTATGCAGATATTCCGGCTTTCCTACAGCTTTCCCCCGCGCCAACACAAAATCGGGCTTACCCGCCACGGCCGCCGTTCGCCTTCAAGGTCACATCCGGCGGTATCCCCAAGGAGTTGGAAAAGTTATTGAGCGCAGCGCTTGGGCAAAGTTGATGAAGAAGAAAACTTTGAACAAGTCTCATGATGATGCGGCAAGAACTTTTTTTCGTTTTTTTTTTTTTGAGCGAGTGTTCACACGAGAGGTGACTGTAGGGCGTGCATTGCATCATGCACATACCAATCAGTTCAGGAGCTGTTGGTCCGTTCAGAAAGAGTAAGGTAGGGTTGGTTTCACGGGTGGCGAATTCTCCGCGTTACGTGAGGCAGATTTGAACGATCGTGAAGAGTCAAGTTCGATGTGTGGGTTTAAACTGTTGAGGTGTGAGTGGGGAGGTGCAACAGGAGAGGGAGCGATCTTTTTCTTGCGCAGCAGTGCCTTGCGGCCTACCAGATGCAGTAGGGTTGTCTTTTACCCCGTGTCCGTATTTCCGCCGGAGGAAAGCTGGAGAGGTCAGGAGACAGACAGACGGAGGGAGACGTCAATATTGACAGGCAGCAAGCAGCCACAGCGGATATGACAGTGGTACTCTGCCTGTATGCTGTACGGTGCCTGGACTCGTCATGAGAGGAGTGGCACAACACACGGAAATCAGGCTCGGGATTGCTACCCATCTTTCCTTTCAAACCGTTTTGCAGGATTGACCACTTCGGCTTTCCCATCAGAGATGCTGGAAGTTCTCCTCCATGCAAATGTTCGGAGTCGGTACATGTCCAGGCCGACATGTGTAGCCCCAACGTAGAAGGACCTCATCATAACCCATCATATGAACGGAGATTGTACCCAATCTTGGATTTATGCTGCATAAAGGCTCACATAATGTTAGTCTCTCCCTGAGGTGTTGACACACCGGACGAATTTCCGCTGCAAGCACCACCAACCTGCATGGCATAAACCCAAAGCATCCCGAGCATCAGAGCTGCAACTTGAGGCATCAACTCCTGCAGTAGCCGAGACGACTGTCGTCAAGACACGCACGCACCCTCTAGAACAAATGCTTGTATGACGGACATGTGACAAGCACTTCATATCCAATCCGTTCAATTTCAACATGCAAATCAGTCTTGAAGACTTGTTTGTCTGTAGCTTCTGAGTAGGTAGGCACGTTGTGGATAAGATAACTGGTACTGCAAATCAGTAATAGATAGGTATAATAACTCTCAACTTACCTTATACCTGTTTAGATAAAGAATAGGCTTTTTATATCTTTCAAGGCCTCTTAACTATCTTTCAAGGCCTCGTAACTATCTTTCAAGGCCTCGTAACTATCTTTTGATATGTGGTTCAGGATACTATCCTCTGTTGCCTTGACTTTTTACAGTGCCAGTTGTTCTGTCCATGACATGTTGGGGTTCCTTAGAATCAACATCTCGAAACTCCCTCACGCTTGCTTCACTTTCCGTGCCTGAGGATTCAGTCTCTGCCTATGGCAGGGACACACATTTCCAGGCCGCACCCTCCAACGGCTTCACAACGTTACCCTGATGAGCCTCAGAGATAAGACATATCCCGCCACAAAGTGATTGGAACCACGCTCTCTTCAAATCGGCAACAAATTACATCCACCACATGCACTTTTGCTGTTGCACAAAGGACTTACAGAGCCCAGTAGGTAAACAGCAAAGGGTAGGCAAGCCCATGGATGAGGGAACAGACCATCTAAATGAATGGGCATGGGGGAAAAAAGGCAGATAATGCAAGATCTCGATCGAGCCCTCTAGGCCATTGGATGCCATCCTCCCGCGTCAAAAGACCAACCTAGCTGCAAGCCTTGGGCAGAAATGCATGATTCGTATTTTGGCAGCCGCCAGAAGAACTCTTGGAAACCCCTTTATCGACCATTCGGTCCCGAATTCCTTGTGCGGGAGTACCCTGCCGGTGTCGTAGTCGACAGTTCTGGCATATTTATGGTGATCAGTGTCTGGAGATTGGGACCCCCCTTACCAGTCGCAGAATCTTGGAGCTTCGAAACGGAGGAAGGCCCTCAAATGATCAAGGTACCTAGTTGATGGAGGTGGACAGGTCCCAATCCTGCACAGTTACATACATGCTTTACAGTTTTGCCACCTTACTGAACGACAGAAGGGTAACAGTCGGAGGGACAAGACAGAATACATGATCTACTGCTTTCTCCATCTCTGTATATATCAGATCTGTCATATTCCATAAACTCACCCCTACAATCTTGCTCCTTCTCCGTATTTCTGCTCTTCCAAAACGTCTAGACATCTCAGTATTTTGTACTGCACACGCCACATGGCAAGTCAAACAGCTGCTGGGGGTCAGAATCAACATTTACTCTTTTGACAGAGAGGTCTCTCAAGTCTATCATCAGTAAATTCTTGACCATACATATCCCTCACAAAGTCGTCACAGAAATTGATCCCAGGGCAACACCCACATACACTAGCACAACATCCATTCCCCATCTAACCCCCCCCCTGCCTATCCATTCCCTCCCATCCACAGTCCACACATCTCCCTGTAGCCCTCCCTTTATCATGCGTTGTGCTCATCATTCCACTCACAACCACACAGGGAGCCCAAATATGGGAGAGAGACTCCAACATAAGCCAACAAGTTTTCCTCCCCTCCATTTTCTTTTCCGCATTTCCCAAACAATAAGTCCTCCCGATACAACGCCCATAGCTCTTCTTTCCCCAAGTATATGCCTTCTTGTAATCCCAAATCAGAAAGAAAATGCCAAAGTCTCCTGACTAGAGGCCACCTGAAAATCAAAAGAAGAACCTGGCGGAAATGAAAAACAGAAATTAGAAAACCAAACCCAACAACGCCACGCAAATCCCGTGATAGTACATACAAAGACCCTAGGACCTGAACTTAGCGCCTCTTCCTCGGGCTCGGCCGCATAGTAGCAGCCAAATCCGGCAACGGAGTAGGCGTCACCCCAGAGTGAATCTGAGCCGCGATCATGCTAGACACAGTGTCGTGACCGTTCAGGAACCTGGCTGCAACATTGGACGACGGCGCCGGAACAGCAGGCGCTGCCTCAGCTGCAAACTGAGCCCCAAGCATGCTCGATACCGTGTCGTGGCCGTTCAAAAGACCATGGCCATGGTTATTGGGCGACGCAGGCGCAAGAACCGTCAGACCAGTGGAAGACTGAGCATTAGGCATAGCGTTGCCACTCAACAGAGCAGGCGGTACCTCAGAGGCAAACTGGGCCCCAGGCATGCTCGATACCGTGTCGTGACCGTTCAGAACCCCATGGCCATGGATGTTGGGCGGGGCGGGCGCAAGCACTGGCAAGTCGGGAACAGACTGAGCAATAGACTGTGCTTCAGACGCAAACCGGGCCCCTATCATGCTTGATACCGAGTCGTGACCGTTCAAGACCCCAGCACCATAGTGTTTGGCAGGAGCAGGCGAAAGCAGCGGCAGGCCGGGGGTAGATTGAGCATTAGGGACAACGCTGCGAGCCGAAACAGCAGGACGGCCCCTTCGCCTCTTTGACCCAGCAGAAACTGGAACCAGGCCGCTGGCGGCATCGAGAAACAAGTCACCACGAACTGCAGGAGGCTCAGGAACAGCATCCTTCTTGGTTCGCTGACGCTTCCTCTTGGCCGGTGGCTTCGTCTCGGTGGCGTTATTGGTGTTCACGACAGGAAAGCCTTGGGGTGCAATGTTGGTGTTCTCGAAAGGAACGGCCTGGGGACCAAAGGGCACAGGTCTTTCCTAAACGCTGAACTGCGCTCTCCCATGGTCCCCCAGACCCGCCCACTCCTGATCTGTGAACCCTGCGGCGGGAGCAGCCTGATAATGAGCCTGCGGACGAGGCCAAAGTGTCCCAGCCCACTGGGCGCCCTCAGCAGAAATAGGCTGCTCCAAACTGGCAAAAATACCGGGGCCATGTTCCCCCTCGTGCAGACCAACAAAGTCAGACGCAGAAATCAAAGTATTAAACCCAGAGCCCAGAACTAAAAAAGAAAGGAAGAAAAGAAAAAAAGATTAGTTACAAAAACTTCCTCCAAACATGAATTAATGCATCATCACAGGATACGGCACAATGGCCTTGTCCACAATTGGCTCACGTCTTGAAGTATTCTTGGCTTCATCGCCCCACTTGTTAAACCAGTCGACCTCTTCTTGTCTGGCCTTGTCGAAAGCAGCCCGGCAATCCGGGGGCAACTCGGCAATGATGTCGTCAGATATAACCGAAAGTCCTCGAAATGGTGCTAGAGGGTCGGCAGCTGCTGAAGCTTCGTAGTCAGCAGGGGACGTGCGGAATGGCACTTCGTAGGCGGCTGGCGAGATGCCGGCCGGGGGCGTCTCCATGTAGGTATCCATGACCAGAAAGTTCCGAGAGATGGACGGCTCAAGCGGAGGAAATGTGCTGCTCTCTTCGGCGTCCTCGCCTTTGCCGCTGTCGAGAACCTGTTCGATTCTGGCGTGGGTTGGCTGGGAGATGCGGGGATAGTGCATCAAGTTGGTCATGACGTTGTAAACCCCCTTGACATTCTGGCGGCGCATATCGGTCAGGATGCTGTTATATTGGCTGTTCAGGTGTCAGTGGCGGGCGGGAGACAGGTGTCGGGTAAGCGAGTATACATACCTCGCCTCACGGGCGTGCTCAAGTTGCCAATTCATGTCGTTGACGGCCACTCTACGTTTCTTCGTGTCGACCTTGGCGTTTTGCTGCGGAACAGTAGGTGCATTGGAGTGGTACACCGCGCTGGCGCCATGCCAGGCAACGTATTGGTTCTTGTTGTAAGGCTGCGAAGGGTCGTAAATGTCGTTAGGGTCCGCCAACTCGCCCTCAACAGCCCCATCCTCACGAACTGCCGCGACGTTGTAGTCGTCGATGATTCTCCGTCCGCCGACAATGATCAAAGCGCCGAATTCGCGGAACACGGACCTCGCTGTCACGATTCCTATGCTGCGACCTTTGTAGGAATGTGGGATGATATCGCGTTCGATCATGTCGCGCTTCTCCTCGTCATTAACGATAATTTTGAAGAGCTTCTTGTGCTTGGTGAAGAACAAGTAAGAATCGCGGAAACCGACACATCTGGCAGGCTCGGTGGAGAGCATGTAGAGACGATCGCCGCGGCCGGCAACGGTGAAGGTGCGGCAGCGGTATTCACGACCATCCTGAAGGTTGCCCAGTTTATCCACCTTCTTCTCACCCTCAGGATCCTCGGGAAGGTCGACCTCGTCGTTGACGATATCCAAGACAGTACCGTCTTTATCGATCGACTGTGTTGTGGGTGCCGAGTATTGGCCTTTGCGACCACCACGGCCTCGCCAACCCCCTCTGCCACGGCGACGGGGAGTATCCGAGTCGGCATTGGGGCGCTCAATGGGAAGCTGGTCCCAGTCAGGCGGGCGATTCTTCGGGGGCCTGCCGAGACGACGGCGGCGGATGACGGGCTCGGGTGGGGGTGAGGGCGACTTCTCTTCCTCTTCCTCTTGGGCTACCTCCTCTTCCTCTTCGACAACAGAGTCTTCGTCCTTGTCACCCTCCTCTTCTGCATCTTGCGGGGGTTCAACATCCTCGTCGGCCTCGACATCGGCATCGACATCGGGCATGGGCTCGTCTTCGTCGTCGAGTCCCTCGAAATTCTTGGGGGTGCTTTCTGTAGGCATGGTAGATTGCTGGTTAGCAACCTGATGATCAAAGGCAGTGTCCAGAGTGCAGGATAAAGGTATGCCACAATGTGGTGGTGGGGATCGGATGCGCCTAGTTTGGACTGGGACTGGGATTGGGACCGAGACTGTGACTAGAAGAGAGAAGGAGCTTTGGAGTGCGACTTGTTGAAGTGAATTACTTACCAAGCGCTTGCTGAGCGCGTTTGGCTGCAGCACGACCGGATCGCCGAGAGGGCATGTCGACGTCTATTGGGGCGATCTGGATGATTGTTTGCTCCTCGGTGCTGACTTGCTCTTTAAACGGTGTAGTCCTGGGAAAAAGTTGCGACACCCAGATATGATAACGAGGGAGGCGGCTGCTTGTGGAAGACGCGATTGACACGGCCAGCTTGGATTTTGGACCTTGCCATTTGTCGCTGGGACCATGTGGGGCCCAATGGGCTTGGCAGCTGTCACTTCTTGGCACCGTCCACACTGTGCAACTTTACACTGTCAAGAGAGATCTCAACAGCACATAGCACGTTGGGAGGATTGGATTGATAGATAAACAATCAATAGAAATAAATCTGTGTGGCATCGTGAGATTATTACTCTATAAATGCAATGAAAAGTGAAAAGACATGATAACTTTAGTTCCACAACAGCAAAACAAAACAGCATAGCGCACATTTCCAGACAGTCATTAAAGAGAAGAATCCCAACTGCGTTCTGTTTGACCAAGCTATCTCCCGTAATCTTGATGCCGCTAAACTCGGGCATACTAACCAGCCTCCATCCTGAACGCCATGTCCCACTGCTGATGCACATTAATAAAAAAGCGAGGAGAGGGCAAATGGAGAGAACGCCGATTGATGGCGAAAAGTGCTGTGGGCGTGCAAATGCGCCAGAAGAGTCCAGGCCTCTCGGCCTTTGTGAACTGAGCACCGCTCCTGAAGATTGATGTCTGATCCAGGCTTCCCCGGATAGGTGGCACCGCTTTTACCACGGTATCGGTTCGGAGGAAGAATAAGACGTAGTGTGCCATGTATCGATCCGCAACTGGTTGATCCTAAAATATCGACTTCTTGAGACCAATTCGGATCTCCGCGAACGAAATGGCGGTGGTAATGACACTGGTTAAATCGCCAGAGGCTCCTTTGAGCCGACTTTCTCCTAGTTGGCCGGGAGCTTGGAAGCATCGGGCATGTCGTCTGGAAATTCCTCCTTGGTAAGGAGAGCATCCTTGGCCTGGTAAAGGTAGCGATAAGCCGTCTTCACCGTACCATCACTGACGCCAGCCACACCAGCGATTTCCTTGGAGGCCTTGGGTTCTCCAACCAAATGCGAGGCCATGTAGATGCACGCCGCCGCAACCGACAAGGGAGAACGACCAGCGAGGTCAGCCACCTGTTGCGACTTCTTGGCAAGACGTCTCGCGACATCCTCCACCCTGACCGGGTTGCGGAAACCCATGTTGCTGCAATAGCGAGCGCACAGCCCGACAGCAGTAGTAGAGGCCTTGGCCTGGTAGGTCTGGTTGAATGGCCCAGCCTTGGTAATGTCATCGGCACCGCCGGCCTTCTGCAGGAAGGTCTCAAGCTGCTTGAAGACGCGGCCAATCTCCTTCTTGGAGACCTTGGTGAGGCGATAAATCTCACGGAAAGTACGGTCAGCATTTGCTTGTCGACAGGCGATGAAGATGCATCCGGCGATAATCGCTTCTTGCGATTTACCCTTGAGGGCCTTGGCATCGTCGACCAACTTGTAAATGTGCTTCGCAGCATTTGCAACTTGGGTACCCGTGTTGATGCTGTCGGTAAAGCTTTGAATATCCCGATACGCATTGAGCAGTTGCTTGGAGCCCTTGTCGTTCGTCATCTTATTTTGAAGATGGGACAGGTTCTTTGCACCTTTGCCGTCGAAAGCGATTGTCGTTTGCAGTTGATCGCCGTCGATCATCAAATTGGGACCGTCACCAACACGAGAAGGGTCGTCGTTACCCTGGTCATCATTCGAGAATGTCCGCCACTCGGAGCGCGTATCAATAATACGCTCACCTAGGACCAATCCACAAGACTCGCAAACCATGTCGCCCGATGAGAATTCCTCGATCAAGTTAGGCGGAAACTCTTTGCACTCGGCGCACATGAGGATGGCGTTCAAGTCCTCCTTGTACTCGCCGGAAGCCGAGGAGGGATGAGGAGGATAAAGGGCCGACATGTTGATTGATGCAGTCGTAGGTAGAATGGATGACTTCGGGGGGAAAAGGATCCGTCAGGCTGTTAAGGTTGGAGGCGGTTTGTTGAATGACCGCCAGAAGCCGCGCAAGTTGTAGCTTTGATTGAAAGTAGCGGCGATGAGGAAACAGCCCGGGTTGCTGTTTGCAAGCAGCACTTTTGCGGTTCTACGGAGAAGCCCGAAGAGTGCCGCCCCGACTGTGCGGTCAACGAGGGCCGGACTCGAGATTGATTGTGCAGTCGATGATATCGGTGTTGGTCTTGGCTAGGGAGGGGATATCTCAACTTTGAAGGCGATGTTTGGGTGTTTGAGGGTGCAACAAGTGATCGTGGACGACACTGTTGACCAGAACAACGTCAAAGAAAGTTGTGGTTGAAAGGAAAGTCGGCGACCGGTGAAAGTGACGTTGGCCGCTGCTAAATCCTCGGACAGGCAGGCAGGTCCCTGTGGGGCGATGGCACCAAGTGAATGGAAGTGAAATCGCTGAGTCAGCCAATGACTGAAGAACCAGGCGGAACCGGACCTTGCAGCCTTATGGGCGGGGCTGGTCGAGCGCTTCCATTGGCTGCCGAATCGTCGGGCTCCAGATAAGCTGATAAGGCTGTCTTCCACTCTTTGGGATGGCCACACTTGTTGCTCTCACCATCAACAGTTCACTCTAGAGGTTGGCAGATGCAGCTTGGTGAATGAAATCTGGTTTATTTCACTGTCTATGCAATCTCCTCTCATAATTTGTCCTATCGACTTCTGCTCTTGGATTGGCTCTCATTCACCGCATTGGCGTCTCCGTTCTCCCTCCTTCGCGATCCTTCCAGCACTTTCTTTTGCCGGTACACGGCGCACTATACTTCAAGCCACCAAGCTGGTCTCTCAGTGTCTATCATATGCTTACATGCTTCACAAATGAGGCTTGTGCATCAGCCAACTGTCTTCTGATAGAATTCCTCGCAGACTACCACGCAACCTCTGTGAGGCTGCAATGGCCACGGCGCTCGAAGCCTCGAGAGGAGCCTGTAGCTATACTTGATGAATCTCGGCATCTTCGTTTTCTTTCCCATTTTCTTCTTTCCTACGCTTATACCCTCATCCACCATTATTCGGCTGACACCGGGCAGGATTTCTTGGCGGGGGCCTCAGCGGCTCTGGGCGCAACTCTGGGAACGATACTCGGTTGTGGGATCGATGCTTTGGCGGCGTAGGGACAGCGATGATAGGTACACTGTTGGATGCCGCTATGGCTGGATGCTGTTCCCCTGAAGCAGACCGTTCATGTCGAACCTGGGCTTCCCACCTCTTCCAGTCTTCCTTCAGCCTCGTGGATTCTTTTCGCTCCATCTCGGAAATCTGCTGGTCGATCTGATTGATGGTCGCTGCTGTTGAGAGCGCTGCGGGAGATAGCAGTTGCTGCTGCTGGTCTGATCCTGGCACATGTTCCAGTTCTTGAGGTTGTTGCTGTCGTTGCGGTTCTGGTCGATGCTGCTGTGGCTGCTGGTCGATGGTATTCGTTGACCGACTGGCGAGAGATTTGCGGATCATATGCCCCCTCCAAGTCTCCTCCTCTTTGAACAAGTCATTTGCGCTCAACTTTCTCTTCCGGCTGAACTCTTCGCGGCTCAGATACGGGTCTCTTGCCTTTGCCTTTTTGTATTGATGACGCTTGGTGTAGCAGACGACGAGTGTAGTAAGGGCTGTCACGACACCAATAGTGCCGGCAACGATGGAGACCACTATCCATATCACAGCGTTATCCGTGGTATCCGGGGTCTTGTCACCACGGGTATCAAGTATAGAAGCAGTAACAAGAGCGAAAGGGGCCATTTTGTTCAAGCGGCCACAAACTGCCAGGACCAAGGTGGTATCACCATAGCGAGTAAACCAGACAACCTCACAGGAGGTGGGGTAGGTCGGACGATAATATACCCCCAGACAGCACTTCAGCTATGGAAGGAAAGACGTCAATCGGGACAATCCACGAGCAAGGGGGTAGGACATGCATGGTCTGTCTATAGTTAGAGGCACGGCAGATTTCACGTACCATCCAGATGCTGGGTCTCAAACTCGCCAGGCTGAGAGGTAGCACTTACACCCCCCGGTTCGCTATTGGGAAGTCCCGATGCATGGCCCCGTCCGCTTATTGGCGATCCCTCCCGTCCTACACCACGGCCTCCTATTCAGACAGGTTTGTGAGGCGCAGCACCACCACCAAAAGGCAGAACAACAACTAATCTGCAAACCCGGCGCCCAGAGAGAGTCCTCGGGCAATTCATTGAGAGCAGATCAAATCCTGCAACTTCATGGCGAAGCTTCCTCGCGGATGAACTCGCACATGTAATCAAGACATCCAAGGCGTATTGGATTGGACCGCTGCTGGCACGCTTACACGCACCTTTGACTGCCGCATTAGGAACAGGAGCGGTGGTCATCCTCACCAACCTGCGGGGTAATGTCTGGCTCTGGAATGCATTTTGACCGATAGTCCGCAGTGGTTTTTGTGAACGGTTCCTCTGACCTCATCAGCTCTGTAGTGCCATCATCTTGTCATGCCCGAACTCCGGGCAAGTTTTCGCCGTCCCTGGGCTTCTTCCTGCGGCGGTGCACCGCCAAGAAGAGACGCAGCCCAAAGTGCTTGGGAGCTGCCCTCAACACGAGGTTCCACCGAACATCACGTTTGCTATCACCGATGAATTGCGTAACCGCACTTCACAGCCCAGACGGCAGTTTGCCAATGAGATGAGATATCCACAAAGAGACCAATTTTCTACCAAGATCTACACTCGCCGACGGCGTGGGCTAGCCTCAACTCTGACCTGGGCTGAAGATTTGAACAAATGTTACACCAATGGCTGCTGACCACGAGAATCTCCGGCCCCAAAGCTGCGTGATTGACTTATGAAACTGTCATTTTGCACGTGCAAACATATTCGTGTACTACACTGCTAACGTTTCAAGAGTTACTCATACGACCTATGTAGAGGAGTGGAAATTATACTAGGGTTAGATGATTACAAGTAGAGGTGTAGTGGGCTATTATGATAATTACATGCTATGCACTTTATATACTTTTTGTGGAAATGAAGGGGTGTTCGAGATATAAAAAAAGGGGGGTATCGTGATGATGATAATGATCGTGTATGAAATGCATGTCTTTCTTGACCTCGTGATCGTCTTTCATCTCTTCCGTTCAAACCCACGCCGCTTGCCCAAGCCAACAAACAAACAACAACAACGCTATGCCAAATGTTCCAACTCCGAAAGAAATACCCCTTGTGTCGCTCTTGAGGAGGCTGATGAAGGCTGATTTGATGGTAGATCCCCAACAGGTCCGATGAAGCCGCAGGTCATGATACTCGAGACCTTATCACCGTTCCAGCTCCGAGACCTAGCAAAACCCAACCACAACCAGCACCTCCCCACAAGAAACGACCTCATTGACCAACATCAGCAGCCCTCACCGTCTTCGGGCTTTCCTCCAGCCGCCCGCCTTCCTCTCCTCTCTTCCCAGCGCCACCAGCTTCAGCCTCCTTCTCCTTCTCCCCACTCCTCCTCTCAAACTCATCCCCCCTTAGTGTAACCTCCCCACTATGCGCGGTCCCCGTCCTCATCGACTCCGACCTCCTCCCACTAATACTCTCCCCCTCACCAATGACATCCCCCTCCCTCGTCCTCGTCCTGGTAGGTCCCATCTCCACATCATTATGTCCCATCTCATGAAAGTGAACACCCCCCGTGCTATGCGTCCTGGTCCGTTGCACCCACCTCCTCCAGGTATAACTCACCACGCTCTCCCCCCCAACACTACTCGGGACCCTAGCCCGGAAGCTGGTAGGGTGCAATTCCGACAAGGCAACACTCGGTCTCCTCCCTTCCTGCTGTCCCTCCCGTTTCCTAGCACAGCTAAACAGCTCCGGTCTGCACACCGGCAGGTGGGCCAGATCCCACGCGGCTAACCACCAGAGAAAGATATACACCAGCGGTGTAGCCATTTTGTCTGGCACGTTCCAGTAGGTATACCCCTTCGGGAGAACCTCATTTCCGAGACCGATGTACACGAAAAAGAGGATCATGTACCCTAGCCCGAAAAGAAAGCGGAGGGATAACCGCCATCTTGGCCAGGGGGAGCGGATGCGGAAGCAGGTGATGATGTTGAGGATTGCGTCGAGGTAGAGGATTGAGAGAAGGGTTATGCCCGGGGAGCTGATTGTGTTAGTAAGTCAAGGGGGATGAAGAAGGCAGAAAAAACATACGAGAATTTGGCGGTCGATCTGAACGCCGAGATGGAGGTGGACATTATATACAGCAGCACCAACGTCGGCGCGGAGTGCAATACCGAGTTTGCTAACCGGAGCCAAACCCGTCTTTTCTCTTCAGGGGATAGGCCTGCTGATTGATGTAGTGGAAGAGGGCCAGATGGTGGTGGGATCTCTGCTGTAGTTGGGGAGGATAGGGGTTGCGGTGGGGGGTCGAGAGTCCCCGTTCTTGATATTGCTGTTGGGGACTCCTCTTGTAGGACGGGGGTTGCTGGTGCTCCTCCAAAGGAGAAGCTGTTCAGGTCACGTCTGAGGTTGCTGCTCCTGTGGCTTAGGTCTCGACTGACGGTCCTGTTCGCGGTGCGGAATTGCTGAACGGTGTTTGTGTGTGTGAGAGTATTGACGTTTGAGTCGTCAAGGGCGGAGGGATCAAAGGAGTGGATCGACGCTGAGCAGGCAGGCGTCCTCTCCGTCATGGGCTCTTCCGTGAAGCGAGACTGGCGACGGTAGAGCTTCGGCCGGACGGGTGACGGATTGGTGCCAGTAGGTGTCGATGGCGTCCCCGGTGTCCCCGGTGTCCCCGGTGTTCCCGGCGCAGAGGGCATCGCCAGTGGTGGCCTGATCGGCCCCTGAAAGCGCGATTCCATGATCTCGCCCATGGTGTCTGGTGCCCTTTCGTATATATATGCTTCAATATACCGTTCCGAATTCCCTCATACTAGATCGTCGTCGCCCCAACAAAACCCAAACATAAACCTCGTCCCGTAATTCCATGCGCGTGAATTCCAAACGTCCGATCCGGAAACCAGTTGGCGTTACCAACACAACGGTTCGGTCCCACCGAACGTTGGGTCTTCCCCAGGTCAGGTATCAAAATAACCTGCACTCCTCTGACAATAGCACAAAACGTTGGTAGTTGAGATGCGGCGTGGAAGTCTCTGCCACTCAGGGGAGGGGGGGGTTGGTCGTTGATATGAACTGACAGCCGGGAACGTCTCGTGACGAACCCAGCAGAAAGAAAAAAGCCCCAACGGTGACGAACAGCAGGTGGCGGGGTGCCCTAACACCCATGCGAGCAAATAGATGCAGCTTTTCGTGCCCGTTTCGTTGCGCTAAAAATGCGGATTCCCAAATCGCAAAGGTGGATTGGGCGAACAGTCACCAAAGACGACTTCTTCAATTTGCAATCGAGAGCTGATGAGGAACTAGGAGACTGGCAAAACAAAAAACAAGACACACGAAACTCTCCCAACTTGGCGCGCGCATTGAATTGGACAGAAAGGAGAGAAAAGGAGCGGAACACCTTCAGCTTCTTCATCCCCAACCAATACGGGACTCAATGCAACCCTGTCGATGTGATGGAGGCCATCGTTGAATGGTTCAGGGTCCCTGCCGAGGCTTAAACGGATAAATAAGGCAGCAAGGCCGGTGCGAGCCGGGGCTATCCCAAACCCTGTCAGCGGGCTGCTGCAGGGGAAAACGGGCGGACCGCAGAGGCGAGTCCAGACTCGATCACACGCTCAAAATGCCGGGGAAGAACAACCTCACTAACCTGGGGAAAACCAGGGGCCATCCATGACCTGCAACGGTCATCCGAACAGTTGAGAATTTGCACATTCTTCTCTGCAGAGCCGCAAACACGGCTATCTCATCGTGGAGTCACGGAGCTGAGGACAACCGGTTTTGATGCTGGCGACAGTCATACGAAGTCGGCACCTCGACCCGGACCCCTTGCGGCGATCTGATACACCCGGCAATGGCACGGCCAACACATGCGGCGTGCTTGGACATTCAGGACAACCGTCTTCATTTTGTCATCATCTCATTCTCCATCGGCTCCCGTTTCCCAGTTTATGGAACAAAAAGAAGTGAAAACTCCATCCCATTTCGCGCTAGCTGATTGCCAAGTTAATGCAAACGCTTCTCTAACAACCGCAACTTCGGCGTTACCTAGCAAAAACACTAGACATGGACTGGCTCAGATTTGCCTTTTGACTTCACTGTGCACGATGCAGCGATGCAGACTCGCAATCAGGAGAGCAAGGGCTTCCGAGGAAACCACAAGACTCAACCTCAAAAGATTTGTGCCTGTCGAGACCGGACTCAGAAGTATCTGTAATGTATCATCACCGACAGTCCATGTCTACCACCAATTGCATGGCACTGGCCATCAGTAAACCTACGACAAGAGTGTTGTCCCTTTGTCACGGCCGCTCTCCATCTTGGCTGTCCTCGAGCCGAATTGAATCTGCCGTCAAATTAGCAAAGCTTTCATATCATGCACTAGACCGAGCCAACTTACAGCTCGCTTCTTCTCCTTCGCAACACCCTCCATGCTCAACTCCATCGCCAGAAGACGCAGGACTCTCTTTGCAGCTTCAACACCGCTCTTCTCTTCCTCCCTTTCAAAATCACACTTCTCCCACGCAGGCGTTGCGATGGCCCACTTGACCAGACGTTCGTCCAGAAACGGAAATCTTACCTCCTTGCCCCAATGGGCCATGACTCTATCATCCCTCCCGAGATTTCTCTCGGCCAGGCGGCTTACGTCCCGCAGGAGCTCTTTCACAAGCCCTGTGTATCCGTCCTGCTGGAAAGCAGCAGCATGGCGCGAGTAACCACCAAATAGCTCATCAGCGCCGAGACCAGAAAGCAGGACGCGCGCGGGCGATGTGTACGAAACAGTTGAGGGCTCAGAGTCCGGATCTGGACTCTCCGATCTGACTGACCCTTGGCCTCGGGCGGCAAAGTAAAGCGCGCATGCGATGGAAAGGTCCATCACAGTATTGTGAGGATGGATGAGAGAAATGATTTGCTGCCGGTGGGCCTGCAATTTTGAGTAGGGGACATTTACCTGTGATAGTCAGCAATCAAGGGCGTAAAATCCAGTTGCAGAAGACCACGCACAGCGACAAACCGAAAGACTCGCCCGGGACAGACATTCTTCAACTCGGCGAAGGACTTCCTTCCCGTGATCCTGTCCGGGCAAGCCTCGTACAAGTCCACCTCTTTGCCGTTGGCCTCTTTTTTCAGCCGGGCCCCCACTCTCGGATTCTCAAAGCCAACATTGAGGAGATCAATTTCTTGGTGAGGCTCCAGGATATCGTGGCATAGTCTCGCCAGGACGGTACAATCCAGGCCACCGGAAAACAGTACCGCAACGCGGGTCTTGCCTGTTCCACTGGATGGCGGGTTGGGAATATTTAGCACCCTCAACTTGAGCGATTCAACCAGCTGGTCCTTGAGCGCCCGAACAGAAGGTGACGCGCTCGTCAGCGGCGTCTCTCCCTCAAAAGATGGCAGCGCCTTGTTAAATACCCCGATGCTAGAAACCTGCCAAAGTAAGCTCGACAACCCCGTCTCCCCCTCTCACAACCCCCAAGCTCCCACCAGGACAGAATTTTGCACTTACGAAGTTCTCCCCCTCCTCAACCCAATCATGCCTCCTCGCTACCCCATCTCCCAACCCAAGAGAATAAACCCCATCAGCCTCCACCTCCTCCCACTTCCCCTCCCCATCCGCAATACTCCCCAACACCACCCCTCCCCCCTCTATCCTCCTCACCATCAACGACCGTCTCCCCAACCGATCCCGTCCCCAAAACACCCTTTGCAGCGCCTCACAATAAAAAACAAACGCAAAAGGCCCCTCAACCCCCTTCCAAACCCCCATCACCTCCTCCACCGACCTCGCGTCTTTCAACCCTCGGTAAATAACCTCCCCGTCATTCTCATGTTCCCCAATTACTTCCCCCATAAACCTCCACCCCTCCCCATTCCAGCACAACACATTCCCACCCCTGCTCCCACTGTCATCATGCAGTGGCTGCTTCGTGACACGGTCGCCCCTCAAAGCCAAAACAGTAGACGTAAACCGCAACTTCCATCTCCCATCCGACGATTCCCGCGTAACCTGCCCGAAATAGTCCGGTCCGCGGTTGACAAGATTCTGGTGCAACTCCGGGGAGATTTCGGAGAGTGAACAAAACGAGGGGGAGATGATGGCGTGAATACCACACATTCTCGCGGCCTTATTTCGTTCAGTTTGGTTGTGTGATTAAAAAAAAAGCAAGTCGTGTGGTGGAAAAGACAAGTTGAAGGCCGGTGGGTGACATCGCGGTGTGGAGATAAGATTCCGGTGGGTAGGTGGGTGGATGAGTCAGCAGTGAGAACATCAGCTGCGCTCCAACATCAAGGAAAAAAAAGGTCGACGAATTTGTAAAACCTTGTTCGACTGTTGCAACGAAGATGAAGCGAGAGAAAAAAAACTTCGAAATGATGCAAACTAGAGTCGAGGATGACTTCCAGGGTCGAAGAGCAAAAAGTGCAAAAAAAGGGAACAAGCTAGCTGCGACTCGTTTCGATCGAGTGACCTCCGGGTTATGAGCCCGGCGCGCTTCCGCTGCGCCACGCAGCTTGTTGCTTGATGGAATTTTGTGGCGGATCTAGCCTACACAATGCACTCACTATTCACTCTTTTCCCCATCTCTACAGCTCTCTGTTGCATTACGACACCAAGTCACTCAAATAAACGGCAGACTGCTCAGTGTGTTTAAAAATTAATCAATATCGGCCGGGCCTAGATATTACTACCGTACTTTCTGTCAGCCACCCACCCTGGCGTCTAACCACCAAATGCATAAATTGTGGGAATAAGTAACCTCCCCGTCTTATGCTCGCTAACAAGGAAAAGATGAGAATAATTGAAAAACAGGACGACCGAGTCATCCTTCGTGTGACTGTAACGCTGAATTTCCTGAAAAGTCCTCTACCCTCCAATCATGACGATAAAGCAAGGCAGGCATCAACCGCCAGCCCAACCCTGAGAACGATGTCAGTTTCACAGTAAAGCCTGGGTGGTGGACTGGGAGATCCTTACCTTCCCTCCTTTTGGTAAACGACATCGCTGATGATGTCTTTGTCAAGATCTGGAAACATGCCAGCCAGCGTCTCGACGATATTGGCATGTTCTGCTCGGTGTAGCCGCTGAGCCTCAGCTGTCTCGGCACTGGCTTGCCGAGCAGCTGCCTCCTCAGCAGACAGCCTTTGCCGACGGGCATCACCATCAGGTCTCTCTGGCATAGGCGTCCGAGCTGGCGAGGCAATGCTCGTACTGGGTTCCGAAGACGAGGGCTCGTCCGAGAAGATGCGGCCTATGGTACTGAGTGGTCTTTGAATCGTCCGGAGAAGGCCGGTGATGGCCACCTTTTCATCATTTCCGCTGTATTCGCCGCTATCACGGCCTTCGTTCGACGACATAGAACGACGTGGGGTATCTGGACGAAGAGACGCGTCCGTGTCAGCTGAAACACGACCCGCAGACGGTGCTTTCAATGCTGAAGACTTCTCAGACTGAGGCGGAGGAGGTGGTGGAGACTCGGCACGGTGCCTCTCGGCGATGGCAGACACAGCAGCCTCGACGTTTTGTTCGAATTCCTCGTCAGTAATAGTTAATGTCGTCCGGTCCATGTTCTCGATGAACTGAATAGCTCCCATCAACGAAGAAAGATAGTACCCGGCTTCGCCACCAAGCTTTTCTTGATTGCGGAACCTTAGGATGTACTGGACATTGGAAACAAGATGCTCGGGATTTGCGTGAAGGACAACGTAGATTAACATGGGCATAAACGAGTCAGCCGAGGAGTCGGATTTTGCGTGTTTCAGCAAGCCTGTGTGGTGTCAGCAAAGATCGAGACAATCTAGCACAAACAAACATACCGAATATGACTTTGCAGCAGTTCAATACACAAATGATCTTGTCCCTCGGCGCCCGGTACGACTTGATCTTCAACAACTCTTGCTGAGCGAGCTTCAAGAACCGCTTGCCACTTTCATTAACAGGTGGAATATCCAAGTGGTCTTCTCGTACCCAACTATAGATGTTGATCTTTTGAGCAAGAATCTCATCACGCTCAACATCCTCCTGGTGCTGTCCCCGCCGTCCAGGGCCCATCGGGCGCTCCCCGCCACGTCTCCTTGGCTTCGCTCCTGGGATTGGCTGTGGCGGTGGAATCGCGGGCGAAAAGGTCTGGCTGTAAAGGCGGTTCATGACAAGTTTCTCCATGCCTTCGCGGGCATTGTCAAATTCGGCATCGGACACGTCGCGCCAGACCTCGCACTGGCCCATCTTGTTGGCGATAAATGTGAGGAAATCACTAATTATCTTGACCTGCTCATGTACCATCCATTGCCGTTTTCCAAACTCGGACAAGAAAGACTTTAAATATCTGGCAACAGGATCGGCTTTCTTATTGCGCAACTGTTCCAAGAATCGGTGGAAATCAAATGGCAACGTCGGTTCAGGTTCGGGCTCTGGGGGTGGAGGGCGATGGAGAGTACTCGGCGACATTGGCGAGTCCACGTTGCCTCGAAGATCATCCTGCGAACGCCCTGGACTGGCGGGGTACATTGAATCGTCCTTTGGCGGAACAGGCGGGCCAAAGTCTTCCTTGTCCTTCCCACGTGTGTCTGACGGTGACGACCCTGATATGCGTAGCCCCTGTATACCTTCTTGTAACTGCTGAGCAAGACTAGGAGTGAGAGGCTCCAAGCTTGATTTCCGTGGTGGGTGAGACATTGGGCTTCCAAGAAGAGGCGATGCCATCTCCAGCCGTGGACTCATGACCTCTTCTACCCCTGGACCCCCGCCTTCCTCGCTGAACTGTTCCATGATGCTCTGAATTTCTGATCTTGACCCGCTTTCTTGTTCATCTTCGCTGGTATATCGTTTCTCGTCGTAACCAACATCAGACCTAGTGGGTGATGGTTCTGAAGATCCATGTCTTGAGCGTGAAGTTGCTGCCGTCGAGGGTGCTCGGGAAGGAGGTTGAGAAGGGGCCGGCGTCGGCGGGGTAGGGTCTTTGTATGTCCGGGATTCGATGGTGAGATACTGGGTGGCAGTCGTGGTAGTTGGCGAAGTAGCCGGCTTTAGCGTAGCGATAGATGACATCAGGTCATTCGAATCGTCAAGAGATGACGACTGCTTTCCCTTGTCCTGCCTGAGAGTCGATGATTCCACCGTGCCGTCCCCAGTTTCGTGGGAGTCCTGATTACCCAAGTCTAGAAGGTCCTCTTCCACGGCAGCGCTTGCCGGGGCTGGGGTTGGAGGTTCATTCGATGCAGCGCCCTGATCAGCACTTTGACCGGCCGTTGGCAGGTCGCCTGTGGCTATCCCGTCATCTTGGGCATGGGAGCTCTCTCCTTGATTATGGGGAGACATGCAAGGGAGCCGTAAGGTCTTCGACGTGTAAGGCAGCGGTTCCCGTCGAGGTGTCAGTTTCGGGCGTTGAACTTCAGGAGCTAGGCGTCGGGCACGCAAGGGGGCTCAGGGACGAGGTTTGTCGTGATTGGGCAGCTAGTTATCACAGCGACGGGGTATTGGATGATAAACACGCATCTGTTGGACTTGCTGGTTTACTGCGCGAACAGCTGTCACTGAATTGCTGGGTTGGCCTGGTGTTTTAGCGGGCCCCAACAGTCCCGTTCATGGTTACGCAGCGCAGAGGGTCACTAGGGACCTGACGGGATCCATGGTGGGGTTGCTTGCCGAGGAATTACCGCCCCACTTGGACCGTCCCACAGCTTCCTTGCTTCAAGTCCATGTCCTTGTTCCCGCTGTGTTATGCAGATGTCACTGCTGCCCTCTTTTAAGACCATGATTTTTTGGGGTATGAAATGGAGTCTCTCTCATGTCTTGGAGAGTTCATGAGTCAAATACCGAGGTTCTGGCTTTACCCTCGGTCAACTGTCATTCATGATTGTGTTGCTGCGGAGCTCAGTGCAGTTCCGGCTTGCTGCGGGGGATCTTCAGCCCCGCCAGTGGCACCAGTGCTGCCAGCACCAGGGATAATGGTCCTTATGGACCTTTCCATCGACCACACATTGTGGAAGTTGCCTTGTTTGCATTTCTCGACAAATCGAATCCCTCAGTTGTTTAATTCTCAAAATGAGCCGCATACTTGGCGTCCCCCGTGCTCTCCTGCAGCTCCGCGGAACGGGCCGGCGTTTCGGACCCGGCCCGGGAGCCTTCCGAACGCTCTCCGGCTCGGCAGCTTCGGGAGACGTCACTCTTCCACTCGAGGGATATCGTGTGTTGGATATGACCAGAGTTCTCGCCGGTGTAAGACTCCTCCAAGCTCAAGGCGTCAAAGCATGAGACTTATTCATATGTGTTTCTTGTAGCCCTACTGTACACAAATCCTGGGTGACCTCGGGTAAGTACTGCCCGCTTCCGAATTGGAAAACCCGGACTAACATCAGTTGAGAGCAGAAGTAATCAAAATTGAGCATCCGGTCAG
Organism: Podospora pseudocomata; assembly: GCF_035222375.1. NCBI lineage: Eukaryota > Fungi > Ascomycota > Sordariomycetes > Sordariales > Podosporaceae > Podospora > Podospora pseudocomata. Next base: position 3,505,402 of record NC_085890.1, on the reverse strand, counting down.
AGGCGATGACACCAGGGCTTGGGGACCTCCATATGCAAGCTACAAGTCTGGCTCAGCTCTTGAAGGGCCTGGGGAGTCTGCCTACTTTCTCGGGGTAGGTCTTTGGATCAGGATGCCGCTCAGGAAAATTGAAGGCTGATTCGTCTTTAGGTTAACCGCAACAAGAAGTCCCTGGCCCTGTCATTTCAAGACCCAGCCGGGATCGAAATCCTTCATAAGCTAGCTGCCAAGTGTGATATTCTCGTCGAGAATTACATACCAGGAGCGCTCAAGAAGTATGGACTGGACTTTGAAACCATCCACAAGATCAACCCAGCTCTTATCTATGCCTCCATCACAGGATATGGCCAAAACGGGCCTTACTCCAAGCGTGCCGGCTACGATGTGATGGTAGAAGCCGAATTTGGTCTGATGCATATCACTGGCGCCAGAGACGGCCCTCCAGTCAAGGTTGGTGTTGCAGTAACAGACCTGACGACAGGCCTGTACACAAGCAACAGCATTATGGCTGCACTGCTCGCCCGAGCCAAAACTGGAAAAGGCCAGCATATTGACGCTGCACTGAGTGACTGTCAGACTGCAACTTTGGCAAATATTGCCAGCAGCAGCTTAATCAGTGGGGAGAAGGATACCGGCCGATGGGGCACAGCTCATCGTAAGTTTTACATGTTCAAACCATTGTAGTATCTCCTTCTGACCTCTGCTAGCCTCTATTGTCCCTTACAAGTCTTTTGAGACAAAAGATGGTGATATCCTCTTTGGTGGGGGAAATGATCGTTTGTTCGGAATTCTTTGCGATGGCCTTGGTCGTCCAGAGTGGAAGGAAGATGAAAGGTATAAGATCAATGCTTCCAGGGTAGCACACCGGAATGAGCTAGAAGCCGAGATTGAGAAAATCACGGTAACAAAAACAACACAGGAGTGGCTTGATATCTTTGAGGGCAAGGGCATGCCTTATGCTGCTGTCAATGATGTCCTGACTACGTTGACCCATGAGCATACACAGGCAAGGAATATGGTGGTAGAAGTGGAACATGGGGATTGCGGTCCCATCAAGCTGGTCAACACACCGATCAAATACTCCCACAGTAAGCCGAGAGTACGAACACCACCACCGACTCTCGGACAAAATACCAATGAGATCTTGAGAGAGCATCTTGGTATGGATGACAACCAAATCCAAGCACTGAGAGAAAGTGGTGTGGTTAGATAGAGACGACATGAGCCACCCATTCATATAGTTTTCTCATAGATTTCTTTGAACAACCCGTGAGGTCCGGCTTGTCAAATCAGGAGGCGTGTAAAAGTTCATGATGGCCTCGCGGGTTAGGGTAATGCACGTGACAGCCACGTGCCTCAGAAGAACGGACCACCAAGTTCCAGCACCGCGACTTCCATCATCAGACCATTCAGTGAATTATTCCAAGCATCTTGTTGCGACTCTGCTAACCGACACCTTCACAACGAAATAATCGGAATATCACCAAGAACACCTTCCCACACTGCAGACGATACAAGGGAGGCATCTGTCTTCAGTTATACATTTTATTTATGCACAACTCGTTTTCTGGGCTACTTTCGGCTTAAGGTTGCAACCCGACTCTTTCGACCAATCTCTAACAAAACAGCTGTTACCACAGGTCATCATCATGTCTAATTCAGAGAAGCCAAAAGAAGGGACTGTTGACGCGCCGAAAGATGCCCCGAAGACCACTCCATCCCTGGCGACTGGGTTGACACCGCGTGCTCCCAGCACCGGTCCCTCGGCAGCATACATCCCTCAGTTCTCAGCGGCTACTCAGATGATTCTCAAGCGACTGAAAGGAGAGCCTAGTAATCTCGGAGCGGCCCTTTCGCAGGCCTCTCGCTCACCGTCTATCACGGCGAGCATCCCCTCAGCCACATATGAGGATGTCAAGAGAAGACTGGTCATGAGCATGAACACATCATCCCAGATGTCCATGCAAATGCCTGCCACCGCACCACTCTCCATGAGAGCTCCCTCTGTGCCATTGCCAGCGCCCTCACTAGCTATCCCGCCATCCAACAAGAGCACCTCCGGCATGAGCGCCATCCGTAAAGTCACCGCTGGCCTTACCGGCTCCTCCAAGAATACCCCTACCAAGTCCTCTACTGCCCCAAAGGTCCTCTCCTCCGATAGCAAAGTCAAGAAAGCCAAAGGCAAACCCAACAGTCGGGCCACCGGCCATAGTAACAAGCATCGCCAGCGCCTCAAAGGCCAGTCAGCAGATATCAGCGGCATCTCCGACTCGGATTCTGAAGTAGAAACCCCTACCACCGCCAGCACCGGCAATGGCCCCTTCTCAGCCGGCGGTGGTGGTGACAGCACCCCAACCGCCACCATGACCAAATCCGGTAGGCAGGTTCAGAAGCCCGACGCCTACAACCCAGCAGCCATGGAAGCGGCCACCAAGAAACGAGTCCACTACGGCAAGCGGACCGCCGAGCAGGCTCTCTGCAAGAAGTGCAGCAGGATGCACTCCCCGAGCAGCAACCAGATTGTTTTCTGCGACGGGTGTGATGCGGGCTGGCATCAGTACTGTCACGACCCGTTCGTGTCAGATGACATCGTCAAGAACACGAGCAAGAACTGGTTCTGCTCGGAGTGTGCCGCCAAGAAGGAAAGACAGGGCAGTCATGCGAAGAAGCTGAAGCAAGAGCATGTTCCCAGGGGGCCGCCAAAGAAGGAGAGCTGGGCTGGGAAGAGCGTCCAGCAGAAAAGAGCGTACTTGTCTACCTTGCCAGCACAGGAGCTTGTTGGTTTGTTGATGACGAGCTTGGAGCTTCATCCTGATTTGCCAATTTTCCCTAGTCCGGTGGTGGACACGGGGGTTGACGCGAGTGGTGCGCCGAGGGGGCTTTTTGCCGGGGGTACAACAGAAGGTTTGTTTACGAGGGCGAATGCTAATCCTACTGGGCAAGGGGTATGGTATCCTTTTTTTTTCCTTTGTCAGGGTTCTTTGCTTTTACTCTCCTTGAGATGATATGTTCAGCTTGCTAACGAGGGTGTTGGCAACAGATTAATTTTATGAGAAAGGTCCAGTCCAATGGGAGTGCGAGAGGTAGCCAGGATCGGACGGCTGGGCAGCAGGAGGAGGAGGACGAGGAAGATCCACTGACGTTATTGTGGCCGAAGCCGGGGAAGGGACTGTATGCTAGGCTTGGGGCTGATGTGCTGGATGAAAGGGGGCTTTTGGATGCGGAAGGGGAAGACTTTGAGGCGTTCAGCTCGATAGTATATGATGATCGCGGGAGGAAAGTGTTGGAAAATGGGATGAAGGTTTAAGGGTGGTTATGGGGTTGGAGCTTGACTGCCCAAAGGTCTCACGAACTGGCAAGGCAAGCCAACGCACAAAGGAAAAAAGAAGGCAGAGTGATGTGCATCATGGAAGAGGCCGGGTTAGATTCTGGCTTGGGCGCATCGCTTTTCTTCTACCTTAGCCATGCTTGGGATGGAGGCTCTACAAGCTTATATATGGGACCATGCGCGCCCGCGTGTGATAGGACCATGTAAATAGCTTGTAGCGGATTTAGCCATTCTTCTGTTATACCATACACTTGTAGCAATAAGTAAGTACCTACTACTGTATGTACTTCACAGCATGACTTTCTGGAGGTCGTGCCCATTGCCATCAGCGTTTTGTTCCTGCATCACTCCACTGGGCACCAACCTCGTCACGCAAAACCAGAGATGGCTACAGCCCCCCAAAAAAAAAGACATGACCCATCAACAAAGCCAAAAGAAAGAAGATGACAGCAAAAGAGGAGACAATATCTCCATCAACAACGCCCATGGCGAGACTCGAACTCGCAACATTCAGATTAAAAGTCTGACGCGCTAACCAATTGCGCCACACGGGCTTTTGTGTGTTGGTGATGATATGTGGTTGGAATGTCAGCTCAAGTTGCTGGTAGCTGGCTGCGCCACAAAGACGTTGAATTTCCTTTACATACACATATTCTTCCTCGGGAATGTCGCTGTCGGGTAGACGTCACGGTAGTGCCATTTATGGGATTCTTGCTGACGAGTCTACGAGATGTTGTCATGTGGGCTTCTAAAGCTAGGAGAAACAGCAGCATTTCACCGAATGTAGGTAAGTAGATGCCTTCCTATCTTTGTTTCCACTGACTGGATGATGGGTTCAATACTCAAATATTCACCAACTGCACTTCCCCCTCTTCTTCTTTTTTCCCATTCGATGTTCCCTTCCTTCCCATCAACCCAGTACTCCAACGCCTTACAATAGCCTCGCCACTCTTATGTTCCCGTCGCCCCTTTGGCTGAAAACACTGACATCATCCACTTGGCCAACCGACTGATACCACCCAACTTGAATGCAGAAGCGATATGCTTGTGAATTTACTGTCTAGTTGAGTGTCCGCGGATAACTTCACTCTGGCAAACCACTTTTTCCGTGCTAAAGTCATCGCCCCGGGAATCACCTCGCTTTATCAGAGCGGGGGAGATGGTCAACGTGACGCGGTTTGCGTGGGATTTGGCGTGGACAGGATTTCGGCCAACTATTGCGAGAGACACTTGGTATATCCTACAACTAAGAAGGCGTACTTTTCGGACCCAAAGGGAGTAGACCGGTTGTGTCGGCGCAGGAGCAAACGGCCGGTACGATACCGCTTCTGATGGCTGGAAGGACAGTACTGTAGTGTGTTAGATCAATTCATCATATTTATCACGGTAGGCAGAACCACTGCACCAAGCCAACTGTGATTGCTATCAAAAGTTACAGGTGAGTCAAGCTTGAGGGCTTGACTCCGATCAGTGGTGTATATATATATGGTGATGGTGCTGGGGCGCTGCGCGCCAGTGCCATCACAATATTGCTCTTATGCGTGATCTTCTAACAGCTTCATGATTCGTTGGGCATTTAGACATTTCCAAGTTCAATCTGGGCTCCAAAATCCCTTATACATGGGAAAAGACAGCAAGGAAATGAATCATTGAATGCATGTGGACAACTTACCCTTCGCTAAAGCGAGCCAATCAGTTGCGAAGAGCTAAACTCCTGGGATGTACAAGGTTCAAATCTTTTGTTGATAGGTAGGACGCAGGGGAAGGATTGTTTAATTACTGAGAATGAAGAGGTGGACAGAGGCCCCTGTAGTATAAAAGTACATCAGCGTGGGATATGAAACACCCGAGTCAAGCAGCCCATGCTTGGCCTGACCTCAACAGCTTTTGTCGAAGTGGGCAGTTTATGACGCGTGGGTACGTTGAAAGTATAGCTAGCGTACATATTGTGCGTCATGGGCGCCTGTATAAAACATATTCCAAACTGTCATCTAGGAAGCCCGTCAGAGCCAAGCCGCGTGAAATAACCACAGCGGCGAGTAAGCTCTGGTTCATTGGCAGGCCGCATTCCATCTTCGCTCTCCGCCCAGGTATGCTGTGTTTCGACACATGCTGTAAAGTGAGATAAGAAGCCCTGTGTCGAAAAAGTCCGGTCTCGGGCAAGCCGATGCGAATCACCGCGAAGGCGTTCCAAACGAACTTGGCAGCCCTTGCAACTGACACCACGCTCGAGTTTGACATTCTCCAAACTGTAGCACGGATATGCCGTCGCTGCCATAAGGCGTTGTTCTGGCTGCTCTCTGCGGATTCTCAGATTTTCGAGTCGCGTCTTGGTTGATGGCTTTAGCGGCAAGAAGCATTTGTGTGGCGCTCTCTTCAAGTATCAAATACTTCGGTCGTCTGGCCGGTGTATCCATCATGTTATAGGTGCCAGGCACGGTCTGCAAAGCTGGCCCCGATAGGTGCAGGAGCCGACTTGGAGAAATATGTGCAATTTTGGCGAAAGCAGATGGAGGGAGGACACGATAGTGGGCTGAAGACTGGAGGCAGTCGAAGCAACATCTCTCAGCGGTAAAGAGGAACAAGAACCCTCCAAAACCACCACAGGTTGAGCATTTATCCGTTACGAGAGGCCGGTAAAGGTAGACAATGGTGAAGCAGTGAGCAAGCCCGGCGCGCAATAGACCTCACAGGCCCTCCAGGCCATGCTTGGAGACCAGTTGATATTCGTAGAGTCCGGTTGAAAGGACGCGAGCTCGCCGGTTGATTTGACGGAAGTAGAAGAAAGAACGAATGTCGAGGTTACGGAGCACCAGAAACAGGAGTTCCACAGGGATATGATCAAAGATCCCAAGTTTAGCGGTCGGCAATGTCCCGAAGGCGGCCTGAAGAGATGTCTGGACCGCCTGCATGTCGTGTGGGCGCGAACGGACGACGACGAGGTCAAGGTCGCGTCGGTGATACGAACATACTCGGATTATCGCGTCAGCATCTCGGATATCTGTTGGTATGCTGTTCTTTTTTGCCAGTGGACGAGTTGGTGTAATTGATGTGTTGTGGCGGGGCAGTCGTGTGTCAGTTGAGAGCTGCAGGTCGCCTGGAGCTTTGACGAAGCTTGCCCGACTATAACACGAAGACTGAAGCTAGGTAGTCTTATGCCCGGGTCCCAAAGTTTGCGTGACATTGGCATAGTGTGACTGGCCGCCATGGCCTCGAGGCCAGGCATCGGCGCTCCTGATCCAGTCAAGCGGTTGACAAAATAAAGCGCACTCCACCGTCAACGTGAATGGCGTGATGTATAACGGGCTGACGAAATTGTTACCTCTGCATCGAAGATGTTGTAGCACTCATGGCAAGCCCAGAATTTGCCGTCCGTGGAGCTACGCGTGCAGTATCGCTGGTAACGGTGATAGCCATTCGGGAGGATTACAGGCGGGAAGAGTAGGTTTGAGACCGTTGTTGCGGCACGTAACTACGTTGACCAGTGTGATCAACATGGCTGGGAGGGCGTCGCAGTAAGTTCGGGTCGGAAAAGTGAGTAAAAAGCCCTTTTTGGTATGTTCAAACTTTTGATCTAGGGACAAAAAGCTCGCTGAATGGCTAATGTCTGGGCTAATTTACAGCAACAAAAATATGTCCGCACCTTCACAACGAAGACGTTAATAAAAAGAAGTCAAAAGAACAGCAAAGACATACAACACCAGGGATTCCCCAGTGGTCACCCACCTGAGTACTAGTCCGGCTGTCAGTAGTTTATCTAGGGGAGAGCGGACGGGATCCCGAGCTTTCTACTGCATATGGTCGTATGTGATGAATTATGGTGAGAAAGGGGTATATTAGGTGGTGTTGAATCATCAGGATGGACAGGGCGGTAAATTCAGGGGAACCAAGTCACTGGCAGAACAGGAGTATCAGGGTTATCAGGGTCTGGGCGTCGCCTGACCGACATTGAGCGGGACATCGAACATCTGCAGCTTAATCAACACACTGCCCGCCCTACAGCTTCTCATGCTCCAATTGTAAGTGCTTCAACCTGTGATACTGTGGATACGTGGCTATTGGTCTTTCCAACAGTTATGAGCCCGGTTAGCATCAGTACTTCCGCGTAGCAATCGAAGTAACAGCCACGACAACATCGCGAACGCCATAGCGACCGACATCGCCACAAACATGGCTACCACCGAACAAATCAACCTTACCAATCCCGACAATTGGAGGACATGAAACGACCACCTGATTGCAGAAGCGGCCACCCGCAACGTCTGGAAGTTCATCGATCCTAAGAGCGATCAGAAATGCCTGTTCTGAACCGAGCCGATTAAACCGACACTTGCAACATCCCCAGCCAAGGGGGTGGGATCATCCGGGTTACTCCAGATGTTGGGAGCAATCGGTGCTGCCAGTCCCCCCCTTGAAGCTGGGCTCTGATTGCAGGACCCTTCGGTACAGTAGCCTCTGGGACAGGCAAAATCACAAAGGCCCAGTCATTGACCTTGGGGTTCAGGGAACTGTCTACGGTGTCCCTGATCTTTGGTGGCGGTACGTTCAGCGTTCCGGTTTGGGTGCAGGTACAAATGTTGGAGGGACAGAAGCCAAAGTTGCACGCGTAGGAACAGAGACCCTCCCAGCCTGGTGGCCCCTGACCACCTGTGCAGTTAAAGGGCAGGAAAGGGGAACACTATTGGGATGACCAGCGGCGCCTCCGCCGTCCCACAAATGTCGGATAGGCAGCCCTGTCTCCAATCTTGCCGAGATTGTAGTTGAAGGAACACAGGCCCGAGTAATCAGCACTGCGGCTAGCCACTGGGAAGGCGACGACCCCCGTGTACGGCGGCTTCTTCCTCTCGGTGCCCATGGCGAGGAACACACAGACCCCCATGGGGCAGTAGCCGTACGAGCAGGAGAAAGCGCATATGTCCCCAAAGTCGTTTGTGCCCGTTCCACGAATGCAGACCTTGACCTTTTGCAGCCACGGGATGCTGACGGTGGTCTTGACGACATGGCGTTCTGGAGTCGTGCTCTGTGCGTGTGTTTTTTGGGAATAGCTTCATCAAGGCCGAGAGTTGCCGAGGTCTATGCCAGGGGTCAGCCCGTTACATATGGCTGACCCGATCGGTATTATAGGTTTTATTAGCGTCGTCAGCCAGATCGCCAAAATCATCGTCAAACTGGGGCTGCAGTCAACCGTTGCCGCAACTGTGGCGAGGAGACTTGTTGAGTTCAAGGCCTTGATTCCTGAAGCATTATTGCATGACGCTAGGTCAGCCGCATCTCTGGGGGAGAAGATGTTGAAACCAGTGCTTTCAACACCCTGTCACTTCCCTTTGTCATCACGGCTAAGTGTTCTATACAAGATGACTAACCTCCAATTTAGTCATAGAAGCCATAACCCGGCAACCGATCGACCCCCCTCCCGATCACGGTCAGCATTGGGCACCCCAGAAGATACAGGCTCGGCATGTAGCAACCAACCAAAAGACGGCATGACTAGAGGTAAGACGTTCCAAACTTTGGACACGTCAAGCTCGGGACAACTCCACTAAGTACTATTGGCTGTCAGGTCATACAAGACTGAACTATTGAAAGGAATGTTCCTTGTCATTCAAGGGGTGGTTGTCATTAATAGCAACTGAATACTCTCTCATGTACAATGTTGATTTCCTCGTGCCTATAGGCCGCCCTTAGCAGCCTTACTCGATGGTGATGGGGATCTTGCCAGTGTGCTTCATGGCCGACATGTATTCATAGGCCTCCTTGGCCTTCTCCAGCGTGAACACAGTCCTATCCATAACGGGGTGAATGTCGTGCTTCTCAATCTCAGCGACCATAGCCTCAAGCTGCTCGCGGGACCCGACATAGACGCCACGAACAGTACAGACTCGATAAAGAGTCTCGAGAATATTATCCTTGGGCGCCACATTACCGAGGGAACCGATAACAGAAATGACACCCTCCATCTTGATGGCGCTCAAGCTCTGGGTGAAAGTATCGGCACCACCGACCTCGATAACATGCTCCACACCTTCACCGCCAGGGGTCAACTTGCGGGCAGTCTCACCCCAGTTAACATCCTCCCTGTAGTTAATAACACGGTCGGCTTCAAGCTTCTTAAGCATCTCTGCCTTCTCAGCGGTCGATGTCGTAGCGATGATATGGGCGCCAACAGCCTTGGCGAACTGTGTTCTGTCAACATTATGCCCTCAGCTAGGTATTAAACTTGTGGACTGAGACATACCTGCAAGGCGAACAAACTAACGCCACCAGTGCCCTGAGTAACAACCCACTGGCCCTTCTTCAAAGACTTCAACCCGTAAAGCGCATTCTAGCTTGTCAGGCCAGTACACACCAGCGAAGCAGCCTCGACAAAGTTCAAGTTGCTAGGCATGTTCGCGACACCGGTCTCGGCAAAGGTACCGTACTGTCTTACTGCCTCAGAGTACCATCAATGCACCCACCAAGACCGGTCTTGCTAGTCTTGATGTCTATATCACCGCTCTGATGGCCTTGGTTGAAGAGAGTAAGGACTTTGTCGCCCTTCTTCCACTTTGTGACCTTTGATCCAACAGCGACAACCTCACCGGCACCATCGGAGAAGGCTACTACTGGGAAGTTGAGAGGGAAAGGGTATTCGCCCTTGGGGATGATGAGATCGCGGTAGTTGAGAGAGGCGCCGCGGAGGTGGACGAGAACCTCATTATCGCCGGGGGTTGGGGACGGCGGCGTCTTGGTAAACGAAGCCGTCGAAGCCCTTGTCAGCTCCTTAGACGTACCACTGCTTCTAAGTCTTGGGGAGAGACATGGTGAAAACTGTGGATTTGGTGTGAAAGGCGAAGTTGGTGATAAATTGGGGTGGTTAGGGGGGGGCGGAGGCGGTTGGGTTGTACGGTATCAATTGAGAGTAAGAGAGAAAACTAGATGAACATGTTGAAGAGTGAGAAATCTGAGAGTTTTAAATACCTGTCTGAGCAAAATACGGTTCAACCTCTCTGGGGTAACAATTTGGCCGCCTGTCATCGGAATCCCGCGGATCTGCAACGCCATAGGTATAATACCACGATGCCTTATGGGGACGCTTCTCTTGGAGATTCCCCGTCAAGCCTCGGATGTTCTTGGTCATGAAGATGATGAGTAAGCTCTCAATCTGAGGTCTGTGGTTCTACCTAATGCCGAACTGTCAGCGGATAGTGTTTTAGACGTACTTTTTTTATGTGGTTAATGCTCAGTGGGTTCAAATGAATGTCATGCCCGGCATGTTTCGTCTCGTTCATTCCGGAACGAATCTTCTATATCGACCGGTTATTTTCTAATCTTAATTAACATCCAAACGAATAGAATTGGGGAAACATTTCGCCGCCAAATAATTCACTATCATCGATATCGAGGAAACTCAGAAGAGTTTTCCAAATTCGACAACTTGCTTTGTAAGACATCTCGTTTGTCCTCCAGAACGAAAAAGGTGGCTCCACTAAATTGCGTGATAAGCGAACGGTACAGTTTCCACCACCCTACCACAGTCATCCTCAATTACACAACCACACACTTGGAAATAACCATAACTGAATTAGAAACAGATGAATCAGACGATTCTGCAGCCTTCTTGCACGTGCATGCATTATGGCCGGGCTTGCCGCACACGCCACAACACCGAATCTTCGTACGAGATCCCCCTGCACCACCATTTTGTCGTGTTTCCGGGACTACTTGCTAATCTACGGCCTTCTGGTCTAGATGAACTTGTGCTTCTTGTACAATGAGTAACTTTACAAGCCGCACACGTGTTTTATAGCTCTCCGTCTTGTACTAAGCCCCTCATTAGCCCTGCGTAGTGAAGAGACCTCTGTATGGAGAAGAATCACCTCATGCATTACTGCCATTGCTCCCTTGATAAAGTGGTCTGCAGCAGCTAACATGGAGGTTGGAGAGCAACATGTGTTCAAGTTGTATAACCACTGTTAGCTCCTAGATTCCACATTGAGTTATACTACGGTGGCAGCAGAAAATTGACAAGGGGCATATTTCTGTTAGAGTCGACAGCATTTCCTTTGTTGATGTACCTACATGCGGTCCTGACCAATGGTACTTTTGTAGTGACCTCATAGAAGCCACAGCGTGTAGGATAGTCCTCCAATGGACGCCCCAAGTCAGCAAGCCATTGAAGTAAGTGTTGAGATATGTCGCCGACAGGTTAGTTGTATGCCCTGTCGGGTAGATCGGAAGCAATTACCTGAAGACTCCGGGGTTCTTGAACTGCGAGGTACGACGGTGCGAAGTGGCACCGAAGGAAGGCAAGTAAAGGGAATTATGCCCTGTAAATAGAATGGCAGACACTGAACTGCAGGGAATTATGCCCTGGAAGAAAGTGTGGTAAAACAGTATATTGACTTTGACTGTTTGACTTGAACTTGAACTTAAGAAAGGAAAGAAAAGACCATTCTCAATACACTGCGAGGGGAGCCTTTTATAGGCATCCAAGACCTCGTTTTTCTCCTTATCGCTCTCCACAACTTCCATCGGTTCAGTTGGCCACAGTGGCTTGCTCACCGTGCTCAGGGTTTGCTTACCGTGCTCAGGACCTTGCTCACCATGCTTAGGGCCTTGCTTACCGTGCTCAGGGCCTGCTCAGGCTGCTCAGGAGATCTCTACTTCTGCTCAGGCTAAAGCGGCGACTGCTCAGGTCCCAAAACGAGAATGGAAATCGCCCATGTCCAGATTCCGATATCTTTCTGGCTGTACCAGTTTGCCCATTGTTGAATCTGGAATCAAAGGCCATACAAGCGTTGTGTAACCTCACCATCAGGCAAGACACCAAGCCCGGGGTTTCTTCTTGCTCGAGAGGCATCTGGGGTATTCTCAAAGTTAGCGTTCTCGCCATGATTGTAGCGAAACGGCCATGGAAGATATGCCAGAATCGGACTTTTCACCTAGAGATGAACAGACCGGTTGGTTCCAGATCTGCTCCAAGTTTTGAGAAGAACCAGAGTGAAGGTAGGTATCCTCACGTTTGGGAGACTCGGTCAACTGTCGTTGTAGGGTCAGTTTTCTCATTGTTTGACGTCCTTGGGTATTGACTCTAGATCAGGCTGAGTTGGTCTTCAAACCGAGGCCCTGACCGCCCCAAGGTCTTGATGCCTCATCATTCGTTGAGACCCAACCGCACCGTGGCTCAAACAGACCATGATGCGGTACGCAAATAGGGTCTAAATAATGTCTTGCATATCGGGGCTAACAAAGATGAGCGCCTGTCGTAAGGTGATTGGTGGTTGGTTCGAGGACGCAGGTACTTGTTCTGGTTGGGTGGGAATTGTGGTATCTTAGTTGGTGTGACTCATGGGACTGATGAGCTGGCAAAGCATTGCCGGCACAACTTCTGCAATTGAACTACGGTACATACACAACGGGCTGGATGTATGACAGAAAAAACCCATGGAGGGCTTGTGCATGAAAGAGAAGTGTGACGTGTGACAGCTCAACTTGGGGGTCAACGAGGCAGGTACCCCTCCCGGGCACCCTGGAAAGAGCACAACCCCCACTAAGGTACCTAGCAGGTCAACCATCCACCGTTGCCGCACGGAATATCCAGGATCCCAAGAAAAACACGAATTTCAGCCGATGTCCGACGAAACCAGTGCTTCAAATTCCCTTTTTCTTGTTTTGCATCCGCCTTGGCCCTTTGCCCGACTGTTTCGCCCATGGTTTCTACCAGACGTAGATCTTCAGAGCAGCGTTTACTCAAGTCCAGGTGCACATGCCACGCCCGCCTTTCCTGGTTCACCAGTTCCCGCTGGACATCGAGCTCAAAACTGTCATCGTTGGACACCAATCTCGATACCATCGCCTGCGCCTCTGCAGCTGACCCGTGGAACCGCATCATGGTAGCCCCCTTTTCCAACATCGAACCTAGATAGGTATCGATGAGCTCTTGCTCATGACGCATGCCAGTCTCCTGGTCCTTCACTTCATCCCACCGCGTCGTAACGATTATGACATTCTCGAGGGTGACGGGGCCCTTGCACAGTGACGGAAGCATCTTCAGGTAATCGTACGTCGAGTTGCAGTCCAGAGGCTTGTGGATCGGATGGAAGTAAAGGATGCCCTTGAGTGGAATATTGAGCGTATACTGGATCGACAAGTATCGTAGGATATTTATCAAGGTTGTGGCGTCTGCAGGCTGCGTGTCGTCGAATCCGGGCGTGTCGCCCACCGTGACAAAGGAGCGAGGCTTCCGATCCACAGTGAGTTTGACCGCTTGAGGTGGCTGAGAAGCTGTAGACGTCATGTCATTTCACGTTAGCTAACTTCAACTAGAAAAAAACCGAGACTGTGCGTACCCGATAGAATTTCTTTTCCGACCTTGCCAGAGCCTGCCTTGAGGAGGTTCACAAATACACTTTTGCCCGATCCGTTGACCCCCATCACCATCACCATCCCATCTGCATCCGCTGAAGTCTTGTCCCTCATTCTGCTGCGTGGCGCCGAGGCGATGTCTTCACAGGGCACGAGATCAGAAGATTTTTGCAGAGGCCGGCCTGACAGATGAGTTATTATTCCTCAGTATCGAGTTTATCCTCAATCTTGAGGAGCTGTTACGCCTTGAAATGCGTCTTATACACACCTTCTGCCACGCCCGGTTTGTCACTAAAACCGGTTATCAGGTTCTGATTACTACCCAATGCACCATGGGTGACAATATGCCGTCTTCTGATTGCTGCGGGGGCATTTCCTGCTTTCCACATTGGATGCCTCACAGGTTGGGCCCCCGCTTGCCTGCTGCCCAAAGCATAGCGTCAAGTGATCGACTTGGTGTAACATGCCAAAGGTAGCTGTTTGGTATGACAGAAGGCTGAGCCTCGACATCTAGCGGCTGAAATGGAAATTGTATATCTCGGCTCCTATGGCCTTGTTTATTTGCCACTCCTGTAGTGTCAAGGTATGCATATTCTGACTTTCTTAGCTGTCAACAGCCCCTGCATTATCCGGCCCGTCCCGAGTCTCCAAGCATGTTGAGTGACAACTCAGATTCCGCCTCAATGGCTAGCGCTTCGACACGAGTGGCCGAAGACGGAGCCACCCCGCCTTCCTCCTCACCTTCCCATGCTGGCGTTGACCAATACTTCATCGCTATTGGTATCGACTTTGGAACCACGTGAGCCCCATCAGCTTTTGCTTTCGGAATCTCCAAATCTCATACTCACGTTTTCACTAGTTATTCTGGTGTTTCCTGGACAAGATCCCACGAATGGAATCCCAATGATCCACGATACATTTACGATGTCATGAGTTGGCCAGGGGACCCCGACCATTATCAACAAAGACTGGACGAAGCACAAGTACCTACCTTGGTGGACCCGGAAACCGGAGCCTGGGGATATCATTGCCTCTCACCCACCAGCAATCCCATACGGTGGTTCAAGCTCCTGCTTCTTCGTGAAAGCGACGCAGGAGTTGATGTGCGGAGTAGTAAACAGCTCATTGAAGCCCGTTCGAGACTCCAAAAAAGTCAACGCTACCAGAAGACGGGTCTAGTCGGCCTCATTGCTGATTTTCTGAGGGGAGTATGGGAGCATGCGTTGGAAGAAATTGGGCGCGAAGTTGAGGGGCTCGATGGAGTGCCCTTGAAGGTAGCCATCGCCACTCCTGCCATGTGGCCTGAGTATGCCAACAAGACGATGATAGAAGCGGCGCACCTCGCTGGTATCACGGACCCACCCCCGTTCAGATTCGTTACCCTTTCTTGGGTTCAGGAACCCGAGGCCGCGGCTCTCTGCACGTTGAGAGAAAAGCTCAAACGCCCTGTAAAAGTAAGTTCGCCCCTTTGTGACACGGGAACAACCATGCCGTTTTTCGATCGCACCGCTAACCAAACTACGCAATGATTAGAGAGGAGAGACATTCATGGTTTGTGATTGTGGAGGCGGAACAATTGTGAGTTGACACTAGCCTGCCTCACTACAATCTGCTCGCTCTGCTAAACCGATTCAGGATATTATCACCTACACTATTGAGTCTGTCCACCCCCTTCGATTCAGGGAAGCTGTTGAAGGCGCTGGTTAGTAATGGAACAATATTCTTTATGGGTTTTGGACCCGCCTAACAACGAACCACAGGTAAACTTCGCGGTGCCTTCCTTATCGACCAAGCATTCGAAAATCATATTACGATTGGTAACAGGTCCCGGCCCGGCATCCGAAACAGCAAGGAATTCCGGGATTTTGTCGACCATGCGTGGGAGTATGGGCTGAAACGCAACTTTCACACGCCAGCCTCAGATAACCGTGAGAGGATTGTTGAGCCTGTCAGGTTGGAGAACCTACCACGGGGTCTGATTCCCAAGCATGGCCTGGACAGGTTGGTGGGTAGAGGAAAGCCGACTGACATAGTATTCATCGAAAGGTATGTCAGCTCCAAACGGTCGTGATTCTTCCTTGTTGTTGGTTTTCACAAGTGCTAACACTTCTCCTTCTAATCAAGAGCTGTTGTGGAACAGTGGTTCTCTGCCAGCTACACGGGAATTCGGTTTCTTATCGGCGAACAGCTCCAGCGGCTCAAGGCGGCAGGAGCCAAGTCGCCTAGCGTAAGTAAAGAGTAACCATAGAGGATGCTGCGTGATGCAATGCTGATGGTTCGATTAATCAGAAAATATTTCTTGTTGGCGGCCTTGGCTCCTCGCGATACCTGCATTCAATTCTCAACAGGCAGTTCAACAACATCTTACAGGTCAGAAGGACGTAAGTAGTTCTTCCCAACGTCTATGTGTGTGGGGTCAAAGTCAATTTCTCACATTATTACTCTAGGTGGTCCGCCGTTGCTCGTGGAGCAACCATGGCTCTTCTCGAGGGGATCTCTATCAACTCCAAGGTGGTCAGACAGAGCTACGGGATCCAAGCTTTGGTGCCCGAAAGCGAACATAATGGACCTAGATATCAGCCCCTGAAAGACGAGATGTACATAGGACGTGACGGCGTTTCGCGTATGAAGAGAATGTTGTGGTACTTCAAAGAAGTAAGTTCATCGAGCTCTATTTTGAAAAGAACGACGCTTGGATGACGAGAAATGTTAACCTTTGGCTGTTGTATCACAAGGGCGACCGTGCAGATTCCAACGGGACGAAAGTCTCACATCGAGTTTTTATCGACTTTGACAGCCGGCATAACACCGATCTCGTCATCGAAGTTTGCTTGTGTAACTCTGACAACCCCCCACCGAGGAAGGACAAGACGGTCAAGCCTATGTGTCGTTTCCGATGTCCAATGAGGGCTCTGGAATATGGAGACTGGCAGAAATTGGTTGATGATGAGGGGATGGTGACCCGAATTAGGCTCAACAACGTTATGCTGTCGATGATCTTTGATGGTGAGCTCAGGTGTATGTTGAGGACTGGAGATGATCATGCGGAGTTTGAGCTGGAAATGGAGCCTGTTGTAGAGTCGGAGATGGAGGATGGATTTGAGGGACGCTGCCGGATTGGATTCCTCTAGAGTGGATGTTTTTTTCATTTCTTTGCACCGCTTTCTTGCGGATTTCGTTTGTATGAGGGGCGTGGCAGTCTTTGAGAGTCAAAAGTTCGGTTGTTGGTAGAAGTTTTGTCATTTCTTGAAGTGCGCAGGAAGAAACTTTTGGATGTTGAGAATATCATTGTGGGATCTACTAGAGTAATTGCAATGTTTACTTGCTCCATTCCGGGTTGTCTGTAAGGCACCTAGTGCTGTCTTATAGTGTTGAAGAAAGCATCTTGCCCCTGATCAGTTGCCACAGTAACGGTTTTCTTCTCAAAATCAACAAACCTTGGCATACTCCACTCTCTGTAGGAAAGGGGTACCATAGGGGTGGTTCACGCCAAAATAAACGAACGTTCTAATGGCCGGAGCGAAAGGTCCGAACCTCGTTGACGTCTTCTTCCGGTGACGTTTGCAAGCATGAAGTTTCTGATGAATATCCAAGATAATCAATGCCGGTCTCTTCGCCGGCACTATTGCCGTAAACCCCGCCGATAACAGCTGCATGGGTCTTGAGAACCCCACGATGCTATCTCTAATCAACAGTATAACCGTGACTAACTGAAGGTCCAGCAAAACTATTCGATCCTGTCTTCATATCCGCCAATCACACACGCAGTGTCGGCGTCAGCCAAGCTTTCCCAACCGTCAATTAGCTGGCTCTTATCTGGCAGTACCCGGCATCTTTGCCAGCCACCCCCGCGATATGGTCCAAGATTCGACATTCAACCAGCAAGACTGCATCCCGGGAACCCGGATCCGAGCACGGTGGTGTGGATGAGGTAACGTCCCGCTGAGGAAATGCCGTGATACTGATGAGGGCACTGCTATATAAGATGGACCACGACATCTGAATCGGGCAGAAGAAAGACATTCTCACCCTCATTCTCAACATCCTAGAGGAGGAACTGGCATCATGACGAGACTTGCAAGACTTCTCATTGCTGCCTCTGCGGCCTGGCTGGGGTTTGCAGGTATCGGGAACTGCTCGACAGGTATTGTTTAACTGACCTCAAGTTAAAAGAATATCTAGCTGACCAATGCCACAGTCAAGGGCGTCCCTTTCCCCAGCCTCACCGAGGTCACCATCGATGACCTGGAGGAAGGACTCTCAAGAGGTCTCTTCACCAGTGTCGACCTGGTCAAGGCCTACTTGGCACGCATTGAACAAGTCAACCCTCTGTTACGAGCTGTCAATGAGGTGAACCCAGATGCCCTCGACATTGCCGCTGAGCTGGATGCTATGCGTGCCAACGGGACCACTCTCGGTCCACTTCATGGCATTCCCATTCTGATCAAGGACAACATTGCCACAGCGGACAAGATGAACAACACTGCTGGCTCCTTTGCACTGGTGGGCGCGAAGGTTCCTCATGACAGTACCATGGCGGTGAAGCTGCGTGAGGCTGGCGCCATTATCCTCGGCAAGGCCAACCTCAGTCAATGGGCCAACTACAGGAGTAGTAACTCGTCCAGTGGTTGGTCAGCGTATGGTGGTCAGGCAACCGGGGCTTACTATCCCAATGAAGACCCCGGCGGTAGTTCCAGCGGCAGTGGCGTTGCTGCATCCATTGGTCTTTGTCTTGCGGCCCTTGGTACAGAGGTCCGTAACAACAGCAATCTCACAACATGATCATGAAACTGACACCCATCCAGACCTCCGGATCAATCATCTCCCCATCCCAGAAAGGATCTCTAGTCGGCATCAAGCCCACCGTCGGCCTCACCTCCCGCTACCTCGTCATCCCCATTTCCTCCCACCAAGACACCATCGGCCCCATGGCCCGCACCGTCAAAGACGCCGCCATCATCCTCCAAGCCATCGCCGGCCACGACCCCAGAGATAACTACACATCCACCATCCCCTGGGAGGACTCCAAGATCCCGGATTACGTCTCCGCCCTCAACGTCAGCTCCCTCTCAGGGGCAAGAATCGGCATCCCCTACAACACCCTCAACCCCAACGCCAGCACGGTAGAGATGACCGCCTTCTGGTCCGCCATCGACACAATGAAATCCGCCGGTGCCACCGTCGTCAGCGCAAACTTCACTGTCCCCTCCCCTAACACAACCTCCATCGTCCTCGGCGCAGACTTTGTCTCTGACCTCGCGGTGTATCTTGATTCTCTATCGCACAACCCTTACAACCTCCACACCCTAGAAGACATCCGCAACTTCACCCAAAACTCCAGCCTGGAGTTCTTCCCCGACAGGGACACCGCCCGTTGGGACGGCGCGCTCGAGCTCGGGTACAACAACTCTGACATTCGCTTCTGGGAGGAATACCAGCGCAACCTCTACTGGGGTGGCGAGGGCGGTCTTTTGGGAGCGATTGAGCGAAATGATCTTGACGCGGTGGTGTTACCCACCAGTCAGGCTGCTGCCAAGGCGGCGATTCAGGGGGCACCGATTGTGACGTTGCCGTTGGGGTATTACCCTGCCACATGGAACGTTACGAGGAACGCGAGGGGGTTGGTGCAGCAGGGGCCTAATATTCCTTTTGGGATCAGCTTTTTGGGCGGCATGTTTGAGGAGGAGAAGTTGCTGGCTTTGGCGTATGCGTTTGAGCAGAGGACTTTGGTGAGGAAGAAGGGGCCGAGGCCGGTGATTGTGCCGAATTTGGAGTTGGGTGATTTTGTGGGGTTTTGAAAAAGGGGGGGGGGGGGGGTTGAGGAGATAGAATAGATGAATGGGGGTGATATGTTGGAGATCAGGATATGACTGTTGATGAAATCTGTAGTGCACTATCTGAGGAAAGAGGAGACTTTGGTTAAGTAACCAGGTACCTATCTACCCAAATTTTATGCTCAGCCTGAACGCCTTCATTGCTTACAACGTGTAGTTTGCCATCCGATCACGATCAAGGTCACACTGGGGTCATGTGACTCTGTTGGGGCGAGGCCGTCAAAATAAGCCTCGTTGACCATGTCCTTGTAGTTGCTTTCTTGGTCCAGCCATAAAGCCTCGACTGTGTCACGATCAAGCAAGCTCCATCCATAAGTACGGTAATGTCTAGTACGGAAATAGTCCGCGGCATCAGAACGGACTATTATGTTACAGTAATGGTCCGCGTTATCAGAAGTGACTATTGCGTCGTGGAAAATTGACACGGGGTAGCGCTTTTTTTGCGATACATCTCCGGTATCGTGAAGAAACTGTTGGCGTAGCATAGCCAAGCCTGCGTCCTGATTCATTGCTGATCTAGACTGTAAGTCGATTTCAGAGGAGGGGCGGATGGTGGCTGCTGGTAACTTAACGCCAACAACCTCCTGCAGGATGGTCGCTACATGTCGGGAGTCTCTGAACACCGGCTTAAACACTTAAGACTGGCGGCTCCGTTCACATTTATACTTGCGAAGGCTGGCCAGTACCTGCATATTCATGTCAGTAGGTATAATGCATCAAAATCCTGTCCGAAATGAACTTACGATGGGATCGTAGTATGTTCGTGGCGTTTCCTGCTGGCCGATTTCAGGGTCGAGGGGCAATGTGACGAGCGTTCCAAGACCATCCCACGAGCTTGGTTCATTCACCATATGGGAGATAGTCGCCATTTCTTCAACTCTCCAGTGATGCATTCCCCAAACAAACAGGCGCAAGGCCAGTCGGAACTGAGGTATAGGTTCATGAATGAGCATAGCAACCAGAAGGGAATCGAGACCTTTCGGTGCGCGAAAGTGGTCGTCTGACGGGGCCGGTAGCTTCGTTCGCCCTCAAGAATGCCCAGTACCACCGCTGGTATAACCCATTCATGACCAGAACTTGATCCTTTGGCTTTCTGCGGCGAACAAGTTTCCCTCAGTCGGATTGTTCTTGAAGATCCTGTATTTCAGGCAATCGAACCCAGGCTGGTACTTCGCATTGATGGTGTGTTGTGTATATTTGTTCAGTGGTGATTGGGGGAGTCATTCTCTCCGCAACGAAGTCTGCGAAGTTGATCCTCTTTGGTCGTGGGCTCGAGCCGGCTGAGTACGTCATCTAAGCCCATGACAGGGGAGGGCTGAAGCAAATCGGCGATGACATCAAACTTGTGCTTCCGAGAGGGAAAGAGCTCGAGATATTTTTGGAACTCCCGGTATTGTCTATCGCTCGAATAAATGTGTTCAGAGACCTCTGGGTATGTTAAATGTGCAGGAATGTAATCATCGAACTCACGGCGATTCTCGTCATCTTCTGAGAAAAGCCCATCCCAGAATACGCGTCCCTGTGGATCTTCTTCAAGAGGTGCTTTACGTTCTAATTCGGCAAGCTGGGCAAGTTTGATGGCGGCAACGAGAGCTGCAGGTGCATCCTTGAATCATCTTCTGACTCGAACTTCCATGTAGGAGAGCAAGCACTCGTGTAAGGCTCTACAGGAGCAGCTCAAGCTGTGATACCGATCGTCAATGTCGAGTTCGTCAAGGATTCCCCATAGTAGCGCGGTGATGTTGACACAGGAGAGCAAATTGGGCGCCATCACTGTGAGGTGTTTGTGTGTCAGATTCGACGACACGCAATGAGAGATCGATTGTCAAGCAGGAGGGTTGAATGTCGAATTCCGAGAGTTCCTTTTTTGCTTGGAAAAGTGTGCGCGTGGGGAACTCAAAGAAAAGGAAATCAAAACGCCAACGGCTATTGCCGATAAGGTAGATTGTGGCGTTTCACTAGGGTTTAAACTTCTTGTGTTAGTCGATGGTTGAGTTGATGGCTTTTAAGCTTTTGCCGCCTTTGTCACATGTCGACTCCGCAGCTTGGTTGCCCTCATTTACCATCATGGAGGTCGGTGACGTTATCAATAGTGAGCACCCACTCACCTCCTTATTTAATTTCTGTGCGCTGCGACAAAAACAGTATCGTACGTGGATCAAGATAGATCTCAAGTGCACCATCCACTCGCTCAATCAAGCTCCTGATAAAAACCCTCAGACGACACTTCATATTCCCGATACACGAAATCACGGCCTGTCCAAAATATATGATACATGGTAGCCCTTGGTACTCTTTATAGTAATTATTCTTGTTTGTATAGTGTGAATACCTAAGCCTGCCTAGATATACACTGCACTGGTTTCACCCCCATACAACCCGATTGTTCGAAACCATACCAGGCGCTCATGGTTCAAAGTTATATGCGACTGTCCATGATGTACCTTCTATTTCTCTAAGCTTTCACAGCACAAGACATCGGCCTTCATAGCTGAGACCTCGGATCTCCACGAGTTCACCCTGCCATAGCGTACAACACCGCGTAAATCCAGGCACACAAGACCACGGCCCCTGGCAGACTCAACCTCTATGCTTATGGGACCTGAAGGGGTCTACTCCAGGAATCCTGTCGCCAACTGTGATGTCGATTGAGATTCCACCAATAACCAAGGAGGCACTAAGGGCAACAACAGCTGATACGTACAACCTGCATTGAACCATGACACCCTTCTCCTCCAAGACCCACGTTTTCATCTCGTTGTTGGCTGAATCGAGCGCTGACTGGTTTTTCTTGACAACCTCTAGGTGACTCTTTTCTGACTTGCCAAATAAGAATGGCGTTCGAAATGGCTTCGGGGGTCGGGAAGTAGCCAAGTCGAACGCAAAGCTGCTTGCACGACCAATATTGCCCACGGCTTTGCCGCTCACCAAGCCGTTTCTGGTGATGGGTGAATTAGAAAGCGACCGAGACTCTTCAGGCCCACGCGAGTACTGTAATGTCCGGTACTCTTCGGTGTTGAGACAGTAAAATGCAAAGTATTTCGGATGGGGCTGTAGCTCGATTGTCTGGTTGGCGCTGCCCTTGAGAAATAAATCACGCTCTGCTATACCGCGCAGGAGTCTGTTCAAGCTGTCTGACACTGACGGAAGAGTCAAGACCCATGGGATGATCACGGCAATGACGTTACTCATTGACCCGAGCTCGAGTCTTTCGGGACGCTGATATCCTTCGGGGGACTCTTGTTGTTCGGCGTTCTTGTTAAGAATACTCCACGATACATGCGTCCCTACGGAGGCTTCGCGAGGGTCCGGCGGTGAAAAGCGTTGCCCCCGGGCAAAGGCAGAGCCTATTCGGCCAGCCATCCTTTTGGACTTGATATGGCCAAGGGTGAGGTTAAGTTGATGAAATGCGCGACCAGCACAGCTGATCATGGTGGGATCTGAGTTTCCTTCATAGTTTTGGTCCTGGTCCTGGCAGATAAGCGTCTGGAAGTGTTCCAAACCTGTCTCGTAGACCATGCTGCTAATTTCATATGTCGTCAATGAAGTTGTTCGTAGTTTGTGATATCCCGTTCATTTGTGGAGAAGATTTCAAAGATCCAGTATTCCCCGTCGGAACTGTGAACATCGTCCAAAATATTCTTCTCGTAAAAGGGCCCTCTTGGTTCTTGGTGCTGTGGGCTGGTCTTCGAAAGCGTCGGCATCGAGGAACAAACTCAATCCGCGGAGGTGCGTGCCATACATGGCCATGTTTCGCTTCGCTTGGTGGTCCCAAGAATTCGAATTGTTTCCTTGTCGCTTCAGGCGCTGTTCGACGCGGTCCCATTCCGCCTCGCTCAGCCCCTCCTGAATTGAAATCTGAGCAAATTCTCGGGTGTTAGCAGAGACAACCTTGGTCTTGGCTGAAATCTTGGCGAGGTGAGCAAGCATCTCGATTGCTGTCGACTGGCTATGTGCGTTGGCACATATGACACGGGCCATGGCCTCTGTGCAATAATATACCAGAGCGAAGAGGTCCAGGCGGTGCTCTGAACTTACTTCTGTCATTTTGCGATCAGAACTGTCTTCATCTTGGTTGCAAGTAAAGTCCAATGAAACACGAACTCTCCTAACAACCACGGTGCTAGCAAGCCTCTCCAGATGGCCCTGCTCTGCCGTGAGACATTCTCCGTCGTACTCAACAATATCGAGTGATTGGAGTAAGGCTGTTGAGAGTTTGACGAAAGTCTCGTAAGAGGAGATGGAATCCACCGCTAATTTGTCGGATCCTTTGAATTCTAGCGGCTTAGGATACAACATGATGGAGGCCAGCCTGGAAACTTGTTTTGAGACAAGTAGCTCTCGAATCTCTTGGCTTGTTCCGCCGTACTGACTGAAATCATCGAACATCGGGATATTCTTTTCTTCGAGACCTGGAGCAATGTCCGGCAGGTGGAAGCGTTTGTGGATGTTGAATTGATTGAAAATCTCACTTTCGGTAATGACCCAGTTTTCTGAAGATGGTTATGACGAACTCTTGCTTCGAATTGACAGCTTTGGTGTGTACGGAGACCTGGGCTCGTTGCTCACACCATCCCATGGAATCACAGTGGTGAGGTTCTTGCGCCTTTTGGACACGGCAGGTAGGGAAAGTTGGAGGTTGTCAAATATCGGGAGCTCCATTGTTGTGAAAGGAAAGGCCGACCAGCAGCGAACTGGATGAGGGCAAGAAATATTTGTAAGTAAAGACTTGAACGCGAGAAATCCAAAAAAAATGTAAACTTGATGTTACGCCCCAAGCGTAATACCCCTGTAACAGGAACCACTGGGTGGTACCTGTCAGACAGAAAAGGGTTCTGGTCAATCAAGCTGAATAGGAGCTCATGGAAGCTGAAACTGACGTAACCAGTTCAGCTGGACATGGTACCCTTGCCACCAATGCTGTCACCATGCATAGATATAATTGAGGTTCTCTGGCTTTGAAGGCACACTGAGCAAGGTACAAAGATACTTCAGAAATATATGTAGATAGCTTGACATAAATAGGGGGGAGCGCCGGGCGCTCCCCGTGTCGAGGAATCTGATTCCTCATGCAAGCAATTCAAGTTCATTTGTCTACAATCTACTTTCAGTAGCTCTTTGTTAGAACAACCTGTTGTTGACAGTGAACCCATGTCTGAGACGCTTGTCACAACCTTCGATCATCCTGTCATATTCACCTCTGGCGTACTGCCTTGCAGTCTGTATCCACTCCCGGTGCAGGTTGTAACACTTGAACTGATATAATGCCAGAATCGCTTTAAGTATTCATTTTGTCACTTTGAAGTATACCATTTTGCTCAGAGGATATTCGGCTGCGGAACTGGTGTTCTTCCCGGTCAAGGGAAATATATTGCCGCTTTTAGACTTGGGTGGGGTGTGTAGTTAGGAGCAGCACTGCCTCTTCCACCCTACCCCCCTGTCAATTTCAGCTTGGAAAAAATGTGTTTGATTTCGAAATGTCCAAATTAACCAGCTTAAGTTCGAATAACGAATTTGCAAGTCAAGGTAAAGGCAAAGTTGAATCGTCATATAAACCAACATACTGCTTGTCTTAACTACAGTTCCATTTCATATTTACATACCCACCTAAGCTTCTTTATTACTTCCTATTAACAAATTAGCACTTATGGCGTCATACCTCCCTAGTTCCCTTGGCATCAGCTGCCGCTCTCACAGGCTTAGTTACTGCAGTCAAATCATCTTGGGAGCTGTCTCGTATGATAAAGAAGAAATATGAGCAGCGTGTACTGAAGGATCATGCCAATGAAATTAACACCAGGCTGTAAGTAAGACTTTATGTTACACGGCAAATAAGCAATTAGCCGCATTACGGCCTAACTGCTATCTACCTGCATAATTAATGGTTGGAATTGAGGCGGACAATTAAATGCCTCGCGGCTGTTAAAGGAAACCAGATCAAATAAAGTTGTGGCGCTTGGAACTACGTCAAGCTAACTAGCCCGATCTCGAGTTGTTCGAGTGGGCAAAATGACGCCTCTACCAAGTGTTCTAGAGCCACCTGTCTTCATGACGAAACAGGGTACTCGAAGTGATAAAAGAGGCGGGATCCAGAAGGATCTAGAGTATTGTGACGGGCTATAAATTAATGGAGACCGCCAGGCCCCTCCTGTGTCACACTATGATAGAAAAAAAAGAGAGAGATAAAGAATGAGAGATCAGCTCAGCTGTCTGTCGTGAACTTCATAGTTAGGACGCGCCCCGAAGAACAGCCAATAGCAATTGTTGATGCCGCTGCAGCGAAACATTGTGACTGATATTCCAGAGGCAGCCATAGCCAATTTTCTGAACCCTTCATAATCCATCTCTTGCTCATGTCTATTCCATAGCGTGGGTAATGTGGGGGGTTGGTATCGTTAGATCCGGATGCAATCAGCTTCGAATCAAGGGAAGACGCTACCGATTTCACAGAACCGCCATGGCCCTCGAGCGTCTGCGTACATGACCCCGTGGCCGCCTCCCAGATCTTGATGGTACTGTCGTCTGATCCTGACACAACCCACTTCGAATCGGGCGAGAACGCTACCGACAGGACCTCATCGCCATGGCCCTCGAGCGTCTGCGTACATGACCCCGTGGCCGCCTCCCAGATCTTGATGGTACTGTCGAATGATCCTGACGCAACCCACTTCGAATCGGGCGAGAACGCTACCGACCGGACCCAATCGCCATGGCCCTCGAGCGTCTGCGTACATGACCCCGTGGCCGCCTCCCAGATTTTGATGGTACTGTCGAATGATCCTGACACAACCCACTTCGAATCGGGCGAGAACGCTACCGACCAGACCCTATCGCCATGGCTCTCGAGCGTCTGCGTACATGACCCCGTGGCCGCCTCCCAGATTTTGATGGTACTGTCGTCTGATCCTGACACAACCCACTTCGAATCGGGCGAGAACGCTACCGACCAGACCCCATTGCCATGGCCCTCGAGCGTCTGCGTACATGACCCCGTGGCCGCCTCCCAGATTTTGATGGTACTGTCGAATGATCCTGACACAACCCACTTCGAATCGGGCGAGAACGCTACCGACCGGACCACATTGCCATGGCCCTCGAGCGTCTGCGTACATGACCCCGTGGCCGCCTCCCAGATCTTGATGGTACTGTCGTTTGATCCTGACACAACCCACTTCGAATCGGGCGAGAACGCTACCGACCAGACCCTATCGCCATGGCTCTCGAGCGTCTGCGTACATGACCCCGTGGCCGCCTCCCAGATTTTGATGGTACTGTCGTCTGATCCTGACACAACCCACTTCGAATCGGGCGAGAACGCTACCGACCAGACCCTATCGCCATGGCCCTCGAGCGTCTGCGTACATGACCCCGTGGCCGCCTCCCAGATTTTGATGGTACTGTCGGCTGATCCTGACGCAACCCACTTCGAATCGGGCGAGAACGCTACCGACCGGACCCCATTGCCATGGCCCTCGAGCGTCTGCGTACATGACCCCGTGGCCGCCTCCCAGATCTTGATAGTACTGTCGTTTGATCCTGACACAACCCACTTCGAATCGGGCGAGAACGCTACCGACAGGACCTCATTGCCATGGCCCTCGAGCGTCTGCGTACATGACCCCGTGGCCGCCTCCCAGATCTTGATGGTACGGTCGTTTGATCCTGACGCAATCCACTTCGAATCGGGCGAGAACGCTACCGACAGGACCCAACCGCGATGGCCCTCGAGCGTCTGCCGGCACGCATTCCAATTATTCTCTACCATTGGCCTCGAAGTAATCCACTTCCGTTCTTCCTGCGTAAATAGGCCTCTTGTTATACTTTGGGCGGGGCTGAATACAAGTGCTGAAGCGTATACCTGAAGAGGATAATTCTCAATAACCCATTTCCAGTATAAAACGAATCGGCGCATGTCAGCGACAAGGCTTGGTAATTGAGACGTAATCGAACTGTGCTAAATTCCTGTTAGAACCGCTTAATAAGAGGATACTATCACTGGGTAGAGCCTACCTGAAGAATGCTTTCGAGCTTTGCCATTGAAAGTATCCCCTGCGGCATGCTCTTACAAAGTGAAAGTGCTTCAAGCCAGTGGAGGTAGTGCTGCCTCAGAAAGCCATCGACGATACCACCATCTTGGAAAATATCTGGGTGCTTACTATCGTCGCTCGACTGCCAGTTACAGAGATGATGAACCCAGTAAACGCACGAGTACCGCACTGTCGCAAGAGGGTCCGGGTCCGGCACTCGGACGTGGTCGATAGAAAATCCTGGTATGCATAAACCGTATACATCGCGTTGCAACTTGCCTGAGAGAAGCTTTAGTGACCGATCCGATATGTCATGGTGGGTCACAGCCACACCACTGGGGAAAAGTAATGGGGAGGCTTGATCACTTAGGTAGTCCTTGGCTGATTGATGAACGAGGTAGATCTGGTTATCTCGAACCGTGAGAAAGGATCCGCACTTGGCCACGATCTTCTGAATATTTTCCGTCGACCTGACAATCTGTTCCGGTAATCCAGACAAGCCGCCTATTTCGTCCAAGTGAAGTGGGCGGTATGCTACCGTCACCACCGAGAGAATGCGCCAACAGAATTCCGAGTCCCGTTTATTCCGCCTGATCTCATCCAGCATGCGCTTGTACATCCCATCCAGCCCCGGTGGCACTTCTTCGACAATCTGCAGAACATGCCAGCTCTCAACCCCATCCATGCTGAGTTCCTGTACGACGAGGGCGACCCAGAGGAACGTGCCGTTTGCCTTGTTGTGTAGAATATCCCGTACTTGATCCTTTAGCAGGGCGTCGTCCTGAAGTGCTTCTAACCCAGATAGTTTATCGTCGATGTACACATCGACAGCATGAGACACCTCCATCGCATTTTCCTTCAGCTCAAGACTAAGCCTTGTTCGCGCATTGTTAGATTTCAATTTCTTCTCAATGATCGTCTCGTTCCGGCTTGTTAAGAGCCATTTTATCCGATCGGATGAGATACAGACGATAAAGTCTAAAAGCTTCGGTAGGTCGATAACACATTCGTCTAGGGCATCGACGACTAAACAGGTTGGCTTCACGTTCGGATCTCCTAGCATCCCCACTAAAATGTCCGAGAGGGCGAACCAGGCATTTGCGTCGGAGAGGGATTTACCAGCGTCGGTGTATTTACGCACGTGGGAGATGAGACGTGGCTGCTGGTGGGCAAGAAGGTAGATCAGGCCACGCAATACGGCAATGGCGTTATTGATGCGGAGTCGGTAGCTTGGCAGAAGAAGTAGGCCAGATTACGACAATGCCCGTCTGCAACAATGGCTCCCTGTAGCTCGTTGATGATGCCGCAGAGTAACATGGTCTTGCCTTTGCCGGGATCTCCATTGATCCAGAGTAAGCGGCTCTCCGACCGTTCACGCCATAGACAGAAGTCGGGGTTGGCGAAAACCCAGCGGTAAGCGCCAGCAAGCAACCCACCTTTTGCCTCCTCGATGCGCTTCTTATCAAGGCGCGGGTCGGTAGAATGTAGACTGGACAGACAGCGATCATGCTTACTAATTTCCTCTCGCAGCCGCCCAAATGCTCTATCTTCTCCTTCGCCATACAGAAGCGGCATTGTTACATCAAAGATGCCGAATAGCGAGTACGCCTTGTCTTCTTTTTGTGTGGTGTTGCGCTTTCCGACCCACGACAGACGCTCTTCGATGCTGAAGTCGGACAATGTGTTGCCTGGGAGAGCCTCTAGGGGAATCTCGGTCACATCGTGGATTTGCTGTTCCAAAGACTTCTTGTCTCCTAGACGCTCGCCCTCTTTGGAGAAGAATTCCACAATTGCTGGAGCAATGAGCTCTTGAAGGGTCCACCCACGAGTGAACCACCTGGATTTTCGAAAGGTTAATTCCCACCAGCCAGGGTTGCCGTCGGTGTCCTTCTGGCAGGTTGAGACGTCTGTGAGATAGACATAGCATTTGGCTGCATTGCGGTACCACTGAAACATGGAGTTAAGGGCGCGCTGAACTTCGGTGCTGTCGGATTTGTCGATACAGCATGTGTCGACCCAGAAGAATTTCAGCCCATCGCGTCCGGCTTGATCTCCACAAAACCGGATCTTGGAGTAGCCTCTTTTGTTCTTGCATGTACCGTCCTTTATATCCTTAAAGATGACCTCTTCGTCGTCCCAGGTGTGCGAAAGTATTGCATACGGTGGGACCTGGTCGTCGGGAATGTCATCCGTTAAACTAAAATCGCCGGTATCATTGCGTTCCAGGAGGCGCATTGTCGAAAAACCGCCGAGCTTAGCTCTCGTAGCTACTCGTATGACTGTCCGACAGCGGGAAAAGGCGAGCAGGTGGGCCGGGGGGATGGACGAAACTAATAGGCTCAACAAATCAGTAGCTGAAACAAGGATAAGCTCTCAGACATAGATCAGAATCACCTACCGCGAGTAATTGTTGAGCTACGTAGCGCAAATCTCAGTGGGTTCGATTGTTGCAGCTCAAAGGTGGTTGTTGTTGCTGCTGTCTCCAAGGGTTGAGGTGCTGTCCTGCCTGGGCTGTGCCGCAGTGATGAGCCAAGTCCAGCGCAAACGTGCACGGACATCCAAACGTGATCCAGTCTCTCGGCTGAATCCTCAGCAAAACGCATTCCTTGCGATAGCACACATATGATTTTGATTTCGGCTTTGAAGATCGGAGTGGTAAATGTCCAGTTATACAAAGAGCTATGCTTCATCATCATTCCGCCTGAGAGCCTGAAAATGCAAGCTCGATGTACCGAAGTACCTCTATTTTCTACAGCCCCTTTTATTTTCGATTTCTATTTTCTGTCGGCGGTTATATGCTTCAGGTTTATTGGAAGACTCAGGGGTGTGAATGTAGAAGATAGGGAGAGAAATCTTCCTCAGTTTTTGGCAGTATGTCATCCGAAATCTGTATCGGATTTCCCTGGAAATGACAGTCTGGATGCTCTTCCATGATAGCTGCGGGCCAGTAAAGAGCACCTGGCCCGCACTCAGGAGTCAATGTTTGGCATTGGGGCCGGTAAGGTAAGGTATGTGCTTCCATCTTCAGAGTCCTGAGCAGAGATTGTGTCTGCCTGTAGCCTCCATGATTACAAAAATACAGAGAGGGAAACAACGAATGTTTCATATTTCGTCAACGATTCATCGGCAGCAACATTTCACTTGCTCAGGAAGTTGAACAGCTCGGAATTCGTCCCACCTTGGCGCTTATCTGCCACACCTAACTGTTCTTATCTCGATGCGCATCCCATCCAAAGCTAGGTGATCATATGCGAGGGGCTTGTGCGGGCGCTTCGAGAGCAGAACCTCATCGTATCCGCTTGGCGCGTCACCCCGCGTACAATCGCAGTCCCTTCATTTGTCCATGACATTAGTGTTGTTGATGTTCGAACTTCGCCTTTTCAAGAAGCATCCTTTGGTGTTTCTTCTAGCGCTGCTGCGCCACTCATCCTATCGCGTCGACCTTCCACCAACACGAATATTGTGAAGTCAATCGTGTCTTTGGATGGATGCAAGATCTAATTGGCTGCGACATTTGCAAAGTAGACTCCAGTTGGACGCTTAAGGCTGGCAAAAGTAACATGTAGGTAAGTTAGGAAATGAAAAACACAGCTGGGACCACAATCAACATGGATCGGTCTCGGACCTTTCATTTTTGCTCTTTAAACCCGCACACTTCGGATCCGCAAAGAACTCTCTCAAACGGGCATACTCCAGAAAGAACGACAGCCATGTATTTGTCAACGTAAAGACGTGTATCACTCAGGCTATAATCTGATGTCCTATGCAGACTATGAAAGGCTTCTGCCTGGTGTCTTCCTGGACACCATGCCACTAGCTGATCACTGGGCAGCAGCCAATTCCCCAGTGGGATCTCCACAAGGAACCACAACTGTAAATTGTCAATTTTTCATTATGCCAGCATCTTTTTACTCTGCCGATTTCGCATGGCTTTGTGTTCCAACTCAGAACCCAGAGGTCTTTCCTACAACAGATGGTCGGTTGTTAAAATACCCAACACATACTGATTGCCAAACAGAGTCGTTTTGAGCCACCCGACCACCACAATGACTCGGAAAGAATCATGGGGCTCATGGATATCACCGAGGGCCGAGAAGCAGACACAGATGGCGGTTTCACCACCCAGATCGTCCCCATCGATCGCTATCGTGAGAAGAAACGAAAGCCTCTGAAGGTTTCTGAGCAAAAGCATGAGAACCACACACTGGTCCTGCGTCGTACCATTATCCGGGATGGAAACTTACTCGCAATGATGAGCTCAGAGTTAGAGATTCGATCACGGCCTTTTTGCTAGATGCTGGAAAAGGTCATCGCAAAGAACTTTTACGAAGCGACCAAACTCCACGCCTTCCCCATGAAAATCCCGTCCCCTTTCGCCGAGCTGTTCTTCTACCGCGACGAAATCCAAGCCCTGGCAGAGGACAACAACGATGATGTGGACCTCGAAGTGTGCGAGGTTGCGAAGCTTCTTCGTCACTTCATCGACACCAATGGTCTGTTGAAAAGCATTGTGCAAGATCACGACAGGTTCTGCAGTGTAGGTAGGGTGGCAGCAGACATGCTCTGGATAATATTTTCGCTAACAGCATCGCTGTCCTGAACCAAAAGGATATCCAGGAATGCTGGATTGTGCGAGGCATGGTTCAAGAGGGCGACCACCGTGATGGGGTTTATTGGGTGCTACACGGTCTCTGCATTGGGACCGACGGCAATATTCCAGGAATGATCGAGAAAAGGTCGACAATATGCCCGGTTGGATGGACATTGAAGACCATCTCCGAGTTGCCGATAATACCTCTGAAATACTATAAAGACCGCCAAAAGCTCGAAAGCAAGCTGAAGGATCGGGCCGCGAGGCTACGTCGAGTGCTCGGCGATGGATTAAACTCATTCATGACGCAAAAGTACGAAGCTATTGGGTGGGTAGGCAAGGACTTGACTATCCAAGACGGCTACGCTTTGTACGACTCTTATGAGGTATGTCAGCACACCAGTCTCCCCATGTCTTCACTGAGTATTTCACAATCATGGCGAGTCCAAAGACTGACAATGAATCTCGGGATAGCTTGACGAGAGGGTCATGGTAGACTTCAAGACCTGGGATGATGTCTCTGATAACAAATCCTCTAAGCTAGTCGATTTACGAGACAACGGTCCAGCTTGTAGTCGAGGCCATGCTAAACGGGCAATGGCGCGAGGAATGGCCATGCCTTCCAACCTGAAAGACAGAACCGAATCCTGTCGAGATCCCAGCTGCGATGCATGTGAAGAGGAAAGAACTTGCCAGTCTGAGAGTGGCGTGGGCGAACTCTTAGACTTTCGGCCTTTGGATCCAAACGATGCGGCAGAGGAGGGCGGCTCAACAGACAAATTATCTGACTCTGTTCCTCAGAATCTTAATTAACTGGCACAGCTCGTCGAGGCCACACTGAGCGTAATCAACCAGGAATTTGAGCTTCTATTCCCCGCCCTTATCCCAGCATTCGGACTGAGCACCAAAGTTTGGCATTGGATCAAAGCAGATGACCTTCAGGATTTAACCTGGAATACAGACGCATATTCGTCTCTGCAGCTCAGCAGGACAGCCAAGAACCTTGTGCACGGCTTGGTTAAAGGCCTGACGTCTGGGCAGAAAAGCACATTCGATGACTTGATTTCTGGAAGGGGCAGGGGCTGATCTTTCTACTTCACGGGTAAGTCTGCCGCTTCCTGTCACCGGATTCGATTTATTGACTGAGATATCACGCAGAGGGCCGGGACTGGGGGAGACATTAACAGCTGGTAATTGACCCGTATCCCTGCCATAAGAGTTAAGAATGATTGGCACTAACATGCACCATCCGCAAATAGAAAGCGTTGCAGACTATCTAAAGCGTCCTCTCTACCACATCTCAGCAGGAGAACTAAGCACCAACGTC
The DNA here is from genome assembly GCF_035222375.1 of Podospora pseudocomata. Classification (NCBI taxonomy): domain Eukaryota; kingdom Fungi; phylum Ascomycota; class Sordariomycetes; order Sordariales; family Podosporaceae; genus Podospora; species Podospora pseudocomata. Next base: position 3,471,951 of record NC_085890.1, on the reverse strand, counting down.
TCCGAGGTTGAAAGGTGCCTCGACGTGATATTCAAAGACTCAAAACGATGAAACGCAGTAACCCTTCTGGACGAGGCCGATGTTCTTTTGTGCAAGCGAAGTTCGGCCGAAACGGATCGCAATGCAGTCGTTGTTGGTACGTATCAACATCTCCTTGTCTACTCTATGCCTAACTCCACGACTGATAATACTAACCCATCCCAGCCTTCCTCAGAAAACTCGAGTACTGTTAAGGCACCTTATTTCTAACAACCAACCGAAAGCAAGATTTTGACGAGGCCTTCAAAAGCCGAATCCATGTCACCATTTCATACCCGCCACTTACCGAGGAGGCACAAGCAGCAATTTGGAAAAAGCTCATTAGGGTGAACAAGCATCTGACGGTGGATGGATCGTGGACCGAAGAGTTTTACCAGATTCTTGGCCAGCTGAATATGAATGTGCGTCGAACTGATGCCGGTATATGACCGCTCTTTGCTTGGTGTGTGCTGTCTAGGGCCGGGCTATCAAAAATACTCTCAGAACGGCAGTTGCGTATGCGTGTGCTGATGGCCAGCCTCTTGGCGCTCAGCATGTTTTTACCATGTTGCAAATAGAACTCCTGGAGGGCGAGGACGAGGAAGCATTGTCCCCGGTGGAGAGGGAAAAGCACGGGAAGGTTCGAGATGCTCTTCGAAGTCTTGAAAAGCTTTTGGGGCAAATTACCATGGAGACAGCCATGCTGGTCGGCGATCCTGGGACTGAACCCTGAATACCGAATGCGGTGATGAGGGAATAGTAACAGTGTCAATTGTAGGACAGACTGCCGCCTAGAAGAGATCTCCTACCTCCCAAACAAACTCAACCCTCTGCTTGGACGTCTTGGCGCAGCTGACTCTTGCGCTTTCAGAGTCTGCAAGTCGACATGGGACTGCGGAAACACCCCTGTCTTCCCCTTACTATTTGTCCCATACCAGCACCAGTAATCCGCATAGAGACCTGTCGAAGCATTAGCGAAATGTCTCAAAGCCGATGGACCCTTTCAACTTACATTGAACATTCGTGATCACCTCCCCCTTCCCAAACGCTACCCAAGGCACACCCCCGGACTTGGGAGGTGTCCATTTCCACCGTGTAGAGACACTCATGCCGCTCTCCCCGCCCACTGGAACCTCACTTTCTTGTGGCGCTCGAAGCTCAATAACCTTGGACGGGAAAGCCCCAAACATCCCATCGTGTCTCCCTAGACACCACTTCCCCTCCCACTTCTCAGGAAACATCACCCCCATGATCCTCGCCCCTTCCATAAACTCGAGCATTTCTCCATCGTACTTCGGCGGCTTCTCCAACTTCCCCCGCCCATGACGTCGGAAGTGGTCTTTGGTTGCGATTGCTGTTGCTAACCTGGTGACGTTGTCCGGCATGGGCACTGGGACGGAGCCGTCGGGCAAGTGAAGGTCGAACTCCGCTTGTCCTGGATTTGGTCCATAGCAAACTGCCACGCCAGGTATCTGTGGTAATGGTTGTGGGTGTCGGGAGAGATGCTGCAGGAGGTCATCCGCTGACCGAAAGACTGTTGCATCGCTTTCCCGGACTGTAACAGCTGCGCTGACGCACCAGAGACAAGCATAGTAATCGTCTGCGCTTCCACCTGAGGCGCCCTTGCCGAGGTGCGATTTGAAGAGGAGTCGTAATCGATATCGAGGTCCGGATTCAGAGATGATGATTCCCTCAGCTATTGTGTGTCAAGAATAATGGTTAGCGACCAGATTCCTCGGTCTTGTACGATGTTCAGGGGCTCAGGGGTCACGAAAGTACTCACGCTTCCGGCTCTTGTCCAACTCAACCGCCTCCAGATCGTGTGCATACCCGCACTCAGCACATCCCGCCACCTTGGTCACCTCGTATTGTAGTGGCACGATAGCATCAGACGCTCTCATCATATCACCCGCTCCACCGCCGCCACCGCCATATTCCGTTGTCATCTTGATGCTGCCCCAATGGCCGTCCTTCCGAAATCTTACTGCTCCTTTGCAAAGTCCCTTTAGCTTGTGATATGTGCTGTCAGAGCCGATATTGCAATCTTCAGAACGAGGGTTAGCCCGGCTGGACTTTCGGTGTTCAGTCAGGACGCTCCCTTGTCTTCTCTTGCTGGTCGTAGAACTGGTTTCGAGGTCGTCCTCATCACCGGTGCCCAACGCTGCTGGTGGAAGGAGCGTCATGACAGCTTCGTGGAAGTTCACTTTGTTTGGTGTTGCTTCGGGCTGGTTGAACGCGGACTCAGGCGTGGCTAAGAGGGCGGATGAAGATGTCAGACTGCTGCTCTTGGAAAGAAGAGAAGGTGCTGTTCGAACAGTGCTAGGACTAGGAAAGGAGTCAGATGTGAGACTGGCGCGTTTGACAGAGGAATCGATGTTGAATTCCTGAAACTGGGCTATTGGGGTGGCACAGTTGGGAGAATCCGGTGGTGTTAGCTCGGCGCCATGTCGTCCACCACAGCTGCTGTTTGCCTCCTGTTTTGAATGAGCCCTTGGTCGAGAAGAAAAAGTAGAGCAGGGTCGGGAGCGGTGGGTAGGAAGCGGTGGTAATGGTGGGAATCCCCCTTCTGGTATCTCTGGTGCAGTTTCCATGATGGGCTTCAGCCTTTTGGCAGTTTCGACAATGTCTAGGGCGAGGGCTTTGGTAGCAGTTTGAAGAGCTGAGTACCGCTCAATATCAAACTCATCCGGATGGGTGACATCGTCAAAGTCCCAGAGGAGCTCCTCTAGGATCAAACGTCGTTTCTCGATAGAAGCTAGATAAGGGCTGAGATGAGCTTCTGGATGGTACAGCGAGAAGTAGATGTGTTGAGCAGCGGCCGCACGATACCTTGTTGTGTAATCATTCTCTTGAAGATATCCCCCAGCTTTTGTACCTGGTCGTCCCAGACTGGCTGCAGCTTCTTAAGTGCTCGTTCCCCCTCTCGAACAAGGGCCTGTGCGGCCCTTGACATGCGATCGGCATCGTCAGCACGGTGTGGACCGAGAGAAGCGGCATTGGTCACTGCGGCAGTCCCGACTGCAACGACATCCCGGAATGGCCGGATCAAGAGCTCCTCAGCATCGGCGGTCATGGTATCCAGCCCACGGAGAGAAAGTGATAACCAACGGGAGAAGATTGTATGTCAAACAAATTTGAGGCAAAGTTGGAGTTTCGTGACAGTTGAAGTCCCAAGGGAAGGGAAGCGTGGGGGAGCCGGCTTTCAGAGGCTCAAGACAATGGGGACCTGGCTGAGACAGAAGAAGGAACACCTGTGCAATGCAACAGGGCTCATGATGGTCCCGACATGAGGGCGTCGAGGACAACAAAAGCAAGTCGGCACGCGCTATTCCATGTAAGTATCGGCCGACAACGACTTCCGAGGGACGGATTAGGGTAATATCACACTTACCATCACACGCGTGGGGCAGACGTGGGCGATGTTTGTATGACGAATGAGCAAGGCGCAACGGCCCACGGCTCTCTGGTGGTGGTTGTGCGCCCCGGTCCGCAACCAGGCTTTTTTTTGCTATCTCGACCAGAACCAAAGTGGACCCTTCGCTATAACGTCGGGGTCTGGCGCGGTGTTGCACAAGACCATGCGCGTTGCTTCTTCTTTTGGTCGTGTCGAGATGAGAGGTGGTCTTGGCCGACATCGATGCCAAGACCACGTGTTGGACCGTCTGGCTCTAAATCAACGTCGACCATCCACTTCAAACACGGCATTAATCCACACCACACACGCGCTGACAAACTGCGACCCTCTTTCTTCATGTCATTGATGATTGGGGTCGGGATGCGACCTCCACCCTTTTCACCTCCTGCCCGCCACGCCACACACCAACAAAATCACCGCAAACCTGGACTGCGACGCAGCGACGGCGATCATAGCGGATCAGAGACATCATGCCAGACCACCCTGTCGGTCCCGGATGGTACACATTCTGTTCAGACATACCTGGGGCATCCTGATATTTGAGACACTCTCTGTCGGTGTGAGACTGCTGTCGTCCTGCAGACACAGCTGCACAACCACCTCCTCTGCTCTGCCGTCATGACAAGATGTAGGACTGCGGCTGGAGTGTCAGCATATCATCGCACGACGTACGACATGGTATTTTGAGGTGGAAACATGAAGGTAACTTGACTTTCTACCCCTGCTCGCTCCTGCATCAGGCACCCTTGAGGCTCACAAAATGAGCCACTATCGATCTCTACCTTCCCTTCGTTTAGCCCAGGGGCCGGGGCCCGCCCCCTCGGGTGCTTGCGGCATCGGATTTGGGGGTGGTTGCATCCCCACGCAGCAAAATAAGTTGCTCTTGCCCCCCAATCCTGGACTATAACCACGTGGAGGCACCCTTCCCCGTTCCATGCCTTGCATGGACTAAATCTTTGTTCTCTTTAATCATCCTCTTGTTTTTGACAGTGGCTGCACGGCGGCAGATATCGCCATCATGGGCTATGTTGCCGATCTCAAAGATGGTCTCCGGGCCTTCACCCCACAAGAACGCCGCAACATCGCCATCTACATTGCCGGCATTATGATCTACAAGTTCGGGCTCGAGGCCTTCAACGGTTCAGTAGTGGCGTTGGCCACCAATCGATACGACTACGAATCAATACAGAGTGGACGGCCAAGCCGAACCTTCGAGCGTGTCGGTCTTCTGACGGGGTTGAATCAGGCTTGCCAATGTATTGGTAGCATTCTCATCGGTCCATTGGTGAAGAGATACCCGACCAAGAATGTCCTTGCCTGCGCTGTGTTAGTGTTTGGACTTTGCTCGGCGTTGCTCCTCATCATCGACGCTGCGACGGGTGGAACTTTTATGCCGGCTGCTTGTGAGTGCTCTGTTTTCCAGATCGTGAATCAGCACAGTTGACTGACTAGAGGATGTCCAGACCGAGAGAACCACCCTAAAAATGACTGGTCATACTACGGGGAGTGAGTTTTGACATGACTTCCAACGGTGACCTAGCCCACACTGACAATGGCTAGCTACAACACCGATGCCATGATCCCAGTCTACTGTATCAGTGGTATTGCCTATGGCATGGTGGAACTGATCCGAAGAGTCATCCCAAGAGATATCGTCGGCGGCCATGTGCAAAAGCTGAGAAAGATGGACTCCATTGTTAGCCTCTCCTACCATCTCTGTTTGGACACAAAAGCTGAAACCTCTTCAGGTCCACATCTTCTACGAAATCACAGGTACAGCAGGTGCCTTTATCACAGCACTGGTCATTATCCCTCAACTCGGCAACAACAAGGCATTCATTGTCACACCCGTCTGCTTCACATTTTGCGCCACCATTTGGTTCTTCATCAGTGAGCTGGATTTCAAGCGGCGAAAGTCGACCCTCCACCAACACGAGAAGCCGGCCTACTGGAAGGCGGCATTCCGTGGACTGTTTCTGTTCGGCGAGTCTATCTGGGTCGGCGGCAGAATCCTCTTCACCTCGCGGAAGTTCATCTGGTTGGTCCCAGGCTATGCCGTCGCTCTTTACGCACATCGATATCTCGAGAACGGCATCGCACCCCAGGTTGCTAGACGCTATCTCGGGCACTCGGCCTGGTCGCAGATTATGGTCGGCGGTTCCAACTTGGGTGAACTGTTGGGTGCGTTGGCTGTGTTGCTCCTTACGAATAACATCCAGACACCCATGCCATGGCTTCGATTGGACGCCATCATGTTGTTGATCGTCTGGTACATCCCGTTCTGGAGGCCACCGGTCGATGATGTTGGGCAGGCATGGATCGTGGCGGCGACGTTTGCCCCCATCTCGTTTGGCTGGGCAGCTGGTGATGTGTCGCTTGCTGCGTATATCCAGGCGTCCCTCTCTCGTCTAGAGTCCAAGAACAAGAACGTCTCAGCCCTCGGCGCCGTCATGGCGTTCTTGTACTCATTCTATATCGTCACATACGCCATCTCGGGCACCTTGCTTGGGCGGTATCTAGATCGAGTGTACAATGAGTCCGGAGGGACAGACGGGGGTAACATTCGTGAGGGGCTGATGTTCACTGCTGGTATGCAGATGACAATCATCAGTGTCTTGGTGTTCGCGGCGACATTTGTCCCCAAGGGAGCACTGGCGTTCAACCCAAAGATGATCTCGGAGGAGAAGCTGGATGAGGATGAGCCGGTGGAGTTGAAGGGGCGAAGGGATCAGGAGGAGATTCCTGATGTGCCTGTTTTCAAGGAAAGCTCCAAGAAGAGTTACTGTACTAGCGATGATGGGTCGGAGCCGCATATTGAGAAGAAGGCGAGCGAAATTATTTGATGCCCAGTGTGATTATCGGTAGTCACGAGGAGGTGTTGATAGATGGTAATTCGTAATGAAAAGAATTCTCTGTGAAGTCGGAAACAATTGATCAACAAGATGTACGTAGACAAGAATGTGTGCCCAATCTGTGCGAGAGCAGCAGTTTAGTGGATATCTCTCCTTAGCTACCTGACTATCGCTCCGATCGTTGCCAGCTGCCCACAGAGCAACTCAGAGCGAATAGACTGACCGCTTGATTGGTTAACGGAATTTCAAGAAGTCAGGAGACTGATATATCAGTGCACGAGACCGAGTAAAAAGAAGGCTGATTGCCGAAAAAGCGTCATCCACCTAGGCCTGGGAAATGAGATGGTGTCTTTGTGGCAAGATGATTGGTTATACCCATCCAGGCGTCAACTCGTCCCGACTCGTCTTCAGCAAGAACGACTCCGTCTTTATGTGGCTCTTATCCTGCTCTTCGGTAGCCACAAGGCGGTCAAGGCTTGGAAGGCACCTGGTGTAATCATCTATATCAGTAGATAGGTAGGTATATAAGGTAGCTAGGTCCTCTATTACCACATAACTCTTCCTCTCCCATCAACCACTTTTCACATCAACCAGTCTATACTCACGCCGCCCATCCATACCACAACCCACAATGTTGACAAATCTCATCACCTTCCTTTGCGGCAGCTTGCTGCTCAGCTTCGCTGGCGTTAGTCCCCTGCTACACGATCTTCTTAAGGACACGAACAGCCTTGCTAACATCTCCACAGCTTGCCTGTGCAGATGCAGACCCCGCGACCAATTACACCATCATCGAACTCCAATGGGACATGCCCATCACCCCCGGAGATGCCAGCAACGGCACTGTCACCGTCACCGGCACTGTCCAGCAAGCCATTGCCCAGATGGATGCCCTGTATCCCGGCTGGAACGAGAGATTTCAGAGCCAGATTTCACCGCGGGCTGACGGCTCCGTGGTCGGCGCCGCGTTAGGTGAGCTCGAGAGCTACGATTGCAACTTTGGAACATCTTGCATCATCTCCTACATTCTTACGGGCATCGACTACCTCCGGGGGTTGGAGGGCGGCACCAAGCCCAAGAACGGGCCCGGGCCGGGCAACTGCGGTCGTGTCAGCTGCAGCCACAATGCTGCTATCTGGTGGTGCAATGATGTACGTCCCTTCCCGGTTCACTCAATTACCCCTCAATGAGTGGAGAGCTAATTTGAACAGAATAACGCTGCCAAGGAGATTACTTGGGGGAAGATTGCCGACGGAGCCCAGGTGATAGTTGATAACTGCAGGTCGGGCAGTTCGTTGAAGGACGTCAAGGGTCAGGCTTTCTACAAGAGCAAATGGAACGTCATCGTCCGCCGTGATCCTTGCTAGAGAAGTGGCGGGAACATTCGGCTGGGGTTCACCCGGAACATGAAAGTCGGCTTTCATATCTCAAAGGGATAGCTTGGCTGGAGGGGTAGTAGGTAGAGACTTGATGATGGCCGTCGCTGCGTCATCCTGGTGATGAAATGAGGAATACCGAGTTCTTGAGCTTTTTACTTTCACGGTTTTGTTGTATGCCTGTTATAAGAGAGGTGAAAAAGGCTGACATATAATCAAGAGACTCCCATATGTCTCCAGCGCAGCAACCTTTCCACTCCAACTTGTGAACCCCTAGTCCAGCATCGAGGCTTAAGATTGCCCTGGGCCCCCTTCAGCAATCATTCTCCACCACGACCACATTCCAATTATCCTTGAAATCAACCCTGACCTTCACCGTTGACCAACGCCTATGTGTTCCACACAATCCCTTCAAATCCTCCGCCCCATCCGCAATACCATCCCAGGTGACTTCTTTCTCAAAGCCATTCTACATCGATCAGTTAGGTATCTCAGACATCTCAAACGCCAGTATCAAGTAGCCACCGTACCTCATTGCACCAATGAATAGCAGCCCCATACCCGCAGCTAACACGCCCACACTCGTTTGGCCCGGGGCCATTTTTGGGGGTGCCCTCGACTTCACGGAGGTAAGTAATACCTTTTTCTGGAACCCATGTTTGGCATCCGACACCCTCGATGTCGCATTCCCACCCCGTCGGGTCTTCCGTATCTTGAGCGGTGTTGGCTTGAGCAAGGGCTCGTAGGTAGTTTTCGAAGGTTTGGTTCTGGCCGAGATGGAGGTATTCCATTTCATTAATCGCGTTCTCGATTGCTCCGTTGACGTAGATGGTGTCAGAGGAAGCGTTGCCGGGCTGGATGGGTAAGTCCCATTGAACATCGACGATGGTGTAGTTGCTTAAGGGACGGCCGGCACAGGCAGTCTGTGAAGAACCAGGTTAGTCATGTTACCATGTCGTATATCGGGGTCTCCTTCGTTTGCTTACGCCGCTGAAAGTGAGTAACAAAGTGCTACACAGCAGAACTGCCTTCGAGAACTTGTTTGGTGGTGTGGGTTGAATGGAAGTCGGAAGCCGTGGGGGTTGGTGATTGCAGATGGATAGAGAGCTGCCGAAAGGCTGTAACCGGCAAGAGGGTTGAGGGTTAGAAGTGGATAGGAGGAGCACATACTTGTTTGTACTTACAAAATTAAAGGGCTTGCACCCGCCTACCTTTCAGCCCACGTGCCTATATGCAAGTTCACTCCCACGGCGAATTACACCACACATAGCGTGAAATCCCTCTTCATCCCCTCTCAGTCCCTCAATCACCTTACCAGGTCACGTTGTGGGTGAGGAAAATGACTTCCAACAGCCATCTGATCTCCCAAAGCCCCGGAGTGACCGCATATTTCTAGCACTTCTGTTTTCGTACTTGATACGACGGAGAATAGACTCCTGACATTTTAAATCTCCGCTTCATCGTCGTTGATACCTTTTTAAACAGGTATTCGGGCCAATAGGACAGCCTGCACACCAGCAACTGCACTGCTCAGCTAGGTACGAGAAAGAATGGCATGCAACCATCTTACTTCTTCTTTTCATTTCTAAATACTCCAATCGCCAGCAAGCAGCACTGCAAAGACATTGAAGTCAAAAACACTTACCACCCACATCCTTACCCGTGTTGTCAGATCCCTTGGCAAACGCCAGGGGCTTTTAAAGGGTCGGTTTACCTACGCAAGTAAACAAATCACCACATTTGTCCCAAAAGAGCTCCCACCTCGAGCCAATTTAGGGCTGAGGTCCAGAGTCGTCTTTCCCATGTGAAGTCTGTATACCGATTTGATGTGGGGATGTTATTGGGCCGGGATGTCCTGTTACACCCTTCAGGCCGGTCAAGGTTACATGAGGCTACCAACAGACCGTTGTGTGGAAAGATGTGTCCTAATTCGGGAAGGCACACCGGAAGTTCACAAAGTACCTATATAAGCGTGGTGTGGCCCCCCGGGAAAAAAAATTGTGATAAAACAAACACAAGCCTATTTGAGTCCCGACCGGCCTTTCTTCCATCACTCAAAAGAAAGAAAGCCATAACAGAAAATGGCGAAAACACTCCACAAGCAAATCAACCTTCAAAAAGTCCAGGGGCCAGACAACACTTACACCTGCGACTGGCATACCGACTGGGCCTTTGGTATCAGTATTTCTTCTCCTTATCCCATCCTTCCCTCTCAAAAGGCTAACCATCACACCCAGCCCTCCACGGCGGCTGCACCGCCGCCGGAATCTATTCCGCCCTCACCACCCATCTCGCCCACACCCCCCACCCCGACATCCTCAAACTCCACCTCGAATTCCTCCGCCCTTGCACCCGCGAAGCCTCCACCATAACCATCACCACCCTCCGCACCGGCGCAACAAGCACAACCCTCCAAGCCACCCTCACCCAATCCTCCAATTTCAAGATCCTCGCCATCGCCACAGCCATCAACTTCAACACCCCCCTCGGCCCCTCCTCACCTTCAGAATGGACCCTCCTCCCCCCTCCCAACCCACTCCCCAATTTCAAAGCAATAGAATCCAACCAAAAAGACCCAAATTGGGTAATGGGCAGGATAAAAGGGGAGTTCTTACCGTTCACAGACCGGATGCTCATCCTTGCGCCACGGCAAGGCCACACGACAAACGGGGTTCATGACGGGTGGTATAAATTCCTTTATGCAAACAATGACGACGAGGAGTACTCTCCCGATTACGAAGGCGGGGTGGATAACACCCTGTTGACGTTCCTGGCGGATGCACTGCCCAGTATGTCGGACATGTTAATGCGCACTGGTGGTGTGTATGATCCACATGGGATACACTCCAAGATGGTGGCTTGGGAAAGTGCAGACACAAGAAACCAGGGCAGGCCGGCGGTGGTGAGGAATTTGCTCAAGGATGCGATGAAGGCGGAGGCGTTTAGTAATACTGTGACATTGGATGTTGAGCTCAAGAAACGGGTGGATCCGAACAGGGGAAACGGGTGGTTCTTGATTCGGACAACGGCGAAAATGTTGGAAAAGGGGAGGATGGATGTCGATGTGGTTATTGCGGATGAGAACATGGAGTTATTGGTGGTCGCGCAGCAGACGGTATTGGTGTTAGAGGCGGGGAGGAAGTTTAGCAAGGGGAGGAAGGCGGCGCTTTAAGGTTCGTAGTCTCTTTATCAAGATATTTTTGGGTCATCTTGGCCTCGATGCCACTGGGGTGGTGTGGTTTGGATAGAAAATCAAGCTGAGGTCTGCGTAAGTTATGAACAGCATACGCTAGAGAGATTGTCTTGGTTAATGTCCATCTAACCAGTCGAGGGTGGGATTATACTACTTGCATTGCTGAATGCAATGATGCCGTCTTGATAGTGTTGTTACAGATGTGAACTGTGTATATCAATGACGATCCTGGACCAGAAGTCAGAGCAGACCAGGAAGGACGCTACACACAACACGGCGGTTGTCTGCTTGCGGTGCTGTGATAGCCATCTCAGCCGTCGTTGCACAAACCTTCAGACATCGGTTCGGGCAACCCGAGACACCAAGGTGTCAGCATGCGACACAGTGTGGTAGTTGCTGATTGGACACCGAAGACGGCAGACGGTGTCTGCCGACGCCTCAGGGTTGCATGTGCCAAAAACCGTGCCGACTTGCAAATCGGGAATCCTTCCCACGGGTGGCTTTCAGACACCTCCTGACTCTGATCCCGAGGTGTAGCTGAATCTCTTATCGACGACTTTTGTATGGCCGTATGTCATCGGGTGACACTAGGCTGCATCAAACTAGATTAATTAGCACAACACCAAGTAGGGCTGAACCTGATAACACCAGCCATTTCCGAGACTAGAAAGATGTCGATCCTCCCAGCCTGCCATGGTTGTGCCTCTGGCCTGCTCTCCCAATGCCTCGTTCGGACTCTATAAAGCGCCATGTCGCATGCAGAAAGCCCCTGCGTCTTCCTTCTTGTCACCAACAGCCATCATCGAATCTGCAGTTTGACGTTTTCGCCACAAATAACAGAGTTCGGTGTACGTGCCGACTAGACAGTGTAATATAAAGCCAACCCAGCATTGAAACCCACCACCTAAACCCCTTTTAGACATCGACGATGTCTAAACCAAGTGGCTCCACTGAGATCCCTGTCGACGACGACGATAAACAAGACTACGACGAGACCTCCCCACTTTTGGGTCAGCCTCATCAAAACAACACACCTTCAACATCAAAGATGCCGTTGCCATCACAAGATAGTGACCCTTTGAAAGGCGCCAGCTCAAATCCCCAGGCACAGCCAGACACCTCCGACCAAGCACCAACAAATCCCAACAATGCGCTATCAGCATCGCAACCCCCTGAAGAGCAAAATAGGGGCCTCACCAAGAATCCCCCCGCCAAGAAATCAACCCCAACCGTCTTAAAATCCGACACCGACCTTTCCTGGGGCCAACCCGCCGGCCTCCCCATCCGTCGTACAAACGATGAGAACCTCGTCATCTTCCGTCGTGCCGTCGGCATCAACTCCACCCTCCCAGGCTCAACCGACTGCCGCTCCCTGGAAGAGGGCCGCAAGTCCGCCATGGGCATGTACGCAGCCGCCATGCGCGCCCAGCGCAACAAGAAGATGATCTCCAGACTTGTGAATCTTATAGTATACGCCTCGCATTTCTTCCAGATCATCGTTGGCGCGTCGTTGACTGCGCTTGGGCCGTCGGCGGGTGAGCACACGATACTGATTACGGTTTTGGGGGCGGTGAACACCGTGATCGCGGGTGTGTTGGCGCTGTTGAAGGGGCAGGGATTGCCGGAGAGGTTGAGGCATCAAGTGGCGGAGTTTCGAAAGCTGCAGGACTGGATCGAGCAGACGGAGGCGTTGTTGTCGGTGGGGGTGATTGGGAGGGACAGGAAGGAGGTCGGATTGTTGGTGCAGGTTGCTTTCAAAAAGTATAATGCCGCGAAGGAGTGCGAGGAGGCGACGTCGCAGCCGGAGAATAACAGCAACGGGTATGGCAATGGGTACGATAACGATCATGACCATTCAGAAGGCTCGGAGCCACGGAGGAGGCAGAGGTTGTCGGATATTCCGCCAGTGCAATGATGATGTGAGAGGAAAGATGAAGGGAAGAAGGTGCCTGTTGAAAATAAGGCAGGAACGAGTCATTGTCTTCGTGGGGGTGTGTCATTTTTTGGAAAGAGCAAGGATTGGGATAGGATTTTTGGAAAGAGCAAGAAGTTTGATAGTAAGCGCAATGAATGGCTCTTATATAATCAACAGTTTTGTGTCTGACCAGTTTGAATAACATGGAGGGAACCTAACATCACACTACATAAAATATGGCTGCTGTACAAGCATCCGAGTGAAGGATATCCCTCTAGGCCGACTCACCCCCATCCATAACTCTCGTCCCTCTCTTCCTGCCCAACAGCGGAATATCATCCGTCACGCCCTTGATCTCATTCTGGCAAAAGAGATGCTCGCCTCCCCCACCCACAAGCGCCAGCCCATATCCCTCCTTCGGCACACCTTCATCATTCTCACCACCTGCAAGATACACCTGATCGATGCTCCCCACCGCCAAGCAGATGTAATCCTTCTCGTTGTCGAGTGGTTGCCAATAGAGAAACGAGCCACAGTTTGAGCAAAACCATCTGTATGCCTTTGGACTGGTGCTGTAATGCTTGAGAGTGGGATTCTCTTTATTAGTCAAGGTGAAGGCGGTGGAAGCTGGAGCAATGACATGCTCAGCAAAGAAGAGGGAACCCGTTTGCTTTCGGCATTGGGTGCATTGGCAGGTTTGTGAGAAGCGGAGGAAGTCGTGGTCAGGTGGGAAGGTGACGCGGTAGCGGACCGAGCCGCAGAGGCAACCTCCCGTGATCGAGGTCGGAATTGGGAAAGGGAAGGTCTTGGATTCGGAACTCATGATGCACTTGTTGAGCTTCTTGGGGATGTGATGATGATTAGCAAAACCACGTTGCGATGTGGCTCAGACAGCCTGAAATTTATACGCGTCGACGATCATGACGCGAAGGGCTCAACGCGCCTTTCAAATGACATGCAGTAGAACCATGAATGCGACTAATGCGATTCGCTGTTGTCCTGCTGCTGCCTGCAGTAGATCTACTCTTGGTGAGGGGTCCTTCCAAGACTTTTAATCTGAATCTGTACATCTGGGAGTCAATCGGATAGATGATGACCCGAGAAAAAAAAAAAGATCCGTTGTCTTCTTTCATCACCCCTACTTTCATGGCAAGGGCATCGTCAATAGCATGCTTTTTGCCGTTTCTGATATTATCTCCATCCCTCACGCTCCCTGTGTCTCCTCAACCTCCTCCCACTTCTCCAACCTATGCTTCACCTTCAATTCCGCCCTCTCCTCCCTGGTATACAGCCCATCCCCAGCCCTCTCCCCCTTCATTCCCCTATCCAAATAAGTCTTCTTCAGCCACTTCAACGCCTCTCCACCCCCCAAATCCCTGTTCCTCTCCAGGTTATGCTTCCCAACCTTGTAAACAGTATCCAACCCAACCTCATCCATCCTCTCACACGGACCTTTCTCCGCATGGAAGAAATCCCTAAACAACGCATCGACATCCTCCGGCCTTGCCACTCCCTCACTCAACACCTCCAATGTCTCCCTCTTGCACGCCGCCCAGATCCTATTGAAGATGAACCCCGGGCTCTGCACCCCAGGTGGAACCACCATTGGCCTCAATCCCACATTCTCCATCTGGTCCGTCAAAAACGGGAAGATCTTGGGGTTGGTCTTCGAGGAAGACATAACCTCCACCATCCTATTCCTCGGCGGGATGAAGTAGTGCGTATTCAGCAACCGCTCCGGATATTGCAGTTCATTATCTCCGTACTTGATCATCTCCGACGTCATGAGGCTGCTGCTGTTGGAACAGATGATGCAATCCAGCGGTAGATAGCCCTCGGCCAACGAAAGAACATCGACCTTGAGACTGAGGTTCTCGGGGAGGCACTCAATCGCCAACCAGGGGCCCTTGCTGCCACTCTCGAGCTCTGCTTCCTCTGCGGGACATGATGGCGGAGGTGCGCTCTCGTGACGGCCGGTGGTGGTGGCTACTCGGATATTGGAGGTGATGTAGACATGCCCGGGGTGGGTACCTCTCGCAGCGCAATACTCGCCGAGGTTATCAGTAAGGTATTCTGTCGCTGACTTGAGGGCGTCATCGGAGACATCGTAGAGGGTAACTGGGCGGGAGTTGGAGGCCCATATCAGGGCTACTCGGCGGCCGATGGAGCCAGCGCCAATGATCAGGACGGGGCGCTCGTCGAGGGAGGAGGGCGGAGGGGGCCGCCAGGAGGAGGTGGAGGAAGGGAGGTCGCCCAGTGGGGGTTGGTTGCTGGAGAAGAAGGGGGAGAGGGTGTTGGTTGTTTTGAGGCGGCGGTAGCCGGGAATCTTGGGAGGGTGGTGCGAGGTTGGCGGGTTTGCAAGGCGGGGGTGAAGGCGGGGGGTTGAGTTGTGTACCGCTCTTGGTGCCTGTGACGCAATACGGCGTGTTGTGCTGGTGAGGGCTCTGGTGAGAGCCAGTGTTAGTGGAGGAGCTGCTGCCCGGACTGCGCTGTGGATTACAGCAGCTGGGGGCACAAGTTGCAGCGAGGATAGCATAGTTAAAGATGAACTGCTTGTTTCCAAAAGAGTTGCGATTGCCGTTTGGATTTAGGATTCCGAAATTGAGTTCCACCTTCCCCAAAGCCATCGCATCTATGCCGGTTCTTAAATACACTTTGTCCTCAGTGCCGTTGAATCGCGTGCTGTGGTGGGGTGACGACCATCTGATGATTGCAGCTGTTGCCCCGCACCTGGATGGAAGTCTCTTTCCATCGCAGAAGCACCACAAAGCGATTAATGACCTGCAACCTAAACATAACTCCAAGAGAAATGATTCACAATCTTTTTATTAGGTAATATCTTACTCTTTATATGTTCAAGACATTTTCTTGGCCCGCACTCATGCAGCATTATAAGCCAATTCCACTTCGTGGCTTGTCACTCTTGTTTACTTGACAGACCGCCCCACTTCGCCCCTTTTACCCCTGATCCCCACCACCAACCACACAGCGGGCAACTACGTTTCCGGGGGGTTACAGCCGCAAAAAAACAATTCCATTCTCATGATAGATTTACGGACTCGCGTAGTGTACAATATTTGAACATGTTAATCTAACAGGGAGATAGGTTTACATATACGCCTTACTCCAAAGCATCGCCATCTCTCTGATGCCCTACATCTCAACAAGATCCTCCCATAAACCAACAATTACAACCAGCTATTTCCGCATTTCATAATCTTATATAGTAGTTTCTGTCTCTTCATCATCCAAAAACAAAAAAAAACAAAAAAAAACAACGACAACAAAGACGGACCTGATAACACCTGCTGTACATACCAATCCAATTACGATAGGATGGCTGGTCTATCTCAGACCTTGAAATCCCAACAGCCGTAGTATCGATGGTAGTCCAGTCAACTTTGTTGCCTCGCGAATTATTTGAGGACTCGGAGAGTCTGGGCTCGATTCGAGTTTGGTTGGCATTCAAAGGGGATTTCATTGGCTCAGAGCATTGAGAGAAATAATTGGGGGATACGATTGTGCGAAACGAATACCTGTTGCCCTGTAAAACGGTTAGAGCTGTAACGAGATCGTTTGCTGAAGGATTTGAACCGATATTGACCAGAATCAGTCTGTGAGCGCGTACCGAGTGACCACGGGAACTGCTTGCTGAAACCCTTTCTTCTTTCAGTCCGTTCCAATGACCCAAAGGCAATCTCCCAGGCTCTGGCAAAGGTATGGTCTCATCTGCGGTCTCGAGGAAGCTCTCGTAAGATCTCTTCGTCCCCAAATTACGTGTTGTCGACCTGTCCGAATCCAATGTGTCTACATCTTGTTCATGCTTCTAACCCAAAAGTCCGTTCATGACGGCTTGAACTCAAGGCCAATATGAGCATCAACCCAGCCAGCATAGATGTAGCAACATAATACTGCTTCCAAAACCTATACCGGCCCTGAGAACACCGTGTACAGGTCGCAGCATACAAGAGTAATACAGCCAGGCCAGCATCCAGAGTTGCTTTCTCAGCATGAATGTGGTCTAGGTGTCTAGTAACCCCTAGGTGATACATCATGTAGATTTAGATTAGCTATATGTTTTACACAAATCGTTTGCATTATGTATTCAAAAGATCGCTTGATCGGCTTGGAATTGGAAATCCCACCGTATGCCACAGCCGTTCTGCGTGGGATCTAATGAAATAGGTGATTTCGTTGGTTGAATACTATCTCGGGCTTCTAAAGCACTAAACCCATCAGGTCATCATGACCGAATGACAAATCCCCACCCTCTTGATAAAATCACCCCACACAGTGCCAAATGCCGATACCAGAAGTGCTATGGTTGTACATGACCATCCCTATGATTGGATGCAACACCAAGATTAGGCTTAGGCATTCTCATACTCAATCATGACACTCTTTCCTCCCTGCCGAACGCCATCGCGGTAAACAGCAAAGTCCATAATACCCCCAGCAACCGTCATCTCGATATCGTACTTGAGGACGTAGATAACCTTTCCCACGGGGTTGGTGAATGTTGGAAGGGTGGTCAGGTCGATCTTCGTTTCCCACTTCACCGTGCAGAGCATCTTGACTTGATGATTCCAGACTTTGGGTGGCTGTGAGGCAGTTGTGCAGTAGATATCCTCCACAATGGTCTGTTTCTGGTCGTCGTTTGTGTCAAATTGACGTAGGTAGGAACTTGTGACACGTTTGTCTGAATTCACGAGGTCGCCCTTCTATAGGTCAGCTCTAAAACAATCACACTAACGGAGCAGGTAACGCTTACCTGATTCAAATACCAGCACATCTGGTTCTTTGCTTTCCACCCGGCTTCGTAGTGGCAAAAGTACCTCAAAGATGCATCATGGACTTGGGGGTCCCAGGTGGTAGAGTAACGAACACCATAGCTGGCTCTGGAGATCCGCCCCTGGACATCAATAGACAGATTCGAACGGCCTTTGGAGCTAATGCTTTGTATTACAGCTCCGCGGCAGATGGCGGTCCAGCTATGAACACAGAATTGTCAGCAAACCGAGTCATGCCAACAAGAACAATGGGAAACCTACGAGCTGGCGCCGCGAGACTGAAGTATCTCAATCTCATCTCCAAGCTTCTTCTTGAGATAAGAAAAGAGATATCTTGAACGCCCAAAGCCACCAACAAGAATGACATACTGCGTGGCGCGTTAGCCTCTTCAATACAGAAAATGTAGCCTGTACTCACCTTTGGACCATGTCCCTTCTTCCGAGTCACCGCGGCCACCTGCTCTTGAACCATGACAAATATCTTGTCTAGGACAGGATCGAAAGCACGCTGAATCTCATCTGAAGTAATCACGATCTTGGGGATAAGGGTACCAGGCTTGAGGTCAACATGTTCAAGACACTCCCAGGGCATGGTGAACTTCCACTCCCTGTATGAACCGTCAAACTGAGTTTTGATCCCATTCTCCCATTCGTCATGCTGAATACGGTGGCGTGCGTCATCCCCAAGCTTCCGCCATTTGTTTTTGCCAAATTTGCGCTTGAGGATATCGGTGAAGGCCTCGTCAACAAAGACAGCGCCGCAAAGTCCACCTATATGAAGACGATAATCTTGTTAGAAACGTTACAATTGGTAATTATTTAGTGGTAGTCACGTACCCTGACCCTTGACACATTCTTTGACCGTCGCTGGGGAAAGGCTAACCATATCATAACTGATAAGATCCACCGTTCCTCCACCACAATCAACCACGACGAAACTGTCACCAGCCTAGAAGTTGAACCGCCAGAGTAAGTAATTGATTCTGTAGATAACAGAATAGTGCAACGCTACCTTGATGTCATGACGGCCCTGCATATCGGAGAGAGTCGCGAGCGCAGCCGCCTCCGGCTCCGAAACGAACGTGAGAATGGTCGGACCAGGATCCCGATCCCCAAGCATACCAGCAATTCTAGCGGCTTGTCTCATGCGTCCGACTGCATAGGCAGGCCAAATGGCTGGCAGCGTGATGACGATTTCGAGTTTCGAGGAGCATACCATGTCTTTGCTGATAGTCTCCATGATTCGCTGGGTGGCATGGTTCCAGATATGGCGAAGGTAAAGGCTGACGATGTCAATTGCGGACTTGTTATGCTTCTCCAAATACGCGACTGCTTCCGCGATCTTGGGAGAATTCTGGACATCATCAGGGAGATCATTCTTGTCGATCAAAAGAAGCTTGAACCAGCGGATCTGCCCAAACTCGTGGGGAATGGAATAGCCCCACAGTACATGTTTGTCCGAGTCTAGAGAAATGGCGGTTGGGGCTTTCTCCAGGTCGGCATTAGAGTGAAGGTCGGAATCCCAGCTCGTGATAATCTCAATTCGAGCTAACTTCTTCGACCAAGTGTAAGCGACTCCTGAGTAGGTAGTGCCAAAGTCGATCCCAATGGTGATGGTGTTATCGCCAGGGTCGTCCGAAGTTTTGTTGTTGGCGCTTAACATTCTGGCGATTGCGTGTTGTAAAGGCTGGCTGGATTTATTGTTCAAGAGAAAAGGACAAAAAAAGCCTAGTGGGTAAAAGAGTCCTGTGGTGGTCGCACAGGGGTTGCTTGCTCGGTTTGAGGAAACTTGGAAGGCTACCCGTGTTAAGCAACGTGGCAGCAAGCAGACGGATTTGTTTACCTGGTACCATTGAACCACTCCACAGGCTGCGGGCAAAAGAGCACCTTCCTACAGATGTGCTTTGGAATTTTAGTGCGTTTTCCTTTTCATGGTCAAAAAGCTGGGCCTCAAGCAACCCTGACAATAATCTCCCTACTTCACACCTCTTCCATCACCTCTTCCTCTCCCCTCACCTCTTCCCACATCCCTTCCCCTTCCTCCATTCCGAAAGAAGAAGCCACCGCTGAGATTTTTGCCAGGGACCAGTTTTACGACTTGATCTAGGTATGGTAATATCTCTGATTCAATGTAGGCATTCACTTACCATTTCTTTTTCAGACATTCTTGATCGCAGCTACTATGCCCCATCACTTCGAGCAGCAGTGCGCCGAGGACCATGCTGGTCAGTCCGAAGGAGCAAGCGATGAGAGCTACGTCAGTATTGAGCAGCTGCAAGAGATGCTAGAGTCCTATCGGAATGTCATCACGGACAAATCCAACCAGGCAAAAGATCTCGAGCACGAGAACAAGAAGTTGAAAGAGCAATTGAGCTTGGTAAGCGGAGACTCGCGATGGAAACTATCCAGCTTTCTCGGCAGGTTTAGTAATGAGAAAGCTCTTTGCACTCATGACACTGAGAAATACGACACCTACATCAGCGAGCTTGAGGCCAGGCTCGAGAATGCCGAGCAGAAGTGCGTCCAGCTAGAAGTAATGAGCAATCATCAGGCCGCCGAGCTCAGGAATGCCGAGCAAAAGTTCATCGAGCAGGAAGCTATCATCAAGCATCAGGCCGCCAAGTTCGCCAGAGACCTTGAGGAGCAGAAGTTGAAAGATCCCGTTGGATACACGAAGGTCTCGGACAACGAGATCGAATCCAAATGGAAGCAGCTGCGATTTCTGGTTCGACAGTTTGTGGAGAGCCACTTCCCCCAGTCCATCGATTGGGAGACTGCCAATTCGCTAGCCTTCCTGAAGCCAATTCCTACAGCTACCAAGTACCAGGCAACGTCGCCGCGTTTCTATCCGCTCATTCTGGAAGCGTATGTATGGAACTATCTTCACCACTTCATCTTTCGCATCCAGGCCACTTACTGGAATGGGTCACTTGGTTCGTCTCTTTCCGTCGTATTTCACAAGATAGCGGGTAAGTATACCAGCCCCTTCAAACGACCACATGTGTAATAGTTGCCTAACTTTGTCATTCTGATATCTAGCCACCATTGACGGCAAGGAACAGGACGTCCATTGCCAGAAACCCGCCCGGGAGAGTTTTCATGAATGGCGGTCCCAAACTGTGCGATTTGCCAACATGGTCCCACACCGGAACTATCTCCCTGTTTTGGTGTCTCATTTCTATTCGAGGGAACTCAGAGATGTGTTGGCCCAGGACACCAAAGAGGATGCGGTGAATGCCGCTGTCACCGAGATCATCACGCTTGCAGCAGAACTAGACACGATTTTCCGCACATCAAAGGCAGACTTTACGATCGTCATCAGTGATGCCTGGCCTGATTCTCTTCTTGACGAAAATTACAGGTTCGGGTTTCCCTTCAATCCAGATCTGATGGAGCCCACGCGCCATCTCCATCCTCCGCCTCACTGTTCGAAGAGAAACGAGTCGATGAATGTCGACCTTGTTATTGCCCCCGGGATCGTCAAATGCGGGACGGCGGACGGGAAGAATTACGACAAAAAGATGGTTCTCGTTAAGCTTGAGGTGATATGCGATAAGCAGACCACGCAGGATGGGATTTCTATTCCGAAGAAGGTGAAGACATCGGGTTAGGGGGCCAACCCGTGTGGGAGAGAGATGACGGAGATACGGACATGATAATCATGCCAGCTGGAAAATCCGTTTACCTTGTCAAGAATGACAGGCGAGAAACTGTGAGATAAACATGTGATGGGATTTGACAGTCTTGT
The DNA here is from genome assembly GCF_035222375.1 of Podospora pseudocomata. Lineage (NCBI taxonomy): Eukaryota > Fungi > Ascomycota > Sordariomycetes > Sordariales > Podosporaceae > Podospora > Podospora pseudocomata. The sequence goes on along the minus strand of NC_085890.1, from coordinate 3,450,644 downwards.
CATAATGGTAGGCTGGGGAGTTAGCAAAAGTGTAAAGTGTAGGGTACCGCAGATACATAGTTTTGAACCGACTTTCACACAGCGCAGTATCTAGTTGTTGAGATATCACGATGCGTTCGGTGATCCGACTGGTAGTTTAAATATCAACACGCAATTTCTCTGTTGTTTGGAACAAAGCACAATCAAAACAAGAAAGCTTCAACGTGGAATGCTTTTGATGCTTTGACCCCTTGGCGCCCCTGACTCAATGACGCAATGGATCTCGGATGCGGTGACAAACGAACTTCTCATGACTTCATCAACATGGTTTGTTTGAAGAAGCAATAATGATGACGATGGACAGAGGGTACCAAGCATAAAGACGGAACTCTGATGTGGTGGAAGGGACCTTTGGCAATAAAAACAATTGACCGACCCGACTTTTTGAATTGGCACCTGCAGTCTCAACACCTGCACCTGCACCTGCACCTGCACCCCCCACCTTCCCGGAAGACCACAACACAACACAACCAAGCAACTATTGAACTGCGACCTCTTGCAACATCAAACAACAACTCATTTCCCTCTTTCTCTACACCTCCACCAAAGTCGACTTTCCGCCACCGCCAAAATGTCCGACACCCGCAACGTTTGCATCACCGCCGTTGACGGCCAAACCGGCTTCCTCATCGCCGAGCTCCTCCTCAAAGAAGAGCGCTTCAAGAAGCAAATCACCAGCCTCAGCGGCCTCTCCCTCGACCCGACCTCGGCCAAGGCCAAAGAGCTCGAGTCGCTCGGTGCCGTCATCGTGCCCCACAACCCCGGCCGTGAGCGCGAGATGGTCAATGCCCTCAAGAAGATCGGCTGCGACACCATCTGTCTGATCCCTCCCGCGAAGGAGGACAAGTTCGACATTTGCGTCGAGCTGACCAATGCGGCCAAGAAGGCGGGTGTTCAGAATGTGCTGTTGATTAGTGCTGCTGGGTGCGATTATGCCGAGAGGGACAAGCAGCCGAGGCTGAGGGAGTTTATTGATTTGGAGGCTTTGGTGCTGGCTGAGAAGGGTAATGCGGATGTTGCCTTGGGACATTCGCCTTGTGTTATTCGGTGAGTTTCTTCAACACCGTGGATGTCAAGATCTGCAACTGACAAGACTATCTTAGTGCTGGTTTCTACGCCGAAAACATCCTCTTGTACGCCCAGCAAGCCCAGAGCGAGGGCGTCCTTCCTCTTCCCATTGGCGAGAACCACAAGTTTGCTCCTGTTGCCCTCGGTGACATTGCGCACGTCGCTGCCCATGTTCTCTCCGGAAAGGGCCCTCACGGCTTTGACGACAAGCACCGCGGTCAGATGATGGTCATCACTGGGCCTATGCTCTGCGCTGGCAAGGAGCTTGCCGAGTCGGCCAGCAAGGCTTTGGGTCAGACGATGGAGTTTGAGAATATCTCTGAGTATGTTTCTTTTGGCTTTTTTCCGTTCTCATATACGGCAACTAACACTCTTTCAGGCGTGAGGCGAAGAGAATCCTTAAGAACCAAGCCACCATCGACGACTCCGAGAAGGAATACCTCCTCGAGTACTACAGCTTGGTGCGTGAGGGCAAGACCAACTACATCGCCACGACTGCTTTCCACGATGTCACGGGCGAGCACCCCACCGAGCCGGACGAGTTCTTCCGCCTGTATGCCGGCGAACTGCGTCCCAAGAAGAAGGTGAAGCACAATGGTGCTTAAACAATGAACCTTGTACTGTCCCGGATTGGTTGGAGTTTAGGATCTGGATTTATGGATTGGGATTCCTTTGTCTAGGCGTTCATGGGTTGGGGGAGGGGCAACGGTACTCAAATATGCTGCCATGAAGCGGCACGATAGTGTTTTGATATGTGGGAGTTTCCCCGCTTGGCTGTGTGTATGGCCTTGGCTCTGCAGGTTAAGCGTTCAGATATCGGATGAATGCTGAAAATAGCATCTGGCACAATACACTTTCATCTACCACATGAGGTCATGCTCTCTATGCAGTATGCTTTGTTTGACTGACAGAGTAGGCTGGCAATCTATCGAGCCCGGCTCTCGGCACAGTTTAACCGGTTGTTTACAGCAGAGCTCTATCGTTCACCCTTGGCTGCGGTAACCAACGGGGGCTTTTTTATTTTGGCGAGGAGAGCGGGAGGTGTCTATCGGCTTCCATCTGATGTTGATGCTCGCTGGGAATGGAGCACCAATAGCCCGGTTTGATGAGGTCTGCCATGGTAGCATCAGACGGGGAGTTTCTGCATCACTGGTATTGACACCCACCATATTGTCACATGCCAGATAGCAGAGATTGACCGGGCAGATGGTGTTGCGGTAGATGCAGGAATGGTCCGGTAATCTCGAAGTCTTCTCAACAGTGGGGGTACACTCAGCGGTATATCAACATGGCTCTCGCTGCTCCTTCCCTGGCCCTGCTCACCTCGACCTTTTGCTTAGGCATCGCGGGCTCCTCACAGAGATAAAATGCTCCTACTCTACCACCACCTCCTCTGCCTCCTCACCCTCCGCCACCATGCCCTCGTCAAAGCCCAAACAGTAGCAAAGACCTACACAGGCTGGGACTGGTACATCCCCCCTCCCCGTTCCCCTTCCCTATCCCCACCACTTTCTGATCACAACCAGCTGCAAACCCATCTGCGCCAGCACCGACAACCGCCCCTCCCTCCTCACCACCCGCGGCGCCGTCCGCGTCTGCAACAGATCCAGCCAGCCCCTCCCCACCACCGCCGGCGTCTCAGCCGTGACGGGCTGCCAGCCCGGCGTAAACACCAACACTGCCGCCTACCTCTGCGACACGTACCAGCCCATTCCCATCTCCAACGACCTCTCCTACGGCTTTGCGATCCAGGTCCAGGACAGTCAAGCAGCTGACCATCCTAATTGCTGTAAATGCTATCAATTGCGGTGGTTGACTGGGGCGGCAGCGAATAAAACGATGATTGTACAAGTTGTTACACCTGGGGGCGCGGGGGGATGTCAAAGGGGGGACATGATTATTTTGACTCCGGGAGGGGGGGTAGGTCCGCTGGGGCAGGGGGGGTGTAATGGGATGTATGGGGGGTTACAACTGGGGGGTGCACAGGGGGGTGAGGAATAGGCAGGAGTGTGAGAGGTTGCCGGGGGGGTTGTGGGGGGGTTGTTATTGGAGGTGGAATTGGGCTGGGGGGGTGGTGAATGGGTGGGATGCGGTTTATCATCAGGTTGAGTGTCCGGGGCGGTTGGTGGGGATTTCGGGGTGTGTGGCTTGAGCCTTCTGGGGAGAGTGTCATGTCTGGATTGCTTGGAGGGGCGGGCTTTTGGTGAGGGATTGGTGATCAAGAAATGAGTCAGTTGTGCTGAGGCAAACTGCATTATATGGTTTGGATGTTTGTGGTGGAGTCATCAGTCATAAGGTAGCTGTGAATTTGGTGATCTCTAAAAACTCTTCAGGACCTCGTGGTTTAGCTCTGGGCTATTGTTGTGGTAAACTCAAAAGAATAGGTCACATGCCAGAGCGAGTTCAAAACTGGTGAAACCTACTTCATTCAGTGGTACTTAGGTAGGCGGTAGCAACGCCCTGAAAGCACAGTCGGGTGTTCATCGCTCGCCCTTTCTCACACCAGGAAGCAGATATATACATGCTTCTTCCTTCTTGTCGTCTCAAGCAGACATATTCCAAAAGTCACAATGCGGCCCCATGCGGATGACAAAAACAAAGGCCTTGACAACAATACACTTCAAAGTCAAGACGCCAACAGCACAGAGGCTAACATTGCAAAGACTGCTGACACCGTAGCGGAAGTCAGCGGGCAGACTGAGATCCTAATGACTGATGACACCAAGGCAGAGGCCAGCGAGGATATTGACATCCCAATGGCTGATGACTCCAAAGCTGCAGTCAGCGACGATGAGTTTAGCGACTATGAGCTCATCGACTGTGAGTCCGGCGAGGAGGTCAACGGGGACGAGGACGAGGAAATACGTAAATTCCTCTGTGAGCATGCTCCCCGGGTGAGAAAGGCGCTAGACGATGCCGCTAGACGCTACGGACCTATCATCCGGGCTCAGATAGCGGAGGACAAGGCAAAGAAAGCGGCAGATAAGGCCGCAAAGGTGCAACAGGCTGAGAAGGAGCGTAGGGCTAGGTTTACGCCAGATGAGATCGCCAAGCGGAGGAGGAAAAATGAAAAGGAGAGGGCGAGGAGGAAAAGGAACAGGGCGTTGGTTATTGCGAAGGAGGAGGCCGAGATGAAGGAGAGGAAGGACAAAATACTTCAGAAGATCAAACAGCGGAACTTGCAGGAGGGGGAAGAGTTGGATGTTGAGTTTATTCTGGAGTAGCCCAAAAAGCAGGGACATTGGCCAAGACCTGGCCCGTCATGTTCTTGGTCAACACTGCGATGGTTTTACACTCTTTGAATCTTCTTTTGCAGCACGATTGAATTCACCGCTTTGGCATAAAGCATAACAAATAGCCCGTTACTCCTTCTTCCACTCCTCAAACTCTTCCTCCAGATGCTTCTTCAGCTGCGTAAACTTATTCCCAAAGTCCTTCCCGCACCTCCAGCATTTGAAATCCTTGCTCAGATTCCCGTTCTGGAACCCCACATCCCTCCTGACGTCGTCATCTGCCAGTGGATAATCCACCAAGGGAATAAAAAACTCGGTGTTGAAACTATTGTAGTGCTTCTTGTGCTTCACCTTGGGCGAGTGCATGTCCTTGCTGATGATGTGAACATGCAGATGATCCATGCTCGGGTGTGCGTGCATCCCGACCTTGATTTCTTTGAGATAATCCCGTCCTGGGGGTCGGTTGGCGTAGTCTGTTGCTTCTAGACGAGGCTTGTTTGAGACTGAAAAAGAACCGAGCAATCTTTCTAGCTCGGCTGCGGCGAGTTTGGCTGCCGAAGCGGCTTCTTCTCGTACGATGGCCAAAAAGGCAGGGTCGGCGAAAGCTTCATTAGGACGGAGGAGGTAGTGCTTTTTTGAGCGAGGTAGAAGAAGGAGATGGACGGTGGCTTTGGGGAACGAGTCCTTGATGAGGACTGTGTTGGGAGTTACCTGGAGGACTTGGCTGCCAAAGGAGGAGGGGTCGTTGATGTACTGAACTAAGGCGCCGCGCCAGCGGGCGGCTTTGTCTTTTGGACGCTTTTCGGGTTCTGGTGAGGCCGGGGCCTTTCTCTTCGGGGCCATGAGTTCGGCAAATGCATTCTTTGGCTTTGACGAGGCCGATGATGGCTCGTCGTGTTGTTCTGAGGAGTTTGCCCCAGTGGGGTGGTCGACGATGTCGTCAATATCTTCTGCTTGCTCGGCCATTGTGAAAGAAATGCACTCAATTTGTAGTTTTGAAGTTCCGTGAAATCGACGATGGTGGGTGTCTTGTTTTTTTGAGTGTTGGTGGTGAGGTGGTCGTCATTGACGTCGCCGGATGACTCGACTGACAGCAGCCGACAGCAGAGGTGGCGACAGCTGGCAGCAGCTGTCCAGGGGAAACACCATGTGTAAGTGAAGATATTCGGAGGTGATGGGACGCAACGCAACTATGTCACGAGGCCAAGGTAGGATGAAGGGCCGTAGTGAGCTTGGAAGCGAACAACACGAGCACTGGGCGGAAACTGTTCATGAGATCGTACCTTCCCAGTTGCATCCATCCCATAATAGTGGGCAGCTTCTCACGCACCTCCCGGCTGTGTCTGCCAAAGCTTGGACTCACACGCGAGTTTGCAGACTGCTCACCCATGTGTCATCCCAAAGTCAACATGCTACTTGAACAGACGAGATTCCCATCGCCAATGACATGGGACAATCACCCGCTTCTCTCCTCCATCTTTTCAAATCCTTCCTTCAACTTCGCCTTGTCTTCGATCGTAAAACTGTGTTGCCGCGACCACCATTCCGGTCAACAACTCCTGTTCTTTCGTTCATTGTCCATTGTTACACCTCGTGGTTTGGTAGCTAAAAGACATCTGCTTGTCAACGAGGTATGCAGGAAAAGGAGTTTTTGGTCTAATGGTGACTCAACGGGCACCAGAGCCGTCGTCCACTTTTTAATGGCTCATGGTGCAATCGTCGCTAACACATCCATCACATTTGCGTGGATTCCGATGATCTTCAGGTAGAGTTACTTCGGGGCTCAGCATCCCTTGTCGAGTTGGTTCTGCTGCTGCCACGAGCAGCGATGTGAGGTGCAAGGCAATGTAATGATGATGACAGCCCTCCTATTTTCTTTTCGAGGTCTGTGTGGCTGCTGTGTGGCTGTCCGGCTTTCTAATTGATCTCAAATAGCACCCTCATCATCATACGAGGCTGACCTTTCCAAGCAGACAGATGGCGGTGTTAACCCAGGGAAACCTTGCAATATACAGCTTTCCAATATCTCCGCGGGAGATAGCTGCAACTGGTCCAGGCATAGTCTTGTCTGAACATCACGCTCGACCAGACTAATTGACATCATTTGTCCATGCAGGCTTCTTGTCCCAAGGAAATAATTGGAGACCCTTGTTGCGTCGAGGTTCCGAACCGCTGCAACAAATTGCTCGCATCTTCCTATCTTGAAAAGCGGACAAACTACACCAGGCACAGACCAAAAATAGACGTCCGAAGTTGATAACTCCAAACGACGGGGAATGACCCGGCACCTTGCCGTCGCGAGGCCTCTAACTTCCAAGAACATGGCTCAGTCTGCGTCGCAGCTTTTTGGAACTAGCACCACAACCGTGTCACACTCCCGTAATGGCGATCATCTCAAGTCCGCCGTTGAGATCGTAAGAAAGCCGTCCGTCGGGGCGTGACTCGAATTGGCGCGAAACGGCGTCTGTCGTTAGACGTTAGACGTTGTGCCCAATGGCCCGGATGGGTGACATCTGACAGATAAAATGTCCAATTTCCCCCCCATAGCTGGGATGATGGGATCACATCAGCCTCTTGAGTTTCTTTGCCTCCCCAGCGAGGTCAAGTTCCTAGCAAGACAAGGACTCGGTCAATACTCGGCAAAGATCATCATCCCAATATAGCAACGATACCTCGCCATTATGAAGTCCTCACCAATGATACTAGGGGCCCTCGCTTGGGCCTCGCTATCCACCATCACACTCGCCAACGACGGCCACTCACCACCAATACTTTTGCGATACAAAAGGCCTTCCTGCTCTGCCCTCGCCGCCGCTGAACTTACGGTTGACACCCCCTTGGGTACCGTTATCGGCACAACATACTCTGATACGCCCTGTGTCCGCCGATTCCTCTCCATCCCCTTCGCCCAACCCCCAGTGGGATCTCTCCGCTTTCTCCCTCCTGAACCTCTCTCCGCCCTCCCCTCCTCCCCATACAGAGCAACTCAATTCGGTCCCTCATGCATGCAGTTTCTCATGGAAGACCCACCAACCATCTTCACACAGTTCGTCAACCAGTACAACCTGCAAGGACTCAACATGACCTCTCCCTTTCTCTCCGAAGACTGCCTCTCTCTCAGTGTCTACGCCCCACCAGTTCGGGCCTGGGGCCAAAAGCTCCCAGTGATAATTTTCATTCACGGCGGTGCCTTCATGGCAGGCGGCCAAGACGTCCCCTATCAAATTCCCGCCAACTGGGTCCAAGATTCACAAGAGCATATTGTAGTCACCTTCAACTACCGCTTGAACATCTTCGGCTTCCCCAACGCCGCAGCTTTTGCCGGGGACAACACCAAGCAAAACCCCGGCTTGCTCGACCAAAAGCTGGCCATCCAATGGGTTAAAGACTACATCAGCTACTTTGGCGGAGACCCAGAGAGAATCACCCTTTGGGGGCAGTCAGCCGGTGCTATCTCTGCAGCTTGGTACCAATACGCAGCTTTTGACCCTTCATTCCCCCAGGTTTCGGCCGTCATCATGGACTCTGGGACAGAGATCTTCCCGCTTGCTCGGGCGAGCACAGAGGACGTCAAGCACGGAAACTTTACCGCCGTCGCGACCGAAGTCGGTTGTGGGGGGTTGTCACCTCAGGAGGAGTTGGAATGCATGCAAACCGCCGATGCGGAGCATATTGAGGCGTTCTTGCAGGAGAACATGGAGGAGCTCATGAGCGGGAAGCCGTTCATTTACTTTACATCCGTGGTGGACAACAGAACCGTGTTTGGGAACTACACGGACAGGGCGATCAAGAAGGAGATTTTGGATGTGGTGAGTTAAACTCGACTAAAGAGACAGAGGTGGGGGGGCGGTAACTGACAAGAGGGGAAAAAAACAGCCGACAATCATCGGAACAAACGCCAACGACGGCATCCCCTTTGTCCCACTCACCGCAGAGGGAGTCAACTCCACCATCGAAGCCATCACTACGGCAGTCTTCTTCTTTTGTCCCGCCGTGCAGGCCAGCGCGCTGCGGATCATGGCCGGCGTGCCCGTCTACCGATATCTTTACACGGGCAACTTCAGCAATGTCTCTCCTGAGGCGTTTATGGGAGCTTATCACTCGGCTGAGCTGCCTCTGATTTTCGGCACTGACTCCCTACTCCGCGGCCTGTCGACGCCGGAAGAGGAGGCCGTCAGTGAAGCGATGCAGCACGCTTGGGTGGCGCTTGCGAAGGGAGGGCAGGCTGGACTCGAAGCGACAGGGTGGCCGAGGTATAATCTTGACACGAGACTGGTGAGGGAGTTTGGGCAGTTTGAGAATGGGACGACGACCGAGGACGGGAGGGTGCCGCTGTCGAGTGTGGTGAGGGATGTCAGTTTGAAGAGTATGGAGGAGATGTGCCCACCTATCTTGGATGCGTGGCTTGTGTGAGGAACGAGGGTGGGAGATATCGTTGTATGCTGTCACGAAGACTACGAGTATGGACATGAACTATTAATGTTTCGGATCGGGACGCGCATGATGGAAGGAATGATTCATGATTATGAATGAGCGCTTACGGAGGGTTAGCTCTGAGGTGTAGGAGGGAGTTCTGGAAGCTGCCAGGCTTTTGGTCTAGAGTGATCTCCCATAGGAAATTGATGACCCTTATCTTTTGGTCTTCTGCATCAACGTTCGGCGTAATCTCAACTAAGCACGCTCTGTTTTCGTTGTCTTACCCAAAGGATGCAGCTTGTTTACGAGGTACGAAATACCTATCGACCGTTGCCCATGCCGTCATGCTGTGTGAGGAATCTGCATGTGAAAACACCCGTGCCTTGCATCCCCCACGTTGAGGCAGATCATGGAGTTGAGTGTGAGTTCCAGCTTGATGGGCCCTGTCTGGGACAGGAATGAGACTGTTTCGTCTCATCAAGCTGCTGAAAAAACAAAGTTTGTTTCCTTCAAGCATCCTGCCTGTTTAAGCAAAGACAGAAGAGCCAGCCAGCCCTGTCGAGAGAAGATCGTTGGAAGCTTCTCCTCTGTTTCCCCCTGTCAACTTGGCGTTATCCCCGCGCCGCTTTCCATCTCACCCACCATTCAAGTCCGAACACCACCAGCACCAGGCCCCCTGCCCCAACGCTGACCGCAACACCACCACAGACTTGCTTGCGCCGTTCGTTCCATACGCGAGGCTCTTCATGCAGAGATCCCATAGTGTAACCACTCGTTCCTTGGCGTACATTCCAGCCCGAGCATCTTGGGAATTCTTCTCAGGAACTGCTGCAGGCGGCAGGCCGTACGGTGTTAAAGGGGGTCAACATCACATGGTGATGGGCAATGTGTATTGTCGGGTGGCGGGATGAAAAGAGATACGCTACACACCCTCTTGGTATCTCCTAGTGCTGCGGCTGATTTACAGTACTTGATATTGGAATCAAAATGTCCATTCCCGGCGAGGAAGGGGGCGCCCAAGATGAGATGACAGGCACAGACAAGACAAGACAAACCCACCGCCGCACCGAAGCTTTTCTGTTAGCCCGTGACACAGCATTCCCACTGTTGGGCAGCACAGCTTACCCCAGAAAACCGCCATTGGGCCGTGGGGAAATGAGGGGCAGCTCGTTGGTGTAGCGTCCGCTGTCGAACGACAAGCAAGCCCGTCAAAAAAACAAAAAAAAGCCACTCACCTGCAGCCGTCGTTGTGGATACGAACTCGGAGAAAGAGTCGCAAATAGCAACACCAATCTTTCCCACAACGGCAAACTCGGTGAAAGTTGGCAAGAAAAAAAACAACCTACATGATGCCAAGATATATACACCTAGCTCCCCCGCCCAATATTGGTACTGTACACGAATCCGGAAGGACCCTGACGCCGCAACGTCGTCTCCCCAGGCCCCCCCGCGATGTGACATTGACACCGCTGGGCTGAATTGATCGCTCGGACTGGTCAGCCGGACCACAGATTGCGGATCACAGGGTTTCTCTGTAATATACTGAATGTGGAGCACTTGGACCATTTTAGCAGGCATCATGCAAAAAGGCTGCCTTGTTGGCAGCTCAGCTCCAGGAGCTATCACGGCTTTGGGCCCTGGTGATGCATGCTGCCAAGGAGTGCCGCCTCTGGACCTTTTGCAACACTCGCCAGGGATGGGAGCCTGGTGATTTTGGGCCCCATGGGTACAGCGAAGAGGGATCCGACCTTCCGGGGTGTCTGGTGAAGGGTATAAGAATGAGCTGGATCCCCACCAACTTGTCGGGAAGGATTCACCAGACAGGTCTGTGAAAGTCGTCGACAACATGTTGAACCTCAAGACCATCTCGGCTGGCCTCGTTGCCGGAGCCGCCTTCGCCTCGGCTCAGTGCACCATCCCTACTACGCCCCTCTCCGACGACATCCCCTCTCACTTCCGGATCCAGGTCCAAAATGCTAGCCGGCCTGAAGTGCACAACAAGTACATGAACCTGTTCGAAGCTGGTGGTGGTGACCAGCATTTGTTCATCGGGCCAGTTGGTGAGCCCACATACGACTTCACGCTGGTGGATGGTGTCGTGTTCAACGTTCGGAAGAACATTCGTCTCGTCATTGGCGGAGAGGTGAGCTCTTGATTCCTGTCTCGTTCCCAGACATGACTAACACTGCCCACACAGTGGTCCGAAATCGATCACACCACCAAGCTGTTCTCGACTGCCCGTCCGGATCCTGACGCCATTTTCCAACCCACATATGCTTGCAACCCGGACACCGGCCTCCTTCAGGTCGAGCTGAGGTTCGTTCAGTGGGAGGGTGAGCCTCTTGGTGGTCACATCTGTGTCCGCCACTCCTTCGACGGCTCTCACGAGTTCCGTTATGACCCGCCCGGCAACACTCGTAAGCTTTCTCCCTACCCAATCTTCGGAACCGTTTCCCTAACAAATGCCTTGTAGTCATCGACGTCAACAGAGAGTGCATCAAGGTAACCTTGGTGGTCCTCCCCACCCTCGACGGCGGCCCAAGCACAACCTTTTCCACCGTGACAGTCAGCTCGACCTCGTCCTCCTCTTCCGTCGTGCCTCCTTCCTCGTCCTCGACCTCGACCAGCACCAGCACCAGCACCTCCACTGCCCCCACCTCCACCTCCACCTCCGGAGTTCTCCCCTACACCGACATGACCTCCCTCGGTTGGCGCTACATCGGCTGCGCCCCGGAGGAGCGCTGGACTACTGACGGTTCATTCCGCACACTGTCCGGTGCACTGTTGGGGTCCGACACCATGACCAACGAGGCTTGCATGGCCTTCTGCGGCGCCAATGGTTGGGCATATGCTGGTACCGAGTGGAGGCGCGAGTGCTGGTGCGGAAACAGCTATGCGCCGACCAGACAGCCTCTGACGACGCTTGTCAGTTTGGCCAAGTGTGATTACAGGTGCAGTGGTGACAGCGGCCAGTTCTGCGGTGGTGATGCTTGGTTGAGCCTGTATGCCAAGTGCCCTACTGGTGGGCCTTGCGAGAATGCTGTTTTCACATAAGTCTGTCTGGCAGAGATCGGGGGGGATGTAATGAAGGGATCTAGTGATGGATGTAATAGAGTGTGTTAATTATACCAAATAACATCACAGTCCCGTGAAGGGCTTTCGTTGATGCATGTCGACTGATCGTGATCGGTATTCTATGTCAATTCTGGCGACGATGTTCGATTTGGAAAATCCAGAAGGTGCCATGGATCCAAGCTCGAGGCAAGTTGAAGCTTCGACAAGGGATTGCCCAAGTTTCCGACATTTGCAGCAAAAGGACGTGCTGATCTCGATATTTGGAATTGCGTCTGGGGAATTGTCTCAAAATAGTATCTGATTTGAGATCGCTCGCCACCTGCTTCTCCGGCGCCATCGCTGTCGTGCAGTTGTGCAATGATGAGGAATCAACCAATATTCTGCCGGTCTTCTGGAATTGTCTCGGGGAACACGGGCTTACCGTAACGTCAGCAATTGGACACTACAATTGGCTCGCTTAGGTCTCAAGCCTTCACTTACCGTAAGATCGCGTAATCCACCTCCTTCGCGTCATCGCCAAGATCGGCCACCAGCATCGAGAACCTCCTAAAGCTCGGTGACAAATCCCTCTCTTACATCATCACTCATTGACAGCCGGCAAGCAGTCCAAACTCGCAGCCAATTCCACAGCCATCCACACACCTTTTCTTTGAAACCAGGCTTGTGACTCTCTGTAACTTGGCTGTCGGAGTAATTCGTTCCAATAACCAAAAAGCCCGTTATAAGCCTCCCCTCCCCAGCCACATCCCACCCCGCACCTTTTGTTGAAGATGTCATTCCGACTCCTCGCCCGCCCAGCTACCACCACAGCTTTCCGATCCGCTCTCCGAACAACAACAAGAACATCGTCACCATTACAATCACTGCGCCCTGCGTTCCCTCAAACAACCCCAACATCCTCCGTCACTAAACCAAGAGCCTTCACAACCACAACCCCCAAAATGACGGTCCACATCTTCGAAACAGCCGGCCAGTTCAAGGAGGCCGTCGCCGCCCACCCCGTCGTTGTCGTCGACGCCTTCGCTACCTGGTGTGGCCCGTGCAAGGCCATCGCACCCCAGATCGCAAAGTACGTCCTCTCACTACATCACGCCCTGCTTTCAAGGTTCTTTTTCTTTTGTCTACTACATCACTCCTGATGTCCCAAGCAAAATACTAACAGGCTTTGTGTCAAACAAACAGGTGGGCCGAGGATCCCGAATTCAAGGACAAGATCTACTTTTGCAAGTTCGACGTCGACCACCTCCCCGAACTCGCTCAGGAGCTCGGCATCCGCGCCATGCCCACCTTCATCTTCTACAAGGACGGCGACCGCGTCGACGAGCTCATGGGCGCCAACCCCCCCGCGCTGCTGAACCTGCTTAGGAAGTACCTCGGTGGGAGCGGTGCTGGTGCTAGCAGTGGTGGGGAGCACCCTGAGCCTCCTTCGCTTTAAAGACGAGGGATGTGGAAAAGGGAAGGGGATAGAGCGGAGGGAAGAATAAATACCCAGCTTGCATGCAGATAAGAAGATGAAGAAATTAAGTTTGTGGAACTTGTAAAGATGTCTCAGGTTGTGGGAGCTGCTTTTGTGTGTGTCTGACATGTGAAGGATGATGTTCCCAATGTGAAACTCAACACTACCATCTAAGCTCTTTCGCACCTCCAGCGCCCCCTCATCTTCAAATATATGCCCTCCCTCCCAAAGCTTATACCATGTTAGCTTCCGAGACTTCGTCTGGTGAAACCATCTTGCTTTCTGCGCAAACCCAATTCCTACTTCCCTTGAGACATACAACAGCGGCGCAAAGTAACCATACTGTTTTTTTTTATTACAGGGGAAAAATGCAGCAGCCGGCAGGTATTGTGGTTAGAGGGGCAATGAGGGGCAAAAAAAGGGAAAGAAAAAGGTGGGGGCCACCCGGGGATTGAACCCGGGACCTCTCGCAAACATTGCTGTAGGGTGTTACCCTAAGCGAGAATCATACCACTAGACCAGCGGCCCTTGAATCCACTTGATGTCTTTGCAGGGTGATTTTGGGATTCAAATAAGAGATGAATGATCAGATCTCTGCTTGTTCTTGCAGACTCCAAGGGGTTCATTCGAAGGCATCAACGAGGTCTTTGATGCGCGAATTGTCACTATTCTGTCATAAATTGGCCACATGGTTCTCTTCGATCTTCAAGAGAAACATTCGCACCGACGTCTTGCACAATATGGTAACTTGCTTCAATTTTCACTCCCCCACGCGAATCGTCTCCCCTTCTAAAATGCCGGTATATCTCCCCTTCCATGCCTCCACCAAGTAATGATGTGCCCGCCGTGTTTCCGCCGTGCGAGTAACAAACTGGGAAAAAATGCACAAAAAGCCAACGCGACTCCATCCCTCCCGTCCCGTCTCTATTTCCGTTCAATTTTTTCCTTCCTCCCGAAATCTCTATCAAAGGGACCGGGACGAAACCGAGAGATGAAACCGTTTTACATACATGAGGGGGGTATCGTGCCGTGATCCTGACAAATTCAAGCCAAAAAAATGGGTATAAACAAAATAGTAAATGACAGCAGAGAAAGAGAAAAGGTGAATAATTCGAGGATATTTGGTGAGAGATGAAAGCCTGCTATGATATGAGGGAGGGTTTTCCAAAGCGTGGAGTGATGAACTGATGGTAGGAGGTAAGATGGTGGTGGGCATGGCTGATCCGGATGACTGGTGTTGTAGGTTTTTGGTGTTTCAAGTTTTTTGTAAGGGTTGGTAGATGTGTTAAAATGTAGGAAAAGAAAAGGTAATGAATGAATAGTGGTCGGTGGTGATAGGAAAAGTCCGTCGGTGTGTGAACAGGTAAGGAAATGTCAAAAGAGTGTAGGTGTGTATCAGGATCAGCCATAACCATTCGCAACTTCTTCATCGCTTAGCCTCTCTCCTCTCCCCTCAACCCTCAAGAGCTCATGCGCTTCAGCGTCAGGCTTGTGCGCCTACCATCCACTGATGAGCGGGGTGTTATGGAGAGCAGCCTCGCGCTCCCGGCACTGATGTGCCTTGCATGGCCGTTGCCGAGGTTGATGCTTGTAGCTCGTTGCAGCCCGTTGCCTTCGTCAACTGGACTTTCAGCGCCGAGTACCTCTGCTTCATGGGTGCTTGCCGCATCCTCATCAAAATTATTGAGGAGACCCTCCCGACTCTTCATCCTGCCAACTGTATGAGAATGGACAAGAGTGGGCTGCTGGCCGACACTGCCCCAGTGGGCTTCCTCTTCCCAATCGCTCGACGGCCTTGCTTCGCCGGTTGACTTTCTATTCCAACCAGGCCTCTCGCTTTGCAACGGGGTAAGGCGTGCCAAGTAATCGTCCTCCGTGATTTCCATGTCCTCGTTGGCGTGATCGTTTTCTTGTAAGCGCCCACTGTCAGATTCGGGTGTGTATCGCTGTAGCTGCGCATGGGAGCCGCGTTTCATGACACTCGACGACTTCCGCTTTTTAGCCAACGCTCCCCCTGAGAACCAGGAAGCCTCAGAGTCAATGGATGCTAGCGACATGGCCTGAGGTTCAGGCGAGACACCAGCAGGCTCATCCGGGTGGTTGACTGTAGACGGGGTGTTGCGCATATCTTCAAGTGACCGGGGGTCCGTCATGGGAGTATCATATCGTTCGGCGGGAGGCGTTGGTAACTGATCTGGATCCTCATCGGGCTGTGGGAGATCAGGTGAAGTTTCGGCGATGGGGGGGATCACGTCAACTTCTGGCGATTGGATTCTCGAGTCCGGTGGTGACATTGGAGACTCTGGTAAGTCTTCGCGGAACCGAGACATGGTTCGTTTCGGTACTCCTGAGCTGACCCGTCGCGGTATGAAATTAGGTGGCGGGGTTGGTATCTGAGACGTTTGCATAGAGTCCCTCGACGTGTTCGAGAAAGACGACGGGCCTGCAGAGTGACGCCTGTTCTTGCCCCATCTGAAAAATGAGGCCCAGGACAGTGGGCCTTTAGAACCACTCGTCTCTGACCCTTTCTTCAGCGATTCCGTGTTTTCGGTACGTGTTTCTGAGCCGAGTGGTGACTTTGAACGCCGCAATTTAGCATGCAGGAAGGAGCTTCGAGATCTTGGGCTTGCTAGTGGGGGTAGAGGCTCTTCCTTCGGCGCCTGTGGTAGTTCGGGTGTCTGCAATGGGATGCTGTCAACTCGGTGAAAGGCGGCGAGAGGAGGCACACGCGGTTCGTCAATGGCAATATCATCACAGTCGGTGCTGAGGGGCTTTGCCTGGGCTTCTTTCAGCTGATCCTGAGAGTCCCGTATCCTAGTCGAAGTAACAACAGCAGAAGTAGCATTGGCTCCCAAATCCGGAATCTCACGACCTAGCACTCCTCTCTCCAAGTTTGGAGGCGAGTCTCTCCCCTGTGCCTGAGCTGCAGCTTCAGCAGCCCGCTGCTTTTCTGCCCTCTTTGCAAGTCTTGCTTCGATCTTCTCTTGTTCAAGTTGTCGTTTTCTTTCTCTTCTTCGTTGATCTCGTTCCATGAGCTCCCGCAGGTCGCTAGCACTCAAGTCATCAGCGAGGTTGGCAACCCGCTTATGGGCTTTGAGAGTAGCCTCGGGGATGTTGGCTGGCGATTTCCGGTTCTCATTCTGTCGTTGCGATGGTTTCCTGGCAAGACCGGTGCCGTCGCCAGTAAGCCTGGGATGTGTGGTGCAGCGTATTGTGGGGCGTGGTGCTAGGGCCTCTAGTGCAGAAACCCTGAATGACATGAAATCCGAATCTGAAGAAAGCGCCGAGTCAATTGATCCTGGTGCTGGAAGGGATATTTCTGAAGACCGATTTCGTTTCTCCCAGTCCGATCCTCGAACTATTCCCATGCCTGATTTGACCCTCCGGCTTTCTTTCTTCATAGGGCGCCCGGCCATCCAGTCCTCAGCAGCGGGTCGGACAGGTATCAAGTTGCTCATGGCCCTGATTTCAGCCTCACGCTGATGGTCAACCTCTCTTTTCTGCTTCTTGCTTGACTTTTTCCGCGGTAAATGATCGCCATCGCGCTTATTGTGAAGCGTGGGAACACGCCGTAAAATTTCCTCCTCAGCAGCTCCTAACCCGACATCGAGCTGTTCTCCGTTGCCATCATTTGCCACTCTTGAAGCAGCGGGCAAGGATGCGCCTGCTGCCCGTTTGTTCTTGGAGCTCTTGGAGCGGCCCACCTGGATGGAGTCATCACGACCAGGCGAGAAACTGTAGGTTCGTGCTCGCCGTTGGAGCTTCTTAGGCTCGATTCGCTGCTTCTTGATTCCCTGGCGCTCTGACATGGAGGGGAACGCTGATATCATGGCATCGGGGAATGTCTGAGTTCGTGGTGGTAATGCGGATTCGGCTCGGCCACGGAACTGTTCGATATCGGATGCGTTCTGATGGGCTCGCTTCCAGCGGCTCTTCCGCCGAAATAGCCACCCCATGCTTGTGATCTTGACCAAATTATGATGAAGACTGGCGTGGGCTGTGAGACTGGCGACTGGTGAACTCTATAGACGGTGACAGGCGGGGAAGATTCATCCTGAAGAATATCTCAAGGTGACGCGTGGGTGGAATGGGAGCGCGACTGGCAAATTCGTCAGACGGTCGGAATGTCTCTAAAGCATGCTTCAACGGCGAGACAAAGTGGGCGTGTCCAGGTGTTAATTGCTGAGCTGTGAGAGTGACGGAACGGAGGTCCAGTGGTGCGAGGCTGAGCTACCGGGACCTTCGATAGCACGGGATTCTTATCCACAGCTGCGTGGCAGTGGAGTAAATCGACGGTGGATAGCAGGCGATCGAGATTGTTGATGGCTGTGGTCGTGTTGCTTGGAATGGAGGTGTGCTCCGAATATGCGAGGGAGCTCGTCGAACGCGAGGGCAGAGGTGAAAAAATGGATCGCCAGGCGATATTCCTATGCTGTGCCTTCAGGGCGGGAAGAAGTGTCTGAGAAAAGGTTGTTCGGGAGGGCCCACGTATTTGACACAGGGCGTTGCAGCTGCTGGCAGGGCCCAAGGAAAAAATAAGAATTGAAGTGACAAGGGAGGGTTCCGGGTACCTTGCTTGCGACGTGCTTGTTGCCCCCCTGCCAAATTCTTGTTGGTCGACTGCAGACTGCCTGACAGTCTCTTCTGTGAGAAACGGAGGGTTTGAATGAATGCTCCCCCCGTTATGAAATCATGTCACTTATTGTCTTCTCTCCAGAAGACTGATTCGTTCACTGAGGAATTGGGTTCTGCTAAATCCCCTCCGTTTGCCCCAACCACTTTCTTGGTTGACCCAATCACATTCTCAGGCCAGTCCATGAGCCATCGACCTCCAAACCTCCGATCCAAAACGCCCTGGAGACACTGCCAAACCGCGGCGACGGACCTTTAGCC
Source organism: Podospora pseudocomata (assembly GCF_035222375.1). Taxonomy (NCBI): domain Eukaryota; kingdom Fungi; phylum Ascomycota; class Sordariomycetes; order Sordariales; family Podosporaceae; genus Podospora; species Podospora pseudocomata. The sequence continues at coordinate 3,432,464 of NC_085890.1, read as the reverse complement.
GGCCAGACTGGCGGAATTCTGTACCAGCACCTCAGCACCTTAGACCCCGAAGTCGGACTATTCCGCTCATGTTGTATGGGATGATGGCATTCATGAAGGGCGGCGACATCTTTCCCCTCCGTTTTCCCTGGACCCCGCCGTTTCTCGTCATCTGAACCCTGAAGAGGTTTGGTTCGGCTTGGCACTGCCCCACTGCAACGGTTTTGTGGGCTTGTGAGTGCCAGGGGTCTTTTCAGCCTTCAGTTGGCTCCACTGGTCGCTCCACCAGGCCAACCCCAACACTGGCTTCTTCTCGAGCTTCTCAATCAGAAGATCGCGCGATCGCTCAAAGCTGCCGTGTATCTCTTGAGTGATTTTGCCGGTGGTATGTATTTTCTGGGCCTCTAAAATGGGCCCAGGAGACTAATGTACACAACACCTAGCGCATTGCACTGGTCATGAAGAATATGGAAGAGAAATAGATGCTCGTATCCGTCTGGCCCGAGCACGATAGGTACGCATGCAGCTCGGTTCTCTCACAAGGTGTGAGGTCTAGTTCTCGTTTGCCATGTACGTCGTCACAAAACGGAAAGGCTCGTTCAGCGACATCGTCGATAGGTATGCATTTCCCTTGTCACATTACCCCGGCCAATTATGTCATGAAGAGCCGATAGGGCAGTCGCCACAGGAAAGCTTCCCCAATGTCACCCTCCAATGGACGCTTTGGCGTCATCTGCTCCCTTGAACACCAGCGAGCTGCGTGGATGGTGACGGCGACTGTGTGCTGATCCCCCTGCCGAGGACACACCTGGGCAGCGTTGCTCACAAAAACCGGATGGGGGTTGCAATCGTCTCGCCATGTGCCATCATGGGTCTCTGCGCGTTTGCCAAAGTCGCTCTCCGCTCTCCGTTCTCCGCAAGCACCTGCATGCACTACCGTCAACCCGCAGGCCCCGAAGTCCGCAGAGCAAAGGGACGTTCCAGCGGGACTTCCGAGAGCTTTGCCAGCCTGACACGTGTTTTGCTCCCACACAGTTTGACGGCTACCCTGAACACTATTGCGAGATGGACACAAATGCTGCAGGGCCCAGGCTCTTGTTGCGTGGGGGGGGGGGAGCAAGACATGGTTCTATTAACACCAACCAGAGTTGGAATCAAGCTTGAGTGAGTCTCCAAACTCATCATGCAGTGTCGAACCTCGACCATCTCGCCTGCCAGCTTTCGGCACTATCCGCCCACGCTAGGCAATTCTGATAAGTGATGCAACATGCACCAGGCTTTCTGGATAGGTTCACGTGCGGGGATTAGATGGAGAAACCGTCTCTGTAGTTTCAATAGATTTAGTTGCATGGGCGAGTTCGATCTGACAACTCTTCAAACTGATCAAACTTCTGAGATAGGGCAGTCTCCGGAATCCCTCCCCATCACACCTGGCAGATGAGTACTGCGAAAGGATGACCCGACAGACAACAGGAGTGGCTGCAAGCCAACGCCATGATGTTTCACCATTCAGCCCTCCCGCACCCACACAACAAATCAAGAGACACTGCCGTTCCGTTTTGTTTCCATTATATCCCAGGTTCGATAGACTGGTCCGCAGATCCAGACCTGACGCGGACGAGATCTTAGCATGGTCATTATTCCAGCCATACGAAGGGTTTAATCTCAGCAGTCTAACCTCAGCCATAGGGCAATGTGGCACAGCGAGGAATTACATTCGAATAACGGCTGCGCATGGAAGGCCCGGAGAAGAATCTCTCAGCGGAGGGCCGCCTGGCCATGATTAATTTCTGATTCTGCAATGCCAGCATGAAAACAGGCACGCGCCCGTCGTATAGAATGATGCCAGCCTCCACAGAGCGGATGCCTGCGGCTTTTCATCTCAAAATGGGCTTCCAAGGCATTGCCATGTGGCTAGGATTGCGGCCTTATGCGGTGCGTTGATGGTCTGGCTGCGATCACACTATGGCAATCTATCGATATGCTGTGTCAGGACATGTGCGACGTCTAGTAACAGGCAAAGGGTAGATTCTCTGACGGTTCGACAAGGGTTGACCACAGTCCTGGGCCTGGCTCGGCATTGATGATGTGCCACCAGGATGAAGTCGATGGCCCGGGGTCTGTGGATGCATGATACTGGTTGCCCAAACCATAGATCTGTGTACAGTCCGCCATGTGAAGAAAGCCCACAACTTGCTCGCCATCGTTTGGCACTTATCTGGCCTCAGGCTTTTTGTCGCCATAAGTGGTCATATGTTTGTGACGTTTCTACCAACCATTGTGTGGTTGAACGATTGAGTCCCAGCGAACTTGGCGCTGCCCTGCTCAACTTTGGCTCACATCGCCGTAGTCCAGCTCAAATCGCCATGCCTTGAATATAACCACAACATGCAAATCAATTCTAAGAGGGAAACAAGCCCTCTTCAGTGTCATTGTTCAGCCTTCTCATGTTTAATGGCATAGTTTAATGTGATGGTTTCATTTGCTGCATTAATTTAGCTTTGCTGAGTTGATTTGATTCAACCTAATTCGACCTGTTCCTTTGAACTCTGATCCTTCGAGTTTTGTGAAAGTGGGAAATCTTCCAATAACTTCACAACTTCCCTCTACAATTACCAACCTCAGCGCGGGAAAAAGGGCATTGCTAGACTCGAGAGCCTTAATTCATTTATTTCATTCATTTTTCCGTTTCGTCATAGCTATATGTTAATAAAGCAAAAGCTATAGGTATCTAAAGTCTCTGGTCCGAATGTGCGCGCTGGTAAAGTTTCTAGTCCTATTGAGTGTAGCTTTCCAGATTTGATTTGGGTATTCTTGTTTCCTTTCCACAGATATAAAAAGCGTAGCTGGTAATTCTTCTTCGATTCTCAGCTTCCACCTTTCATCACCTTCACCTTGGCTGAGTCGATCAGCACCAAAATGCTATCACCTCTGGACGCTGAGAATCTCCAGGCCCTGGGAGGTCTCAGCGGCTTCACATGCGCCGTTGAACCATTTCGGCGACAAAGAATACTGGCATCTCCCTCTCACTCCACCCAACTCGCCAGAATCTTCAGAAGCATTTTTCACCATCCCCGATGCCCTCATTTCACTGGAGACTCTGATGTCGGTCGGACTGTCCACCCAAAAGGCGCAGGAGCTCTGGCAGAAGTGGATTAATTGGCACCTAATAGACGAGGTATCGTCCGCAAGGAGTGGCGCAAAAGAGGATGGACTCAGCATTATATTTATATGCTTGGCTTGCGATCTTTAGATGTTCCAGAAATCAAGAGTACCAATTTGATATTGAGTAAACCGAGCAATTTGCATGTACCGAGGCTGAAGTCAATGTGGATATTCAGCCTGCAGGGATTCAGTTTCCCGAGCAACACCCCACCAAATTTCGTCAACACGGCCCACCCAAATTATCAACGGTTCACCACCACACGTGGCGCATCTTCAACACCGCGACCAGAAGTCAATTCACCACCCGGCACTCGGCACCGAAGCCAGACTCAACCTGCTGGTGCCCCCGTACTACGACTCCCTCCCCGATCTTGCCGTCTACCCCGAAACCCGCCAATTTCCCCTCGAAAACTACCTCGACGTCCGGCGCACCTCGCGCTCCCCCCCATCCGGGCCGCCATCATGTCCTACAACCCCCGCATGTCCATCATGCCCGGCAGCCTCCCCCCCGGCTCCGGCGCCGGCGCCTCCTCCAAATCCCGCGCCGCCAAAAAAGAAGAAGAAGCCGCCTACGCCAACATGCGCCTCCCCGACCGCGAGATCGTCGGCTGCATCAACGAGCTCGGCATCTCTTTCACGGTTCAAGATCTCCAAAAGCCAAACCCGATTCAAGTCCAGATGATCTTTGAGTGGTTCGGTGAGCTCCTCATGAACAAGACCCGCGCCACCGTCGACCCTGCCATGCGCGCTGCCGCCGAGGACATCGTCGGGGAAGACCTCTGCGATGCGCTCATGCCGGCCGATACGAGGAACCTGTTGGGTTTTTTCAGGAACTTGAGGATATTGATGGAGCAGTGCGGGGTGCATGATTTCAATTTTGGGGATCTGTACAAGCCGACGCATGATCGGTTGGTCAAGTTGTTGAGTTATGTGATTAATTTTGTGAGGTTTAGAGAGTCGCAGACGAATGTGATTGATGAGCATTGCAATCGCGCGGAGCAGACAAAGGCGCGGATTGAGCAGCTGTACCAAGAGAATCAGAACATGGAGGGGCAGCTGGAGGACATGAAGTTCACGAGAAAACAGATGGAGGTGCAGGTGGCGGAGAAGACGAAACGGAACGAGGAGCTGAAGCACAAGTTGCTTGAGCTGAGGAAGACGCAGGAGAAGGTCGCCGCGAGGTGGGAGGAGGCAAAGATCAAAAAGGCGGAGATGACGAAGGAGCTGGAGGATAAAACTACGACAAAGGTGATGCTGAAGCAGGAGAGCGCGAAGCTGAAGCCGTATACGCTGCAAAGTCCGTCGGCTCTGCAGAGCTCTTTGGCGGAGTTGAGCAATACGCTCAATGGGGACAAGGCTCATATTGATAGCCTTGACAGAAGGGCGAGGGCGCTGCAGACGTCGACGGACTCGTTTGCGGTCGTGACGGGGGATGTGGCGAGTTGTATCAAGCTGCTGGAGGAGATTGGGGTGGAACTGGCAAAGGAGGAGGAGGAGAACGCCAAGAACGCGAAGCAGAGAGACGCGCTTACTGAGCGTGGAGCTAGCGTCCGCGAGGTTGAGCGGACGGAAGCCCTTCTCCAGAGGCAACTGGCCAAGTGGGTGGAAAGGACTGAGACGTTGAGAGCGCACAGCCAAGAAAAGGCTCAGCGGGCGAAGGAGTCCATGGAGGAGTTGAGGGCGGTACACAAGAAGCTCACAGAGGAGAGGTCAGAGAAGGGCAAGGATATTGAGAGGAGGAGAGTGAGGATCGAACAGATTGAGAAAAAGGTATGTTCCAGATTGCACTCTTACATGGTCATCAGGCTAACGCCAACTGTTCACAGATGCTCGACCTCAAAGAGAATATCGAAAACGAAGTGCGGGCTGCGTATGACGAGTACCTCAAGATGGAGTCTCATATCAAGCTGTACATCACCGAGATGGAGCAAGCCCTCTAAGGAGCCCTTGCTGATTTCACGTGTCATCTTGTTTGTTTACACACACACACACACATATATATATATATATGGTAAAAGCTTTCGGAGGACTTTAGGATGGCACGGCTGTTTTCTATTTGGTTTGTCAGGATTATCAGGATGCAGAGATACCACGGGACGGCGTCGGCGCTAGCATTGGACTTTTTTTGCTAGAGAAATTGGGTATCAATACGTATGTTGTTCTCCATGGCGGCACCATGTTATGTCTTACATCGGAAAAGATGTTGGCTGTTTGCTCAACTATGCACGGCAGAGGAGAACACGTTTTTCGTTGCTGTTCCAGGAACACAGCAATACAAATAGAAATGTAACCTACGTGGCGACACCTACTGCTGTCAGGCCTCCCAATTTCCCTCTTGAAAGCGGAACCATCTTCCGAGAACCTTGCTGACTTCAATGGTTTTGCCTGTCCAGCCGGTTCCTTCGAGATTGAGTCCTGCTCTTTTTGAGCTGCCGCTCAACACAGGCATCTTCTCTGACAGAATATCCTCTGCGTGTTGAGTATCCCCACCAGCCTCGTCAGGAGAGGAAGTAGAGAGAGGAGCCTCCACGATCACGGCCTTTAACCCCGCCTGCTTCGCAGCTTCGACCAGCACAGCGGCCGTACCATTGACGCCCTGAACACTCCACTCGCTCGTATGCCGATGTGACCCCAGGAATCCGTACACCAGGAGCAAAGGAGTTGTGTGGTTTGCTCCGGATGACGACGACCTAGGCGCGGCCGTGCTTGTGGGAGGTGCCGAAACAGCTGTCGTGTCCTGAAGGGTGAAAACGGAGAGAAAAGCGCGGAGGTGTGACACGGTTGGTATGAATACTGTCCGTATGTGCCGTGTGACTGCCAGCTGGTACAACGGGGGCGGAGTTAAGAGACTAGGCGCTGATGCTGTGTGGTTTGGGGGGGATGATGGTTGGTGGGGAGCTTGACCGAGATGGTCTGGGCCGGCGTCTGTGTCAGGATCTGCTGTGGCTTCCGACTGCCGCTGGTGGTGTTGTTGGGTTTGTAACTCCTGTGTGAGAGTGGAAAGGAACTCGGCACGATCGCTGCAGATGAGGAGGGTTGTTGGGTAGGTGCAGTGGTGGATTATGTAGTGGATCAAGGTTGATGGCAGGGCGGGGGACAGAAAGAGGGGATCCATCTAGATAGATGAGATGATCAATGCCGTGTGGTGTGAGAGAAGGCCTCCAGATGCATCCTCCTAAGACAGGTCGTCGATCGGAGTGATGGTGAAGTGGGCTCATGAGTGGACCGAGCCGTCACCGGGACGTGCTGCCGTCAAGGCGAATGCCCCGCTAAGGTCAACGGGCGTTGGAGTGTTTAGCTGCATAGCGCCCTTTACCCCACCAAACGCCGCGACAGTTGGCCCCAGCTCCACGGTTCCAGGTTCCCAAGCAGCAAGGTGGACAGGGGAGCACGTCACTTGCCCAAAGCCACTGTCTACACCACAGTGCCTAGGTGTGCGACAATCACCAACTGCGTGTGGTCTGGTTTTGGGAAAAGAGGAACCGCAGCGCCGAACAGACATAATGGAGTCGATAGCTCGTATATCGAGCTTGCTCGAGAATGGTGAGCCTCTGGAAGCAAATGCTAATCATGCGCCGTTACTAATTCCGCCCTCCATCCACCAGCTCGAGAGCTCACCCTCGATGCCGCCTCAGCCGCCAGAGGCTCGAGAAGCTCCTTCAAGCCGCTCGACCGTAGCCAAGTGAAGAAACTCCTCGACAGCCGCAATGATCGTGAAGTACTTGAGGGGTTACGGCGTGTCATCGCTGTGCGCATTCCCTCCCAAGTCTCTCCCAGCTCCAGCTGCTGACCACCAGTGTTTGCCTTCTTTCAGATGATGTACAAGGCGCTAAAAACCCTCCCCCTATTCTCCTCCGTCGTCAAGAATGTCGCGTCACCAAACCTCGAAATTAAGAAGCTCGTCTACATCTACCTAATACATCATGCCGAGCAAGAACCCGACCTAGCCCTTCTCTCCATCAACACGATCCAAAAGTCACTATCCGATACAAACCCCCAAGTTCGAGCCCTCGCACTACGAACCATTTCTGGAATACGAGTGCCAGTCATCAGTCAAATTGTGTCTCTGGCCATCCGAAAGGGCGCTGGCGATATGAGCCCATATGTTCGGCGCGCTGCTGCGCTCGCCATCCCCAAGTGCTATCGCCTCGACCCCTCACAACTACCGCAATTATTGGAATACATGACGACGCTGTTGGGGGACAAGCAATACTACGTGGCAGGCGCTGCGGTCACGGCATTCCTGGAAGTTTGCCCGGAAAGGATAGACTTGATTCACAAGAACTACCGAAACTTGGTCAAAATGGTAGTCGACATGGACGAGTGGAGCCAGCTATCAACCCTGCGTCTGATGACTGTCTATGCCCGGAAATGCTTTCCAAGGAGGGCTAGAGTGGAAGCTGGGGAGGAAGTCGTGTTCCTGGACGCCGACCTGGAGCTCCTTCTTACCAGTATCAAGCCTCTTTTGCAGTCCCGCAACTCTGGCGTGGTGGTGGCCGTCGCACGGTGTTACTCTGCCGTTGGGACCGCTGCTTACGTCCGGCAAGCTGTTGGGCCCCTAGTTGCACTTCTCCGAAGTGGACAGGATATTCAACAGGTTGCCTTGTTCAATATAGTGTCGATCTGTCTCGACTATCCAGCCGCCTTTGTCAAGTACGCCACACACTTTCTCGTCCGCGCAACCGACAGCCAACCAATATGGGAGTTGAAGCTTGAGGTCCTAACCCTCATCTTTCCTCATTCACCGCCACATATTAAGTCACTCATCCTCAACGAACTCGAGCACTTCAGCCGTGGCTCTGACAAGGGTCTCGTCAAGGAAGCCGTCCGAGCCATCGGCCGCTGCGCACAGACAGACACAGCCACCGCACCTCGATGCCTTCGCCTTCTTCTCGGACAAATTACTTTTCTCGATGGGACTCTCGCAGCAGAGTCACTCACGGTAATCCGCCATCTCATTCAGCAAGACCCCAGTTCCCACGTCGCGACTGTTGTTCGGTTAGCCAAGAACCTCGACAGCGCCACAGACCCCCAGGCCCGTGCGACCATTATCTGGCTCGTCGGTGAATTCTCTGGTTTGAACGGGGAGGACAACATTGCAGCAGACGTGCTGCGCATTCTTCTCAAAGAATTCCCATCAGAATCCGAGCTGGCAAAGAGGCAAATTGTTCTCCTCGCCGCCAAAGTCTACCTACACTACCTCAACCGCAAACTCGAAGCCCAGAAAGAGGCTGCCTCTGGCGAAAACGAAGCCCGAACGCCACCCGCCACCCCGGACCAAGAAGACGACGACCATCCAATCCCCAAACTATGGAACTACGTCACCGTACTCGCCCGCTACGACACCTCCTATGACCTCCGCGATAGGACTCGCCTGTACAAAAGCCTGCTCCAAGTCCCACAGCTAGCAACCCTCATGCTCCTCGCTCCTAAACCCGCTCCCCAAGCCCCGTCTCCCTCCGAAACGCGCAAGGGCTACACCCTCGGCTCGGCAGCTCTTGTCCTCGCTGGAGGGGGAACTATTCATGGGTTAAGGGGCTACGAAGACCTGCCCGAGTGGGTGGAAAAGGGGCAGGAGCCAGATGCAAAGTTGAGGGATAGAGAAGGCGATAACAGGCAGGATGATGGCAAGTATGGAGTTTATGACCGGAGGAACAAGGCGGGCAGTGTGCCGATTCCGGCGGCGGAAAGGATTATTGATGCGGGACAGGGGAGGTCGGCTTCCATGTCGGGGAGTGCCAGTCCAGCTGGGTCGTTTGGGGCGAAGAGTGCTGCTAATGGGGTGGGTGCTAAGACTTTGGATGATTGGTTGGCTGAGGATGAGGGAGGGGAGCAAGAGGAGGAGGAAGAGGAGAGTGAAGAGGGGGAGGGGGAGGAAGAGGAAGAGGAAGAGGAAGAGGAAAGTGAAGAAGAGGATGAGTCGGAGGAAGAAAGCAGTGGAGAGGAGGAGAGTGATGAGGATGCTAGACTTGTACGGCCTTCGTAGAAGGTCATGATTGGTCAAGTTGGAATAGGCAAGTTCAAAAGTTTGAGCATAGCGCTGATGATAGAGACGGCATCTTTACACATGGATGGTCACGAGGGGAAATACATGGATAAACTTTATTGTTTTGTCTTTTGGCTCTTAACCCTCTTGGTACTTCTATTCAACCCTAGATCCCAACCAACCTGATCAGGCCTGGCAATGAGCCAACCTCGCCACCAGCGTCCTTTCCAACCCAAGCAGATCCCCCGGCATAGGCTTGAGCGTCAAGCACTCCCTCACCACCTTTCCATATGTTGAGCCCATAATCCTGTCATTCAGTTAGCCAACCCACATCCGCATAACGAAAAGAAAAAGAAAAAGAAACTTACCTATCCAACTTCCACCCCGCCCTCTCCACCGTCTCCCCATCCTTCCTGATATCATCTTTGGTCGGCACAACCCTCGGATCATACCCCCTCCGTCCAATATCCCCCTTCTCCAACATCTCGAGCGTCTCCCACAGCCCCAGCTCCAACAACACAGCCCCCACCCCATAAAGGTCATACTGATTCCGGTAGGGCAGGTTGACATTATACCTATACTCCGGATGCTGGTACGCATCCAACGCGACAACCCTAGGTTGATTCAGCACTTTACCCAGCCCCTGAAGCGGGCGGATATGCTCCAGCGGCTTCGCAGCCACCTCAAGAACAGACGACGTCTCAATCTCCAAGCGAGTAGAGTGGAACCCCGCGAGAAAAGGGTTCTCAAAGTCCAGTCTTGTCGGGTCAGGCTCGCCGTCTCGGCTCTGGGAGGGAAAAAAGAGTATGTTATCGGCGCGGATGCGCTTGTGCATCCAGCCGGCCGTGTGCATCAAGTGCAGAGAGTTGAGAAGCTTTTGCGCCAGCTTGAACCGGACGCCAAGGTCGAGGGCCGGTTGTTGAAGGATGAGCTGCCTCAGGCTGGTGGGCATCCTTTGAGCGGCCGTGGTCTTGGGGGAGCGGACAACCCGGGGATCAACCCGGCCGGCGATCTTGGGGGGAACTTCCGTCCTGATGTGAGACGGGAGTTGGAAGACGATGCCAATGAAGTTGGAGTCGGTGTTGTCGTACACCAGACCTTGGGCGGTCGGCAAAAGGAGACCGTCGGGTTTGTCAGCGTGGAGAACATACCACTCCGACTTGAGGCCTTCGAGCTTGGTCTTGACGTTGACGGTCTTGGGGACGGGGACCCACTCGACGAGGACGAGGCGGGTTTGGTATTTGGTTGGATAATCCAAAAGACGGGCGAGGGTGGAGTGGGGGCCGAGTTTGTAAGGGGCGTCGAAGGAGAAGTCTCGGCGGGTGAAGATCTTTTGGGAGGGCATGTTGGGGCTGAGGCCGCGGCCATTGAGGACGGTGACGTCTCGGAGGGAGAGGGAGAAGCCGATGAATTTAGCGATGTCGCCGTAGAATCGCTTGGCGTCGGGGTCGATGGTTGCCTTTTGCTCGAACAGAGCTGCCTCGGCAAGACGTGCTGGGTCGTCAGGCTTCGAGTGGAGGCCCGTCAGGACAACCTCGTAGATTTTCTGGGCCGCTTCGTTGTTGGCCTCGCTGTCAGTATACAGCTGCAAGTCTCGGTTGAACTCGGTGAACCGAATGACTACATCCTCAAGCTCGTAGTCCTTTCCCACTATCACGTAACGGACAGTCTTGAGCAAGTTCAAGTGGTCGTTGATGCTCTTGTTGAAGGCAGGAAGTCCCTTGATGTTGAAGCGGCTGTCGACACCGCTGAGATAATCCGAGTAGTATCTCAAGTCCCTCGGCACATCGTCGTTTCTCGTCGCATACTTAGGGATCCTGTCGGGCCTCAGACCGTATCTTTTCTTGAGCTTGTCGGGATCCGAGAGTGTCTTGAGCAGGCTCACGAATTCCTTCAAGATACCCCTTGCCAGAAGTGGCTTTTCAAATGCGTATGCTTTGATCTTATCATCAGGCTTGTCCCGAGCGTCGAGCCACCCATCCTCCCAGGCATCAAAGATCTGGTGATAGGAGAGCCGTTGTTAGCATGAGAGTCTACTCTAGAGTGTTCCCCGGTGATATCATACTGCTCTCTGGAGTTCCACCCGTGCCCAAATAGAGCGAAGCTTCTTGTCGGCCTCAAAGAGAACCTGGGTCATTAAAAAGACCTCTGTACGTTTCCACCGTCAGCCAATATGCCCATTTTGCGCCCGAAAAGGGGCAATGTTTACCTTTGACCAGAGGAAAGAGGCCGGTCAAAGCGGCCGTGATCGCAGTCGGGTCAGCCATGGTTCAAGTTTTGTTTGTTTTTGAATAGACACAGAGTCCAAGCAGGTAAAGACAAAAGATCTCTGGCCCTCTATATGAATCTCACGAGATGGCGGGGCAGGTTGGCGGGGTCGAGTTGAGTGTCCATCGTGCCCTGACTGACTGTTGCATTGACGATGGGCTTGGCGCCAGTGGTTGTTGACTTTGTTATGCATGTCAGCGGCGAGTTGAGACTGTTGGTATGCGGCTGTGGCGGGCCGCGTCTAGCAACGTTGGGTTGACACATAACTGCATTTTGGGCGATAGGCAGGCAGCCGTCGAGGTTGGTCCGCGGTCAGCCCTGGTGGGGTGGGCGTGGCTTTGGTGAGACTATTTGGTGGATGCTGAAGTTGTGGAGTCGTACGGATCATGGATTATGTCTCGGCGCCTTGGCTGCAGTAATCACTGGTTTTCGTGGACGATAATTCAAACTGGCATTTGATCCATGAATGGATGTGGTGGAAGAGGATTGGTAAATGAGGGGCAAGCGCTGACAAAGACTGGGTCTGAGGGGATTTGGGGGGGCGAGTAAGGCTGCCTCCTTGGGAAGGCACGATGGTCTTGGACACAGGCTACAGCTGCAGCATGAACCAACAGCAAAGCTTGTGGCCATGAGTGGTAGAGTTGCTTATGGAAAGGGCCCAGGAAAGTGGAGATTATGCAGGTGACGCACGCCATCAGCTTTGAGATCTTGGCTTCCTATTTCTATCATTTCCAGACTGCCTGGATTGCAATGGTGAAGGGTTGGGCGCTTGGTTGTCAAACTGATCTCTGCCTTACCCGTCAAAGAGGGGCTTTTAGGTGAGTTTCCTCCCTTCATCTCAGAGACCGACCGAAGGAACTACCAGAGTAGTGGCATAAGAAAAAATAAACAGGCACATCACTTTTGAGGATGCTTATTCTCATTAGTCTGGACATGTCACACATTCCCACAATGCTCTTAAATCCTGCTGGTGATTGTCCTGGTAAATCGCCCCGAATTCAGATAAAGATTTTCAAGTATCAATCGTCCAAGCATAGTTCCGAATGCCACACCATAGGAGAAAGAAATGATAAATCCGAATCCGAGTAAATAGCTATCAAATAAAAAAGCAGAGGCTCAGTTCAAGAAGAATAGCCGCATTACATTACTCACTTGGAAAAATCGTCCGAGCATTACTAGACAAGGCCAACTGAATATGTATTGATGAAGCCGGAAAGAGCCTAAGAAACTGTAGATACTTGAGGATAAATCGTCCGAGCATAAATCATATATTCCTCAAAGAGGAGTCAGGTTTCGATTACATTGTCATCACTCAAGCTACAGTACTTGTTTATACGAAGTCGGCTGAACATGTCGTCTTGGACGATACTCTCACAAAAACAAAACAAGAAGAAATCATGGCAATCTTTTTATCATGTAACATGCAACCTGCACTACATGATGAAAAACGAGACCAGAGCACAGTGTCTGTCATAGTTGTCTTGCTGAGAGTGAAATCACCCACGCTCTACTACCTACGACCTTTGATGTCTTTCTCTAACACCACCCTTTCAAACAGGCAACGATTTCAACTTAGTCCAGGCGCAGCCGCATCAGAATTGCGTCCCAACATTGTTCCTAAAATCGTCCAAACATCACATCAAGTCGCACCGTGCTATCCAATTAACGCAGTAGTCAAAGGCGACGCTTCTCTCCTGCCTCTTTCCTTTGATGGCATCTATATACCGTAGGACGCTGCAGTTCGAGTATCATCTCGGTCACTAACCCTGAAATTTTCAGTTCTTTTTCAGCAAAGACCTCATTACGCGAGATTGAGATACGCTGCTGCATGGAGCCTACGAGGGTCATAGTAAGAAATACCATCTAACAAGTTGCAGAGTATTCAACATCCCAAGTACAGTTATATGTGCAACTGAAACGCAATGCTATATAACTTCAATCAGAGGTTTATCCTTACTTCCCGGTTGCAAATAGCAACTTATCTTTCCCAGACGCCTTAAACTAAACCCATCATCGACCTCAAAAAAGAGAAACGCATGTAAACGCCAACTTCAAAAAACACCATTTTTAAAAATGGCTAAATCCACCACGAAGGCACGATGTTTCCCCTTTCACAAAAATTCGTTTAGAAACGCTCAAGTCCGGCTACCAACGTCGACTATTACAAAGATTATCAGTATGCATACTTTATAAACAGCATGTAGACCAGGCAAAACTTACTTAAACGCAGAAGCAACCTTGGGCCTTTTAACAGGCGGCTTCTTCTTCTCCATCCTCCTCGCCTTGACCACCCTCTTCTCCACCTCCTTCTCCTCCTCATCAGAGCTCTCAGTTCCAGTAAAACCAAGCAGCATCTTGTCCTGAAACGTCAAAGGGGAGTTACTCCTACTTCTACCCCGATCAGCTTTTTTCCGGGGAGGAGGAGGCGACCGGCTTCTGGTGCGGCTTCTGGCGTTTTCACCACCGCTGCTGCTGTTCCTGCTGCGACTGCGGGTGGCAGACCGGTTGCGCTGGTCGTAACCGTGGGGGCGGTTGGACATTCGCCTGTTGGACTGGGGCTGCCACTCTCTTGGGCTGTCACGGCGGGAGGAGATCTTGTCGAGGGATTGGCCGCTGTGGTAGCCGCTGTCGTTTCTTTTGTTGTAGGGGACGCGGTCGTTGCGGTCACGGTAGGTACTCCCGCGGGGGGTGTCGGAGTGGCGGTCGTCACTGCGACGTTTGGTGGAGGGAAGCTCGACGGCGTTGGGGGACCAAGGGTCGGCGGTTATGTCGGCTGGGGTCGGGGGCGAGGCACTTCGGCGACGCTTTATGCCGCGGTCTCTGTCGCGGTCATCAGGATAACGTGACCAGCGGTCTTGGTTGCTGCTCTGGCCACGACGATCACGATCGCGTGGGGAGTCTTGATGCCTGGGCTGGTGGGGGGGCGAACGGCGGGAGCGGAAGCCGACATCATCGTCTCTAACGGAGCGGTCATCCCGTCTACCTCTTTTGTCTTCAAAGCTGTCATACTCGCTACCGTACCGGCTGTCAACTGGAGCCGGGGCGGGGGAGGCTGGCTGAGGCGGCTCATACTTGGGCGGCAACTTGATCTCAACAGAAGGGGAAAGAGGAGGGGTAGGCTCGTATGTGGAGTACTCAATCCTATTGTCTGGCGGAAACGTCCTCCTCACCATGCCAGGGTAGTGACGAAAGATGGGGTCATTCTTCAGCCTCTCCCACTCCTCCTTGTCCCGCACCGACTTGCAAAAGTCCATCAAGTCATACTCATTGAAGTACTTTGACTTGATGCACGTGGCATTGTAAGCCGGTGGGATGGTGGGATCTTCCGTGAAGTGGAAGGGGAGTGGGATGCCAACGGGGTCGGCGGGCTTTGGGTCCAGGTCTGGGAAGACATGCTTATTGTCCACCACAAAGTCCCACTCATTGGGATCTTTGGGTGGACTTGGCGACCCGGCCCTCCCCCGGCGTTTCTTTTGGCCTTCACGGCCCTCGACTGCTGGCTGCTCCAAAGCTGGGATGTCCTCAGCCGGCACTTGACTGCCATCCGCCAACGAACTTACGACATCTGCGGGCGGGTTGGTCACATCCGCCGACGATCCCGCACCGCCCGCCAACGCCCCATCACCGCCCGTCACCGACTGCCGCCGAACTGGGCTGGCGTCCGGTGACACCTGGTTTTCGTCCGCAGACGCCTGCTGCCGGACTTGCTGGCTATGCGGCCGGTCTCTGCGCTGACCATTTCGGCCTTGGCTGTCATTGCCATTACCATTGCCGTTGTTATTGCGGTTTCCATTTCGGTTTCTATCCCTGTTCCTCCTCCGCCGGTCCTTTCTATCTCGATTGTTGTTCGAGTGCTGGTGTCTGCCATCTGCCTGCTGATGGGCGGGTGGGAACGGAGGAGGAACCCAGCCGGGCGGAGGAGGCGGGGGATATGCCCCCGTGGCAGGGGGAGGGGGGCTGAACCCAGTTGCGTGGGCAGCATAGTATGGGGCGGAAGGTGGTGGAGGCGGGGCTTGACTGCCAAAAGGAGGTTGGGCATATGGCGCAGGTTCTGTAGGCGGACCTGGCTGACCGTACTGCTGAGGAGGATAATTCGGGGCACCGCCATATGGGCCGGCTTGTGGGTGATATGGTGGAACATATTGATGCTGGCCGTAAGGAGGTTGCTGGCCATACTGTTGTGGATACTGTGGAGGAACTGGTGGAATATACTGACCATGCTGCGGTGCCTGCTGTGGTGGCTGCGGTGCTTGATAACCTCCAGCATACTGGGCTGGTGGATATGGTTGCTGCGGCTGGTAAGGATGAGAAGGGGGAGGTCCTGGTGGAGGTGGAGGGGGTTGGTTTGGGGGGCGAGGTGCAACACCAGGGGGCAAACCGGGTGCACCGGCAGAAGACAGACCTGGTGGGCCACTGGGATTGAAGCCGGGAGGACCATTGGGGGTGTAGCCAGGAGGACCAGGTGGAAGACCAGGAGGGCCACCAGAAGTCAAGCCAGGTGGACCAGCAGGAGGCAAGCCGGGAGGAACAGGAGGCATGCCAGCATATCCGGGGACGGGATAGCCTGAAGGCGGTGGGTATCCGCCCATAGCTTGACCGTGATTCGGCGGGGGAGGGTAACGCTCTACGACTGGTCCGCGTCTTTCTTGCGATGAGCTGTTACGCTTGGAACCACCTTGCTCTTGATGTCGCGACTGCCAGCGCTGAATGCCGCTGTGCCAAGAATGTTAGTAAACAAATCGAAGTGGGAAAGGGGTTTGAACGTCTTCCGGATCGAAGGAGTCGAGCTGTGAAGAAAGAAATGGACGACCTACTCCATAATCGGTCTCTGCGGTTCGGGGCAAGCCAACGTCCAATGATCTTTTCCGCAGTTGTAACACTGCTCGTTGGATTTCTTGTCTGGGGATGACTGGCCAGGTGCTGTGGACATGGTGGTGTGATTGGAAAGTCGGGGGAAGAGTCTTGGTTGAGGCAAGTGAAATGAGAACAGTCCAAAAAAGATACCCAACTGCTGGGGTCCAAAAAACCTTCTCAGTAGTCAACAATGGACAATGCCAGGTAGAGCTGCAAGAGAGCACTATTGTTGCCGACAACAATAAAGGGGTCGTGGTGAATAGGGAAGGCGCGTATCGTTCGTCTGATCTCCAATGTAATGAAGGTCGCACAAGGGTAGCGATTCTGCCCGCGATACCGCGATACCGCACCAAGGCGATCTCAAGACTCAACCGGCCTCGACACGACGTGAGATAACGCTTGACGCCTGTTCCTGGCATTCGAATAGGGGGCTTCGGCACTGCTAGGTAGTCCTCAAGTCCACGCGATCCTCCGAAACAACCAAGTCACAGTTCAGGGGTAGTTGAGCCCAGGCGGTTTGGCGACACTCAGTGAGCAGCAGACTCGGCCGCACTTCAATCTCCTCCTCCTTTGATCCCAGCCCGGCCAGACAGCAGCAGCAACATAGAGATGAATAGCAATAGTGAGTGATAATGGTTCTCAGCCTTGTAACATGAGAGCTAAAGATGCAGGGACTCGCGGATGGTCGTTGCGGATGCGGCGTGATCGGACCTGCATGTCAAAATTCAGAGGTTGAACGCTCCTCTCATCGGTAAGCGCTCGGATCTCCTCAGCCGCCACGGTCAGCCCCCGCAGACCGCAGGCCTCACTCATGTCACGTGAGCCGATTTCTGTGGTTCTCATCAAGAGATGCTGTTGAGGCTACTTGAAACCAAGCTCGATACTTCAAGACAATACCTGTCATTGTGAGCAGGTTTTATTGTTGAGTCGATGGTGATGATGGATGAATGGTATTGAGATGGGATGAAACGGTTGATATCGGCAGCCATACGGCAGGTGCAAAGAGCAGCAAAGGAGCAGTTTCAGATGCCATTGTCCACATTGTTCCTCTATCAACCTTGAAGTTGGACAAGCTCATCTTGATATTCAGATACGGGAAGTAGTTTGTAAATGTCTATAACTCAACAACTCCTCAAGCACCCTGGGCAACAGGCTGCGAGGAGGAAAACAACAAAAACAGTAAAATAAGGAAATGCCCAGCGCAGCACCACCCCGCGTCCAAGACTCGATATGAACGGCGGCTTTCAACAAGACCAGCGAGAGGGAGGACCTTGTAGTGATCCGAGGTGCTGAAGGTGTCAGAGGGGGGCGGGGGAGACACACGCAAGCAAGAGCTGAAGAGTTGGAGACGTCAACAGCCAGAGAGCACAACCTCAACAGCTAAAATGGCCGCAACGTAGAGAAAGAGACAAGAAAATGAGAAGTGCAGCAATGAATGCTGTCCGTGAGTGGTTTTGACGTTCAGAATTCGAGAGCCAAGGAGAACGGAATCCGACTCAGCGTAGTGAGAATTTCCAGCGACGGTTTGCTGATTGAATTCGCTGGACGGCGATGCCCTGCCAGTCGGTCAGCGGCCGCAGCGACGGCGAGAAAGAGGAGGATGAATGAAGAAGAGATTGGCGGCAGCGGTGCGGGTGGGAAGACGTGCCCTTTTGAAAGAAACACTTCCCAGGCGCCAGGTGGGGCAGCTGTGAGAGATGCACGTGTTGCTGGTGGGTGAGAGTTTGGCGGGGGGTGGTCCGTGAACGAGGCTCTGAAACCTGGAACCGTTGGCCAATCTTATCGCCGAGGATTCCCCGGTCCACCGACAAATGATGATGCTTGGTTCAGGCAGTGAATTGCTGCGCGCCAGTTACCAAGTAGGTGGGTGAATCGAGAAAAAAAGACAAGACCACGACCACGATTACCGCCTCCTACAACGACGCCATGATGATGCTTTAGGTCCTCGACACCTCATCTCTACGCCCCACGATAGTCCTATGTTCCGACAGCACCAATAGACGGAGTATTTCGATTATTCTGGATCTTTTCCCCCTCCATATGTGACTGCTCCGTCTCTTTCGAATATGTTGGTTCGCGCATTTCCAATAATCTCCGTTGACATCGCTCGAGTTGGGAGACATCGCCGCTATTGCGGTCCCTGATCCTCTTTTTCCTCTCTACTGCTAGGCGCCACCATTCCTTTACGATTCAACGACGCTCCTTTATCTTTTCGAGCAAAAAATGCCAGGCCTCCCTTGTAAGTCGCTCCCCCATACCACACACACGTCATGCCCGCATCCAGGCAAGCAAGCAGTTCGCAACCCAGCCCCTGGTCATCGCAGCGCAAACCAGCAGCTTCCTGCCCCGCCATGCCCTGCCCCTTCAACAACCACCACTGACCGTCGAGTCTTGCAGCCTCCGTCGACCTCGACGAATGTATCGCCCGTCTTTACAAGAAGGAACTCCTCGCCGAGTCGGTCATCGAGGCGATATGCGCCAAAACAAAAGAGCTCCTCATGAGGGAGTCTAATGTTGTCCATGTCAAAGCCCCAGTAACCGTCGTCGGCGATATCCACGGCCAGTTCTACGACCTGATTGAGATCTTCCGCATCGGAGGTTTCTGTCCCGACACCAACTATCTATTTCTAGGTGACTATGTCGACCGCGGCATGTTCTCAGTCGAGACCATCTCGCTGCTCGTATGCCTCAAGCTGCGCTACCCCAACCGGCTGCACCTTATCAGGGGCAACCACGAGTCTCGAGGCGTAACACAGTCTTATGGGTTCTACACGGAATGCTCGAGGAAATACGGCAACGCCAACGTCTGGCACCATTTCACGGACATGTTTGACTACTTGACGTTGAGTGTGGTGATTGACGACAGGATATTCTGCGTACATGGTGGTTAGTTTGAACCCCGTTGCCTTTCCTTTCATCCTTCTCATCCCTGACAAATCCTCTTCTTGGCAGGCCTCTCCCCATCAATCCACTCCATCGACCAAATCAAGATCATAGACCGCTTCCGCGAGATTCCCCACGAAGGCCCCATGGCCGATCTCGTCTGGTCCGATCCCGACCCCGAGCGCGACGAGTTCTCCCTGTCACCCCGCGGCGCAGGCTACACATTTGGGTCACAAGTCGTGAAGAAGTTTCTCGAAGTCAACAAGATGGAACACATCCTCCGCGCCCATCAGCTGTGCCAGGAGGGATATCAGACGCTGTTTGACAACCAGCTGTCAACGGTGTGGAGCGCCCCAAATTACTGTTACCGCTGTGGAAACATGGCGAGTGTGCTGGAAGTGGGGGAGAACGGAGAGAGGGTGTTCAACGTTTTCGAAGCCGCGCCCGAGAATGACCAGGTCAAGGACATGCAGATGGGGCAGGATAAGATGGGGGAGCAGGGGCAGTTGCCGGATTACTTCTTATAAGGGTGAGGTTGGGAAACTAGAACTAGAAGTGCTGCCAAGGGAAGGCATGTGAAAACCACAGCGTTGGCGCAGGGGAGTAGAGCGAGAGAAGGTGCCCATATTTTCGCTTTTGATTTTGGATCTCGGGGATGTATCAGGCACGCCTCAAGCAGGCCCAGCTGGGACAAGAGAAAGGGGTTATTTGTAGGATGTCATGCACCAAGTTGCATCATCCTCAAACTGTTGGGCAGGGGCAATAATAGGGCATGTTCCTGTATTTGTTTTGAAGAATAGCGCATGACATACCTATAGAGGGAGACGAATGATACCAAATGAATGAGGAGTTATTTACTCGAAGAGATTTCCTCCAAAAGACACTTTGGTACTCCGTGGTAGAGATGGTTTTGTGGTTCACTCTCATTGTAGTACTAGTCGCAGATGCATGGTGTGGTGACCATGACTGCTGCATGCTAGAACCTATCTTGTTGTGAGAGAATGTCTTGAATCCCCAGTCTCATTAACTTGTGAAGTTGCTCCAAAACATAACAAGCCATGTCATGTTGTGGGAGGCTATGTTCTACTGAGGCTCGCATGCTTAGTTGCTCTCTCTCTCTCAGCTCCCATGCTTATCGTCCTCTCTCTCGGCTCTCATGCTTAGTCGTCGCCAAGATCAAGGTTCACCGGCTGACTGCATGTCAACGGCAACGGGGGGTTCGTTTACATTCGGAAAAGGGGCCCCCTCAGATGTTTGTTGACTTTCGCATAGGGGCTCACAACCAATGTTCAAGTAGACATACAAAAAAAAAAAAAAGACGAGAAGCGCAGACTCGGCATTTGATGTGTATTTGAGAAGGGACTCTGCTCGCAGAGCCCCAGAAGCAAGTGTGTGAGAGAAGGTATTGTCCACGCTATACAATTCGCAATCCCCAAATCGTTCCTACCCTTCCATCTTCCATCAAAAGCAAGAACAACCCAGATTGCACGACTTGCTGCCCCGCACTATTCTTCCTTCGACATTTCCCTTTTTGGTTCCAAATCTAAGCCCTCGTGCCTGCCTCTAGCAAGAAAAAAAAGTGAATCGCGCCTGAGGATCCGAGTCGCAAGGTGGTGATTGGGGTCGCTGAAGCTCCAAGTCGTTCGTTTCTTTTCCTCGCTTTCAACAGCTCAATCCAGTGGTCGTGAGAAGTAATGTTGTCGGTGACGCGATGTTTACCAGTCCTTAGCAATCTCAAAGGCCCAATCGAACTTGAGATGGGTCTTCTTGTCGTCGTCAACAAAACTAGAGGCAACATGGTATGTGCCTCTGACGAGCATGCCGCTTGGGGCCGTCTCTTCTTGGACTGTTGAGCTGGTTGGTCAGTATCGTGCTTCACCCCTTTCACAAAAAAAAAAAAGAAAACAAATTGTACGCACACTTCTTTGTGTAGAAGGGCTGCTTGTCGGTGTTGGGAGCATAAGAGCCCTGTTGTTGCTTTGTTAGCAAAACTGCAATTGCGTGGTGGCATACATCAAGAAGAAACTTACAATCATTTCGTCAGACTTGCCAACACCAGGGATCGTAATACCCTTGCGCTTGATAACCTGAACGTAATGGAGACCGCTGAGGATCTCATGCTGAACCTTGAACTGGGCGCTCATGGTGAAGGTGACGCCCTCCTTGATCTTGAATGGTGTCTTCTTGAGGCTGTCAACACTGCCGGGGGCCGAGAGGTCGATGACAACCGGGGGACGACCAGGAGACTCCATGGTAAGAGACTGAATGATGCAGACACGAGGGTCGTTGGGGTCGGAGAGGTTATTCCCGCCAGTCAGACCAAGAGAAGCCTTGTAGCGCTGGAGAGACTCATCGCCCTCGTCTGAGTGGGTTTGGTTAGCGTTGGCCAGACAGAAGACAGCAGAGGCAGTGTTTTTGGCACGCTTCAAGGCGCTGCCGATGGGACTCGTCTGCTCATCCAGAGCATCGTGATGGGGGTATGGAGACGGAAGACGGCGGGAGGGTGTTCGAATCAAGCCCGGGTCCGGGGCTTTGGCACCACTCAAAGCGCGACCACGGCCATTGGCATCTGTCTTCTCCTCCGAGTTCTCCTGGAACGTGACTTTATTTCCAGAAGACATGTTGATCTCAGTTGGACTCGGGGGCGGGAGAAAAATAGGTGTTGTGGGTTTTGAGAGAGAAAGAGAGAAAATGCTGAAGTGGATGGTGTGGTGAGGCCGCGGGAGGTAGGGAAGAATGCAGTTGGTGGTGTTGAGAAGGGTAAGACAGCTTCCGAGTGTCGAAAGCCTCAGGCAGGGCCAGCCAGACGAGTCGTTGCAGAGAACAATAGCCAGCCAGCAGTGAATAACGGTTTTCGACGGAACAACCGGGGCTCTCGACGAGTGAACAGCACCTGCTCCGGCAGCGTTCCCGGCAGCTTGACGGGGCATTGAGCTCGACTCCCGGGATGCTCCAAGTTTAACCCTAGCAAAAGCACTTATATCTTGCTCCCGCCCCATTTCCGTCTCTATTCCATTATCACGATAACAAGCCTTCCACCGAGGTGCAATGCTCATCCAGCACTTGCTGAAATACCCCAACCCGCCGCAACCCCCTCGCCCAAGCTCTCACTCGCGTCCTTTTATATATATCACTCCTGATGCAAAACCCACTGGGCAGTCGTTTACTTACCCATCTTTTGGTACTCAGCCAAGCTCTGCTTAGGCTGGGAGAGCTTGTAGCCCGAGTTGTTCTCGGGCAGGAGATCCTCTTCGTGGCCAGACATGATGATAAAGTAAAGTTACGGTGAGCGTTGTGATGTGGGGATTGGGCACGTCGGTTCGACTTTGACTCGTGGTGGCAGGCGCAGACGGCGTCGTTCAGTCTAGTAATTAGGGGCGGGTGTCGTTGAGTTAAGGTAGGTAAAACTACTTGTAAGGGAACCAGAACACCGGGGAAGGGGGCTGAGGATGATGATGGGAGCTTATTTATTTGGGCTGGGCCTGATGGAGCAAGGTGGATGAGGGGTGGTTGATGGAGGGGTTCCTCAGGCAATCCTTTCTTTGGCTGGCCAGTGAGACCAAGCCGCCCCTTGGTGGGGTCTTTGAGACCGCAAGCATCTGGCCCTGAATCATGCAGCTCTGCAGCATTGGAACCGTCGCAACTTCTGGAACAAATAGCCTGACGAGGGGCCGGACCTCATCAGAGGCCCCAACTGTTTTGATGGGGGCTCTGTTCTACCGACGTGGTTGGCCAGCACCAGCATGCCCAATTGGCCCAACTGAGGGCTTTGACATCGAGACTGAGGGGTCAGGCCGAGCAGCGCCGCCCAGAGGTGAGGCCACTTGCTACTATATATGTTATCCCGACCACACGCTTATTATTTAGCTGAAGGACCCGAGAAGAACATCCATATCTTCGACGGTCGTCCCCAACGGTCGATCTATCTGACCGGAAACGACGCGGGCGGCCGTGTTACAGATACAACCGACACTAACACTCTGGGAAGCCGTTTGGCGGAGATGCTGTTAGTTCCACTTAATACGTCGGCTGCTGCCGTCACCCCTTGTCGACGTCGACATGCCAAGGTGCCAGGACGGGAGCGGCCATCCAGCTTTCGAGCTCGGTACAGCTCTAGGTATTCAACAGTTTAAAGATATCATAACTAAGCCATGACTCTTGTCCACGAAGCTCTTTGTTGTCCATCTTCACTTTTCTCACCCAGCACTCAGAATTAACAAGCCTTCCATCAACAGTCAATAAATACGGGACATTGAAGGTTCCGAGGAGAGCCCAGCCAAGACTGCCACCCAAGCTGCATCCCAAGCTGCACACCGCTCCTTTTGTTCTTCTGCGTCCATCGCAAAGACGTTTGGGGATCTGGCTTTTTGATTGTACAAGAGCACGGAAGAAACGATTATCCGGTCGCGAACTTGACAGCACCGACGACTTCCATTTTCTCCGGGTCCAAATAGGGGCTCGAAGGTCCGTGCAGCATGGAACAGATTCGGCAACGTCGTTGAAGGGCTCAAGGGTCACCCGCAAGACCGGATTCAAAGACAACGTGAAAACTTCCCCAGATTTTATGGAGCAAGGGAGACTGCATACAACGCATGTAGGTAGGTGTTGGCGAGCGCCTGCCGCGAGGATCAGCCGCAAGGGGACGGCAGCCTCATGAGGGGTTGTCAGTAACGGGGAGAGGGGAGTTGATGGCGTGTACAACCATCATGTCCCACTTCCGGAAGAAACAGCGTGGGAGCTTGAGGGAGATGTCGTTTCTGGCCTGAAAACGATGCCTTCTTCGCAACTTGGAAGGTTGCAATTCGTTGACAGTTCGGGCTCCCCACGGAACCACGGCGCGTGTGTGTGGACGCCCCCATGTCGGTTCCCCTCACGCTGGCTGCAATCCAGAGCCAATCAAAACCTCCGATCAACGGCCCATTCTGGCCCTTCCCGTGACCTCGATGACTTCCAAAGTGGTAGGTGGTCCGTGCCATCAACACGCTAAACCCTTCCCCATGGGTCCAGTCGCGTTGTTGGGGGTGTTGAGCTTAAGGAGATCCCGGGGCCCCGGCCACTTTTCTCCCAATCTGTCGCTTGCCCAAAGAGAGAGGTTTAACAGATTGCGCCTGGGGAAATCGTCAACTGCACCGAGCACTTTGTCAACCTGTCAATCCTATCCTGTCGCACCATCTTTGTATGCTGCGCCGAAGCATTGGACCGCATCTTTTTTCTGCTGTTTATTACCCAGATATCCCGGGCCCTGTAGCTACCTAGGCTCTGGATTGATCCCAACAAAGCTCGTTGCCTTGTGGACGACTGATTTCCCACGAAGGCCCCTGCGGCTGCGCGCAAAAGATTTCGCTTGTTGCGCACTTCGATCCCACATCAAACTTTCATCCCAATACATCTCGTTGCGAATCACGAACATACACAAAACGGAACCATTTCTGAAGGGCTCAAGCTCCCCAAGACGCACACTCGCAGCAGACAAAATGGCCACACACCGTCACCTGCCTCAGCGCTACAATCAGTTCATGATTGATGATGTCCCACCGCGTATGACCCGCTTTTCCCTACTGCACAATCGCAGTGAACAGAAACTCACCTCGGATCACTAGATAACGAACTGGTTTCCCGTCGCCGGCTAGGCCGGACAAGATTGTCCCCAAAGGTGGCTGCGTTCACCCATAACGACGCCAACGATCCCCTTCTCGATGACACGTTCGACTACGCGCATCTGCGCGCCCCACTTCCCAAGGGGATCGTATCGCCAATCTGGGGGCTCAACAAGTCATCGCCGAGCAGCTACTTTCTCATGCGCCGCAGTCGCGATGGCTTTGTGTCTGCCACCGGGATGTTCAAGGCGAGCTTCCCGTATGCGAACCTAGAAGAGGAGGAGGCAGAGCGCAGATACATCAAATCGCAGCCGACTACGAGTGCCAACGAGACTGCCGGCAATGTGTGGATCCCGCCCCAGCAGGCTCTTGATCTTGCCGTTGAGTACAAGATTCTCCCGTGGATTCGCGCACTCCTTGATCCGTCGGAAATTGCCGTCAACCCGTCGTCTGAGGGGCCAAAAGCCCCGCCCGCCTTCCATGGACTCACCCAATATCCTCTCCCACCCCCGACTCCCTCCCGCTTGCGTCGCAGCAGTCGCTCGGCCAGCCCGGCGAAGACGGCGCCACCCTCCACCAGGCGCCCTATTGCGACCCCCAGGAGAAGAAGGGCTGGATCGAAGCCCCCTGTCCCTAGTGTAGTTGAATCCCAGCCTGCCGACTCCCAGGCAACTCTTGTGAACGGTGGTGGCGGCGATGACGAGATATTCCAGACCACCAGTGTTTCTGCCCCAGTTACAACCGTGGCCAAGGTTGAGGAGGTCAAGGAGGGCGAGGTGAAGGTTGAGGCTGTCGAGCAAGACTCCGGCGCTGTCCTGAATACGACCGAGGAGCCCAAGATCAAGGTTCATGTTGATCAGGATGTCAAGGTGGATGCCGATGGCGAAGAGGTCAAGCACACCAAGGTTGACGTCGAGGTTCCCATTTTCGGTGGCAAGCTTCCCTCTTCGGAGGAGGCTGCCAAGATGGTCGCTGAGGCCCGGGCTATGGTGGAGGCTGCCACCAAAGCGGTTGATAACGAGGCTGCTGTCGAGCCTACCAAGTCGAAGCGCAAGGCCGACGACATCGCTGAGGATGAAGATGACCAGGACGAAGACGCTCCAGAGTCTCGTCAAGCGAAGAAGGTCAAGACCGAGGCGGAAATTAGAAAGCAGAAGATCCGCAGAAGGGCCTTCTTCGGTGTCACAGCCACAGTTGCCGTGGGTGCTATTGGGTGAGTTTTGGGTTGATATGATTGCTCCGAGTGATGCTAGCTAACACGTTTTTGCAGTGCTCTTCTTCCAATGATCACCCCTTATATTGCCAATGCTCTATAGGATCCTCCCTTGTTGCTCTTTTTCAAGTTTTTTTCTCTGTCCAAAATTCGGTTGTCTGGATGAGGTGGGCCTCATATCTTCGTTGGCTGAGGATGTGGTCTGTTCGGAGTCGGAGGATCTATCACATTAGCTATTGGGGTCTTGGAGTTTTCCGGAGGATCAGTCAAGGATATGTGGAAGGTGAGGCTTTCCCTGACATTTTCTCACATTTGGTTCCGTTCTTTGTTTCTTTGCACATACATACCCCTTCGCGGCCTCTGCCGTCTTCCAACACGGTCGATTAAATAGGGATGGGAGGGAGGAGGGACAATCGTTTAGTTGGGCCTGGCAGTATCGTCTCGTAGGATCCTTTTGGAGACAGGAAATCGATACAACCGTACTCATACACCCATTGTAATTGAAGGCATTTTTTTTCACTGCGATGTATGGAGTACTTGACTGTGAGCTTCACAAAGTGAGATTCTTATTGCACTACCCTACGGCAGTATCTCTCATACCTACTATATAGTTTTTGCAGTCAACTTTGTAAAGCTTGCTCGAAATTTCGAACTCATCCCATGTGCCCATACCCATGATCAGTTGTCTGCCCACATCTTATCCACCTACCACTCCAGAGCGGAGATACTCGGCGCCGATGCAGCGCTTGGGCCAGCCTTTGCTTATCGCAAAATTGTGCACACAAAACGCCAAAATTCTCGGTTGACCTTTTCCACTCTACAAACACACCACGCAACGATCGCGAGGACGTTGAGTCCAACAAACTCAATCTCAATGCACTGATTTCATGTGGTGCGGATGCCGAGACGGCGCGTGCCGTTTCCGCTCCACAGATCTCTTTCTATTCTAAACCGACGGTCTCGGCCTACCTCCGCTTTGTTTGACCAGATGACCACCCATGGAAGCTCTACAGCAAGCGTCTCGATCGGCAATGGTCGGCTTTGTTGTTCGGTCCGCACCAGCACCCCCTCACTGCAGCCATGGATGGCAACCTCGCTGCCGCTCGACCGGAGCCAACACCGAGCATATTGGGCGTCTCTATTGTTCTTGACGTCGACTTCGATCAACTGCATTCTGAATAGCTATTCGGCAAGATGTCAACGGCAAGAGTATGGCGACCCGCGAGGGCTTTGGCGCAACGTCGGTCCTTTTCCACTACACCGCGGGCACTGGATAACTATGCCTTCATTGGGCTTGGGCGGATGGTATGTTTACTTTGCTGCCTGTCTTTGCGTGGAATCCTTGGAGCTAACCGTTCCTCTTCAGGGATACCAAATGGCACGAAACCTCCAGTCCAAACTTCTACCAGGCGACACCATTCGGCTGTACGATATCAACCGGAGCGCAGCTGAAAAGCTCGTCGAGGAAATGAAGACGCAACAAGCCGGTGGTGCTGCCCCAGAGGTGTCTACCAGCGTCTCAGACGCTGCGAAGGAAGCAGTAGGTTTTCTTCCATTTTTCTTGCCACATCCCCCACAAGCTTTTATGATGAATTTGTTCCAAACATGAACAGTCTAAGTTGGGGCCGGTTCGCCGGCCTTATTCATGATTTTATCAAAACAATAGCCAATCCTCTGAGAAGCCTAAAAACACTTGTTTTCACAACCCCGCCCCAATCTGTGGTTCAACGTTTGCTAACGGCGCGCCGTTTAGGATGTTGTCATCTCTTGTCTTCCCGAGCCACAACATGTCCGGTCAATGTATGAGGCGTTGCTGAAGGACATTGCGGATCTCCCACCTCGTCCGCAACCTCGACTCTTCATTGACTCGTCAACGATTGACCCACACACGTCGTCCACAGTATGCCAATTGGTGGAAGACAAGCTCCCTGGGCAGGGTCACTTTGTTGATGCCCCCATGTCAGGCGGGGTTGTCGGCGCCACAGCTGGCACATTGACGTTCATGCTGGGCTCTGACAAGTCGCTGGTCGGCCGCCTTGAGCCCATTTTGCTTCGTATGGGGAAACGAGTGCTTCATTGCGGTCCGCAAACCGCTGGTCTCGCAGCCAAGCTGGCCAACAACCTTTTGCTGGGGATACAGAACATCGGTACGGCGGAGGCTATGCTGTTGGGTGTCAAGCTCGGTCTTGACCCCAAGGTACTGGCAGATGTCATCAATGCTAGCACTGGAAAGTGCTGGGCAAGTGAGGTCAACAATCCTGTACCGGGCGTAGTTCCAACAGCCCCGGCAAGTCGTGGCTACGAAGGCGGGTTTGGCATCGAGCTCATGTTGAAAGATATGAAACTTGCTCAAGATGCCGCCCGGAGGATAGACCTTCAGCAAACCATGGCTACCAAGGCTCTTGATCTGTATGAAAGGGCTTCCAAGGATGCCGAATGCAAGGGTCGAGATTTCTCGGTTGTCTACCAAGTCTTTGACAAGACGAATGGTCAAGGGCCGTGAAGTTTCTTGGTCTCACCAGGGAAATCTTGGGTAGAAACAAGAGAGAATACTCAAGTCCATATGTTGCATTTGCTTATAGTGGTGACAAGTCCTGCATATTCACATGCCGTTGCATCGTCACATCACGTTATCTCGCCGAACCTGCCTTTAAGGGTGCCAATATTGGACACCGGGGGTGGTGATATTCGGGCTCGGAATTTCATTGGTGAGGTGAAAGTGAGGGGAGCTCTCTCAGCGGCCCGTAATCGTATTCTGAGCTTCAGCATTGGATATTCCGGGGAAGCTCTCTTTGACAGAGGGGCTCTTGGCCTGCAGTGCGTGGCGCGGTGAGTCTCGATGCCGGACTTTTGGGATGGAAGAACTTTCACGGAATCAGGATTGAGGTTGCCGACGGATGGTAGGTGGTGGGTGGTGTGACAGTGTGTTGTATGGAAATATATGAAGGCCGCTGGGCGCCAGCTCTTTAATTGTATGTTGTGAACCCCGCATGTAAATGGACAACACCAAGTTTGTCCTTGTTCCCGTTGTTTGTGTGTGATATCTGGTCAAGGCTCCGACACTTTTTTCTTCACGTCAACGCGATTCATTTCAAACCAAGATGAAGCTGTGATATGAGGGGTATCAGCCCCTTTTGGATTCTCTTGTCAGACTTCCCACCGAAAAAGAAAAAAACGAATTTCGTGTGTAACTATCACCAACCTCGCCGCCGTCCGTCCGTCACAATGGTCAAGCTAGAAGACATCGACCCCTCCCTCCTGCCCCCGAACCTCACCCCGACCGAGCTCGAGAACTTGATCGCGGCGTATTATTACTCGTGCGATTTCGTGTCGCCTACCTGCCCTGTTACCGCCACTACGCTGGGGTATTACCCCAACAGGGGGATTAATATTTTTTTGTCTGTCGGTTTTGGGATTGCTCTTTTGGCGACGGTGCACCATGGGGTCAGAACAATAACGTGGACGTACTCTGGTTTTGTCGCGGCCGGGTGCGCGCTTGAGCTCGCTGGTGGGTTCCTTCTCTTCTCCTTCTATTTGGAAACACAGGAGCTGATGTTGTTGTGAAGGGTACATTTCGCGCATCCCGCTAGCGTCCAACCCCTGGAACAAGAAAGCGTTCGAGACGCAGATCGTGGCTATTATTCTTGCGCCGACGTTGCTGTGTATTTCGGTTTATTTGACGCTGAAGCATGTGTGTTTATCACTCAATCCGGGGCTGAGTAGAGTCAAGCCGAGGTTATACCCGTTTATATTTGTGCCGCTGGATATTAGTTGTTTGATGGTGCAGGCTATCGGGGGGGCGCTGGCGGCGGGGGGTGCGGTGAGTAATATACGACTGGTTGAGCATGGGAATAGAGCGATTATTGCGGGTATTGTGTTGCAGGTTGTGGTTTTGGGGGGGTTTGGGGGGGTGGGGGGGGAGTTTTTGTATAGGGTTGGGAAGTGGTACGTGTTGTATTCTGAGATTGGGATGAGGGAGGATGATGCTGACTTTGGTGATATAGGATCAAGACTGGGGAGGCTGGGGAAGAGGTGGTGAGGTTGTGGAATGATAGGGGGTTCAGGAGGTTTGGGTATGCGGTTTTGGGGGCGTATGTGGCTATTTTGTTGAGGTGTATTTACCGGTATGTTGGAGATAGGCCTTTTCCGGTGAAGTTACTAACGGATGGTGGTGAAATAGGATAGCAGAGATGGCTGGCGGCTGGGGGAATCACATCATGCAGGATGAATGGTCGTTTGTGGTGTTGGAGGGAATGTAAGTCTTTGGGTGTAAGAAAGACTTGCAACGAAGACTGACAAAAAAACAGAATGGTCCTTATCGCGTGTTTACTCCTCGCCTTCTTCCCTCCTGGGGTGTTGTTCCCAGAGATGGCTGCGAGGATGGCAGCAGGAAGGAAGTCTGCCAAGGGCGACGTTGAGGGACAGACACAGACGGGAACTTCAACGGTTGAGAAAGGAGTTGTTGGTGGAAATGTTGCCGAGACGTCAACTGGGACAGAGTCAGAAAAGGAAAAGGCAGTGCCCGTGTCATCGACGGCTGTGAAGAAGGAGGAGTCGATTTAGTGCAGCCTCGAGGTTGTCTTGGTGTGGTAGAGCTAGGAGCCTTCCATGTTCAGAGTTGCCATTGGCGATCAACTTGTGACACAACAAGACTTGAATGGTTTATGTTGAGTTTTGTCTCATCAGGAAGGTCCACGATTTCCGTGGTATGTGAGGAACTTGTTACCCTTCTCATTGTGGCTCAGCAAATGACAAGAACTGTTGGCACCTGACTAGTCTCCTGTTGGCAGAGTCGAACTTATCGCCAAGCTTCCGCGTCAGGGCATAAAAATGCGACATTGTAACAGTGACGCGTCCAAGAGATCTCACAGGTTTTCTTGTGCCTCTCTTAAATTTCACTCTTTAGCACCCAACCGGCAATCACTATCCCACACTCGTTTCAGTTTTAGTCAGTACCAAAATGTCAATCACTCGCCCTTTCCTTCTGGGCGTCCTAGCGTTCGGCGATATGGCATCTGCCCAAGTATTTGCATCTCTGTTTGAGAGCAATGGTTCCATGACCCTTGGCAGCGACGTAGTCCGTATGTCAGGCGACTCATGGTCATCGACTTTCGCATCAGGATACAATGCCACCTCCAAAGCTTCGATTCAATCCTACAACATCACCGCCGAGTACCCCGGCTCCGAGCTTCCCTCACACCAATCGTGGAACTACACCGTCAAAGTCAAGCCCTCCATCGGCCCCCTGGCTTTCCCGGGCAATGACACCCTCTCCAACGCCGCTGGCACCTGGTTGCAAGTCCAACACCCAAAGTCCGACCGTGTTAAAGTCCCAAGTACAGACAGATTTACCTGGCAGGTTCCCAAGCATCCCTCGTGGTCAATGTGTGGCGTCGTGTTTGTCTCCTCAGGTTGGACCCGGGACACCCCTCTCCTCGGGCCAGGCTGCACTAGCATCCTCTCTGCCGACTGCATCGCGGATATCAAAAGAAACCTGACGGAAGCCTACAAAGAACAGGAATTCATGGGACCAAATGGTGCCGGGGGCGAGAGTCTATGTCCCCCCCCTCGGCCTGTTCTTATACCGGAGCGATGCCGCCCGCCGTCGGGTATTGTAGGACTTGGGGTGGGGCTGACACAGGAATTACCAGTGATACCGCCAGACGCCGTGCTCATGCCCAGCGACTCCCCGCTTGGAGGCAACTCTAACGGGACGATTGACCTGTTGGCATTTGCGCACATCGGTAATGGGACGGTGGATGCGTTTCAGCAGGCTGTCCGGCAGGTATATGTCGTGGGGCATATCTGGGGTTTGAATGGAGAGTATGCTGAGGAAAACGCCATAAAAGGGGCTTCTGAAGGTCCATGGGCAGAAGTGACCTGCCTGAAGGCTGAAGTTATTGACGGGGGAGTGGCTGATGAGCCTGTTCAGGATGGGAGCGGCAATGGGGACGACGATGGGGGTGAGGGACAGAATGGCAACGGAAATGGCGAGGAAGATCTGGGTAACCCGTTCATTAATGCGGCCATGGGGCTTGGAGTTTCGACCAGGGACTTGTGCAAACTGCCTTTGGTGGTCATGGCAGCTAGCTTCTTTTCTTTATGAGGATAATCTCATCTCTTACTATAAGCACAATATCTAGATAGAGAGCCTAGCCGCAAAGCAAACTTCCTACTAATTTTAGTTTACTTTACATCCAATGTCGTCTTTTCCCGTTTGTGTCTAACATTGGAGCTGCGCCAATAGTTTAGGAGTCAGCTTCTGAGCTTTATCCCTGATCTTAAAAGATATTCCTCCAGGGGGGTTAAACGCTGCAGATCATCACTCGCAACTTTAGACGGTAGAATAAAGGAAAGCAGGGTATCTAGCATAGAAACCTCGTCAAATCCCTGTATGTTGCTCGGCCTCTTCACAGTTTCCATCTCAAGAGCGTCTTCCCAGGCCTTTGCATCTTCCCAGTGGGCACCACCATCAGTTGTGGCTGGCAGGAGATGGGGGAAACCCTCAAGCTTTGCTTTTCGTAGCAACCACTGCTTACTGCTTGTGTCGTCGGTCCACGTTGGAAATTCTGAAAATCCCTCGTGTCAGAGTAAAATGACCTGAGGAATCCAAGCGTGGGGTGAGAAATGCAGGTCATAGTCGACAAGGGCAGTAATACGGCCAGAATGAGGATCAAACAAAAGATCGATAGTGCCTATCCGAGATGGCAATATTAGCAGATGGTATCAACTCTTTGGATTCAGAAAGAACCGGAGTAGAACGTACTCAAAGTGCCGTGAACAATGACCTTCTCTGCTGCTGAGGCCAGGGATTTGAACTGAGACGCAATATCCCCGTTCGCTAGAAAACTCCTCAATCTGTTGGCGAAGACTATCGGCGTGCCATTGTTTGATGTACTCATTGGCATTTGGTGACTTTAAAGCAACTTCCAGTTGGTTTTGGAAATACTCTTCATACGTTTGCCATGGAGCAAGGTCACCAAGAGAAGTGGCTGCGCTAACTATCTCGCCAGGTTCGTCAAAGGTCACGTCCCCGAAGCTTTTGATGCTTGGAGGGAGCTCAAAGTCTTGAATTCTTTTCAGAATCTTGGTCATTTCACTAAACAAATGCCTCTTCTGGTGAGCATCCAGCTCCTCGAATGGATGGAACACTTCATATCCTGACAGTGCTGAGCCTCCGGATGTGCCTCCCCAGGCATAAATGTGTGGCACAATGCTGGGTTGGTAAGAGCTGAGAGCCGATGAAGCTAGCTTCGTCATGGCGACTTCGTTCCCAACACGGCCTGTTCGGCTCATGCCTTCAGCTTCCAGGTTGGTGAGGCGCAGAATCAGTTCCTTGGTACCTTTCGGGAGGGCAACGCAGCCGGGTTGCAAAGGCCCATTTTCTCCATGCAGGTAGTGATCAGATTCAAGGGCTGATGCCAGGGAGATGAGGTAAACGAAGCTTTTGTACTTGAATGAGAACACGGGGTCATAGTGAACAGGTTTCACCTCCACACTGCTCTGTGATGTAGAAGCGATGCCAGCTTGAGGGCCACTCATGTGTGAGAGACCGGTTGAGTATACTTACGCTGAAGCTGAATCTCGGCAGCAAGTCGTGGATAAAGTCCAAGCGACCTTGAATGTTCTGGAGGTTGTGGGTCACTGGCATGATTGGAGACTTGGCTCTCTGTGTTGAAAGAATCAGTTAAGTTGCTTGCCCGGTGATGTCCTTCAAACTGAAGTGCATTGAGGGGTTGACCACATGTTTATATGGAAGAATTTAGCAAGGCAACAACCCTACTACCTACCCATGCTTGATAGTGACTATTTGCTGCATGTACATGGGACTCCACACTAGGTAGATATGAGAAACAAAGAGCCCAGTAATTATTGACAAACAAGCTTGAGTCATATCTTCTTCTGACACCAATCAAGACATGGAAGCTTGAGCACCTGGCGCCTCTATTTACAAAATCTCCACCCGGCAGAAGACAGCGCCAAAACCCTCGATAAAACCGCTCCCGCTGTTGGACCAGCCATAGACATAGTCCAAGCGGAGTGTGTCCGTTTCGTTTGAAGGGCAATCCTCTGCGAAACCTATACGGAAGTTATCCGTACCGTTCCCACCGTTGATATGCTTGTTGGGGCTCACAAAGAAACTGACCGAGTCTAGCCACTGCCCGGCGTGACCTGTCACGCAAACAATTGACTCCGAGTCTCCAATTTCCAACTCCCTCTGCGAGCCACCGCGCCTGCCGCGGAGACCGCTACTGACACCGCCATACCAGACCTCAAAGCCATCAACGCGATCCCAGGCATGGACAACTACCTTGGTGATGGGCCCATGCTCCCTTGCAAACTCCCGGTCGTTGAAGTGCCACATTCCGGAAGAGATACCGGCACACATGGGTCCCGTTGTGCCAGCCATGATGACCCGCCTCACTGGGTCATACGTGCCCACCTTATCAAACTGTGGCCACTGAAGTGAAGGCGCGAGGATGTCATCAATCTGTTGTCGGTAGACAGCACCAGCCGTGTCGCGCAAATCCTGTACGTATCTGTTCACCTCCTCTTCAATACGGTACCCTCTGCTTGGACCGATCTCAGGGCCCCATGAGATCGTCTGGGAGAACTGGGTTTCGAGGTCGCGAACAAACTTGCGCCATTGACGACCAATCAAACACCAGTCATAAGCTTCATCTTCTGTCACGATGATACGCTCATCCATACGCCACTTCAAGCACTTGTCGCGGATCTGCTCGGCAGCGGTGGTATAGATGGTGATCGCATCTTGGAGTTCCCCGCGGAGCCGCACCTCATCCATTGTGTCGTCGGGGTAAAGCTTGTCCCAGCGTAGCAGTTGTTCGCGGAGTAGCGTGAGATGGAGCGTGGCCAGAGGAACAAAATATTGCAGCGTCAGCCAAGGTGTGCCGTTCTCGGTGAACTCGCGCCGGGTGACGGTGAACCAGCCAAGGAGGAAGGTGAGCTTCTCGCCTTTCTGTCGTCCGCCATAAGCGGTTTTGTTGTACCCGTCGATCAAGTCATGGAGGGAGTTAATCTTTTGCCGGAGAGTGTTGGCCTTGTCCCTGTCCAGAAGGCCCTCAACGACCCTGCGCACATCCTTCTCGATTCTGTCCCACTGCAGGGTGGGCTGGCTTTTCTCTGGCCAGAGTGCGCTGACGACGCTCCCCAGCAGCGAACCTACAGCTGGGACAGCTTTGAGGCCGGACGAGACAGCGGTCTTCAGGAGCTTGTTGATGTCGACAATGTTGTTCAAGAGGAATGTATCCGGGCTTTGATAATATTGGCGGGTCGGGACCATGATGAATGGCTGTTGGTGGGTTGTCGAGTGAGGCATGGTGATATCTAGCATGCCAGTAGGTCAGCCAATCACAAGATTTCATCCCTTCAGTGATATCAGCCTACCGTGGTAAAGTCTTCGAAGGAGCAACGTATTATGAACTGATTTTAACTGCTGTCCGGCCGATCAATATAAACAGTATTTAAAACAAAACTCTCGAAAGTCGCCTGCTCACCCAAACAGCCCATGAAAAACGAGTTGAACTAAGGCGGACTGACAATTACTTATTTACTTGTTTGATATCTCGAGTCCGACATCTTGGAAGAGCCAGCCAGCGAACCAACACCCATCAGAATCCCAAGGCCGTCGGGCATCATTTGGCCTTGGCTATCAGCATACCTAGAGCTAGCATCATTAAATTCCGTCGCAAAATTCTTCCTGTTCTCGAATGCCAGAATGGAACGCCTGTTCGAAGTGGAATGGGCCCATTTGGGCCCTTTTAGCATGACCAATTACAACATGCAGCCAAGTCCAAGGCGGCCGTTGGGCTGTTGCATCACCATCAGGAAATTCTGCTCAACCACAGTGAGTGAAGGAAGACAAATTGTATCAGTGTGCTGGCCCACAGAGTGACTCCATGCTCGACGTGGATTCATAATACCTCTGTCCGTGATTTAAGCAGAACTTACCATCAGGCAAAAGTCAGAGTGAGAGCTTGCCCCGTTTTCCCCCATTGCTATCTCTTGGCTAGCTTATAATGCATTGTTGGGTAAATTGTAGTCTCGAAGTTGCGCTTGCGCTTATGGGTCCATGTTGGGCAGCAAACACATCACAACAAGACCCAGAAACTTTTCATTGGCACAAGCTCCGAATGAATCAACTTCACACCAGCATACCGTCTAGGGCTCACCACACAGTGTCTCGATTGTATACCGGCAGTCCAACCTGGACTTGGCACTCAAAGTTCCAAATGTGGTTTCGCGCTCTGAGGTCTTGGCAAGCTGATCCTCACCAATTCAGGGATAATAGGGGTCGCCACCAAGTGGGGACCTGACTTGAGCTTCACTTGATGGGTCCAAACCCGACAAAATGGCACGAACGTTGCATCGTACACGTCAAGTCAGCGATAAGCTTTGATATACGACATCTTATCGGAATATGTCGATCACTGTCTTTTTTGCTGCCATCCATCGCTTGCACAGGCGCCTCAGATGCCATCTCCGGGCTTTGGGTTGCCGGTAAGGATTGCGGCGTAGCAGCTGAGAACCATGGGTAGAAGGACCGGAGTTTGTGATACAAGAGCATACGTCTTCAACGATGCTAGGAGTGCGGACACTTCGCATGCCCTATCATGACATCTAAAAGCAACGAACCGCACAGTTGAAGAGCATCTGATCTACAAAAGTCGGAAGAAATGTTCCGGTAGTCAAGATGATCTCCATTTTTCTTTTTCAGATCTCTTCTTGTTTGTTGGTTTGGATGAAACGACAAGAGGGCTTTTTGTGGGACTGACCCTGATCACCACGACTTGGTGAGCTGCGTGGGGGCTTCTCGAAGTTAGAGTAGCTTACCCATCTACATAAACTCCATACCTCGAAACTGATCTGCATACACATCTTGGAATGAGTGGATCAGGCAAGGCAGGTATGTTGCTGAAGATGGACCGACGGGACCGGATTAGCCATTGCAACGATAATTTCTTATTTGCAGGTAAATAAAGAAACGAGACACGCCCTTTTACACCTCACAGCTGATGTTCATTTATCCCAAAAGTGCCTTTGTTTTGCTCTTTGTTTCACAGCGTGAAGATGTCCTCCTCAGCATCCGCCACGGCCTCCCTCAGGGAAAAGTCTGCCAACAACCATCTAACAAGCAGCACAGGAAGCGACTCCGACTCCACCAAAGTCGAAGCTGGCCTTCCCAACCCCAACACCACAGACCCAGCACCACCACCCCGCGACATCCACGGTTTCAAGTGGATCTCGGTCGTCATCGCAATCTTATCCTCCATCTTCCTCTACTCCCTCGACAACACAGTAGTAGCAGACATTACCCCCGCCGCCGTTAACGCCTTCGGCGACAGCCTCAAACTCCCTTGGCTTTCCGTCGGCTTCTTACTCGGTGGCGTAAGCGTTGTCCTGCCCTTTGGAAAACTTTACAGCCTCTTCGACGCAAAATGGCTGTACATCTTCTCCACCGTCCTCTTCAACATCGGATCTGCCATCTGCGGAGCGGCACCGTCGATGGACGCGCTGATTGTGGGGAGGGTGTTGGCTGGTATGGGCGGTAACGGGATGTACCTCGGGACGATGAACTTGTTGAGTGCGACAACCACCAACATGGAAAGACCTGCATATCTCAGCTTCGTGGGCTTGGTTTGGGGAGTCGGTACCGTGCTCGGGCCTGTGGTGGGCGGCGCGTTCGTGGAGAGCCCGGCAACGTGGAGGTGGGCTTTCTACATCAACTTGTGCATTGCCGGTTTGTTCGCACCGGTGTATCTGTTTTGGATTCCGTCGTACAAGCCCCAGCCACGGGAAACCTCGAGCCGGGAACTGGTCAAGAAATTCGATTTTGGAGGGACGTTGTTGAGCGTGGCGGCGATTACGACTTTGGTTATGGCAATCAATCTGGGTGGTGCCCTATACGAGTGGAATAGCGGCAACATCATCGCGTTGTTCGTGGTATCCTTCGTGGTGTTTGGAGCATTTGGCGTGCAGCAAAGCTGGAACTTTGGACTAAGGGATAAGGGCGACAAGATCTTCCCAACGCACTTTTTGAGAAGGTGGAATCTGGTCTTGTTGTTCTGTTCTGCAGCTGCCATCAATGCTGCCGCGTTCATTCCGATCTATTACATCCCACTATACTTCCAGTTCACCCGGGGAGACAGCCCGACCGAAGCAGCTGTCAGGCTACTGCCTCTTATCTTCACCTTGAGTGCGGCTATTTTGATCAATGGACACCTGATGGTGAGATGGGAATATTTCCAACCTTGGTATATTACCGGCAGTATCTTGGCGCTTGTGGGAGGCGTGCTGTTATGTAAGTGATCTGTTTGTGCGTCTCAAGATGATGTAACTAACATGTCTCGTCTGCTCAGCAAGGATAGAAGCCAACACGCCAGAGTCTCACCTTTACGGCTTTGAGATCCTGATTGGCCTTGGAACCGGTGCCTTTGCCCAGGCGGGATATGCTGTCATTCAGACTTTAGTACCTCCTGAGGAAATGGCGTACGGCATCAGCTTTGTTATGCTCGGCCAACAGGGCGGCATCGCCTTTGGCTTGGCTATTGCTGGGGCAGTGTTCGTCAACGATGCCATCGCAAATCTCATGGTGGCACTTCCCGGCGTCCCACGAAACACATTGCAATTGGCCCTGTCAGGGCATAGCGGAGAGTACTTCCAGTCGCTGTCAGAAGAGTCGAGAATTGCCGCAATCCAAGCCATCGTATTGGCTTTGCAAAAGGTGTTCATTCCTGTGTATGTAGGAGGCGCTGTTGGCTTGATTCTTTCAGTATGTTTCACTGTAAGTGACCATCCTTCCCTTAAGCCATACAAGACAAGTTGTTAACGATGGTGTGAAGAAACGGAAGATGTCGAAAGATGTGATTGCCATTGCTGCTTAGATGGTGGGGACTGGCCTGGCTTGCTAGGGAGAAACCTCTCATCATTGGGTGGTAGGGAGACTAATCGCTTCGAGCCTTACTGCGCCACTCAAGAAAAGCTGGCAGGTCCAAGTCCATTTAGACCAGGTAGTGGGCCATCAGCTTTGAGTGTCTCAGTGTTACCCACCTCTCTGTCATATCTCAGCTCGCCACGAGAAACTATCCTATGAGAAGAAGCTTTTAGATTAAACCAAAAATCGTGTTACCCATCCTTGGGCATGTCCATGAATTAGACTCATGCAGTTTTGTGGCACGGGTGTTTAGCAGATGCGGCTGAGGTCTCCCATCATTGTCGCAGCAGTTGGGTAGTACATTGGCTGCGGAGATAAATAGGTGATACTTATTGCCCACCATCTTCGCGCGGTGTCGAGTGGTTATGATTCGGTAGTTTAGTTCAAAGCCTTCATTTCTGTTGACAGTTTGAACATGGGCATCATCATAACTCGTCCATCCCCCAGGGTTTCAACAGGCGGTGGTAGCTCAGGCAGCAGCACTGGCAGCACCGGGAGCACATCGGGCACAGCAGGCACGACTGTTGGCAAAACTTGGGGTGCTCCCGCCCCGGCACCAGCCCCCGCCCCGGCACCTGTCCCCGTATGGGGAACAACACCAGGAGTGATCATAACAACTCCTCCTGACGTTGCCGCTGCCGGCGCAAAGTCAGCAGGCAAATATGTTCCTGGTGACCCAGCTACAGTGCCGGTATGACAGGATCAAACAGGATTTGAGACACATTTGCTGATGGACCTTCTTGCTGATAGTACATTGATCGTGGCAACTCCGGGCAATACCCCGTCGTCATCGTCACACCCAGCGAGCTCAACACTGGAAACGACACCAAAGTTGCCCTCCCTCCTATACCTGTCGAGTGGATCATCGCGCCTCGAAACATCACCAGTCCCGACCAATGTCCAAACGCCGGAGCTACAATTGCAACCTTTGCTGCCACGGACGTTATCCTGGCGGTCCTCCTGATCGTCACCGCGGCAAGGTCAATGCTGTACAGAGCCTCGTGTCACCTGTTCGGCAAGCGAGGGGGCAAAAAAGTATACTGGACATGGCTGATGTGGCTTGTCCTGCAAGTGACAGGCAATGTCGGTGCGGCTCTTCTAGTCGTCAGAACCGAGGGATACGAACATCTGGAATTTTTAAAGGTCTTTGCTCTTTACCTGTCCAGGCCCAGACTAAAAACATGGTGGCTCGCTATCCTGCGGACATCGTTTTCCGTGGGGGGCCGGAGGTTCCCTGACGGCAACACAAGACTTGAGCAAGAACAAGAGCAAGAGAATGAGAAGATATCCCTTGCGTGGGAAAAAGACGGCCGCAAAGAGAAAGAGCACATTTATGTTGACGCGTACGTTTCGGCCGCCCTGGTCGAGTTTATTTTCCAGATCTCCGCTGCGGTGTTCATCGGTGTGACCTGGGAGAGGTTTCCAAACGAAGTCATCAAGCAGTACATGCAACCACCGCTGCGATTCATGTTTGCGGCGCCTGGCATTATGTTGGTCGCCATTTCAGTGGGAGTTCCAATATGGCGTATCACAGGTGAGACTTGGGGTTGGAAGGAGACTGTGGACAAAGACCCGGAAACAAAAAAGGTGATACGGCGCCGATCACCGCCATCGATGGGCGGCATCCGGTTTTGGTGGGTGATATGGGGGTCTCTCATTTATATTCCCGTTTACTCCGCCGCATGGGTCTACTGGACACACTTTCTTACTCTTCCTGGCGCATTGTGGTGTCCGCCCAGGCTGGTCAGTCAGTCGGCGATTTGGATCTTGACGTCTATTTAGGGGGTGCCTTGAGCACTCCTAAACACGCCTCACTTGAGCCTTCGCTTTATTGTCATCATTCCACCAAGTCAAATGTTCTGCAACACCGTCGTCGCCCACCTCCCACGTCCCATCTTCCACCAACCTGGTCCAGTGCCGCAAGATTAGTGCCAGACGGGTCCCTCGTACTGGTCCCCATGGTGGCGGCCTGTCAAAAGACGTGATCCCTCGAGGAACATCAGCTGATCCGCTCACCAGCTCAGCTGCCTCGGCGTACCGCTGATCCCATCCATTGAGATAAACACCCGTCCGACGGTGAACCATCTCAGAAAGTGCAGCCTTGTAATACCCAGGGCTCCATTGATGAAAGGGCGATCCAACCTGGTAAGCAGACGGGAAAACCAAAGTCGGCCAGTTTTGGTATTCAGCACCATTCTTGTTCAACCTCCGCTCAGAATTCTCCGGTTCGGACCCATAAACCTCGAGCCAACTCTCCGGCGAGAACACCGTGATTCCCGGACCAATAAACTTGAACTTTGGCCTCTTGGACCTGCTCAGAAACTCCTTGGCGAACCGACTGACCTTGTACCGTTCAATATCCTCATCCTCCAATCTCAGAGGCTCATCCCACTCCCCTCCCGTCCCACCCTTGTCCTCGATCGCCTTCAGCAAGCCCTCCCAAGCCTGAACTGTCTCGTCCAACCCGATTTCTGTCCAGCCTCTCTGCTCAACCTTCATCTGCTCCTCGTCAAAGTAGTACTCCCCCCTCTCCCACTTTTCCCGTTCTTTCTCCAAAACAACATGGAGGGGAATCCAGCTTGGACCGGGGTACTCCGGCAGGCCGTCCATCCCGTGGCGCCATGTCGCCTCGAGGGTGTCGGCATCGAGCACCAGTCCCTCGTCGTAGGGTGGCTCGCCGGTGAAGTCCATGTTCCCGGGGAGGAACAAGAGGAGACACCGGCCTTGTTGTTCGAGTGCCTCTTCAAAGTCGATCTGGAAGAGAGAGTGGTACGCCTCTGAGGGGACGAGCAAGTCGGGTTCTGGTTGGATGAAGAACGGGGAGAGGATTGCGTCCCGTTGGAATGGAGAGCTTGTCTGCAGCTGGGAGAGCAGGATGTGAAATGGGTGGGAGTGAGGGTCTTCCATGTTGGAGAAGAAGGCTGGGTGGAGGGTACTGAAGCGGGGGAAGAGGGTTGTTTCGAGGGCGGTTGTTGTTGGAGGGTGGGTTTGGGAGTGGAATTCAGATGGGATAGCGGCGATGTATCTGGAGAGTAGGAGGTTATAAAGCTCAGCGCAGTGGGATGGGTCGCTGACTATGGGGCGGGGGTTCCATTTTTCAATGGCTTCTTCTTCAGAAGAGGAGTGTTGCGGGTCAAATTCTGAACTCATTCTGATGTGAAGGTGGAGAAAGATTGTAGGTAGGAAAAAGATGTAAATGGCAATGGT
The DNA here is from genome assembly GCF_035222375.1 of Podospora pseudocomata. NCBI lineage: Eukaryota > Fungi > Ascomycota > Sordariomycetes > Sordariales > Podosporaceae > Podospora > Podospora pseudocomata. The sequence continues at coordinate 3,390,357 of NC_085890.1, read as the reverse complement.
TGCATGCCATTGGGTTGCTCGCGCCATTGATCAAGATATTTGTAGTGGCAGTAGGGCGGCGCTGTGAGAAGTGAAAAGTCCAGTCAGGGGTTGGAAATTGCAATTAGTGGGTGTCTTGGCATTGTGTGTTTAGAGCCCTGGCCACGATGTGAGCTGTGGTATCAAATGGACGAGCTTTATGCACGTGTATCTGAAAGGACTTTAGGAATGTCTACCTAGACAACTCCAAAATGGCCAAAATACCTATTGAAATAAGTTATATCAAACCAGTCCGATCAAAATATCTTGCATCTCATGAAACCTGGATCAGTCTGTACGCAAATAAAAGTTGCTCCTACCTAGAGAGTCACCTGTACACTAGGTAATCCCCAAGTCCATGAATCACACGCAAAATGATGATCCCAGAATGTACCTAGAAGTCTATCGTTAACTTGTTTATTACCTCGGCCATTCTTATCAGACAGTTCCATCATCTCCTAGTGCCATGCACGGCAGCTTCTAGTTCCGATGGCACCTCCACAACTGCTCATTCAAGTGCCAATTTGGGTTATGGCCTAGACCAAGCGAAGTGTTTGGTGAGGAGAAAACTAAGCTTAAACGAGGTACTTACTGCTTCTTTTAAACCTATAAAACAGCCATCCTCTTCACCCGCCTCTCCTTCACCACCACCATCAACAACAATGGACGACTCAAACATCCCTCCCAATCAACCAGCAATCACGCTCCCCCCCCTCCCATCAACACAACCACATCATCCCACCCCTCGAATCCACCCCTCCTCCCTCATCCACCCCTCCTCCCTCATCCACCCCTCCTCCCTCCCCCTCATCCACCCAACCGCCACCGTCGGAGCCTTCTGCCTCATCGGCCCCAACGTCACCATCTCCGCCCGCACCACCCTCCTCTCCCACGTCTCCATCCCCTCCAACACCACTGTCGGCACCGACTGCACCATCCACCCCTTCTCCGTCCTAGGCGGCCCCTCCCAAGCCCTAGCCGACAAATCCCAACCTCCCAACACCGGCAAGCTCACCATCGGAAACTCGTGCACCATCCGCGAGGGCGTAACCTGCAACGTCGGCTTTTCGGCCAAAGGAACAGTGATAGGAAACGGGTGTCTACTCATGGCCAACAGCCACGTTGCTCACGACTGTGTCTTGGGGGATGAGGTCATCCTCGTGAACGGGGTCCTCCTGGCTGGGCATGTAACGGTGGGGAGGGGAGCGATTTTTGCGGGCATGGGAGGGACCGTTCAGTTTGTGAGGGTTGGGGAGTATGCCTATGTTGGGGGGGCGACGGTGGTGAGCAGGGATGTTTTGCCGTATAGTATGGTCAAGGGGTATAGAGGGAAGACGGTGGGGGTTAACGCTGTGGGGCTGAAGAGGAGGGGGTGGACGGGGGAGAGGATTCAGTGGGTGGAGCGGGCTGTGAGGGCTGCGTCGATGGGGGATCAGGAAGAGCTGAGTGAACTGGTGAAAAGAGTTGGAAGCACAGGAAAGGATGATCTAATGAGGGTGGTAGATTTTGCGAGGGAGTCGGAAATAGGGCTGTGTTCATTGCATGAGAAGGTAAGCGGGGGAGCAAAGCTGTGATGTAAGAGGGAGTGCGTGGTCTGCAAATAGTAACAACAAATTCTTATTTTCATCTCCCGCAGCTATCCTTTGTACTTCCCTCGATCAACCTGCGGACCCTAAGCGGTAGTCTTGTCGACACTCGGCTTCTGTTTCGAAGAGAACGGTTTGCGGCCATAAACAACATATCTGCAGGATTGGGGTCAGCATCGCCCGCCGTATTGTACCATCCAAAGATCACTCACATGGGCCAGTAAGCATGCACCCTCGGATCTCTCAACACCTTCCTCGCGTCAGCAGCTAGCAACAGCACCTCTTCTTGACTCCAGCCCATTGCCCTCGTAAGAGGCGCCAAGATGGCCGCCTCCATGACCTGGTCCATGTCATAAAGTGCCCACTGGCCCAGCCTCTTGTACTTGGGGTCACGGGGCCAGCCATTGATTGGCCACTTGTAGATGTACTCGACGACGTCTTCAAACCCGGCTTCCTCCATCATAGACTTCCAGTTTTGCGCAGCTGAGAAAGGTCGATGCATAGCTTCCATGGCCTTCATGAGCCATGACATCCAGATCCATAGGCCAGAGTCCTCAGTGAAGGTGCCGTCATCACAGCCAATTGGCAGAGCCATGTCCTGTGCTTCAAAGTAACCGCCGGGTTCCAGCTGGTCGTAGACCTTTTTGACTATGGAGGCATTGTCGGCGAAGCTGCCTGTCATGAAGCGGCTGATAATGAAGTCGAACTTCTTGGACCATGTCCATTCCTTTTCGAGATCGTCAATCTGGAAATGTCAGCTTCATTCCATACATGCTATGGCATGGTCGTCTTATGAGATGTACCTCAAAGGAACAATTCGGCGGTATGCTAGATCTAGGGTAAGCGGTGTTGTCAAAGGTCTTGGCAGATGTATACGCACAAGTCCGGTTGAACTGGGCTTAGGTCTACACCGATGACCTTTAGGATGGTCAGCAATCGAGTTGAAAGAAATAGAAAACAAACGAGGCTAACGCACTTCTGCCTCGGGATGCTGATCCGCTATTCCATCCCAATCAGTTAGCTTTCTGCGTGGAAACGAAGCACCAGAAGCCTTACCGTAATCGATACACCAGATGCCACTTCCGGTGCCGAGATCAAGTACTCGTTTGGCGCCGTCTTTCTTTGGGCAAAGGCAAATCTGGTCGTCAAAAGTCAATCTGAAAAGGTGGTGTTGCAAGTCTGTTTAGAAGTTGCCAAGTCAGCTAACGTAGCCGACGGGCATTTGCCCCCAGCTGCATGTGGACCTACCCAGCCGTTCAACTTCGGACTATAAGTGAACATATGATTTAGCACGATGTAATGGCGGGACGGCGCGCACATGGCTTACTGCATCATTCGGCATGAAATATTTCCCAGCACTCATAGAATGGTAGGTCCGTCCGTTCTCTTCGTAGAACTCAAAAATGCTAGATCGTAGAGAGGTGAGACTACTACGTCTTGACGCCTACAGTCGGTCAGGATCGGCGAGTCTTGAGACACGAAGAAGTGAAACATACATCGTCTACACCTGAGTCGTAATTCTCTTCATCATGAGCATCTGACGGTCCCTAATGTCAAAGATTAGGTGGCAAATCCCCCGGACTGCGGGGAAAAGGTGAATTGGGCATACAAGCTCGACTTCGTGCTGATGACGGACATCCTCCGGCGGTGTTTGAGGCATGATCTTGTTGTGTTTGTGATCCGGCCTCGACTTGGGTTTGATGGTCCGTAAGAGTTCGAAAGAGCGGAGTCGTGGTGGTCGGTCAGCCAGAACAAGGAAAACGGCGAGCGGCTAGATAGGGGATGCTGAGCTGAGGTAGCCACATCCCAGACAATGAACGGAACATGCCCCCGGTTGCCGGTGTGGCTTGACACATGCGAGTCCCCCGCTTCCCAATCACACGCTCAGAACGCCAACAAACCAACAAGGACCATCGATAATTGGTCCCAGGCGGTCCAGCACACTTCTGCTGTTGCAGTAGTGCACATACACCCTAGCTGCTGCAAAGCCAACAAGCATCCCCAAGCCCTGGACCACAGCACACCTCAAAAACAGGCCGTGGTTATCGTGGAAATGAAATGCCCACCATGTGACACGACGGAACCCAGCTTGTGTTTCCCAAACTGCTGTTTTCCACACGGTACAGAAATGCGAGATTCTGCCATGTCATGGCTACCTTCCTCGACCGTGGCCCTCATCGGGACGGCCCTCTTACTTTGCTTTGTCATCGCCACTCGGGTCCAGTCCTTTGTTAGAACACGGCATATTCCTGGGCCATTCTGGGCTGGATGGACCGACCTGTGGATGATACGCGCCCAGCTCAGCGGTCGATTTTGCTTCCTCCTTCAGGATGCAAACAAAAGATATGGTATTCCACCCCATGCTGACCTACCTGTCCTTGCTGCATATCCATCGACTGACTGACATTAATTTCACAGGTCCAATCGCAAAGATCGCACCCAATTGGGTCGTCTGCGGCGACGCTGAAGAGCTGAGACGTATTTGGGGAGTCCGTTCAGCGTGGAAGCGACCATTTTGGTACCGCGCTTTTCGTTTTGATCCCTACAAGGACAATGCTTTCTCAACCACGGATGACCAGGTTCACGAAAAGCTGAGGGCAAAGCTCATGCCAGGCTACGGCGGCAAAGATGTCGACAACCTCCATGAGCTCATCGACAGACAAGTCGCTGGTCTTGTGTCACTACTAGAGAACAAGTATCTGTCAAGCAAGACCGAATTCAAGCCCGTCGACCTGGCGCGCAAAGTACAGTATTTCACCTTGGACGTCATCTCTGCATTGGCGTTTGGCAAGGAACTGGGCTACCTCGCCGCCGATCAGGATCTGTTCAGCTACATTCAGACCACTGAGAGCACGCTTCCCATCATGCTCACGATAGGGTTTATGCCCTGGCTCCTGAAGCTGATTCAGTCACCTCGTCTCAAGTTTCTGATGCCCGACATCGACAGGGTAGTTGGCATCGGAACTGTTGTCAAGACGGCCCAGCAAGCGGTTGCCGAACGCTACGGGGACAAACCCTTGATCAAGCGCGATATGCTCGGCTCCTTCGTCGCCAATGGCCTCACCAGGGAAGAAGCGGAAGGCGAGACCGTGGTACAGATCATTGCCGGCTCCGACACGTCAGCTACAGCCATTCGCTCCACGTTGCTCTTCATCATCACCAACCCGCTCGTCTACCGCCGTCTACAGGCCGAAATTGACACTGGCATCCGCGAAGGTCGCATCTCCTCACCCATCACAGACGCCGAGGCCAGGAATCTGCCATACCTTCAGGCCGTCATTCGGGAGGGCCTCCGAATGTGGCCGCCAGCGACCGCTGCCCTCCCCAAGGTCTCTGATAGTGACCAGGTTGTCTGTGGAGTTCACATCCCCGCCGGAACCATCATTGCGTGGGCCCCTTTCAGCTTCTTGAGAAGTAAAAAGATCTTTGGGGAGGATGCGGATGTCTTTAGGCCTGAGAGATGGCTGGATATTGAGCCAGAAAAGTATCGGACCATGGACCAGACTGTCATGATGGAGTTTGCATCAGGCAGTCGATGGGAGTGTTTAGGGAAGACAGTGGCACAGATTGAGCTCAATAAAGCTTATGTTGAGGTGAGCAGTTGACCCTGCAAAATCCATATGCTGTTACTAACATCCAACTACGCAGCTTCTTCGCCGGTTCGATGTTACTCTGGTTGATCCTACAAATCCTTGGACCTCCTTCAATGCGGCCGTGTTCATCCAGAGTGACATGAATGTTGTAGTCACCAGGAGGGAGTTGTGAGACTTGGGCACAGCGGTAAACGCACGATCAAGCACAGCTCGCGAAGTCTGTGGAGGAGGTCGTGTTTGATAGTTACGATTGGAAAGTCGGCGGATGAAACGCTTAAACTTACCTACCAATGCAGAAATGTCTAGGCGTTTTGAAAAGAGCATATCTTGACCATAATGCAAACGAGGCGCTGCCAGAGTTGTGCGGCTTATGCGGGCAATCATTGGCCAGGGTCCTTCCCAAGCAAGCCACATCGGCTGGAGCGAGGAAGGAAGCGCGTGAGGCAGAAATTCATTTCCTTTTATTGTTCAGTCTTCGTTTGCTTTCGTCATCTCAAATCCAAATTTCGATCTTGACTGCAGTCAACTATACGACTACATGCGGTTCATTAACACCAAAACGTTGCAACCCACGGATATCCAAGACCCCCAATCAATTCGATATACCATTCTTTCACACTGTTGGACAGATAGCGAGGAAGCAAAGTTCCGAGGGATTACCGACCCAGCCAACCTCCGCCAGACAACGCGCTTTGCCAAGATTCGCACATGTCAGCTAGCAAAGGAGCGCGTTCGACAATTCCACCAATTGGCTCCCATGGTCCATGGATTGGGCAAAGCTCTTTGCCACATCTCCAGAAACCACACAGCAGCTGTGAGTTCATCGTTGAGAAGCATGTCGACTCCCATCTCCTTCAAGGTTTTCAACAGGCCAGCAACAAAACGTGGCATGTTGCAAACAAAGGTCACACCCATTGAGAGTAAGGAATCTGAAGCTCGGCTTGTCAGCTAGGTAGGTACCATATCACTGAGTTTCTATTCCCAAGCAACCCAAAGAAGCTGACCGATGCATTGAACTTGTTCCCAACTATAATTCAACCCGCCCCTTTATGATCAGTTGGGTCAAGTTGTTGGTGTTTGTCAAACCTGGGTCTGGCCAATGACAGCACCAGCATTGGAGTGGCTGGCGTTACACCGATCCTCCTAGCTCAGATCCCCGAATCAAGGCAGCCCTTCGTTCACCTACCGTACCTCACATTCCCAATATCATCCCCCTTCCACCAATCTATCCACGCCAGCACTCGGACATTTCTAACCTGTATTGAGCAACCCGGCCCGCATCGCATATTTTTTGACTTTTGAATGGCCGCTCAGCGACCTGGATATGATTATCGAGGGCTGAGCTGGGATCATTTAAACGAGTCCGGATCGATCTCCAACCTCCCAGCTGCTACCCCACTTGAGTGGGAGTCCCTCTCACAACATCAACGAAATGTTCCACAGCATTCACAAACCGCCCCTTGGGGACATGGGAGGGATGGGGTAGAAATGGGGGATTTGGGCACCCAGCGGCCCGCCAGAGAAGATCCATTCAGCGACCACAACCCTTTATCCAGGCCGTATCGCAGCGGAGGGTACCACATGCTCGACGAAGTACAAGAACCAGCCAAGCTGGGTTTCCTCAAATCAGTCATTAGTCCAACACCAGCAACTCAACATCATGACGGGTCTTCTCCGCCTGATCGTGGTCATCCCGGGCCTTCCGGGCCGTCATTCTTCGGTCGGATAAGACGGTCCAAGTGGGCGATGTACATCTGCCTCATCTTTGGTGTTGCTTGTGCAGCTGGACATCATGTGTTTTACAGCACGCTCAATGGCAAGCCCGCAACGGATCAGCTTGTGATGCAGCGGTATGGAACGTTGTTGGCGTTTGGGGCAAAGGCGGGGCTTGGTGCTGCGGTTATTGAGGCTTCCCATCAGCGGGTGTGGGTAACGGCGCGGAAGAGGGTGATGACTGTTGGGGCGTTGGATTCGTTATTTTCCATGACTGAGAGCTTGGCTTCTTTTGGGGCTTGGGAGGTGCTCAGAGGGGCTAAGATAGCGGCTCTGTTGGCCCTTTTTGTTTGGTGCGTGGCTCTTCTTTCGAACTTACATGCAGTACTGGAGACTAACAGATGTAGGATTGCACCGATCGTCGTCATTCTGACTGCCAACACTCTTCAGGTTGAGCTCAGCCGGATTGTTACTGAGGATAGGTGCGCCGGGGTCAGGACGCTCAACTTCAGCTTTGAAGAAATAGACGAATGGAGAGATCCAACCAAGATAGGCAAATATTTCGAGGTTCCGGCCTCCATCTGGAACACAACGAAAAAGGCCACCGATGACGACGACAGCGATGAGTGGTTCGACTATTACACCGCACCAGGCCTGACATTGGCTCAGACACTTACCATTGGTGCCTTTATGGGAGAGACAGTAATGCGGAAGAACGCACAAGCGGAGACTTGTGGCAGCGGCTGGAACTGCACTTTCGAGATCAAGTTCACCGCCCCTGCCTACAAGTGTACCGAGCTCGCAAGCGGTGTCGGCTCCAAGGCATCGAATCTGACGCAACAATCCGGCAGCATAGCTCCACCGTTCAGCACCGATCTGCTCCTCCCCAAAGGCATCTATAGCTACTATGCCTTCACCACAGGCGGCGATTACTTCAACATGCAAATGAAAGACGTCGAACCAGGCGGAATTCCCAAGACCGACCGCCCCTATCCCAAGAACCTCGGGGCCTTTCGCACCGATCCCATCGTGTGGATAGGATATTCCACCCGCACAAACCCGGGGGAACCTCTCCCTGAAAAGTCCTCCTCTCCCGGTTGGGAGCAAGCCTTCACCCCGAAACTCTTCGCCTGCGAGAACTACGAATCATCCTACATCGTCCAGTTCAACTACACCGAAAACCTCCACTCCACCAACGTCCTCGACGTGGAGTACCTCCGTCCCGTCATCAACACGACCTACCTCCCTGACATCGAGTTAGAAGATGGCACGGCAGACAACGTCGCCGCCACACCGCAGTCAAACTACGTATTCCCCCAGAACAAGAGTTTGTACCGCCGCACCGCAGCGTACTACTCCCTCTCCCTCATTGCCCGCTCCTTCCTCAACGGGACAGTAGCAGCCAACCAGAAAAACGCCAACGGAGTCCCAATGGCCAACACGAATGTTATTCAGACAAAAGTATTGGACATTGCTAATAATTACTTCCCTGTGGGGGACCTAATGAAGACAGTGCAGAGGTTCTACTCTGAGAACATCATCCTTAGCATGCTCTCCAACCCGCAGTTTACCAGTGTGGTTTGGGCTGCCAAGCCAGATGAGCAAAGCGGGATTGACCCTGATGTGCAGAGGGAGGATGTGGAGGGGCTGAAGTATCCTTGTCAGAGGTCGAGGGCTGGGAATGTGTACACGTACCATGTGAGGGATTTGTGGATTGTGTATAGTATTTCTATTGGGCTGGCGGTGATGGGGGTCGTTATTGGGGTGCTGTCTGTGAGGGAGAATGGGGGGTTGATGAGGAATGTGAAGTTTAGTAGCTTTGTTGCTGCGACTAGGGGGGAGGGGTTGAGGAGGGTTGAGTGGGGTGGGGCTGATGGGGGACGGGTGAGTGAGGGGGTGAAGGGGATGAGAATGAGGTATGGGATGGTTGAGGTTGAGGGGCAAGGCGGGAAGGAGTTGAAGTTTGGGTTTGGGTTTGAAGAGGATGTTACGAACTTGGAGAGGAACGGGGGCGGGACTGCGGTGAAGAGGTTGACGATGTTGGGGGCGAGTTCGAGAAGCTTGGCGAGGTCGGGGTGAAACAATCGACTTTACAGTTTCATGCATGTTGTTCTTCCCGGTCAAAAGAAATGTATTGCCGCTTTTGGACTTGGGTGGGGTGTGTAGTTAGGAGCAGCACTGCCTCTTCCACCCTACCCTCCTGCCCATTTCAGCCTGGAAAAAATGTGTTTGATTTCGAAATGTCCAAATTAACCAGCTTAAGCTCGAATAACGAATTTGCAAGTCAAGGTAAAGGCAAAGTTGAATCGTCATATAAACCAACATACTGCTTGTCTTAACTACAGTTCCATTTCATATTTACATACCTACCTAAGCTTCTTTATCACTTCCTATCAACAAATTAGCACTTACGGCGTCATACCTCCCTAGTTCCCTTGGCATCAGCTGCCGCTTTCACAGGCTTAGTTACTGCAGTCAAATCATCTTGGGAGCCTCGCGGCTGCTAAAGGAAACCAGATCAAATAAAGTTTGTTGTGGCGCTTGGAACTACGTCAAGCCAACTAGCCCGATCTCGAGTTATTCGAGTGGGCCAAATGACGTCTCTACCAACTGTTCTAGAGCCAACTATCTTCATGACGAAACAGGGTACTCGAAGTGATGAAAGAGGCGGGATCTAGAAGGATCTAGAGTATTGTGACGGGCTATAAAGTAATGGAGACCCCCAAACCCCTCCTGTGACACGCTATGATAGGAAAATAGAGAGAGAGATTGAATGAGAGATCAGCTAAGCTGTGTGCGGCTAGCTTGCAAGCCCAGTCATCTGATCTCCAACACCTTCTCCCTTAGCTGCAGCGCCTGCCGATGTATCTGCTTAGCCTCCTCATACTTCCCCTGGTTATCAAGCACACTCGCAAGGTTGTTCATGCTGGTGAGCGTGGAGGGATGCTCCTTGCCCAACACCTTCTCCCATAGCTGCAGCGCCTGCCGATGTATCTGCTCAGCCTCCTCATACTTCCCCTGGCTATCAAGCACAAACGCAAGGTTGTTCATGCTGGTGAGCGTGGAGGGATGCTCCTTGCCCAACACCTTCTCCCTTAGCTGCAGCGCCTGCCGATGCATCTGCTCAGCCTCCTTATACTTCCCCTGGCTACGAAGCACACTCGCAAGGTTGTTCATGCTGGTGGGCGTGTCAGGATGCTCCTTGCCCAACACCTTCTCCTTTAGCTGCAACGCCTGCCGATGTATCTGCTCAGCCTCCTCATACTTCCCCTGGCTATCAAGCACACCCGCAAGGTTGTTCATGCTGGTGAGCGTGGAGGGATGCTCCTTGCCCAACACCTTCTCCTTTAGCTGCAACGCCTGCCGATGTATCTGCTCTGCCTCCTCATACTTCCCCTGGCTACGAAGCACAAGCGCAAGGTTGTTCATGCTGGTGAGCGTGGAGGGATGCTCCTTGCCCAACACCTTCTCAGATAGCTGCAGCGCCTGCCGATGCATCTGCTCAGCCTCCTCATACTTCCCCTGGCTATCAAGCACAAGCGCAAGGTTGTTCATGCTGGTGAGCATGTCAGGATGCTCCTTGCCCAACACCTTCTCCCATAGCTGCAGCGCCTGCCGATGCATCTGCTCAGCCTCCTCATACTTCCCCTGGCTATTAAGCACACTCGCAAGGTTGTTCATGCTAGCAAGCATGTCAGGATGCTCCTTGCCCAACACCTTCTCCCTTAGCTGCAGCGTTTGCCGATGCATCTGCTCAGCCTCCTCATACTTCCCCTGGCTATTAAGCATACCCGCAAGGTTGTTCATGCTGGTGAGCGTGGAAGGATGCTCCTTGCCCAACACCTTCTTCCATAGCTGCAGCGCCTGCCGATGCATCTGCTCAGCCTCCTCATACTTCCCCTGGCTACGAAGCACAAACGCAAGGTTGTTCATGCTGGTGAGAGTGGAGGGATGCTCCTTGCCCAACACCTTCTCCCTTAGCTGGAACTCCTGCCGATGTATCTGCTCAGCCTCCTCATACTTCCCCTGGCTACGAAGCACAAGCGCAAGGTTGTTCATGCTGGTGAGCGTGTCAGGATGCTCCTTGCCCAACACCTTCTCAGATAGCTGCAGCGCCTGCCGATGTATCTGCTCAGCCTCCTCATACTTCCCCTGGCTATCAAGCACAAGCGCAAGGTTGTTCATGCTGGTGAGCGTGTCAGGATGCTCCTTGCCCAACACCTTCTCCCTTAGCTGCAGCGCCTGCCGATACATCTGCTCTGCCTCCTGATACTTCCCTAAATTGCGAAAGCTCTCACCCACTTTGGAAAGAAGACCTGTTGTCGCTTCCTCGTCATCTGTTCTCTTCCGTAGTTGAAGAGCATGTTGCGTATGAGGAAGATACCTTATCCACTCTTCTCGGTTTTCGTGTTTAGGCCAAGGAAATACATCGTCAAGCCGTTCTAACACTTTGGCCGTCCATTCCTGTCGCTCTCCCTTTCCATCTAACCAGCTCAGCATCGATATCTGAACTAGCCGATGGATATCGTAGCTATCCGACTCATTCTGTTGGGAGATAAATGCATACGCCTTCAGGGTCCCGATTGCTTCAACAGTCTCTAGCGTCCCCGCCGGCGGCAACAGGGAGTGCGGAATATCCTTCCCGGCTAGAAAGCACAGAAATCTGAGGTAGTCAGCCGCCAGCGCGTCGTGATCTGAGATTTGCTGGAACGAAATCAGCCAAGTTGTGGCGACAGCATTTTGAATGTTCTTATATCGGTGTCGGTCGTCAAAGTGACTACTCAACAACTTAACCATATCCTCATCACTGGACTTGCACAGCTTGAGGTACCGCGCAGTCGAGATCTGCTCCTTGGCCATATAAGCAGACGCTTGCCGTATTGCCAGAGGGAGGTTAGTAAGAAACTCTAGCAACGCATTGTTGCTTCTTGTGTCGCTCATCTGAGAACCTTTCAGGTTTTTCCCTAATAGCTTAAGGGCCTCGTCTCTGCTCATTTCTTCAACTGCGATAATATGATTTTCAGACTCGACCAGCCTTAATCCAAGTTTGTGGTTTCGGGTTGTGAAAAGAATAGATCCTTTCCGGCTGAATGGAAGATAGTCGGTAAGGGCGGTATCCCCAAAGAGTAGCTTTTCATCGTCGGCGTTGTCGATGATCAAAAGCCAGTTACCCATACTCTCGCGGCCCAATACGGACTTAATAAGTGCCTTAACATCTGCTTTTTCTTCGTCGATTCCCGGTACCTTAAGCTGCTGGCCGATAGCGCGGTATGCATTCTCGAAAGCGGTGGCATCCACAGCGGGAACCCAAAAGACCGAGCATTCCGGCTGCACGTCGCGAATGCGATAAGCGGTCTCCAGCGCGATCTGTGTCTTTCCAACCCCCCCCAGACCTTCGATGGCGGTCCGTTGGCAGTCATCTTCGTCTCCACTAGGAAGAACCCTCTTAAAAAGATCTTCGAGAATTGATTCACGCCCGACGAATTCCTTATTACGTCCGAACCGGACGATCCAGTGTCCCTTCACGGTAGCTTCGCCATATTAGCACTATTCTGGCCGTATCAGCCCACCCAGGAGATGATCAGCTTACAGTTCTTCCGCAGTTTTAAAACAACCGATGCGTCTCCAGCGAGTTTCCTGACCGCATCTTTAACTAATTTAAAGTTGGGACATTCTGGACCTTGGAATTTGTTCATCCCTGAATGGGTCGCATCCAAGCCTTGGCGAGGGAAACCATGTAGGCAGGCCGAAGACTCCGTCACAAGCTATCAAGGTCAGTTGAATATCACGAACGGGGGCAAATAACGTACAATCTTGCGGGTAACACTCCTTGACAGGCGCTTCGCCCACCCCGGCGATAGAATGCGTCTTAACATCTCCGTCTTCCTAGTCTCGAAAAAGCAACTCAGGGGCAGTTGCACTGCCTTAGCATTAGCGATCTCGGCGAACTTCTGAACGCGCTGGTGGACGAAGTCATGGCTCTGCTCGAGGTCTTTTATGAGTTGGTCAGAGGCCTGCTCTCCCATAATGCCTTTAACCAGCACCTGCCACCGAGCCTGCTTCGCAGCATCACTACCCTGGAATGGAGTGGCGAGAAACACGATGCCGACAGTGGAAAGCAGGATATGTTTATAGGCGCTGCCTTCCTGGGCGGCTCGGATGATTGCCTGGGGAGGTTAACCGCTGCCCACCGTATATGATCTAGGGACATACCTCGGCCAGAATAAGCCCTCCAAAACAAGAGGCGACGAAGATAATCGGTCGCGTTTGTGAACCACGGCCTTCGGCGATAAGACCGAGTAGCGTATCGGCATGGCCGAGCAGCGTCTGCACGGGTGCATTTGCGAAGTAGTTTGCATTCCAGTCGTACGTATATATGCGGGCCTTTGGCAGGGCTGCCGGCAGCATGTCGGCGTCCGACAGCCAGTTCACAACCCCATCCCCATTTCTTTTCTTAAACTCCCATGTCCGCGGCGACTCGGTGCCCAATCCGTGGATTGCGATAATACTGTCCGGTTAGACGTGCCTCTATGCGTTCGACCGGGTGGAACTTACTCGATCGTCGCGTCGTCGGGAGCGTCGTCGACTGGGACGATCCGGCGGAGTCCCCTGCAAGCCTAAGGATGAAGTGCCGGTAGTTAGCATCGGACGCCGCTTCTTATATAGAGAGCGATCTCACCTCTGTCGTGGTCATCCTGGGAATATTCTGAAAAGCGGGGCTCGTATTGCAGCACCAGGCTGGTAAGGGTCAGCTTCAATCGCGGCGGTGACTATGTTAAGGTCGCCGTAAGAACGAAAGTGATGGAGAGAGGAGTATTTAGACTTAGCAAGACCCATAATGAGGCGCTGTTTGGCCTTTGTATGCGTGTCACACGTCAAACGACCAACCAGCTACATCACGGCCCAACCGCTATCGAGAACCAATGGTTGGAAATAAGGCAGGCAATTAAGTGCCTCGCGGTTATCAAAGGAATAACGTACGTTATAAGCGAGCGACCAATATAAGCGAGTGACCACTTTTTTCACGCGACGCGGTAACTGTTACGCCCCAAGCGTAATACTCCCGTACAGGAACCACTGGGTGGTACCTGAGGTGCTGGGACACCTCAGCCAATCATTGGGCCAGGGATGGAAAGACCCACAAGCCTCCATACGACCAATCAGGAGGTGCTCAGTCTGATCAGTGGCCAAGACCACTGAGCACACTGAGCACATTGATCATGAAAGGTTGCTCAGTCTGCTCAGCCGCCAAGACCACTGAGCACACTGAGCACATCGATCATGAAAGGTTGCTCAGTCTGCTCAGCCGCCAAGATCACTGAGCACACTGAGCAAGGTACAAAGATACTTCAGAAACATATGTAGATAGCTTCACATAAATAGGGGGGAGCGCCGGGCGCTCCCCGTGTCAAGGAATCTGATTCCTCATGCAAGCAATCAAGTTCATTTGTCTACAATCTACTCTCAATAGCTCTTTGTTAGAACAACCTGTTGTTGACAGTGAACCCGTGTCTGAGGCGCTTGTCACAACCTTCAATCATCCTGTCATATTCACCTCTGGCGTACTGCCTTGCAGTCTGTATCCATTCCTGGTGCAGGTTGTAACAGTAACCTCACCCTCAAACCTAATTTTCTCAACAATCTAAAATGCCATCTACTTCAGAGGAAGCCCATATAATCTTAGCCCTTAAAGCTCTTCAAAATGATAAAAACCTAAGTGTATCAGCTGCAGCTAAGATGTATAACGTCGATCGCAGCACGCTTAGACACCGCCGCGCCAGCCGGCCTGTACGATGCGATACAACACCCAGTTCGAAAAAGCTGACTCAATCGGAAGAGGAAGCTATTGTCCGATATATTATTGAGCTATGTACGCGATATTTTCCACCAAGACTGCGTAGTGTGGAAGATATGGCCAACTATTTGCTCAACGAACGCGGTGCGCCTCCTGCTGGCAAGCTCTGGGCTCACAACTTCGTCAAACGCCAGCCAGAGCTCCAGACGCGTTATACACATAGATACGACTACCAGAGGGCCTTGTGCCGTACGATCCAGAGAGGGTGCTTTCCAAGCGGGATGTGAAGCTTCGTATGCCAACAACTCCGACCTCCCGGCCCGGCACCCCACAACCTTGGGTCTTCCAGACACCACACAACCCCCAAGAAGCTAACTCGCAGTCAACGCTTATTAAGACTCGCATTTGCCAACCATCAAAATAGCTCCCCGACTTCAATGTTGGCTGCTGTGGACCAGCTTGCTAAAAGTACAATGGCTGTGATGCACCAGGTGGCTCTCCTACGTGCAGAGAACACTTCACTCCGCAAGGCCAACGAGGCATTAAGTAAGCGCCGGAGAGCCAAAAAAAAACACGTGTGCGGCTCGGAGGATCACTTACTGTGCAGAATGCACACGATCTACTGGACAAGAAGGCCGTGGGTGGAGAGGGAGTGCAAGAAACACAGCCGGATGGTAGTAGTGCAGGGGTGGCTCATACGAAGGTTCGGTGCTGTGGTGTGTGCGGCAAGCCTGGCCATAATGCACGTACTTGCCAGGAGGCTGCAGAATTGTCTGATTCAGCTATTTCGGATGTGATTATGGTTGCTTCCTAGTATTGTTGTGTAGTAATTGAGGATAATGGTATAAAGGTTGTGAAAAAGTGGTCGCTCGCTTATATTGGTCGCTCGCTTATAATGTACGTTATTCGAACTTAAGCTGGTTAATTTATACATTTTGGAATCAAACACAATTTTTCCAAGCTGAATTGACAGGAGGGTAGGGTGGAAGAGGCAGTGCTGCTCCGAACTACACACCCCACCCAAGTCCAAAAGCGGCAATACATTTCCCTTGACCGGGAAGAACACATCAGCAAAGATGCTGCCTCCTGGTCCACGGCTCCCCTGCTGAACTTCTTGCTGCACTACACCCGCGAGACAGAAGAGAAGGGCCGTTATTCTGATCGCATCAGCGGGCTCAAGGCCATCGATGTGCTCAACAAGGGGTACACGGAAGAGGATCCCTTGCCTGACGAGAGCGAGGAACTTCGGCAGTCCCTTCTGCAGCTTTTTCGCGACGGTCCCGGGAAGGAAAAGGTTCCCAAAGGCACATCTGTAAGCTTGTTTTTCATTGATATGGACACCACATGCTAACTCTGAACCAAGGTTACGATCGTCGGTGCTGGTGTGTCCGGTCTCTGTGTTGGCTATGAGCTGAAGAAGGCTGGCTTTGATGTCACGATCCTTGAGGCATCCTCTCGTGTGGGAGGACGCGTTGTCACGTTCCGCGACCCAATTTTTGCCCCTGGACTGCACGCGGAGGGAGGTGCTATGCGCATCCCTGGCAATCACTTCCTCCTGCGAACCTACATTGACAACTTCAAGATTGGTGAGCTGTTCAACTTCGAAATGCAGAACAAGTTCATCTACTTGTCTGAGTACAGGGGTGGGACCACGTTGACATACGACGACTTCAACGCCAAACTAAAGAGTCATGAGCCTAAGCTGCTCAAGCTCTTTCCATCGCTGAAGAAGTGTGAGCGAGGCCATACGATTGACAAGCTCTGAGAAGTGGCGGTGGTACCTGTCGTTGAAGACTTTCGCAAGGCCTACAAAAACGCCGAAGGCGATGAGCCTTTCAAGATCAAGACGGGTTACCAGGCCATCACCAACCTCTACGACAAGTACACTCTGCGATCGTACTTGTAGGAAAGGGCCGGCTGAAGTCCCGACGCCATCAAGCTATACGACCTAGGCAATGCCCACGTAGTCTTCGAGAACGGCTTCATCGAATCTTTCAAAGACGCGTTCCTGTCCAGCAACTCCCAAGGCGCGCAAGTCGGCATGCAGCAGCTCCAAGGCGGGATGGATCTCGTCCCCAAGGCGTTCATCTCCCCTGATCGCGGCGAGAACTCCCTCATCGACAACATCATCTTCGGTGCCCGCGTCACTCACATCACCGATCCCAAGCCCTCTCCCAACCCCAAAATCCCCATGGCGCCCCAGATCAAAATCACATACAAAACAACCGGCTCAAAGAAGCTCACGGTGGAGTCAGACTACCTCATCCTCGCCATCCCCAACACCGCCCTCTGTCACACGTCAACGAACCAACCACCGTGAACACGGCCAACAACACCGTCGATGCCACTGAATGAAGGGGTAACTGCACGCTGTGAACCAGTAGTCAAAGTGAGGTAGACGATCACAGGCTTCGCGGTTATTAAGAAGATGATATTGGTCAACCTGAGATACTGAGGAACTTGGCAGCGGCTTGAGGCCACTGGGCACGGACCACCTGACGATGGATAAGTACGCGTCTCTGAGATCTGTTTGTATTCCTAGACCTTCTTCTTCCTCATCACGCTCTTCGAGGCCATTGAAGATTATTAGCCTGAATTGAACCATGAGTTCCAAGCCCTGATATTACAGCCCTTGTCACACCCTCCGCGCCATCACCAAATCCCGCCCCTTCGCCACAGCCCAAGAGCAAGCCACCCACGACGTCCGCTACGTCGAGGTGACCAAAGTCTTACTTCAGTACAAAACCCGCTGGTGGGAACAAATCTTCACCGACCACAACCTCGGCACCGACGGCGGGCTAGTCTCCGACCTCCCCATCCGGTACACCGTCTTCCCCGTCTCAAAAGACAACGACCAGTTCAAGCACTCCCGCCGCGGCGCCATCATGGCAGCCTACACCTTTGAGCAGGACGCCACCATCCTCGGGGCCATGTCCCCAGAGAGACAAGTCCGCATCGCTGCCGAAAACCTCCATACCATATTTCCCGAGGCCAAGTCGCTCGAGCTGCTCGAGGCGGGGACGTCGCAGGTTTTCCCGTCCGACGAGCTCGCGGGGGGGAGTGCGTTTTGCTATTTTGGACCGGGGCAGAAGAAGCAGTATCTGGAGGCGATGTGCGAGAGTGATTGGAAGTGGCCGGAGAGTTCGAGGTTGGGGAAGCCGAGGGTGTTCTTTGCGGGTGAGCAGGCTAGTTACACGCACGGGTGGATTCAGGGGGCGATGGAGGCGGGGTTGAGGTGTGTGCAGCAGGCTTATGCTAGTACTACTGATTTGGTGGTTACTGTTAGGGATGGGAAGGAGGAGCAGGAGGGAGAGGAGGGAGTTGTGGCCGAATGAGCGGGTGGTCACGCTGAGAGGGGAGAGGGCTTTTTACCTATCTGTAGTTTGACGACGGCTCCCAAGAGTCTCAACGAGTTCCGATACTCATTTTGACGAAAGGCAATTTGAAACAATCGTGACCTGGAAAAACATGCCATGCCGGTGACTCGAGCATGTTTGAAAAGTTCAGATTACATGACGTGAAAGCTGCCTTACCAGCTGTCAAACGGCTACATGCGGAGCAAACATCGAGCCTCACACCACCACACAATGTTGATATACATCTTTCCAGCAAACAAAATGACAAGCACAGACTCCCACTTTGACTGACAACTTGTCAGAGTTCCCTCTTTTGCTCTTTGCAGCCATACCTACCTACCCTCTTTCACCAGCTTGTCCTCCTGCAAGATCTCTCACTCTCCCTCAAGATAACTTTTTCGAAAGTTCTCACCCCAGCATCTCTCTCAGAGAACCTACGTCATCATCAAACCCACCACAATGTCCTACTACCGCCCCTCCCCCACCTCCGAACCCTCCCCCTTCGACTACCACCGCTTCCCCCACAACAGGGAACTCCGCCGACTCGCCGACTTCAAGTCCGACAACAACCTTCAAATAACCCACCGGTTCGTCTGGCTCTGGGTCCACAGCCGTCTCCCGGAAGCCATCAAGTCCGCAGTCCTTCGAAGCGGACTTTCCTATTTTGGACTGCGGCCGGCGATTATACCGGACATGTCGGGAGACATCATGGTTATCGCCTGTGATGACAACTGGGTTACGGAAGAGCAACTCGAGGGGTTGGAGGTCGATGTGGAGGGGGTGTTGGAGAGTTTTGGGGTTTTCGGGCGACAATTAAGGGTTGTTGTTGTTTGAGGGGAGGGGAGAGATAGTTGGTGGTGGTGGTGGTGGTGGTGATGGATAGATAACTGTTTACATTGGGAAAGACTTGGGGTGATATGGATAGACAAAAGTTGTTCTCTGGGCGCATCATGGAGTTTGAACGAGCAATTACCATGTGGCTCCCTCAGCCAAGCTCTTTGACACATTATTGACCGGAGCTAAAAGAGTCTGGAGGTCTTGGGACTGGTCCACAAGTTGAGGTTAGCGACGGGGCAAAATGACCTAGACTTTTGAACCCGTGTCTCAAACATTGAAGTCTGATAGGGCTGAAGAAGGATTTGTTGGTTGACTTGTGGTTACAAGAATTAGTGATGTTCTATGCCGTGAGCCGTGTGACAGGGGTTAAATGGGGGTCAGGTCCGTCCCTGTCGGCTACCGCCAACCCCAACCCTGACGACATAAAAACATTGGCATTCGCAAGCTTCAACTGAACAGGAAGCCCCGCAGCCTTCCAGAACGGCTCCTGGTGAAACCTTAACACCGCGACAGGGCGTCTGGCAGATCTCGGCCTTTCCCTTCAACTCTCCACCAGTGGGCGGAGCGACGCCCGCTTCATTCGGCCCGTATGCCACGTCCAGGATGGAGCTCCACCGCAAGTGTTCCCTGTCGTCGATTGGGCGGCGCAACTGTCTTCGATGTCGTTCGTCGAGCCACTGACAGAAAGTGGGTGGGTGGGGGTCAATTGCAGGCTTGTAGCTTTTTCCCTGACGCGCGGAGTTTCCCTTTCGGTGCGACCCTGGACCACTGTCTCGATACTCGCGCCCCAATTCTCGTCCTTCGTTTGCAAAGCGATGAGTGCTGCCAGTGAATGCGTGTGTGAGTGGGCCACACGGCAGATACGATGGTATCCGTAGCAGAGTACAAAAGCCGGCAGCACCCCTCAATCCTACCCACTTACCATTGATAGAATGCTTCTCGTTTCTGGATGGGATCCATCGGTGCAACCTTGAATATACCATCCGGGCCGTTGACGTTGGGAGTTAACTTCAGCCTCATCAAAGTTAATGTGTTAGTCGGTCCGTATCTGTGCCACGTTCAAAGAAAAGCCTCTTGACCGCATGCTCGCCCTCAACACCATCACCTCTGCGCAGAGGTAGCACGTTTGACATCATGGCCGACAACGCAACAGCCGCAGCCATGGCCAACACCGGCCAGCAGCCGCCGGGCTCTCCGGCTCCTGCTGCCCTCGACGACATCACCCCAGCGCCAGCCCCCGATGCTTCCCAAACCTCCACAGCCAACCTCACCTCCCCAAACAACAACGACGACCTCGAGAAACAAACCCACATCATCTCCACCACCCCCACCAACCCAACGCTCCTGATCAACCCAGACGTAAACCACTACCGCATAGCCGCCCTCTCCCTCGCCTCCCTAACTGCAGGCCTAACCGACGCCTCTGTCGGCCCCCTGATCGAACCAATGAAGCACTTCCACTCCCTCCCCGACGACAAACTCATCTCCCTCCTCTGGGTCGCCCAAGCAGTAGGCTTCATCCTCGGCGTAGCCCTCATCTCCCCCCTCCGCTCTCTCAAACCCTTCCTCAACCACGACAATATCACCCTCCTATCGACCAACATCCTAGTCTTCCTCTCCTACCTCCCCTTCTCCTGCTCAGCTCCCCTCCCCGCAATAGTAATAACCTTCCTCCCTCTCGGTTTCGGAAACAGCTTCAACCTCGCCATCGGCAACGTCTACTGCGGCTCACTTCGGAGGAAAGCAACCTTTTACCTGGGGGTAACGCACGCCTGCTACGGCCTAGGCGCCACAATCGGACCGCTCATCGCCACGAGAATGATTGTGCAGACGGGGTTGGATTACGGCCAGTTTTACAGCATTCCGCTGTGTCTGAGTCTCATCAACTCGATGTTGTTGTTTTGGGCTTTTAGGGAGCACCCCGTTGTTGCGCCTCCCGCGGCGGGCACAATGGAGGAAGGCAATGCCGAGGCAGTGGCGACGGAAGCGAGGAGACCGAACCCAGGAGAATGGCTCAGATCCTACCTCCCAGCCGACACCAAGCTCGTTGTTTTCGCCGCCTTGTTCATCTTCTGCTACCAGGGTGCCGAGGTCTCAAACGCAGGTTGGATAACTGAGTATCTCCACCACCGCCACCCCGCCTCGCAGGAAAAGATGGACACATACGGGTACACCATGACCGGGTTCTGGGGCGGCGTGACGCTGGGACGGGTGGTGTTGACACCGCTGGGGGAGCTCTGGCCCGGGGGAAACAAGGTGTTTGTGTATTTTCTGATCCTGCTCTGCACAGGCTTTCAGCTGTTGATATGGTTGTTAAAGGGCGGCATTGTTGCAAGCGGTTTGTCGGTAGCATTCGTTGGGTTCTTCATAGGCCCCGGATATCCCTGCGCGATGAGGGTTGTGATGAAAATGCTCGACGAGAATGAGATACGGAGGCCACCGTTTGGTAGGGTGGATAAGGAAGCCAAGGCGGCCGCGATGGGCGTCATTTCTGCGTTTGGCATGACCGGTGGGGCGGTCGTGCCTTTTGTCATCGGAAACCTGAACAGGCCTGTTGGGAGATGGGTGCTGCATCCGATTGTGCTGGGCTTGTACGCGCTGATGCTCCTTCTGTGGTTCTTCCTGCCAGTAGCAAGATGGAATAAGTCGGCCTGGAAGCAGCGACCAATACACCGTTTTGTTGATGCCGTCTTGACATTCTGGCAGTCGCTGTAATAGGCTAGAAATGATAATTAAATATGATAATAGTTCGTCACATACCTCGGAATAGTTTGTCTCATGGGCGCGTGGTCATGATGTGGATGAAAGGTGAATTCTAAAACGTCTATTCGTCTATTGATCGGCATAAGAACAGTTGCCGGTCTATTTTCTGCCCGTTGCAGCCTCCTTGACGGTGGTCTTGCCAGCCACAATGTCCTTGACAGTGGCCAGGATTTCGGTGAAATCCTGGAAGGTTGTGAAGGGGACGTTCTCCCTCTCACAATACGATACGAGATCTGAGGCCTGGTCAGCATGAGCAGCAAGACACAAAACGAAACCAAACATACCTCTCCCAGACTTGGCAAACAGGAGATCCGTCTCCTTGGCTGCGGAGAGATCCGACACGCCGTCGCCAGCATAAAAGAGCACCGGCCTCTCTTCAGCAGGGAGCCTGGCATAGGGCCGAATTTCGAGGGACTTGTCATGTCCGAACCCACTAGACTGGCGTCAGCACCATATCTCCGAGCTCCACCGTCGACCCCCACGCGATGAAACATACCTATCATCGTGGTAAACGATGTGCCAGCCGCCGGCCTCGTTGACGCTCTTTCCTGGCCGGGGGGCAACATCATTGCTGACGATTTGCAAAGTCTCGGCTTCCTCCTTGCCCAGCATGTGGGCCAGCAACGCTCTGATAACGGGTTCCATACCGCCGCTCAGGATCACGATGGGCACATTGTTCTCCTTGGCCCACTCGAAGAACTGCTTGAATCCTGGGTCCAGGGTAATGTTCTTGAGGAGGAGCTCAATGCACTCGTTGAATGGTGTCTTGATGCTGTCCAGCATGTCGGCAAAAGAGTCCCTGAAATCCCGGCGGCCAAAGAGAACATCCTCGTTGCCCTTCTTGCGGAGCTCAGCACCAAAGCCAAGGTTATCCGTCATCCAGTCATTGCTGTCTTGCTGGGTGATAGTACCGTCAAAGTCGGTAAAGAAAATGAACTTGGGTTTTGTCTTGAGCGCCGGGAGCGCAATATCGAGAGTAGAACCCATGGCTGTGGTCAAAAGCGGACTGGGTGAGGTTGAAAGAATAACGAGTATCTATCCTTCCAGCTCAATAAGTAGGTACAAAGAGGGGGCGTTGCTTGTTACTAAGAGCAAAGCTGGCTGCAGTGAAGATCCCGGCGCTGAGCTATCCAAGTCGTCTCAAGACGAAGGGCAAAAGACCTTGATTGGGCAGCAGTCGGCACTGAAGAAGTATCGGTGTATGCGCTGGGGCTCTTGGCCGAACTTTGCGTGCTTTTCCAGAAGACAACGGCGTTTGGAGGTAGTTACCGCATGTCTTTGACCCCACTACAAATCTTGATCCGAAGCAGTGGGTGGTCCCTGGATCTTGGATCTGCGCTGTCGGCACAGTGCGTTCCGTTGAGTGTCACTTTGTCAGCGGGGATCCGGGCGGCATTGCCCCTGACCCGATACCGGACTCGGACCGGAGGCGGTAGACCTTGAGTGGCTTTGGAGGGGGCCGAAGCTTTGGCCTATGGCAAGTTCAAAGATGGCATCTTTGGATTAGGTGGCGTAGGTATACTGAACAGTTCGATCGGAATGAATTAAGTTAATCCCCAAGGCGATTTGATTCCAAGTTAGCTTCTTGACAGGCAGGGCCCTGCGTTTCAACAGTAAACCAAGCCCCACCACACCCAAAAATTCCACTGCGGGGCACTGATTTTCCACTGAGCTGCAGACCGGAAAAGGTCGTCATCGCAATCAGCATTGCATCCCAGGTCGCGACACAGAGGATCCAAAACCTGAGCAAAAGCACCTTCAAGCCATGGCCAAGTCAAAGCGCAACATTCTCGCGGCCGCGCAGGAGACCCTTACTCCTCCCGAAGAGTTGACCGAATCCCAATCCATCGCCCGCGTACTCCAAGTCGAGGGCAACAATCTTTACATCTGCGAGCTGCCCAACACCAAGACCATCGTCGTCGAACTCCAGTCGCGCTTTCGCGGTACCATTTTCATCAAGAGAGGTGGATATGTCCTGGTAGACTTGGCTTCGGCTGCCGAAAGGCCTGCTGCCAGCAGAGTGGTTGGCGAAATCATCAACATCGTGCGCGATGAAAAGGAGTGGAGGAAGCAAGCCTATTGGTGCCGTCCTTTTGTCCCAAGGCTGGCTGGGTATTAAGCTGACACATTGCAGGCCCAAGAAATTCGAGAAAAAGACCTACGACGACGACTCGGACAGCGAAGAAGAGTCCAACGTGGGAAAGATGCCGCCAAGCGATTCGGAGGACGAAGACGAGCGCTGATCGAGCTGGGCGTGGAGCCGGGGTCTCCGTCTACTCCCGGCATACATGAAGCCATGCCGGCGGAGTCATGAACGGGTTCGCCAGCCCTGAATCACTTCGTCTTCTCAGCGTTATCGACCCATAGCACAGAGCGCTTTGTTCCCAGCCATACCGACGCAACGGTTGTTGCCATCACACCAATGACGACCCCCGAGCTGAACGGCGTGCTGGGATAGACATTCCAAGCCCATTCCTGGGCAGCCCACAGCATATATTGGAGAACGGGGTGGATGCGGCTTTTGTACAAGAGATAAGGGGTCGACCAGGCAAGATATGCGTAAAACTGGTAGTGAAGGGAGCGAGCGAAAAGCAGACCAATGACGTTGGCTGAGAGTATGGTTGTCATAACGTACTCCGGCGTGATGGCTTCGGCGATGGCTTCTTGTTCCTGCGGTAGGAAAGGGGATTTAACCTGGAGAACTGAGGTGATAATATGAGAGAGCGATCTTCCGGTCCCTTTGAGCCATCGACTTGTGAGGAAGCTAAGCAGGGCGAGAACATGGAGCGCGAGAAGGACCAGGGCGAACTCCTTGCTTAGAAAAGCTTGTTCTCCCATGAAAC
Organism: Podospora pseudocomata; assembly: GCF_035222375.1. NCBI lineage: Eukaryota > Fungi > Ascomycota > Sordariomycetes > Sordariales > Podosporaceae > Podospora > Podospora pseudocomata. Next base: position 3,365,853 of record NC_085890.1, on the reverse strand, counting down.
GCCAGTTTACCGTCCACTTGAAGAAAAACTGCCGAGAAAGCTCGAAGGCCCGTCCAAGGTAGCCCCACGGGTTGTTGGCAAGGAATGGAACTCCAATTAACACTTGTACCAATGCAATGATGGCCGCAGATTGCAGGGCTGAGTTGAGTCCAGTCCCTAAGAGTAGGATAATACCCACCGCGGGGAGCACCAACAGTAGGGACATCTTGATGCCCAACCCCCATGTGTAGAATAGGACACCAGCTCGCCACGAGTGATTCTGGAAGGCAAGAATGGTGAGGAACAGAAAAAGGACGGCGAAACAGTCGTTGAAACAACGGAGAACAAAGATACTATGCAGGCGCCTGGAGAGAATGAGGAGGGGAAGGACGTAGGGAGGCACCTATTACGACATGTCAGCCTGGTCTCGTACTGGATGATATACCTCTTGCTCACCCTGGCATTGCGGTAACACCTCATTACAACACCCAGAGTGACGACATAGAGAACTGCAAACAGCTTTTGCGCCAGCAAGATGTTCTTCCCCTCGTCGGTAAGGTAGTACAATCCTGTATAGGTGTAGACATGGGCGGCAGGATAAACCAGAGGGCCGGTGCCTCCTCGGATTTTGGTATAGTCGCGTTCGCCGGATACAAATTGAGACACTTGCTCCATGTATGCTTTCCAATCGATTTCGGTGTCTTGGTAGAGAGAGTGTTAGTTGGGACATATGGCTGATTGGCGCAACAAGAGCTTACAGGGTATCAGTCGAATGACCAAGGCGCACAGGACAGCATCCGCCAGGAAGAGCGCGGGCGCAATGACTTGAGAGAGCATATGACGACCATTCAAAATATCTCCCACCAGCCCAAGGGCCTGCTGGTGCAATGGTGGTTTTCGGCCCGTCATGTTGGCGTTGCTACTGAAGCTTCAGGTTGGTCGTCGCGAGAGGACGCGTTGCTGGAGCTCTCAGCTTGGAGCTTGGGTACCTGGTGGCTAGTTACAGTGGACACCTGGCTGTCAACTGGTGCCACTCCCACAAGCCAATTTGATCGCAACTCTTCATTTGGCAAAACAAAACATGATCTTGCAGCAGCTCTGTTTGTCGTTGTCATTATCATTATTCAGTGTTCATTGCAACGCCATCACAGCTTTGACTGCCGCTTCTCCTGCTTCACAATCTCATCAACCAGCTCCACCACCTTCTCAGCACACCCATAACTGCCCTGGTATCCCCAACCAGCATGGCCATAATTGTGAACAACCCAGGTCCCATCAATCTTCTCCTTCTCAATCCTGACACCACCCTCTCTTGCTGGCCGTAGCCCAACACCATGCCGGATAATGCTCAGCGCCTCAATCCCCTTCCCGTCAGTCAACTCCGGATGCGCCTCCACAGCGCGCTTCATAATGCGCACAGCAATGTTGGGATCTGGGTTCGGGTCCCAGCTGTGCCTCATATAGGTCCCTCCCAAAATCGTTCCTCCACCCAACGCACGCTGCATCACATACATAATCTCATCATCCGCATCATCACACCCGCTGCTCGTCGGCATGAACCCCTTGGCCTCATTCCTAACAACAACAATCTGCCCTCGTGCCGGGTAGACAGCCTTGTCCATCACACCCCCCAGCTTGCAGGCCAAAACACCAGTAGCATTAACCACAATATCAGCCTTCTTCCCAGTGTGGCTGAGGTTGTGAGCCTGGGAGATATGCTTCACAATCCCTCTTTTGAACTGCACCCCATACTTGGCGCATTGCCCGACGAGCCAGGGGAGGTAGATCGCAGTGTTGATACAGACAGACATGAACTCACAACCAGAGTGCATGCCCTTGGGGAGTTCATTAGCGGGTATCTCGCGGAAGTTGTCCATAACCTCCTTGTACCAGGGGTCGAATTGGAAGAGGCCGTCGGCCAAGGCAGCTTTCAGGCCGGTGGCAACATCCTTCTCGCGGCGGAGAACACGGGCAGCTTTTCCCCTTCAGTTAGAATCACCACTTGGTATATATGCAAGGTAGGCTCAAAAAAACAAAAAAAAACTCACTCTGAACATGCAACCCAGCCTCGGGCACCTCCTTCGCCAACCTCCTCAACACAGGCCAAGTCCGTCTCTCCCATCGGCTGTCCTTGTCGAGTGCCATTCTACAACACTTATCAGCAAATAGTGCCATGATCAAAAGGTTTGAGCAACACTCACGGCAGGACGTTCGCCCCCGCCCAGGGAGAAGTGTACTCAATGTCATAATCCCCAGGCATATGCTTCGCGACAACCGTAATCTCATGCCCGCCCTGTTTCGCCAACTCCAATGCGCAGGTAAGGCCGCTCACACCGGCGCTGTTTGGGTCCCATTATCAGTTCCGGCACCGGCGATGTGGGGCTCTTTGATCACGGAGACTCACCCGAGGACGACAATGGTTGGCATTTTGGCTGTGGAATAATAAATCGAGGTGTTCAAGACGGGCTATTGAAAAGGGCAAGTATAGATAACAGTATACAACAAAAAACCCCTTCAGAAGCAGAGGTTTTATACAGCCAAAGAGAACTTTGGTATCAGGCAGTTGTCCACAAAATCGGTCCAGAATCCAGCCTAGGCGCCTGCCTTCCCGGGCTTTAGCGCTATCAGCCCCGGGTCCACTTTTCAAATCTCCGCAGAGCGCCGTTTATTCCCGCTATCCCGTCCCGTGTCATGGGCAAATCCGCCGCGCCAGCGAGCCCGTGCAGGAAGCCAGACCGCCGTGATTACGCTGCAAATGAGGCACAAGAACGAAAATTCCTTCTCAGACAACTTTCCATGCATGGGCTTTCTTACCCAACATGCGCACTTGACGCGTTGAGCCGCCGAGTGTGTGTTTGTATATCGGCTACCGGGTTAAACCCTCATGGTGTACGCCCTTTAGATAAGTAGGCAGTTGTTCGGGTGACATAAGAGACCATGCTACAAGTAAGTTTACGCCTCGTGGTGCAAAAACAATTTGAACTAACATTGCTTAGGTGCATATCGTCAGATTACCTTACAAAGCAATCTGTCTCTGTTGTCACGTTCAGCAAAGCCGAATATCCTCCTCTTCAACACTCCAATCCAACAAGTCCCTTCCGCTATTCTCAATTCCGACCGAGACTACTAATCCACCACCTGTGCTGGGACGTGATACGTTAACAGGGATACACGCATCACCAACAAGCCGATACGTCCTAGCTGTCATCGCTCTGCGCAATATGCACGGCGCCTTCCCACCGAGAAACACGCCGCAAATATCACCAGTCTGAGTAGGCGAGGGGACCAAGGCGAAAAGCCCTCTTTTCGTGACAGCAATACGTCGATTATGGACGTTCCACTGAGCGTAGGTGTGGAATCCTTGGATACCATTCCTAGCAATGTCTGGAGGAGGCCGCGGGACAGAATCCCGCCTTGTAGGCTCTTCCTGGCACAAGTACTCCATGTAGGCAGTCCTCCATTCCACCCATTCGGGCCATTCAGCGCCCCATGATCGGCCCACAGATAGCACGTGGGCAAATGATAACGCTGCGAAACTGCCATGAGTGGGTGACGGGTTGGTGAATGCCACAGGGAGAAGGTCGAGCATCTGGTTCCAGAGCATTTTGATGTCGCTCATGGAGACATCTCGCGAAAGCACATCAGACGTGAAGATGATGTCGTCAAACATGAGCCCCTTGGCTTCCAAGGCGTTGTCGTGGGAAACGCTAGGTCTCAGCTCGGTGGGTATGAGAGCTGGGCCTGACGTGTGAGTGATGATGTTGTCGAATAGGTTGAGATCCCATCGAGGTACCCATGAGGGAAACTTTTCGTTCATACTGTTCCCGGTGTGTTGTACACAATGCAACAGGCTGATATCCCCCATCGAGTTGACGTAATCTCTCGCCATGTCCAAATAGACGTCTCTGGCTGTCTTGTGTTCAGAATAGTCCGGTTGAAAGTGGAGACTTAGCCCGGCCGATGTTGCCAGTGACATGAAGGCATACACCCGATCCCGCGCGTCCCGCACAGAGAGAGCCCGAGCATCATGGAGCACGATGAGAAAGTCAAACTGGGATGACTGTTTTGCGTAGAGCGGCATGGTCTCCCCCTTGTGCCTCAGCCGGTACATCTCGAGATGGAGCCGGTTCATTCCCCGGCCACCGTCCCGGTATTTGACCCGAACCTGTGGAAGCCTCCGGACCATCCAGGTATAAACACGCACGAACGACTGCCAACTGATCTCGGTCTTCCCCCACAGCATTAACCCATTTCGCGCCGAACCTGCCTCCTGGATCACCCAACCGCGTGTGAACCATGGCGTATGCGTCATGTTGATGAAAGCCTCCCATCGCGTGTCTGCTAGGAACTGCTCCCGCTCCTCCGGACTGGGGGTTGGAAATGTGTCCCACGACTCCCCGGCTGCTCTGACCCCTTCAAGAACCATGGCCTCGATTTCATGCACCAAGGACCGGACCACCTCACCCTCCTGGTTGCTGTCTTCACCAAGGTGCAGCAGCACCCGTCTTGCCTGCCCGTAGATTTCACTCATCAACAGTACTTGGCTCGCCCGCTCCGTCAGGTCGTCTTGGTTGATGCAGATGGAATCCGCCCAGAGGACGCGGGACTGGTCGGGTAAACGCATCCGATGCAACGCGCGGCAGAGGTTGGCGGTGATGTGGCCGGCTCGGCCGTTGATGCGGATGGGGTGGTCCCGATGCGTGTTTCCCCATACATACGAGATGGCTTCGTACGGGATGGGCTTGTTGAGGGTTGTTATCTCAAGAGAGCAACACAGAGTGTCGTCAACTCCACCGGGCTCTAGAATCAGGACGCGAAATGCGTTACTCTCGGGCAGGGGTGCATATTCATACAACATTCTGGCAGAGCTGATTCCTGCCACGTTTGAGGCTGATTCTGCTGTTGAAGACATTTAGAGGGCTCCTGAGTTGTGATTCAAGCCAGCTTCTCAAAGTCAAGTATCCGTACCGATCTACGAATCGTGAATTTGGCTGGACATCAGGAAGGGGGAAGGCCATAATAACGAAGGGAAAAGAGACGTGTCAAAAGCTGCGCAGCCTTAGGTTCCTTTATAGTTTCATGTTGGGTAGCAATCTGAGCCACAGAGGTACCTTAGTCTGCCAGGTGCTGTGCCTTACGGGTGTGGCAGGCCATTGCAGGCTACCGACGAGGGCGGTGCAGGGGCGACAGCCGCTGTACCATGAGTTATGGTTCGTCTGATTTTCCATCGATACCTACTGCCGATAAATTCGAGGACATCAAGAGTCCGGTCGACTTGTTCATAACCACCAAGCCCGCAACCAATCGAAAAGATAGAAAAGATGGTATTTCAATGCCGATATATGCAACCAATATCCAATCTGAACGCCACCGAGGAGCAGACAAGAAATCGGATCGTCATCATACTGAAAAGAAACAAATGAAACCAACCATTGTTCGTGTTTCCCGCTAAACAAGATAGTCTTCCCGAAGCCGCTAGTACAAGGATTTATCATGCACCACTCTGCTCAGCTTAAACAGGCATTGCTGGTGGCATCATGTCGGTACGAGCAGCAGCCTGACCCCAGGCTTCCCAATCAAATCCATCATTTTTCTTGGATGCGGTTTTTTCTTGCTTCTGCCCTTCGCACGAGCCTTAGCACGAGCCTTCGGGATTCCAAAACCAAAAGACCAGAGGTCTCGCTCGCCGTCAACAGAGGGACTCCCGTCACGGCTTGGGGTTGACCTGCGATCCATCGAGGAGTCTCTTTCAAGGTTGGAAACAGAGTGATTATCCGGTGATGAGTCTCGGTTTCGGCTCGAACTAGGTGGGCGATGGGTCGCTGCATCACTATCTGCGCTTGAGGCAGGCTGGTGTTGTTCTGCAGAAGAAATTGATAGCTTTCTGTGCTGAGTCCTGGGACTAGGCGCCTCCTCAGTCTTTTTCGTCATCGGTAGGTGACTTCGCTCCGCTGACTGACGATCTGTCCAAACAAGCACTGCGGGAAGACTGGGACTGCCGAGCTTCATGAGCTGCTTCTTCATCGTCACTGCTGTCAGCGTCGGGGCTTTCGCTGACATGGGTGCTTCCATATTTTTCAATATCCAGATCCTGCAAATCCTTGAAGAATTCGTCTGGGAGCATTTCGCGATTCTTTATAGCCGTGTCATAATCATGTTTCGCTTGAACAATAATTTCCTCAAGCACCCGGACTAACTCTCTTGATGAAATTCGCTCTTTGGGGTGGTTCACCAACAGCTTTGTTTCAATAAGATCCAACACCTTGCCAGTGATGGTGTCTGACAGCCTAAGTGAGAGACGCAAAAACTGGTGCCAGTCTTTGACTGACTGCAACAGCGCAAAGCCATCGTGAAAGCCACATTTATGAAGTGAGACACCTTCGTCGGTCTGGGCTGTTGGCATAGCGCGGATGGCACGGGAACGAAGTCTCTGATATTTATCATAGCCGTCTGGCCCGAAAACAATCCACGTCGCAAAACTGGACAAAACGCATCCCAGGGACCAAATGGTCATCCTGTGCAATGCTTTCATGGTAAACTGCGTTATCCGCCGCCCGGGTGTGCATTCTGGGGAACCTGGACGAGTAATTTTAGTATAAGCCGGTGCGAGGATATGTACTGTGCAAAATGTACAAATATCATACCGGATAAAAAGGCCCTGTGAGTCTTCTCCACGTTGAGCCGATGCAAAGACCTTTCTACTTCAAACTTGGATTGGTTAAAGTCTGCAAGCTTGAATCTGTCCTCAACCCAGAAGATGCTGTTGGGGTCGGTATAATCATGCCATCTGGATTATCCGGCAAGAATCAGCGATGTGACCATACAATTGACTTCAGCAACGTACCCTTTTGACAGCACGACTTTTCCATTTGGAAATTTGTACTCCATTTTCTCCAGGTCAGATAAAGTCTCGGCCACACCGAAAATCCTAGTCCAAGAGTTGACGATTTCGAGATTTGTACTTGGTGCTGCTGCCGAGGCAAGGAGATCATGAAGACTTTGTTCGACACCCTCAGAAAGGATGTGGCATTCCCCGTAATCTCCATCACCGGAGCCTTTGTACAGGAAGCTTCCATGGCATTTAATCGCTCCTTTGAGCATTCCGATGCCCTCAAAGTGGCTGATTTCATCCTTGAACACTCGATAGTTGCTTTGATATGAAAACGATAGCACTGGAAGAGTCTTTTTTAGTAGAGCTCACGCTACTGGAGCAAACGCATATGAACTTATCTCACATAGAACGGGATAACTTACCTGACCAAACTCGTTATCTTCCGTCTCTGACCCCTCAAACTTCTCACTGATCTCTCCCGAGACGAGATCACTCTGGATCTAAACATTGTTCACCGCTGTGTGAACAGGTCCAGGAAGTCTTACGACTTCCTTCCTGCAGAATGGGAGGATGTAAAAACCCGTTTCCAGCACTTTTGCTTTTCGGCAGATATCCTCAACCCTAACTAGCACGAATGCCCAGCGCTCGTCGTCGAACCGATCTATAAGCTGTTGTATCTGCGATTCAAGCCGCAGATGACAGCACCGGATGGCGTCGCGAATCCCACTGGGGACGTCTCGATCAAGCCTGTCGTCTTGAAAGTATGACATGAAGATGTATATGAGATCCCCGCAATTCATGTGGATGAGAAAGGCAAAAACAACCAGCGCTCCCTCCAAATCTTCTTCTCGTACAGGCACAAACGAGTCAAAGCCGTAGACGCTGGTAAGAAGCAGAGCCGCGTTCGATGCGTTGTTGTCATTTTCGACTGCTTCCATCCAATCTACGATGTCTCGCTGCGCATAGAAATCCTGGTCGTCATAGTTGGTGCGCTTGATCCTTCGAAGCATCAAATGGAACTCTTCTTTGGGTCTGAATGGCATGATTGCGGTGAATAGACTTGAATAGTGGAAGACAATAAAACGAGGAAGGAGGGGAGAATAACTGTGAGGGGCCTCCAGTAGATGCCTGAGATGGAGTGTAGAAACGGAAAGAGGAGTGCTGTTGGTGACCCGACTCCAGTCGCTCCTGCCCGGTCTTCTTTCTGCACCTCGGTCATTCTGAGGAGCACCATGCAGCAGGTGTGCCTACAGACCACAAACACAAGCAGGCTTCTACGAAGACATCATGTGATAAAATCTTTCGATAGTTAACATGCTGCGGCTCTCACGGGCGGCTATTCCCGATGAATAGGAAACAGCATCAGCCGCGGTTTTGGGTTCATGAACATTCCAGTATCCATATTAAGGCGCTTTTCAAGATTTCCCGGCACTTGAAGTATAGGTACCTAAATATCTAAGTATCTGAGTGGCTTTCAAAAATGTGTGGTTGATTTAGCTACATCTCTTAACCCTATTTAGCACCATCATCATTAGATGTCACGAACAAAATTCCGCATTGGCAAATCTTCAGAGGTCGTCACCCTCTCCTGGATTCAAGCTTGAGGTTTGTTCAGATTCCAATTTCAACCGCAGCCTGAAACAGTTCATCCTTATGATGTGCCAAAATCAGTGGAAAAAGAATAAAAGAAACAAAACAAGGTTAGTCTTACAACAAACTGTAATGAATGCTGTAATCTTAGGCAGTGGCCATGTGAGCGCCTCCACTAACATGCAAGGTCTGTCCAGTGATCCATCCTGCTTCATCGCTTGCCAGCAATGCAACCACACCAGCAATATCTTCCGGCATCCCAACCCTTCCTAGTGGACTCCAAGATGATATACGAGCGTCGATTTCCGCCACACTCAGTTCATCCCCGTCCTTCATGTACTCCTTTGCATTCTTGTCATACATATCACTCTTGACACCGCCAGCTGCGATGCAATTCACTGTGATGTTCTTCTTTCCAAAATCCCATGCCAGGCACTTGGTCATTCCCGTAACCGCCGCTTTGGACGCCGCATAGATTGTGTGGTGTGGTACGCCCTGGCCATATTTCTCAGCGTAAGACTCAACAACAGAAGAAACTCCAGGGCGTGGGAACATACCATTACGGCAGAAACACTGCTTGTCAGTATCAGCCTCCCCCTTTCCTCCATATACTTCTCCGCTTGTTGAGCGACGAAGAACTGGCCCTTGACATTGACATCGAAGACATGGTCGATCTCCTCCGATTGCACTGCAGCAAGATTGCCGAAATGCTCAACGCCAGCGTTGCTGACAACTATGTCAACCCTTCCCAGCACTTTGACAGTCTTTTCAAACAGTTGGGCTACTTCCTCGGGTTTGGAGACATCGGCCTGCACGGCGTAGGTTGTCACATCGTAGTCCTTATTAATCTGTTTCCCCAGGATCTTGGCTTCTGCGGCGGAGTTGTTGTAGTTTACTACTACAGCACACCCATGTTGAGCGAGTGTGGTTGCAATGGTTGCCCCAATGCCGCGAGAGGCGCCGGTTACTGGCAGGATGGAGTCAGATCTCGGATAGTTCACTGTCAACAGCGGAGGAGTACCTTACCGATTGCAACTTTGCCCTCAAGATTTCCTGTGAACTCATCCATGGTGATGGCTTCGAAAGCAGCGAAATTAAAATTGTGAGTATGGGATGATCAAACATATAGATCGAAAGGCCATGATGGCATACTATCGTCAGAGTGGATCCGTGTCTCGTCTGAACTCACCAGGGGAATTCGTGACAGTTGGGTCCATGATATTGGCTAGATTGGTCGATGAAGAAAAGCCTATCACATCACATCTTTCTGATTTATATGAAGTCAACACCGAAAAGCGGCGAACTTGGGCTTTCGTGACGCATACCCACGGTCTGATCAGAATGTCGTTACCCCTGAATACCCCTGAGTACCCCTGAATCCTTAGGGTACATGGATGCCAGGGTTAGGGTATGACGTCTTTGCTCTTGGCACCTGGGCGGTCAGCGGGGTACCCGCGGCAGAATGCCAGGGAATATCAACAACGGATCCGATTGACACCCGAGAGCTCTCTTCTCCTCACGTCCGGCACACCCGCAACGTCGTTACCGTTCCAGCCGTTCCCCGGCCTCGAGCCGAATCCTTCATGTCGCCTCACACAACTTTGCGGCTGGCTGCCCGGCCTCTCAGTCAATTGGCGACGAGGAAAGCGCTAGCCCAGCTGCCACCGTCGCAATGTTTCCGGTATAACACCTCATGCGCTGGATTCGGCATTGGGCTCTACGCCCGTCTCCCACGGCACTTCTCAACCGCCCGCCCTCCCCCAAAACGACCGCAACCCGAGACAGATCCTGTCATTGAGCTCGGATCTCCAAGCGAGCCCATTCCCCTCAACGCGCCCCAGCCCGAAAGCCAGCACAGCACAGAAAACACACCTTCAGACCCCTCATCACCACCACCAACAGAAGATGCCGACCCCTCCAAATCAGAACCAACTTCCGAATCACCTTCCTCCTCCCCCGAATCTTCCTCCCCCGACCCTTCCCCCTCCGAATCCCCAAACCCCTCCCCCTCAAAACCCAACCCCCCCGAACCCGAACTCCCCTCCGTAACCGACTCCCACCGCCACTCCCTCTCAGTCAAATTCTCCGCCTTCATGGACCAGTTCCAATCCCGCATCCTCGTCGCAACCCAAACCCTAAACGACCTAACAGGCTACTCCGCCATCGAAGCCATAAAGTCCCGCAACGCCCAGCTGGAATCAGACCTCTCCACCGCCCAAGCCCGCCTCCGCGCCGCCCGCCAAAACTACAAGTCCCTCACCACCCACCGCGCCTCGACCCAGAGGGAGGTCACCGCCCTCCTCGCGAGAAAAGACACCTGGAACCCGACCGATCTGGAACGATTCACTTCGCTTTATCGAATGGACCACACCCTCGAAGCGCAAGTCTCTGCCGCGAGCGCGGAGCTGACAGAGGCAGAGACGAACGAGAGCAGGATATCTGCTGAGCTGAACGCGGGGATCCTGAGGCGGTATCATGAGGAGCAGATTTGGAGTGATAGGATAAGGAGGCAGTCGACTTGGGGGACGTGGGGGTTGATGGGCGTGAACTTTGTCTTGTTTTTGGTTCTGCAGTTTGTGGCGGAGCCGTGGAGGAGGAAGAGGATGATTAAGGGGATTGCGGAGACGGAAAAGGAGAATATGGAGGAGGTGAGGAGGGAGCTGAAGGAGGTCAGGGCGGCGATGGAGGTGGTGAAGGAGCATCATCAGAGACAACAACTGGCTGCGCCTGTGGTGGTGGAGGAGGAGCCAGTTTTGATTGAGGAGGAACAAGAAGATGGTGCTGCCGTCCCCTTGGTAACAGAAGAAGAGGAAGCCACCCGCCCATTGGAGCACGACTTTAGGCGGAGCAGCCTCTTTGGAGGCGGCCAGAGGCCTTGGAAAGAGGTGCTTCAGGAGTACTGGGAAGATCCCCAGTTGCTCAGGGATGACGCGATGGATTTGTATAGTGACAGGAGGATAGCGCTGAGGATGAAGGATGTGTCGGTTATCGCGCTCGAGGGCGCGGCGGCAGGTGCTGCGGTTGCGGTGGCTGTTGCGCTGGCGGTGATGCGGTTCAGCAGCCCATAAGCTACAAAAATGGTTATAATGTAAAATACCAAAACCCCCTACCTATTCATGTAAATAAAACCAGAGATGGAGTGCCGTATATTAGACCTTGGTTGGGTTGGGAGTTAACATCCAACTTGACCAACCACCAAAAAAGGGGGGATATGGATAAAAAGGAAGATATCTCCCTTCCTGGCAAACACTGCCATGACATATAGAGAGGCACCCCCGTACGGTGAAAGAAGGTCATTTCATCTCTCCCGTTCATTTGCTTGACTTCTAAAGAAAACGGCCTTGATACAAGAAGAAGAAAAAGACAGTTGCAAGAAAATGCCCCCCCACCCTTCATCCCTGGTGTCTTTTCCACCCTAACCTTGGCCTTGTCCAGACCCAAACGTCGCACAGCACGCCCTCCACCTACTCACATATGCTTCTTCCATCATTGTCAACCCATTACGCCATCCTCCAGTTCTTCTCTTGACACCTCACTTGTCAGCCTGCCTACCGCCGCCTTGTCGTTCTTAGATCCCTCTCTCGAAGCAGCAAATCTGGTCTGTCATAATGCCCACTGCCTTCCCCCTCCCGTCAAACGATTGTCCCTCCTCATAAACAACGCAGCTGGACACGAAGTGCCCTGGGTATATGCTAATTCCCCTCGGCCCCCTTTCATTACCAAAACAGCAGCGTTAAACAACTAGCCACGTTGCAGGCACAAAGTATTCTCGTCTCTGTGTTGGTGGTTGCCATGTCGGCAACAAACTTCGACAGACAGACCGCAGTCGGCTTCACGATAGTCCAGTTGGTAACCTCCCTCATAAAGTATCCGGCCCTCCATCGCTCTACTCAAAGTCGGCCGTGTATGAGAAGCCGCGGAACTCCTCTTGCATGGCTTGCGAAAGTACTACAAATGTATGTTAGCGTTGTGTTGAATGGCTTTGGGAAAAACCAAGACATACCAGACTGCACAGGCGTCAAGACTGGCGTAACACTTGTAAACTCGCTATCAAAATTGCTCGTATCTGTCGCACTCTTAATTTGAGGCAGGAAAGGCGGCGCCACCCGCTTGTGGTAAATGTCGTCCCAGTTGATGTTGCGGAAGAACGGCTGCGACATCACCTCTTGAGCGTCTGTCGGTCCGCTGCCCAACCGTTGATCGGGCTCGCGTGTGAGCAGCTTCTGCAGGATCGAGACACTGTCGCGGGGCATGTGGATCGGGTAGAGGGGCTCGTCAGCGAGAATGGCGTCGTAGATTTCGTCCTCGTCCTCACCACGGAAGGGGGACTGTTGCAAAAGCATCTGGTAAATCAGAACACCAAATGCCCACCAGTCGACGGCCCGTCCGTATTTCTTGTCCAAAAGAATCTGTCACAAGTTGTCAGCAATATCCCCCCAGCTTCCATTTCGCACAACATACCTCAGGGGCCATGAATTCAGGGGTACCGCAGAAGGTACTGGTGGTCGAGCCGTACCACATATCCTCCTTGCAGAGACCGTAATCAGCAATCTTGATATGCCCATCCAGGGTGAGGAGAATGTTGTCGAGCTTGAGATCGCGGTAAATGACACCGTTCTCGTGGAAGTACTTGAGCGCCAAGCACACCTCCGCAGCATAGAATCTGTATCATAGTCAGCATTAGACATTGCGTCTTTTGCGGCCAAACGATGAACTTACTGTGCCCGCTTAGTACCAAACTGCCCACGCTGGATGTGCAGCATCAAGTCGCCACCGCTGATGTACTCCATCACAAAGTACACTCTCGTCTCGGTCTGGAAGCAAGCGTGAAGGTTGGTTAGGAAGGGATGGCGCTCCCGGTTGGCGATCAAGAAGACGCGCTTCTCTGACCGGATGCTCTCGACTTCGTCATTCTCTATAATGAACTCCTTCTTGAGCACCTTGATGGCATACAGCTTGCGAGATCGCTTTGTCTCGGCCAGCATGACCTTGCCGAAGTTACCCTTACCAAGCACGGCGAGGAAGTTGAAGTGGTCCAAACCAATGCGCATGCCAGTGCCCGGGTCGGTGGCCGAGGGCAGCGGCTTCTTGGTCGGAACCGGCACGCCCGACGCCGATGGCACAATCATGGCAGGCTCAGTTTGCGCCGGCAACGGCTGCTGCTTGGGCGGCTGTTGATGCAAGACGGGCTGAGACTGCTGCTGGTACATCGGTTGCTGGTGATGCGGGGCTACCTGCTGGGGAGGCGACTGTGGTTGAACGGGGCGGGGCTGCGCTGGTTGTTGCACGGGGTAAGCCCCGATGTTGGCGTAGTCGGCGGGGTTGTACTTGCGCTGCTGAGGCTGCTGGCCATAAGGCTGTTGCTGATGCTGAGCTGGCGATCCACCATACATATCATCTTGCTGGCCAGGACGTCCATATCCACCAGGTGAACCATAATGTCCTGGCCCAAAATCAGGTATCGGGGTTTGCTGTGTGGGAGTTTGGGGCTTGGGGGACATGGCAGCGGCAGCTGCGGCGGAGGCAGCGCTTGAGCTTATGGACGTCCGATCTGGTCCAGAAACACGTTGGGGGGACCCCTGGCTGTACATATGCTTTGCAGCTTCAGTAGCGTCGGCTGAAGCGGTTGAAGGGGTGTAGGAAACGGGCGGATAAGTCGAACTGGACCCAACGCTACTCGTGGTTCCTTTGCTGCCCGTCCTCAGCGTCTTTTCGCTCAATGATGCGGAGCCGCTCTTGGCCTTCTCCTTCTTGGTCCTCTGCTGCTCTGCTGCCATCTTGATACTATGCAATATCTGATTTGCCTGCAACATGGACATGCCACAGAAATCGGGAACAAGATGCACACACTGAGTGTGAGCAGTCAACGGGCATTCTATCCAGCGAGTCAGCATGGTCAACAATCTAAAAATCATTTGACTTCAGGGGTTTGAGCTAGCTGAAGTCCTTACCTGTACATCTTCTAGAGTTCTTCTTCGAACCAATTGGAAGCATGTAACCACAGTGGCAGCACCAGTTGGCGGTCAAATTTGAGAAAGGAACAAAACGATGGGGGATCTTATGGTTGAGCTTCTGCTCGTCGGGGTCGCTATCAGCATTGCTCTTGCTGATGCACTTGATGACCACCTGTGAGTAACACTTGGTATGGCAAGTGTACTTGCAATCCTCGCATTGCATGCCCGTCGAGTACTTGAGGAATTCACCGCAGAGGGCACAGCGCATGATGTTGTAGAACTGTTTCTCGACGAACTTGTGACCCTGCATTTCGTGAACCTCCTCCTTGCGCTGACGCACGGCACCCTTGCGTCCAAGACCAGCGTCGGCGGGTCTACCGCGACCGCTGGTATCCTTGACGAAGTTGAGATTGAGGAAGATTTGGCCTGCCGGTTCCAGTGCAAACCAGCCCTCAACCGATTGTGGAATGACGGGGGCAACATCAGGTCTCGGGGCTAAGAACTGCGGGTCGTCTTCAGAACCGTGGAACCGTCCTGGAGATGTCGGGGGTGGTTGGAATTGGGGAGCCTGTGCGCCCATAGGGAACTGTGCAGGAGGAGGGCCACCGCGGGCATCATGGGACCCAAGTCGGTCGGCAGACACCCATCCCTGGGCAGTAGTTTCGGCTTCGATCTTCTTCCGGCGCATCTCTTCCACAATGTCGGAGATTCTGACCCAAAGAAGACCAATGGGCACAGCGTGCTCACCGGGCTTATCGTATACCGTCAACTCCACTTCGTTGGCCTTGTCCACGAAGATGCTGTGGTATTCCGACTCCCATCTGTCGTTGCGGGAGGCCTTGGTCCTCGCCACGATGGCATCTTCCACCTTGAGTGTGATAAACGTCTCCGGGGAGCGGGAGAAGCGGGTCAGAGGCGCATGGTCAACTTCCTTAACAGCCACGATGCGAACCGAGAGCTGACCGGATAAAGGCTTGCGTAGATTAGGCATGTTGATACTATCATCTGTGAGATTACCTCGTTAGTAGACAAACTTCAACATTGAAGGATATCTGGTGAAACTGAGCACGCATACCATCCTGAGAATCTGCATCCATATCGATATTCAGCTCCTCAAACTTCTTGAGTGCTTGCTTCAAGAGTATGATCTTTTGTCCACTCTCGACGCGCTTAGCGGCAGCATCCGCTCTGCTCTTCTTGTCGCCCTCCATCTGGTAAAGCTGAACCATCTTCTCGATACCCTTGAGATACTGCTCCTCCACGTTGAGCTTGAACTGAAGTTGCGACAGCATGTGCTGAATACGTGGTCCGAGATGGGGAGTGTCATACTTGATAAGATCTGTAACACCGCAGATGTTAGTATTCCTGGAAGGTACATATCTAACTTGGCTCGTGTGGTCACAACGTACCAAGCTTTGAAAAGTTGGGGCGAGACTTGGGGATCGATGAATTTGGCGCTCCAGCAGGGAAGGGGCCTCGAGGAGGCATCAGGTCACCAGGACCGTAGGGTGCCTGGCCACCATAGTTTGAAGGATATCCGGACCCATCCTTGGGAGGAGGTGCAGGTCGTCCGCTGTCGTCGTGTTGATATTCGCTGCTTCTGGTGGAGGCCAATGTTGATCCGCCCAGTGACATGTTATCCATGGACTGGTTCATACGGCGCATTTCCAGTTCCTTCAGCCGGCTCTCGAAGAAAGCAAGGTTCCGGCGGCCCTCGCGGACCTGGCTGTCGAGTTTCTGTCGTACGGTATCATTGAGGGTCTGCTGCCGCATAACCAGTGCCGCATTAATGAGGGCCTTTTCCCGCTCAATCTTCTTCGTGATGTCTACAATCTTGTCGTCGTCGGTCATGGCGGCGGTGTTGGTGCGCGGCCGGGCGCGCGGTGAAAACGGGGACTATTAAGGGATACTGTGATAACAGAGGTTGTTAGGAAGACTTTTTCTCTTTAGGATGTTGGCTAGTGTCGTAGGGCAAGAGCCACTGGCGTACCAGCCCGCCGATCAGGACGCGGAGGTTGCTGTTTGCGAGCGACTCGAGATGGGATGTCGTCAGTGCTGGGTTATGGCGGGGTTGATGTGTTTCGCATTTGGAAACAACTCTCTGGGGAGACACACTTGGCCACGGTACCTTGCGGCGACTCCTTCCTTCCACTGCAGCACCTGGGATGCGAGAGTCGGTGGGCAGTGTTTGGCAGCAAAGCGTGGAAATGTTGGCTATCCACCCAACTTGCGTTGCTGTGGGAGTTGGTGGTGTGGAGGCGCACTGGGGACTAGAGCTGGGTATGCTCTTCTCTATTGCTGGGCGCTGTTGCTGAAGGGGAAGATGCCGGGAATGAATGAGGATTGGCAAAGCAACGGGAATAATAGGACTCACAAAGATAGGCCTGCGCTAATTCGGGCTTTTGCGCTTCTACCAAAAGTCTTGGTTGATATGTGCCGTGGTCATCCAAAGAAAGAGCTTCGCCTCCACGGGCTGGAACAAGGCTGTCATGAACCTCGCCTGCTTGTGGCCACTTTTTCAGCTTTTGCTCAAGGTTTGTCTATCGGCCACTGTTGACGACGAGGTTCACCTGGTCGTTGAACCCTGGCCCATGCACCGAGTCCCAAAGCCAAGCGATAGCTTGACCAAGTGGCGCGCTGCGGGGTAGCTCACTTTCACACCGTGGTTGAGGTGGCACAGCCGTGTTGTTGATCAGATAAACAGCCCGTACTCCGTACTGCACTCCCGAACTACGGGGATGGGCGAGAGAGAATATCGGGTGGAAGTTGGGATGGCGTGGACGAGAAGTACAGACGGGATCAATTCTTCATTCCATCAAGGAATGTCTTGCTGATAGCCAGTGCTTCTCAGCCCCGTCACACAGTCACAGTCAGGCAGGGAAGTGGAGCATCGAGTGAGGGGCAGTGTCCCGATTTCTCCATGAGGTGCCTTGCTTTCCGTCTGTGAGCATGGCAATGCGCAACGTCGGTCAACTCTCGACATGCAATCCAAAAGTCTCACATCGAATCGCGTTGGATCCCGGAAATCACTTGGGATCATGCCGGCTGTGCTTCAGAGCCCTAAGGTATTAATTGGGCTGGTCTTGGCAGGACCGATAACGGCTTGTCAGATTTAAAGCCATATTGCATATATCTCATCTTTCACAGTGTGGATGAGGTTGGCGTTTTCGCTACGGCTGATATGCTTCTGTTTATTTCCGACTCTCTGGCTCGTCGCTAGGACTGCTCGTAGGACTTTGTTGTGCTCATCCGTCCGTGCCGGGCGTTTGGGTACCTTCGTACTCTGGACCCGGTCTACCGAGAAGGTGTCCGAGTCTGATCTTCAATCTCAATAGAGGCCAAGCGATCTATGGCAGCCTTGGAAGGAACATGTTTGTCTGCATTGTTGAGTATGTTTACAGCCGAGATGTGGCCCATCATGTCGGCCCGTTTGCTTTTCCTCCTCTCCCATCGGTCTCGGTGTAGATGAAGAGACATGCAAGGGATATCTCACGACCTTAACATCTGCCAATACTGCATTGTACATCTCACAAGGTGCGGACATGGAAAGTTTGCAAGTTCAATCCCCATCCATAGGGCTACAAGTCTCTTTTCTGGACTTCCCCAGAATCCACTTCACCTTCAAAACGCCAAGACATACCGCAAGACAAGCAGATCCTGGTTCATTCACGACATGTATAGTGTAAATGGTATTCATATGGTTTATAGCTCTCAACGAGGCAAAAACAAGCCCTCCATTTTCAGGCCCAAGGAAACCGCCCATGCAAAAAGATAACTCCGGTTCAAATGTATGCTTCAAACAGAGTGACAAAAGAAAACAACCTAAGCGGTATACTCCTTTTGCAACATCTTCGCAATGGTGTTGAGCCTGCAGGATTCTGTTAGTAATAGTCCGGTTAGCTAGACAAGAGACAAGAACGTACTGAATGTTGCTCGTGCCCTCATAGATGGCGCCAATCTTGCTGTCACGGAAGAACTTCTCAGCCAGACCCTCACGGACGAAGCCCATACCACCCATCCACTCCACCGCCAACCCGCTCACACGACCAGCGACCTGGGAGGCGTAAAGCTTGGCCATGGCAGCGTCCATGACGAAATCCTCGCCGGCCTCCTTCTTGCGAGCAGCATTGTACACCAACGCGCGCGCCGCCGCGATCTCGGTGTAAGACTGCGCAATCTGATGCTGCATACCCTGGAACTCGCCAACCAACTTTCCAAACTGCTTGCGGTCATTCCACACATACTTGACAGCATTCTCCCACGCACCGAGAGCAAGACCGGTCATCTGAGCACCAATACCGATACGGCCCTCGTTCAGGATCTGGATGGCGTACTTGTAACCCTGGCCCTCCTGACCGAGGAGGTTCTCCTTGGGGACCTCAACGTCGTCAAAGTTGAGAACGCAGGTGCTGCTGGCCTTGATGCCGAGCTTCTTCTCCTTCTTGGCGATGCTGAAGCCCTTCATGCCCTTGTCAACGATGAAGGCGGAGATACCCTTGTATCCCTGCTCAGGCTTGAGGTTGGCGAAAACAATGAAGAATTCGGCCTCCATGCTGTTGGTGATCCACATCTTGCTGCCGTTGATCTTGTACCCATTTTCGGTAGGGGTAGCCTTGGTGGCCAGGGCGAAAGCGTCAGAACCGCTAACCGGCTCGGACAAGCAGAAGGAGCCAACGGTGTTGGTGGCCAGCTTGGGGAGGTACTTCTTCTTGAGGGTTTCGCTACCCCACCTGATCACAGCAGTGTTGACGAGGGTGTTGTGGACGTCCACCATGACGGATACCGATGGGTCGACACGGGCCAATTCCTCAATACCAACAATCGCAGCGGTGAAGTTCATGCCGGCACCGCCGTACTCCTCGGGAATCTCAACACCCATGATACCCTGCTCAAAGAGCTGCTCGACGATGGTGGGGTCCATCTCCTCGGCCTCGTCCATGTCGCGAACCTTGGGCAGGATGACGTCGTTGGCGAACTTTTGGACCGCCTCGGCCATGGCGACCTCGGTCTCGGAGAAGTGGGTGATGGGTGTTGGGGCGACATCGGCAAGGCTGGGATCGCGGCGAGGAGCAGTGGTAGAAAGAGGACGGGCAGCGCTGGGAGGGGGGCTGTCAACTACAGTTCCTTGCCCATAAACACCAGCAGCTTGAACTCACATCTGAACAGCAGGAAGAGCAGCCGTTCTCCCGCTGGCTATCCTGGGAGCAGAAACAGCCAGACTTCTACGCACAGCAGGGCGCAATGCTCTCGCGAAGGGCCTCATCTCGGCGATGTTAAACGTAGGGAGGGTACAGACGACGGTTGGAACGCTACAAAGGGCGGGGTGGACGTTGAACGGTATGGGATGGTGCACCGGGAAATCGAAAACGGAATCACAAGAAAAACAAAAAGTCCAGGGACAAAAGGGGTGGGCAGCTTAAACGGTCTTTATACCACACCGGAGGAACTGCTCTAGTTTCGATCTATGTTCGGAGGGGCGGTTTCTCTTCAACGGAAATGGACCCGCCAAGTAGCACTTAACGATGCATTCCCCCCAGAGGACACAGCGAGGAATACAGCACCGAATGGCACACCACAGGCAATCCGCTTCCAACGGCGGAAGGGGACGACCAGGAAACAAGTCCAAAAGCCGAGGTAACACCTGCACTAACCAGTCAAGCGGCT
Organism: Podospora pseudocomata; assembly: GCF_035222375.1. Taxonomy (NCBI): domain Eukaryota; kingdom Fungi; phylum Ascomycota; class Sordariomycetes; order Sordariales; family Podosporaceae; genus Podospora; species Podospora pseudocomata. The sequence goes on along the minus strand of NC_085890.1, from coordinate 3,345,834 downwards.
CCCCGCGGACAAACCCCCAGCAGCGTCATCGCACATCGGGGAGAGAGACGCACGATGGAGAACGCCATGTGATCTGACCTGGGGGAGGGGTCCACTTGAACCGACAATTGCCGGGGCAGCTTTTAGAGGTTGAGAAATCACGTGCCACATCCCGTGATTGTCATGAGCAACCCGCGCCAAGCCAGGAAAACAATTGTGGATCCCATACTTTCCATCGCCCGGCCTGCCAATTCGCGACGAGGACGAGGACGACGACGGCGATATCTTCAGTCTCGCCCGCCATTCACACACCCAGCTCTCTCACCATGGCATCCTTTCTCAAAAACCTGGTCTTCAGACCATCACTCCTCCCTGTCGCCTCCCCCATCAGAACCTTCTCAACCACCCCCTCCCAATCCGCAACCCTCAACCAGGTCCTCCGAGTACGTCTACCCCCCCCCCCTCTTCCCCTCCCCTTCCCAATATCTAACCTTCCTCCCCAGGGATGCCGAAAACCTCAAAAAGCACGCCACCCCGTCTCCCCCGCCCTCTCAGCAATCCATGCAGCCCAGCTCAAAGGCGTCTGCGTAAAAGTCGGCATCACCAAGCCCAAAAAGCCCAACTCTGGCGAGCGCAAGACCGCTCGTGTGAGACTCTCCACCGGCAAGGTCATCACCGCCTACATCCCCGGCGAAGGCCACAACATCCAGCAGCACTCCGTGGTTTTGGTCCGCGGCGGCAGAGCCCAGGATTGTCCCGGTGTGCGGTACAGACTGGTGCGCGGAGCGCTCGATCTAGGCGGTGTGGGCAGCAGGGTGAGCAGCAGGAGTAAGTTTGGGACGAAGAAGCCTAAGAAGGCGACGGTTTAAGGTTGAAGAGGATGGGCGCGTATGACGGGGAATGATACCCATGGAGTGGGCAAAAAAGGGAACTGGACTTGGGCAGAGAGAAGGCGGACATCAAGAGAAGGGTCGGCTAGGTCAGGTCATGCCAAAATTGGAGGGACATCATTGTATTATACAGATCATCTAAAAACACCAATCGGGCGTAGCAGCTCAGCAATGACAAAAGAGTCAACGTCAAAACACTCCCATGGGATTCGCATTCGTCTAAGCCATGGCAGGATCACAAGGGGAAAAGATAACAATATATACAGCGAGAAACTCCCCCAAAACCCGTCAACTTTCATACTGACGAAATCCGCCATGACTTCCACCCTCCTTATTTCCAACATGACTGAAACATCGCTTGCTTGCCTAGCATATCCCCCGGTTGTTCTTCCATTGTGGTGTGATTTCGACGCCGTCCCTTAGTTCCCGCAAAAAGAATCGACCCAGTACGTTTGTCAACCATGAGTTGATGACGGTTGTATGTTTCGGTAAGACAAAGACAGATAAAAAAAAAAGAAAAACAGTCATGAACTCGATAGGATTTGGTACAACTCTATATCGATATCCCTGTTTCTCCAAACAGCTCAGCTATTCTGTATTGGCCATCACTAAACAAGTTAGTCAGTCTGGTCTTGCCAGCCCTCGGGCTTCTCTAGACCGTTGACCTCAAAGTATCTTGATGTGCCTAGAAGAAGTCAGTTAGCTGGATGTTTCCAGAAGAGGGAGGCCTTATCGATGCTTACAAGAATACCCCTTCCAGTCAAAGTTGTTCTTGGGGTCGCAGTGGCATTTGAGGTCCGTGCGGAGCTTCTCACCCGTTGGGCAGTGGGTGAAGGGCACGTGGTAGTAGGCAATGTCGTTGAAGAAGTGAATCTGGTCCTTGGGAAGCATGAGGGCCGCAGCAATCGAGTGCACAGGGGCATCACCCCAGCGCTCGTAGAAGAAACCGCCATCCCTGTCGAGGGACTCAAAGTAATCAATGTAGGCCTTGGAGCGGAGCCAGCTCAAGCTACCAATCTCAAAGTTGGACCACTAGAAGACTGTTAGCAGCACATCACCTCAAATTGAGCGCAGAGAAACCACTTACGAAGTGGCACTTGTTGTACGTCTTGCCACCGTCATCACTCAGGAAACCCATCGAGTTGTCCTCAGCAATGTGCTCGGGGTGATTCTTCATAAACTTGGTGACACTGTCCCACAGGGTGGGGATGGTCTCAATGTACTCGTACAAGCTGAGCACGAAACTGTACTTCTTTCCATTCTCGTGCATGAAGCGGAAGGGATCGTAGTGGATGTCGCAGAACAGCTCGACCGAGGGCTCGACACGCCAGTAGTATTCGTAGTTCATCATCAGGGGCTGGCGGAAGAAGAAGCCAGACTCGAAGCGGCACATGTGGCGGTAGCTGACGCTGTCGCCGTAAATGATCTTGCGCTCTTTCATATCCTCGCGAACCTTCTTGGCCTTCTCCTGGTCGATGAAATCAGGGAAACCCCAGTGTTCCTCGCCAATGAGACCATAGTGTGTTTTGCCCGAGCAAAGGGATGTTGTGACCTTCTTGAAAGTGTCGTCGAAGGGCTGGTCATTCAGGAACACCCAGTCGTAGTTGTATCTCCGGTTGAAACGGTCCTCAACTTGACGAATGGACTTGGCGATCTCCCAGACGTCAGAGTTGCGTGCCAGGGTCACGAAGGTTGCGTTAACGCGGGGTCCTCCCTTGATGCCGGATAGATCGTGGAATCCGGGGTCATTTGGGGTCATGGCCAGCGGGTACTCGGCGGGATCGATGTTAGCGCCAACCTTGGGGATCGCGGGCTTGTTCTTGGTGTTGTGGGTATCACCAGCAGCATCATGGCTGTTGGGCTGGTTGTTTAAAACGGCATCCTTGTGGGCGTGGTCATCGGTGCCCTTGTTGCCATGGGGGATAGGAATATTTTGGGAAATCGCATTGCTAGAATCCGATATAAAGTAGAAAACTGCCAATACCTAGAGCGCACGCGTTAACAGGAAGTCTTCACAGCAAAGCTGGGGCATCACGTCGAGGGCTGACGTACGAAAAAGGCAATTAGGATGTAGCGCACATAGCGAGCGCTGCCGGCCGCCATGGTGAAGGATGCCAGTCAAATCGTTGGGCGTTTTGATGGCTGTGGCAGACGAGGTAGAAGAAAAGAAGATGCGATCGCAAAACTGGAGAGTGCGTGGTAGAGGTCTCCAGACAGCGCTTGGGTTTTGGAAACGCCCAAGGGCAATTCGTGATCGTGGCGAGGAGTTGTTCCAGGCCAAAGCTTAACGTTATTGGTGGGGACGCCGTGTCCAACGAAACCAGGGAGCTTATTGATGGAGCATATCGTTGGTGACTAGGTTCAGGAACAGCCTGTCATAACCTGCGCTTCTCAAGGGTTTAAGAGAGTCAAGAATCCACGACGTGGAGGTGTAGGAATGGAGAGAAAAATAATAGAGCGGACGTTCTGTCCCTTGGGGCCAAGCGCCAAAAAGTCCAGGGAATTAAGGGATGGTCTCAGTGCTCCTCAGGTACACCTCTAACTGTCACACAACCAATCCACATAGACCCCAAGATATGATGGAACCTTTTGTCACAGAGGTCGCCAAATCTCGTAAAACCCTTGCATCTCCAGCCCTTCGGACGCCGAAGACCCTGCCTCGCTTGGGGACAGCGACAATGCAATGCAAGCAGAATGCCACAGATGCTTGGGGCCATAGAAAACACGCAGGTGACTCTATATTGCCTGCAGTTTGGACCCTTTGAAATTCTCTTGCTATCCGACAGTACCTAGCTGGAGGGAGATCCGATCCGCAGGTCCCGCGCCGCCAGGAACCGGGCTGCTCTCCGCGTGGGGCTTGATGTGGGACACTGCCGAGCTTGAATCTTCTGAGTGACGGCGCCGCAACTAAAAGACGGTTTGTGCAGCAAGGAGCTGGGCAAAACTGATTCTTACCCAACGGCTCGTAGGCATTCTTTAGAGAGGCATGCTTGCCCTGTTGGTTCATGTTGTTGGTTGTCCAACTGATACCTAGGGACAGGGAGGTTGCTTAAAGGTAGGCTGTTGTGCAGAACTTCCATACAAGCAGTGATGCTTCGCCAAAGTAACATGTGATAGATGGTAGTTGAAAGCAAGCATTACGATACTCGTTCCAGGGCGATATGGATATTGGGAGCAGGCTTAAAATATCCAGGAGCAGTTGGTCCCGCTGTAAATGCAACGGGCAGAACCAAACCTCTGAAGATTTGGCTGTAGTTGTCAGACGCGGGGTGTTGCAGGAGGATTGTGTGCTCCGTGCACGACTCACCCACTTCCCCACCACCACAGCAATAATCCGAGATAATCCGGGGTCAATGGCAACGCCTATTGGTCAACCGGATCATTTACATATCCCACTTAGCTCTCCATTCTTTGGGGTGAGCCACGGTGATGACCCACTGGCTCTCGCAACCTCCAACTCCAAGGTTACCTCATCCACCTGGATACCTATTCACTTCGTCCCTTTCCTTTGCCTCGCCACCTGGTTGTTTTCCCGCGGCGCTTTGCCGCGATCTTGTTTCTGTTTTCGGGCTCGAGTTTGTTGTGTTTCTTTTCAGCAGTATACAGCTCCACCCACAAGCCTGCCGCCTTGACGGTTCGCTTGTTCCGGCCATCCCACCTTCGCAATCTGGTCGCATCGATCACATCATCATGATATTTGACCGACTCGACCACAAGGCTATCTCTATTTTCCACGCTGTAAGTACTATACATTTCCTTCCCCTTACTAGCCATGTGCATGTGGATCGCCTTTGCCCGCGACCCACGGGTCTGGCTGCGCCATTTGGAGCCTTCGGCGTCGACTATGCCTTGACGCAACCGCCAGGGCTGCCCCCTTGATTCTGCCCAACTTCGGCCATGGGCTTTCACAGTATTATTCTCGCATCAGTGGCTAATATCCCTCGTTTAGTAATTCTCTCGACCTCTGCGTCTCTGCACCTTCCACCGAAGTCGCAATCATGTCGTTCTTTGGATTCAATAACGGCCATAACACGGCGGCCACTGGCTTTTCACAGGCCCACAATCCCTTCCAAGGCCTTTCTGGCCGAGACGACGATGGCGATGCTTTGGAGTTTGAAGACACCTATGACGGGCTTGGAGATCAGCTCGAAGAAACCAAGGACGCCTACAACGATGATACTTTCGGGGATACTAGCGACATAGCTGCCGCGCCTGTTGGCAAGGATTTTGATTTCTTCTCACAAACTGCCAAGGTTCAGAATGCCATCGAGGAGGAACATTATCTTTTCAACCGTCAGCAGCCGCCAGCCCGGTCCGCCCAGCCTGCCCAGCCTGTCCAGCAGATGTCTTACGGTCAGCCGTCTCTTCAAAGCGCAGCCTCGTACGGCTATACATCTCAGGGCCACTATCGCACCGGCTACGAGAAGTATTCAAATGACAAGTACAACAACAACGAGCCCGTTCCCGAATTGCAGGTCGATGCCTCTCTCTGGGGTGTGGCGCCGAAGAAGCCGGCACAGCCTGCCCCTCAGGTCTCCCAGCAGGCTGCCCAGTCGAGTTCCGCGCCCAGTCGCAAGATTCTAAGCCTGGAGGAAGTCGAGGCTCAAATGAGGGCTCAGGCCCAGGCCAAGGCTGCCCAAGCTACACCATCTCCGGCTCCTCATGCTCAAGGCCCTTCGCAAATCCCTTATGACCCGGCCATTCAATTTGCTCAACCGGCTCAGCAACAATTTGTTCCCCCGGTTGATCATACCAGACAAGCTCTCCCGATTCACGTACTGCAAAGACCTCAGTCCACCCAAGCGTCTTCGCCCCAGCCCCCGGTCCAACCTGCTGCTCATCAACGGCAACCGTCGTCGACTTCTGTTCAGCCAACTCAAATCTTGCAGAATCCGAATCGTCTCTCTGGAGATGCCGCTAGAATGGGGATGCAGCAGCATCCCACGCCTCCGGTACCAGGGCCTTCTGCCCCCCCAACTCAACCCGCCCATAGACAGCAGGGTTCTTTCGGGAGACAGCCCAACATCATAACGCATCCATCCCAGGTGTCCCAGCTTACCGAAGAGCAAAAGGCTGCCTACATGGAACAGGAGGCTAAGCGCGCTAAACGGAACCACAAGATCTACCTGATGTCTCGTGACAACGGTGTCATGACACCCCAGGACAAAAGCTTCGTCACACGCATTCAGCTTCAGCAGCTTGTTGCCGCCACTGGCAACCCGAACGAGCACGGGACTGATGAGTCGCTTGCCGAAGATTTTTACTATCAAGTTCATAGCTCGCTTCAGGGCGGTCAGAGGCAACACCCCAACCAGCCGCTCAACAACTTTGCACAGACCTATCTTTTCCAAACTGGCAACAGGTCGGGTCACATGCGTCGCCACCGAGGCCCTGAGAATCATATGCAGCGTATGGAACAGCAGGTCCAGCGAGCTGTTGAAGCTGCCAAGAACAAGCCCAAGAACAAGCAACTCGTCATCGAGGGAAGTCTGGGCAAAATTTCATTCAGCAACGCCAAGACACCCAAGCCGCTGCTTAACATCAAGCGCACAGAGAGCACCGATGATGCCAACCGTCCTAGCAGTGCGCACAAGGTCGTCAGTGCCGGCGATCGTAAGAGTGATCTGCGCACCATTGAACGCATCTATACCATACTCATGAAGATGGAAGACCACGACCGCGTCCTGCCACCTCCCCCTACAAGCGACACCGATGTTGAAGGTCACCAGCGGGGCATGCGTTGGAGCAACGAAGCCCAAGCCCTGAACCAGGATCTGTGGTCCGCGCTGAGAGTCTACGATGAACCTCAACCGGGACACCCCCATCCTTTTGTTGCGCTTCTGTCATATAACAAGGGTATGAAGGCTATGAACAGGATCTTCCGCCATCTCAGCCAAGAGCAGCGCACCACCATTCTCACCTTGGTTATCGTCAATCTTGACAAGCTTGATGTTGTTGTCAACGCGCAGGTGACGTCCGCCGCGGTCCAGCTGACAGCTGCAATGCGCGAGAATATTCACATTTTCTCCAACGCCGTCATGAATACGCTCTTCAACTTTTTGAACGAGCTCGATCTTGACATCGTTGCCGGTCTGTTGTCTATTCTTTCCAAGCAACGATTGGACATTATTGCAAAGAGTCGCATCGGAGCTTCGATGATCACCATGATCCTGAGCCGCGCCGAAATTATTAAGGTTAATGTTGGAAACACCCATCCATCCTGGCAGGCTTGGTAAGTTGATGTTCACCCAATACCACCGCGACCATGGCTAACGAAATACAGGGACATGTGTCACACTGACTTTTTCGATCGTCTCGAACCTACGCTTCCCTATATGTTCCCTGGCTCTGTGAACACCGCGGATGACATTTACGTATGGCAACTGCTCGCGGCGCTTGGCATAGGAGCTAGCCCCGAGCAGCAGCAGAGGCTTGTACTTGCTGTCAAGGACCGCGTCATGGACACGGTCGCTTTGTCAAAGACACTCCCCGCAGACATGGGCGCCCAGCGTCTCCAGAATGTGAACCTCTTCATGCGCAGCATTGGGTTGGATGTCGAGCTTCTACAGTAATTAATGAGCAGTGCCAGGTTTGGCAGGATCTCGTACCGCTGAGGGCAGAAGGATTTTTGATAGGTGTCAATCCTGGATTTTCTTTTCGTCATAATCGCACAAAAGTTTTGATGCATCATGAAGCGGAGCGCATAAAGCACGGCAGGTTCTATACTGGGAGCGCATTATTATCCATTGCACAATAGTATTTATGGAAAGCTGCTCTAACTGGCAATGATACCCAACAAAACGGATGGTGGAAAATGGCGGGGAACTTCTGGAGGGAGAGTCAGGAAAGGCTGGTGTGGAAGTTTATGTGATCTTTTGTCTAAAATTAGGAGCATAGCCATACGTGAATTATTGATTTCTTGTGTGCGGTATTCAGGACATGTCTGCAAACAAAATCCATAGCACAGTCTGTCTTGTTACTGTTTCTGCATCATGTTAATCTGGCAATTTCAAGTTGAAGCCGTCGTTTTTGTTGACAAAGGCCGTTATTCTGCTTCAGGCTGCTGGATATATTCCACCATTCATTCTCCAACACCCCAGTATGTATGCACATGCATCACGATACAATAAGGAGTTGTGCCAGCTCAAATCCTTAGTCTCTTATGTTCGATTGAAAGACAGGGAGGGTATCGATTATACTTTATACTAGTAAAACCTTCCCTTTATATGAAGTAGCCTCCATACACAAAAAACGCCATTAAACTCCACCTTTAGGACAACCACCAAGACACCTTGCCCAAATGCCAAAAATTACCACTTTTCCGTTATAATCTTGATATACTTCTCCTCATCCCAATCTGTCCTCAAATGCGCAACCTTGTCGACAAGATCGGGCATGGCACAGATCTTATCCCTCTCATCAGCCACCTCCTTCGTCTTGCCCTTTGCATCCTCCTTCGTCCCCTCCTTGTTGACCCCTTCCAAATCCTGTTCTGGAACCAACAAGAGGTTCTCCCTGTAGGCCTGCCAGGCACCGTTCGTGTCGTCGGGCATGTAATCCAAGTGCTGCCAATTTTCCAGCTGGACCTTGTGCGTCCGGTCAGCCATAGTGTCAGTCGCCACGCCGTCCATGGCTGACTTGAGAGACATTTGGATTGCGCGGCCTGGGGCGCGGGCGCCGGGGGCGGCATCTTGGGGTGCGTTTGGGTTGGGACGGTTGAGGCGTTCTTGCTCGGTGACGGCATCAAGGTGCGGTTGGAAGGGGCGGAGGTTGACGGTGTCGCTGAAGGGGGTTAGGTGGATGTTATCTGAGGGGGAGGGGGCGGTCAGTAAGAGGACAGGGGGAATGGGTAAAGAGTGAGGAAGGTGAACTTACTGCCCTTGAAGACACCAACATAACTGTGAGGTACGTTTTCGTTGGCAATGCGATGCCCGCTCAGCGTCTGCGTCTTGAGCACCATGTTCTTCCTCGCGGCCTCCTCGAAGTTCATCCGTGGCGGTTCCTCCTCACCAGGGGCCATCCTCCGACCTCTGCTTGCTGCTGTCGCGGCGGGACCTACGGAGCTGAATCCACCCGCCAAACCATGCGTTCCGCCCTTTTTCGCCTCGAGAGACTTGGTGAGGGCGGTGCCCATCTCTACGCCTTTGTTGCGATCGTAGGCCGTGTTGATGTCCATTGGGAGGTCTACCTCGTAGAAACCGGACTCGGGCTTGTGGCGCATTCCGATGATGTGGGGGATGCGGAGGGTGGAGGGGTCGGTGGCAGTCTTGTTGAAGAACTGGAGGAGGACGAGCTTGCGGTTTTCGGGAAGGGGGGGCTTGACAAAGAGGTTGTACTCGGCCATGATGGGGTCGTCATCTTCGTCGAAGGGTGTGGCGGACATGGTGAATTGATGTGTTGGTTGTTGAGAAGTGTAGAGTGGGTTGTACTGCAATTTGAATTGATTCAAGAACAGACGATGTACGCTGCTTGAAGGGCTGGTTTTGGTGGTAAGAGGTAAGAGTATGAAAGTAAACTTGATGCTTGTGATCTGAAGGCTCAATGCATCAAACAGCTGCCCCGCGGTGTTGGAAATTTTGGTGGGGCATGCATGGGCCAACACTTGCCGGCAGGCAACTGGTCTTAGCAGCGAGGCAGGCAGCTCAGCCGATCACCAAGGATCATCAGATCAGGGTTACACCAGGCAAAAAATGAGGAGATCGCCGTGCGATCCGTGAATGTTTCACATTTGAGTGTGTTAGACTGACGTGATGACCACCTACAACATCGGACCTTGCTCGATGAGATTGCGAATAGCTTCTTCTGTCTGCTTCCTCTTGTTGGGGCTGGTCGACGGTGGCTAATGTTGTGGCTGCCGCAAGAAGCAGGAGGTGTGATCGTCCCTGCCCAAGAGAACACAAAAGCTTGTTGGCTCGGCGCAGTAACTCGGTTGGGTCAACGCCGTGATTATTTCTAATAAATCCTCCCCCGCTCTGCGCAACAAAAGATCTCTTGCGCTGCGCAGAAATAGCCATCTGCCTCCACAAGGAAGATGGCATCTTTTCCCATTTGCCCACACAGAGCTTCCAACAATCCCGCACATTTTGAGGCTGCTGCAGGCGCCCCAATCCCGAAGCATCACTGCTGCATAACTGGATCGACGCAGCCAAGAGGGACCCAAGATTTTTGTCACCGCATTCAAGCCTTGGTTTCAGAATTGCAAACCTGACGATCCCCTGACCAATTCGTCCCATTCCGATTCACCGGTTCTGTACTCTGTGGATTTGCAAGTACACGCCGGTGATGGGCTTACCGCTTCAGATAGAAACCCGTCAGTGCCGTGGCGCTGCCAAGTGGATGTCGTCGACCTCTAGCCCGTACCACTAACGGGGCGATACTAGACTCCGACATGTTTATCCCATCGCCAGGCTCGGGAGACGAAAGCTGGTCTGCCAGTTTCATCGCTTCATGTACGCATTGCGTTATGAGGTCGCTTGATTGATGAGGTTGTTCCACTACCCCAGATGGCTTTCCCCAAGAAACAGCATGCACCCTACCACCCATTGGCCCAAGCAAAGCTCTCGGATGCTACCCCTGAATGCCACTAACCCCTGCTGTCCATAAGTTACATACTAGTGAACGGGGCGATGGGACCGCGGGGATTTGCTACGCGATGCTGCTGAACCCTCACCCTGGCCTTTAGGTTACCGGGGACACTCTTTAAAGACGAAAGAGATCCACGCTCCTGGGGAGCCAAGTAGCTAGCCTCACCTTGACTCTCTCACTCTTCTTGCCTGCTGGGTCTGTGACAAGACAGAGCCATGTCCAGCAGCCCTTGTTTGAGTACCACCGTCCTGCGCTTCCTGTGCTGATAGGCATGTCCGTTTCTCAATTCTTTCGACGACAGTTATAACGACTCGATGGGCCCCAGTCTAGAAGATGAAGAGCGTGCACTCATTGCCCTGTACGGGCCCAAGGAAGATTGGCCGCATGATTCCAGAGGGCCTGAGATAGCGGCTTCGGTCTGGGTCGCTTTTAGCTTCGCCGCCATATTTGTCGCCTTGAGATTCTGGACTCGCATCAAGATTGTCCGGAGTCTTGGTGCCGCAGATTGGCTGGTCCTTGCATCACTTGTACGTCCCCTCAGCGAGATTATTACTTTGAAGCGGTCCTCTAACAGTCTACTAGCTCTTAGCTGCAGGCATGTCGGCCGTGATGACAGTGGAAGTTGGCTATGGAATGGGGAAACACGTATATGATGTTGAGCCGAAAGAAAACTTTCTCAAGATGCTCAAGGTACGCCACCTTCTCCCGACCTATTACGACAGATGAGAGAGACTGATTCTAGTGCCCAGACATGGTATTTTTCCCTGTTGTTCTACTGCGTCTCCTTGGGACTCAGTAAGATTTCGATTTGCGTGATATACGTGACCATCTTCACGTATGACTGGGCGAAGAAATGTTCGTGGGCGATGCTCATCTTCGTTGTTGTGCAAAATCTGTGGGCACTCGGCACCACGCTCACCTTTTGCATTCCACTCCAGTCTGTGTGGGATCCCAGAGTCAAGGCCAGCTACTGTCATTCCGAGTCTATTTGGTGGGTTAACACCAGGTATGAACACCCTCACCACTCACCCTCCCCCGGACGCGTTGTTTGGAAACTCACAGCTTGTTCTAGTTTGGGCGTCTTTACAGACTTTCTGATCTTTCTCCTCCCGATCCCGATGATCATGCCACTGAAACTTCCTCGACGACAAAAAATCGCCGTCACCGCCGTCTTTGCGATTGGCTTTTTGTAGGTTTCAATCTTTGGAAAGCACTTGCCACGTCACTCACATGAACGCGCCCCTAGCATCTGCATCGTCTCCGTCATCCGCCTCAGCATCATCGTTTGGTTGAAAAGCAACCCGCACGTAGATTACACCTACGTCAACGCCTTGTCGAGCCACTGGACGTCACTCGAGATTCACATATCCATCCTTGTCGCCTGCGCCATGACACTCAAACCTCTCATCACGCGCCTCTTTCCCAATTTACTCGAGCCTCCATCAGGGGAGAGCACAGGACTGCCGAGCGGTGGGGGGGCAGGCAGCAACGGAGGAGCACAGCTGACGATCGGGTCGAGGCCATTGCGGAATCAGCCGGCGCCGACACGGCCTGGGGCCGGCGGGGACTGGTTGGAGACTGTCGCCGAGGAGGGGCCGACGGTGAGAAACAACGATAACAACAACAACAACAACAACAAAGAAAATAATGCAATAGAGGACGTTGCCCTCAGGGATATCGATGTCGAGGCGCAGTCACATCAGCACCATCGGCCGAGGCAATCGAACGCCGCCTCCACGAAGGGGGAGAGAGAGAACAAGGAGCTGGGATCCGACACTCATTTGGCACGAGGCAGTATTGTGGAGGAACTGCCCGAATTTTTGAGACCGGGGAGCAGGCCGTATGCGAAGGGGGATGCGGCGTCGGTTAGTACGCAGGCTTCTTTATTGGGTCCGGAGGTTACGGCGAGGTCGATTGGATAAGATATATTTGTTTAATAATGGGATGAAAGTGCATGTCATGGACTGAATGATTCTCGGTTTGGGGGGGCGGGGGAGGGGGTTGGGATCATGACGTTCTTATGGTTTAGTCTTGGGATGGGTTTGTGTTGCTGCTGATGTCTGCCCTTATTTTCGTGTTGGCCCTGGATGGGATATGAGATGGGATATGGGATGGGATGGGATGGGATGGGATGGCAAGGGGGAGTGGGTTGCATTATTATTTCAGTTGGGTTGCCTTTATTGTTCTTGATGATAGGCTATGGAAAGAAGGAATTCATGGTTGATGATTGTATTATTAGGTAGAGGACACATGTATATACAGAGATGAGTTGTGTATTGACCTCCGTTTATTACAAAATTGTCTTAACAAATGCAACATTGTTGTGCTAGTGGCCTAGGAAAACCACTGGCTGCGAAAGTGAGACCAAAATGGCCAGAAAATAGGTTGACAGTTGATATTACAGTAAGTTGGTTGTTGGTTGTTCAAGAAGTCTAAAAGTAAACAAATGGAAAATCCAGCCTTAAGAGCAAACCGGTGTGGGCCTGGTAAAACCCGGGCCCTTTGTCAGGTGCCCCACAAACATAGACGACTATCAAGACACCTGATTACCTCGTGAGCAACAGACTTAAGCGAGGGGAGTACAAAGCTTTGCGTGGAATGTCCGAACAGAAGTATGAAAAGTCATGATATTGTCAAGCACTGGAAAAAATCACTCCGGAGAGCAGAAGTCTATCTAATCTGACAACCTGTGGCCCGGCCCACGGAAGCCCTAAGAGCAACCTGTCTGACAATCCACCGGCAGCAACTCATCCCACACCGACGGCCTGATCCCGACTTTGTTCCAGATTTTGTTGTAGGCGTCGGTGACAATCATCAAAACCTTTGCTTCGTTGGTTCGGCTTCATCTCAAAATTAGTATCGCTGGGCTAGGTCCTGAGAGGTTGTGCCGGGAGAAGGCAAGGTCCTGGGTTGTTGTAGAAGTTGTTGGTTAGGAAGGAATCAGGTTTGTAACAGTTAGATGACTGTCTTACCTGGGGCCGGAGAGACGACCCATCCTCCCTCATGCAAGGTCGAGCACGGCGCAGGAAATATCTGGTGACATAGGATTAGCCTTTTTCTCACTTCAGGTATCGAGGTGGCTTGATGTAATGCACTATATCTAGGCCGGCCCATCTCCTTAGCTTCTCCTCCTTCTCCTCCATGGGGAGGGAAATTAGACGAGCGATACCTACCTATGCAGGGTCTATATTTCCCAAGCAGCTGGTTCTTTAATATGTTGAACGGTGAGTGGTTAATGATGGTGTATGCGTTGTCTTCTGATGACGGTATCCAAAAGCAAAAAGATTGATACACGCAGTGTAAGCGTTTCTCCACCGTACATGCGTAGTGTTCATTTAAAGAAGTTAAAGGGTATTCTATACAGAATCCTGATGCGGCATCTAGCCATGCGTCAAACGTACGTGAAACATATTCTATAATGAAGGGAGCATGGCTCTTCGGACAGATGTGCAGTCTTCTGATCCTGTGTCTTTATATCCGGCCAATAAGCCATATTACTCAAGCTAAGGCATGACAGTTGCCGTAGTGACCATGACCCAGATAACGTGACACCGTCACCCTGAGTCATGGTTGACCACGAGTGTAAAGAAACCTAGCTATAGTCACGTTTCAATGTCATAATGTCGATTCATTCATGCTTCATTGCTCCTAGATGAGAAAACTATGAGTCTTCACAATGTAATTGATGTCAAAAAATAGGATGCCACCCATTCCACGACCCGCGCTTTTAAGTGTTGAGACTCGAATCTCCATTCGCTTTTCCCATCCCAAAAAGTCCAAAAAGAAAATTTCCCACCATCTCCGCTTTACCAACCTCTGCCAGCAAGCTTCTCATCCTCCTTGAGCCCAGCGTTGCTAATACCCTTCATGGCAGTCCCGTGCTCAATGCTGGCCTCGATGAGCACCTTCTTGTCCGTCCAGTTGGCAACAGCCTTGACGATAGCCCTTGCGCGCTTGGTAGCATGCTCAGCATCCAGCGCATCCTTGAAAATACCACTGCCAACAAACACACCATCGCAGCCAAGCTGCATCATGAGTGCAGCATCAGCCGGGGTAGCCACACCACCAGCGGCAAAGTTGACAACCGGCAGTCTGCCCAACTCAGCAGTCTGCTTCAGCAGAATAGGATCAGCACCAATCTCCCTCGCCAACTTGGCGATACCCAACTCCCCTTCGGAAGCAAGAGCAGCCTTCGCCTTGGCGATCTCAGCGTTCACCGTCCGGATGTGCTTCACAGCCTCGACAACATCACCGGTGCCAGCCTCGCCCTTGGTGCGGATGAACGCCGCGCCCTCCTTGATTCTCCTCAGCGCCTCGCCCAAGTTTCTGCACCCGCACACAAAGGGAACCTTGAAGTCGGTCTTTTGAACGTGGTACTGGTCATCAGCAGGGGTGAGGACCTCGCTCTCGTCGACGTAGTCGATTCCGAGGGCCTCAAGGATCTGGCACTCAACAATGTGGCCGATGCGGGCCTTGGCCATGACGGGGATGGTGACGGCGGCCTGGATCTCCTTGATCATCTCCGGGTTGGACATGCGGGCGACACCGCCGACCTTGCGGATGTCGGAGGGGATGCGCTCGAGGGCCATGACGGCGACGGCGCCGGCCTCCTCGGCGATGCGGGCTTGCTCGACGTTGGTGACGTCCATGATGACGCCGCCCTTGAGCATCTGGGCGAGGCCAGCTTTGACGGTGAAGTCATCGCTGATGGAGGAGATGCCGTTGGTGAGGTTGGTGGCCATTTTGATTTTAGGGTGAGATTTGTTTTGATATTAATAGGGAAAAGCGTTTTGAGGGCTTTTTTAGTGGCGAGAAGAGGTGTTTTAAGGTTTGGTAGTGTTGGTTATGTAAGAGTCTTTGATGGATGGTGGAGGTCAAGCCGGTCAATGTGATAGGTAGATAGATGGTTGAGGAAGTCGATGCTGTTGATGTCGAGAAACAGCTGCCTCGAAGGGGAAAGACTTGATCTTTTAAGGAAGATGATTCGTGAGTCAGTGAGGGGACAGGCGTGGTGGTTGACCCCTCGATCGTCAGGTGTATGCATGCATGGCAGCGTGAAGGGCGGGATCTCTACACAGTGTGAGATCTACTGTAGCGCTGAGAGAACTCTGGGTCTGGGACAGTTCACGCCGTGAGCGGTTGACGACCCTTGCCTCCGGATCGGAGAGGACCCGGAGCGTCGGCACACCAGTCACGTAGCTCGGGATTACATAACGTCCTAGCTTCCAAAGAGAAGGTGGCCAGCAGCTGTGCTCACGGGGATATCTCGCTTGATCCCTGATGCCGTACACTGCCACGACTGGCATTGTCTATCTTGGCCTTGTGTCCATAGCATACGGCCGAGGTTCATCAAATTGTTGATGATATCTCTCTAATCTGAAGCCAATTGAGATCCAATCTGGACATCCCACGCCCTAAAAGGGCTGGAGACTAACACAACACCGGCACTTTTGACATGTGGCTTACTGCCCACGCGCCTTTTCCACGTAACAAAGAAAAAAAAAGGCAAAGAGTCACATTTCAACGAGGGGTCATCGAGGGGCAGATATTACCCCTCCAACTTTTTGCTCTCGGCCTGGGCAAGCGTGGGGTTCCCACACCGTATCAACTTTATTTCCTCCCCACGGCCCTGTCACCACCCGCGGCGATGTTGAGGCGATGGCGAGGTTACCTCTTGCACCATCCAATGGTGAAAAGTCTCGAAGAGTCTTTTGGCTGCCCCCTGCACCGTGTGTGTTTAAAGTGTCCGATGTCGTTCCCAATTGGGGTGGCGAGGGATTTTTTCAGTACTTTCTTGTCGGATCCAAGAGACCAAGAGATGGTTAATAAGCCGCCCCTATCCGGCATATCCCGTGCCACCCGGCCAGCAACCATGTCACCACTTTGCTCACCTGCATATACCTTACCGCCTGGTACCTGCTTGATGACTTGCGATGAGCGGCCCCATCTGAAATAACAATCATCGTGACTCGTCAAGAACGTTTAAGAATTCCGTATTCCGCCAGGAGATACCTTCGACAGATATCACACCCCACTTTGGCTGCTCACTTGACAAGGCGACTTATCAACAAAACTATTGTGTACCACCAAGCTTCATACTATAACAACCTAGAAGCCACCGCTCATACATATATTTCTAACCCGCTTTGACTCATCATTCAACCAACCCACCTACACCACCAACCCTACCCCTATACACCCACAGCCACAATGCCACCATCAACCATCACCGTCGGCGTCCTAGCCCTCCAAGGCGGCGTAGTAGAGCACATCGCCCTCCTCAACCGCGCCTCGGGAAGCTACCCATCCGTAACCTTCCACTTCCTCGAAGTCCGCACACCCGAGCAACTCTCCCTCTGCGACGCCCTCATCATCCCCGGAGGCGAATCCACAACCATGGCCATCGTCGCCCGCCGCCTCGGCCTCTTGGAGCCACTAAGGGAGTTTGTCAAAATCAACAACAAGCCCGTCTGGGGGACTTGCGCCGGACTTGTAATGCTAGCGGAGGAGGCCTCTGCCACGAAGCAAGGCGGGCAGGAACTCATTGGTGGCTTGGACGTGAGAGTGCTGAGGAACAAATTCGGGACGCAGGTGCAGTCGTTTGTGGCGGATTTGAACTTGGATTTCTTGGGGGAGGGGGAAGGGCCGTTTAGGGGGGTTTTTATCAGGGCGCCGGTGGTGGAGGAGGTGATTGATGGGGATGGGAGGGTCAAGGTTTTGGGGACGGTGAAGAAGCCTGGGGAGGAGGAGGATATTGTTGCTGTGAGGCAGGGGAATGTTTTTGGGACGAGTTTTCACCCCGAGTTGACGGGGGATGTGAGGGTGCATGCTTGGTGGTTGGGGAATGTGGTTGAGGCTTTGGGACAGGGAGGGGAGGGTAAGGGGTTGGTAATGGGAAAGGGGAAGGGTGATGCTGGGAAGGTTTATTGAAAGGGCGTTTGCATTTGGTTATAGAGTTGGAGTTTAAACATGACTTCTGACATACGTGTCAAACGAGCCATGATTCAGGCATGATTACGTAGATCAATGCATATAGAGGCTGGGTCCTCCTAACATGGGCAATTTATCCCATGGATATTGGCGCATGGCTCTCGGCGCCTGAGTTGAAGTGGAATTGGGCGGCTAGGAATTTTAAGGCAGACATGGCCTCTCTATCTACCTAAATATCTCCCATATTCACCTCTGTTCTCCGCCATGTGCATAACCGCACTTGACAGACCGCATAGTTCCCACCAAGATGTTCGTCACATGTTGAGTATCTAGGCAGGTACCACCCAAAAGTTTGAGCAGGTACATTGAAATCTGAATCAACCATTTCCCGTCACATGTTTTGTAGGCGAGAAGCAAACAGCAGTGACGAGGGGTGGGTGTTGACGGGCAGGTGCCAGGTGGTTAGGTGACAGGTGGTTGGTTCCCTTCACCAGCAGACTGTCGGGTCTGCTTGCTCCGTTTTTTGTTCTGCACCTTCTCCTGTAGATCTTCTCGTGCTGTCACTCTCTCCAAATGTCAAGGTGCTATCTCGGATTGCTCAAAGTTCAACCTGCCTGTCTTGCCACTGGCTCCCATCGTTTCTTATCCCGCTCATACTCTTTAGTAACAAGAGCAATCATGTCAACCGCTCCCACTTCGAAAGAGTACAAAACATTTTTGGACGTTGTCAATGCCCGTGACAACTGCGTGTTTGCTTCCGAGAAATATGGACATAGCTAACATCTTAATCGGTTGCCAGTTTCCCCATCCTGCAGTGGGGTCTCCAGGTGCATATCGATTCCATCGATAGGTTTTACCATCTTGTCATTCCGCCGGCTGATCAAACTGTTAGGCTTGTCATCCCCTCGGTTGTCTCTGCCTTTCGTGGTCGGAAGCTCGACGAGCCCAGCAGGCCAAGGACCTTAGCGCTTGTCGATGGCACCGACGCCGCGTCGAGGGCAGCCATTGTCGAGAAAACTCTGCACAAATTCTGCGACGAGAAGATGCTTGCCATTCTGTCACGCTGGCGCAACGAGTTGAAGCCCATCTATGGATCCAGTGGCGAGCTTCCCTTCAAGATCGATCGTGCTGCCGCACCCCTTCTCGGTGTCGTCTCGTATGGGATTCACCGGACAGCCTTCACTCGCAGTGACGACGGTCATATCAAGCTGTGGGTGCAGAAACGCTCACAGTCCACTGCATTCTATCCCGGCCACCTCGACAATACTGTAGCTAGCTCGACTATGCCCGATGGCCAACTGCCTCTAGAAGTGGCGATCCTTGAAGCGGGAGAGGAAGCGACCCTTCCTGAAGATCTTGTGCGCTCTAGAACCAAGTCATGCGGAACTGTGACGTATATGCATCTGCACAATGCCCTTGCTATCGGCGAGGTCGGTCTTGTTCAGCCACAGGTTGAGTACTTGTTTGAGCTCGAACTGCCGGGTGGGGCTGAACCTAAGCCATGCGATCACAAGGAGGAGTGGATCAAACTTTTTGATGCGGAAGAACTCATAGAGAGCATCTTACAAGGCAATCATGCGTTGCTCTCGAAGCTAAGATCATATGTCAATCATCTGGACATCCAGGTCACGTCAAACCGGGTTACGCTATGGTTGCTCTAAACTTTATCACCCAGCATGGGCTTCTGGATGGTCAAAATGAGCCGTACTTTGTGGAGAGTACCACAAGACTTCATCGCACGCTCGAGTTGCCTGTCAAGCGATTAAACCCTTCCCTAGACTAGCCTGACCTGAGATACACTGTGTTGATGACGGCTTTTGCCATGTATCACTCCTCGAAGTAAACTATGAACTAGGTAATTACCTGGCTTGAAGCCTCAGCTTCCAGGCTCTGGGGATCAGCCCTGGCCGACGCTTCATAAGTAATTGATGTGCTGCTGATCTCTTCTCAGTCAAAACTCATGTTAATGGTGATGGTAGGAAATTGCTAACGTGACTGGCAGAAGGCTGACTTGTAGCGGCCAACAGTCCTGGAAGAAAGCTACCAGGCTACCCTTCATCAAACGTAATCTGCTCCTTTTGAGGAGGACACGACCTACTGAGGCACCAAATAAGACAACCGCCTTCAGAGTAAACTCGGCTGCGATAAATTCTCCCGCTTTGAAAATTCTTCCCAGAACAACCAACAACGCAATCGATCGGGTGGGTTTTGCTCTCCCCGTCCCACCACACACAATGATTCCCACTTCGTCTCCCAGGGCGACGCCTCTCATACCAGAGGAAGACATCCTCTCAAAGGTCCTCCTGCGCCATTCAAATGGCGCATCTACACTCATCGTTCCGTGGTGGCGACTCGAGAAGAGAAAAGATGGGATGCTAGTCCGACATTACGCGGATGCGAAAAGCGAGGTCCAGAGTTACCAGCAAGCACCGGCGCAAACGGTTGCATGCGCAGAGTGGTATGATGCTGGGATATTGTACACGAGCTACTGTCAGTTTGGTGACAGACCTTTCTGTTTAAACCACGGTAAGAATAGCCCTTCACATATCGCAGTAAAGCTCTGACGTGACTAATTGGACGCGCAGTTGCCGACTTTAAGGTGGCGCGGATGTGCTTGCTCGAGTATCTGGACTCATCCAGTTCTACATGAACAGGTTCTTCATTGAAATCGACAAGGCGGTTGCTAAGAAGCAAGAAGAGTTCGATGACGTTTGAAGGAAGGAACTTCTGCACCTCGTCAGGGTTGCATTGTGAGTTGACGATGACCGTTGCAGACCTTGACATTTTACTAACCAGCCCATAGCTACAACATACTGGTAATGTCATTATGGACATTGTTCTTTCCACTGCTCACAACTCACTTTCACTTCTTCGTCACGCCAGTCATCTACGCATTCTTGTACTTTGTGGCTCACGACCTCCTGGGCGCGAGCTGGAAAACTCTTTGGGCCACAATTTGCACCATAGCCTCGAAGGATTCACCGCTCCAGCGGGAACTTACGCACTTGGAAAAATGCCTAAACGATGCTCGTGAGGACTGGAATGTGAAGAAGAATTCCATGACCAAAACACATGCGAAGTTGATGGTAATGGTCCAGCAAGGTATGTACTGTGGGGAACTTTACGGAGAGATGCATTCTTTTGGGTTGCAGACCAGCGTCTGGCAATATCTGCCTCCGAGGCTGAGCCGGCTTTTGTTTGGGGATGAAGAGACAGCGAGGTTTATGGACTCGGTGGATTTTGACTGGGGGGCTCTATACAATTGAGGATTCAGCCGGCTGGTGGGAACCGCACTCAACATATGTGCAATGATTTTAAAGGGTCATAACTGGCATAACGTACATTATAAGCGAGCGACCAATATAAGCGAGCGACCACTTTTTCACAACCTTTATACCATTATCCTCAATTGCTACACAACAATACTAGGAAGCAACCATAATTACATCCGAAATAGCTGAATCAGACAATTCTGCAGCCTCCTGGCAAGTACGTGCATTATGGCCAGGCTTGCCGCACACACTACAGCACCGAATCTTCGTACGAGACCCCCCTGCACCACCACTATTTTGTCGTGTTTCCTGGGCTACCTGCTCACCCACAGCCTTCTGATCCAGTAGATCCTGTGCCTCTTGTATAGTAAGTGACCCTCCAAGCCGCACACGTGTTTTTTTTGGCTCTCCGTCTCTTACTAAGCTCCTCATTGGCCTTGCGTAGCGAAGAGACCTCTGCACGGAGAAGAGCCACCTCGTGCATTATACCCATTGCTCCCTTAGTAAATTGGTCCACAGCGGCTAGCATTGAGGTTGGAGAGCTGCCCTGATGGTTAGAAATTCGAGTTTTGATAAGCGCTGACTGTGAGGTAGCCTCCCGAGGGTTGTGTGGCGTTTGAGAGACCCAAGGTAGTGCCGTGGCTGGGCTCGAGGCTGAAGGTGTTGGAGTCCGAATTGTGACGAACCCCTGTACAGAACCTCTGAAAGGGATACGGGTTGAAGGTAACTTCTGACAATTGGTTCGGTGCAGCTAAACAGTGCACAACAAGATGTCTCAATGTAAACACAAGATACCGTGAATACAAGCGTGAATTGCATACTGCGGAACTGTCTAGCCACGCCAGCCAGTTCCTCCGTGTATATAGGCCTTGACTCCCAGGTACCTCCGTACCGGGATCTATCCTCTAATCCCTAGATCCATGGATCTATCTCTCAAATGTGTTATTCCCTGCTCCACGGGCCCCACTTATCCGTCGCTCGTTCTCACTGGCCCGAGCGACCCCGCTTCTTCTGAACTGTGACACTCTGAGAGCACGATCTTGAACTATAGGTGGACGTTATCTGCCTCCAAAACTGGCTTCTACTGCACACAGAGTCATTTTGGCGGCTGGACTCCTTGCAAGGAAACCGGGAGCTTGGCTTTGCAAGGCTTCCTTGCAACCTGGCAAGGGCAGATGCATAGCGCCAAGTGGTGGATGAGAAACCGTAAATTCGACGAGAAATATCGGAGTTTGTGGGACGGTTGGATTAAGCCATGTTAATATACGTGCTAAGGTGTTAATAATTGTGGATCGTCTCAGCAGACTTCTTCCTGAGGGTAAGCCACTAGTTTGAGGAGCATTTGACATGAGAGGCGAAAAAAACTCAAGAAAACAACTGCCAGGCGTGTAATACCGCAACGAAATGATCATCATCGGCAGAAAAAAGTCCTACGGTACGAACCAGTGGGACCGCACATATCTGGAAGGGTCCTGATCAAAGAGCAACAACTCGTTTTTCGGAGTGGATATTGGAAGAATACCTGGAGAAGGACAAGTGGCTCACAGATATCCAGAATACCCTGGACACGCTTCTCGTAGAGAGCAGGAAGTATTGTTCGGCTTCCCGACGAGGATGTAGTTTAATTTGCAAGTGCGAACCAAGGAATGGACTGATCTACCTCGAAGTGAACGCAAGACCCAAGAATACGCTCAGAAGTTTACCCAACTGATCGGAGGGTGCGTGAACTTTGCCAAGGACAATATCGTCAAATCTCAATAGCGACAGGCAGCTCAAGCAAACCGTCACCGACACGAACCTGACTTCAAGCCCGGCGACCGAGTGGTATTCTCAAGCACTCCGCAGTGTTCACGGCCGACCACCTGAGAAAATCCCGAACAACCCATTGTCCGGATAAGCGTCAGAAAACCCGCCAGGAGAGCCAATGGAATCTACTGGTGGATCCGAGCATAAAGCCTCAAAGATCCTCGCCAGCCGTACCCACCACGGGAGATTGTAGTACCAAGCTCAGTGGAAAGGCTAGGACCCGGATGTAACGGCCTCAAGGCAGTGTATTGCAACTAGCTAGGCCACTCTACGAGTACACTGAACTTAGAGAAGAAAAGAAAAGAGAAAGAGAAGGTTTGACAACATGAGCCTCTGATATGGCTGGGCGTGTTGGCCAGTGCGCGGTGATAGAAGGGTTCTGGAGTAGTGGTCTCTGTGTTCTGGGAATGGCTTCATTAGGGCCGAGGGTTGCCGAGGTCTATGCCAGGGCTCAGCCCGTTACACCGGACATGGAATAGTACTCGGCAAGAGATTTCAAATATTGACCAAACCTGTTACGGTGGTTTTACCACGAGAATTTGGACAAGGCTGGCCCGCCCCGAACGCTTAAAGCATAGCTACAGGAAGCAGAGAACGACGAATTTACAGAGGTTCTACAAAGTTTTAACCAGACAAAGCAATCACTTATTTATATACCTTCCCAGTTATCGGTCGTTAGGCCATTTCTTCCTTTTTTTCTACACCATACATTAATCTATTATTAGTAGCCTTGTCCTTCGTAAAATATTAGATGCTCATAGTGTCAAATCTTCTCCTTCTATTTTCTTCTCCAAGCTCAGTGTACTCGTAGAGATGGCCAAGCTCGTTGTAATACACCACCTTAAGACCATTACATTCTGCATCCATAAAGAATTTTACCCCCCAGAAGTGCGCGCCCGTCGTCTCTTCTCTCTCATAAACCCCCATGAAACTTGCCACACCAGGATAGCAGTTGGAATGCCGAGTAAGAGGGCCCCTATAGCTGCCCAACCCAGTATTACAGCAATAGAGAACACCCAGAACGCCCGGCCGATACTTTGTAGTTTAGACTCTCCTAGTCCATGAAACCACGGGTCGTCTGTCGGCACCGAGAGTGCAACTTGCATTGATGACAGAGCGAGGGATATACCGGCAAACAAGAACAGTAGAGGTACGGTCGCTCTCGCCACAAAAGCGGTGATAGACCAATGCGGGACCTCGTAGAACCACCAAGTTCGCGCGTGCTGTGGGCGGAACACGCGGACGGCCCAGTTCAGCCACGAGAGGCGCAGCTGTCCGTAGTGATATCGCCTCGCAACGTTCTCATCAGAGAGGTGATGGAAATGGCTGATGAATTTCGACCATTGAAGCCAGTTCTCCACGTCGCCAGGGATAAGGTGGGCCTCTTTCGCTAATTCGAAATCCAGGCGGTGCGGCACCAGCAAAGCATATGACCGCAAGAATCCAGTCGCAATCGAGCTGTCGAAGCCCAGCTCTTTGGGCATCCCACAAGATGAGTCCTGCGTCGAGGTCTGTAGATAGGTTGTCCAAAATTGATAGTTGAGAAGGAATACTGGAACAGGCTTTACATAGATCCTGTCCCGGTGCCAGGTGAGATGGAGCCTAGGATCCTCGGTAGGGACAATGCTTCGACCTTTGACCTTTTGTGTATGGAGCGGGTCGATGTTTCGACCGCACTTCTTCGCAATAAGCCAGAGATGTTCGTAAAGCTCATCGAGGAGCGGAGTATCCAGGTGACTCGAGATATGAATGCGGACTTGGTCGGGGAGTAGTCTGACAGCGGGCTCTCCTGGAACATGCGTTATAGGCCCCGCCTTATTATCTGGCTCGGATTGCGCATTCTGAACAGTCACTTCATCGTAAGGGCTGAGACGATCTCTGTTCGGAGCGGAGGATGGAGGGAAAGGAATATGGGAATAACTAGGCATTTGGTATTTTTGACGGTTAAGCTGAGCGGCGGACATGTCCAAGGGCGTCTTTGTGAGGGGAATATCACCAAACCACAGATCCGCGGGGCTGTGCATATTGCAGGCCTTCATCAGATTGGACCCGTAACGACTTGCCACACAGCCGCCTCTGGTTGAGCAAACGAAGATTTTCATTGGCCTGTACTTCGCCCTATCTTTATCATTTTGTATCGGCCCTACCCCGCTCACCCAGAACCACTCTGTGAAGCATAAAAGAGAAGTGCCACGGCCTGTGACCACCGAGCACCTTTTTATGAGTTGAATTAAACCATATTTGCCTATTGTTACAAGCCTAGTGCTAGTACCACTACACTCCTCACACCCGTCATCCCCACCGCGCGATGGGCCTAGCTATATACCTGATCATCTTCCTGCTCTCGATTGCAGTCCTCTACTACCAGGCCACGAAGAGCATCCCCAGCCGACTCAACTCCGACCAAGCTCCGAAATCAAGATTTGAGCTCGTTCCAGCGTGCGCCAGTGGTTTACCGACGAGGGCGGACGGGATTGAGTAAGCACCTCTAGCGCTACTACGAGTGAAGCTTTCTGACAGAGGCAGTATTATCTTTGTACACGGCCTAGGGTCCAACCCCGACTCGACATGGCGGGCGACGAAACATGCGACGAGACAAGCGACGACGGCCGATATACCTGAAGAAGCGGCGACGGACAACGAGCAGTTTGTGAACTGGGTCAGCGACTTTCTCCCTAGTGACCTCCTTCCGGCGGTCAGCAGAGATGTCCGCCTATTCTTTTACAACTACGATTCGTACTGGAAGAGGGATGCGGTGCACACACGCTTGACAAACCTCGGGAATGAACTGCTTGAGCATATTGGAGGGGATCCGGATGTCCGAGACGGTGGGTGTGAAGATAGACCCAGCTTTGGACTCGACTCTTGGGGCACTGCTAACGCGCCCAACTCTAGGAGCAAAACCGGAGCTTGATCTTTGTAGCACATAGTTTTGGGGGCTCGTGGTTAAACGTGTAAGCTAGAAACCACTTGTGATAACGACGCGCCTAACTTCTAGAAGGCACTTGTTCAAGCCCGAGCGAGTCGAGACTTTGGCCACGTCGCGGAGCATGCTCAAACAATTATCTTCCTGGGTACGCCGCATCGCGGGACCAGTTTCGGCCTATGGGGTTGGCTTGCGGCAAAGGGCCTCCAGCCTCTCGGGTCGAACCCGTCAATCCTGGCCGATTTGGAGTATGATTCATTTTCGCTACACGACTTGCATAAGGATTTTATGGCGGTGGCTCCAGACGATTTGCGTGTGTTTAACTTCTTTGAGAAGCGGCCGACATGTATTCTTCGGCTATGGTTCGTTCGGCTAGAGCGATTTGTAAGTATGTCGGATGTTAGCATGGATGGAGCGCTAATAGCAGACACAGTGTGTCCATGAGCAATCCGCCACATATGAGGGTCGAAATGTTCGAAACATTGGGCTATCGGTCGATCACTATGGGCTCAACAAATTTGCGTCGAAGAACGAAAGCTATCAGTCAATACTTTCGAAACTTACCGAATCAATCAGAGCCTCCGCTCGGCCAGTGAAGCATCACTACGCTGTACCGCTCGGGAGGGTAGATACCTATACGGAGCGGGTCGGACTGTCGGCAGAACTCGAGCAGAAGTTGCATATAAGGCATAAGAAAGCAAGCGTTCCATATGCAGTCTCTCTTTACGGATTGGGCGGTGTTGGTAAGTCGCAGCTAGCGCTGGACTACGCCGAGAAGCACAAACATGATTACAACCCGATTCTCTGGATAGACGCGACGGACGAGGAGACAGTACGATCTAGCTTTAAGATATGTGCTGCGGAGCTGGGACTCACAGTAGAGGGCGGCGAAAACCAAGGATCGATTATTACGGATGCAGGGGTCCGGGCAGTACTTAGATGGCTTTGCGACCGAAGTGAGGCGGATGACGAATGGCTTTTGATTGTGGATAATGCCGACGACGTTAGCTGGGGGATCCAGAAGGTCATGCCGAGGGGAAACCGAGGAAGGGTTATTATTACCAGCCGAGACGAGCAAAGTACCAAGTTAGTCGGCGGGACCTGCGAATCGGTCCGTGTTGGCGACATGTCGCCACCGGAAGGGAGGGCGCTTCTCCTCCGACATCTGCAACTCGACGAAGAGCTGGCCCCTGGGGACATCAAAGACGACTGTGATAGGGTGGTGAAAAAGCTGGAATTCTTAGCACTTGCCATTGATATTGCTGGCGCCTATATCGGTAGCCATTCTCCTTGTGACAAGGCTTTGCAGCGATACCTCGCGGACTATGAGAGGCACCGCGACGAGCTCCTCCAGATGGACTTTTTTAGAGGGTTATTGGCGACGGAGAAGACGGTGTGGACAGTATGGGACACCACGCTCGAGAAAATCGCGATGGAAAATAAAGGCCTGCTACCTGATGTATTGCTGACGTTTCTTGCACATTTTAAGGGCGGTATTATCCAGGATGAGATGTTTCGTCTGGCCAGTCTTGGCATGGAAAAAGTCAAGGCTAATATGGGGGAAGAGGAGAGCGAAGGGATGCCCTTTGAACTCCAGCAATTCCTTCCACTCGCTGGAGACAAATGGGATGATTTTCGATATCAGCAGGGCTGCCGTCTACTGCTCCGTTACAGCTTGTTGCAGCGAGTCGACGGGGGGTGGGCTGGCGTGACAATGCATGGCCTGGTTCGGTGGCGGGCAATGCTAAGCCACCGAAGCAGGCCATGGCGGCAGTGGTATATGGTATTTGTTTTAGCAGCGTGTTATCAGAACATCGAGGAGGAACAGCCTGAGTTCCGTCGACATCTAGTTGGACACTTGCCAGATATTCATGGGGATGATGGCCAGGAACGGGAGTATTTTTTGAGATATCCAAGTTTCATCGGGGAGACGATAGGAAGAATATATTACGACGAAGGCCGGTGGGAGGAGGCCGAGAAGCTGCAGGTGCAGGTGATGGAGACTCGGAAGACCAAGCTTGGGGCCGATCACCCAGATACGCTAGTGAGCATGGCCAACCTAGCGTCGACATTTTGGAGCCAGGGCCGGTGGGAGGAGGCCGAGAAGCTGCAGGTGCAGGTGATGGAGACTCGGAAGACCAAGCTTGGAGCCGATCACCCAGATACGCTGAGGAGCATGGCCAACCTAGCGTTGACATTTTGGAGCCAGGGCCGGTGGGAGGAGGCCGAGAAGCTACAGCTGCAGGTGATGGAGACCAGTAAAATAAAGCTTGGGGCCGATCACCCAGATATACTGAGGAGCATGGTCAACCTAGCATCGACATTTTCGAACCAGGGCCGGTTGGAGGAGGCCGAGAAGCTGGAGGTGCAAGTGATGGAGACGAGTAAAATTAAGCTTGGGGCCGATCACCCTTCTACGCTGACGAGCATGATCAACCTAGCGTCGACATACAGGAACCAGGGCCGGTGGGAGGAGGCCGAGAAGCTGGAGGTGCAGGTGATGGAGACGAGTAAAATGAAGCTTGGGGTCGATCACCCTTCTACGCTAACGAGCATAGGCAACCTAGCGTCGACATACATGAACCAGGGCCGGTGGGAGGAGGCCGAGAAGCTGGAGGTGCAGGTGATGGAGACTCGGAAGACTAAGCTTGGAGCCGATCACCCAGATACGCTGACGGGCATGGCCAACCTAGCGTTGACATTTTGGAGCCAGGGCCGGTGGGAGGAGGCCGAGAAGCTACAGCTGCAGGTGATGGAGACGAGTAAAATAAAGCTTGGGGCCGATCACCCAGATACACTGAGGAGCATGGCCAACCTAGCGTCGACATTTTCGAACCAGGGCCGGTTGGAGGAGGCCGAGAAGCTGGAGGTGCAGGTGATGGAGACGAGTAAAATTAAGCTTGGGGCCGATCACCCTTCTACGCTGACGAGCATGGCCAACCTAGCGTCGACATACAGGAACCAGGGCCGGTGGGAGGAGGCCGAGAAGCTGGAGGTGCAGGTGATGGAGACTCGGAAGACTAAGCTTGGAGCCGATCACCCAGATACGCTAATGAGCATAGGCAACCTAGCGTCGACATACAGGAACCAGGGCCGGTGGAAGGAGGCCGAGAAGCTACAGCTGCAGGTGATGGAGACCAGTAAAATAAAGCTTGGGGCCGATCACCCAGATTCGCTGACGGGCATGGCCAACCTAGCGTTGACATTTTGGAGCCAGGGCCGGTGGGAGGAGGCCGAGAAGCTGCAGGTGCAGGTGATGGAGACGAGTAAAATGAAGCTTGGGGTCGATCACCCTTCTACGCTAACGAGCATGGCCAACCTAGCGTCGACATTTTGGAGCCAGGGCCGGTGGGAGGAGGCCGAGAAGCTGCAGGTGCAGGTGATGGAGACGAATAAAATGAAGCTTGGGGTCGATCACCCTTCTACACTGACGAGCATGGCCAACCTAGCGTCGACATACAGGAACCAGGGCCGGTGGGAGGAGGCCGAGAAGCTGGAGATGCAGGTGATGGAGACTCGGAAGACTAAGCTTGGAGCCGATCACCCAGATACGCTGAGGAGCATGGCCAACCTAGCGTTGACATTTTGGAACCAGGGCCGGTGGGAGGAGGCCGAGAAGCTACAGCTGCAGGTGATGGAGACCAGTAAAATAAAGCTTGGGGCCGATCACCCTTCTACGCTGACGAGCATGGCCAACCTAGCGTCGACATACAGGAACCAGGGCCGGTGGGAGGAGGCCGAGAAGCTGGAGGTGCAGGTGATGGAGACCAGTAAAATTAAGCTTGGGGCCGATCACCTAGATACGCTGACGGGCATGGCCAACCTAGCGTTGACATTTTGGAGCCAGGGCCGGTGGGAGGAGGCCGAGAAGCTACAGCTGCAGGTGATGGAGACCAGTAAAATAAAGCTTGGGGCCGATCACCCAGATACACTGAGGAGCATGGCCAACCTAGCGTCGACATTTTGGAGCCAGGACCGGTTGGAGGAGGCCGAGAAGCTGGAGGTGCAGGTGATGGAGACGAATAAAATGAAGCTTGGGGTCGATCACCCTTCTACGCTGACGAGCATGATCAACCTAGCGTCGACATACAGGAACCAGGGCCGGTGGGAGGAGGCCGAGAAGCTGGAGATGCAGGTGATGGAGACTCGGAAGACTAAGCTTGGAGCCGATCACCCAGATACGCTGAGGAGCATGGCCAACCTAGCGTCGACATTGTGGAGCCAGGGCCGGTGGGAGGAGGCCGAGAAGCTACAGCTGCAGGTGATGGAGACGAGTAAAATGAAGCTTGGGGCCGATCACCTAGATACGCTGACGAGCATGGCCAACCTCGCTTTTACTTGGAAAAACCAAGGACGACACGCAGACGCTTTAGCACTGATGAAAAACTGTGCTCAAGCTCAGCAGCGAGTGCTTGGCGACGAGCATCCATACACACTAATGTCTCTGGCCATCGTAGCTAAATGGAGTAGTTAGAATGGGTTTTTGTTTCATGTGTCGGCGTAATCCAATGCTGCATCCTATCTTATCTTACCTAATATGGCTGAGCGTGTTGGCCAGTGCGCGGTGATAGAAGGTTTTTTTCTTCGCACCTGCGGGCGTTATGGGCGTTGTGGCTTGAAGCTTTCAGAGGTTCTTCCAGAAGTTTTTCATCCTCAATCTCTGTTCAGGTAGTTTCAGAGACCTCTAAAGTTGAGGATTCTTTCAGAGGTTCTTACTGGTTTGCCAAAATGGGGCGATTTCTTGTTGTGGCGATCCCCTGTCCAGAACCTTTGAAAGGGATACCGGTTGGAGGCGAACTTCTAGATAATGGATCGGTGCAGCTAAACAGTGCACAACAAGATATCTCAATGTATTACGAATATGATATGGACACCCAAAAGAACAACTAATTGGGAAGTAGAGACGCGGTGACCAATCAGAGGAGAGAAGAATAGACCAATAGGAAATGGATCATCCAGGGCATGAGGAGATCATGAATGATCCTTGGGAGTCAGTCATGATCCACAAAAAACAGAACGATCCAGGTCTTGGCATTAGGTCTATATATATGGAAGAACTAGATAGCTTGTAGATAGTTCCGCAGTATGCAATCACAGCTTGTATTCACGGTATCCTGAGTGTTTACATCGAGACATCTTGTTGTGCAGTGTTTAGCTGCACCGATCCATTATCTAGAAGTTCGCCTTCAACCAGTATCCCTTTCAAAGGTTCTGGACAGGGGATCGTCACACAATGTAGGCACAAGATGCCGTGAATACAAGCTGTGATTGCATACTGCGGAACTATCTACAAGCTATCTATTTCCTTTGTATATATATCTTTCCTTTCATTCAAGTGCTCGTCCGATTACGAGCCCGATCATTCCTAGCACATTGCATCCTGCGATGTGCTCGCTCGTCTTGGCACCATAGCACTTCCATCTGGCTCCCATAGTTTGTTCCCTTATTGCAATGCCAAATCCGTCTTTTCAATCGTCCGCCAACGTCGTGTTCGCGGTGTAAGCAGAGATGGGGTTAACGCGGAAAGTTCGGGTTAACGCACGGGCCACAACACCAAGGGGAAAACAAAAGAAAAGGGGTGAAAAAAGGGTGAAAAAAACAAAGCCAAGCTTCAAGCCAAACGCCCATCCCGTTTCCCGCCAACCAGCTAGGGTGGGAACTACAAACAGGGATTTTCATAAAATATTTATATCAAAGCCCGAGGAAAATCCACGGAAGAGAGGAATCACAAATATTAGAAGCATTGCAATCCGTTTACCCGCCCCACCCCCCCCAAACTGCATCCCGTGCAAATCCCAAGCCATCACATACACATACGTCACAAAATGCATGCGTTTGACGAAACGTTCATGTTGTTACGCCAGCAGCGGGTTGTCATTTGCAGGTCGTGCCACCACGCCGTATTGCCCGGTTCGGTTCGGACAGACGTTAACACACAACACCGTTGTTTGCCAAACCCGGAGCGGCGGCAAATCGTCGAACGGGCGTTGGAGTTGGAGAAAGAAAGCGTTTTATCATCAGATATCAACAGCATCCGGTTTCCTGGCCGAGAAGATGCCGCTGTTCCGGATTTGCCAGTTTGGACGGACGGCCGGCAAGATGTGTTTATTGACCGGCTCCGACGGCGGCCCGTGCGGGTATATTCGGCGAGACCGGCGCGTTACAGCGGTTATTTGAAGTCGCGCCGGCACGTACGGGTGAGCCCGCCGGCGCAGACGGGGGGCAGGTGGCGATTCGAACGATAAGCCATTCCACGAAGAGCAGAAGGGCCAGATGATGGAGCGGTACACCGAATCGTGGAACTCGGTAGTGGCGTAGATATGGCGGATGTGCCGTTTGAAAGCCGCAGGAGCAGCAGAAACAGCGGAAACAGCAGATATTACAGGGTCCACGGCAGACGTAGGGGCAGACGGCGAATCGGAGCAAGACGAAGGAAGCGGCGAGAGGGAGAGTTGCCCCAGACCCGAGGCCGGGCAAGGAGAGGGGAGTATCCGGAACCAACGGCCGGCATACCAGTTCACCGCAGACCAGGCCCAGGCGTGGAAGCATTTGCAAGAAGCCGCATACACATGTATGATGACGGGGAACCCGGGGCCACATTCGGGGATCAGGGATGATGATGGGGCCGAGGAAACAGCCGAGAAAGGGGAGGATAGGTTAGACCCGGACGGAGCCCCGGCAAATGGCCAAGGTATGCGAGGGTTAGAACAATGCATGTTGGAATTTTTCGTCACGTTGTAGGACCATGCCATTGGCGACAACGAGTTTCAAAACGCGTTATATAGCTGTTTGGCCGTGTTGGGGATCAACGTCGCGCACGGGTGGAGGAGCGCGTGGGTCTATACGCCCCGGTTGTCCGCCATTGTGACGGTGGCCCGGATGTTGGTGTTGTACAGGGCCGAATAGGAGCGGGACGACGAGATCGAGCAGCGACGAGACGAGTGCGAAACGCAGCAGGAAGCGCAGCAGAACTCGAGGAGCCATTTCGACCGGGTTTGAGAAATGGTCCAGCGGTTCATGACCATCGCCGCGTTCGACGGACAGCCGTCGCCGATGGATTCGATATTGCGGTTACGAGCGTACGGCAAGGCGATCTCGTACGGCAGAAAAACTATGGCGTTCACGGCCTCGCGGCTGAACCACCGCTCATTTCATCCATGCAGCCATCACTGGGACCGAGCTTCTTCCGGTACCACACCCACCAACCCGTTGAGCAAGACCCCCAGGCAGCCCCTAGGCGAAAGACCGCCCTCCAGCCTCAACGCCCAAAGGCCACCACCAACCACAGCTTCAGGCTCTCCATCCAAGACAGTCGGCGGTGCCACAACCGGCAAGACATCGCTGAAGCAAGCATCAAAGACTGAGACCAAGACCTCCAACACCTCCACCTCCAAATTGGGATCGCTGAAGGCGGCAGTTTCGTCGTCAAAGACATTCAATACTGCCCCTTCCACTTCAAAGTAAAGGGTCTGATAGGTACACAAGGTAGGTAAGTAGGATTCAGGCAGGAGCTGGTAACAGAGAGCGGGTTCTTTTGGTCGTAAGGTATAAAGTGGGATATTATGATTGGTTTTTTTTATTTTTTTTTATCTTTTTTTTGGTAGCTACTGGCTTAGATTTGTTTGGACCTGGAGTTTTTTGTTCTGATTTAATTGATTTGTGCGTTGGGATATGTTTATCTTTATGCCGTGACAATAAGTGGGTCATTCCCCACAGGACGATGATGAGTGAGATGGTCGAAAGGACTGATGTGGCTGTGCATCAAAGCGCGTATTTATCATGCATGCGCTCACTGACAAGTGGTGAAACAGCGCTGTGGAGGTAGCAGGCAGATGCTGTAGGTGCTGAAGAATTGGCAAGGTCATGGATGTAATGATAGATGGGTTTTGTAACCGCTGCACTATCCTCCGTATCCCCACAGGTCGGCGCCAGTAGGCCTCGAATCTACTCTAGGTTCAAGATACAGTCTCACAGTTTCACGGGTGTTTAAGGGTTTCAGGAAGACGACGGACCTATATTCAGCCCTCTCAGCCAGACAATTTCACGGCTACTGAGGCCTCTTTTACAGAAAGGAAATCAGAAAAGACAAAAGTTCTCCCATTGAATCGTTACCTCCAAAGACATTACTCTAACTACCCAGGTATCTGAGAAACTCTGCATTATTCAAAAAGACAAAAACATTGACCCAATCAAATCACACCATCGCCTTCCACCATATCCAATCTCAACACAGGTTCGTGGGCGCTTTCCCAGTGCGTCTGGTGTAAAGGAAGCTCATGGCGTCAATAACAGGCTGGTGGGTTTTCAGCGCTTTCATCTCTTTGGAGAGGTTGCGATCATCCCCGGCCGTGCCTTTGTGCACTCGCTCCATGAGGAGGTCAATTTTGGTCTGGAAGTGCTCCCAAGTCGTCTTATTGTTCGGATCATTCTGTGTTTTCTCAAAGTCCAAAGCTTTGAAGGTCTTCCCTGCGAAGCTTGTGCCGGTGTGGTAATGCCACTCGATCGGTTCCAGCTGGGGCTTGATCGCCTGTCCTTTGCTATCCATCCTGTAAACCATGTTGCTCCTATCATCTGGGAACAACTTTCTCATCTCTTCCTCCATCTTGTTGAGCTGGTATGCCTTGCGCAGCTTGATGATGTCTGCCATGAGAGGCATGAGATTCGGGCCGATGAGGTTTGCCTCGATTTTTTGCGGATGGTTAGCCGGTATATTCTGGACCCGCGTTTGCACTTCCGAGATGAATTTGTCGTAATTGATCTTATACAAGCCGACGTAGCCAGAACCCTTCATCTGATTGGTTTTCCGGTCGTAATACTGCAAAATGTTCTCTGATGAGAGTCGTTCGTTGACGCTGCCGTCCATATCTGGAGCTTGGGCATATGCTTTGATGACATCTTCTATCTTGCTCTTGTCTGTGTACCAGTTTGTTGGAAGGTCTTTGGGAAGATGGTTCGACAGGGCGGGTTTGCCATCGTTCTTGCCTCCAGAGATGAAAGTGATGAACTGGCAGGGTTCCAAAGTTAGGTAGGGCGAATAAAAGACACTGCAGGACACTGGAATATCCTTACCTCGTCCAAGTTGCAAGGCCTGCCCTTTCCTACTGCACAATCTTTGGCAATGCTGTATCTGGTAGGATCAAAACCAGGGGGCCGTGAAAGTCCTTCTAAACGGTACAACATGTAGGCAAAGACACGCTCAGCAGCGTGAGCGTACTTTGACTCTGGCCCCGCCATGGCCTGGCAGACCAGAAAGGTTAGGAGCAGGAGCCATGGGAGAAAAGACAGGCGGGACCGCATGGCGCCTGTAGCAAAGGTGATGAGAAAGAAAAACGAAAGTGAAGTGAGTGGCGATGGTTCAAAGAATTTGGAAAACGAATGACAATGAAGACAGCCGCACCAAAGGGGCGATGGTGTCAACGGAACAGAGAAGGAAAGGGATGAGCGAGACAGAGCCCTTTCAAGAGTGTCTCGCAGGCACATCCGTTAGAGTGGATCACGGTTTGAAAACTGCATCTATATTTGGTGAGTGTGATGGGTAACGTAGTGTCGCATTGGTCCGCGGCTAGTTCCAACTTCCGGGAATCTTGATTCGGCCGAGGATGCAAAACAGTCTAGCCTCATCTTGATCTAGACATCCGATATTTGACCTCCTCGGTAGCGATTTAGCCAGCAGCAAAAGCACTGGATGTGGAACGAGATGGGGTAATATTTTGTCAGTCTTTGGGAATTAAAGAGTTCCAGACCACGCAATCTCCGACGATTATAAATGCCGTCGGGGTTTTGCTATGGACCTGTGAGCCCCTGAAGCAAGACCCCGGAGCGCCCACTACGCCATTGCCCGAAGAGGTCCTGGTAGATCGAATGCTGCAAAGAAGGTGGCAATAGGCATCCTTCAAATAAGATTAGTGCGATGCTTAGACTTTTCTAGGGCTGACGTACAGTTACATCGTGAATTCGGAGAATTGGCATTGTGATTAAGCCTTGGCATCCATGAGCAAAGCTTGACATGCGGCATCAAGACCAGCCATGGCAAAAGCTCAACAGGTGGTTCAGAACCATGGATATATTGGGCGGTGCCCGTGTCGTGAAGCTTCGCCAATTGTAGGTCTCTGTCTGTACTTGTTGAAACAGGACTGGGCCAGATACCTATTGTCATTCTTTTTGTCAGTCATTTGTCACTCTTTTACTTTTGTTTTTTATTTGCTGGGAGCAATCATGTTGTTGCCTGTGGCCCTTGCCCTTTTGGGCGTCAAGGTGCCGATGGTGGTCGCCCAAGGATTTGAAATACCTCAGTACTTTGAGATTTCTGGGCTCCCCATGGACTCTGAGAGCTTTCCGATCGTCGATGCAGCAGCGCGACCACAGCCAGATCTGTCTGACCCCAAGACGGTTGAAAAGCTCGAACAACAGTGGTTGGAAGCAGCACAACGCATTCCCACTGAGCTCATCAATCGATGCCCTGTGGCATGCAGTAGCGCTGGGAGCGACTCTCTCAAGTGGGACGTGTACCCACACGTTGCGCGCATGGCCAAGTGTGAAAAGCCTGTGCTGTTTGAGATGCCTGTGTTCTCTGAGATCAAGACAGACATGACACCAGTTGGGTTGCGTGTCTGGTAAGTTAGCTCCCGTCCTCCCTTGTGTTGTGGACGACAGAATACAACTGACCCCTGGTTCTAGCACGGCTGATCTTACCGGGGCGCGCCGAGGGTCGAAGAGATCTCTTGATAACGACGGTGAATGCGCACCAGTCTTCCAAGTTGAGACTTCAACGTCACTTCGTCTAGCGCTGACGGGCGGGCAAAAGGCGCCGGACAAGGCCGCAGCCGGGGTTGTGTCTTCAATACAGCAAATTTCCAACCACCTGGAAAGCATTGTGCCCTCGTGTGGCAAGAACAAGGTCGCCTTCGCCCACTCTGGGACTGTCGTCGTCGGCCTGTATGTAGGCGCCCAGGCCCACCGCCAGGGCCTTGCTGGAGATGCCCTTGACCGCCTGCTTGCTCGGGTGGAAAAGGAGGGGTTCTCGGATAACCTCATTGGTGAGGTGTGCGAGTCCGGGTACAGTGCCGACTATGTTGTCGGTGTAGTTGTCCATGCGGGGAATGACGCCGCCTCGAAGGTTCAGCAGGCTATCCGCGCATGGAGCGAGGGTTCCTGCCTCGCCGCGGGTTCATCCAGCCAGGCGGTGGGCGAGCCTATCAGACTGCTCGTGCCTGCCCCATCAACCCCTTCCGCCGCTTCTTCTTCCGCGAACCACACAACCGCTTCCTCGTCGAACTTCACCGCACAGAGCCGTATGCACCGCGCGCGTGACAGTGGCTCCATGTTTCGCGGGCTCGCCGGCCGACAGGAGTACTGTTCTAACGTGAAGCAGGTGGTTGCCGGCAACACCTGCGAGACGATTGCCGACAAGCGCTGCACCATTTCCCTGGATCGATTCCTCTCCTACAACCCTGGCATCGACTGCAAGAACCTGTGGGTTGGCCAGAATGTTTGTTGCACAGAGGGGGCCACGCCACCTCCCGCTCCCCTCGTACCCGCTCCTGATCCCTACTGTACCAACTGGAAAACTGTCCAGGCAGGCCAGACATGCGAATACATGGCCGACAAGCGCTGTACCGTTTCCCTCTCCACCTTTAAATCTCGCAACCCTCACCTCGACTGCAACAACCTCAAAGTCGGAACCACGTTCTGCTGCAACGCGGGCCGAGTCCCCCCCGAGAACGAGTGCTCCAACTCCAAGACTGTGGTGGCTGGCAATACCTGTCTCCAAATTGCCGACAAACGTTGCACCATTTCCATCGCCAAGTTCGTCGAGTACAACCCCCAGCTCAACTGCCAGGACGACAACGGTCTGAAGATAGGCGAACCCTTTTGCTGCAATTACGGCAGGGTTCCTCCCCCAGGGCCGCCACCCAACGCCGATGGCACATGCAAGACCGCCGTTGTTGCTGAGGGGGACGGCTGTGATAAGCTGGCAACCAAGTGTGGTATTGCAGGAGATTACATCACCCAGTTCAATCCCCAGTCTGGCTTCTGTGCGAACCTCGCTGAAGGGCAGACGTACTGCTGTGGTCGTGGGTCTCTTCCAGATTTGCGCCCCAAGAAGAATGCCGACGGGAGTTGCTTCGACTACACCATCCAACCCCTTGACAGCTGCAACAAGACCGCCATCCGTCACCAGCTCACCCAGGCTGATCTCTTCAAGTTCAACAAGAACACATATGGCTGGAATGGGTGTGACAATCTGCAAGTCAACTTGAAGATCTGTCTGAGTGAAGGGACCCCCCCTATGCCGACTGTAGACGAGACCGCTGTGTGTGGCCCGACAGTTCTCGGCACGAAACGACCGGCCAACAATACTGCCCTCGCGGACCTCAACCCGTGCCCCCTCAACGTCTGTTGCAATCATTGGGGACAGTGTGGCATGACCCATGAGTTCTGCAGCATCACCAAATCTGTCACTGGAAACCCGGGCACTACCACGTGCGTTTCAAACTGCGGCAACGAAATCATCAAGAGCTCCCCTCCAGCCGATCAGATGCGTATCGCATACTTTGAAGCCTGGAATGGCAACCGGCCATGCCTACGAATGAACGTGAACCAGATCGACACCTCCAGATATACCCACATCCACTTCGCTTTCGCTGAAGTTTCTCCTTCATTCGAGGTTGTGATTTCTCATGTGCAAGACGAGTGGGACCGGTTTATGACAATGACAGACGTCAAAAAGATCATTTCATTCGGCGGCTGGGATTTTAGCGTCAAGGAGGGCACCTACAGAATCCTGCGCGACGCTGTCAAACCAGCCAACCGTGAGGTCTTTCGCAAGAATGTTGTCGACTTTGTCAACAAGTACAACTTGGACGGCGTTGATTTGGATTGGGAGTATCCCGGAGCTCCAGACAACATGCCC
The DNA here is from genome assembly GCF_035222375.1 of Podospora pseudocomata. Lineage (NCBI taxonomy): Eukaryota > Fungi > Ascomycota > Sordariomycetes > Sordariales > Podosporaceae > Podospora > Podospora pseudocomata. The sequence goes on along the minus strand of NC_085890.1, from coordinate 3,307,533 downwards.
ACCGCTGGTGATCCGGTGGAGGGGCTCGACTACTCGACCTGGCTTAAGAGCGTTCGCAGCACCCTTCCATCCAGCAAAACTGTGTCTTTTGCCGCCCCGGCCTCATACTGGTACCTTAAGGCCTTTCCCATCTCGACAATGGCCAGCTACATCGATTATGTCGTGTATATGACCTATGATCTCCATGGTATGTGCTCTCTGTTTTATTTCCATTCCACGCTAACAATATGACAGGCCAGTGGGACGTTGGAAACAAGTACGCCATTGACGGCTGCGAAGCTGGAAACTGCCTGCGATCGCACGTCAACATCACCGAGACAAGGGCTGCGTTGAGCATGATTACCAAGGCGGGCATGCCTTCCAACAAGGTCGTCGTTGGCGTAACCAGCTACGGGAGGTCGTTTCGAATGGCGGAAAAGGACTGCGTCGATCCCCTATGCACTTTCACGGGCGACAAGGAAAACTCAGAGGCAGCGCCTGGCAAATGCACTGGGACGAGAGGATACATCTCCAACGCTGAGATCGAATCAATCATCGAGACCAACCCTTCAGCAATCTCCTATCATCACGATGGTACCGACTATCTCGTCTACAACGACTACGAATGGGTGGCCTACATGTCGGAGCAGACCAAAGCCCAGCGTGAGAGGTATTACGAGAGCTTGAACATGCGTGGGAGCACAGACTGGGCCGTTGATCTGCAGTCGTTTGACACTGATCAGTGGTATGGGGTGGTTGATCCATTGGAAGGTCTCGAGCCCGAAGACATCGACCTGCTTTTCCCAAATGACTGTCCCGAGCGGAATTTCAAGACCCTCGAGGAAATCGAGAAGGCCAAAGATGTGGACGCCCACTGCACAGGGGGTTACATGATCGAGGCTTTGGCCAACATGTTGGAAAAAGCCGTGTCCGACTACGACGCCATCATGAAGACCGACTACGACAAGAAGTTTGGGTACTTCGCGAAGGCAGTCAAAGAGAGCTGGGCCGCCAAACTGCGCGAATTTTACTACGACAGCAAGGTCAACAACGACGACTGGTACAATTGTTACAAGGTCGGCGGCAGCACCAAGGTCAGCTGCCCGCCCAAGGCGTCACAGACCACCTCTGTCCGGATGGAGGTCAAGAACCAGAAGGCGTTCGCCGATCATCTCATGAAGGAATTCAGCATCGATTACGCCGATACCATTGCCGGGACTGTGAATCTGAATCTCATTCCTTCTGGCTGCGTCGGCACAAGTCCAGGGAACAATTATGGCAACATTTGTGGTGCGCTGCCCAACCCTGTCGGCACAGAAGCGATTGGCGTCCGGCTTCTTCGTGAGGACCTTGAGATCCCGAACCCAAAGAAGGAAGTTGGACAGTCGCTAGAGAATTTGCGCAAGCTGCCCAAGTATCTCCGCAGCATCGTCAAGCTGCATCGGCTGGGTGCCCTTCACTACGAAACCGACCTTGCAGACGTCATCGACACCACGGCGCCCAGCGTCTTCATGGTGCAGGAGTCGGTGGATGCCATGAAGAAGGCTTATGAGATCGGGGAGGATGTCGAGGAGGAAGAGAAGAAGAGGAAGCAGAAGGATATCATCATGTGGGTGCTGTCGGCCATTCTCTTCATTTTGCCCGGAGCAGGTCAGGCCCTCGCCGGGTTCACGCGCATTGCCATGATTGGCCGTATTGCCAGCATCACGGCGTACACTGGCGGTGTCGCGATGAGTGCGTATGAGGTCGCCAGCGATCCAGAAAATCTGGTTTTGGGCATCTTCATGCTCCTTATGGATTTGGTCCCTGGCGTGGGGTCGCTCAGGTCTACATGGAAACAGGGCGGCGCCATGCGGGGCAAGATGACGCAGGCGGATATTGACAAGATGGGGCCTTTTGTCAAGAATGGGTTGCAGCAGATTGATAATATTAGGCAGGTGTGCCGGCGGAGGTGATTTGTTGGATGATAGTTTGGAGTAAGAGTGGATGGTTGGTTTGGTGTGAGCTAGGTGAATGAGTGGTGATACAGTGTCCATCCAACGTGACATCTTTTTCTTTGTATATCGAGTAAATAAAAACACCAAGTACATACCTCGTCGTGACCTCTTGTTGACGACTCGCTTACTTTGCAACGTGGTGCGAGTCTGGAGCTTTGCTCGCTTGGCATTGGATTGCAAGACAAGCATGCTTTCAGGCGCGTCAAGTTTCGAGGAGCAAGGTTTATGTCATTGATGAAAGTGATAGAAGTGTATGGCATTACTCATAGCCGACAATAAACCTCACTAGACAGCGGGTCCCCGTTTCATGACGGCCTCGCCAGACTCACACAGAATTACAAATCTATATCAGACCTCCAATCTTGTCCCGTTCTACAAATTTTCCACCTCATCATCATCACTCTCCAGATCCGGATCCGGTACGTGCATCCCCTCCGGCAACGCAGGCATCTGCTGCACACTCACCGGCGGCGGCGGCGGCGGCTGATGCTGCTGAGGAATAATAGTATAAGGCACATTACTAGGCAACCCCTGCTGCGCAGCCAGCTGCGCCGCCTTTCTCTCCTCCTCCCTCTTCATTTTCGCCAACATATTCCTCACATCACTCTTCTTGACATACTGATACTTCTCCCCAAAGCTAATCCTAATCCCAATCGTCAGCTGCCTCAGCGTCAGCTGCGCCTCCCGGTGCATAATCATCAGCCACCTCGCCCCATCCGGCTCAATCTTTCTGAACTGCGCCGGCACGCTCACACCGGGTTCGCCGGTGAACGGCTCGTGGTTGTGCTCTGCGCACTGGACGACGACGTGCCACTTGTCGTCGTAGGGGTGGGCCTTTTCCTGCACAGCCTTCATGCGCATGGGGCAGCCGGTCTTGGTGGAGCGGGTGTTGCGGATGCCTTTGGAGTGGGAGGCGTAGGACTTGCCGCCTTTGGCGCAGGAGAGGTTGTAGCGGCGGTAGTTGCCTTCTGAGTCGCGGTTGAGGGAGGAGCCGATGACGACTGCGTAGCCTTGGGTGCGGGCGAAGGATTTGACGTCGGTGAGGAGGGTGGTGAAGTCGGGGTAGAGGCGGTCTTGGGGGGGTGGGAGGAGGGACATTTGGAAGTTGGGGCGGGGGGGGGGTTGAGACAGGGGTTGGGGTTGGGGGTGGGGGTGGGGTTGAAGGGATTGGTGGACTTGTTGGAGAGGGTGTTGTTGTTGTTGTTGCATGTGATTCTGCTGGGGGAGTTGGGCCTGGAGGGTGAATTGCTGCTGCATGTATTGCCCTTGGGCGTGGGAGTTGGGTTGGTGAGCCATAATGACATGAGGTGGTGGTGTTGATGGCCTTGTCAATTGATGCAAAGTGGTGAGTGTGAGGAGGTTGAGTTGTGACGTTGAAATTGGCTTTGCACGTGCAATCTGGCTATTTAGACTAACTGTTGCGGATAAATTGCGGCCGCGCCTCGCCTTGGCTGCCTGAAACTGCGGCTGATTGGCAGCTGCCAGCCGCCCTACACGCTTGTCTCATCAACATGCCCCCACAAGGCTGAGCACGAACCTTGCCCACTGTTGGAATTGGAATTTTCCATTGTCACAAATTGGTTGATGAAATCTCGGTTTGGAAAGATTAGTTAGTATACCATTATATTCTTCACAGCTGACTTGCCTAGAAACTATGTTTTCTGCCAGTGCTCGACACGCTACAGCCGCCCTGGATTTTACCATGGTCTCTCATCGTTTGGCTTTGGTACAGCGCAGAAATTCTAGTGTTTCTTTTGAGACCAACTTCGCGACCACGAATTTTCAGCTTGCTTCGGTATTGCAACATAGTATCCAGGTCCCACTGCCAAGATATTAATTCCTTAACAATGGGCCCGGTTGACTATTTTGACAAGTCTTGCTATGCCTGTTCTGAGCTGAGCTAGCACGCCTGCCTCCTTTTGTGACAGATGGTCGTACAGCCACCGGGTATGTTTTCCTGGTAGCGCTATGTCGATCCTCTTAGAGTGTCTACCCACTTTGTCCGGCAAGGTCTTGGGAGGTAGTTTGGCTCACGCGATACGGAGGGTTGTTGATCACAGTCCCGCTGCCAACGATCTGTTTCGGTCGCATTAAATGGCGGGGCTGGCGCACAGACTACGCGAGGTTTGACCATGCTAGCAAACCTCTTTGGCTGGGGAAGCGGAGCTTAGATTCTCCGTTATGTGGTACCTTTTTCGGTGCTTCGCCCATGGGTCCCAATTGAACTCCCCGGATTCTAATTCTCTCTTAGACATACAGACAGATAGACAAGTTAGACACTACATGTATCAACTTCGCATCCCATCGCCCCTTCATTACTCTCACAACCCCACCTCCTTACCCCCCTCAACACTTCCTCCCTGCCTCCTCCCCTCTCCATCAAATCACCCCCTGATCCTCACCATACCACAGCCCCCATCACCATGACAACACCCTCCATAACCTTCACACTCCTCCTTCCCCACCCCCTTCACCACTCCGCTTGATACGAGTAACCGGCTGGCGGGACCATCTGGTGAGCCAATCATCAATCCTTTGCACACCCTGCCGGTCTCCTTCCACAGTCTCCCGCTTATCCTCGTCAACCCAGCCCGGGGTATAACTACCGCCAAAATCAATAAGCCAGGCATCACCCTCCATATCAATCAAGACGTTCTCGGGCTTAGCGTCTCCCCAAATTACACCTGCGTTATGCAAACATTCGACCGAATGGTGTATTTGCCCAGACCAGCGAAGCCGATCCTTATTTGTACAGTCGTCCGACCAAGGCGCTAAATCCTTTAAAGTGCCTCGATTCTCGATGCACGTGAGAAGTAGTCCGACCAAACGTGTCCCGGAATGATTCTCCTCGTCGCTATCAAGCGGATAGTGTTGGAGGACATCATCGTCATCGTCGATAACTAGACCGTGAAGGCGACAGATGCGTGCGCTAGCGAGAAGGGGCGGGCTTGCCTCGGTATCCGTTAGGATCTTCCTATATGATTGCAGTTCGTGGTATCCATGTACTCGACCTGATATCCAAGGCTTGAAGAAGTAGACAGTGCCGTCGACAAGGACCCTAGATGGAACTAGCTGCGATGTCTGAGCTAGGACTTGTATATGATGAGATGAGTATTTGTTAAGCTTCGAGTTAAGTAGCGGAGACAAGTGCGGTTGAAGGAAGTCGTTGTTTACATATTCACCCGGACGTCCGAACTCCTGTCGCGAGAGGGCCGCCTTGAAATATGGCTGAACGCACCCGCTCTCATCTACTCTTGCCTCGAGAATGAACCACGGTGGGTAAAGATGACTGTGTAGATACCCTGTTAACTCAATTGGTGGATTTGGGGCCATCTGGGTCATAAGTTCTTCAAACGGTTTTCGGAGTCGTTCCACCGCTTGACGGGATCCTCCATCCGGATCATCCTCATATAGAATTCGGTATGACTCGCGATGCTGTTCCAAAGCATATGGTGAGGCTTCGAGGGTGCGTGCATTGTAGCAGATACGGAAGGCGGCACCTTCATGGCCTATGTCAAGCGTGATGTCGCTCTCCAAATTGAAAATCAAATCCCAGACAACAGATTTAATATAGAAGTTTTGCATCGTGATGGCACGTCGCAAGTAGCTTCTTTTGGGTGGGAGAGCGACACTATTGTTGGTTGAGGAAATGTGTGATAACAATATTTATTAAGGAACCTAAAGACAGGCCTGTTTGCTAATCATCGCCTTCACCGCCTCCGCCCGACCTGGTTACCAATCAAGGCTACCTGCATAATAGTTCTTTTTTAATCCCGTCGGTATTACAAGACCAGCACGGGAAGATGCAACTGACCATTCACTTCAATTCTTGATCGAGCACAGGTAGCAAGCCCTGTGAGTACAGGCACAGGTATCGAGACCAGCAGAAACTTCGGACTGGCATACGTGGCATTTCCAACCGCACTTTCTGAATGCCTTCGTGCGGCAGGAGCTGTTGTTGCAATGGCCAGTGTCATATCTAGTGCTTGTCGTATAGTTGTATCCGGTGCAGCGCTAAAGTTGACCGTTCAAATCATAAACAGCAGCTCTGACGGCATCTTCACACTCCGTCGCACTCTCAGGGATCCAGAATGAAGGTGTAGAGAGATGATCGCAGGTCAAAGTAGTCTTAATAAATTAGCACATGTTGCATTCAATGTAAGCTCAAAGCAGATGGTGATAGTGAATTGATGATAAATAGAAGTAAGCTGGGTCTGGCTTGTCGAGAACAAGAAACAGCTATGAAAACAAATAGGGGAGCATCGGCCAGACTTAAATATTTTAACTGCCTTCACAGGCAAGGTATCCCATGGAAGTGAGGTTCGACTCGCGAGCAGCGTGCAGCCTGTTCATCGATGAGACGTGTGCATGAGCCAACACTGCGATCGCCGCCAACACCTCTTGATTAAACGAGATACAACGTTACTTGCTCCCCTGCAAGCTGAGACTCATCATGCCTGGCGCTCCGAGTCCATGATACATAGAAGTGAGGTTCAACTCGTGAGCAGCATGCGGCCCACAACCCAGGTTGTTCTTGGAGACTTGTTGCATCCCCGTTTCCAGCCCTTTCATTCGAGCAGCAGGATGTAGGGCCTATCAGGCAAGCAGCTGAAGTATGTAAGCTTAACCAGGCACTCTGTATAGCAGCAGAAACGATGAATCCAAATACCTCTGCTGCAGACTGCCCCAGTGTTTCTGTATCTAATGTCTCCGGCGTAGAAATAGGACTGCGACCTCTACTATATTATACATACACTTACCCGCTAACCCTGCATGCTATCTACCTCCAAGACTCAGCCAACCTTTCACGTGAGTGTTGTCTGTCTGCCTGCTTGCCGAGGGGAGCTCTGGTTCTTCCCAAGCACCACAATTACGCTAGTCCTCTTCTCCTACACAGGTCGACGTGCAGAACTATCTAGAGGTTAGAAATTTCCTGTTCCGTAGCCGATGTGTTGAGGTGAGGAAGTTGAATTAATAGAGAACGTAGCAGTAGAGACGGTTATGGTGGTAGAAGAAGCGGTGGACCGTAAGTCGAATATCGCAACATTTATATGCAATAACCACCTCTCCGACTGAGTGGTTGGGACGGTCGCAAAAAGTATGACAAGAATAACCCTGGGTGTATCCAGTATGACCTTTAGTGGAAGGTCTCCCAACGTGAGAATATCAGGGCTAGGCATATTGTTCAGACATAAATCTCGATCTCGTCCTGACTCCGAGCGATTTCTGGGAGGTCAGCTTCCAGAAACGACTTGAAGCCCTTCTGAAAAACAAAGATAAGTTTCCAGGAGATGCATATGCGTGCGAAGAAACGATCATCGATATATCCATCGAGCGAAGCCGTCAGCGCGGTCTAAAGAAACGATTCAAATCGATTAGGAGATGGTGGACAGCCACATACAAGGCCTCGGTGCCTTATTTAGTAAGAGGAGGAAGATAACACTTAGTATGGAGTTTATTTACAAGGAAGTTACAAGTGACTCTGTGGTAAAGGGCATGAAAAAGAAGTAAAGCGCCACTGAGGTTCAAAAGCTTCAGAGAGCCGCCGACGCTGGTCTTTGGACCCGAGTTTAGCAGTCATTAAAATAGTTAACTGCTTCAGGGTTTTTGGGGATCTAAAGCACGAGACCATAACAACCTTCTCCATGCGAATACCGAGTTCCCTCTCCACAGAGCGAAACTAGAACAGATGCTTGTTGTAGATGAAATAAAACGTCCCATTCTAAGGAGAGTAGTGTAGAGGTTTCTTCTCCGTTCCGTCTTTGTTACCAAATGCCTGTCTCTAGCCGACTCGGACAAGGGATAACAGAGCCCTGTAAGCAAATATCTCAGCACACCACTTCGGCAACTACGTCGTCGTATTCAGCAGCACAGTCCGAGACTCGCCAGTCTTTGGGTAACTGCTTTACCCTCCTGAGACCCCTGCATTCATAGTGCTCTTAGCGACCTCATTTCAACAAATAGAAAAGAGAAGAGCGCGCGCCAACCCAGGGCAGTATCAAAGCTCTAGAACCTATCGAGCCAACGATAAGAAGAAGCGCTACACTACTAGTATCTCTGGAACTACCCACGCAGGACCCATAGACGTCGACGCCATCTAGAAATAGGCACCTAAAGGCAAGAGTGGCATTAAGTGTTACAATTGTGGCAAGATTGGCTACATGAAGGGAGACTGCCGGGCACCTAGGCAGCTCAAGTGGAGAGAAAAGGAAGTTGTAGCGGCTACGACGGCAGGACAGGGACGTGTGATTGAGATCGCGAGAGTGGAGTATTTAAATCACTCCAGGATTTCGCCGACGATTATACCGACAGCGACTACACACAGGAGTATAGACCTTAGCCAAAGAAAGTAAGGGTCGGCCTGAGAAAGGAGGACTCGGAGGACGATGACCACAACGCTCGCAACCAGTCCACTAACAACCACTTGGAACCCGATTACGTCGAGGCCGGTTCGGCTCGCGGGAACCACAATCAAGTACGATTCTGAAGGAGAGGAGCGTGTGGCCGAGACCTACCAGCCAGAGGCACAGGTCAGATGGAGGTGCCATGGGCGGAGGAAGCCAGGCTCGCCACATCAAGGAAAAGAGCAGTGGATTATTCCCGAGGAAGAGTTTCGACAACGACGGGAAAGATCAGCTCAAGGATGGGAAGAATTCTGGAAGAAGAGGACCGCCAGCATCGGTACATCACTGGCACCAGGGAACGTCTCCACACATCAACGGCACATCCCGTGCGCCAAGGACACCCCACAGGCAGGGTTCTATGTCATAATACGCAAGAGTTGTGCAACAGGCGACTTGTTACGGCGCTGGCACCTGACATGTGAATCCTTGGCATATAGGTCCTGGCCATGTGGGGCTCAGCGTTACAGAGAGATAAGATAAGACAAAGGCACTAGGCCCGATTAGGAAGGTTTTCACAGTTCATGGCTTGCAGCGACTTCAAAAAGGCCCACTCGCAGCCAGACCTTTGTTTACATTCTTCTTTTCTTCTTTCGCTTACAATTCAATCAATGTGGTCAGACCTAGTGTAGCCTTGCCTCAGAATATCTACCTCTTCGTGAAATACGGAGGAACTAGGTGGTGATAGATAGTTCCGCAGTATGCAATTAACATTGTGTCACGGTTCTGGAAGACAGTGGGGCCACGAGGGACCAATCAGGACTGGACCGCGCGATCGAGCGGGGCTCACGGTCCAGGTGGGCAAACGGACCAATAAGATGGGGACCGGGGACCGCGGCGGGGCTCACGGTCCACGGTCCAGTATCGGCCAATCAGGAGCGGACCGAGGACCGTCTGTAAGTCAACGGTCCACGGTCCACTGGTCTATATATACGGAGGAACTGGCTGGTGTAGATAGACAGTTCCTCATGCAAGCAATCAAGTTCATTTGTCTACAATCTACTCTCAGTAGCTCTTTGTTAGAACAATCTGTTGTTGACAGTGAACCCGTGTCTGAGGCGCTTGTCACAACCTTCGATCATCCTGCCATATTCACCTCTGGCGTACTGCCTTGCAGTCTGTATCCATTCCTGGTGCAGGTTGTAACACAGAATTGTTCAGAAGTGCCTTCAACCAGTATCCCTTTCAGAGGTTCTGGATAGGGGTTCGTCACACATTGGTACTAAAATCCCGACATTCATTTTTGCCGCCCGTTTTATTTTGAAGTTTTATTTCCTGTTGGCGCTTGTGCGCCTAAGGTCATTAGAAGATGGAGGGGTGAATGTAGAGGATAGGGAGAGAAATCTTCCTCAGTTTTTGGCAGTACGTCTCCGAAATCTGCATGAGATTTCCCTGGAAATGACACTCTGAATGTGTACGTATTTCCAGCAATATTTTAGATTTAGTGTGACGAACTTCTATCCAGAACCTCTGAAAGGGATACTGGTTGAAGGCACTTCTGAACATCCAGACTGTCATTTCCAGAGAAATTGGGCTCTGGTTTTGGAAGATATACTGCCAAAAACTGAGCAATATTTCTTTCCCTATCTTCTACATTCACCCCCCTCAGTCTTCCAATGAACATCAAGCATCCAAGCGCAGACAGAAAATAGAAATCGAAAATAAAACGGGCGGTAAAAATATAGGTACTTTGGTACTTGGCGAAGTAGCTACATCGAACTCGTATTTCCAGGCTCTCAAGCGGAATAATCATGAAGCATAACTCTTTGCATGTCTGGGCATACAAAGCCGAAATCATGATTATATGTACTATCGGAAGGAATGCGTTTTGCTCAGGATTCAGCTGAACGACTGGATGACGCTTGGATGTCCGTGTACGTTTGTACCACCGCCAATAACGATGTTTCGAACATGCGCAACTAGCGCCAGCCGTTAAGGCGCCAACCCCATCAAATGCCCAACATGCGGGGTTAATGTCAGATAACACGATGCACTCTTGAGGGTGAATATCATGGGGGTTGCAACAGTGTGATTGTATTGCTTGTCCTTGTGTGTGCTCCTGTTCCTTCAAAGCCTGAGAACCTCAATTATATCTATACATGGTGACAGCATTGGTGGCAAATGGTACCATGTCCAGCTGAACTGGTTACGTCAGTTTCAGCTTCCATGAGCTCCTATTCAGCTTGGTTGACCAGAACCCTTTTCTGTCTGACACACCCCCCAGATCTAGCCGAGCCTGGATCTGGACCATACCATTTAGAATCTAGGTCTTTGGTTCTGTGACCCCTATTTGCTGGAGGAAACGCTGGTGGAGTGGACTGCTCAGAGCTTTAGTCAAGCCGTCAGCTGTCATACTGTTTGAGGGTGTGTATTCGATTTTTATCGTTTTGCGGTTGACCTCCTGTCGAAGCCAATGGTTGTGAATATCCACATGCCGGAGCTTGGTTTGCAAAGTAGCCATTTCTGCAGTCACCAGCCTAATGGTTTGCTTGTTATCACACTGAATGGTAATGTGGTGTTGATCTAGTTGAACTTTCAGTTCGTCAAGCAGACGATTTATAAATAACCCTTCTTTCGTAGCTTGTGCGAGGGCGAGGAGCTCAGCTTCGGTGGTTGAGGTGGTGACTGTGTCTTGCTTATTGGCTCTCCATCCAATTAGGCCGCCAAACAGCTTCATCGTGTAGGCTTGCGAGCTTTTCCGGTCGAGCGAATTATCAGCAAATGAGGCATCGCTGGCAACAACAAATTCGTCTTCACCCCCTAACCTCAACGCCAGTGTTCGAGTGTTATAGAGATAATGCAGCACTTGATCGGCTGCTTTATGGTGTTGTGGTCCAGGATTGGTGTTGAATCTAACCAGCCGTGATGCCGCAAATGCTATATCTGGTCTGGTAACCACTGCGGCGTATAAGATGGATCCAGTCTTTTGCTGGAAAGCCGTGATCGACCGAGGCTCGGCCTTGCCCTCGTATGGCAGCAATTCTGTTGTAGCCATTGGGATCTTGACCTTTGTACTGTTGGTTTCTTTGCTAGCCAGGGTGACGATTTTGTCGAAGTAGGCTGTCTGAGAAAGCCAAATCAGGCCTTTGGTTCTATCTCTGAGAACCTCAATCCCTAGGAACCATTGGAGGTCGTTTCCACCCGTTAATTGGTATCTTTGCCGCAGTTGTGATGCTAAGGTTCGAGCTGCAGCTGTATCCTTCTTTCGATAGGCAAACACAATGTCGTCAACATAGAAGAACACCAGAATTCCATTCCGAATTAGAATGCATGGTTCGTGCGGAACACTCTGAAATCCCAAGGTTTGTAAGGTCGTGGTGAGTTCCTTTTGCCAAAGCAGTGGAGACTGGCGCAGTCCATACAAGGCCTTCTTTAGCCTTAGGATCTTTCCAGGGGTTCGGTAGCCAGGAGGCATTCGCATGTAGATGGTGTCTTCAAGGTTGGCATTGACGAAAGCGTTGACTGCGTCGTATTGAACTAATTCAAGATCGAATCTGGCCGCAATAGCCATCATTGTGCGGAACGATCGGGCTGCCAGCGTGGCTGCGTAGGTTTCTTGTGCGGTGGGCTTCTGCTGATCGCCTCTGACTACCAATCTAGCCTTGCAGTTCTTGAAAGTGCCGTCCTGGTTGAATTTGTAGGTATAAACCCACATACAGTCTAGGGTTTGATGGCCTTGTGCCTGTGGATCCGACCTATCCACTTCGCACCAAGATTGCTTCTGTGCGTGGCTTTGGAGGTGCTCTTTTTCAGCTTGCAAAAATTGAGGGCCGAATGGGTGGTGTTTCAGTTGGTGATGTGATTTCGGCAAAGGAGGTAGATTTTGGCCATGGAGGGTTTGAAGGCCGTTCGGTCGTCGAGCCAGCCGTTGAACTGCGGCCTTTGTAATGGCTTGGCCTTCATGGTTTTCCACTGGCTGCAGCAGTCGGCCTGCGGCGAACGCAGCCATCCAGGGCTCGAAATCGGTGGTGCTGGCTACGACTGCGTGGTTGACTTGCTGGATTGCTCCGGCCAGGAGGGCAGCCTCTGGAGACAACAAAGGTGTGGGATATGGTTCAAACCTAGCGCAGGTGTAGGGAATTCTTCCTGTTGTGTCTCGCTTCCGGCGTCTTCTCCTTCCACTTCAGCATCAGCCTCTGTATCGACTGAATAAATCTCACTGTCTTCCTCTATTGCGGAGGGTTGTAGTTGTTCCAATTCTGGCTCTTCTACTGCAGCAAGCAGTTGTTGCAATTCATCAAGCCGTACGTGCGAACAGTCGGCTTTCAGAGCTTCAATATCTCCTTTGAAGAGCTCTTCTTCGTTGAAAATCACATCCCTGGTGCTGACAATTCTATTGGCTAGTGGATTCCAGACTCGATAGATGTTTGTAGAGCTGTATCCAACCAAGTAGCCAATCCAAGCCTTTGATTCAAACGCTGGAGCCGATTGCTCTTTCTCTGGGCGTCTGTGGTTAGGGCGAAGGCTTTGCAGCCATAGGCTCGAAGGTGTGCTTGGTGCGGCTTCTGGTCTTCTACTACTGATCCATCTCTGTGGGCCACGAAGGTGTGGAATCGATCGTACGGAGTCTTCCAGTTGTAGTCGTATTTCGGCGTTCTGTTGTATAGATAAACTGCAGCCCTGGAGATTTCAGGCCACAATTCAGCTGGCAATTTGGCCCGGCTCTCATGGATCGGATTTTATCCTGATCACACCCCTGAGCGCTCAGCCCCTCCATTCTGGGCTTGTGTATAGGGTGCTGAGGGCTCGACCTTGATAAATAGCCGACTGAAGAATGCTTCGAGGACTGGCTTCGTAAACTCGTTATCGCACTCGACTATCCTGGGCTTCAGTTGGTACTGGTGTTGAAGAAAGCCAAAGAGGTGGGAGATTGCTGTTGTGATGGACTCTGTGGTTCTGTCCTTGAGGTAATAGTCCCAGGCTAGGCCAGACCACCTGTCTGTGACTAGGAGTAGGTATCTGTATCCCTTGAGACCTTCCTCAAAGTCATGGAAGTCGATTGCAAGCCGTAGACCGGGGCCTTCGTTGTGCTCTCTCGGTCGTCGTTGGATTTGCCGCTTGGCCTTCGATACTCCGCATGCATCGCACTGGACAGTGGTGGGCCCCTTGATTCGAACTCCTCGCGTGTGATGGACGAGTTGTTCTAGTGCCTGAGGGCCAGGGTGGCCAAGCCGTAGGTGCCAGAGGTTGGCAATGGCTTTGTTTGGTGGCTTCTGGGTGTAGCTGCTGAATCGATTGCGCCGGGTGCAGAAGAAGGCTGCATTGGAGACAGTGGATGGTAGGTCTTCCAGAACATACTGGCCGTATCGATCCGTCAGATAGCAAAGGATAGAGTTGTTGGCCTTCCGAACACAGTTATTGCCAGGACTGTTATCCCACCACAAGCCTTGTTTTCGTAATTGTCGTAGAGATACAAGGTTGCAAGCGAATCCAGGGCAGTAGGCCGTATTCCGAAGCCGTAGAAAGTGTTGTTGTATTTGCTGTCGTGGCCGCCTTTGTTGTTGTGATCCCTGAATCTGGATATCCACATCTCCGTATCCATGAATTTGAACTGGGTGTTCGCCAGCCCAGAGGAAATCGCCGGCTGGGGCCTTGATGTAATTGGCAAATCTAGATATATGGTTAAAGACATGGATTGTGGTTCCAGAATCAAGGATAGCAGAATTTTTCAAAGGGTACTCAGCTGTGTGGAAGGCTCCCTTTGATACAACAAAACTGCCAGGGCAGCGGCCGACATTCCGGCCTAGTCAATTTGACTTCTTTTTCTTCAGATTTTCAACTTCCTTTTGAAGATCTGGATCTAAGAGGGCCTCTTTCACCCTCATCCGTACGTGTTCCCTTTCAACAAAGCCTTCAGGGGCTAGTTCAGGGAAAGCGTAGAAGCATTTTTCCAGATGGTGGAACTGGCCACAACAGGGGCATGTGGTTGTAGGTCTTCTGCCCTCTGGGAGTTGGCTGTGCCCAAGGCTTTTCGCCTCTTTCTGAGTCTTTCGCCGTTCTTCGACCCAGAGCCACGCTGTCGTTTTTGGCCATTGTTTTGTCCCCCCATCACTACCAGGCTCGACTTCGCTATCAAGAGCGTCCTCCTGATTGGCATCTTTGGCTTCTTTGCCTGCAAAGGAGGGGCCGAACGAGCCTTTTGCTATCCGGCTGCCAACCGGTATGCGGGCTTTCGTCGATTGCCGCACCTCCTCCCGAAAGTCGTTGGCTACCATTCGGTAGGTCAGGGTTAACTGCGATGCTTTGGATAGTTTGTAAGATGTAACCCAGTGGCCGAGAACAGGCTTCACTGCATCTAGAAAATCGTAGAACCACGTCTTTGTGTGTAGGGCCTCAGGGACCCCTTTTCGCTGTGCTGTAGCTATGGCTTGCTCCCAGGATTCAGACCAGTTGATCAGGTCTCTGGGGCTCGGAGCAGTGGCTTTGTGGCCAATCGGTAGGCTTCTCGAGCGTTTCGTAGAGCTTCGTCGTCACTGACTCCGGCTTGTGCTTTCAGGGCCGAATACCATTTCGTAACTGGCTCGATCGGATCACAGGATGTGAGTTGAAAGTGTGGGCTGATGGTCTTCAACATCCACTGCTTCAGTTGCTTGACGATTTCGAATTGTTGGCTGTATTCCTTTTTGTTGGCCTGGTAAATCGTCCAATCCATCTGGTAGGTGCGGAAGCCATCGGGTGTCAGGTCTGCAATGGTGATCGGAGGGTTGCTTTGGCTAGCCTCATCGTCGCCGGCTACAGATTCCGTACGAGCCCTGGCTGTAATAGTCGATTGACTAGGGTCTTGTGCTTGTGGTGTGCAAGATCTGGAGCCACAGGCTCATTGAGGAACGGGGTAAGCCCTTGAATGTGACTCCATAGGCCTCCGGCCACAGCCTGGGCTTGGAACTGCAGGTTCCACGACTCCCAGTCTTCGGAGCTGGCCAGAAAAACAGACTTTTCGTTGTTTGTGTTCATTGTGTTGAGTTTTGGTGAACTGGAATTGAATCCAAGAGTGCGAGTCGAATGTGCTTCTTGTTGGGGTTGGCTGACTAATCGGCGCGCAGGCGATGCGATGAGCGGATGAGACTCTTAATTGTCAGATAACACGATGCACTCTTGAGGGTGAATATCATGGGGGTTGCAACAGTGTGATTGTATTGCTTGTCCTTGTGTGTGCTCCTGTTCCTTCAAAGCCTGAGAACCTCAATTATATCTATACATGGTGACAGCATTGGTGGCAAATGGTACCATGTCCAGCTGAACTGGTTACGTCAGTTTCAGCTTCCATGAGCTCCTATTCAGCTTGGTTGACCAGAACCCTTTTCTGTCTGACAGTTAATGATCTAGGTTCGCAAGTAGAGGGTTAAGGTCTGCCTTTCTTCAGCCGGTGATTCAATTTTTTAACAAGAGCAGTAAGATATAGACAGCTACAGTCGAATACAAAGCAGGTTACGATAAGATTAGTTGTAGGGTCCACATGGGGTTTTTTTCGCGCAAGTTGCGTGGAGTTGGCTTGCGCAACGATACATGGCATTGGGTTTTACTTTTATTCATAACCGCATTAGATAGCGGACAGGCCAGGAGCGCCAATAACCCCCTTTTTTACCTGCGCTAAGCAAGGCAGATCGAAAGGAACTTCCCCTGTAATTATGAGAAGGTCAGAGAAACTTTCGGCTCGAGCTTCCAGTTTCGACGTGAGCTATATCAAAACCTGAACGGTTAGGCAACGACGGTTGGACCTGATCGGGTTCCAATTGGAGGACCATCCGACATCGCGACCAATCGCCAACGGTGGCTTCGCTGTAGAAATGTGCCTACCCCGCTCAATCAAGCTCGGAAGCTGAGTTGCTGCGTGCTCTCATTATTTTTTCTTCCATCATCCCCGCTCCCAGTATTTCTGATGACGAACTAAACTCTACCTCAGAGCGCCATACTCAACTCTATATCGGAACTGGCATTTCAGAGCTACCTTAGATGATGTCGAAGCGACCATTAAGTACGGAAAACAGTGGCAATACTACGGCCGAAAGTAGAAAGAGGGGGAGAATAGCTTCTGATGGTTTGGAGACATCGGGAGCCAATATCTCTCGACAAGGAGCGAATTCGGAGTATACAGTCGGCTGGATTTGCGCTCTAACTACGGAATCTGTAGCAGCCCGAGCCTTCCTCGATGAAGAATACGGCGGCCTTGAAGCAGTCGCCCAGCACGACAACAATAGCTATATCTTGGGCAAGATCGGCAGTCACAATGTCGTAATTGCCGTCCTGCCTGATGCAGAATATGGCACAACGTCCGCGGCGGCAGTAGCCCGAGACATGCTTCACAGCTTTCCGAACGTACGCATTGGATTGATGGTCGGCATCGGAGGTGGTGCGCCTAGTCTGAAGCGTGATATCCGACTCGGGGATGTAATAGTTAGCAGTCCCGGTGGTGGGAAAGGCGGCGTATTCCAGTACGACTTTGGCAAGACCATTCAGGATCAGACGTTCCAAGAGACTGCATTCTTGGACCAACCACCCACGGTGCTGCGGGCGGCTGTAAGCACGCTCAAAGGCACATACGATATGAAGGGCCACCAGCTTGTGGCCGATGTGGAAATGGCATTGAAGAAGATCAAGAAGCGGAAAAAGTACAGAAAACCTACTCCAGCAAGCGATAGATTATACAGATCCGACGTTGTACATCCTTCGCACTCGTCTGAAAGCTGCGAGATCACATGCGGTAATGACGAGGCCAACTTGGTGGTCCGAGATAAACGAGATGAAGAGGACGACGATCCCGCAATTCACTACGGCTTAATTGCCAGTGGAAACCAACTGATGAAGGATGCGCGTATCCGGGACAAGTTAGCGGATGAAAAGGGGGTTCTTTGCTTCGAGATGGAGGCGGCCGGTTTAATGAACCATTTCCCGTGCCTAGTGATCCGCGGGATATGCGACTACTCCGACTCGCACAAGAACAAGGATTGGCAAGGATATGCGGCAATGATGGCAGCGGCGTATGCGAAGGATCTTCTGCGCCAGATCCCGTCTAATAAGGTCGAGGAAGAGAGGAGGATTGGCGAAGTGGTTAATTCACGTTAGTAGTGCAGCTCCAATTATAGAATGTCATCTAACTATGAGCAGTCCAAGAGGGCCTGGGATGCCTACACCAGACGACGAATGAGACCAAAGCTGAGGTCGAAACTATGAGACGCAATCATCACCTCGCTGAAGTTGAGAGATGGCTCCGCCCACCCGACGCATCGACTAACTTCAATGAAGCGAGAAGAAAATGGCACGAAGGGTCTGGGCTATGGTTCCTCGATAGCCCTGCCTTCGATGAGTGGAAGTGTGGATCACATCATCTGTGGCTTCACGGCTTAGCAGGATGTGGCAAAACTGTCCTTAGTGCGACGATAGTGGATCATCTCCAGAAGAGCAACGATTGCATAGTCCTGCAATTCTACTTCGATTTCAACGACACTTCGAAACAGAAGGTGGACGGCGTGTTGCGCTCTCTTGTCTTTCAGCTCTACAAATTAGGATCTAATTCTAAGGAGCTTGACAGCCTATACCAATCCCACTTCGACTACCAGAGACAGCCAGACAATCCAAGTTTAACAAAAACACTCCATGCAATGATGGAGGACTCGAAAAATACTTATCTAGTCATGGATGCACTAGACGAGTGCACAGAGAGAGGGGAACTGCTCCAGTGGATGATGGAATTCTTCAAAGCGCCCGACCTAGGCCATGTTCGTATGATCGCCACTGGCCGGCCAGATGAAGAGTTTCTGAGACGCATTCCCGGTTGGATAGGCAAAAACAACTGTTTGCAACTCGACAAAGAGGCTGTCAACGCCGACATACGCTCCTATGTCACGGCAAAGCTTGAGCAGAGTCCCGATTTCTTGGAAAAGGAACTGTCTCAGGATCTTCGCGAACGGATTCGGAATGAAGTCGGAGATAGGGCTGACGGGATGTGGGTTTCCTCCCCGGCTGTCCATATAGCTAAACGAATATCTAACATTTAGCATAGGTTCAGATGGGCAGCATGTCAATTGGCCAGCCTTGCAAAATGTATGAGTCCCAGGGATATCGAAACAGCTCTTAAGACTTTGCCCGGGGATCTCAATGAGACATATCAGCGCATGCTCCAAAACATACCAGCAAACCTTAAGAAGGATGCTATACGTCTCCTACAATTCCTTGTCCACGGCAAGCGGCCGTTGACGCTACACGAGGCCGTAGAGGTAATAGCCACACAGACGGATGAGGAGCCACGAGGCTTCGACCTAAAGCGCAGGCTTTTTCGCGGTGACGATATTCTACAGTACTGCCCCAGTCTAGTGTCAGTTATTGATGTCTTAGCTTATAACGGGGCTAGAAAAGAGCTCCACCTTGCCCATTTCTCAGTCAAAGAGTATCTTCTGAAGGAAGGGCAGTTTGGTCTACCTCTTGCTAGCATTGTCATTACCAGGACTTGTTTGACATACCTTACGGATATTGAGGGTAGATGGTGGGAAATTGAGAGATTTGCGATGGCGCAATATGCGGCGAAGTATTGGATGGACTATGCCGCTTTAGCGGAAAGATCAGAAGACGTTGTTCAAATAAGTATCAAGTTTTTACAGGACGAGTCGACTTTTCAGCGGTGGGTTCAGCTGTACCAGGCGCACAATATGCTGACCAGAGCACCGGGTCCTCGACAAGAATTGAGACTCTATTATGCTTGCCTGGGTGGACTTGTAGCAGTCTCAAGAGCCTTGATAGACGGAGACGCCGATGTCAACGCGCAGGGCGGCTATTACGGTAACGCTCTCGAGGCTGCTGCATATGGAGACCACCGAGATATTGTTCAACTTTTGCTGGACAGGGGTGCCGATGTCAACGCACAGGGCGGCTATTACGACAATGCTCTTTACGCTGCTGTAAATGGAAGCCACCGAGATATTGTTCAACTTTTGCTGGACAGGGGTGCCGATACTACAGCTCTCGATACAAACGTATGGCACCACTTATTTACTTGGCTCTAGTAGAGGATATACCGACGTAGTTAAGCTTCTTCTGCATCACTGTGAAGCTGATGCTATAAGAAAGGACGACGATGGCCGGGTGGCATTGTTTCATGCTACACGGCACGGTCATTATGAGTTAGTGCAATTATATCTCACTAAGTTTCCATCGGAGCTACACACCAAAGACCACTACGATGCAACGCCGCTGTTCGGAGCTTTAAGAAATGGGCATAACAAAGTTGTAGAATTCTTACTAGGGATGTTACTGGCATTGACTTTAGGGATGTGTTACAACCTGCACCAGGAATGGATACAGACTGAAAGGCAGTACGCCAGAGGTGAATATGACAGGATGATCGAAGGTTGTGACAAGCGCCTCAGACACGGGTTCACTGTCAACAACAGGTTGTTCTAACAAAGAGCTACTGAGAGTAGATTGTAGACAAATGAACTTGATTGCTTGCGTGAGGAATCAGATTCCTCGACACGGGGAGCGCCCGGCGCTCCCCCCTATTTATGTGAAGCTATCTACATATGTTTCTGAAGTATCTTTGTCCCTTGCTCAGTGTGCTCAGTGGTCTTGGCGGCTGAGCAGACTGAGCAACCTTTCATGATCGATGTGCTCAGTGTGCTCAGTGGTCTTGGCCACTGATCAGACTGAGCACCTCCTGATTGGTCGTATGGGGGCTTATGGGTCTTTCCATCCCTGGCCCAATGATTGGCCGAGGTGTCCCAGCACCTCGGAGTATTACGCTTGGGGCGTAACAGTCAACTTGCAAGTCAACAACCTCTTCGGCATAGCGGGAAAAGAGCTGGATAAGATGATAACTACCTGTGACGAACCCCTGTACAGAACCTCTGAAAGGGATACGGGTTGAAGGTAACTTCTGACAATTGGTTCGGTGCAGCTAAACAGTGCACAACAAGATGTCTCAATGTAAACACAAGATACCGTGAATACAATCTGTGATTGCATACTGCGGAACTGTCTATCTACACCAGCCAGTTCCTCCGTATATATAGACCTTGGGACCTTGAAGTGCTAACCGTGCTATGGCCCCGATCACTCCTAGCACATTGCATCCTGCAAAGTGCTCGTCGTGCTATGCCTTCGATCACCCCGAGCATCTTGCATCCTGCAGAGTGCTCGTGGGTCTTGGCGCCATAGCACTTCTGGCCAGCCCCAATTGGCTGTCTCCTGACTTTTCTAATGATTGGCTGGGAACGTCCTGCGCCCCACAAACTGCGCGACCTGCCGTTGGGTTAACTGTGACAATCGGCAATTGTAGACTTGGGCACGTTGTATATCTCTGCGGCGCGTCGGATGCTTAAGCGCGGTATTGATCGAATCGAATTAATCGCAAGAAGAACACGGTTTTCTGGAACGTAGTCAGACATCGTTGTGGTAGAGAAAACGCGCTTTGAAGTTGGGTGGTTATGATGGGGGGAAATGTGTCCGGGTCGATGGTGTGTCCGGGTCGATGGTGAACCACGTTAATCAGGCATTGTGATTACATTGAGACAATTCTATTGTTGTGCACCTCTTAGCTGCACGGAACCATCGTCTAGAAGTTACCTTCAACTGTGTATCCCTTTCAGAGGTTCCGGATAGGGGTTCGTTACACCACTGGGATCAATCGAATAGGAGTGACTCAACAGGGCTTATCAGCAATACAAGCCACCGTAGTCCACTGAACCGATGGAAGTTGTGGGGAGCGATAAGGAGGAAACGAGGTCTTGAATGCCCATAAAAGGTTTCCCTCGCAATGTGTTTGGAATGGTCTTTTCTTTCCTTTCCTATATTCAAGTTCAAGTCAAACAGTCAAAGTTCAATATACTGGTTCACTACAGTCTCTTCCAGGGCATAGATTCCCGTACTTCAGTGCCTACCATCTTATTTACAGGGCATAGTTCCCTATACTTGCCTTCCTTAGGTGCCACCTCAAACTGTCGTACCTCGCAGTTCAGGAACCTCAGTCTTCACGGTAATTGCTTCCACCTACTGGCAGGGCCCAATCAACTGGCTTCCGGAGACGTATCTTAGCAATAGATATATCTTAACTTATTCACAGTTTGCTTCTCTTAAAAAATATAATCTAATTTCAAACGCCGCAATGACAGTTATTTTCGGATAATGCTGAAAATAACATGAACAATAAGGAGGGTGGGGTGACTTGTTATTGCGACACCCCATAAGCGAGTCCGGAAACGGCGAAAAGTTTCCCTCGACCGTGAAGAACAATCCTGGTTCGGTACAGCTAAACAGTGTACAACAAATGGCTTGTCTCAATCACAATAGTCAAGATACCTACGATTGTGACTTGGATTGCATACTGCAGAACTATCTACGAGCTATCTAGTTCCTCCGTATATAGAAAAGCGGGAGGGCAAAAAGCAAAGTGTAAGCTAGAAGTGATCATGTCGTGAGAGAATGAGCAAAAGAGAATTGACAGAAGCCGGGAACAGCTGCTAAAGTGACCCAATAGATCTGGTGGGAGAGAATGAGCAAAGTAAAATTAATAGAAGCCGGAACTAGCTGCCCCTTATATAGAAGAGAACTCCGTCGGGAAGACATTCGTTTCTAGGTCTTGGGTAAGCCGTGTGGAGCCCAATTGATTCTTTTATGGCTTCTACTGAGAGTTTCGTTTAAACTTGCTGTCCTTGACGAGCTTTGCGGCATCGAAGGACTATGTGCTTAAGACCTAAGCGTGGGCTGAGCACAAGGGAGCCGACCCTGAGCCGTCCTGAGCAGGCCTAATTAAAGCGGCGAGACGAGCTAACTATGTTGGGGATTGTGTGAGATTCAAATTCGTCGCCGACTTCCTAAGTAATTTGGCGCGTCAATGCACAGAAAGTCTACTTTAATAAGCAAAACTTCCCAAAGTGTTCATTGTGGAAGAGTACACTCCAGCAGGGGAGCTTGGGCCATTACATTACCTGACATTTGATTTCTTCTTCAATTCAACCACCAGCTGGAAAGAAAAAAGAGGGGAAGTGAGTGTCGAAAGCTTGGGCGTGCTCCGTCTACTGTGCGCTTTCTGTCGCCTCTTGTTGCTCCGGCGAGGACCCCCACCACCCTGCCGCTGGAGAATCTTTTCCAAGCAAAGGCCGCCATTTGTAACTCCTCCACTTTTCAAGAAATCTCAGCTAGATGGTCGACAAAGGAGGTCGTCACCAGGTACTTGTCAGTTACTACCAAAATGCCAGCACATCAAATTCTGTCGAATACGATCTTCAACTAAACTTCGTTACCCCCTTCTCAGCATCCATACCGGCGCTTTGAGGCCTCATCTACTTTTGCCTGCGCTCACAATTCTTTCGCCTTGACCGCAGCTTCCTACAAAAAGATTTCACCATACGTCAACAAGTCAGCTCGAGCTTATCAGCGCAGCCATGACGCACTCATTGCTGCTCCTGACAAGCACCACTATCGTACTGGATAACATCCTCGACCACCTCGAGCTACCCGATGCCCAGGCCATTCATCTCACCTGCAAGCCCATGAACGACTACGTCAATTCCTACCTCGGCAACCGAGCCTGTAGAACGTTTACAGCCGTAGGTTTGAAGCACGCCATCGGCCTCATCCGACTCGCCGAAGTGGTCCAGCATACACCTGAAGCTCAAGGCTCGCCTGATAGTAAGGTCTGCCAATACGCCAAACCCTTGCTGGGTGGCGTGCGCGAACTCCGGCACAACTGCGATCCATCCATGGTCTAGAAACCGCTCGGAAATTGATGAGTATCGCCGATATGGCTGGATCGTTTGGATGCCGAACTGGCAACTCTGTTGCGTTTAGCACCCGCTTAACACGGGGATGGCGATTTTGAGAATCATTATCGTCGGCTTTTGCATCCCACAGTGGATGAGGCCAAGAGCGATGTGTTTGCAAACTCAGCTGCCGTGGCTCGTTTGCTAGGTATTCTAGAAGAAGGATAGTTTCCTTCCTGCTGAACCTGAGAGGCTAGATACATAGCGACGTCTTAGGTAGCTTCAGGCGGTGCATAATGGGTGACAAATGCACCAATAAGTGCCGTGCCTGATCTGAAACTGGCACAGGGTCGCAGACAGAGGATAACATTTGTGAAATGTCTGATGTGCTGGTCAGTGGAGTATAGGAACATGCGAATGGACATTCTTTCTGAGTTAATGTAAAACCTT
The DNA here is from genome assembly GCF_035222375.1 of Podospora pseudocomata. Lineage (NCBI taxonomy): Eukaryota > Fungi > Ascomycota > Sordariomycetes > Sordariales > Podosporaceae > Podospora > Podospora pseudocomata. The sequence goes on along the minus strand of NC_085890.1, from coordinate 3,284,016 downwards.
AGGTCGTCAATTATCAGCCTCACAGAATCGAAATATTCTTCACTCCTGTCTCGTCGACTAGGGCCCTCATATCATCTTTCCCCAGCCCCTGGAAACGGAACGCTCCAATGCGCTTATACTCATTTTCAACGCCCACACCCCCTTCTAGCATCAGCCCGGTCCCAGAATTATACGTCACATTTGGCTTCCTCCATGACACTTCAGATCCCGAAGCCGAATCATCCACCATCACCAACTGCCCATGCTCGTCCGTTTCATGCGCCGATAGCACGAGCAAATACACCTCCCTCCCCTCCTCCAAGACGACATCCGGGAAAAAGTCAAATCTCTTCACCACTGCCACATCCACCACTGATACCCGAACCCCTTGTGTCTTTTGATCCCAGCACCCCCTCACCGTCACCCCCCTGACCGCAAGCTTCTTACCAACCAACTCAGGCTGGTGATCCCTCTTCGGCTCCACCCCTCTAGCCGCCAACTCCGGACTCCCCTCCACATCACCAAGACACTTCACCTCAAACCTAACCTCCCCCCCGTCATGGTGCCTTACCCGGTACCAAGTCCCCGCCAGCCGAAGCCTCGATTGGAGGGAAATCTCCCCTATAGTCGACGCCCACGACCAACTGGGGTGTATCCCCTGCAACCCAGGCAATCTCGTCTCCTCCCTCGACCTCGGGTTAACCACCCTCCATGCTAACTGAAGATACAAATTTTTGCTCCACAAACCAGCGGCGTACTCCTCCTCTTGGTGGTCGTTCTCATCCCAAGAGCCCTTTTCCCTTAGCCCGTCCCGCACAACCTTTGCGACGCCCCATATGGCTTGGAGGCGGTCGGAGATGTAGTTTGTTAGTTCGCAGCGGGTGTAATTTCTGACAGAATCTATCCAGAAGGTTTCGAGGGAGTCATCTGCTGTTCCGGCTCTGATAAGAGCAGGCTGATTAGCGGGGGTTGATCGCATGAGGAGGAGGCGCTCTCGCCAGTGGCGTTCGGTGGCGGAGATGGTGTCGATTTGTCTGGGGAGGCCTTGGGGGAGGGACTCGGAAGCGGAGAGGGTCGCGCAGTCCCAGAGGAGTTGATGGGTGGAGAAGTGGAGGATTCGGGGAGCGAGCATGCGCTCTGAGAAAAGGGGGGTTAGTTTCGTTGGGATGAATGAGAAGGTATGGACGGGGAAAGGGGCGTACCTTGGAAGACCCAGCCTCTGGTGTAGAGGATTTTGTCGAGTAGCTCGTGGCGCCAGTAGTCTTTTGGGAGGATGTACCACTCCGCCGCTATCCCACGCCCACCCTCGATCTTGACAGGTTCATGCAACACCCTCTGTCTGGGGTTCTTTTCGTACGACCTGAAGAGCCCCTGGCTTCCATCCTTGGAGTCAGCGCCGGCAAGGTTGAGGAAGCTATTCCTATACACAAGATGCATCAGCTGCCCCTCTGTCTTGAAATCCCCAGGCGCCTTCTCGCCATCCCACTGGACGATACAGAGCGAGTCGATCCAGATGTACTTGACCCCGAGGGCCCTGGTCACGGTGATGGCGTCTTGGAAGGTCTTGGTGAGCTTGTCCCAGTTCACGCCAACGGACGGGTCGGTGAGTTGGGCATAGTTGGCCTGGATCAGCTTGATGATTTCGATCCTGCCCCAACAATGTGACAGCGTGGTGTAGCGTTCCTTCATGGAGGGGCTGGTGGTGATGATGTGGATTTTGGATGGGTTGGATACGTCGATCAGGCGAGTCGGGAGCCACGAGGAAGAGGTGGAAGATTGAATGGCTTGGCATCTTTCGTGGGAGGTGGAGCATTCGTGTATCCAGGATTGGATCTGGGGAAGAGATCCAGAGGGGGTTATGTTTGTGGTCTTGGGGAGGGTGGTTGCTGGTGTGATTGTGTCTGTGAACCGGTCAACGAGGAGTCTTGATGGATGGTGGTGGGACATGCATGCCTTTCTGGAGGAGATAGAATGCCACTGAACCCTTAAAATATCCCGTGGAATGGCTGGTTTCCCTGTGATTTTCCGCCTGCGGGCCCGAAAGATGATTGTCACTTTGACGGAAGGTTATGAGCATGCACTTTTGGTCTTCTCTTGTAGCCGATAGCCACCTGATAGTCCATCGATATGCGCAGTCCACATCGACACTCTTGCCAAGGTGGGAGCAAACAGTACATTTCTCCAGTTCTGGGTCCTTATCGACGTCCCTGTAATCCTTTCTGTGAAGTCCCCATCGGCGTCTGGATGCGAAAATTGTTTGTTGGCAAAATTTGCAAAGCATTGCGTCCCCTACCCAAAAATGTGTATGCTCAGTGGAAGAAGTGGAAACGATGGATGGGGTGGGATGAGACTGTGAAAACGGCTGCCTAAGGTAAGGTAAGCTGACAGAAGCTGATTGGCGGCTAGTACCAAAGCGGGGGAAAGGGGGTGGTTGTGGGGGCCAAGAGAGGTAGACTTGTGTCGCCTCAAGAATCTAGCATGTTCCTGGATTCCCAGTGTAACGAAAGACGTGTATCTCAGTTTCATTTTCTTGTCATAGATTTGAAACGGTACGGATATTGCATTTCTTGGAAGCTTGTGAAAGAATCAGGTACGTCCGTGTTACTCTCTTACTCCTTCTCACATTCCCACTCAGACACAAACTCATTATACCGTTCCTTGACGTAGTTGTAGAAGTCAGGATGAAAGCATCTCACATAGTACCGAGTGCCCATCGTTTCAACTGCCAACAGGCCCCCTGCAGCGCCAATTACCTCGTCAACAACTTCAAAGTCTTCAGAATCGAGTAGGTCTTCAAATCCATGACTTCCACATCTGTCACTTTCTTCCAGAAGCATCATCTTAAGACTCTCAAATTCAATACCGAAAAACTTGAGGCCTTTCTCTGCGTTGCCCACAATTCGGATGGCATGCAACGCTAGCGTTGCCCTGGCCCTCACCTCTCTTGGCGACGTCTTGTCCAGTAACCGACTTCGTATCTGCGCATCTATCAACCGGTCAAACATCTCCACGACGCTCTTCGGGAACCTGTCACTTTTGGCAATCGCCGCATCAAGGGTCTCGGCCTGGTGGATTGTCTCCAGCAGAAGCAAGGCCATGCTCGGGTTGCCGTAAGACAGCTGGACCAACTTGACCACAAAGTCGACGGCCTCTCTTGAGGGTTCTTCCGTGGTACTACCGGATATCAAGCGTCTGCCAAGGCAGGATAAGGGAGGGTATTCATCTTGGTGAGATCTGAAGGGAGGTTCGAGCGGCCAGAATCGTCCGTGTTCGAGCTGGAGGTTGTGGATGATCAAGGATTTCATGCTGGGCTCGGGGGCGTTGCTGATATCGAATGTCACGGGAAATGGGTTGCTGGTGAGTTCTGGGGGAGAATGTGATCTGTGGCAGGGGTTAGTGACGGGGGTATGCGCGAGTGAATGCACATCGATGTGACGGAGCTGAAGGTATCTCACTCATTCCCACAAGCATATCCAGCCTCTTTGCACTTCTGGCAGATCCAGAAGGGCCCTCCAGTGCTATCGTGGTCCAAATTACATTCCCACCACGTTATCAGACCAGGTCGACCTTCATGTTGTTCTTCATCGTGATCGTACTCATTCTCGAGAGAAACGTCGCAAATTGGTTTCTGAGTAGAGAGTTGAAAAGGAGTACGAGAGGTGAGGAGGACTCTGACGCCAATGCCACGAAGTTGCTCCAGTCGTTCTTCCACTTCGAGATATTCTTTCCTGATAGGCCACAGACAGTCGAGGTCGTCCACCACAAGCCAGACGTCTGAGAGTCGGAAGAGCTTGAATCTGATACTGTTGAGAAGTGCTGTACCGTCGATCTGAGTCTGAGGGGAGGGAGGTGGAGAAAGATCGCTGTTGACACCAATCTTGGCATCTATTTGTCTCTCAATCTCCGCCAAGAATTGAACGCCGAATGGAATGGCGTTTTGTTCCTGGTGAACCGCTGCGCTGGGATCACGAACAGTGAGCGGCTTGAGAAATACTGACAAGACAAGAGGCGGCTTTTGATGGTTATGATGGGCTTGGTCATTCTGTCGGAGACGGTTTACTGCCAGTGCGGCGAACGAAGTCTTGCCGGATCCTGGGCCACCTACCAGCCTCAGAAGGCGAGAAGGAACGCTCTTGACCCAGCGATCATACTCCAAGCTGTCAAAAATGTAGTCAAAAAACCATGGTGCCGGCGGTCCCAGGCAGTCGGCAGGATTGGACGAGATGATAACCCCGTCAACAACTTGTGAAGGTGAAGACATTCTAATAAGATAATGAGTGTACGGATAGCAAATGGTGTGATGGACCTGTGCGAAAGTGGGGTTGGATATCACCAGCATCAAATAGTGTTCTTGGCCATCGAGCAGGGGAGTTGGAAGGAATGGCTTCATGCAGCTTCCTGCGTCTTAAAATCTGACACCGGATAGAATAAGAGTGCCAAGGTGAGGCTGGCCGCCGCTTTCCAATGAACATATAGCACACACGGTGCACCTGCCCAAATAAGGGATCAAGGTAACATTGAATACGCTAATGCATGGTACCGATCCACTCAGCCCCCCAAGGCCCTCACGCCTTGGCGCGGTTTCATTGAGCTAGGCAGGAACCTGCTATCTGCAGCAAGAAGGTAACTGGTCCGCGGTACCTGCCAAATAGGTCGAGGGAAATTGGAGGGGTGTTTGGGGGCTAAAAGCTGACTGATCATAAGCGATTGGCTGATTTTTACGACTCGGAGAACCGCATGTTTTCTTTGGAGGTTGCCTTACACTATTTTCGTGTTCGCGGCTCTGCAGGATGCGCCTAGGAGGGACGGGAGGGGAGCAATAGGGATGGGATTTAAGCAAAAGGGACGGCCTCCCTCGTTGCCACGATGTGGGCAGCAACTGTGAAGGACTATTGTTTGCGTCTGTTACACGACCATGACGTTCGTTCCCAGATTGCTCCTTTGGAGCAGCTTCGTTCTTTCAGGCCTTTTTGACTCTGTCAATGCCAGGCCGGGACCGCGTCCGAGTCTACTCAATCGACGTGCGGCAAACGATACGGGTAGACCATGTGGTGCGCTCTTCGATATCATTGAGGAGGACCTCAAGCTACGTGAGGGATTTCCCCAGTTATTTATGTTGACGAAACTGACGCCATCACAGAGTTTTTCCCCGTATTCAACGCCTCTGACGTCTACTCTTGTTTAACCGCCGTCCCCTTCCTCAAAGACGTCGGACTCCGTTTCATCGAGTACTACAACACCACCTTGCAGTTCCAAAGCACTTTGGCCTACCTCGAGTCTCCTCCTGCCGAGTATCAACAACCAGCAGTCGACGTGGTTGCCGAACTTGGGAGAGTCAAGCAGAAGGTCCTCGATGATCAGTACACCAGACAATTGGATTTCGAATACGACATCCACTCCATCGTCCACGCCATCCACGACGACCATGTCAATCTCTACATTGGCATCACCGCCGCTTTCAGCTTTGCAAGCCCCTTCGACTTCGTCTCTGCCTCTCTGGATGGGAAAACACTACCAAGAATTTACCTGAAGGATGATATTGTGAAAGCACGAAACAACGGCTGGGCGGAAGAGCCGTCTCCAGTGGCGACCATCAATGGTGTTGATGCCACTGAATTCCTTGCCCAGTTCTCCAGCCGGAACGCGTTTGGCTATCTCGAAAGTCATGCCGATTGGAACGACATGTTTGAGCACCCCACCAACGATATCCAGGGCTTCTACGGCACTCTGGGCGGTCAACTCCTGTTCTATCCAGGCAATGGACTTGACGACACTTTTAACGTGAAGCTAGAGGATGGAACCGAATGGAACGACAACTGGCTCGCTCTCCTGAATCAAATCCACAGCCCTGGACCTCTCGAGACTGCTGGGGACTTTTACAACTATTTCGTCCTCGGCTTAGCGCCGCCAGTGGAAGTCATCGAGGACTCATCGGATTCCGGTCTCGTGTTTGACTTTGAAGGAGAGGATGGCTTGAAACTTATCGAGATCAAGATCGATACGGACTGGTTAGAAGAGAGTGATGAGGCATTCCCAAAGCCCGAAGTTGCGCAGCCGTTTCTCACTATTTCTGGCGGTGGAGTAGTCACCGGCTACTTCCAGGATGACGTTGGAATTCTTTCCATCCCGACCTTCGAGCAGTTCCCCGAAGAGGCCAAGAATTTCAGCAACACAGTCCAGGAGTTCATCACCAAGGCGGAGGACAGGAACGTGAAAAAGATCATCATCGATCTCCAACAGAACCGAGGTGGATCCCCCAACCTTGCCTTTGACACATTCCGTCGTTTCTTCCCCCAGGAGCCTGATTCCCTGCCGTGGACCTGGGCTGGCAGTCGCAGACGAAGCCATCCTCTGGGTGATTTGGTGGGAGATACCATTACTGAGTGGTGGAAAGGGTTGGATCCCGAAGACGATGTGCAACTGTTTGATCAGTGGGATGAGGCAGCCAACGAGTTTGTCGTCGCCACCAAAATCAACCCTCTTACAAACACTACGTATGACAACTGGGCCCAGTACAGTCCCGGATCGGCCAGCTACCGTGAGGATACGTTCTCAAAGGTCGAGAGGCTGAACCTCTTCGACGATCAAGTTCTTTACTCGGCATTCAGCATCGAGACAGTGGAAGACGACCCGTACGGCTATGGCGGCAATCCTGTCACCACCAAGCAGGCGTGGAAGCCCGAAGACATCGTCATTCTCACTGATGGCCTCTGCTCGTCTACCTGTTCCCTCTTTGTTGGGTTCATGACCCGAGCGGGTGTACGTACCATCGTCGCTGGTGGCCGTCCCGAGACGGGTCCGATGCAAGCTGTCTCTGGAAGCCGTGGCACGCGCGCTTACTCCAACCATATTCTCGACTGGATGTTCCAGTTCACCGGCCAAATCCTCCCGGACAACTCGTCACTCCCAAACATTCCCATCGACTACGAAACAAGAGACACCGGGCTCTGGATTCACCACGCCGGGCTTAACCTCCGCGATGAGATCCTCAAGTCTGACTGGGAGAAGGATCCCAACGCCGAGCACGTCCCGAGGCAGTTCCAGTACGAGGCCGCCCACTGTCGCATTTTCTACACTGTCCGCAACATCTACAACATGACACAGCTGTGGAGCGATGTCGCCAAAGCTGCCTGGACAGACCCCGGTCTTTGCGTCGACGACTCGACGGGATACGCCAAATTGCCCAACCAGCCTGCTCCTGTCCCAGCTCCCACCCGGCCCACCGCTCAAGACGCCCAAATAGTCATCAACATTACGACTACCCGAGGCGGCCCCGGCCAAGACCCCGACGGTGTCCCCATCTTCAACGAAGGCGACATCGTAGCCGGCTTCGCCGTCAAAAAAACCGGCCTCGAGCCATGCGGAGCAGGTGACAAGTGCCCAAGCAACTCCATGTGTGAGCCTATCAAGGTCGTCTGCGCCAACGGGGAGAGGCCCAAGGCGACCGAGGCAAAGTACTGCCTTCCTCTTTGCAAGCCGGCAGTGGACACCTGCGCACATTTTGCTAGTGATGTCAAGATTAACGGTGCGTTGAGGTGCGATCTGAGGTATGAGGCTGTGACCAAGAGCAGGAAGCATGATTTTGTGGGGTTGTGTGCGCCGAGGGAGGGGATCAAGCCGCAGAATTTGTGTCCGGGGAGGCCGACGGCTTGAGGGGAGGTGTGAAAGCTTTGAGAGTCCTTTTCTTGGTTTAACAGGAATAATGTATTGTAGCTATGAGTGGGGTTTTGAGTTTAAGAGAGGTTGTACTCTAATAGGGAAACATTGATCGCCCCGGAGAACTAGCTAACAGTCTCCGCATATGTATTATCTATTATATTCGGCCTACAATAAAGGTCCATGAACTATGTCCAAGTCCTGTGGTGTATACGTTTCCCAGAGACTTATCCATGCAGTTTGCAATGTGCATTACATCGCCAGCAAGGCGGCCACCATGGCGCCAACCACGCCGACCACTGGTCTGGTAGATCCTCCGGTAAGGATTGGCTTCTGGGTTGGCACGGGCGCAGTCCCGTTGGAGAAGATGGAAGTAGTCGTCTCAATCACCACCAAAGTCGACTGAGAAGTGGGGGCCGTGGTGATTGTCTCGATGGTTGTCAACCCGGTGCTCGTGTTCGGGATCACTGTATCAGTAACAGTGACAGGTTCACTGGCTGATGATGTCTCGGCGGCCGAGGTCGACGTCTGGGGCACTGGAACAGAGGTTGACGAAGGCGGGATCACAGTCGAGGTACTTGTCGTCTTCGGCAGCAAGCTGTACCAAGAAGGGGGAACCGCATACTCGGCCTCGGGACAACGGCAAGCCCCGTCAGGCGGCAACTGTCCACCTTGGTTGTAGCCGTAGAAGCAGTTCTGGCTCCGGATCCCACAGTAGTAGCGAGGAACTGTGTCGTAGTAGGTCTCGAGATCGGGGAGGGCGCCGTCCTCGCAGTTGCAGATGAAGCAGTAGGTGTTGGAGTTGAAGGGGTTGTCGACGCCGCCGTTGTTGGACACGCAGGCGTTCTCGCCTTCGACGACGCCTCCTCTTGACTTGCACAGGGCCTCACAGGTGTTGATCTGGCCGGGGCAGACGGTGTTGCCTGTGAGATGTTAGCATCTGATTGAACAAGAATCGGGTCGGGCTGGAACGAACCGAAAGATACACTTCTGCCGGGCTGGGTGCGGCGGGGTGGCGTGAGACACGTCCATCCTTCCTGTTGCAGCGCTCTATCCCACCCAGGAACACTCGTGTCAACACCCGATGTTGCTGAGCACACACCAACCAAACCGAACACGAGGGCCCCGATGCCCGCCGCTGATGAGAATGAGCGCATTTTTGGTAATGAGTGAAAGGGTGATCAAATGAATGACTGATGATCAAAAGAGTGACGGATGGTGGGAGAGAAAACTTGCGAGTCTGACCATACTGGGCGCGCATGTCTTTAAAAACATCTTCAAGGCATGTTGCGTAGGGGCTATTGGTTGAACGGTTCGAGGCTATTGACAAAAGTTCACCATAATCACACCCTGCTAAAATGAGTACAACGTCGTTGACTCCACTATCAGGCCGTGTGCGCGGGCCGTGGTGACGCTTTAGTTGTACTGGCGAATCATCGTGATAGTTTCAATGTCAAGGATTAAATCCGTGCCGCAAGATTCCACTCTTTTTCGACGACACATGCAAGGCACGCAGGACATTCGCATAGGGAGACGCAGTAGCTTCGCTATGTGACACTGTGCATTTATTTGCCTACAACGGCGGTGGCCAGGTAGGTAGGTAGGTAGACCGCTGCTGCCTTCGTCCCACAGGGGGTCATGACCTGCCTCGACATGGTCGAACCACATAAACTTCATGGCGTGCATGCCATATCTTTTGGCATCAGTGATGACTCCTTGGCAAGATGGGATCTCGGGGAGGTCGTCGGTTTGATTGCTACAAGCTGAAGGACCTGGATCATGACATCGTCCTCATACTGAATGGTGGGATTCATATGCTGTGAAGGTCGAGATGAGGGCGAAAAATAAGTAGAATTGATCGGCTAGAAAACAAAGGAAAAGAAAGCATGAAAGAAGGTAGAAATTCAACCAACATATATCCCAAGATCTAAAAAGAAACGCTGGAATAAACGCAATATATCCAGGACGAGTGCCGAGCCCTCCTACACCCAATATCTCTCAATGAAGCTATCGTCAGACATAAGTTGCATTAGGGTAGTAGCCGTAGACCGAGGTCTTTGCCACTCTCACCAGGGCTGTAGTGAAATTCTGATTTAAGTAGGTAGAGTCGCACCTTTATACATGCCGATCATGTATTGTTTAACTAATCAAAGCACCTGATAGAACCACATCGCTTAGCCGAAGACTCACTAGAATCCGCATCAATCTAGTGCTATTGCTAACATGAGTCCTACAAGCATCTCCGTGACCAATCCAACTCGTCTTTACCACCCTACCCAAGTTCCATTCCAAGCAGATCAAAACTCAGCTACTGCCTTTCTGACGTCCTCATCCCTGATAGCCTTTCGGACCACTGGAATCTCCGGAATTTCCCCAGGGTCGAGAACCTGACTGTCTAAGCCGAGATCATACAGCTGCAGCGGGCTATACTTGATCGTTCCTGTGGACTCCAAGAAACGTTCATACGAATTCTTGCCGAGGGCTTTAGCCAAGTTAACCAGTTGGAGGACAGGAGGCGGCATCTGGGAGGTCGTGGTCTCAACTGATCCAAGCTGGAGTGCCGCCGTTGTATCCGCGTCCCACATCACCCAGGCCAGGCATCGGTAGTTCTGGATGCAAACGAAATCCTCGTAGATCCCTGGGGCGCGAAAGAACCTTGGCTGTGACAGGGTCATCCGGGTGTTGTTTCGATCTTCAACCTGGATTGGGAACTGGCTTGCGTAGGCTGACCATGCGGCATTGGGTCCGAGAGGGTCCGTCCACTTGGGCACATTCCATTTGATGTCGTCGGAATGATCTTGACCTTGGACTTGCGAAAGCTTAGAATGGCCGTCATGGTTAAATGGAACATCAGTAAACCGTAGTCTTTGTTGCCTGGAAGCGTAGTGCTTATCGTACTATGCAAGGGACCAAGATGGTTAGCCGGCAACTGTCTCGGGACTGATACAACAATAAATACTTACGAAGTGTCGATAGAAGGCCTGGCTGATCTGATATCTGAAAAGCCATCTGAGTGCTTTGGTGCGCGTGTCGTGAGTGAGCCGACGCAGGCCTTGGCATTCCATGAAATCGAGTGCGCAGAGAAGCTCCTCGACTTCCCAACGATGCATTTTGTGAAAGGCTCTGTCTGTGATATCCTTGGAAAAAACAGCATGTAGAAAGAACAGCAATTCTGCTCGAACGAATGCCCTTTCTAGCCTGGCGACCTCGGTTTCGGAGAGGGGCCGTCGATGGCTTCCAACGGCAGTGCTCAGGGTCCTCAATTTCTCTTCGTAAACATGTTTGTCGAAGTACCGGAACTTGGGTTTCAACATCGGTGCGAGCCACGCAGGTTCCTCAACTCGGATCCATCTTTCGGCTTTATCGGCAAGTCGTCGTTGGATCCGCAAGACAAATCGAACAAACCTTGCCGCGAGCTCCTCAACACGGCAGAGGTCAAACAAAATCCGCGGTGTGGTAATCGAAAGAAGGTCTTGCTCCTCATCGAGGATCTGCATGGCCAACTTAGTGTCCTGACTTGTAGGATGTTCGAGCTGACAATGCCTAGCCATGTCACACAGGCGGACGAAAATCAAGGCCACTTTAAGACCTTCTCTGGTGAACTTTCTCCTGGCTCGCCGGGCCAGGTATGTAGAAATGTAGTCATTTAGAAATCTCTGTGTCCGATAGAGAGTTAGGACATCATCCATGGCGCATTTATCAATGATATTGTCCATGGCCAATGACACTCCCATCAACGACAAAAGATTCAGGTCACGGGCCATCTGGACGGTGACGTAAATCTAATGACAATCAGCAAACATTACTGACAGAGGGGAGATGTGTCCAAACAACTTAGATAGATGACATGAGGTGAAGTGTCTGTTCAAGTTTCTGATTTGTGCAGTTCCTTTTCCGTCTTCGTCGTTGATTGCTGGAACTGCAGGTAGGTATTTGACACCAGTGTCGTAGAGACTCGTAAGAGTCGGAAAGAGCCCCAGCAAGGGAGATGCGGAGGGAGAAGACCAGAAAAAAGAGGATGGAAAAGATGGGGGGACAGAAGAGGGAGAGGAGGAAGGAGAGACCAGGGAGAACAGGAGGGAAGTGACCGTCTCGAGGTGGATCAGGCTACTGGCAGGGCAGGATAGTCTTGCTCTACGGTTCACTTTTGGCTCCCAGCAGCCAATTCACTCGCGATACAGAACTAGGTTTTCAAGACCGCGGGTCCTTCCAAGGTGGGTCTGGAGCAGATTAAGGGCAGGATAGTATCGGAGCAGGATTAGAAGAAAAGATGCCAGGTGAATTGAGGAACTTCACCTTCACTGCGCCAGGGCAATAAGTGCAAAGTGCAAAAAAAAGATAGAAGAAGGCCAGACCCCGACGCAGGACAAGAGTAACAGTAGTCTGGCGCACTGTGACAGGGGAAAAAAAAAGCTTAGTGACGCGGAGGCTTGAATACCTCGAACGGGTGGTAATTTGGAAGCCCTCCACAGACTGGAGCCACACAAACAGACAAAACAAAATCTTATCGCGCAGTATAGATATTTATTCGAAATCTTCTGGTTCACGTGCCTCACATTTGTTTTCCACACTGTCACCTCTTTCGACATCATCTACTGCCATCTTCTTACTTTTCCGACCACCTAATTGCACCTTTACCAAGATCAACCACGATGGGTACTAATCTCGATCTCATATCGCTCACCCGGGTCACACCGGCTATGGACTAGATCCTGGATTACTGCTCGATGGCCGAAATTGGTGCTCTTTTCCGAACCAATTCCGGCCTCCACCAGTATATCTGCGACCAGTACGTAACCCGTCGCGTAACACGGAGACTCACAGTCGAAGGTTAGAAAGCAGCAATTACCTTCGCTCGCCTCTATAGTGTCGGCACGGCCCGCGAACCGAGGGACATTCGCCACCCGAGTGAGAGAAGCAACAGCAATCATCGATGAATGCCCAGATTTATAGTCCATCACAACCCACCGGATGATGTTCGTTCTCGGCCGTGTGGAAGTAGCCACAGGCCACTTCGTTCAACATGTTCTCCGTGCCCAAAGACTGCTGGCAGACCACTCTGTCGAGTGGATGGGGTTGTGGGAACCGCAATGGCTGACCGGAAGAAGCCCACACTCAATATTGCCCCCAAATCCCAGCACGGAATGCCACGAGGCTTTACTGGCCACCATAGGCAGAAGGCGCAGACCACTGTCGACGACAGAACGAGCGATGATTGAGCGAGGATTTATTCGTGCTGAGACCATCCTTTTGCTACGAGCCTTCTTTCCTGCTCTTGGCAGTAACGTCCTCTTCACTATGGCCTCACCCTGCCTGACTATACGATTCTTCCGGAACCTTCACAACTGGGAACTTGAAGGGGCTATGACGGCACTGGACTTCTTGTACTGTCACAGTCTATCCCAGCTTGACCCGTCGCTCAAATGCCTCAGTGGGCTCATCGGGCATCAACTTGACCGGGTCTACGAACGTAAGGCAGTTTACTGTGTGCGCCAAGATCGCGTGGTTCATGACCTGAATGGGAACTTTGTGGTTCATGGAGCATGCACGGGAGGATCTGATGCTCATGTCGGGGGTGGGCATTGACCACAGAGACCTGGGCGTGAGAGGATCTGCGATTATTCGTGTGCATTTTTCCTGCCGACTGAAAGAGGTAGGTCGGAATTTGCATGGGAAAGTCGACAGCCTGGGGCCTAACCATGCGTGGTCAACCCACGTGAGTCAGTTCAGTAAACAACGGAGAGCGTCGCCGTTTGACGTTCCTGACCTTCACCATCCGTATAATTGGTATATGGTTGATTATGGGGCGCTTGGTTGGGTTTGGCTTGACAGAGAATCATTTGACGCTCTTCAACTCGGGTCTGTTGATGTCGACTTTGGGGGTATGGACTGGAGGAGACAACAAGCCCATAGGCGAGCGGGAAGCCACAAGGCCCACCCTTTGACAGCTCGCTCCACTCTTGGCTCGGCCCAACTCGGCACTTCACGTTGGCAGGGGTTGGGTGTTTGAGATCAGTTTTCAACCTCCACTGCTCTATTCCCACCACATTACGCCGTCAAACACAAGCGTTGATGTGCCAGCATCATGACCGCCTTTTCTCCCCTGCTGTCGGTCACCCGAATCACACTTTCTCTGGACAATATTCTCGACCATTGTTGTGTGAAAGACATTGAATCCGTGAATCGAACCAACAGGGCCTTCCGCCATATATCACAGAATACCTCCCCCGCAGAGCCCGACGGCATCTCCCCCCGGAGGCTCTGAGTAGCGCCATCGCTCTGATCAAGCTGTTTGAGCTGCTCGAGATGAAGTCTAACACGAATGGCCGCGCTACTGATGACCAGGTCACCAACATTCTTCATGGTCTCCACACGACAGATTTGTCGACAATTACGAAGACGCGGTCACACTTTGATGTATGCCGGATCGCGGAAATCACAGCCGTATTCATCCGGCACGTACTACGCGTACAGGCACTCGACACAATCGATGACTGGGAGGACATGAGGACCATGGATGGATCGATGGGGGTGGTTTGGCGGGACAGCGAAGAGCACACCACTCTACGAGAAGCCATCGGTCATGGGTGGCGGCCGCTCTCCGCAACCGAAGTATCAAGGATGCAATGCGGTTTTATCCGCCGAGAGATATTAATCATGCTCCGCTTGCATCTCTATGATTACGTGGATGATGATGATGATGATGATGATGATGATGATGATGATGATGATGATGATGATGATGACTTTACTAATTGGCATGCGAAAGATAAGAGACTCTTCCGAGTCTCTCATCTACCGTTCGGTGATACATATACTGACTTTGCATTTGTCCCCGAAATCCATCAGAGATTCGGCTGGGTCTTTTGGGACGACGATACTGTAGAAAAGCTTCCTCTCGCTGGTGAAGGCCCAGACTGTATTTGGTCGATACTTTGGGGGCAGAGATTGGACGAATCACTGAACGCAGACTGAAACACTTTGACGATTTGCGCCTGGTGAAGAGGTTTGATGAAGTGAGGATGGATACTCAGGTGTCAAAGCTTCAGATGGAGTTTGACAGGTTGAGAGAGGCCATAGCGGAATTTTGATCAGGTGGGCAGCTATCGCTTGTTAAGTGTTGCCGTCCAGGGACTGACTGAGCCTACCTACCTAGACAAATCGCGTACGCGACTACTCTCGATTCAGCATGATAGTGCGATTACCCTAGTCTTAATGTGATCTCAACTAGGGTTAGGTTCCAAGGCAGTGAATGAAGCAAGTCATACATACCTACATAGTCGTAAGCAATCACGATTTGAGGTGAAAAGAAATGATGTGGTGATCGGTGCACGGGCCATATCAAGCCATTCGGTGATGTCGCTGACAGCACAGCCACCAATAGCGGCGAGGACCAACAAGTGGTATGATGATGAGCAGATTCCAGATACTTCTAATGGCAAGTCTGCTGTCAGCTTTCATCCCGCTGTAAACTGTTGGCTGCACAAACGTTGCATTGACTCCCACCATTCGCGGCGTGGTGAGGTTCGCGGGGAGTCCCAAAGCGGCCAATGAAACGGCCCGGATGTCAGACAGCTTCTTGTTCTCCGTGTCCGTGTCACCGTTTTTGACGACGTGTGCTTGCTTTCACGCTTCACTCATCGACATGCAAACAACCCGCCCAAACTAAACCTCGTCTCTAACCCGAAGCCATGTCCGCCGATCAAAGTTCAGACGAAACCCTCTCCAAATGCACCATTCTCCTCGTCACCGGGACAGGCGGCTTCACTCACGCCGGTAATCTCTCTTTCTTTATCGCCCACTCTCTTTTCCATCAGGCTCTAACCCCCTCCTCCCCATACTTCAGCCCCAGTCCTCGAACTCGGCCGCCTGCTCGCCTCCCGCGGGCACACAATCCACTTCGCAACCCACAAAACCCAAGAGAAATGGATCCTCACCAACCCCTCCTACGCCTTCATCTCCCCTGCCCACATCCACCCCATGGGCGACCCTCTAACCCCCGAACAAGAAGAAGCCCACTACCTCGCCCTCCAAAACACCGACATCCGCGTTGATTACAAGTCTTACTTCGCGCCCAAATATACAGTCGACGCCTTCTGGACGTCAGATTACACCCACCTCCTCCGCATCACCAAAGCCATCTCCCCCGACGCGATCGTGACTGATTTCTTTGTCGAGGCAACAAGGGATATGCAAAAACAGTTTGGCATTCCAGTGGCGATGGTCTGGCCGCAGATGCCGTACGGGATGGTATCAGCGGGGCATATCCCCGGGATTCCTGGGTTTCAAGTCGATGCCCTGACTTCGGAAAAGGCAAGCATTTGGCAGAGGATACGCGCGGCACTGAGGCCGTTGAGGGCAATCATGACGGTGGTGCCATATTTGAGGTGGGTCAAGAGGATGAGGAGAGAGGCCGGAGTGAATTACCCCCTGGCCGGGGTGACAGCGGGAAAGCCGGATTATCTGGGTTTGGTGAATAGCTTTTGGGGGTTGGAGACGCCGAAAGATTGCCCGCCGCTTTTGCAGGCTGTTGGGCCGATTTTGTCGGAGGAGTACCCTGGGTTGGATGGGGAGTTGAGGGGGTTCTATGAGCGGGGGAAGAAGAGGAGGGTGGTGTATGTTTGTTTTGGGACGCATATAACGCTGCCGACGGAGCAGGTTGTGATGTTTTTGGGGGCATTGGGGGATTTGTTGGCGGATGGATTGGTAGATGGGGTGATTTGGACGGTCGGAAAGAAACAGAAGCAGCAGTTTCAGCCGTTGCTGAATCAGTGGACTGGGGGAGTCAGGGAGCCAGTGGGGATGCTGCTGGAAAATCAGAGCGAGAGGTGGTATTTCACGCCTTTTGCGCCTCAGAGAGCAATATTGGATCATCCGGACACGATACTCTTTGTCACCCATGGTGGCGGGAGCAGTGTCAATGAGGCGATGTACCATGGAGTGCGTATGTTGTCTCTGGGATTCTTTTTCGACCAGCTTTTGAACGGTCTACGGATTGTCGAAGCAGGTGTCGGGTTGGGCCTCGATAAGGCCACATTCACAAGAGACGAGATCTACGACAAGGGCCGGCAGGTACTGCTTGATGAGGACGGCAGCTTTGCGAGAAATGTTGAGCGGATGAGGCACATTGCCCGAATATCAGCCCGGAAGAAACATTATGCCGCCGACCTGATCGAGGAGATGATGTACGATGCAAAGTTCGGACTGGATCCCAACAGTGGGAGGATGAGATCGATGCATCTTCAGACGGCAGACGTTAGAATGCCGATATGGAAAGCCAAGAACCTGGATCTGTTGCTCCTCGGAGGACTGGCGACTGCCGGGTTTGCCGGTGTAAGCTACTGGCTCTATTCTTGGATCCGTAATCAGTTGTGATCTGAACTTGTTGAAGTCTCGTTGGATATGCCAAGCATTGGCAGACATGTTACTTGGCAACTACCCCCCTTTTTGCCCCTTTTTGCTCTTCACCAGTTGGGTTCAGTGCATACAAACTTGTACCAGAAGAGCTACGTTTATGATAACAGCCGTTTGTTATAACGTATGATGCTCGTGCGAGACGTTCATGGGCGCCACAAGCTGGTGTATTGTCACCAGCTTGTTCAGCTGATCTCACAATCCGAGTCAGGTTCAGGTTAGAACACTTCCTCGTTGTGAATGCAGGCTCTCCCAGCCGAGAACATCTTGATACGCCGCGTCATAGGGCAGCGCTTGGACATCGAGGTTGTGGCTTTTTTCCGCGGATCTCAGGGGTGCTTTCGTAGCATCAGTGGCATCATGATACGCGAGCTTCCCGTTTCGGCTACGATTAACCCCTGCATCCCCGCGTTCACCACCAAAAGCTCCAACATCTGAAACGAAGATAGTCCCGGAATCGTGGACACGGGCAGAATGCCAAGTTTGACGATAATGTTCGCTCTTTTTATCCAGCTGCCCGTCCGTGCATGGGATGATCAAACGGGTTGAATCGTTGAACCTTTCTGTCTTCTTCTCGACAACTGGTTGTCGTTTGGCTTTCACTTTTGGCACCAGTCCAAGATGTTTTTGTTGTGTTGAGCCCTGGCGTTGGCCTATTTTTCTTCATCTTATATTCTTGTAATTTTTGTTGTTTGGAAAATATTGAACGATGCTGGTCATCCGCATTTTCTGGCTTCAGGCCGCGCTGGCGATGGCCCAGTTGCCGACATTGGATGATTTGTTGGGAGGGGACAGTAATGGTGTTGAGGAACCGGCAGGGTCAGAGGGGGGAGGGCTTGTGCCTGGACTTCAGGATTTGATCGATGCGGTCCCGGTGCCGACGGTGGCGGATGATATCGTGGGCGCCCTTCCGGATCCGACAGAGATTTTGGACGGGGTTATCGGGGCACCAGGGACGATAACGCCGGATGAGGAGGCAGTTGCGACTCCAGAACCAACTCCTTCCCCAACGCCTGCGGAGGAAGAATCGCCCGCTGTGGAGGAGACACCCGTCGTTGGGGCTCCGACTCCCGAACCGACGCCTGAAGAATCGACTGCTCCAGTTGTACAGGTGCCTGTGCCCGTCGCGGAGATTCCAGCAGTCGAAGAACCAACACCTGCACCAGCTCCAGCTCCAGCACCAGAGCCGAGCCCAGGACCGGCACCCGTACCAGCGCCGATTGTCATTGCCGACCCTCCCGCCGAGCAAGAAGACACCGAACTTGTGCTCTCGCCAGCCCCAGCGCCCAATGCCCCTCCAGCTCCCTCCCCAGATGCCGACTCTGGCGTCGGCGGTGCAGTCCTCCTCCCGCTACCCTCACTGCCAGCTGATACCACCCCTGCTCCTGCTTCAACCCCCGCCCCAACAACAACCGCCGAGCAACCCGCCAACACCTCCCCCTTCCTCAGCCTCGTCACACCTGCCAACGGCTCCCCCTTCATGTCGGTCTTCACCCCACCCCAACCGACCCAAGTAAACGCCGTAGTCGACGACGACACTACCGACAGCCCCTCTCCCCCAACAACCTCCGACACCACAAACTCCCTGACCAACACCAACGTTTCCCCCGACCTTCCCCTCGATAACACCCCCCTCCCCTCCACCAGCCCCACCCCATCTGAAAGCAGCGGGATCCCCCTCTCCACCAAAATCGGCGTTGCAGCCGGTCTGGGAGGCGGCTCGTTGGTCCTGCTCATCATCATCCTTTACATCATGTGGCACAAGCGGATGGAGAACAACCCGTTCAGGAGACATACACGGTCTGGTAGTGCTGCCAGTGGTGGTAGTAGCAAGCGGGATTTGGAGAGTGCGGCGGGGTTGCCGGTGCAGGACAGGCAGAAGCTGGATTGGGAGAGTGGGCATGATGTTGCTTTTGATTTTGGGTTTGGGAAGCCGACGGTGGAGATCAAGGGGGGGAATAACTGGAAGGAGACCAAGGAGGAGGATAGATTGCCTGCGGAGATGGAGGCTAGGATGGGGGTTGGGGAGGATGGGAGTGCGCAGTTTAGGAGGTGAGTTCTTGGTGTAGGTGGATGCAGGAAGAAGGTGAGGGGGGAGGGTTGGGAATTAAAATGGTTCGGATTGTAGAGATGACGGCGTGTTGTCTTGTTGGAGGGTTGCGCTTGGGATATATCGCTGTTGGTTTTGTTCACGGCCATGTCAGGTGATTTCTGTGCACATTTTTATTTCTTCTGTTATTACTTTAGCAACAAATACATCTTGCCTTTGCATAAAATGTTCCATTATTAATAGACATACACCCTCTTCTGCCTCTCCGCCTCGACATACTCCCTCAGCACGTCCAGAATCTCCAAGACAGTGTCATACTCCCCTTCCTCCCACTTGTTGATGTGCAACCACCGCCTATCCGCCCAAGATTCCACCACCCTCGCCGCCTCCACTAGCATCGCCTCCCTCTTCCTCCTCAGTTTATCCTTTTTATCCTCGGTGATATACCTCGCATCTTGCAACCCAAACAGTTCAACATCAATCTCGTACATCTTTTGCACCAACTTTGTCAACTCCTCCACATCCTCCCCCGTGACTGGCTTCTCCCGCTTATTGTGAGAGTCAGCGGAGTGGCTGAAGATATTGTCCGCCAATTGGTGCTCATCCCCGCCGACATCATAATAATACTTTAGAAACCCAGCGTGGAATGTTTCAGGGGAGACGAAATCCACTGCTGCGGTGTGGGCGCCGAGTTCGACGTCATTGTTTACGTCTTTTGAGCCTGGTGGTGATACTCGTGGGATGAGAAGAGTGCCGTTGTGGTACCATGTCCATGCTGCCCAGGCTGCCACCCAGATGCCGGCTAACGTGCAGATGAGACCGTAGATTAGTTGGTCTAATTGCTGAGGGTTGTTTTCTAAGCGGGAGGAGTCTAGGTCGGGGAGGGTGATGACCAGGCTGTTGGTTGGGATGGTGTCAAATGAGGAGAAGTTGTGAGGGACGGCGAGGAGGTTTGGTGGGAAGTAGGAGAGCCCGAGCTTGGCGGTGGAGTGGTTCATTAGACGGAGCCATGTTTCTGGGCTGGTGATGGGTAATAATGGCAAGGTGTTGCTGTCGTTGTTGTTGGTGATGGGGAAGTCTTTCCAGAATTCCATGCCGGTTAACATTGTCGCGGCGCATGGTTCTTGGTTGGTGTCATGACGCGATGATGATTTGAGGTTGGAAACAATGGAGGTGGGAAGTCAGGTAACAGTCTTTGTCGTGCAATCTTGGGGTATCTCGCGTTTAGGGGTTCAGCCCCAGGAAGGTACCGGTACTTGTGCTATGTTGCCCAGAATTGATAGTCTGCCTTGGGATGAATTGTGGCGGTTACGCTGCAGACTTTTGGGCGCCAAACTAAGCCATCGTGGGGTGTGACAGGTGGTCCTGGCAAATCTTGGCCAATACCGTTTGATTTGGTGTCCAATGGTGGTTCAGCTCATCAAGCCCCCTTTGCGGCGCAGGTCAGAGCCTTGCCAGTGTCCCGGACAGGGGTTAATTGTTGTTCTGACTTCCTTGTCTGCAATAGGGGTCTTGAATGAGGCCGGGTCTCACAGGATAGTTGATAGCCGCTGATATACGGGATTTTGATATAACAGGAGATACCACCTGTTGCTACCTTCTGAGCTCGCCGTTGTAAGGTGGCTAGATAGGTACTTACAGTGATGCTTCACAGGATGGGACATAACCATTGAGATCATTAACATGTTTCAATCTTGATATTGATTACTAGATATACATGTGCTCTAGAACCCCAGACCAGCTGATCCTCCAATAACCTTGAACTGCAAAAAAAAAAAAGAAAAAAAAAAAAAATGAAACCAAAAACTCAAAACCGCAATTCCACAACACCATAAACCACCAAAATCTATCACAAATCCACTCATATCCCGCAACACCGACAACGTGCCCCCTCCAGTCCCAAAACCAGCTGGGTGGTTTCCATGTTATCTTCACCGTGTCATCAGCGGCCCTGTATTTGCGATCATACTTCATTCCAACCAAACCTTTGCCGTTTCCTTCCCATTTCTCTACCTCTGCCCTATTTCGCTTGTTTTTAGCCTGGCGAACGATGTATGCCTACCTTGCTGATCACTTCCGTTAAAGTACTTCAGGTTGCCGTCTTGCTGAGCCTGGGCATTGCATTTTTTTGCTTTGCCTTCTTCGCTGCTTCTTTATATTCGAGTTTTCTCTTTCGCTTCAGTCTCTCTGGGCTGGCTGAGCTGGGGTTGTTGTCGAATGCGAGGGCTCCGTTGAATATCTGGCCTGTTGAGAGGGATTCCGAGCTGGAATTTGTTGCCGAATATGAATACGGCGCCTGTTGAGATGGATGCTGAACTGGGGTTGTTTCCGAATATGAGGGGCTGTGTTGGATAAGGTAGGTATGTTTTTGCGTTCAGTGCTAGTGTATTGGGGCCAGGGACTTACTCTACAAGTCACGCATATGTAATACACATCTAGTACGGGAGCTTTGCACTGGCACTGCTGAGACTCCATTTCAAGGAAACGCCGGGTAAGTAGATGTTATCTTATATAACCGAGGTATGAAGAGTCATGCGGTGTAAGTAGATGGTGTAAGGTAAGGAATGCGCTTGTTGTCTGGTTGCTCACATCGAGGGTTGCTGACATCGACATCGACTACCCCAGCAGTTAAAGCAAGCTGGAATTCGTATATTTATACAGAAACAGTCTCGACGGTAACTACTCGACACCTGGTGATCTTTGGGTCCGCAGAGATGTGTAATAGTTGATGATATTCTTAGATACTTTTACAAGCAGCTCCGGAGAGCAAAAACCTTTCCTTATCCTACACCAATAAGTGGGCCTAAGGGCCGAAGCCTTGGAGCAGCCTGCTTGACCAATCCGCTGGAGTAATACCTCCCACACCACTTAACCTTGTGAGGCAATGAAGACGTCCACGTCTTTTTTCTGGGGTGTACCGGCAGTCGCTTCACAGGATGGGGAAAACCATGTTGCCAAATCTTAAGTCAGAGCCTGACAGTGAAGTAACTTGATGTCACAACTAGTCTTTAGGTGGCACGTGGTTCAAAGAAAGCAAAACGACTGAAAGAATTGGCGCAATGCTGGATTTCCCGCAGTCTGCCTCTCGTCAGGCGTACAGTGTGGTGTAAACGAAGATGTCGATACATACCTGAGTTTCTGAAGTGTACTGAAAAAGGCCACTTCATCATTACCTAGACAAGCAGAAGAGGTGAATGTCCCGAGTCTGCCTATTACCCAGTTGTTTGCTGTACGGTTCTGGGACTCCCCCAGCTTGTCATTCCAAGTAAGTGCCGCCCACCTTGACACTTTCGTCACACACGCACCGTACCTATGCTAACCTTTCTTGATTCGATTTAGTCTTTCCAAAACCCATAACGCAGATTGAGACTGATCCACGCTTCACAATGGGCCAGCACCCGTACAAGCCACACATTACCGGCAATGCGGAATACGCAGCTGAAAGATAAAACGGAAAGCCAGAAGCTAATTAAAAGAATTTTAGAAGCCACCAATTCCCCATGATCTTTTGGATAGTATTATTTTGCGTAATAACTACGAATTCATTCCTTAAGAAATGAAAAATGACTAGTTTAAACACTCCCGTTCTGGTCAGTCCAGCTGTTGTTTTTACACTCCATGTCTGCAACCCCATCCTTTGCCTCTCAGCTTCCCCTTTACTGCAATTCCGACCCATCGCTCTTATATCGGTTAATCAGTCATATGTATCTCCAGAGAGAATTTACTTAAGTATTTCAGGTTGCCGCCGTGTTGAGCTCAGTAGCTCAGGGCATTTCCAATTCGCCTTTTTCGTTTCCTCCCTTCAGCCTCTCGCATCACTTAATTGAACTCTTCTCGGTTTTTTGCCTTCCCTTCTTCTTTCTTGGCTTGGGCTACCTCCATGTGCCTCCTTTTCTGCATATCCCTAGCTTCATCCCACTGTCTCTTCTCTTCGGGTGTTGGAGCCTCGTATTAAGCCTCCTTGAGCTCGTTTCACGGCACAATCATATGACAGGAGTCAGGTAGGTGTACATATCCATATACCTCTTGTAGCAAGGGGTGTAAAGGGTGATACTTAACCACGCCGCCAACATTGGCTGCTGCGCACGCGCTACAGGACGACCCCAGACGGTTCGTCTTCACTTCACACCTTTCGGCAGAACAATAGTTCTTGTTCTCGTCCTTCAGACAAATACACACCAAACCCGCTTCTCCTCGCTTTTTCCGTCGTTTCGCATCTCTTATTCCATTATGCTTAGCCGTGTTTCTTTTCCTTACGTATTCCTATAGTACATCACAAGCAATTAGCTTGTTATTTCTGACAACTAAATCAGCGAGACATACATTTTCATGGCAGCGATGACAGGCCCAGTCGGATCTTTCTGCGCCCGTACAACCTTTTGGGAATGGGACGGCAACAAGCAGGCATGTGCGCGTGTACTCCTCTTGCCTACATATGCAAGGGTGGGGCCCGTAAGTCTTTTGTTCCTCGGCGACGGCTTGGCCTGTAAACGCCGTGTGAGCTGCGCCGGTGGTGGGGCCCAGTACGTGTTCGTTGTGCGCACTGATTGGGATGTTGGGTGCGGAGCTTGGAGTGGCGAGCCCTGCCCGTGTCTAACTTCATGATCATATCCATAGGGAGCTGGGGCGAGCGCCTGTAGCGGGTTTTGTTGTGGTGGTTGCGAATATGTAGACGGGGCTTGATGTAATAATCCCTGTTCGTATCTGAATTCATGACCATATTCATAGGGAGTCGGGGCGAGTGCCCCGGGCGGGTTTTGTGGTGCTGGTTGTGAATATGTAGATAGTCGGTAACTGTTGGAGGGGGGATACTGGGGGCTGGGGTCCCGTACCCTTTGTAGGAGGAAGCCGAAGACCAGGTTGGACTTGCTGGTGGCGGTGGGTTTTGGACAGCTCTGTTTGTGTCTGTTCGCAGCTCATTCTATACTCGAGTAAGATGGTGTTTACACTGAGGGCTAATGTACTGAAGACTTACACCGCAACGGACACATTTGCCGCTCGGGAGCAGTATGGAAAGTCTGCATTAACATGGCATTACAAAGGAAGTCAACCGTGATAGGAAATGTAAGGCGGTTTAAATAGTGAAGGGGGGTAGTTTGTTGCTGCCTTGTTTTATCGAGTCGATTGTTCGAAATGTTAGTATCAAATACCACGACGACAGAGAGGTAGAAAAGCCGGGTATTTATGCGGAAGAGATATTAATGATAGCTCCTCGACGGCTTGCGGTTTTTACCCACCAGACACAGACTTGTGAGGGTTTTTTCACCTCGGACGACGTTCAGGAAAGGCAATGATAGCGTGTTGGTAAAAATTGATCGTTGGCAGGCCTAGTTGAACACACTGTAACAATTCGATTATTTCAACAGGTGATGGGAAGAAAGCTAATTGAAAGATGTTCCCCTTGTGACAAAGAGGCCGGACTCGTGAACAGTTTATCCAGTGCCGTATGTGACATAAGGGATACTCGGGATGACAGAGTTCAAAGTCTAGGTTTGTGAAAGGGATGTAGGTATATGGTACCCTGAGAGTCAACTCTTTCACACGTAAACCCTCCTGTTCCTACTGCTCTCTGCAGTGTCGTAGATGGGCCTACGTCCCTGCCCAGGCTGCCTGGAGCTTGTCGACTCCTGATTCGGGTCCGATCCCGCTACTGATGCTGAATCCTTATCTGGTACGACGGGCAGGTGCTGCTCTCTCTGGCTACCAGCGTTTCCCAAAATGAACTGCCCATTACGATCTGTGGCGGTCTCCGCGATGGGGATTCTTCCCGGTTGGCCAGCATACAGTTGAAAAGCCGCAATTTCTTCGCGGACTGTAACGACCAACTCCAATTCCACTTGCCGATATTGTGTTTTGGTGTCTTCGTCGGTGTCCCGGCGGATGACTTTGGCTTTATCGGCAGTGGAAAGGGTGGCCAAGTCGTAGTTGAGTTGGACCTTCTGAAGGTTTTGGATGTCTAGGAATGGGCGTCAGTACGTGCCGAGATGAACAACACTGAGCATTTGCTTACCCTCAACCTTGTCACCCTGCTTGGAATCATGGGAGATGACGACGGTGCAAGAACCTTTCAGCACCTGGTCATTCAGCTTAAGAATCTTCCTCACAAGCTTCACACTTTTGCTGATGCCATCCGGCTGTGTAATCATATCTCCCTTTGCGGCAATCCACTTGAGGTGGTCTTTGGCGCGCATGCTTTGGCCAATGGCATCCGTGTAGGCCTGCTTCTCGTCGTTCTCGTACTCGTGAAACTGTTGGGAGATAAGGACTCCTATGTGGTATGGGCATTCGGCACACGCTGGTGGGACTTCGCAGTTCATCCCGAGCCCCAGGATTGCTGCGCCGATGACAACGTCTGTCCAACTGCTTTTGTCGCTGAAGTGCTGTTAGCCAGAGACACCGAGATCTACGGGAGACGGTCAAGACCTACCCCTCTTGCCCTCGGAACACTGGTAATCGGTACTGGTGCCCAATCTCCGACTCAACCTTTTTGAAAAGATATTCACTTCTTGAAAGACCCCCAGACAGGAATACGGCTGATACACGAAGATTCTTGACTTCGAGCTGCGTGATCTGCTGTCTGATGAGGTTCACGGTGCCGTCGACGGTTTCATGGAACATGTGCTCCATGTCCTCACTATCTTCCTATTAGTATTTTGACCTTGTCATGATGGATGTTGGGAGACCATACGGCAAAATCTGCAGATTTCCATTCGAGATCCCTCTCTCAGGATTGTCCGGTATGTCAAGGTCGCCAGGAAGTAACACTCGGAACTCCTCATCCTCAGTACCAACACCTGCAAACTTGTGTTTGGCAAACT
This sequence comes from Podospora pseudocomata, assembly GCF_035222375.1. Taxonomy (NCBI): domain Eukaryota; kingdom Fungi; phylum Ascomycota; class Sordariomycetes; order Sordariales; family Podosporaceae; genus Podospora; species Podospora pseudocomata. Next base: position 3,258,099 of record NC_085890.1, on the reverse strand, counting down.
GGAAGCTCTCGAGCATTGCTTGTTGCCGTCTTGAAAAGAGCACATGTGGTCCGCTGCCAAAGCTGGACTCAGCATCTTCAACTACTTTGCGGTAGTCATCCGGGGTAAGGCGGCGGGGCAGAAAGCGTTTAATGAAATAGTCATCTATCCGTGTCGCACCGCAACGTCCGCCTGTCTCATCGTTAGCATCAGAACATCTGCAGCAAAAGAGAAAGCTTACTGGACATCTCAGTCACCAAACTGACTTGGAAAGAGGGCGTGTCTTGGTCCACGCGGTAGGATACAAGGTCGACTGTCCCGCCTCCGGCATCAACAACCACGAAGCATGCTCCCTGTGAGATGACGCGTCAGTATTGGCTTTTGGCAAAACAGAAAACACGGGTGTTCATACCCGTCTGAGATGACGTTTATGCGCGCTTGTAGATGTCTTCATGATGTACTGGGCACATGCTTCCGATTCCGTGGTAAGTCTGACCTTCCCCGGGTTTGACTCGAATTCAGGAAAGATTCTCTTGAAGGCAGTGTTCACCGCTCTGAAGGTGGTGTTCATTGCGCGCGGGTGCCATATCTGGTTGTCTTGTCAGCTTATCACAATTTGACGCAAATGTCCGCCAGCATCTCTTACTGCTGGGTGCGTAATGATGAGCTCGATGGGAAAGTCGCCAATGACCCTTCGATCTCTCTGAACAGTCTCGATATCCTGACGAACGCACTGAGCAACTTCAGTTAGATAGTCGGCAACCACGTCTTCGGTCGACTTGATCAAATGGAGCGGGATCCCCTGCACAAGCGAGGACGCATGTTGTCTGTGTGACACGGGGCCACGCGTCGCCTCCAGGGTTCTCTTGAGCCGGGACAGTGCTTCGAGACGAGTGGGTGGCTCCATCTCCAACTTGGTCCATTGTAGAATGTGAGAATCAGCATCTCCAATTACCCCGTAACCCCACCGCCGGCCGGATGTTCCTGAATAACTGATGATGGAAGGAACTTTGGGGCCGATGACCTGGGATGTCTCCGGGCGATGAATAGCGCCCCATCGTTTCACAATGTTGAGCTCATTGAGCTGAGAAGGGCGGGTCCTGTGGGTGAGAATCCATCCCACTCCTAAAAGGGGTCAGTCTCCGAAGTTCATACGGATATGCCCCGCAGTGCGGACCAAGAAGACTGACCGGTGTAGGTGGTGCCATAGTCGACACAGATCAAGAACCTCTGACCACTTGTTGAAGACATGATCGAGGGCCTCTTGGCGTAAAAAGGTGCTGCCCAGTGTAGGGCGGGATGATGAATGTGCAAAGAAACTTCGGCTCTTGAGTGCGACTGTCACTCAGGCAGCACGCCAGCTGAGGTTTGACATGGTGTTCGAGCCCCCAAATGGTCAGGTGGTAGGCAGTGCCAGTGGCTTGCATGGCGGCAGCCTACTTGTCAGCGCTAATTCTAATTTGACTGGGAGTGCGCCTTTCCAGTTCATTGGCGACAAGCGACTGTCCCCCGCGCGTAACTGAGCCTGATCAATCAGTCTGAACATTGCACAACTGTTTCGAGAACAATTTGGAATTGTTGGGCTCTCTGTGTGGTGTTGTCAAACCGATCATGGAACTTGCCGACTTGCACTTACACACATGAAATGGGTCCACCCAACACCAACCCAGGTCTATCAGGATTGGGGGGTTTCTTGCACTGGCCGAAACAAAACGACTTCCATTTCCTTGTGATATCACATATATCCCAGTTTCCACTTCAGGACACCAACGCCGTGTGGGGTGTTGCCCTGCAGTTCACTGTCGAGCGGCATTCCTAGGTGTATCTTGCCCGCAAAAGCCCTCCATGGCAGTGAGATCTCAACTTCAACTACCAGAAAATATGCTTTTCGGGGATCTAGAATTCAGCGAGAAGCTCCTCACCTACTGATAAGAACGAATAACATGCTGCTTATTCCTGCGCACGTTCAACGGCCCCCCACCTCCGGTGTCACCAGAAGCGGGCCTCGCCGCGAATTCGACAGGAGGGCCGCCGCTCAACATGCTGAAGCCGGCAGGAGTTTCCAAGCCGCCGTCGTCCTGCCAGAATCTTTACCACCGGCTTGTGGGATCGCGCGGCGCCGGAATACAACCTTCCGTTTCGGCCAGTTACTGTCACCACCCTGGCTCCCATCTTCCAAGCTTGTTCTTTTACCCGGTTCGAAAAATGGCAGTTGAGCTCGGGATGTGGGAGGTTCTATGCAAGCCGATGCCCCGCGTCGCTCCACTGGATTGCGCGTCCACTTTACTGTGTAGAACCCCTGAATCCACAACATACCAAGACATTTTGATTGAGGATGCTCTATACACCTTGAGGGCCCGGCAATGCTTGGTTACCCTTCGCATCTGATAGGTCGAAGATGGCTTCACCATACCAGAAACTGCTGCGTCATTGCAGTCGGTTGCTCGGTTAGCGGCTATATGCCCCTTTCGCTTCAACTTCATGCGACTTGGCTTCCAGTTCGGGCAGGGAAGTGTCGCGTAGATTATGTAGCAAGATAGACGATATGCCTGGCGGGAAGGCTAACGGCAAGGAGGACGGGTATGAGTTGAACATGTATAAGTATATCAGCCAAGAGAAGCCTTCTTGCTCTTGTTCCGCTCACCTCAGACTCAGAGATCAACTTACTTTGGGTTTGTCCACTCATCTATCTCAACCATGCATTTCACCAAAGCCGCCGCCACTGGCCTTGCTGTCCTGGTAGGACTAGCCAGCGCCCATCCAGGCCACGATGTCGCCCAGGAGGCTGCCGAACGACGGGAGTTCCTCGCCAACGCTAAGCGGACTGATCTGAGCCACTGTGCTGAGAAGCTCCGCGCCCGCGGCATCGAGGCCAAGAACATCGCCAGACGTAAGGCTCAGGTCGAAGAGGCTCGTCGCAAGAGAAACATTAAGAAGCGTGATATCGGCGATGTCTTGGCCAAGAGCCACAACAAGACCTCCCTTGGCTACACCCCCAACACCGATAGCGCAACCCTCTTTGCGGGCATCAACTCCTGCATTCTGAGCCCCGAGGTCACCCAGGGCCCATACTGTGAGTGATGGTGACTATCCGTGATGAAAGAGTCATCTCAGCTGACATGAACAACAATAGACGTTGCCGGCGAATACGTGCGTGAAAACCTCATTGAGGACCAGGAAGGCGTTGAGCTCCTTGTCGACTACCAAGTAATCGACGTCGACACATGCGACCCTGTTCCCAATGTTTACCTCGAGGCGTGGGCTTGCAACGCCACTGGTGTGTATGGCGGTGTCATTGCCGGCGGCAACGGCAACACCGCTGATGCCTCCAACATCCACAACACCTGGCTTCGTGGCATCCAGCCCACCGATGAGGATGGAGTTGCCCGCTTCCAGACCATCTTCCCCGGCCACTACACCGGACGTACTGCCCATATCCACATCATGGTTCACACCAACGCCACCCTCCAGCCCAACCAGACCCTAGGTCATGACAACTATGCTAGCCACATTGGCCAGGCTTACTTCGACCAGGATCTCATCACCGCTGTTGAGCAGACGGCCCCGTACAACACCAACCGTCAGCCCTTGACCACCAATGCTCAGGACTTCCTTCTCGCCCAGGGCTCGGCTGGCGCAGTTGACCCGGTGATGGAGTACACTCTTCTCGGCGACTCGGTCGAGGATGGTCTCTTCGCTTGGCTGTCGTTCGGTATCGACACCTCTGTCAGCAACAAGATTAATCCTGCTGTCTACCTTGGAGAGGAAGGTGGCGTTGCCAACCCCAACCCTGGTTTCGGTGGTCCTGGCGGTCCCGGTGGTCCTCCAGGTGGCTGGACTCCCCCTCCTGGATGGACTCCCCCTCCCGGATTCCCCCTTGAGGAGAACGAGGAAGTTGAGGCTTAGTGAGCCATAGGCACTGGGACGAGTTGGGGATGTACTCAACTGGGATTATCGCGGTTAGCAAGAAGCCTTCATGGGTGGATAGTTTGGATCGTGTACATAGCTTGCAGGTTGGAGGGGGAATCGAACAGAAATGTAGCAAAAGAGAAGAATGCGATTTGAAAATTATGTATTCGGGAAAACTGAACGTCTTGCTCGAGATGCAATGTGCACCCGAGTTGAATGATCACGGGATGGCGGGAGGATTTTACTGGGCAGCAAAACCCCCGCCAAAACCAGGTAGGTAGCGCTTGCAGGTGCCGCTCAGGTTGCGCAGCATGGGGGGCGCCTCTCTGCACTCCACCAACGTGACCTTCCAGACAGCGCTTCCGCCTTCCAGACAGCGCTTCCGCCTTCCACTGTTAGCTGAGGTGCCCCAGACAACTACAAAGCAAATGCAACAACCTGGAATCACCTCACCAAAACATCAAAATGTGCTTTGGGACTCGAGAAAAAAACCATTCGGAGGGACCTCGACGACACCATGGTCCCACATACCAAGAATCATTTCCCCAATCTCAGCCGCCGCCTCAGGGTTATTTTGCGCCCGGGGATCCTGGCCATGATCGTGCTCGTCAGATACCTGTCGATGACACCAAGGAAAAGATCTCCAGGTTCATGACAAAACACAACATACCCCAGCAGGAAGGTCTCGACAATCTCACAAATGTTCTCCAATGGGTCAACAACACTCTGCTCGTCAAGGACAACGAGATCGCAGTCATTAAGCGGTCCGCCCGTGAAGATGTGGACCGCATTACAAGGGAACGGTACACAGTATCACAGGAGCGAGATCGCTACAGAGCACTCTACGAGCGGGATAACGCTGCTCTGGCAGAGTGCGAGGAGGCTCTGTATCAGGCCAAGACCGAGAACCAGCGCCTTCACCAAACAATCGCCGACATGAAATGGACGCACAATGAAACATTGGCCAAGAACGAAAAGAGGTACCAAACAAGTATGGAAGAGCAGGATACGAAACATGAGGATGCTGTCAAGAAATTGCGGATAGAGATTGACGATCTGAAGGAGAGAATCGGCGAGTACACCTCACAGGATGACGCCGTCATTTCTGACGAGGCTTTCCGGACCTCGTTGCTGTCGTTGTCGCAACAGCTGTTGAAGATTGTGGACCACATTCCCAAGCCGATGCAACAGCAACAAGACACAAGGGGATGGTCCAGGTTTATTCGGAGCGTGTGCTGGACTCACTTGTTGCACGGGTTCTATCAGTATCCATTGGGATTTGGCATCTTTGGCGTTGAAGGAGAAGCGCATGCTATCCTTGCACACTTTTCTGAGGCGATCAGAGTACAGGCTGCTGATGGTGGGTTCTATGGTGGCCGATATCAGTATGGAATGAAGCTGATGAATTTACAGACCCTGATGATTCTACTTTAACAAACCAACAAAAGGCCAAAATGAATGAGGGACGAGGATTCCTGTTTGAACGCATTCTGGAAGACTTCCGCCGGAACAACAGCACCGATGAGAAGGCATTTACAACATATTTTCGACAAAACATAGAGCGAGTCACCGAGGACCTGGTGCGGGCTCTTCAGCAATGGAGTGGCCAAGCATTGGATTCACAAGTCAACAAACGTATCTGGACCGTGGTACGTGATGCAGGCGTGTTAGCACTTCAAATGGGGTCACAGCGGTCCCGTGTAATGCTGGTGGCATGTTCACGTGGTGACATCGTTCAGCTGAAGCACATCTTTGAAGACGAGACAGGTCACTCCGAGGAAGTCAAGGTCATTGTAGACATGATGACGCAGCCAGGTTTGATGAGGATTGGTAACGGGAAGGAAGACTTGACTCGTGAGCAGGTCATCTCGAAGGGGAAGGTTATTCCATTGAAGACCCGTGATTGAGCAGTTACACGAGAAACATTGAGCACGCCCCTCAATTGCGCTTGCCCCAGATTATTGAGACTCATTTCTGAAGTTTTTCGGCGCCTTGGCCGTGTTTCGCCAGGATCAGGTTTTCGCGCCCATGATCCCAGCGGCTGAAAACTATCTCCGTGTGGCTGCGTTGTTGGCGCCCGCCAGTGCCTGCAAGGCGCTCTTTCTGGTCAAGGGGGCCCTCTTACGTTGCATAAGGCTCTGTCTGGTCTTGGCTTGTACCAGTACATCAAAGACAGCAATATTCAGGGGCCCAGGTATATTGGGGTGGTGTTGCACAGCAAAGCCTGACGTGGGGTTGACTCAGACTTGTGTCACCAAAGGTCCTCGTTCTTCGCGTGGTGTTGGGATGCCTTTGGCTTCAAAACACCACAAACCATACCATTCACCACGCTTCGACACAACCACGGGATGTCACAACCATTGCAAAATGTCACACTTTCCTCAATATCACCACAGCCGCTCCCGGCAGGACTTCCACTACATGTCGCCGTTTTCGACACTGTCTGGTTCTTGGCCAGTGTGACCTTCACGTGGTTGCTCTATCGTTTGCTTCCCACATTTCAACTGCCTCATCTCGGGAAAAGAGAATGGAAACCTGCGTGGCCCGAGTTCAAGCCTGTTGCGCTTGGGGCAATGCTATTAACACTGTAAGTTGAACCGCGCCGACATGAGTCATTATGTTGGCTGACTGTTGCTGTGAAGGTGGTATTTCTTGACCATGATCGATCGCTGGATGCGCCAGAGCGGGAACAGCCAAGTCAAGTATGAGTATGTCACTGCTCGCCCCATCTATGACGTGTTGCATGTTACGTCGACTTTGCTGCTCCTGTGGGGTACATACAATGTGTTGTGGAAACGTTTTGGGGACAGGAAGCCTGACTCGTCAAGGCAAAGAGTCTGGTGGTTTGTTTCAAAGAGTGTTTTCTTTGTAATCAGCCTGGTGTCCGTCTTGTATCTTGTGTTTTATTTCGCATTTTCTTTGGTCTGGGTGAAGTATGAAAGCTTGGTACCGGTGGTGCATTTTGCGGCAAGAGGGTCTTCATTTGAGATTGCAACCGTTGTTCTTGTATGGGTTGCGAGCATGGCCATGTTGGGGGTTTATCGGTTCTTTGGTTCGTGGGGGCATGAGAAACACTCTGCTGTATGTCATCTCAATTCCAATTGAAGGCATTTGCTAACATTACCCTACAGGAAAGGTGGTATTTGTGGGGGGCACTCGCCATGTTCTTTGCCCGGTCCCTGGCTGAGGTGGCAGTGGTGCTGAAAGCACAGACCGAGAAACCACCCCAGCTGTGTCTCGAGAATCACATTGGCTCAGGGGACACGGTCTGCGTTCCTTCTTTTGGTACTCCGCAATACATCCCACCCTCGACTGCAGAGAGCAACATGGCCGCCATTGACATTCCATACGGCCTGTTCAGCATTTTGTTTCTCGTCGCGATGTGGCTCACTGCGCGGGAGACAACTGGTGGCTATGACCAAGAGGGGAATCAGCAGCAATTGGTAATGTCAGACATTAGGTCTGCCGTCTTGCAAAAGCTTCAAGAGCGGACAAACCAGAGAAGAAAGAAATCCCCACCATTTCGGGAGATCATGGATGAGATCGAAGAAGACCTCGACAAGTCTCTGGAGTCCGGCCCGCTGGCAAGGTCTTTGGCCACGGTTAGCCCACAGTACAAACGACAAGCGGCCCTTGCTTGCATACGAGAGCTACGAGACAAGTATGAGGGTGCCAAGCCCCGTTACGGAACCGAAGACCCTCCCGGTCACCGTCTCGCGTACAACTCACAGCTACCGAGTCTTGGTCCGAGCTCCGCCACCTTGACTCCCGGCGCCGGCGGACTCGGATCCGTTCGTGGACATGACGACGAGGTGTCGGTTCATGGTTCCTCTGTCTGGGCAGAGGCATCAATCAGGACACCCCCGGAAACACAACGACCCCGCTACCATCCTGCTCCCTCGTCATATTCGGTCCAAGAGCTAGAGGTACCCAACCAGCCTCTCTCCCACCAATCCTCCCAAATCGATATGGTTCCCGCCGAGACAACACCGTATTACCCCTCCCCGCCTATGCCGGCACAAGCTCAGCAACGTCCCCTGGGGCGAGCAGCATCAATGGGCAGACTTGATCCTATCCCACCACCGGGCTTTACCTCGCCGGAGTTGTGGAGTCATGGAGCAGGATATGATGCTTACAACCCTGTACATTCCATGTCTCAGGACGCGATCCCGCCTGTTCCTGTGGTTCCAGGTCAGTTTCCTGCTGCGAACGTACCTGGTATACCGCTTGCGGCTGCCTCTCAAGGGTATAGAGCGGCTGCTATGCCACGACCGGCGGCGCTGAGATCTCAAGCTGCAAGGGGAGTTGCACCTGGGCCCTCGATGGTGCAGCAAATGCCGAGGCCGATGGATATGGGTGGGGGGAGATCGGTGAGTGATCCGGTTGTGTTGACGCCGTTTTTGGCGAGGGCGGAGGTTGCGGGTGTGTCTGGGGGGCCACCACCGGTTGCGGATGGGAGAAGAGGTGGGAATGTGATGGGGACTAATTGGATGCGGGATGAGGAGCGAGCTAGAGGTAGAGTGGATGATGATGGGTTGGGGAGGTATTATTCAGCTAGTGGGGGTAGACAGTGATATGGTGTGTTGGTGGTGCACCATGGGCCGGATCCAGCTGGGGCAAACAATGCTTTTCCCCTTACTGCAAATCGAGGCTTTTCATCATCTCCTAAATCTGGACTTTGCCCTTCTTTCATGGACCTCATCTTTGGATTTGTCATACACAGTAGTTGGCAGCTCGCGAACCACGGCGATGTAACCCAATACCTTGGTATTGGAAGACTTCCGGTGGTAGGATACGCCTTTCCCAAACCAGCCAATGCTCGTTGTAGCCGAGGCTAGTGTAAACCCTGGGGACGGCCCGTAGAGCACCGTGCCGCTCAATGCTCAGGGGCATACACTATCAAGTGGCCAAGCCTTTCCCCATGTAGACAATGCTCAAAGTATCAATGTGTGAGGAATAGTGGCAGCCAAAGGCCTAGAATTCGATGTTGACGACGACGATGTCTGGAGCATGATGCCCCAGGCAAAATAGGAACGGGAGTCAGTTTATCAATTCTTCATAAATACAACGGGATCCTCAGTCGTTTACAATGATTCTCCCTCACCTGCACTCATCCCCCTTCCTCACCCTTATTCGGCGTCTCGTTCGGCCTGGGTGCTGCTATCTAGTACACCATGGTCAAAGCCTCTTTTCTGGCGACAGCCATCGCCGTTATTATTTCCGGATGCACTGTGTCTGCTCGAGGTGTAATAGTTCCCAGGGCCTACTGCACCAACGGCAAGCAAGTGGTTGAGGGAAACACCTGTGAGATCATTGCGGACCGTCGTTGCACCATCAGTGTTGCAAGACTCCAGCAACTGAATCCACAACTCGACTGCTCCAACCTGCGCGTCGGCCAGCATTTCTGCTGCAACGAGGGCGCAGTTAGGAGGGACCCGGAATGCACTAACTACAAGACCGTCGTCGCCGGAAACACTTGCGCCAGCATCGCCGACAAACGTTGTACCATATCAGAGTCCAGGTTCCGTCAACTGAATCCGCACCTCGACTGTTCCAACCTGCAGGTCGGAACCGGCTTTTGTTGCAGCGAGGGTTCCTTGCCGTTGCCTGACTGCACCAATGTCAAGACGGTTGTCGAGGGCAATACTTGTGCCATTATTGCTGATCGTCGCTGTACGATCAGCCTTGGAAACTTTGTGAACTACAACCCTGTGAGTTACTTTTCCCTTCATGTACTGTCTCGTGTAGCAGAAACTGACCTGTGTGTGATCAGCATATCGACTGCTCCAGGCTTGAGGTGGGCGAAAAGGTCTGCTGCATGGAGGGGAAGCTCCCTGAAGGCCCCTCCCCCAACGCCGATGGCACTTGTCAAGACAGGCAGGTTGTGGGTGAGTAAAAATGTTCTTTGTGTGTTGTTAGCCATTGCTAATAAGACGGTCAGCGGGCGACTCCTGTTCAACGCTCTATCAAAAGTGCAACATCACCCCTTCGCTTCTGACCCAGTATAACACAGCAACCAACTTCTGTTCCAATCTCAAAGTCAATCAGTGGATTTGCTGCTCATCTGGCACTCTCAAGGACAGGCGGCCCAAGCCGAACGCTGATGGGTCGTGTGCCACGTACACAGTCAAAGCGGGCGACTCATGCAGCGTGATCGAGGCTGCCAATGGGCTAGTTGATGGCGATCTAGACACGTTCAACAAGAGGAAGACTTGGGGGTGGGCTGGGTGCAGCAAGCTTTGGCCCGACTCCAAGATCTGCCTCAGCTCAGGGACCCCCCCAATGCCCCTTCCCATCGCCAATGCGGTATGTGGGCCACAGAAACCTGGGACAGTCGCTCCTCCCGCAGGCACCAACATCAGCACCCTCAATCCGTGTCCGCTCAACACGTGCTGCAACATCTGGGGTCAGTGTGGCACCACTAAAGACTTCTGCGAAGTGACGGGCGATGGGACTCCGGGAACGGGAACATGCATCAGCAACTGTGGCATGACCATTGTCAACAACAATGCGCCGCCGGCAGAGTACAAGAAGATTGGCTACTTCGAAGCCTGGAGCACCGACCGCGACTGCTTGTGGATGGACGCTACCTCTATTGACGAGACTCAGTTCACACACATCCATTTTGCCTTTGCCGACGTCACACCTGACTTTCGAGTTGATGTCAGCAAGGTCCAGGCTCAGTTCAACAAGTTCAAGGCACTCAAGAGGTCCAAGAGGATTATCGCGTTTGGTGGTTGGGCTGCGTCGACGAGTCCCACCACATTCCAGATCTTCCGTGCTGGTGGTGAGTAGCATCCTGACGCCTTGCTTGTATCCCATCCGACACACATAACTGACTCGGTTCTACCTAGTGAACTCCGCCAATCGCGCCACTCTTGCCAACAACATTGCCAACTTCGTCAAAGAACATGGACTCGACGGCGCCGACATTGATTGGGAGTATCCTGCTGCCCCGGATCTTCCCGACATTCCTCCTGCGGACCCCATCGACGGCCCCAACTACCTCGCCTTCTTACGGCTGCTGAGGGCTGGACTTCCCACCGGGAAGTCCCTCGCCATTGCAGCGCCGGCCAGCTACTGGTATCTCAAGGGCTTCCCAATCAGGGAAATGGGCAGCGTTCTCGACTACATTGTTTACATGACGTACGATCTTCACGGCCAGTGGGACGCTGGGTCTAGGTGGTCTCAGGATGGCTGTCCAAGCGGCATGTGCCTTCGGTCCCATGTCAACATGACAGAGACATACAATGCCCTGGTCATGGTCACCAAGGCCGGGGTGCCTGCCAACAAGATCATCGTCGGCGTCAGCAGTTATGGCCGCTCTTTCAAGATGAAAGACCCGAACTGCCGAGGGCCCATGTGTGAGTATACCGGCACAGCAAGTGTTTCCCACGCCACGCCAGGCCCTTGTACTGGAGTCCAGGGCTATATTTCCAATGCCGAGATCCAGGAGTACAAAAACGTGAATGATATCAACGTGGCAACACACTACGACCAAGCCACACGTTCCAACATCGCCATCATCAATGGAACTTGGATAGCCTACATGGACACGGCAGAGAAGAATGCTCGGTCCAACATGTACAGGGGCTGGAACTTTGGTGGGACAAGTGATTGGGCCATCGACCTCGACACCTTTACTGAGCTCGAGCGCAAGGTCAGCGGGTCGGTCCTTACCAGCAGGTTCACAAGAAAAGGCGCTACCGGGGGCACTACGCGCTGGTATGATCTGTCATGCAGTATCCCTGCAGTGGACACGGCAGACATGGACAGAAAGCAGCGATGGGAAGGGTTGATGGCAGATGAGGCGTGGGCTGACGCTATAAAGGCCTATCTAGCACGCACGATGGACGTCGGAAGCTTTTCGTCGTGGATTGTTGGCAAGTTCTTCCGTGGACGCCAAGATGTTCACTGTGGGACATTGTTGCCGGCAAGCAACTGTCTGAGCCCACAGGAAAACTGCTACGACAAGGACAACAAACCGCCTATACTGACGACTGACCCTCCCGAAAGGACTGGTCCAGCAGGAAAGTTCATCATGAACTCCTTTGTTACTCTGGAACAGGTATGTTTCTCTTCGTCTCACTGCCTTGACTTCGTCTAACACTGGTTGATCTGCGAAGCTTTTTGTGAACTACTACGACGCCCTTAGAGAAGCGCAACAAGATGTCGACCTATTCATCCCGGTGATGGAAGATTATTTCATGAAGGAATTTGACGATACCTTTGCGAAACAGATGGGCTATAACATCCTTGCTGCGGTATGACTGCAACCTATATCTGCTTGGTGATTTGTCGGCTGATGTTTCTTGCACAGATTACCAGTCTTGTGACAGGTCCATTGGTTGGGCACGGTATGTTCCCCCCCCCCCGGTGGGCCTCACATACTGCTTGGATGATGCTCTCCATTATGGTTTGCCCCTTGTCCTGTTCTAACTCCAACAAAGCTACCAGATAGCTAACATGTGCCCCTGTATTAGTGCTGAGGAACTCCGCTGCAACGGAGGTAGTAGATCAGGCGGTTTTGGCAACGGTAATGACTTTCAAGGACAAGAACACTGGGTAAGTTCAGACGTGCTCTCCTCCTTTTCTATCAGTGAGTACACATAATGACTCGATACCGCAGAGATATCGAGGACGATCTTAGCAAGGCATCCACGTTGGCAATGGCCTTGAACGCTACCATGACTCACTGGGAGAGGTCGGTTACCGGGTTCTCAGCCAAGCTGTTTGCTGGTCCGGATAAGGATGGCCACTTGACCCCACTTCTCGCCAACTTCCTGGCCGAGGGCAAGCTGATAGGTGGTGGTGTGCCGAAGGAACAGCCTCGACCCGACATCCTTCGGGTAGCCGACATGAAGGACATGATCAGGAGGGCACTTTTCACTTTCATGATTCCTGTGGCGTGGAACAACAATGACGATGCGAACGTGGCTGTTTTGGAGACGGGAAATGCCTGTAGGACCTATGGCAATCTCTGGCAGCGCTATGTCCGGGAAGAAGATGCCAAGAAGGCTGAGTTCTGTTTTGAAAACAAACAGTACCTGCTACTGGCAGCTATGGGGCCCTACCAGAATTGTTACCCATTTGGGACTGGCGGTGGGCAGTCCTGCGACCATGCGTTTTGGAGCCTGCCTCCCGGGTTTGACAAATTGGGCGAATTTAATAATATCAGTGCCACGGATATTATGGAGGGGTAAGTTTTTGTTTTGATGATTTTATCGGCTGGTGAACCATAAGCTAACTGCAGAACCTCTTTTTGCTTGATGTATAGAGCATTGAGAACTTGGAGGAGGAACGGTGGGCAGAACGGATACGAGTTTGATCCCGACAATCTCGCTATGAAGGACTACTATGATCCGGTGGATCCGATGAGGAACAAGATCATCGACATGGGACTGATTCAGTTTCCTGTTTGCACGCTTGATCAAGCTAATTTGAGGTGGGGGCACCCGGGTCCGAAGGGAGACTTTTATCCTTGCTGAGGGTGGTATTTCGAAGCGGTTGGGGGTTGGAGTGCCGGGGGATTGAACAATCGTTGAGTTGATGGCTCTCTGGGAATGGATGTTGTCTTGTGTGATACTTGGGCTACTCTGTACATGATTTTGTGGAGATACTTTCTTGGTGGAATGGTTATTTATGTTGAAGTGTGTGTTTAATCGCGTGCAAACGGATTAGAGGAGAGAAGGGGAGCTTTTAGACGGATGATGTGGTCGGTAATAGAAGAAGACGATTATTACGAGTGCCTATGCAACTGACGGCTTTTCAAGTCAGCTTTTTCTTCCTCTCCTCCTCCCTCAACACCTGTTCCATCTTCTTCAAGCCAATCAACCGATATAGCACAAAGTCCAAGATCCACTCCCCAAAGAATGTACTGGCCCAAACACCCTTGCTCCAGCCACCAGCCCAAAACCAATCCGCTCTGCCAAACCAAGACCGCAAGATAAGCGGCCACTCAGGCTTGAGCGCATTAGCCACCAGCTTCTTCGCATAATCCTCCGTCTTGACAGTTGCATTGTTCTGGCTGAACGTCAACCTCTTCTCAAAGATCTCCTTGACCCGCTGATAAATACTTTCCTCAGGCAGCGTCCGGTGGGTCTTGCTCGCGATCTGGCTCCTCACAGTACCAGTCATGGCAACCATGACCCTCACACCAAAAGGCTTGAGCTCCAACCGCAGGGTCCTTGAGTACGACACAACGGCACCCTTGGAGGCGCAGTAAACGGAGCCAAAGACGTAGGGGGTGATGGCAGCGAGGGAGGCGATATTGATGATTAAACCCTTGGAGTTGATGAGCAGATCGGAAAAGGCGGCGCACATGGCCATGACGCCAAAGACGTTTGTCTCAAAGGTCTCGCGGACGTCGTCGATGTCGATGTCGGTGGCGGGGTGGGTGTGGGTTCGGCCGGCGTTGTTGACGAGGATGTCGAGCTTGTTGTTGGTGAGGGCGGAGACTTGGTCGTGGCAGGTCTTGATGCTGGACGGGCTTGTGACGTCGAGGGGGAGGGTGGTCATGCCCAGGGCGTTGAGGTCGGCGAGCACGGATGGGTTGCGGGCTGTGGCTATGACGTGCAGGCCTGGGGGCAGGGTTAGCAATGGTTGAGAGAGGTCATAATGTTGGAGTGACTAACCCTTGGAGTGGAATTCTAGGCAGAGCGCATGGCCGATACCTCCCGGGGTGCATCTTTTGGAGGGGATTGGATGTCAGCAATGAGCTTTTATGAGCTTTCCACTGGGGTTAGGTTTTGTTGTGATGCGGTAGGGACACGTACCCGGTGATGAGCACCGTCTTTTGTCCAGGCTGAGGTCCCATTTTCGCTTGCTTATGATGGGTGTCGATAGCAATTGGAGGTTGAACCGGACGTCATTCACGATCTTCACGAACCCCGCCATCGACCGGAATTGGGTTTGTCGCGGTCAGCCCAGGTGAGAGCGACCCACTTTAACATGCCGAGGTGTGCTAAACACAGGGTTAGGGCTTGGGCAAAAAACATGGCAAGAACAGATAGGTCAATATTTGGCAGGAACGAAATAGTTTTGCAGGTTGTGAAAAGGGAAAGAACACTCGGTCCGTCCTTAGATGGAAAGTGCATGTCCTCAGCCCAAGCGTCTGCCTCCAATCCGGTTTGCCTCTTCTCTTGTCCCCGGCATCAGTGTCCCACCCACGCTCTTATCTCCGCTGCCACTTCACTCCCCATCATTGCTGTCCTCTGGCTTATAAACAGAAGCAAAATAATTCGCTGTCGTCGTTTTATCATGAGACTCAACCGTGTCGATACACCACTCAGCCGGGCACGCCGGGAAAATATGTCCGAGAGGTCACAGGTGGTTCTGTTACAGGGTCTTATCGACAAGCTAATGGCATGGCGGAATCTAGAACTCGGTGCGGGTCGATAGAAAAAAGCTTAACGTATGCAAGATCGGTTCTAGCTCGACACAACCCCACAATCTACTCACACCCGATTCGCCTATATCAACGCATGTCTCCTCCAAGAGGAAAAGTCAACGCTTCAAACTGCGAGCTGAGCGGTGGGGCTGTCTCAATATCGCATAGCCGCGACCCCAATGGCAAGCTGAGAAGCCGCGTCGGGACTCCTCCGCAGCTATCAGATGCAGAGTCCCGTTTCTGTTCCTAGTTCATAGGACTAGAATTCTCGTCGAGCAGGAATCCAGGATACTCACAGTGTTGTCAACAAAGCCAAGTGCACGCCACGGAGCAAATACACAGCTGAACGGATGGTCTGGACTCTCCCTTGCAGTATTGGGGGCGTTTCTGAGGCCCAGACCGCGGAAGACGCAGTCGTGAGCGTCTGGGGCCGGGTCGTCGTGGTGCGAGTAAAGTCCAGCGAGATGGATAAGACGACAGGAAAAAGTGTATAAGATGACGGTCTCGCTCTTCTGGAAACACTCGCAACACAACAACTTGACCTCTTCAAATCCTTACATTTGCCCTACCAACAATCTGCAATCGTCATCATGAGCACCATTATTGACGCCCCCCTTCCCATTCCCCCTCCAAGCGTGGTGGAGGCTGTTGCGAAGCCCGAAGACATTCTTGCGCAGCCGGATATTGATGAGAAGAATGGTATGTTGTCTCTATTTCAAGGCCTATCGACTGTTTGTGAAGCCCTGTTCTTACGGAGACTTGACAGAGAAACGGAATCTCAGTATCGGCGAAGAGAAATTTCTGGATATTGACCCAGGTGTCTTCGACAATGAGATGGTCAAGCTCGCAGACGGCGATGTGACAAAGGGCACCTACACGGGAACCCAGGCGGCGCTGACCCACGCGTACGCCCGTATCGAACGAAGGTTAGAGTTCTTGGTTTCACACTTTTTTCTTAAACTTGCGTTTCCGAACGCGACTGAGGCGTACTGACAAATTGTAGTTACGAGACATACTTTGATGCTCTGCAGATTGAGCCAACCCTCCCTCGTTACGTTGAGAAGGACTTGAAGAAGGAGTTGTACCAGTGGTCCGACTACCCAACCAACAGGGATGGCACGCCAGCCCAGTATCCCCCTCATCTCCAGACTATCCCGCGCGAGGACCAAGTCTCACAGACCGATCTTTTCAACAGGCTCGGCCTGGCAAACACTTTGCTCATGATTGCCAAGCTCGTGCCTGATACTTGGTACGGCAAGACGGCCGACTGGGGAATCAGCATTCTTCAGCGCGCCTTCAACGGCAGCCCCATGGACGGCACTATCAAGCAGATCGAGGAGTACAACAGATCGCACCGCAAGTCTCCTACAGACATCGAGGAGGGAAAGAATATTGGCTTGTTGCCTGACTGGTTCACCGATCGCCGCTTCGCCGACCAGTCCTTCACCGGCACCAACCCAACCAGTATTACCGTCGTGCCAGAGGCCCTCCTCAACGAGTTCATAGCCGCTGCAAAGCAAGGTGGCTACGACAAATGGGCCACCATCCTGCCGACCATTGATCCCGCGACATTGTATGTCCAGGATGCGCGTAACATCCGCCGTAGTTTGGGAGTCGACGAGAATGAGACCCTGTTCAACAAGGAGCCCAAGTCGGATGACAGCTGGGGTTGCGCCGCCGTCACTCTCTTCCAACTGCACCCCACCGGCGAGCTGCACCCCATCGCCATCTGCACCGACTACAAGGGTGACAGTCTGGCGACATCTGTTACCATCTTCAACAAGCGCATGCTGCCAACGGACTCCTCGGAGGGTGAGGAGCATGATTGGCCATGGCGCTATGCGAAGACGTGCGCGCAGGTAACCGACTTTCTCCGGCACGAGGTGAGTGTCCATCTCACGCAGGCACATCTCGTCGAGGAAGCCCTGATTGTGGCCACCCACCGCACTGTGCCCATGGAGCACATCATTTACCGCTTGCTCTCGCCCCACTGGTTCAAGACACTGTCGCTCAACGCGGCCGCGCGCGCGACACTGGTTCCTCAAATCATCAAAGACATCGTCGGAGTCAAGCCCGATAACCTTTACCAGTATGTCCGGTCCGAGTTTGAGAGCTTTGACTACGTTGGGCGTTACATTCCCAACGACCTCGCGAGCCGTGGCTTTCCCAACACCGCCGAGGGTCTGGCGGCTCCACAATACCGCAACTACGCCTATGCCAAGAATATGTTGTCCATGTGGTACTGCATCCGCCGGTATGTGAAGAGCATGCTCCTCACGTACTACACTGAAGCCACGGCCGACGCCGTTATTAGCAAGTGCGAGATCATCAAGGCGTGGTACACCGAGGTGCAGACAGCAGCCCACATCAAGACTTTCCCTACCATCACCACACTTGACCAGCTGATCGATGCTGTAACGATGAGCATTCATATCGCTGCGCCTTTCCACTCGGCTGTCAACTACCTCCAGAACTTTTACCAGGTGTTTGTCATTGCCAAGCCGCCCTGTCTTTGCTCCCCGCCACCAACTACCCTCGACCAGTTGAAGGGGTACGAGGAGGCCGATCTTGTCAAGGCGCTGCCTATTGGCCGCCAGAGGCAGTGGTTGTTGGCTGCGCAGATTCCTTGGTTGTTGTCTTATAAGGTATGTACTTTTCTTTGTCTCTTCGAAAACATGACACTAACCCATCGCGACAGGTTTCCACGGAGCGCAGTCTCATCTCCTTTGCGCAGTCGCAGTGGTGGTCACGCAAGTACGCCCAGACCACTAAGGAGAAGGCGGTGCGTGACATCAGTGAGAGGTTCCACGACGACCTCCGTGCGCTAGATGTCGAGTTTACTCAGACGAGCAATAACATGAGCGAGGGGAGCATCCCTTACATGGTCATGGACCCGGATAACACAGCGGTTTCCATTTTGATCTAGAAGTAGAAAGCGCGAGGGGAAGATAGGGGCATATCACTGGGAAGGGCTCAAGGTTAGGGAACGGTTTGAATGCATCGTCGAGTTATAATTTTCATTTTGGTACCTAGAGCACGTAGACAGCAGTCATAAGGGATACTCCCTAGAATACAGTTCATCAGCTGTGTAATAATGAAGTGCCTCTCGTCGGTTTGAGTGGTACGCTGTCCCACGTGATTAGACGCAAACCTTAAAACAGCCACCTTCCATTTCCATGCGGATCATGCCGGGCAAAGAGGGTTCACTCGACTCGTGCCTGATGTGAGTGAATTCAAAACATGGGAAGTGAAGAATACCTATATGCCTATGACTGTTGGTACGGCAGTTGCTGGGCTGAATATTTGGAACCTGACGGCCTCATGGACAATGCTGTGCCCTTTGCGAGCTATTGCCTACTTTTGTACCTGATCCCCGACCCCCTGAACCCCTGAATCTCCCATGAGCCCTACCACCACACCCATACCCATTGAGTGTTGGCCATGTTCAGAACTAGCAGTAAGTATCACAGGGGTGTCCTCCGCTATGTTCCCTTTTATTGTTACCCTTTCCACCTGGCAACCGGCACGATCGAGGGAGGGGTAGTCATTTCCGGCTAATTTACCAAATTTCTAGAGGACTGCAGAGTGAGTTGCAGCTATCAAATGCTGAGCCACATATGTTACGAGTAGAGAGCGGTTATTCATCTGGTGCGTCTTGTCTATTCCAAAAATCAAGATTCGTATTTCTCAAGCGTAGTAACAGATAAAGGCAAAAAGGAACAGAGAAAGAAATCCAACCACCACACAAAAGCAACTAACAGCCCTTTCAACCCAGAATCCAACGTAATCCAAAAGTTGGCTACAAGTGAACTAGCCCGACCTCAAGTGCCCAACGTAGAAACTAGAGCTTACTTTGTATCGGTGTGTAGGCAACCCCCAGCTCGGACTGAGAGAAGAGAAACAGGTCCGCCACGGCTTTCACCACCTCAGCCGTGGCTGCCAGGTTTGTGTCAAAGATCTCGTCAACTTCTACCTCATACAGCATAGGATGGTTCCGGGAGAAAAGATCAAAGTTCTTGACTCTGATAACTTTTCCATAGTTTTGGTTGAAAACAAAGGACCACTGGTAGAAGAGGTTCGGAGCAAGCCATGGTAAAGACTGACCATTGCCGAGTTTGCTGCCTTCCTCGTTCAGCCAAGTCTCCAATACCACCGGAAGCTCAGTTTTGAACGTCCCGTCGGCGATTCGCTTCAGATAGGACTCGAATCTGTAGAGAATGTCAGTCTACCTGGGACGTGTGGAAGAGACAGAAGATCACTGCTGCGAA
Source organism: Podospora pseudocomata (assembly GCF_035222375.1). Classification (NCBI taxonomy): domain Eukaryota; kingdom Fungi; phylum Ascomycota; class Sordariomycetes; order Sordariales; family Podosporaceae; genus Podospora; species Podospora pseudocomata. The sequence goes on along the minus strand of NC_085890.1, from coordinate 3,238,554 downwards.
CCTGATCATCTCGGTGTTTGCTTCAAAAGTTCCAAACACGAGGTTAGTCTGTTCCTGCGCAGAGTCTGGGTCGCCGCTGCCTCCAAAGGAGTAGGCAGCGCGATGAAGCCACTGAGGTACGAAATATTAGTCCCTGTTATGTCAAGTCTCCTTTTTTTCCAATCGTGTTCTGCTTACCTCGGCTGGACTCAAGATTTTCTTGTCCCATATTTTCATGGCAACCTATGTCGAGTTAGCCATGTCTGCATGACCATACGCAGATATAACTTACCTGGTTTGCACTGATGTTATCCATGACAGCGTTTTGAGTTCGTATCCTGGGCCAGTTGCTTGCATTTTGGATGTTCATCTTGGAGATGACCGTAGTCTTGCATTCGTAGACACCAGTAACGGATAGTGTTGTGCTTTCGCTCAAAGAAACAATTTCATGAGGTTGCATGTGCCTGGGAAATGGATGGTGGTCACCACCCCATGTATAACCGTGCGATCTCAACAGTTCCAGATCCTGTGGTTGAATGTACGTACTGTAGTAGCCCTGAGGATGAGAGCCCAGCAGTACCATGTTCTGCACATTGTCGGTGGGGAGTGCGAGTCGGGCCGTTATGGGCTGCGCGGTGTTAGATGCTGCCTTTGCAAAAGCCCTGGTCATGAAATCCCCCCACAACTCATCCGCTTGCCTCCGGTACTCGTCGTCCCGGGAAATACGTCGTATGGTTGTTTTTAGATCGGCGGAGATCGTCTGGTCTTCCATAATTCCGTGGTCAACAGTTTCAGTCCAAGACCAAAACTCCGGCAACAGGACGTATACCAGCTCCAAACTGTTGTTGACATTGGGTAACCTGGGAATCTTCCAGAATCGCGCCTTGACGGAGAATGGTTCCTTTGCCAAAGAAGCGGCGCTATGAGCAACAACTGCAAATGCGTTAGCACTGAAAAGGGGGCTGGAGAGGTATTTCCAGGTTGAACGTACGGCACCACCTCTTGAAAATATGCCTTGCTAGACTCGACGCGGACATCAACTTCAGATCCTTGTCAAATAGAAGTTCGTACAGAAATTTAGCGCCGATGGTCGAGAACTCCCCAACACTGTTCCGGGCTCCCAAATGCGCTCCGTTCCAGTCTGGTCGTAGAATATTTGCTAGCCCTGCAGCGTCCTGATCCTTTTCAAAAAGCTTGAGAAGCTCATTTGGTAGCAGATCCTTAGTGCTGCGTCGCTGGTTATGAGGTTTGTTTGCTTCGACATCAACGATATAAAAGCAGAACGCCAGCCAGTCTCGTGTGTATGCCTGCTGGCGGGCCTGCCAGTCACCACAGAGCCTGGTGTTCAATATATCCAACGGGATGAAGGTGTTTGATATCAGGTGTCCGTTTGGACTGACAGACTGGCTGCTTCCGGAAGAGACGTATTTGAGACTGGACTTTTGAGAAGCGTCCATATACGTGAACAAATTGTAGGAGTATTCCTAGTGAGGAAGTCAGCACCATGAACCACGGGACGAAGAGTATGATAATAAGCTGTATATGTACCGCGTTGACAGGCTCCCCGTCTTCAGATCGTTTGTCTCGGACAATGGCGATCTTGTTCTTCAGTGGCGCGTTCGCATCACTCGGATCTGCCACCGAGGAAAACACCAAGGGCCAGGGAGGGGCATACGATCTTGTCCGTATTGTGGCCTCGGAGTTTGCTGCAACTGGAGCACCTCCCCAGGTGTATGGAGAGATGGGAGTTTGGTCCCCGTCGACCATAAAGCCACCTGTTGATGTGTATTGTAAGTGATGTGAGCGTCGATACTGGCATTGGCTCCGGAACAAACCTTGGAATGCAATCTGCCCATCTACTCCGAGTTCATTGGGGTTCAGGGAGGATGTCACAAGTTCCAAGTGCGTTTTGCCATTGGGCAATGCTGACATTTTGACAAGATAGGTCAAGCCTAATAAAGAGTTAGTTTCATGAGATGTGACGCGGTGACGGTCTGGTGGTGGAGCGAAGGGGGAGGGGAATGGTGGTGTGAAAAAAACAAAACAGACTGCTTACCCGTCTTTTTGTCAGTCTTCTTAGCCTTATTTTTAGGCTTGATGTTCTGTTGGCTGTTCTGCTTGATCTTTTGCTTCATGTTGTTGATTTTCGGCGTGACGTTCATATTCTGATTGATGTCCTGCTTGATCTTCTGCCTCGCCAGCTCAAGCTGGACGGAACTTGGCTTGTGAGTTTTGTTGGTGATCACTTTGCCCTTCTTTTCCGGAGGGGGCCCCTTATCCGGGCGAGTCGGCTTTCGCTCCCTGGGCGGCATGGTGGTGACGAAGCAAGGTAAATATGGCAGATGCAAAGTAAAGGTTTCAATGTCTCGTCGACTACGTCGGTGCAAGTATGAAAGCTTTGAGATGAAATGCCGCGTGGAGAACCCAGCATGCAGTTATGGGCTCACGCCTGGCGCATTGTTCTTATGTACAGCCTCGAGTGTTATGCGCACTGGGCCTGCAGTGTATACATACTGGTGGACGCCGATGAACTAGGTACCTAGGTACATGGGTACAATGGTACTCACGTGAACTCACCCAATGAGACCAAACACTCCATCGTTTTTCCAAAGCGCAGGTCCCTACAAGTCAGCCACCAGCTGAGAGGAGACCTACTCTGGTACATCGGTATCAAAATGCACTGAATGCTCATGTTGTTGACGGGATGTAACCTGCCATATCGACGGGAATCACGAACCTCTAACTGTTTCCGGGGAACCCTGCGGTTCAGATTATCCAATAGTGCCACCCAACGCCGCACGATGTCCGAGGTCGGCGTAAAGGAATCACGCAACCTTGACTATTGGCCAATAGCCCAGGAGTATGCCAAGAAGCCGATCATGCTCGAAATGGTGAGTCTGGAGTTCGATAACGTCGAGTCTAGACAACAGGAGCCTCTGATACCGAGGGTAGCGAGGTCACATCACAGATATTGGCCACGGAGATACACCGGCATAAGCGCTTCTGCGGCTCAGCTGACGGCGACCCTCCGGATGTAGTCAAAGTTCTAGCCTCTCTGGATTGACTATTGATATCTCAGGTCTCGCCGTGGGCGCTTCAAGTCGGTTTGAGGTGTTGGAATCTCGGCTCAAACTGCTCTTCCGTAACTCATCGAAGCCTCAATACATCGCTTTCGGAGATTGATAACGATATGATCCAAACAAATCTGTTTCTGCATCATGCAAATGTAGGGGAATTACATTTCACTGCATTATGCTAAGATGCCGTCATAACTTTGTGTTGAGCATGAAACTCCTACTTGCTGATGTCATCGCTTAACTGCTGGATGAGGGAGGAGAAGCCATGCGATTGATATAACTAGTTGCAATGATGAACATCTGAGTGGATTGACAGGAGAAGAGAGGGAATGAAGAGCAATAAGGCTAAACTATGTGTGTACGAACTACATGGAGGAGACAGAAAAGAAAGATAAAAGACATGAAATGAAAGGAATTTTGACAAGGCAAGCCATCTCGAGAGCCTCACAACTGGAACCGGCAAAGAGCCATCCCTAGAGGCGTTTCTGATGGGAATGCCCAAACCACCCATGTAGGTAACTTGACTCAAGCATCCTTGGTGGCATCCCAAAGCGTAGCCGTCCTCTTCAAATCAGCCAAGACACCAGCAACGCCCCGAAGTCCCAAGTTGTTGAACTTGCCCGACATGCCGTCCTCCGTCCACGCCGAGAGCTGCCAACCGATCGGCAGCCAGGCCAGCGGGCGAATCCAGTCGTAGTACCACTGGGATGCCCTCTCGGCCTCCTCCTCAGTGATATCCTCCTTGTCGATGTGCTTCCTGCGGAAGAAAATCTGCGCCTCGCGCATCAAACGGGCAAAGTCGCACACATGGCCCAGGAACCAGGCACGATGTGCTATCTTGTACATGGCTGCCACGCGTCCGCCCAACTGACCAGCCCTGGCACGGGACGTCAGGACGCCGTTTTCGGTGAGAAATGCCACGTTCTCGAGGAACTGGAAAATGGCAAACAGGGAACATTGGACTGCGGAAACGGCCCAAAGCACCTTGTCCATGTCCTTCGAGTCAGTCATCAGCTTTCTCGCCCTCACGTAGAGGGGCAGAAGGCCGAAGAGGCGCAGGGTCGTGCGTGCGTTGTAGACCACTGCCCCCAGTTTGGCAAAGGGCGAACCCTCGGGGTGGGCGGTGGCACCGGAAAGGGCGCCGTCAACAGAGGCATGTTTCGTGACGAGGGACAGGGCTTGGGACTTGAAGTTGTGGGCTTTGGCGTCAAAGTAGGCCAAGAGATAGAGGAAGTAGTTAAAGGTGGTGAGGACAGAGCCCAGGTCCTTGGTTGGTCTGAACAATCTGGAGGTACCAGTGGTGTGAGCAAAACAGCACCGTCTGGACCCGTCTTTGTTTGGCAAGAACTCACTTCTCCAACCTGAAAAGCAAACGGTCTGGTTTGCTCACTTGCACTGCGGCCTTGGGACCCAACGCCATTGTGGACTTGTTTCGTTGTACGGCAACAGGGTAGATGATCTCAGACGTGGTGGACGTCTCAAGACTGGTTGCGTTGATCTCTTCGTACATGGTGTGTGAGTTCAAGCTCGACATGATGGCTGCTCAATATGCGATGAAGATGGTAATGTTAATTGTCCTATGAACATATTGATATGCTCGTGCTTCTCATATACATTAGCTGTGGGTTAGTTAGGATGTGGCAAACAAACCGAAAGAAGCGTAGCAGGGCGGCTGAAAGACGTTGGGCTGGCTGAGACCTGCTCCATGTTGGTAGGGCATGATGTGCAGGATCAGCTCAAACGCGAACGGGGGTCTAGACCCAACATGGCCGTCCAATATTGAGGATCCAATGAAACCCTCCAACAGCCCGCTCGGGAAGGCTTGCATCCCCCAAAGTGCCTACCCGTGACCACTGCATGTCACCGAACTAGTACCTGCGTCGGTGACCATGCAGGTTAACCGCCCGTAAAATATAGGGACTGATCTCACTAGCGTCGAGTCCAGACGACATCTCTTTGATTCAAACAAACCTCTCACTCCCACCAAGGTCGTATCAGACTACGAGCAATTGCAAATAGTTCCGCGATCAGCTCAGAAAATTACACTAACCAGCGACTTGTCCTCCTAAAACAGACATGATGGTGTCACCGGGTCCAATTCGGCACACACCTTTCGGATTCAATGAAACCTCCTCCTCGTCGGTCGTGTGGAGGCCGAAAGTGATGAAGATACCTTCAACCATCAGCGCTGGAAGAGCACACGACATCTTCCTCAAACTGGTCAACTCGACTTCGCTAGTGTCGAGTCCAGAATCCAATAGGCCTGTTGCAAGGGCAACGGAGCCTCTGTCACTTCCGCTGATCACAAAGGCACGACCAGAGGAGTAGTCCTCCGTCTCATATCACGACCGACATCACGCCCTAGTAGCTGTAGGTGGCACTCGATATGGATAGGTATGTGCTGCACAAAGTTCCGTCCTGCCGATCGATTGTTGGTCTTTTTCAGCTCCCATATGGACGCCCGACTATGGCCCGAACGACGCTTCCGTGGCTGCCTGAAGCACAGAGGCACCTGCAACTATTTTCGCTCCGAGAGATGGGCAATCAAATGATCAAGAGACAGCTATTCCGAAAATGTACTTTACCAAGTTGGCCTGCTTCAATGTGATTATGAATCATAAGATTCCTACTTTCCAACCCTCACCTGCTCTAGTCTCACATCCCACAAACTCTTGACGCCGTTGAACTTGATTTTCGACATCAACAGGACACCTTTCTTTACTTCTCTTCTACATTTTGGCCCACCAAACTCAACACCATGCCTAGCTCCATACCCTACGACCCGAGTCTGGTGTTGATGAGCGTGGTGAGCGAGGAGGCACTGGCGAATGTCGAAGCCATCTCAAAGTTGCAAGCCCCTGTCGACGCCGCTCACGATGCTCTCAACTCTCTCATCTCGTCCAAGAGAGGTCTGACGATGACCAAGACCGAACTCAGAAACCTTGGCATCAAGACTGATGCTCTGGACGAGGAGCTGAAGAAGCTGAACGACGCCGTGGAGAAGGCCGCGGTCACGTATGCAGCTGCCAGAATGGCGGCCGAGCCTCAGATCCAGCAACTGCGTCAGAAGATACACTCGGTTCACAAGCAGATCGAAAGCCCTGTCGACTACCTGCGCAGCGAGATTAAGACAATGCCACTTGCCGCCGACACCATGAACATGGACGTTCAGTATTTCTCCTTCGACTCAAACTCGCAGAACTCGTCTGCCTACAGCGCCCAGATCGCCTCGTACGTGTCAGGCGCCGTCAGCGGCGTCTTTGGCACCGACCAGTCCATGAAGATCGGCACCGCAGCTTCGAGTCAGGTCAGCCGGCAAGTGAAATCGCACAGCATCGAGGGTACCCTCGTGCTGTCTGTGAGCTGCACGCACAAGAACGCATCGATCGTGGCCCCTTTCGTGATGCACGTCGACAAGGCCATCAAGGTGTGGAACCATCTCTACCCCGGCAAGAAGCTGGATCCGACGAGCGGCAGCAGCATGATGAAGTGTGCCATGAACGAGAGCCAAGAAGACAAGGAGAAATTCTCCATCATCTCCGGCACCACCTTTGGATCGAGCTTCATCGGCATGGTCCACATTCTCAACTCCACGCAGACCTCTGCCTCTGAGACCATGGAGGCCGCAGCCATGTCCATGCAGCGCACCATGGACACGGGTGCCTGGTTCGCCAGAGCTGAGGGTAAAGTAGGCGTCAACGCCAAGTTTGCCAGCGACGTCAAGAACCTCCTCAGTCAGCAGAACGTCCAGTCTCACGTGACAGTCCTGACGATGGGCGTGATTCCCTCGATGGTTGCCAACTTGGTCTCAAAGACGGCCGAGAAGTTTGCCGATTTTGACCCAAGCGCCAACATGGCAGCCGTCGCCGCCATCCAGAACGCCACCTCATCAGAGCAGTCCACGGTGCAATCCATGGCCGAGGCTTCGCGAACGAGTGGACAGGCCTCCGAGATGCAAGGCAAGGCTATTGAGTCCTCGCTGAGCGCGTTGGCGGTCATCGATGGGGAGAAGAACAAAGTCCTGGACGTCAACTCGATGATGACGGCACTGGAGGACTATCTGAAGAAAGCCTCCGAGGGAGACTCCGGCGTTCCCATCAACTACTACCTGAAGGATATTGATCAGAAGATGCTGGCGCAGATGTGGGCTGCCAAGTACTACCCTGGGAAGTTCATGTCTATTAAATACGACGACACCGAAGCTGAAGGTGGCCAGGAAAAGGCGAAGCTGTGAGCTTTGGGCAACTGTTTTCTTTTTTTTCTGCTTGTATTGATTTTTTAGGGGTTTCCAATTATTTTCTGTAGTAATTCATTATCTAGTTGACAATTGTCATAAATACGGATTCAGAATGGGCTCGTTGTTCTATGTGATCTATGGGCCTGGAAGGAGCCTGAAGTCCCCTCCCGTTTGGATTTCTCTGCATGTGATATTGATCGGCTTTACCGCTCTGCCCACATGCCACGGTCTCAGAGACCGACGATTAGGGCGGTAACAGCCTCTACCTTTCACTCTGAAGGGGTCAGTTGAGCGTGGAAATCATCACTGTGTAATTAGACTCAGATGGCTGGCTGGTTAAGGCTTTCAAGGAGAACTAGTATGAGAAATCACATAACACTTCGGATCAGACCCACCACGTTCTGTCGAACTGTGACTGCATGTGGACTTTAGTTTAACTTCAGACCAGGTGGTGTCGGAGATAGGAGAACCCCGATTGCTAAGATGAACTGATCACATCACATCCATCTTCGGTGCTCAAAGAGCCTCGTCTATCACCGTGATGAAATGTCGAAGTTTCCACTTTTACCGCGCTTCACGTCTTCAGCCGATTACGTCGTACGGAATATAGGAGTCTAGACTATCACGTCAATATTTGCGACCGATCCTCCACGTGCTTCGCGAGTAACCTTTCAGCCAGCTGAAATCCAATAGAAACCCTGGTAGCCGCTCAATTGAAGTTCCTGCATACATATCACCAGCTGAAAAGTCAGAGCGGGGTCTAGCCAGCGAACGATGAAACCTACCGAATTTGGATGTCTGCGCCATTCCAATACTTGGAATAATGAATGGGTCTGTGAGAATGACTAAAGATGACTATTGAAGTTCTTTCACATCCATTCAGACATCACAAGTTTGGAATAGTTCGGTTTTAACCGCCGGACCAACATTGAACATGACGGAATCCCCACGCACACTTCGTGCCCACAATGGAGCTGAGCTGGAACTCATTGCGAGGTCATCGGACGTTCTCGCTCTCGGTCAAGCAAGGGATGTGCAATGTATTCCTGGGCGGAAATCAACTTCTTTTTTGGTCCAGGTGATCTCTTCTATGCTTCATCGGGAATGGTTGACGATCAAGCTGCCGTTTGGCGGAGTTGTTCACACTGGATCAAGCATTCGGCTCCATCTCATTCCACGAGAATAAGAACCTGAGCCTGAGTGCTGCCCTCTACATGCCTAAAGATCTCTGCAATCATCCAAAGTCGAAAAGATCCAAGTTCGTCATCATCACACACACATTCAACCTTTTGTTGAAAGTCTGTCTCAAAGCAGCCCAGCTTCACCATGTCTTCCATGCAGGCAGCCTACTTCAGCCCGGACAAGCCAGAACCCATCAAAAAGATCATTATGGGTTGGGTGAAGGAGAACAGTCAGAAAGTCTCACGCATTCATCAATTCGGATATGGTTGGGAAGCATGGTTGCAAGCTGATTTGGGATACCGTCTAGCTGTGCAACTAAACGGTACGATGAAATAGATTTCATGTCTTACGACCCTGACATCGAACTTGAGCTGATCTGCGAGGATATAACACAGGCGCCGGGCTGAGACGCGAGACGTTCGTCTACAATGACCTGAGGCGTGTGGATTTGAACATCTATGGTAACGCTGGTCCAACTCAGCCCTGGCACCTTTTCGAGTTCAAGTGCAAGACTCCCACTCAGAACACAACTGAATTTCTCAGGGGTCTGCTAGATGATTGGGACAAACTGGAGGATGTTGTGATTGGCAAAGATCATGCGAGGCTCTGGGCTGTCGGGTTCTGGGTGGATGATGATATGGGCAAACCCAACGACAATCGCCTTGCAAACTGGAACTTTGAGAAGGGTAATGGTGTCAATGTTATGTGGAGGAGTTGGTACAGCCCAAAACCCACTGCTAGATTATCTTAGGTAGCCTTGGGTCCCCAGTGAAAGTGATACCTAGCCTCGTATCTTTCGACCAGATCATCAGAAACACTCAATTGACATCTGATATCCTCTCAGGCGTGTCTGGTGTAAAGCCAAATTGAAAATCTCGTACGTTTCCTTCCGCGTGCAGTTACTAGAAAGACATCCACGGTTTCCCCAGTGATCCTGATAGGCGGGCGGCGGTTCTCAGCCGAGCCCTGATACGTACCTTCATACCTATACTGCATTCGCAATGCCCGAAGTGGACGTGTCAAAATTCACGGTTTTTTACGACGAGACTGATCGTGAGGGATATAAGGCCCATGATCACCTCAAAGTATCTAGGGAGTCAACAGGAAGCAGACCATGTCTCCGAGCGCAGTGTCTCGGTGGGGTGGCGCCAGAAGACACAACCGATATTTATCTTGCGAAAGCACTTTGGACTTACTTCGTTGAGTTTGGGTGGCGTATACAACCAACAAGCTGCAGTCATGCAAGACATCATCATCAGCTGCATCGTCTCAAGGGTGCGTCATCTCCAGTGCGTGACTTTCATCCCCACAATGGCCGATCATACGCCTCATCTCCAACGGCTTACAGGCCCCCAGGCAGCACAAACTGGGCAAACCGAGCATGATCTCGATGGTTACTCCTTGGCCAGCCTCTTGGAGCGTACCGTCTACCCGGTCATCCCCAATGACGAAAGCAACCCGTTGGGCGACAAGCGAGGCTATCAGGCCTCCATCCCGATAACAGAGAACAATCTACCCCATCGCGATAACCATCTACGCCATCTCCTGCCAGGCTTATTCATGTTGCGAGATCAAAATGACAACAATTCGGATTCTGAAAATTCCCTTCATCGAATAGCTTTCTTTCTATGCATAGCGTAAACCTCAAGGTATAATAACACAAGTTGCACAGTTACCCTACCAATCTCACGTGGATGATGCCTTGCGGCCGATGAACTTTCTCACCCTCAAGTCATCACGAATAGGTACATCATGATCTCTCAAAGATACCGGCTCCCGGCCCGCCAGATCTACAGAGGAATACCGAGACCCACAACGAGCCCAGAAGTGGGATGTGGTTGTCTCGCCGGAGCTTTCGGGCCCTGGCTCCGTCACAAGCGGGCGCGCGGTTGGTCAGCCTCCGCTTTGCATCACCACCACGGGACAGATCCAAGCTTGAGAGGGGACGACAAAAGATGATGATATCAGATTAGAAGTTATGGTCTCCGTTTCCTTGCGTTATCGGATGATCGGTGGTATCTTGGTCCTGTGGCAGACTTGTGGTGGAGGAAAAGGTGGGATGTACGTTGTGTTCAAGTTGGAGGGTCTGGAGTGGGGATGATATGTTGGAATGCGAGACTTTAGGTATGCAATCTTCCTCGATTACCAGAGAGTGACCAGTGAGACTAGCTCGACGTTGCTGCTACACAGTCGAGAGTGAAGCTAGGTGGGCAAAAACACCATCATTCTGGAGCTGAGACCAAAGTCCGGGATAAGCACAGCTGCTCACTTGTCATCTTGTTCTTTTTTTCTGTGGTCCCTTCTTTATGGCGTCTTACTTTCATCGTTCCCCTCCCAAGTGGGTCATCGCCTTGCGTCTACTTCCTTTCGATCAGCTCCTACTTGTGCACCACACGGGCAGGCACCGCCCGTGGATTTCAGACCCCCATAACCCCCTTCCCCCCCGCCTCGACCTCTACCCACCCCTCAGCTACTACTCCCCAGCACAGCCTCAAACTTGCAATCAAGCCTGATTCACACGCAGATATTGCATCATCTATTTCACTTCTCCCATCCCTTTCCTCCCCTTTAGCTTCTCAAACTAGTGCCCTGCCAAGAGCGACCCAGACTCCCTTCCCGTTTGACAAGTTTGACAAGTCTCGACGCTGGTTCAGCGGTTGAAACTTTTGTAGGCTATTTGACGGGGCCCCGTTGCGCTAGTTTTATTTAGTTCGTGGGGGAAAAAGAAAACTGGAGAGCGAGCGTTAAAATAACCGCGGGTGAACATAGAGTGTATGGTTCGCCTCCGCTCGCTCGCTTATCCTTGACACGGGCGCCAACCAGAGGAAAAGTCAATATTGACTTCGGAACCTGGGCGCTCCTTCACACTCTGGGAGCAATGTCAGGCCGGCGGGGTATCGGGATCACAGTACCTATTGATATGAAAACCACAAGTGTCGTTTGCCTCACATGAATGGTGGGAAGAAAAGAGCGTATACGAGCAAGTTGGCTGTAATGCCACGATTTCGATGTTCAGGTGGCAGCGGTAATGATCAAGGCGTCATTGGCCGTCATAGACGCTATCAGCTATCTTGACTTTTGCCTTGGAAAGGGGTATTTACAAGGCAGGGGTGTCCATCCAAGGTTGATATATGATAGGCAGAGAGTCCTGCCGCTTGGTCTTTCGGGGCCTATTACTGAGACCCGTAACACGCCCGAGGCCAAACCAAGGCCGATCTTCAATATTTGGGCTGGAATATAGCATAGAGTGCTGAGACTGTCGACGAGGTTAACTTCTTGTTGCAGTATCAACGGTATTCGGTCTTAGGCCGGGTCGGACGGCATTGATGCCCACTGGGCGCCTGCTCAGGCTTCGCGAGATATCCCCGAGATGGCTTCGTGCTTTCCTTTTGGCATTTTCCCAGGGAGATTTGTAGACCAATCTCGCGATGAAGATCTCCAGAGAGCCGCCGGGCTTGGTTTGGTTCCCCTCATAGGCACCACGACGAAGAAACGGGGACGGGCAGACTCGGGACATGGACGACAGGTGAACGGTTGGCTCGTAACGCTTGAGAATATGCCGGCTATGTAGAACCAGAGGGATCGCCATCAATATCTATTTTACCCCGGGTATCCCGACAAGTGCGAAATGTTCCGACGCCTGTCCCCTCGCAGAAGGCAACAACGGCAGTACCAGACCAATGGAAATCATTGATGAGTGGAAGGAAGATTTGTGGAGCCTTTTTTCCCCGTGTCGAGGTGCGTATCGTCGTGAAGATGAGATCTGCCGCTGTCTAAGATCAGTGCCGGGGGTTCTAGAACCACGATCGACATGATGTGACTGGCTGAGAGCTCATGATGCACATGGCACAAGGGGAAGGAGATCGGGGCGACTTGATGAGGAGGTGGAGGGCTGAGACGAGATATTGGGTTGCAGGGATGGGTCGTCTTATAGGGTCTGGGGTAAAGAAGCGGTAGATGATTGTCACATGTCGTTTCTTGATCTGCGATTGTATCGATGTATGTTGAATACAACCTGATGGGGGGGCTGAATGAATATGAGATGCTTAAATATGACAAGACGATGCTAGATTGGATGGATGTTCACTGCTGAGTGAGACCTGTCAGGCTGTCAGCTTGGGATAATACAGGCTAAAAAGGGTGGGTCGTATGCAGATGCTGTGCAAGTTTATTGTCTCGGCATTCACTCCAACATCAGCATCTGGTGGCTCTAGATGACTTCGAGCCTATTTGTTGACAAGGTCGGAAATTTGGCAGACGGGTCATAATGAGGTAGGTGAATCCTGTTTCGGGGCGAATATGGATGTTGGGGGATTCTCAATGAAACGGCGTGGCTTGGGCCAAGATGTTGATTGAGAGGCCGATAGATGTCGTGAGGGTGAGGCTATCAGCAGCTTGCCTGGTCTCGGGAGGTGTGCGTGTGATTCTTTCGGGAAGGTGGGAGATCGACAGCTTGGAAGCCTCGAATGGAGGTTGCCCAGCATTTCTGCGAAGCATTAAACTCTTGATGTGATAGCAGGACGGGAGCATAACCGTCATACTGGTCTTGGTTGTTCGTCTGGTGTGTCAAGTGAGCGAGATGGGGCAAGAAGAGGGTTAGGGTGTCTCACACAGCCAAAATTCCCACCCCACGCTGGAAAAACGGGAAGCTCGCCAAAAAGCACCCCACAAACTTGCAGAAGCGGTGTGTGCAACGGCAATGCGCTTTCTCAGAACGTCTCAAGATCGGCGGCTAGTGCTCCGCGGCAAGCGCGTTTCTTTCTCGAATGGGTGTGGTCGATGGTTGGCAGTCGGTAGCGAGTGGTTGGCGAGTAGAGCAAAGCCGGAGGTGTACCTTCCGAAACAGGAAGTGGCAGGCATGGATTGACCAATCAGAAAGCAGCTATTAAAGTCCGAACCCCGGTTTTTTCGTCTTGGCTTTGGGAACACAACACCGTCTATTCTCAACCACGTTTTTTCTGGTTTTGGGTGTTCGTAAGAATGGTAGAACAGTTCATGCATGAAGAGGAGTTTTCTCAAGTTGAAGGAACATATCTTTGTCAGTGTGGGCCGGTACGGTTGCAATTCTGTTGGAAGCACAGTTAACATGAAGAGCTATAAATCTCTTGATTTTGATGATGGCTGCTTCACTCAGATGTCAATAGTCGTAAACGTGCTGTCTTTATGACCTCTACTTCCGATTCTCCCCGAGTTTGCGAAAAGAGATAGTTGTTCTCCGGACCCTTTGTACCTCATAGAATAACTAGACAGACAGTTTCAGGAGTTCTCCTAACACCTGATAAAGAAGTTTCACATACCGGTGTCATAAGCGACTAGGAGATCTCCCTCCACACCAGACTCTGACGAAAGCTGCCAAAACGTATCCCTGGATCTACGTTAAACTGTAACCAGTCATAATATGTGATGTAACTTGAACTTGCGGTGAACCATCAGGCTGGACAGCCCCGAGGTTTTGGGTTCTGACCGAATTCATGTGACAACGGGCCCATCGAGCATTGCTATCTCGCTGATTGTTATTTCCTTTGATTGGCCAAGAGTTTCAGACGGTAAACACCAGCCATTATTCCGAGGGGCTGGAAGGTTCTCAACATGAAAATCAGCCGCATCGTCCCTGAATGATGCAATCACAGCCACAGCTTGTTATATCTGGGTGCCAACAGAGGTCGGACTCGCGTGCGGTGCACATATATGGGGAAAGCAGCTCGCGTACCGCATCACGCCGTAGATTCATCCGAGTACTGCCCGTCATATGCAGGCTGACATAAACCCTAACCAAAATACCCTTTGGGTGACACCCTCAACAGCCCCGGGTATCAAAGTTGTGTTACACTCTGTGAGCACCTGACAGGCAATGGACCGACAGCTGGAAGAGAAGGTGCAACACCATGTCCGGGTTTCCCTTTTGTTGTTGCCCTGAGCTGAGGATTCCGCCGCCTTGGCTTTAAGAGGAGCTGAGGGAGGGGAATGCGGTCGTCAGTTTTGGGTTACGCCGACTATTTCTGTCAACCCATGATCCGCAGCTAGCAGCGCGGTCTTGGTGTGGTCTAGATCTGGTGGGGGCAGAGGGTGTCATTGAGGAAGCACGGGCCACATCAAGGTGGCATTGAACGGTTCAACGGTGCAGATACCGCCGTTAATACCCCCGCGGGCAAGCCGAAAATCTTGCAAGTTGCCAGGTTGCCTCCATCAGGTATGTACCTTTCTCTGTCTGTTCTGCCCGCCTTCATGCTTTCCCCGCCATTTCCCTGGCTCCTTCCACCCTACTTGTGCCTGCACAGCTCAAACAACCCTGATGACGGAGGTGGAACGAGAGACTGCTCACACGTGCAATTGAACCCCGACCTGCGGCAGAGGCGGAATTCTAACCACCGTCAACATACGAGGCATTTATGAACCATCGTCCCAACAGTCGATTAAATGGACCGATTTAAATGAAGGACGGTTTCATGGGACCTGGCGAGCTAAGACGTGTTAAGGTGAGGCCCCGCCGCCCATACTATCTAGCAAGGTATCCAGGGTGTTCCGGCGCGGCGGCGAGACTGACCAGGTCCCGCCAGATCAGATCTCTCCTCTTTCTGTTGCCGGAGTGGCGGAGGAGAGGGAGTGGCTGCCGAAATGCACTCCTCAAAATCTTGCATGAAACCGAAACGAGGCAGAAAAGAAAAAAAGAAGCCGCAAAAACCTGGGGTCCCCAGACTTTCGTCTCTCTTTGCCGCACGCCCGTCTTCCCGCGCCAATATCCTGGGGCCCCTCACCAGCACGGCAGCACCAGACGTCAAGGCGCGCCTATTTTCCTGTCCTGTCCTGATGCGTCTCCGAAAGTCGCAGTCGGGATCACCCGCGACCATCCATGGTTCTCCTTTTGGGGCGAGTGCTTCCTCTTCTGCGCGCTCTCTTCTGGTTCTGGACTACCATTTTTGCTTCCTTTTTTCGCTGCCCTTCCCCATTCGCTTCCTAGTGCCTTTTCGAGCATACCATGTGCAACCATACATACACCCAACCCTTCAACCCACGTCTGGAAGAACCAGTGTTGACTTGCGCTCCACCAGTCACGGGCTCACTTCGGGGCAGTTGCGGTCTCTTGCGGTGCTGCTACGGCGACTTCAAGACTGATCATCAGGGCAGGATCTCGATCCGTACTCCTCACCCTCACCCCCCTTCGCCCGCTCGTTCGATTTGGGTACAATCAGGCTCTGGCTGCGTACCGCTGAAAAATCTATTCCCCGGGGTCCCACGTGCCATGGGGTGGACGTGCAGAGTCCGCCGTCGAATCCGGGGGGTAATATGGATAATCATGGCATTTTTATGGGGATTTGGCCGAAACGCGGACTGCGGAGGGACTACTGTCTGCCTACCGTAGACGTCATGTACCTCGGCCAAGCTGCACTGGCGGCACGATAAAATAATCTCGCTTCGAATATTGTTCAGACATCCTAATTGGGACGCTGGTGTCTGCAAACACGCCTGCGGTGATACGAGCAAGCGCGGGGCGGCGGCAATTGCCCTGGAGGGGCCAAGACCAAGATACTGCCACCAGTGCAATGAAGTCATTCACAGCCATCCCAGCACCACTGGCCGGCACATGTCGAACCATACCCAACTGCCACATCCGGCATACTCAATATGGGTGAGAGGCTTTTCACTCCTCCCCCTCCCCCCCCCTGTTGCTCTCATGGAGCCCAGGTGCCCTCCAAACCTTTAAACCTACATATCTCGCCGGTCGTGACTCGTCCTGTGACCTGTCCCCCCAAATTCACCTTCTTTCTTTCCAGGCCCAGTGGACCAAACGGATCTGACGACTTGACTTCCGCCCTGACCAAGGCAGACTCTGCTGTCGCGACTTTCGGGTTGCTGGGACCGAAGTTGCGACTCTGCATCTTGGGAGCCGCTGTTACGGTAGGATTGGCACGGCGAGAGCCTCCAGGTCCTGCCCCCAGACCCTTCGTTCTTACTCCACCAGAAACGGGTCCTGTCAAGAACCGCAGACACGGTCCACCACGGCCCGACCATCCGCTCTCCTGTTCGCTTCCTTCCTTGGTTCGACAACAACACCATAGAACCCACTCCTCCCACCATCGTCATTCCCTTCCTGCCCAAAAGTGGTTATAAGTCGGCTTGTCCCTGACCACACCCGGTCCCGAACCATCACCACCACCAGTTTCCCTTGGTCGCCCAGTCTGTCTGCGGTTATTCTCTTGGCGGAAGGACTACCCTAGACAGACACACATACCCACAGACATCATCATGTCGTCGAGGAACAACCACGTCGGGGACACGACCGCCCAGTCCTACGATGATGCCGAGAAGGGTATCTACGAAGCCTCCCAACAATCTTTACCGGTCCTCCCTACCCCACCATCACCAGTTTACTCTGTTGATGAGAAGGCTATAATCCAGCAGGTCGAGACAGTCCAGCCAACACCGGTAACATCTCCCATTCATGAGGGTATCACACCATCCTCCTCCACACCAGTCCTCACTCTTGCCTCGCGCAACTTACCGCCCTCTCCCGCCAGCGATGATCTCAAGAAGCCACAAGGCAAGCCACCAGCGAAGCCAAAGAGAAAAGTCAGCCGATGGATTCTGTTTCAACTGTGGTACAACACCTACCGCAAGTTCTTCACCATTGTGGTGACTCTTAACCTGATCGGTATCTTGATGGCTGCTATCGGGAAGTTCGAATACGCCACAAACCACCTAGGCGCGTTGGTGTTGGGTAACTTGTTGATGGCCATCCTGATGAGAAATGAACTGTTCCTCAGGTTCCTGTACATCATCTCTATTTACGGGCTCAGGAGTGTAAGTCATCAACCCTGTTGACGATCATGCCAAGAGACCAAAATCACTGACTAATACATTGAACAGTGGGCCCCTATTTGGCTCAAGCTCGCTGTAACTTCGATCTTGCAGCACGTTGGTGGCATTCACTCCGGATGTGCCCTGTCTGGAGCATGGTACGTCTCTCTCCTACTCAGTCGATGGTGATAACATGCTAATTTTGCACCACAGCTGGCTGCTCTACAAGATCGTCGACATCCTCATTCACCATGCCAAGCAACACCCTTCCGTGATCGCCACTGGTATCATCACCAATGTGCTGGTTGTGATCAGTATCTTGAGCGCGTTTCCTTGGGTCAGGAACAACCACCACAACGTGTTCGAGGGACATCATAGGTTGATTGGTTGGATGGGTTTGGCAACTACCTGGATCTTTGTCGTCCTCGGCAATGCCTACGACTTGAAGCTTGGAGAGTGGAGGCTGGATGCGCACTCTTTGATCTCCACACAGGAGCTTTGGTTTGCGGTCTTTATGACAGTCTTGTATGCTTACCACCTCCCCCTTTCTATCTGTGTGCCGGTCGAGCTAACACATGGCCACAGTGTTCTCATCCCATGGGTCACCCTTCGCGAAGTTCCGGTCGAGGTCGAGATTCCATCACCAAAGGTGGCCATTCTCAAGTTCCAGCGCGGTATGCAGCAGGGTCTCTTGGCTAGAATCAGCAGGACGTCCATCATGGAGTACCATGCTTTTGGTATCATTAGTGAGGGGAGAAAGAGCGGGTGTCATTATCTCATCTGCGGCGTTCAGGGCGACTTCACCAAGTCCCTTGTTGACAACCCGCCCAAGACAGTGTGGACCCGTGAACTCAAGTTTGGTATGTTTCCCTTTGCTCTCTTCACATTACGTTGACGAAGACTAACAAGGAACAGCTGGTGTTGGACACGCCTCGGCCATGTTCAAGCGCGGCATCAGAGTTTGCACCGGTACTGGCATTGGCGCCGCTCTCTCGACATGCATCCAAAGCCCCAACTGGTTCCTCATCTGGATTGGCTCGGATCAGGAGAAGACCTTCGGTCCAACAATCTCACGGTTGATCCACGACAACATCGAGCCGGAGAGGATGATCTTGTGGGACACCAAGAAGAGGGGAGGCAGGCCAGACAGCGTGCAGCTGCTGAAGGATGTGTGGCACAGCTTTGGGGCTGAGGTTATCTTCATCACCTCGAACAAGGCGGGTAACGATGAGATGATGCAAGGGTGCTTGGAGGGTAAGTTTTTACCTCTTCCAACGAGGTCACAAGAGAAGCAAAGAAGCTAACATGACAACAGCCGGACTCCACGCCTTCGGAACGCTTTGGGATTTCTAAACGACAAAGGAGAATAAAAGAACGGTTTAATTTGGGAGACACAACAAGAAAGGTTTCATGCATTGCTATTGGGGAGTTTTTATGACATTTTTTCATGTGTGGTGATGGCAGGCTGGCAGCCGCCTGTGGGACGGGGGACTGATGAGCGAGCATACCTACCTATCTATCCATGTTTGCATGTTTGTGTTGGATGATACTTGTCTTTTTTCGTTTCAAGTGGGCATATATTACGTCGAAATCTTTGTACAGAACAAAGTCTATTTTTTTTCTACTTTGGTTTGTTTCCTCCACGTTGTGGAGTTAGAGTCTTGTGTGGGGAAAATTGGTATCATGTTATGGACAGTCGCCCGCGTGGCTGGCATGGTGGAGGATGATGATAAGGGGGATTTTGGCTTTGTACATGTGCTTGTAACATCACAATCAACTCATATGAACACATGCTGCACACATTTATTTAGGTGATCTGGTTTTGCTGATGGGGGCGGACAAAATAAAGCGAATGCTGTTTGACTTTGTAAAAGATATTGCATGGCATTGTGTGCAAGCTCTGGCTAGACCTGCTGATACAGATCTATCTCGGTTTCATAACCTTTGTACTACTGGCCTATATAGCTTGAGGAATACGAGACCGGCGTAGTAAGCTTTGATGGTTGTAACGAGGTGGCTTTTTTCCTCACGTGTGGTTATGGAACTCGACTCTTACGTAATGGACATGTTTCTCTTTTTCTCGTCACCATCTTTCAATACAGACTTTATACCTACATGGATTCTTCCAAATCGGCCACGTTCCGTGTAAATGAAGGGCTAGATCTACTGACAGGCTACATGTTGTGCTCGGCTAAGGAAAAGAAACAAAGCC
Organism: Podospora pseudocomata; assembly: GCF_035222375.1. Classification (NCBI taxonomy): domain Eukaryota; kingdom Fungi; phylum Ascomycota; class Sordariomycetes; order Sordariales; family Podosporaceae; genus Podospora; species Podospora pseudocomata. The sequence goes on along the minus strand of NC_085890.1, from coordinate 3,219,071 downwards.
TTTTTTACCTATTGTCATATTGGCTGGTGTGCTGGCATGAAGACACACCAACTAGGGAATTGTTGAATTTTCCCTTCAAGCCTTTTCGGACCATCCAGCGATGTATTAGGTCCAGAATTTTTCGAGGATAGGTATTTGTATTATTTATCAATGCCCCTGGTTGACCAGTCGTGCTTACCCCTGCTGTCTTGTGGGAGTGAGTGGTGGCTTCTTGATTAGGGTAATGATCAAGTAGGGAATCTCAAAATGCCTTTTGGTGATCATGTGCTCTCGAAGCATGACGACGAGTCAAAGGTATTAGTACCCATAGAGCAGGCCAGGATGTTGTTGTTATCGTGGGCAGTTAGGGGATATCAGCGGTACGAACGTTGAAGCTAAACATATACTTTACTACATCTAATCTTCAGGAACTCGGCTTACTTTCCCTGATGCTTCAAAAGGAAAAGGATTTCATGCATGCGTTCCTGGATTGAGAAATGGTACCTCTAGGATTTTAGGGCGAGTCATGTCTGAATTTGCATGTATGATTGCAAGAGATTCAAGAGAGATAATTATCAAGCCTACATTTTCTGCAACTTGTACAGCCAGCATCGTGGGAAACTTGTAAGTACCTTTGATGCTGACAATCATAGGCGTCTAGGTATTCTTGTGTTCTAGGCTGATTAAATGTCTGGCAGAAAGAAACAGCCAACATCGGTGTTTCAAGACTGATTATTCACACCATGTAACGATAAAGCACACACGATCCAGCGTTGGGCGTGTCTTAGCGCCAAGCTATACATCATGCACAACCAAAGAATCATCGACACTAAAGAAGGAGGGGCGGCTCTTGGTATGACACGGAGATAGGCTGCAAGAAATCCCGAAGCATGTGCTCCAACCCCAGTCAAGGGGTGTTTTTCGAAGGGCGCATTTCTTAGTAAGCCCCAGTGCCAATCGTATCAATAATCAAGCAAAGATTTGGGGTAACAAAAAGGGGGTCATGTAAGACTTCAAAGACATCAACATCTCTCGACCCCTCACATCAAACTCCACCAAACCAGGTCCTAAACTCCAACTTCACTAACGCACCGCAGCACAATGTCGGTCAAGTACACCGGAAAGTGCCTCTGCGAAGAGGGAGGCATCCGCTTCACCATCTCTGCTGAGCCTATTGATCCGGTATGCACCTGTTATTGCGGCCATTGCAGCAAAGGCGCTGGCGGGCTGGGCCAGGTGGTAAGTTCAAAATCTTGAAACACATTTTGAGCGATGGCTAACACCAAAACAGATGGTGGCCTTCCCAGAAGAGAGCATCGACATTGAGTCGGGCAAAGAGCTCATCACCACCTTCACCTTCAAGAATACCGACAGCGGCAAGCCAAAAGACAAGATGTTTTGCAAGTCTTGCGGGGTGACGCTTTGGACTGCCCCTGAGCATTGGAAGCAGCTCAAGCAGCTATTGGTTCGGACACCGGTGTTGGATGGCGGGTATGTTTATTCTGTTGGAAAGCAAGCACGTGGAAGTTGCTGACTCGAGGCAGAATTGACTGGAAGCCTACTGTTGAGCTTTCGACGAGCAAGCGGGCGAAGTGGACTTCTTCTGTTGCCGGGGCAGTGCAGCAGTGAGGGGTAATGGACGATGACGGTAGCGGGAACAGGGCATCGGACTTGGTGTTGAATGCGAGGAGGGGATGGGATTTCAAGATTGGAGACCATGTCTGCTCCTATTGTTCCTGGGGTAAATGCTGTGAATCCGTAATAGCGTTAGCAACTCGTATTGAATGATAGCGGTAACTGGCGATAAGAAAGAGCAACAAGCATCAGCATGGTTCAATATCGGCATCGACAATGTGTCTAAGCCCCGTCTTGAAACGTTTGAAAATAACCAGATATCGTCATAGCAAAAGTCCATACTCGTGTTGCAAAAGAAGAAAGGCAGTGGCTTACCTGTCGATAGAAGTATGTCTTGGGAGTGATGGCCAGAATCGATGATTGAGCAAGACAGGAAGAATGTGGGGGTCCCTTGCCAGGATCAACTGAAGAGAGAAGGGAGGTGGGGGCGCTGGCTAATGAGATCACCACCCCCGCCATCGGTGGGGGAGCATTGACCCCTGCAGCCATTGACTTGGCAGTGCATTGTTTTCGAGTGTCGCTCTCTCAGGCACCCTGTTGGACTGTTTGTTCCCAACCAACACCAAGCTGATGCGCTAATCCCATCGCCTTCGACTATTTTGCTGGTGCGCAATCATTCAATCTGTCGTTCTGCCATCACTGTATTCTATTACGTGGGGTCTCGAAATCATGGCGATAAAAAACCACTTGCGGCTGTTGTTCACAGCCGGGTCGCTGCTTGCGACGACGTTTGCCAGCCCCGTCAGTCGCTTTGAAGATGACGACGATGATGACACCCCGCTGCCAGTGGTGATCTGGCATGGTGAGTACCGCAGCTCGCTCCATTGATTGACCATCTTCAGCTAACTGTCCTTCGAATCAGGTCTCGGAGACGCCTACAACGCTGATGGCATGCGCCAGGTAGCCGACCTCGCCGAGTCAGTCAACCCCGGCACACTCGTCTACCCCATTCGCATCGAAGACGCCGGCAACCGCGACCGCTACGACTCCTTCGTCGGCAACGTCACCGAGCAACTAGCCAAAGTGTGCGCCGACATCGCCGCCCATCCCATCCTCTCCACCGCCCCAGCCATCGACGCCGTGGGCTTCTCCCAAGGCGGCCAGTTCCTCCGCGGCTACGTCGAGCGCTGTAACAATCCCCCCGTCCGGAGTTTGATCACCTTCGGCTCCCAGCACAACGGTATCACCCGCTTTAGAGACTGCGAGACGAACGACTGGATCTGCCGGTTCGCCATGGCCGTCCTAGGGACCAATCCCTGGTCCCCCACGGTCCAGGGCAAGCTGGTCCCCGCGCAGTATTTCCGCGATCCTGAACAATACGAGAAGTACCTCGAGCATTCCAACTTCCTTGCGGATATCAACAACGAGCGGTCGATCAAGAACGAGACGTACAAGAAGAACATTGCGAAGCTGGCGAACTTTGTCATGTACATGTTTGACGAGGACACGACGGTGGTGCCCAAGGAGACGTCGTGGTTTGAGGATGTGAATGGCACCGAGATTACACCTTTGCGTGCGAGGAAGCTGTATTCGGAGGATTGGTTGGGATTGAGGGAGCTGGATCGCAAGGGCGGGCTGAAGTTCAGGACTGCGCCTGGGGATCACATGCAGTTGTCGGATGAGTTGTTGACGGAGGCTTTTGGGGATTTTTTTGGGCCTTTGAATAGGCACAAGGGGAGGTCGGATCCCCGTCCTGCTTCGCACATTGGAGACGAAGAGTTTGACATGGGCAGTGGCGGGAGGTCAGAGGGTCGTCCTGCTTCGAGGGGCGGAGATGTTGAGTCTGATATGGGCAACGACTTGTAAGGGATTGAACTATTTTTTAGGAAGGGTGCGTCAGGAACACGGAACTCTGGGTATGAATCATGGATGGATAAGGGTAATTATGGGGTACCTAGCTGGGAAGAGCACAGCGATGAAGGGAGTCATTTACTGTGTATAGGGGCAGGGTTTATATTTTGTTCGCTTTGGGAATAGGCGTCAGGAATCAGTGGTTGGGAAACAATCAGGCAAAGGTCCGAGTCTTTGGCACCTTTTGTTTTAGTTATTGAGTAGGCATGGGAGTACCCCGAATACATATTTTATGCGCATACTGTGGTATGACGGGGTGGAAAGTGTATTTGGAATTAAGTTTGCTGTGTCTGCTGTGGGATGAACGGGTGTAACGGTCACAAACATGCTGTGGGTTGCGTCATGGAGAGACATCATGGGCCTAATTTCTGAAGATTGCGAAGGTGGGTAAGAGGCGGCATGACCATGGCCGAGTGTCACGACATGCGAGCATTCCTTACAGCATGCAGCTCTCTGGTTGTTGCAAGTGTTGGATTCCGAATATTGACCAGCTGGTTAATGACGCATGGTTATACATATACACGGTGTCTCATGCTTTGCTCCGGGATCCGAGCTGTTGGGCAACAGTAGCGTTGAGAGCAATGATGACAAGAACTTCATGCCCGATGTGGTTTTTTGAGAGGCTCCTTTTCAAGATACGAGCTTACAAGCCCAGTAGGCACATTCATGAGACTCCTCAATACTTATCTTATCAACCCATCGGAATCCTTTTGGCTACCTACCTATCTATCCTCGGCGCACCCCGATCGGTGATCCAACTCCGAACTGCACAACAAGAACAGGGAACATGCGGGTTCCAAAAGAGATGAGCTCATATGCCAAAGCTCGTCCCAAGCTTCAGAACTCGTGGGTTAGGTGAACGTCTTTTTGCTCCAGTGAAACTATCTATTTCCACAACATCACCAACAAAAAATGTTCAGGCCTAGAATATTAATAAAGTTCAATAATCTAGCTGTGGGGAACATCCAGCCATGGTGGGGTTGGATCGCGAAACTTTAAATGGGGGTGGGTGCCTCGGGCAGAGGAGGTGCGAAAAAACGCGCCTAGAAAATTGTTGGAGCGGAGCTCTTAAGCAACCTGAGGTGGGGGAGGAGGCTGGCTTTTTTTCTGCGTTGCTGCAGTAGCGGAAACATGGGCCAACGTTGGCGAGAGCGAGAGAGAAAAGGTGGATGAGGATGGACAAGAAGAAGAAGAAGGAAAAACAAATAACAAACCGTCCATGTAGAAAGAAAGCCATTGTCAAAGAGCCCCACATGTTCATCTAACTGTAGGGAGATATCTACCTTATCCAATCTAAATCCATCGGATTTTAAAGCTGGGATTGAATTCTGCCACTCAAACCCCCCTGTATGTCATCAGATTGTACTGATGCATAACCGCTGTGCAAGGGCGGTGAATACTCCATAGGGGACCTCGAACCTGCTGAAGCCACCAAATGGCCCGGGATCAGCGCTGGACAATGCTGGACCGAAGCACGCCAGCCAGCCAGACAACGCGACATGGGATGCCACGCCAAAAACGCGCCCGCCGCAGCAGGGACTCCTCTTTAACAAAATCGCGTCCTGCCGCAACGAGTGAGACGACGGGACACGAAACCTGCATCTCTTAAATACCCAAAATCCCCACTTCCCACAAAGCCCTCCCAGCTACACACTACCCGGGTCACTTTCCACGAGGCCATCTTTTTGTGTTTGGGCTTTCTAATTCTCTTCCTTTCTATTATCCCTTGGTGTCCTCGTCATTGTCAGCTACAGCAGCTCGCCCATAATTGGAACGACTTACAAGGAACATCGCAATTTGGTAGGCGGGTTCTGCAGGTGGAAAAGACCGCACTTCGACGCGCCTCAACCTGGACACGCGAGGTTTCCACTTCCAGGACACGGCTAGCAAAGGTTTTTCCAACCTCACCACCACTCCCAACTTTGCAAAAGCTACTCCATAAACCTGTCACGATCAAGACGTGAGCCAACCAAGATCAAGACAACACGAACAATGGACTCCTCTCCTTCCGCCCTCACCAAAACCCTGGAGCCCTCGCTGCCCACCCTCCAGGGCGTAAAGCGGCCTGCACCTTCCTTGCTCCCTGCATTCGAACCCCTTTCCTCATCACCAGGTCTCCCAAGGCCATCGAAGCGGCAGGCAACAGCATCAGCCTTCTTTAAGTATCCCACTCCGGCACCAACATCGAGCACCGGCATCCTCTCCTCCAGTCCCCCACGCGTCAGAAACCGGCCGGCTCCTCCAAGACCACAGTCGAGGTCAAGCGTCACAGAGCGTGCTCCACTGTGCGATGTCCGCTCTGTGGACCTCAACGAGAACGGGGAGACATTGTTGATGGGACGATCGAGCAATTCTTCACACTATCAGCTGTCGGCCAACCGGTTAATCAGCAGAGTACACGTCAAGGCGCGATATATCGCCGCCGCAGAGCCCCTCGAACCAAACAAGATTGAGATTGTATGCAATGGATGGAACGGCCTAAAGCTTCACTGCCAGGGGCAGACATGGGAGTTGGCCAAGGGTGATTCCTTCACCTCGGAGACCGAAGGTGCTGACATCATGATCGATGTCCACGATGCGAGAGTATTGGTACAATGGCCGCGTCGTGAGAAGGAACGTGACGTGTTGGGTCAGCTCAGTGATTCATCCTGGGATGAGTCTCCTCGCCCAAGAGTTGGCAGGGTGGCAGGTGCTTCGGAGCTTCATGGTAGTCCTCTTAGAAGGTCGGTGCGCATCGGTAGTCCCGAGTCACCCACACCTGCCAATGTGTCCAGGGCAAACGCGAGCCTCAACGAGTTGTTGGCTGTCGATAACGAGCATGTCGACGCGGTGCAGATCTATGAGGATGCCAGTGCTGATGAGCAAGAATTGCCGAGACTGACCGACGCTGTCGAGGAGAGCTTCATGACACAAGCTGCTCCAAGTTTGTCCAGCGACCTAAGCGAGCCCGAATCGGAGGAGGAAAACGATGCAGACGAGGAGAATGACCCCATCATTCACTCTTTCGGTCCCTTTGGCGCCAACCTCAACAGCCGCCTTGCCTCTTTCTCGGCCAACTCTCCTCGGGGACACCGTGTGTCTCGTAACCCACTTTCCGATGTTGCCGGCAGAACACAGGAGAGAATGGAGCCCATCTCTGAGGACGAGGCCGAGGATTTGTTGAGCGGTCTTAGTGACGAACAGAAGGCCAACATCACCAACCACGTGGTCAACCAGCTTGCATTCTCTCGTCTCTCTTCGACTCCTTTGACCACCATCATGACCAACCTTCCTGCTGCCGAAAAGAAGGACTTGAAGAAGGACCAGCTCCGTGTTATTATTGAGGGTACTGCGGCGGTCGGCATCATCCGTAGACAGGGCAAGGACGCGGCCGGCAAGCCTCTGGAAAGCGAGTATTACTACATCCCTGAGAAGGATAGTGATGAACATCGCCGTCTGGCCGTGACGGACGGCCTTCGGAAGCCCAGTTTGAGAAACTGCCGCAAGCAGCACAAAGTAAGCCCGCCCAAATCGTACTGTTCAGTTTGTCAACATGACTAACATGAGTTCAGCAATACTTTTGGAAGCGCCCCAAGACTCCTTGAACTATTTACTACAACATGTCACATTATTTCACCTTTTTGATCCATGATTTCTCTCGTATCGGCTATCGGCGGCGGTAGCGGAGTTCTTGTTGCGACGGAAAACGGAAACACCTTGTTCACATACCCCCATACCCCATTTCTTCGTCTGTCTCATATTAGGGGTCGTCGCTTTGTAGCGCTGTATTTGCTCCAGGATATTCGCATAGCGCAAGGCGTTTTGTTTCCGTGTACAATTTTGCTTTTTATCGTAGGGGGGTGATGGTTGATGGTTTCGCTGACGGATTGGCGTCGTCATCTGGCTTGACGATGGGGGAAGAGGACGAGGATGACGAGGTGCTAAGGGAACGAAATGGACGGAATGCTTTTAGGGTGATGTATGTATTATTTGTATGTTTGAAGAAAATGGCCTCGAATAGAAGATGCAAATGGATAAATCGTCTTAGGAACAGTTCTTGAAGTGCCTCGTGCGATGGAAAAGTAAGTAAACAACAGAACCAATCATGAGATTTCTTGGATCGTCATCTGGACGGAAGCACCTGAAGAACCAGAGATCTGGAACAACAGCTGCAAGCAACCACAACGAACGCCCCACATCAGCCCCACCTACCTTATTCTTGGGCTGAGCAGGGGTGTCCCGGCAGGCACAGATCTCGCTGATAAGATAAGCGGAAAATCCTGCCCTCCGACCGCCAAAATTTCTTGGAGGACCCAGAAAAAAGTTATCGCCGTCGCAAGAGACAGAAGCCGACCTGGATTGCGACGACCGACGACAACCTTCTTGCCGCTGTCCATATCATCACCTCACAATGTCGCCCTCCGCTGCTGTCACCAAGACGGCAGAGACCACGGTCCCTGTCAACCCTGACCAGACCCTCAAGGCCTGCAAGGCGCTTGTTGCCCATATCAAGAAGGCCGCCGCCGCCCCGCCCAAGGACGGAAAGCAAAACCTCCTCGCTGATGCCGAAACCACCGTCGCCGAGACTCCCGTCTGGCTCACTCTCACCACAAAGAACCACATTCACGAGAACAACCGTATGTCTTTATCCCTTGAGCACGCCCCGTCAATGGCATGAGTGGCCTCAAAGGAGGCTTTCGGCCATCGCGAGTCAAGCCGACGCTTGCACCAAGCGTCGATGATTCACTCACTCTTGGTTCTGTGCCCGACAGGCGCTAACAGTTCCCAGGCCTTCAGCCAGGAAAGATTGCTCTCCCCAACCCCCTGAACACCAGCGAAGAGGTCAGCGTCTGCCTCATCACAGCCGATCCCCAGAGATACTACAAGAACGCCGTCGCCGATGAGTTCCCCGAGGAGCTTCGCAAGAAGATTGGCAGAGTCATCGATCTCACCCACTTGAAAGCCAAGTTCAAGGCGTACGAGGCCCAACGCAAGCTGTTCAGCGAGCACGATGTTTTCCTTGCCGACGACAGAATCATCAACCGCCTCCCCAAGGCGCTCGGCAAGACGTTTTTCAAGACCACCACCAAGCGCCCCATTCCTGTGGTGCTGATGGCCCAGCGCGAGAAGGTTGACGGCAAGCGTGTTGCTGTTCCCAAGGGCTTCATGGTCAAGAAGAACAAGCGCGACCCCACCGAGAATGCCAACGCCCGTCCCACCGCCGAGATTGTCAAGGAGGTCGAGAAGGCCATCGGTGCCGCGCTGGTGCATCTTACCCCCTCTACCAACACCGCCATCAAGGTTGGATACGCTGGGTGGGAACCTGAGAAGATCGCCGAGAACATCACCGTGGTGGTCAAGGAGCTGGTCGAGAGATTTGTGCCACAGAAGTGGAGCAACGTCCGCAGCTTTTACGTCAAGGGCCCAGAGACAGCTGCCCTTCCCGTATATCAGACGGACGAGTTGTGGTTGGACGAGAGCAAGGTTGTTCCCAACGGCCAGGAGGGGTCCAGCGCTCTCCCCGGCAAGAGGGAACAAAAGCTCATCAAGGGCGAGAAGCCCAACATTGGCAAGAAGCGCAAGTCGTTGGATGCCGAGCCTGAGCCGGCTGCCGAGGAGGCACCGGTTGCCAAGGAGGACAGGCCAAAGAAGAAGGCCAAGAAGGTGCTGCCGGAGAGCAACGACGAGAAGCTCGACAAGGAGATTGCGGAAAGGAAAGCGAGGTTGAAGAAGCAGAAGGCGTCGGCCAAGAAGGCGGTGGAGGTCTAATTCAGGGATACCAAGGGTGAAATTTGGGGGCTATGTTCATGTCACTGGTGAATCATTGCTTGGAGTTTTGGAGTCATTTGGGCATTAAAATGGCAGGCTACAGTTGAGACGGTGCGCGATGGGTGCCTCGAGGCAAATAGATGTGCTTTGTGTTGATAGCTGATGATGGTTCAGTAATCTGATGTTGCTGTGCTATCTATGTCTGGGTTTATCCAGTTGGTCACTGCTTATCGTCCTGCACCTGTCACCTGGTGGACTGCCTTTGCTAATCCATCTTGGCTGCTGTCTCCAACCAAATATCGCATTTTACCCCAATATTTATCACTTCGCACTTCGGAAAAGACAGTGGTGTTGCCCCGCTCGGGACACTTGATAGCCTGACCAAGCTTTCCCAGGTGGATGGTCACGCGCTTTAGCCTGACGCCTCAGGATTCCCAAATCAACTGCCGACGGCCAAAAGTGCACTGATAATGCTCTCGTAATCTTCTCCGCATCCAGCCCAGCGACAGCCATTTGCTACTATTCACCGACGCCAATGGAACACGTGGGATGCCCGAACCATGTTTCTTTGGTTTATTGCGGTCCCTCCATCCGGGACACGGCTTGGATCGAAGAGTGGTTGAGAGCGGGTATGTTCGGGACCGTGGGGTGGTATTGATCCTGGCTTTGGGACGCCCGTTTTGCACGCCCAAACAGAGTCAGGATTTGTTCTCCATTCAACCATGGATCTGTCGGTTGTTTACCTGTAGGTTCTGAGGGGTTGGGAAGGAATGGGACTACCAAATCGTAACAGATTCAATGCCACTCGTTCACCACCCACTTACTCCACACTCACTAGCTGCTCGGCCATGGGCAAAGTGCCCCATACCGTCTCCGCAATCCCCAGGTTTTCCTCGCACTCTATTTTAACGTCCGACCGAACGAGCCACTGATTGGAGCCGCCCGTTCATGCATCCACCAGCTCACCCTCCTCGGACACCACTCGACCAACCAATCATCATGCTGGAGTTGGTGAAGATCCAGATGTCTGTCGTTGGCTGTGGCTGGCCTTCAACCGGGGCTTGGCATCAAGTGTCCATGACCGATGGGTAGATCGGCAGATGGCGGCCCCCCCCTCCCCCCCTCAGCGGCGGCCGGTTGAGAGAGATTGAGTTGCCTTATAGCTGGGGTTTTCCTTTTCTGGGACTACTATCACATATATGTCTGTTGGAAAACCGCTTCCTCGGTTCCCACAAGTCGGGCTCTCTCGTATGCGTTTTCTAAGCCTTCAAGACATATAACCCCCTGACTGAGCCAGACAACTTCAACAGTTGCACCTTGGTTCAGTTATTTCCCATCAAACAACAGGAAACATTCCCACATTTTGGTCGGGGGTTTCAACACCAGCCCCCCACCTAAACAATGGGTGTCCTCAAACCCGACGAAGACTTGACCGGCCTCGCGCCAGCAAACCTCCTCCACACCATCACCACCTTTCTCACAGCGCACTACCTCCTCCTCACCCTCTCCTTCCTCTTCCTCCGCGCTCTCGTCAAGAGATATGCCTCCCCCCTGCGGAAGTACCCCGGTCCCGTCCTGGCATCCATCTCCCGGCTCTGGAAAGTGAAATCTGTCGCCTCGGGCCGGACCCATCTCGAACATATCGACCTGCACCGGAAATACGGCCCCGTCGTTCGCATCGCACCAAACGAAGTCTCGGTCTCGTCCCCCGAGGCGGCGAGGACGCTCCTGTCAGCAGGGAAGAGATTTTTCAAGACGGATTTCTACGGGGTCTTCCCCCCGCCGGAGAACCCTGATATTTTCACCGAAACGAGGGAGGACGTCCACGCTATGAAGAAGCGGGTGGCGAACGTGCCGTACAGCATGGCGGCGATGCAGCAGCTGTCGCCGTTTATTGACGATACCATCGAGCTCTTGGCGACGAAAATCAACAACCATATCGAGTCGTCGCCCGATGGAGAGTTTGATTTGGGGGATTATTTGCACTATTTTGCGTTTGATGTGCTGGGAGAGGTGGCGTTTTCGAGGTCGTTTGGGTTTTTGAAAGAGGGGAGGGATGTGGACAACGCGATCAAGACGATTGATAACAGTCAGACGTATAATGGGATTGTGGGGCAGGTTCCGGAGTTGGATTTTTTGTTGCGGAGGAATCCGCTTTGGCAGTTTGTGCCTTGGTTGAGTACCAAGAACGCGTTGATTACGAGGATGGCGCTGGAGGAGATGGGGAGGCGGCAGCCGTTTGATAAGGATAGGGGGGGTGGGTTGAGGGGCGGGGTTGGGGTGGACGGGAGGAGGGATTTGATGGCTAGTTTGATACAGGGGCATTTGAGGGATAAGGAAAGGTTTGGGGTGGGGGATGTTTTTGCTGTGGCTCATGGGGCCATGTAAGTCTCTCCTTGTGGGAGGATTTGTCGAAAGATGGCTAATTCGATGGTGAAATAGCTTTGCGGGATCGGACTCGACGGCGTCGACGATGCAGAGCTTCTTTTGGCATATTTTGGATTCGAAGCCGGTTTACCAGGCGTTGCTGAGGGAGATTGAGAACGCGGTGAACACGGGGGTAATCCCGGCCGAGGGGAATATCACCTGGAATCAGTCGCAGAGTTTGGATTACTTGCAGGCCTGTCTCAAGGAAGCGATGAGGGTGAGGCCGGCGGTGGGGCTCAACATTACGAGATTGGTCCCGCCTGAGGGTGCGGAGCTGGATGGACATTTCTTCCCTGGAGGCACCACCATCGCGGCGAACGGGTGGGTGCTACATCGTGATAAGGAGACGTTTGGGCAAGATGCAGACGATTTCAGACCTGAGCGGTGGTTGGAGGACGAGGAGAAAGCGAAGAAGATGGAGAGGTATATGTTTCAGGTAAGCACCCGTTTTTTTTTGTCCGCATTGTGCGCTGGGAGATGCTGATGTTTTGTTCTCGATAGTTTGGGGGTGGAAGCCATCTGTGTATTGGGCGGAACTTGGCGCTTCTGGAAATCAACAAGGTGATTCCACGGTTGTTGAGGGACTACAGGTTTGAGCTGGCGCACCCGGGCCAACCGCTCAAGGCCAATGCGTCTTTCTTTGTGGTGCAATCAGGATTGGAGGTGTTTATCAAGAAGGCTTAGGAAAACCTTCCTTCGTGTGTAACTGGGTGTTGAAGGGGTTATGTGTACATATATGGTGTCGTTTTCCAGCGTATTAGTTGCCACCAACTGTTTCACCTGTATGCATGGCCCTTGGGGAAATGATGAGTGATCGGTATCCGGCACGAGGTCTGTACAACAGGACATACCCAGTGGGGAGGGGGGTCGTGGAAATGGTCTGTACAACAAGACAACGTGGACATTGGTAGCCGCGCCTCACTGGGACATGTCTTGGCAGGAGATCACTACAATAAGCGGCCAACCACAAGGTCATGAGAAGCGCGGCCCCTCTATTCCCCTCGGCCCAAGCCTGCATTGAAGGGGCGCGGAAGCGGCTGCCGAGGCAAGCAAACGCGCTTCTCCGTTGGTTGGCGTTTTTCTATGTTATACTGTTGTTTGCTTTGGGGGGTCCCGTCCAAGGGTTTGGGAGAGGATTATCATCGCACAAAACAGGGAATAATTCTGGTGGAGGGTCGGTCGCTGATCTTTTTTTTTCTCTCCCCCAGCTTCTCTTTTCCGTCTGGTCTGATCAGTTTCACCCTCATTCTTTCCCGCACATGACCTGGAAAGACGGAGAATTAATTGATGATGGCAATGGCGCTGCCAAATCTCCAGTACTCCGATCTGCCCGAGGCGGTTCACCGACAGCATGACTTCCCCGAGGTAGTCGCGGAGGATGCTCCCCAGGCGGTCGAGCGAAGCGGAGAGACGGCCAAATACCTTGCCTACGCCAATGTTCAAAGCCTCGAAAGCAGCATCGACACAACCTCGGCCAAAGAACCTCCAGAACGACGCATCCTCGGCCTGAAGCGAAAAACCATTTTCATCCTGTCCATAATCGGCGCGGTCATTCTCATTGTTGCCATCGTGGGCATAGCCCTCGGCGTGACAATCTCCCAACGAAAATCCCCTCCCTCCCAAGAGATCAACATTGACGACTCCCTCTCCCCCAACGCCACCGACAACTCCCCACCAGCACCACCACCATCCCAACCCTCCATCAACCTCACCGCCCTCCCCTCCAACATCTCCCCCCTCTCCTCCCTCGCCTCAGCAAACTACACCGACCCCAAAACAAGCATCGTCCACCTCCACGTCTACTCCCAACTCCCACCCCCCTCCAACTCCCTTTTGGTGTCCATCTGGAACTCCACCGCCCGCATCTGGACAACATACTCCCTCTCCGCCCTCCTCCCCTCAACCTACGACCTCCTGCCCGGCACACCCATCTCAGCATACGTGTACACCAACCCAGCCTTTCAAGCCGGCGTCATGGTCCTCACCACCGACCACGTCCTCCACCAATTCGTCACTTCGGATGTTACCATGAAGAACTGGCGACATGGTGGTGTGGGGCAGGGGGATGCTATACTGACGGTGGGGAGGGAAAACAAAAACTTTCAGGTTTTGAGACCGCAGTGCGGGACTGGGGAGGATTGTAAATGGCTTTTTCCGCCTAGTGCGGTTGGTTATCAAGACGGAGAGGGAACGGTGAGGGTTTTCAACATGAAGGTTATGAGGGGGTTTGAGGTGGGCAAGGGGAGGGAGGGGACGGAACTGGGGCTGGTGAGTTTGGTGAGGGCTGGTGGGGAGGGGGGGTTTAATGTTAGTGATATTTATTGGAGGGTGGTGTTTGTGCCTGAGGGGGGGAGGGAATTAAAGGGGTGGACGGCGGGGAAGGAGATGGTTGGGGGTTTTGGGGAGGGTGAGTGATTTCTTTTTTCTTTTTTTTTTTTTTGGTGGACTGATTGGGTTGAGAGGGAAAGCTGACATTGAACAGAGAGTGATTCATTGGGGGACATGCCCTCTACTCCGGCTTCGCATAACATGGCGGCGTTTTCGTACGACTTGGTGAATCAGATGATTGTGACGTTGGAGGATGGGGGGAGGAGGCTCGGGGTGAGGACGTTGGATGGGTTGGCCGGAAACAAATGGACGTTGGCGAGAGAGGAGGATGATCCGGCTGGGTTGGGGGATCAGAAGGGCGAGGTGCGGTTTACCGCTATCACTGGGAATCCGGAAAAGAGGGTGTTTGGCATGGTGAATGGCAATATCCATGAGTGGCGGTTTTCGAGCGGGAGGCCGAGGAGTTGGGAGTATGTGGGGAGGGTGTCGACTTCGCCTGTTTTGACGGGGTGACCATGGCATGAATATTGAAGATTTGGATCTGTGTTATAGCGAGGCGTTTGGGATTGGGAGGTGAGGTTTTGTATTCATCACAACTTGGATATCATACCCGTGGTCATATGGTCGCATAAATTCACCCATCATATTTTATCAAATCCAAGACACCCCCGCTATTCTCCCCCCCGCCCCCGGTCTGGGACTTGGTCTACTTATCTCCCCACGCACACATAATACCCCTCCCACAATTGGTCACAGTTGATCTGACAGAGGCCGCTCAGCAAGAGGTCGATGAATTCGGGTGTGCAGTAGCGGTTGAGGTCATCTTCGCCACCTAAGGGTTCGCGACTTACGGATGGGTTGAGGTCGTAGCTGTTTTACTGTCATTAGCCTGTTTGCTCTTTCTTTTGATCCGCAAAGCAGGGGGAACATACAACTGAAGCAGTGTCAAATTCGCCCTCGAGGCCAAGCTGCGGCAAGTGTCGTTCAGGGTAATGACGGCCAAGTTCTTGCCTATGATAATGCCGAAGAGGAGGTGGTCAGTAGACGTTTTTTCAGGAGCATCTTCCTCACGCCAAGCCAAAGAAATTCCATGTCTCATCCTGCCTGAGTTTCTCATTTCACTCACAGTTACTGGGTGTTCCGGGTAGCGTTGGCCGACTTCCACTCGGGGTTGTCGTCGTAGCTGGCGCTCTTGTCGTCGGCGTTCCGCATGTCCCGCTTGTGACAATTGCCGTGCTGGTCAACACCCTGGTCGAGACTGAGACACTGGTTAGAATAGTTGTCAGTGTCTGCGTTACCGGTACGACAGTCTGAACTGTTCTCGTGGTTGTTGTCGTGGTCGTGGAGGATCTGGTTGACGTGACGGTGACCTCCACCAGGTTGGTGATGACTGTTGTTAGCGTGGCGGTGACTGGAACTGTGGCTGTGCGTGTTACGATGCTAGTCAAGGTGAGGTCGACCGTTCGGGTCACAATGGCGGTGGCACCAGTGGTGAGAGTAGTGGTGGAGGTGACGCGAACTGTCTGGGTTGTAAAGGCCGTGGCCGGAACGGTGTTGGTGATGGTCCTGGTAGCAACGACCGTCTGTGGTACAGTGGTCGTAACAGTAGCTGTGTTGGTCTGGGAGACGATCGAAGTGCGGGTGACGGCTACAACGGACGTGACAGTGACAGTGACTGAAGCGGTAGGCCCCGGCGTGATGGGAGCACTGCTGGCAGAAGAGATACCGCCGGCACCGCAAGAGCCAAAACCTCTTTGGCAGCCATCTGACAAGCAGTAATCAGCCGAACTACCGCAAAAGCCAAATTGCGAGCAGCAGTTTCCGAAGCTCGATCCGGTGCAGGTCACGCCCGAGCCACAAGTGCCATCCTGGCTGACGGTGAGGCGTACCGGAGAAGAAGAGGTAGGGGCAGCAGATGTCGTCCGTGATGCCGAAGCTGTAGGGCCACTGTCGGCAATTCCCTCGATGCAATATAAACCACCAGTAACCAGCTGCGAACAGCTCGTCACTGAAGGATTGGACCGGAGGAACTGAGTCACGGTGATGCCGGCGATCTCAGCCAGGATGGCACATGTGTCTCCCTCATAGGCCTCGATGAATCGAGTACATTCTGCCGAAGCCCCCGCAACAGCCAGAGCAGAGACCAGGAGGCCCCTGAAGATCGCCGTAGAAAGCATTGCACGTCTGACTACGGTCGAGAAGCCGCGTTTCATTGTTAGTGAACGGTGGGAACCCCTACAGCATACGATCGACATCTTGCACTTACATGGATACCTTGGCAAACGAGTTCCAAAGGGTCGGAATTGATCTACCGGGTTGGGAGCGGGATGTGGTAGGTGAAGAACTCACTTATGTGAGACAATAAGAAGCTGATCATCCAGTCTTATAGCATATCCGGGTTCAACCTGCAGACCACCGGGTTCCGGCCATCTTACCGGAGCTATACCATCATCAGCCACCCGCAAAATCAACATGTTGCACCGCACCGACAGACACCCATGGTTACCAGCGTTGATGGTCTGCTTGCACTTTACGAATTGTCAGCTCAGTGTTTGGTAACGGCCCCGGGCTGGGCTGCCTCGTGCTCGGCAGAGGGTATCGGGGTGAAGACGGGATATAAATATAGCACGACGTTACGGCATTGGCTCGCATATGGGTATGTTGCGGAGGTTGTGCGAGGTAGAATTTATGGCTAAACGATTCCCCGCCGAAAGCAATATCGGAGGGATCCGTTTTGTCGAGTAGCAAGAAGGCAGGCTAATATCGAGGTTGCACTCTGTCGCTTGACTCGAGCGATTTTGTCTCCATATTCTGCCCTGACCAGGCTGGACCTGCATGACCTCTGAACCTGAAAGCTGATGGCAGTGGCATGTTGCATTCAAATATAAGACGCTGCCCACTCGGTTGTCAGTGTATTGTAACATGTCCGGCCTTCGTGCTCATCAACAGTGCGGCCAGAGCATTCCAAAGCATCGGCAGTAAATCCGACCAACGACAGTTCACACTGAATGTTCGAGAGCCAAAAAGATCAAGTATCCAATTTCATTTCCCAAAAAAGAAACGGTCATCCTGAGGGTATCGTGCACAACTGCTCCCGAATATCGTTTCCAGAGATGCCAATAAAATACACATGAATGTTGACAAGTACATAGAAAAGTAGTGGGTATCGGGAGAAAACAAAAGAAAAAGGTCTCGTCCTGGGTCCTGTCGCCTCCTGATCACAAATAAGCTCTGCGCTTGGGTGTTGGCATCAGATCGACTTCCCCCTCAACAGTCCGGAGTGAGGTATTGGTGACGTATTTGATTCAATCTCTCAGGCCCCTCGCCATCACGGCCTCCTTGCTGGTCATGGGCGTCGAGTTGTCTTCGTGGCTACGTTTGCACTTTTGGCATTTCCCGCCCGTCTCTTTGGGATGTGGGATTTGGGCGCCGGTGACTGGACAGATGTAGACTCGCTTGCTGTATGGCTGGTGCATCTGAAAGCAAGAGGGGCATTCTTTGTCGGGTCGTCGAGAAAGAGTGTCTATTCTGTAGCCTGTATTGGGGCATATGAAGACAGACTGCCAGATGATGTCGTGGGCGGCCTGGCAGTGGGTGCAGAGGCCGAGAGGGTTCTCGAGCTCCTCGCCCGTGTTGGGGCAGAAAAAGGTTGCCTGAGAGACAATGTTAGTCATGAGGGCGCGAAGATTGAAGAAGATATCGGATCAAAGACCCACCGGCACACTGGATTGCTTTTGTCCCATGATTGCTGGTGATGATGCTCCTCCTCAATCGGCGGTTATTTGTTGGTGGTGAAAGGTAAAAGGTTTGTTCGAGGCCCGTCGTTATTTTGACATTGTGATGACCCAAGTGCTCCGCGAGGCAAGGTCAATCTGGAGCACAGCCGCCCGTCTTACCCGATTTCGGATGCTGCGTGACGTCGATTTAACGTTGGCAATTTGCCTCTGGTGACTGGTGAGCGGGCAGTCGACATCAGATGGAGGAGGTCCAGAGGTCTAGAGGTCCAGACTGCAGACACGGAGGGTTATATAAAACCAACGGGAATCCACAGGCAAGCAAGCAAACCAAGCAGCAGATAAAACCCGGGGTATCTCTCCGGCCACGTGCGGGCCAAGGGGAGCTTCGCTGGGAACGGCATCTTCACCGAGAGGCTCCCTTTCTTTCTGCGGGCGGCTGGTGGCAGGGTTCAACGGATGACATGAGACAGGTTCTCGAAGAGCACTGCAGGCCAAAAGTGCAGTGGATGTAACACTCCTTCATTAGGCTATTCCTCCGCCTGTCCGACCGCGGGCCCACTCGGCCGATCATTTCTCTGACTCTGATTTGACTTTGACAGAAACTGTCAAACATTGTTGCGCGCGGGGGGGAAGGGGGAAGCCCAGAGAGGAGAAGACGGGCGGGAAAAGAGGGGCCGATGCAGCAGTGAAGGAGTGGAAGGGCGCGTTCGAGTGCCATGTGGTAGGTAAGCACCGAGGCATTTCATGCGTTGAGATAGGCCAGAGCGGAATTCCAGACGTTCGAAATATGGTTCGTGCGTTTCCAAGAAACGTCGTCGTAGTCTTGGCACCATCCGTCTGGCTTGGCAATGCTGTGTATAAGTCCGAGTGTCAAATGGCAAGGCGAGTCTTTGTCTCCTTGTCTTGGACACCTGCCTGACTGAGATAAGATGGCCAGCATGTGGTGACATGATGCTGCAGCGAGCTCGTAAAAAGCAATCAGTAGTTCCGGGTGTAGTGCGCCACAAAAACGTGTGCGAAACGTGGTTTGGAGGACGCTGAGATGCGATCTCGACTGGGCACTGAAGGTGCTGCATGGTTTGTGCGCTAGCGCATGCCTCCGGGGCAGCGGAATCCCCTAATTGGGCCGCCTCAGGGATTATGCTGCTGTAGACGGTGGTCTGTGCGGGAAACATTGCAGCACTGCCCTGCAACCAACACCATATCGTTATCTAATACCCAACACCCCACTCCCGCTCTGCTCTGCTCGACCTCTTGCCCTGCCCGTGGGATATGTCGGATGCGCATTACGAGAACGGGATGCATGAACTGAACCGCCACCCTCCCCCGCAAAAAGGCGGTCAATTGTTTCTCCTCGGGGCATCAACCTGGTTCTTGGAATCTGGACCCTTTCGTGGAACTTTGGAACCGCTGGATGCTCGCTCCTTGGCACCAACGGCTGCTCTTCCGAACCCCGGCTCCATCTGATCGAACATGGCGCCGTATCGACGGGCCATCCCGCCCCTCCGCCAGTGTGTTAGTATCAGAAGCAAACTCCATCTACATCATACGTCATGTTTCTCTGGTACCAGCCTTATTAGTTGTTTTGCCCCTCTAATGTGTGGCTTTCCTCTTTTCAGATATTAGCCCGTACCATGGGGGACACCTAACGGCAACACCATGGAGAGAAACCTTGCAACCACACCGAAAAGCCTATGCCCGAGGTGGAGATGAAGTCCCAGAAACACACACTCCAAACCAGGCTCTCGGAACATCGCCAAGGGTCCATCTACCACACTTGAGGAGAAGAGAAGCTTTTGCAATTAGACTGGCGGACAATCAAGAGGTTCGCGTAGACGGGCCGAGTCGTGGGGCAACTATCGGCTAATTTGTCACCAATATGTTCAGATCACGTACTTGCATCTCCCCAACCCGCACCTCCGGTGTCCGCCTCGGCCCTCCCGGCCGAAAAGGAATGAACCCCCTGTCATTTCATCGACATAAAATGTCGAGGTTGACACCGAGATGTCAGACCTCCACCTCGACTCACCCGGCCACGAAACCTGTACCAAGCCATCAGCTTCAAAGATGCGTTGGTCAACGACAATCATATTTCTGGCCACGGCTCTGGCCCCGGGGGCACAGTGTCTGTTCACCGGGGGTGGTTTGACCATACTGTCACAGAACAATCTTGACGGTGAGGTCTTGTCGGATCAAGATGGAGAGTAATATCACTGACACCCGAATAGGTGCCGAAAATGACAAGTCCGCCGCCATCCTCATCAACCAGCCCAGTCCCAACTATGCCGCCGCCATGGCCTGTCAGCTGCTCGGAGAAGAGACATGGGACCCTAAGAAGTCCAAATTCACCACCACGTTGGCGAGGTCATTGCCCTATCAAGCATACCTTGGAGTGGTCCCACGGGACCAGCTCTACTGGGTTTCCAAGAGCAACCCCAACTCTGATAAGTGTCGGGCCATTGATGCCACAGGCAAGACTCGCAATGTTGATTGCTCCACCGAGTTACCTACCCTCTGTTCCCAGTCAGCCCGAGTGTCCAACCAGACCGTCGATGACACCCAATCCAACTGGCAAGTCCAGCAGTTTGTTGGTTCGAAACTGGTGACCGGTTACCGTGACCTACACGCCTGGAAGTTCCGCGGCCTGCGCTTTGCCGACCCACCGAGGCGGTTCACCTACTCCAAAGTCGCCAATTACGGAGAGGACGGCGAGATTGACGCCACCAAGGCCGGAGCAGACTGCTCGCAACCCATCGGCGAAGTCACCAGTGGCAGCAGCGAGGACTGCCTGTTTGCCAATGTCTGGACGCCTTACCTGCCGCGTATGGCCGGCCAAGATGCCAAGAAACAGTTGAAACCTGTCATGCTATATCTCTACGGCGGAGGCTTGACATCCGGTTCTGGAAAGAATCCAAACACGGATGGAACCAACCTTGCCTCCAGGGGCGATGTCGTGGTGGTGTCTGTCAACTACCGCGTCGGCTCGCTTGGTTTCTTGAACCTGAATGATGATGTCCACAAGGGAAACTACGCCATCTCAGACATGATTACTGCCTTGGAGTGGGTCAACAAGTACATCAAGTACTTTGGCGGTGACCCGAACAAAGTGACCTTATTCGGAGAGTCTGCAGGTGCTTTGGGCACTCATGTCGTCCTCAGCTCGCCAAAGGCAAAGGGTCTATTTCACCGTGCTATCCTACAGTCCAACCCAGATGGATACCCAAGCCCGGAAAAGCCTGTCACCCCTGCCATTTTCTACGACACACTGGCCCACAACTTTGAGACGACCACCAAGAACGTGTTGAAAGACGCCGGCTGTTTGGATGCAGAAGACAAAGTTGCCTGTCTCGGAAAGCTAAGCGGCTTCGACCTCGTCAATCTGCCGACCAACGCCTAGTAAGTCCACTATTCCGCTTCCATTCTTCTTGTGTCTTTGCTCACGAAACCAGCGGTATCGTCCAAGACGGTCTCTACCTCACCACCCCAACCCTCAACTTCACCTCCACTCTGGCCTCCAAGATTCCCGTCATGCTAGGCATCACCCGCGACGAAGTCGGCGTCATGATTGACGACCCCCCGGCCCCCAACGCAACCTTCATCCAGTACTTCAACACCGTCGCCCAGAAGCACTTTGGCCTCCCCGCCAACTCCACCTCCCTGTTCTCCCTCCCGGCGAGCACTCTCGCCCTCCAAAACAACGAAGCCGCCATACTCAACAGCACCATCTCCCTTCTCTCCTCGTTAATCTTCACCTGCCCCTCCCTCGCCAAAGCCTACAGCGCCTCCCGCCACGGCACCTTCAAAGACACGTACTATTTTGTCTTCAACCGGACCTACCAGATGCCGGGGTACTCCCGTGATTGGTGTCGACCTCCTAGCACCAACGGGTACCCTAAGGGGATTTTGGATATGGAGTATTACAAGTGTCATGCGGGGGAGCAAATGATTGTTTTTGGGACTGAGGCTAGGGGAGGGTTGCCGGATAGGGATGGTAACGACTTTGCTTTTGAGCGGTTGGTGGTTGATTACTGGGGGGCGTTTGCGCGGTGGGGGAAGCCCGAGTTTGGAAAGGGGTATTTGGAGGTGAGGGGGTTTGAGGGGACGAGGAGGGAGGTGGAGAGGTTGGGACGGTGGGAGGGTGTGGATTGGAGGCGGCCAAAGGCGAGGGTGTTGCAGTGGGGTGGGAGGGGGGGGATGGTTGGGTTTGGGGAGTTGAGTGGTTTGTGTGCGAGTTTGGGGGTGGAGTTGACTGTGTTGGAGGGTTGAGATGTTAGGTGTTGGGAAGTGGCTGATTGGCATAGGCTTTTTGCCGGTTTCGGAAGAGGGGTTGGAAGGGCGTCACAAAGAAATACGGCTCTGGTTGCTGTGACGCAGCACTTGAACCATGTTTTTGGCTGGAATAATAGGAAAATCGCCCGGAGTATGATTGTTCGCAACTTGAGCTTTGCCCTGTTCGGTGTTACGTTCTGGAGTATAATAACCATAAGACGGGATGTAACACCTTTGTGGGGTGGTAAGTTCCGGTTCTGCATGTAAGCTAATGACATCCTTCCGGCTGACCTTGACTTGACCAATAGTATAGCTTCGTTGCTGATCCGATTTGTCTCGAGTAGTGCCAGCCTTTTACCAGATCAAGTGAGACATAGCTGGGGTACCGTGACCTGGGATACGCGAACAAGCGGAACCCTCAACCTGCTAGAGAACGTCGACAGAAACAGGTTTGATGCTAGATGGTGTTCCCTCAAGCCTTATCAGCAATACCATCAGTTGCCGCTCGTCACATCTCACATTCCATCTATCACCCTACGCATAATGTGGCTGTCTCTAGTCCCCGAACTCATGCATGTTCCCAGCCAACCAGCCTCTTGTCTCACCTCAGCCTCGGCCTTTATGTCTCTTTTCTCCACGTCATATACTTAGTCACCTAACCTGCACCGAACCGTATCCTTGTGTGTTCCCTCTTTTATCACATCTCAAACAAATCACCATGGCAAAGGACGACCGCGAATTCCGCATCCTCATCTGCGGAGGCGGAGTTGCTGGCCTCACTCTAGCAAATGCGCTTGAGGTATTCTTCCCTCCCCGCACGTTCCAAGTCAATATAAAGCACTGATAGCAGGTCCAGCAAGCCTCCATCCCCTATCTCCTCCTCGAACGCCGCCCCGACCTCGCTCCCCAGGTCGGCGCCTCAATCGGCATCTTCAGCTCGGGCGCGCGCATCCTCGACCAGCTCGGGGCATGGGACCGCATTGAGAAAGAAGCCGAGCGGATCAACCTGCTTACTGCCCGTCGAGCAGACGGGAGCGTGATTTGCGAGGACAGGAGTACTGAGCTGATCCTGGCGAGGACGGGGTACTGCACTGCGTGGGGGGAGCGGCAGGTTTTGCTGCGGGGGTTGGTGAATAACATCAGGGACAAGAGCAGGTTGTTGACGGGGAGGAATGTGGTGGAGGTGAGGCATGATTTGGACAAGGGGGTGAGGGTTGTTTGTGATGACGGGGAGGAGTTTGAGGGGGATGTTCTGGTGGGGTGTGATGGGGTTAATAGTTTGGTGAGGGGGAGGATGTGGGAGTTGGCGGGGGTGGTGGAACGGGAGAGGGAGAGTAAGTTGAGCGGGAGAAATGTAAGAGGGACAGAGAGAGAGGAGCTGACTTTGGTGGCAGGTTTGTTCGCTGACCATAACACGCTGTTTGGCATTGCGTACGGGGTGGAAGGGCTGACGTCTGGGCATCTGGATACATCGTACAATATCGGCCGTGTTGGAATGACGATTGTTGCCGACGAGGGAAAGGTGTACTGGTTCGCAGGAGAGCGTCTCTCCCGAAGATACCACCATGGCGAAATTCCACAATTCAACGAACAAGAAGTCCAATCCTTCCTCGCCCGCAACGGCGACCTCATCCTCCGCCCAGACCCCAACCGTCTCACCCTCGCGGACCTCTGGAAAAAAACCGTCGTCCACCGCCTCGTCTCGATCGAACAAGGAAGATTCAAACTCTGGCACTGGGGGCGAATCACCTGCGCAGGAGACAGCATCCACAAGTCGACCCCCAACTTGGGAGTTGGTGGAAACATTGCCATCGAAAGCGCAGCCGCACTGGCCAATGGGATCAAGAAGCTGGCTGACAAATGCGCCCGGACGGGACAGCTGCGTCCCTCGCCGGATGACATCCAAAAAATGCTCGCCGAGTACCAACAGGAACGGGAAACACGGGCAGCTGCGGTTGTGGACGCGTCAGGCTTCTTGACACAAGCCCACTGCATGCAGACGGCTTATTCTCGATTCTTTGTTAACTGGCTGCTCCCCAACTTTGGAGAGCTGATTGCCGAACTTTTTCATCACGTTATGATCGGAGCGACGAAGATTGATTACTTGCCGCTGCCGAAACGATCACTCATGGTGACCGCACCGTTCAACCCGACCATGGGGGATGGGAGGAGGGAGAGCAGGTTCGAGAGGGCGTTGTTTGCTCTGCCGTTGTTTTTGATGTCGTGTCTTGCTTTTTGGATCATGAATGTGGGAGTGCCGGAGCAGTGGGCGAAAGAGCAGCGTGATGGGGGTTTTATCGCTGTTGACAACACTTTGGTTCCGGTGCTGCGGTCGTTTTATGGCTGGAGGAGTCTTGACGAGACGATGGCGTGGGTGAATATGATCTTTGTGCCGGGTATGTACGGCACATCGGAAGAAGGCCGCCGGCATATGATCACCTTTCTGTTTGAGGGCCTGCCCTTCTTTACGATCTGGCTGCTGGAGTCGACACGGCGGGCGAATGCGCTTACTATCTTGCAACTGTAGGTTCTTGCTCCTCCTCAGATCCTTACCCTTTCTCAATCACTGACCCCCCTCACAGGCCCAACCTCTTCCTCACCCTCTGCCAACTCATGGGCGTGGGCATCATCGGCCCCTTCTACCTCTACCTCCACTACATCCTCTCCCCCATCGAATCCTTCGCCGCCCGCGACAAGCGCCTGACCAACACCCGCTGGTCGTACACCGCCCTCCCTGCCATCCTCCTCGCCTACCTCACCCCCCTAATCGGGTTCCTCTTCTCCCCTGACCTCCCCCAACGCCAGTCCTGGCTGTTCATCTGGCAACCCTTCCCCATCTGGACCGCACTGGCAATGCTCACCCTCTCCAGACTATTCAGCGACACCGTCAACCAAGACAAGATCAACAACTTCACCAAAGACCTCCCCGTTCTTCGAATTTACATCGGCTTGGGGAGTATCATAGCAGCAGCGGCACATGTATGGGGGAGAAACGGCGGGGTTGACCCGGCACACTGGGGGTTGTTTTTCCCGGGAGGGATCCCGAGACATTACGGGGATTTGACCTCGTTCGCGGTCAATTTTCTAAAGTGGGATTACCTTTTCGGTTTTGGGAGCCACATTGTCTGGTTGGGGTATTTGTTTTGGGATTTGAGACAGGCGGGCATGTTGAGGGAGGGGTGGGGGAATGTGATGGGGTTGGTGGTGGCTGGGTTGGTGACTGTGGGGCCGGGGGCGACGATTGGGGGGGCGTGGGTGTTTAGGGAGGGGGTTTTGGCGAAGAGGTGGCATAAGGATGCGGTGACGGTGGAGAGTGTAGGGAGGCTGCATGGGGGGAGTAAGTAGGGGCACTGAGATGTCTTGACAGACTTTGACGGTGAGGGAAGACGGTTGTTTGACAGTGGTGGTTATGGCCGGGAAGATGATCACGACTTGAACGGAAAGCGGGCAGAGTCTGGTGCAGGTGCTTGTGGAGGAGTGAGTGGCAGTAACTGCTCAAGTAAATTATGAACGCCAACAAACTATCATTTTCTAACGCCAACCCAATGCAATAGCCCATCCTAAGAAATACCCAGAAAAACCGATTCCAATCTACCTTGGAAGTTATCCAACCAGATCAACAAACAAAATAATTCCCCGCCACCACCTCCCCCAACCCAAACCTCTCCTCGAAACCCCCCTGATCAAACCTCACCCTCTCCCACGCCCCAATCTTCCCATCCCTCGCGCCCCCCCACCCCATCTCCTCCCTGATTTTGTCTCCAGTCACCCCCTCGGGCTGCTGCCACATCAGACAAACATAGCGATGCGGCTCGCTCCACCCCGGCGGGGAAGGGCCCATGTACCGCGCCACTTCCCCTATGTCATCCTCACCTAGGTTGAACCTAGTGTCCCGCTCCAGAGGGATAAACTGCTTGTCTGTGTCAATGTCATCCTCGCCCGTGAAAGAAGTCGACAATGCCAGGTCGGCCTGCATGCCGTGGAGGATTGGGCCCAGGACTGGAAAAGAAGGGAAGGGGGGGTCGAGGTCGAGGGTGGTGATTAGGAAGCGGGGGATGGTGAGGGGGTTTATGTCAGATTGGTCTTCATTTTTGGTGGAGGTGGAGGATTTGTTTGTGTCGTCGTCAGGGTCGGAGGTGTGGGAGGAGACGGGGGAGAGGTCGTTGTTGGGGAATTTGAGGTTGTGGAGGGCCGAGGCCGAGACGGAGAAGGAAGGGGGGGTTGCGGAGGTGGTGGTGGAGAGGTGCTGGCCTGGGGAGGAGACTGTTTCGGTGGGGAAGTGGATGCGGAGGGAGGGGGAGGAGGGGTTGTTAGTGAGGGTGTCGAGGAGGTGGTTGATGCTTTCGGGGGGATTGCGCATTGTGGTGGCTGCGAGGTGTTTGGTTGGCTATATGTGGTTCAGATGTCAAAGACGGAACGTTGAGAAACGACGATGCTGATGGGCTGCAGATCATGGTGAGATCTC
Source organism: Podospora pseudocomata (assembly GCF_035222375.1). Classification (NCBI taxonomy): domain Eukaryota; kingdom Fungi; phylum Ascomycota; class Sordariomycetes; order Sordariales; family Podosporaceae; genus Podospora; species Podospora pseudocomata. Next base: position 3,192,632 of record NC_085890.1, on the reverse strand, counting down.
AGGGTGATATAGGCATAAGACACGGGATGGTCAAGGTTGACTAATTAAGCGGGGATGATGCAAATCTGCCGTGTGCGTCTGTGTATATGACGCCGGTGTGATCGCACGGATGGAGACTCGATCGGAGAAGGCTCCGAGCATGTGAGTGGAAACCTGATTTCACTTGGCAATCTTTTTTTGCCTCTGTTTGTCGGTCCTCTTTGACCGAGTCCTTGTCAACGGTAACGGCCGTTGACGCCAACGGCGGAGATATGGGTCTACCGGATGCGGACCGGATCTTGGCAGCCGTTATCCGCTGCTCGACGGCGGAGGTCCAAAGGTGTGGGGTGCGGGGTGCGGGGTGCTTTCTCCCACCCCATTTGAACATGGTTTATAATTCGAGTAGACATTCCCAAAAAAAACCACAGGAAACCCCGTTTCTAGCCAGGACTTGTGTTATTTTAGAATAGCTCCTGCACCTGACCAGCCATAGCCAATTTTGAAGACTTACAGTCCGAGCTAACAGAAAGCCTCACATTGCCGAAGGAAACTGTCCTGGTTGTTCGGGTCCTCGTAAAACGGCATCTGCTGTTGTGTTTTTCGTTTAATTCTCGCTAACAGGTCAACAGTCAACCAGAATCCTTTGTTTGTGTTTCCGCGGTAATTCCGCCAGTCTTGTGCCGCCAGCCAGCATTGCAGCACTGTGCTGAAAGAAAAGAGTCTGGCACGCAGAACACTGTGCGGGCGGCACAGCTGAAAGCGTGACCTGTATAAAGCCGCTGTGGTCCCATTCTCGAGCTCAGCATCACTGCGTAGACAGCAAATTCTTCAAAGTTTCTCCCGTCGCCATGGTATCTCTCGGTGTTGCCCTCGGCCTTCGGGCTGCCCCGCTTACTGTCATCATACCGAATTACGCGCCCTTTTTCCTGGGCTTGCACTTCTTCTTTGCGTACGGCCTTCTGTCTTCACGCACGCTCAAACAGTGGTACGGCATCGATCACAATGTGTCGCCCCGCTATGATCTTGCCAAGTACGGGGACGCTGCCGTTGCCTCGGGCAAGATCACACAGAAACAACTCGATATGCTCAAACGCAACGAGTCGGCCCACGCAAATGCCGTCGAGAACTACGCTTTCTTTGCTGGCGCCGTGTGCTTAGCTACCGCCGCTGGTGTTGACAGAACCCTGATCAACCGTGCCGGGTTGACCTACACAGTTGCACGCGTGGCGTACGGCGCTGTGTACATCCTCATAGACCACCCACAGTGGAGTCAGATCCGTGGTATCACTTGGTGGATCGGCAATCTCAGCTGTTTCTACCTGCTTTACAAAGCAGGAGGAGAGCTCAATTCGTTGTCAAACTAGGGGCACAGAAACAATTTATTACATTTTTGGTTCGTCCATCTTGCGCACCTCGTGTGAGCATGTGTTTCGTGACTTCTCAAACCCGGAGGCGGTTAGATCCATATGCAAACTCACTAAACAGGCAAATGCTGGTGGGGCTGAAAAGGAGCAAGTGCCTCATTTTGAGACACAGACGCCTAAAGCTAGGGAACATGTCTGAAATTTCATTGGATCAGTCGGATTATAGGGAAGGAGGAGCCCTTTATCGATAGCATCTCTCGTTGGGCTCCTTCCACCTCTCCCCTAATGTTTTCAACAAGTACGGACAGCAGGAACTGGCAACATCATGACCGTCAACGTCATTTCCCTCAGATCGCTCGACGCAGCCTGCATCAATAATTTCACCGCAGACTTGACCACTGATGAGCGCCGGTTATTCGACACTTCGGTTGCCGCCAAGACATTGATAGAAGAGCTCAAGGCCATTGGTGCTACCCACAAGCAGCAGTCAAAGTCACGCCGAGTTGGCGAAGCCCTGATCCCCTTCATCAATGGCCTCGAAACCTACGGCGATGGTCTCAGCATCCTTGCCAATGGCAGCGACATTCTTTGCCCATTATGGGGCAGTCTCCGCATCGTCCTAGACCTGGCCCGCGAGTTTGGCGAGTATTTTGAGAAGTTGGCCCTGATGTTGGAAAACATTGGGACCATTCTCAGCCGCCTCGAACGCTACCCGACATTATACCCAGATAACGAGAATATCAAGGCGCCTATGGTCGACATTTACATCGCCATCTTCGAGTTCTGTGTCCGAGCCAAACAAATCTTCCGCGTGGGCAAGGAAAAATGCCAGGGCATCAAGAGGTTGACGCAAGCGGTTGGCTTGGCCACTGCATTGAGGGTTCTCTGGAAGCCATTCAGTGTCGACTTTGACGGTATCAAAGACCGCATATCCAAGAATGTGGAGGCTGTCGAGTCCGAGGCTGGGTTGGCCGAGAAAGAGCTGGCTAGCAAGGAACGAACTTTGGCCGGCGAACGTTGGGCAAAGGCTGAACGAAGTCAGAGGTTGATTGCAAACTACGTCGACGCAGAGAGCACAGCCAAAGTGCATGAGTGGCTGGCCCCGGCCAATGTCGCTACAAATCACAAGGCGGCAACAAGTCTTCGTCATGCAAGCTCTGGTACCTGGTTTCTGCACGGCCATCAGTTTCAACGGTGGCTCAGAGAGGACAACAGCTTTCTGTGGCTGCACGCCATTCGTACGTCCAGTCCACCATTCCTTTCTCTTCGAACCTGGGCTAATGTGGGACTCTAGCCGGAGCGGGCAAAACCATCCTATCATCGAGCATCATCAACTACCTGCAAGAAAAGGTGCAGGACCAAAACACCGGGCTCGCTTACTTCTACTGCGATTACAAAGACTCGCAGAAACAGGACCCAGCCAAGATTCTCAGCACAATCCTGGCCATGTTGGCAAAACAGAACAGCGGAGTCTTCGAAACCCTCCAAGACTTCTTTCTTGAGCAGCTTAGACTGGCACCTACATTTACGGCCGAGTTTGACGAGCTTCTTGCAGACTTTAACACTTTTATGAGTGACCACTTCGAGACAGTCATCATTGTCATCGATGCCTTGGACGAGACCAGTCCTTCGTCATGGGAGACTCTCACCGACGCATTACGGAGCCTCCATGAGCAGTGCCCCAGGTTGAAGATTCTAGTAACAAGTCGGAACGAGCTCCCAATTGCGCGGGCATTTCAGGGCCTGCCAGCCACGTCCATCGAGCAGTCTGATGTCGCAGACGACATTCAAAACTTTGTGGAGGGAGAAGTTGCATCAAGGATCAAGCAAAGGAAATTGAAACTGAGGCATCCAGAGTTGCAAAGCGTTATTGTGGAGAGCCTGGTGACCGGATCAAAAGGCATGTTTCAATGGGTGCGGTGCCAGATCGATGCCTTGTGCAAGTTGCGAAACGACAAAGCTATCCGCTCTGCTCTGACCAACCTCCCGCGCACGCTGCAGGAAACATACATCCGGATTCTTCAGCGTATAGAAGACGAACACCCGGAGGATGTGGAGATTGTTCGGAAAATACTTGCTTGGTTGGTACGCGGCATCAGAAACCTCTCACTTGAGGAGCTGGCCGAAGCGATCTCGATTGAGCCAGACAATGGAGAGGAGTCCATGGATTTTAATGCCGTGGACACCGACCCCGAGGACATGCTTGAGTTGTTGGGTGGCTTGGTCACTGTATCACCAGACAGGTTTGTGTCCTTGGCACATTTCTCGGTGAAGGAGTTTCTGGTATCAGAAGACATATGCAAGACTAAACCTCTATTCTGTGTTGCCAAGTACGAGACCGAGTCGACTTTGGCATCTGTGTGCCTGACATATCTTTGCTACGACGATTTCGCAAAGCCATTATCGCCTGACTCCGACCAGCTCCAGGGGTACAAGTTTTTGTCTTATGCTGCCAGCGCCTGGGGTTTGCATGCCAAGTACAGCGAGCAAGACGACGAACCGGACGAAGATGTCTTGGATCTGACGATGCGATTCTTCCACTTGACAAATGGCTCACGCAGGAATTTTGTGACCTGGGAACAGTACCAGCACCGTGCAAAATCTGACAAAGCGCTCTCTGGCGTGTCATCAAGGACACCGTTGGCCTATGCGGCTTGGTATGGTCTGGCCGGCGCGGCACAGCAACTTCTGGAGGCTGGGGTTGAAGCTGAACAATTGCTTGGGCCATTCAAAGCTGCGGTTTCTCGTGGACACGCTGGCGTTGTCAAGGTCATTCTGAAGTTTGCAACGGCCTCGGTAGACGAGCTACAAGCGAACGGCCCGGTACCGCACCCAGCAGAAAAGATGGCTGAGCTTGACCTTGGCGAAGCACTTTACGATGCAGCAGCTATGGGTCATGCCGCTGTTGTCGAGGTTCTTCTGCAACAAAACATCGACCTAGATGCTAGACGACGAAAGGACCGGAGCCCACTTCAAGCAGCAGCCCTTGCAGGGCATGCCGACGTCGTCCGCTTACTTCTCGACAAAGGAGCCAAGCACGCCATCCCCTGTAAACGGTATGGAACTCCACTGGCTGCCGCTGCTGAGAAGGGCCATCGGAAGGTTGTTGAGGTTTTGTTACAAGCTGGTGCAAACCCATGTGGACAGGGAGGCTTGTATTCCTCGCCTCTCACATCAGCCATCGCTGGCAAGAACGTCCAGATTGTTCAGCTGATACTGGAGCATCTTAATGGTGTAAAGGTCAGCAGCCCAGCTCGCAGGAACACTGGACCCCTCGCCATGGCTGCCTCCAACGGTATGGATGAGTGCATCGAGAACTTGGTCGAGTTAGGCTACCCAGTCGAGGACTGCGGTGCTCTGTACCAAGCGTGCTGCGCAGGAAATATCAGTACTATCAACCTGTTGCTGGGTCTTGGGGCAGATGTTAATGAATGGTCGACCTGCAAATATGGCAGTGCCATACACGTAGCCAGCTTCAGGGGGCATCTGGGGGTTTTGCAGCGACTCATCAGTGCTGGGGCGGACCTCAGCGTAACCCATCCAGAGTACGGCAGCCCCCTCGAGCTGGCAGCGTATGGTGGTCATGTCGACTGCGTCAGATTGCTTGCCAAAGCGGGTATCGACATCAACACTGGCGACAATGAAGCCACGGCGGTTGTCCGTGCTGCGGCCAACGGCCACAACGCCGTGATCGAGGCTCTCTACGATCTCGGTCTAGAAAAGGGGGCCACAACAGATGCGGGAAATGCTCTTGTGACTGCAGCATATTTCGGACATTCAGATACGGTGGCCTTTCTCGCGGAACAAGGGGTGGATCTGGCTCTGCTCGGTACAGTTCTTAACAAGCCCATCTCGTGCACACCGCTGGAAGCTGCTGCCTCGAATGGTAAAATGCACGTGGTCAAGCAGTTGCTTCAACTGGGGGCGAGTCCAAGCGAAACCAACAACGGTCGATACGGTGCTCCCCTCTCTGCTGCTCTCAATGCCAAGTCCATCTGTGAAGATATCGTCACGGCTCTATTGGATGCGGGAGCGGATCCAAGCGTCGTGACCGACGAGGAAAGTGGAAGCCACGGGTTTCCACTCCTTTTCGCCGTGAAGCGTGACAGACTTAATCTGGTCAAGATTCTGGTGGAACGCGGGGCTGATGTGAATCTCAAAGCTGGCTTGCTCATCACCGCTCTCCAGGCGGCGGTCGAGCTGGAGAGTGATGCCATCTTCAACTTCCTGCTTGAGGCTGGAGCAGATGTCAATCTTGCTAGCGATTATTCAGATCTCACCGGGAGTATTGACGATGGGCTTGATAAGGGGCCCATCACAGCCCTGCAGTCTGCTGCTTGGCATGGGAAGGATGACCTAATTACGAGGCTCGTCGGGGCTGGGGCTCATCTTTCGGTGGATTTGGGACAAGACACGCCAAAGCCTCCTTTCAAATCGGCACTCCAGGTAGCATCACTTCGTGGTCACTCCACCACCGTTGACCTACTCCTCAAACTAGGGAGCGACGCCAACGAAAAGGGTGGCATTTTCACCACGGCCCTGATGGCCGCGTGCTCCCAAGGTCATCTTGAAGTGGTGCGAAGCCTCCTTGCGGCTGGGGCAACCACCGAAGTCATCAAGGGTTCCTGGTACACCAGTCCGTTGCTGGCTGCGCTCCGCCATGACGGAGTGGACGTGGAGCTTATCAAACTTCTGGTTGAGCATGGTGCAAATGTCAATGAAAGAGCCGGCGGTTGGGGTTACCCGCTTCCCTGCGCCGTGGGCTTCCAGTCTGATGATAAAGTGGCTCTGTACCTTATTGAACAAGGTGCCGATGTCAATGCTGTGGGCGGAGTATGGGGCACTGCTCTTCAGGTCGCCGCATATCACTACGACGACGAGAAGTTGGAAACCTTGCTTGACAAGGGCGCCGATCCAAACATACAAGGTGGGCAATACGGCACTGCTTTGCAAGCAGCATACAGCCGGGGCGCCTACGTCATCATCAGGATCCTGTATAGGCATGGCGCTCGGAATGATCTCCTTGGGGGTATGTTTGGGTGTGCTGGCGGCGCGGCAGTTGGATATCCCGGTAAGGATGATTCCTGGGGATCCTGCTCGACGCTGCTCCATCAGATGATCAACTACCACGACTTTGACGTCAACCTTGCCTATGGACGCTTCGGCAATGGACTGCAGCACTGTGTCTGGATGGAGCGCGAAGATGAGCAGTACTTTGTCGAGGCTGGAGCCGAAGTCAACAAAGTAGCTGGTCATTATGGCACCGCTCTCAACGCCGCGGCTGTCACCTATCAGGAGGGCACATTTGACTACCTGATGGAGAAGGGTGCCGACGCAAAGCTGGGTAACGAACTGTACCCAAACGCGCTATTCGCTGCCGTCGAGAGCATCGATAAGGGGCAAAAGATCTTTGACAAGGTGATGAAGCTGGGGGTTGATCTGAACGAACCCGTTTCGACGGTCCGTGGTACCGCGCTCCAGGCCGCGGCGCTTCGGAATTCGTGGTACGCTGTCAGGAAGCTGGTCAAGGCTGGGGCCGAGGTGAACCCGGGTCGCGCTTCTGGACGGTGGGGCACACCGCTGATAGCGTCCGTGTCGCAAGGGGAGCCGGAGAGTTGGCGTCTCCTCCTCAGGAAGGGGGCAGACGTCTGCACCAAGGCAGGGCACTTAGGCACGGCTCTCCACGCGGCTATTCTTCATGGCAAGGTCGAGGCGGTGGATCTACTTCTGGGGAGAGGTGCGGATCCCAACGCCAGGGGGGGGAGATACGGGACGCCGCTGCAGGCTGCTTGTGCGTCTAGGGCTTCGAAGTGGGTTATTGCCATGCTGCTTAACCGTGGGGCTAAGATTGATGCCACGGGGGGGAAATACCACACTGCTTTGCAGGCGGCCTGTCAGACGGGGGAGCTAGAGACGGTGGAAATGCTGGTGAGCAGAGGGGCGGATGTGAACTTGAGGGGTGGGTGGTTTTTCAGTCCATTGTATGCTGCTGTTTTTGTAGGTCATTGGGAGATTGTGAGGTATTTGCTCAGAAACGGAGCTACGTGGGAGGAGGTTGATGTTCAGAGGATGAAGGGGCACCATGCGGGCTATTGGGCTGATTGGGTGAGGGATAGTGTGGAGGATGGGAAGAAGAAGGGTGCGGAGGATGGGGAGGAGGATGAGCATGAGGAGGAGGATGACGAGGCGGAGGAAGAGGAAGACGAGGATTTCGTGGCGGATAATGTCGAGTCTATACCTGAGTTTGATCAGCCTTGGAAACGGATGTCGAAGTGGGGGGTTGTTAAGAATCGGATTGCGTTGAAGGTTGGGCTTTTGGAGAAGGCGGTGGCCGAAGTTGAGGTTAAGGAGGGTTCGGGGTCAAGTGACGAGGAGGAAGTCATCGATCCGGTTTTTCAGGAGGAGTTGCTTTGGGTTGGTGAAGATCTGTTGGAGTAGGATCGAGTAAGTGGTGGGTCATTGGATAACGGAATGGAATTGGATACGTTCCATCTTGGTGGATCTGAAACCGACCCTGAGATTCGTAGGTTGACTGCGGAGAGTGCAGTCGCGGGGAAGGATTCGCTATGTCGAAGATCACATCGAACGAACCAGGGGGAAAGCGGGGGGCAACTGGTAGTTTTGTTGACCTTTTTCACGAGTTGGAAAGGAGTCGAAGAACCTAAGACAGGCTGATGATCAGGAGGAAGTTTGTAGCCTGCCAAACCACAAGTGAAATTCAAGCAAGAACATGAGTTCTCCCATGTGGTGTAATTGGCAGCGCGTAGGTTGCTCGCACTCAGCGTATCCCTCATATCCATGTAGAGATCTTATTGGTTCTTACTAGTGCCTGCAACTAATGAGGTCCTCAGTTCGAGGCGTGGTCATGTTCTTCCCGGTCAAGGGAAATGTATTGCCGCTTTTGGACTTGGGTGGGGTGTGTAGTTAGGAGCAGCACTGCCTCTTCCACCCTACCCTCCTGCCCATTTCAGCCTGGAAAAAATGTGTTTGATTTCGAAATGTCCAAATTAACTAGCTTAAGTTCGAATACCGAATTTGAAAATCAAGGTAAAGGCCTAGTTACATCGTGCGATAAATCAACATACTGCTTGTCTTGACTACAGTTTCGTTTCATATTTACATACCTACCTAAGCTCCTTTATCGCATTCAATCAACAAATTAGCAGTTATGGCGTCATACCTCCCTAGTTCCCTTAGCATCAGCTGCCGCTCTCACAGGCTTAGTTACTGCAGTTAAATTATCTTGGGAGCTGTCTCGTATGATAAAGAAGAAATATGAGTAGCGTGTACTGAAGGATTATGCTAATGAAATTAACACCAGGCTGTAAGTAAGACTTTATGTTACACGGTAAATAAGCTATTAGCCGCATTACGGCCTAACCGCTATCTACCTGCACAATTAATGGTTGGAATTAAGGCGGACAATCAAATGCCTCGCGGCTATTAAAGGAAACCAGATCAAATAAAGTTTATTGTGGCGCTTGGAACTACGTCAAGCCAACTAGCCCGATCTCGAGTTGTTCGAGTGGGCCAAATGACGTTTTTACCAATTGTTCTAGAGCCACCTGTCTACATGGCGAAACAGAATACTCGAATGGATGAAAGAGGCGAGATCTAGAAGGATCTAGAGTATTGCGACGGGCTATAAATTAACGGAGCCCCCCAGACCCCTCCTGTGTCACGCTACGATAAAAAAAAAAGAGAGAGAGAAAGAATGAAAGATCAGCTTAGGTGTCTGTCGTGAACGTGATAGTTAGGACGCGTCCCGAAGAACAGCCAATAGCAACTGTTGATGCCGCTACAGCTGAACAGCTTGGCTGATATTCCAGAGGCAGCCATAGCCGGTTTTCTGAGTCCTTCGTAATCCATCTGTTGCCCAAGCCAATGCTATAGCCTTGGTAATGTGGGGGATTGGCATCGTCTGATCCTGACGCAACCCACTTCAAATCGGGCGAGAACGCTACCGACCAGACTGAAGAGCCATGTCCCTCGAGCGTCTGCCGGCATGCATTCCAATTATCCTCTACAATTGGCCCCGAAGTAATCCACTTCCGTTCTTCCTGCGTAAACGCTGCCGTCGGGGTCGAGACTGGCCTTCCTCCTTTTCAACTCTTTTCGAGTGGGGGTAATCGTGACTTGATGGTTGTCCGTGGCGTTGTTGGAAATGAATTCCCAGGCATCATATTTGGATACCAGCGTACCTGCATCTGCGGACTCCTGATCCTCCAGCTTGAGCTCCAGTGACGGCGTCTGGGTTTCGCTCATGTTGTCATCGGTGACACCGGTCCTGCTAAGGGGTGGTATTGCGGCATCGACTCTGCCATCACAAACAGACGTATCAAGCCGCTGTTCGAGCCGAGAGCTAATGTGGAGGGATACAGTGTGCCGAAACGCCCGCACAGTGGTTGCGAAGATTGACCGGCCACGACCTCATTGATGCGATCTTCATGCGAACAAGTCCACAACCTCGCTGGAGTCTTATAGAGAAAGAGCCAGGAAGAATGAGGGACCGTTTTTCCTGTCGAATAATTCGATATTGTTGTACCAGGGAGGTCTGGTGGTCCCCGAGGAGGACGGCATGCGCGCCAGAGTGCTCGACGAAGTGCACGCCAGAAAGACGACTGCCCATCCAGGGAGAAATAAGACAAGGTCTTTGATTAAAACTCATTACTGGTGGCCAGGTATATCCATAGATTCTGACAAATATGTCTCCAATTGCCTGACGTGCCCCAGTTGCGTAAATGACAAAGAATGTAGCCATTGAAATGTGCATATAATAACGACTCGATAGCTGCATAATTGTACACTCGTATCACAAAAGCAAAAGTCAAAGTACATTATCCAGATACAGTAGACCATAAAAACGAAACTAAGAAACATGTTCTAGCTACCCCACTTGGTGACGGTGGCCAAAGACGACAGGGTGTCTGGATGCTCTGCACCAAGTCGTCGCTGCCGAGCCTGGGCACAGTCCTTCATTAGTGCTAAGGCGGTCGAGTGTCGACCTTGGCTTTTCCAAGTAAAAGCGAGGTTGGCCATGCTCGACAGCGTATCTGGGTGATCGGCCCCAAGCTTGGTCTTGCTCGTCTCCATCACCTGCACAAACAGCTTCTCGGCCTCCTCCCACCGGCCCTGGTTCCAAAATGTCGACGCTAGGTTGGCCATGCTCGACAGCGTATCTGGGTGATCGGCCCCAAGCTTGGTCTTGCTCGTCTCCATCACCTGCACAAACAGCTTCTCGGCCTCCTCCCACCGGCCCTGGTTCCTGTATGTCGACGCTAGGTTGGCCATGCTCGTTAGCGTAGAAGGGTGATCGGCCCCAAGCTTGGTCTTGCGAGTCTCCATCACCTGCACAAACAGCTTCTCGGCCTCCTCCCACCGGCCCTGGTTCCAAAATGTCGACGCTAGGTTGGCCATGCTCGTCAGCGTATCTGGGTGATCGGCCCCAAGCTTGGTCTTGCTCGTCTCCATCACCTGCACAAACAGCTTCTCGGCCTCCTCCCACCGGCCCTGGTTCCTGTATGTCGACGCTAGGTTGGCCATGCTCGACAGCGTATCTGGGTGATCGGCCCCAAGCTTGGTCTTGCTCGTCTCCATCACCTGCACCTCCAGCTTCTCGGCCTCCTCCCACCGGCCCTGGTTCCAAAATGTCGACGCTAGGTTGGCCATGCTCGTCAGCGTATCTGGGTGATCGGCCCCAAGCTTGGTCTTGCTCGTCTCCATCACCTGCACCCCCAGCTTCTCGGCCTCCTCCCACCGGCCCTGGTTCCTGTATGTCGACGCTAGGTTGGCCATGCTCGATAGCGTAGAAGGGTGATCGGTCCCAAGCTTGGTCTTGCGAGTCTCCATCACCTGCACCTCCAGCCTCTCGGCCTCCTCCCACCGGCCTTGGTTCCAAAATGTCGACGCTAGGTTGGCCATGCTCGATAGCGTATCTGGGTGATCGGCCCCAAGCTTGGTCTTGCGAGTCTCCATCACCTGCACAAACAGCTTCTCGGCCTCCTCCCACTGGCCTCGGTCCAAAAGGATCAGAGCAAATAGTGACATACTATCTAGACTCGCCGTATCCTCTTTTCCCAGTCTATTCTCGCGGGCTCGTCTCGCTTTGCCTACTATCCGCTGTGCCACCTCGTATCTCCCTTGCGACCATGCAAACCAACCCCCATTATACAAAAGTGTCGCCCATATGTCGTTCCTATCGTCGCTGGGTTGGTAAGCGACGGCCACTTGAACGTGTGCGAAGAGATTTCGACAAGTCGCCCAGTTCTTGTAGTTTCCAGTTGGGAATGACGCTGCCATTCGCTCAATAAACTTCTGTTTGAACGTCTCCTGCTGCCCCCATTGTTCCAGCGACTTCCTTGTTGAGAACTGCACAAGCCCGTGCATCTCAAACTCGTCCATCTCAGTCGTCGCTATAAGGCAGTAGTCTCTCAGTATCGCCACATCATCTTCGAATCCATCATCAGTGGTATCTGCACTATCATCCGTGAGGTCACTATCTGTGTCACTATCCATGTCATCATCTACGGCACCATCTGTAGCACTTCTGCCGTTATCAAAGTCTGTATCTCCGTCCTCGTCTATACGCCGTCCTGGAATATCCTCCTTAGTAACTCTAGGAGGTTTTAAAACCCAACCAGGGATACCTTGCCGGTCGAAAAAGCTCATGAGTGACAAGAGATCCGCCGCAGACGGCCGCTTAGACCGGATGTAGTCAAAAGATATTTGCCATGTGGTAAGAACCGCGTTCGATGCGCCTCCATCCCGTCGTAGGTCCCCAGCATCGTACTGTAAAAGACTACTCTTTCTATGCTCACTCTTCCGGAACTCAGCTAGGTACTTCTCGGGCGAGCTCCGCGGCGCCCTTGCCTGTATGTAGGCGGCAGCCTGGCTAATGGCCAACGGAACGAGGTCGAGCGCCTGTACGAGATCGGCCGCCACATCTAGATCCACGGGCGATCCTAGCTTCTTCTCCAGGAGTGCGAGGGCATCTGTCTGCGCCATCGGTCCGACTTCGATCATGTTTTGACGGCGCCCGGTCAGTCTGAATGCTAACTCCCTGTTACGTGTTGTGACAATAATCGATCCATTTTGGCTCTGCGGTAGGTATGTCGCAAACGGCCGCCTCTCGCGCTCATTGCCGCTGGTCGTGCCGTGGGCAAAATTCGCGTTGTCGAACACATCGCGGTCGTCAGCGCTGTCAGGATCATGATCCATCTGCCGTTCCGTTCGTTGGACAGCCAGCTGTACACAAAGCTGTGGGATGTTGGCCTTGGGCTCGTTCCGGCCGGCCAGCTTGACGGTGTTGGCAATCGTCCTGAAGCCATCCTCGACGCGCTCATATATTCCAGCGTGGACCCAGAATACCCATATGTCCGGCTGCTTTTCAGTGATCCGGTGAGCGAACTCGATGGCCAGCTGCGACTTGCCGATACCGCCCAAGCCTACGAGGGCCACACGAGCGGCGGGCTCGGAACATCGCCGGTCGATTTGCTCGAGAATGTCTCCGCGGTTGACAAAATCGGGATCGCGGGAGAAGGGGATGGTCGCGAATGGCCGCGGCGGGGTTTCTGATCGTTCTGGGGAAGTTAGCGGTGCACCCCTCGACTCTCACAGCGCTCTGGTAATCTTACCTGGCGCCTACGGGAAAGTATTGTAGATCGTCCCCCTGTTAGTCCCCACCTGGAAACCATTGTTATAGTCACCGAAACGATAACTGTCTGACATTGCACTTTCTATCCTGAGCTCGTCAGCGTGGCGGAAGCGTAGAGAAAATTGGGTTTTACGATGAGGTAAGTAGCGTCAAGATCGAACCATTTGTGTGTTTTGTAACCTCGTGGATGGAGGCGAAGATCGGAAGTGGGCATTTTTTATATTGCAGAGTTGCCTGGCAATTCTTCTTCTCATGGCATTCGATGCCGGTCATTGGCGGGCGTATCGCCACATTACTCAGCCTCAACTGTAAAAGGGAATCCGTCTGAAGAAAAGAGGCAGACATCTCTGCAGTCGTTTTGGTTAGTCCGACCTGCTCTCTGCAGAGATTGATCCCCCTGCCGGTTGCAAGTCCAGACAAAACTTAACACTGCACTGCCTCCACAAAAACCGTTCCGCAAATCAGAGTCAAGCCAGAAGCTGCATCTCGACCGCCTTCATGCAAGTCTAAAGCTGCTCAGCCCAGCTCGTGATGCCCAACGCGCCCAATTTTTCCCAGTCTTTCACTTTTTTACTTACTATATATTAAGCGACTCAAGCCTAATCTTCAGTGGTTCCAGCTTTCTTCCACTCTGTAAGCATCAACGAGGCAGCTTGGTTGACATGTTAATCCTCAGAACTCCAATATGGATCCTCTCAGTATCACAGCCGGCGTCGTGGGTATTGTCGCACCAACGCTGCACTGCGTGCGACTCTTGGTAGAGGACTTGCAGAACATTGCCGACGCACCTAATACCGTGAAGGCGCTCACCAACAATCTCCAATCAGTGGAACTTGCTCTTGACTCGTTGGGGGCTGTGACGGACTCGCAGTGGGAATCCCTGGGCGATGCTATTACTACCCAGTCGAAAGCTACGATAACTTCCTGCAAAACTTCCTGCGAAAGGTTCAAGACCTCTCTCGATCGCTGGACCCGGCACAGCACAGATGGAACGCTCTCCTGGCGAGACCGCGCAACTCTGGGCATCTTCAGACAGGACCACATCAAATCCATATCGAAGCAGCTTCAGCAATGCAACATCACGCTGACCTCTGTAACGAGCATTGCAACCTTGTAGGTGAAAGTTCAGGCCCAGACGGATAGGCACTAATGAGTCCTAGACACAGCTCCCCGCAGCAGGCTCAAGCGGCCGAAGAGATCAAGACGATAATATCGACGAAGGAGACGGCGGTTAACAATGCAATCACAGCGACAAACGATCAGTCGGCCGAAGTTAGTGCTCAGCTGGTAGCGCTTACCCTAGCAGAGCCGGGCGAGGGTGAAACGGACGCCGATCAGGCGAGCGCGACGAAGCAGGTTGCGATGGAAAAGAAAGCACTGCATGAATCGCGCATGCTGTTTGAGGAACTGCTCTCCGTGATCCAGACAGCAGCCGCAAATGCCCGAGCAGACCAGGGAACCACAATCACCTTTGGAAACAATAATAGTGGCCAGCAAGTGGGAGTCAACAGCGGTACTATCACTGCTACATTTGGCCGAAGGGGGTAGACTTTGTATATTTGTTCCTCTTGCTTGCTCTGCTGTGTATTGAACAAGCTTGAATCTAGTTACACAACCATTTATTCTCTCGTAATGCGAACCTGACCGCCGGTTTGGAACTCTGCAGCTTCGAAATAGGGTCATCGACTATCCTAAGCTAGGTTTCAAACCGTGTTCATCTTTTGCAATTTTTTATCGACAGCCTAATTGCAAGGATGTTATGTAAGCTCGAGGGAAGTATGTTGCTGATTTCTTTTGGATTTAGGAGGAGGTGTATATGTTCGAGTTGAACTCCATATTTTACTGTTACAACCTGCACCAGAAATGGATACAGACTGCAAGGCAGTACGCCGAAGGTGAATATGACAGGATGATCGAAGGTTGTGACAAGCGTCTCAGACACGGGTTCACTGTCAACAACAGGTTGTTCTAACAAAGAGCTACTGAAAGTAGATTGTAGACAAATGAACTTGAATTGCTTGCATGAGGAATCAGATTCCTCGACACGGGGAGCGCCCGGCGCTCACCCCTATTTATGTCAAGCTATCTACATATATTTCTGAAGTATCTTTGTACCTTGCTCAGTGTGCTCAGTGTGCTCAGTGGTCTTGGCGCACTGAGCAGACTGAGCAGACTGAGCAACTCCTGATTGGTTGCACGGGGGCTTGTGGGTCTTTCCATCCCTGGCCCAATGATTGGCTGAGGTGCCCAGCACCTCGGGTACCACCCAGTGGTTCCTGTATAGGGGTATTACGTTTGGGACGTAACATTTACCTTCCTTTTTCATATTAAGCGTTGATTTATTAATACAGCTCAAAAGCTAGATACGGATATCCAGCCTCCCCCCCCCCAAAAAAAACGTTTTTAACAACGCACGTAGTCCCACGCGTTTTGATTTATTAAATCCTACATTAAGGTGTTGCGTATTGTGAATAATCGCAGGGGGAAGATTCAGGGGTAAGTGGGTCCTAAGCCGTTGCCATGCCAACCCTTCCCTTTATCACCGAAAATGCGCCCGTTCCCTCAACCACTCCCAGAATCTTCGCGGGGGAGACTCCTTCAGACGATCACCCCCAAAAAGCCAGTACAGAAACAACTTGGTCGTAGAGGAATCATATTCCTCCCCGTCGCGATCGCCCTCAATCGAGTAAACCACCCGCCACCGACGACCAAACCGAAACACCCGCGGCAGAGCCTCGTTGTAGTCCTTGTCAAACTCGATCTTGGCCCTGATGCCAGCGGCGTGCAAGGGGTTTCGTGTCCACCGTGTGGGAATCTGATCATCCGGAGTGGGGGCATCGAGGGGTTGATTTGGGGGATATTCCCGCGGCAGGGGACAGAAGATGACGAGGTAGTACGAGATTGCAAAGGCGAGGACGCTGAAGAGGATGGCGGGGAAGCCCCAGCCGGGAAACGAGACGTTGCTGCCGTCGGAGCCGGAGTAAGGCGGGACTGGGTTCACGACGATGATGGTGAGGTTCATTAATATGTAAAGGAGCCATAAGAGGTACCAGATGGATTTGGCGAAGGGGTTTGTGAGCTCGGAGGGACGGAGTATGCTTTTTATTGGTTGTTGCGTGAGGGTTGCTAGGGCTCTTTCGCGGCCGGGGAGGCGGAAGGAGACGAGAGCTAGGGTGACTGAGGTGGGGAATGGCGTTGTCAGCTGTTTCTTCGTTCTCTTTTCTGGAGACAATGTAGAATATGGGTGTATATCAAGATACCCGATCGGTATCACAAGGTAGTTTGTCGCAGTTCGAAAATGCATTAGGCTTCACTTACAGAGAACGAAGACGTGAACGTAGGTTTGTATGTATCCTGGGATGCCAAGCGACTCAATGGTGTTTGCTGTGGCCGAGCTTCCAGCAATCACAACTACCGACATAGTCCAGTGGATCAGTAGCCCTCCCTGGGGCGATTTGTGAATGTAGTGCTGTGGATTGGTAGGGTTTCGTGTCTCCTGTACGCTCACATCGCGGGCCCTGTCCATGTTGTCGTCCTTTTTCCAGACTTTGGACCAGGGTAGGATATCGGCTTGACCAATGGCTTGCTTGACTATTCGCAATCCTGTTAGTCTGACCGAAAAGGCCATCTGGATGACAATGGTGAGGGGATATTGATTGTGGTGAAGGCGACATACCCCTGCTAAATGTGTATATGATGGAGTTTAGGCTGCCAAGAGAAGAAATAGCCGCCATTATGGCCCAGCCACGTCGCGCAGCCGTGCCATTACCCGTCAGCTTGGAAGGGTTAGTCATTAGTTCTGTAGCGATGGACGTTGGAAGAACTTGGTGACATACCAAAGGCGCGTAATTTACGTTAGTCCGTTGTTCATTCAGTTGAGCCCAACTCAGAGCATCAAGCTGGCCGAGGCTTTATTAGTCATCGCCTTTAGCAGAGGATGAGCTATGCCATGACTTACCACTGCGGAAACAACAGCCAGATACAAGACACCGACCACCGCTACGGCGATGATGAAGCCTTTTTGCAGGATCTTGTGCTGATGTCGGGGTATCTCGCCGGCAACCTTCAGTGATCTGTTAGCTTCTGTCTTTTTGGCAGTGATCTCATTTGGACGGGGCTCACAAATGTAGCGTTTTCCCAACCTTCAAAGCTGAACAGGACCGCGAGAATGGCCTTTGCGAAACTCAAAGGGCTTGTTACTGGGTTTTCCTCTTGCCACTCGGCTGCATGTCCCTCGTTGTTTTGACGTCTCACTCGGGCCGTGTTGCCAGCGACACCGATGAGGGCAATAAGCGTGAGTATTTTGATCGCAGCAAAACCTCGGTTCAGCCTTCTGCCTGCAGAGGGAGAGAAGTACTGTAGTAGACATATCACCGATAGTACCACGATCCCAAGGAAGCGGACAAGATCTCGGTTGACATCGGGCGTCATGCCATTCTCGTCAACATCTCCGGCATTGACGCAAAGTAGGACCAGACGTCCAGTTTGCATACTGTTGGTTCCGGAGTTGAAGAATGCGACAAATAAGATGGAGTAGGCGACATAGGCCAGGAGTCCATCTCCAAATATCCTTTTCGTCTTGCGCCATCGGGGAGGGCTCGGGGTCATGTCAACTTGCCCTTGTGTCGGTGATGATTCTCGTATTCCGGAATAGGCCGTCATCTCACTGATCTGAAGGAAAGTGTAAGCATGAGAAAAGATAGATCAGCTATCAAAATCATCGAGAAGCGAGTCTCACATAAACCAATTCACCCCCAGTGTATGGAAACGCGGCAGCAAAATCAAGGTAGAGGAATGTGCTAGATTTTCCGTTAGCTACCTCCATCACAGGCAAGAATGGTTGTACAAACCTGATCAGTGAGTAAAAGAACCCAACTCCAAAGAGACCCAGTGTTATGTTCTTCCTCCCCGTAAGCAAGAAAGCAGATGCAGGAGCCGTGTAAATCCCCGTTCCAATCATCTTGTTGGCAATGAATGCGAATATGTCGAACACGCCCAGTGGCCCGGTCCCCCTTTCTTCCGAAATGCTTGTCTCGGTGTTGACGCGGGGATTCTTGAACGGTCCCGCTGCCCGCCGTCTCCTCTCGCGGTCCTCATGATCGTTATCATCGTCATGGTCGCCATGGATTTCGTGATGACTGTTGTGCCGTGTATCTCCCGGAGGCTCTGATTGTGACTCTCCGAGTTCTGTAGCCGAGGGTCGATTTGAGTCGTTATCCATATGATTTCGAGCCTGTGTTGATGCACCTGGAAACGAGGCTTGGGCTTCTAGTGGGTTAACGTCCTCCGCGAGTGGACGCATAGGGCCCATGTCCCGCATTGCAATGCTGTTAGACATATTGACATTGGTATAGCCGATCTTGCAGGTCGCATATTATGCAGGGGGAAGAAGAGGATCGGCTTATACATTTTTGAGCCTGGCGACTGACAAGCATCAACGTCTTGTTATCCTCCAAGTTATAGGGGCAGCAGCCGTCAGCCAGTGAGAAGCCGCAGAGTCCAGCCTTGATGGTTTTCTCCCCCTTCTGGAATTGATATTTGGCTTCGCGTGGGAATTATGCACAGCCTGGAAGCCATCACAAGTGCTTATCAGGGGATGGTGGGCTTCGGCGCCCAGTCTGTGTGGAAACCTGCAGAATTCTGGCCGTGTTGTCGTCTTGGGAGCAGGACTAAGCCATGTTAGGCCATATACCGCCGCACACCTGCAGCTGTCGGGTGGAAAATCAGGCGAATTATCAATTGCCTGCTGATTTGGCGTCCACTGGTGAAGCTGGGCGTGATTATTGGCAATGCATCCAGTGTGTCACCACTGTTCAGCTGGCAATCGAAGCGGGCGATATGACACACCCCTCCCAAGATGGCCAGTGTACTTAATCTTTGACAATGATTGATCCATGCTTCATGCTTCAACAGATGGACAAAAACGCTCCTTGACTTGTCTCTGTAACGTTTGGTGAACTAGCTGGGACCTACTCACCATGTCAGTTCAGACGCCGCTCACATACGCAGTAAGCCTTTGGGTACTTGAGAAGTGGCTAAGCCAAACCTTTGGGGCAAAAACAGTTGGTGAAAGAACCACGTGGTCATACAAGGTACGCCTCGCCAGTGCTGAACCGCCCATGGCTTTGTTCTGACAGACCTTGCCTTCTCGCGAAACAGCCCGATGTGCAAGGCGGCAGCAGTTTCTGGGTGGTCACTGCACCAAGGGAAATTACCAAGGTATGCCTAGCAGCCCAGGTTTTTCGGTATTTTTGCACTTTTGAGCTGCTAATCCCAGATCTTAACAGGAAGAGCAGCAAGAGCTCGAAAAGCGCTCGGCCCCCAAGACAATCGCCATTTCCCTGACCTTTTAGCGTTTCAACCCCCGAAGTCTTCACCAGCTGCCCGATCTGTCACCGAGTCTGTAAGCCGCGACTTTCCATGCTCAAACACGGGCTGAATGATAGGCTCTGTCAATTTGCCTCACCACGGCACACACATACTGAAAGGAATGCGGGGGTGATGCATAGCTATATATCTCGAGATTTGCGCACTCGCATGTACCTATCTACCTACATACACAAGTAGCATTCCGATCCTCCGTGCGACAGGAAACCTATCGTTGCATGTTGCTTCAATCTCTCTATATTCCACCTCCATTTGGTCTCTCTGATCACGTTATTCACCATGTCAACCCGCCCATGGCTGGCAGCTGGGAGAAGATGCACCCACGCAAGCCGCATTGGTTATGTCCGTCGCACACTAGAGCCGCATTGCAACGAGACATTCTCTCGTGACCTTCCCGGCGAAGTCGAAGTTCAGTTCATCTCCGTCAACCGAACAGGTCAGTGACAGCCTACAAGACAATATCTCGCACTCCCTCTTACTCACAACGTCGAGTGAAGGGCCACAAGCAACACCCATGCTAGAGAGTGGAGAAGACGTGACAGCATACCTCGACAAGCAACAAAACTGTGAACAAGGCGAGAATGATGCCAAGGTCCATTGCCGATATGTGTATGTCCACATATAACTGTTCCCGGGTAGCTTCATAGCTGGAGTTGAGTGTTAACTGTGTAAAATACAGGCTTTTACACCCTCTCATCGGTAGATCGCCTCTCCTGATACCACACCGACAAATGCTTCACCTTTTAGAGTCATGGAATGTCTTCCCAGAGATCTGTCGCTATCTGAACGCGTTTGGGAAGAAATACTTTAACAAAGACGAAGCGTTTGCTGGGTTTGACTGTGTCGAGTACGAAGACAGTAACAACAGCTCAGTGAACAAGCTGGGTATGTATACCTAGGATAGCAAGCGTCCAGCATGTCACTGACCTTGGGCTTGTCCAGAGATGTGCTATCTACTCAAGTACGCTGCCTCGAAACGAAACGAAGACACAAAAGTAGACGCATGGACGATCCGGCACGCGCTCATTTATCAACGGACCTGCTTGAACACGAGAGAAAGCTCGCACATTCTCGTCAGGCTATCAGATAACATGAAGCTCGCGCTGAAAGAGGCTCTGTCAGCACCCAGCGAGGAAGTACAGAACTTCAGCCGAGACTGGACAAGACTACACTCGCTCGTTCTCGGGGAGGTCGACGACGGCTGGCGACAAATGATCAACAGTCTTGACAGTGAGGTCAGTGAAATCGTATGTACCTTACCTCCTCAACCTCACCAGCCCACCCGTTTGAGTCTCTGGCTCAAAAAACTAACATTGTATACACCCTCAAGTTTCACCGTCTCATAGCATCCGGTGTAATCCCCCAAGACTTCAACATATTTGACTCGCCAGCCACAGTAGCCCAGGACATGAAACATCTCCAGCGTCTGACAGACAGTCTACGTCGAGTGTCCACCATGATTAGTTTAAACATCGACACAATTGACTGCCTGATCAACCGGGTGGAAATGCTCAACAAAGGCGGCTACATTTACCCCGACGACTTATTACCCTTTCTTCGCACCCTCCACCAGTTGAAACAAGAGCACAAATTCGCCCTCAAAAATAGCTCAGCCGTCCTCGAGCGAGCCACCTCCCTAGCGAACCAGCTTCGAGACACCGTGACGTTGCGAAACAGCGAGATCAACAAACACCACACGGAACAGCTGGGCGGCAACACGGCCGCCCTTGCAAACCTCTCAGAGCAGGCTGGTCGTGAGACAAGCGTGGTAAAAACGCTCACTGTGCTTGCTCTGGTGTTCGTGCCGGCGTCATTCGTCGCCGACTTCCTGCAGATGGGCTACGTAACGACAGATCCGGACAACGCTAGGATATGGAGAGCGGCACAAGACCTACAGCTCTACGCCGCGTTGGCGATTCCCCTCGTGGCTCTGACTATGGGGTTCTATATTGTGATAGAATTGCGCAAGGCAAGTCATCACGGGCAGAAAGGTACAGTGGGGGCTCCATAACAGCAATTTACATTATGTATCCATTCACGATCATAGCAAGAATTAGTAACTCGTCCCCGTGTAGCAACAGCTGTATCTGCCCTTGGTGACGAGGTCATCACAGTTATCTCAGCCCTTATTTCTCCCACGCCCCTTGCACATGGCTCTTGATCGTCTTATAGCCTACTCCGCAATCGTATTAGTATCATTGGAACCAATATCCAGCTACCAACTTCAGGCATCTCCGTAAGTACTCACCAACCTGGGTTTCCATTATCAGTTCCATCTCCTTCAGCTTGAGAACCACCCGTTTCTTATCGACATCGTCCTGGCTGACATCTGGTTCCACGAGCCCCTGAATGAGCGGCATACTGGACTTCCACAAAAGCTTATTAACATTCTGCTTTGGCCTTCGATTGCCGGATGGGATGCATATGAGGGGAAAATGGTCACGCGACGGCCCCCGCGTGCAAACAATGCCGCGAAGGTGTCTGGAGTCGTTGAATAGTTTGTTGGTGACCTGAGCGGTAACTGTGAACAACCATCAGCTTGTATCTAATATGCCGGGGGGCTGTCAAGAAGGTTTCGTACGATGTAGAGCGAACTGCATATCGCTACGCTTTTCGAAGAAGACCAGCGCCTTCGGAGGTGGTGTTTTATCCAACTGGCGTGGCTGAGTGTTTTCGATAGGTCCCTTCGATTGTGGCCTACCAGCTTGGTCCACTGTAAGAAAAGGTGGGCTGTCCTTTGCCCAAACTTGGATCATTGGCTCACCGCCATCCGGGAACAACGGTGTGGGCTTTCCAAACAACTTGGTATAATTGACCGTTTTAGCTTGCAGTCTGTTGATGATGGGTGGGTTAGTCCAGGATGTCCTCCGCACATGGTGAACAGCAACGCGTGACTATGGGAGACGATGCCAAACTTACATATTGCCCTGGACTGTGTAACGGAGGAGGGCAGCCTGGAAGCTTCGAACTTCTAAATGCAAACGTCAGTCATACTCATACAGGCCCTTCTCTTCCAACCAGGGCATCGTTTCTAGCACGTACTTTCCAGTGAGTCAAATTCAAAGTGCAGAATATTATCAACACCGTTCGCAGAATCCTTGAAGAGGATGAATCCCAGGTCCAACTCAGGGTTTAAAATGTACCTCGGGGTAAAGGACCATTGAGATGGGATAACTATTCGGTACAGAGAGAAAAGTGTTAGCAATTACACTGCGGTGTCGGTTAAACGGGTTGATCAAGTGCACTGACTGTGTGTCTCCTTAATATGATGAGGACTTCGGTAGTTACTCTCTTGCGAAATAACTCCCCATTTCAGGATGAACTTTGACGGTCGCTGGACCAGTTTCGGCTTGGGCTTTTGTTCGGCATTCTTGAGTTTGAAAGGGTTGAAGTTCGATCGTCTACTCCCTGATGAACTCCCAGTCTTCGAAAGGGATGTGGGTTCCGGTTCTGATTGTTCCTCCACCAAAGCGGAGGCTCGATAAAAGAGCTGGAATCGACATTTAGCTCCCTGAGAATGGTCTCCAGCTGTTACCCTTCCATCTTCATCGATCACCTTCAAGGTCACGCCATCCCTGCGACATGTCAGCGTTTACCTATCGATACACGAATAAAGGAGAGAATAACGAACATGTGAAGGAAAGAAAGAAAAGAGCCTGATTGACCCCAGCCAACTTCTTGGAATTCAGAGTGGCCGCCATGCGTCAAGCGTGCCTGACCGACATCCCAGGCAAGTGGGTCGCGATGATTCTCAACATTTTGCCAGTAGATTTTCTCTGCCTGTGTCAATTCCTCGAGGACACGAGCTGAAAACGGTCGCTTGCTGCTGTCGGTGCTGAACATCCTGAGGAGCAAATTGGAGACACTCTGCATATACCATTTCTGCGGACCATCGTGGGCAAAGCGCGGGAGTTTTGGAAAGTTTTCCAGTACCTTGCGGGCATAGGGCTTGAGCTCATGGCCTCCCTCGAGAAATGTGCCTCGCGTTTCTTCGACCCGAGATTCTTTCTCGAGCTTGGCATGGAATCTGTCGATAGCTGTCCCTGCCGGGCGCTCCTCGGTATCCAACAACACGACAAGGACCTCTGTCATGACGCAAGCTAGCGCCCAGACGTCGTAATTAAGTAAGACCTGAAAACTGTCCTCTCCAGCCCCATAAGCCCTCGCAAGCTCTGCTTCCGAGGGCCTGGACTCAGGAGCAGCGTACTTGGGGTCACCTGGTCTGAAAGGCGTTGACAAGTTTTTAAGGCTTTTGGTCACGCTTATAACCGATTCGCCAAAGTCTGTGATTTTAAGCACACCTTGACTGGTGACCAGGATGTTTGCTGGCTTAAGATCAAAGTGCGAGGCGATGATGTATCCCTCGACCTCCCCATGGGGGTGCTTCATATTCGTGTGAATGGCGCTGAGTGCATGAGCAACGCCAATCATTTGTTTCCACAGCCAATGCTTTGGTAGTTCCTCGTTTGAACGTAGCTTCGTGGGCTTAGTTTGGTCCCCGGGGAGGGTCGTTTGGCGAAGTAGATGGTATAAGTCCGTTTTCAGGCATGGAAAGATGAAATACAGGCTGCTCCTCCAAGTATATAGGGTGAGAAGGCTGATGATGTTGTCTGCCGCGTCCCCGTTTATCATGGAGGCTAGACGGGCTATCGTGCCTTCGTTACTGCCAGTGGTCGGATTGTGTGGCATCTCATCCTTCTGAAGCACCAAGGACTTCCGAACGAAAAGATACTAGAGTGTGTCAGCGCCATGCATGAATATCATGTGCTCGCAGGAAGTTCTTTCGAACGGATGTATGGACACGTACCTCTCCGGTTTCCTCATCCCTCGAACCTCGATATCGACTCTCCATAAAACCCTTGATGGATTTGTCGAGGTATTCTGACGGAATACGAAATTTAGTGACAGTGCCAAATGACCCTTGAGGCACTCGATCTTCGGCGTCTAGAAAAGGAAACCGAGAGTTATCAGGGTACCACGGATACGAGTCATTCTGACTCAACAACCGGATAATCACAGGCTCAAACATACAAGACACTTCGTCGCGCATGGCCTTGAATGTTTCGTGTAGCCGCGCCCACTGCCTTGTTTTTTCTCTTTTTTCCGCTTGACGTTCTGCACTCAGATTCTTCTCAGGTGTATCGATAAGTTTCAAATCTTCCTTCTTCATGATGAGCCCTCTCATCCCGTCACTGTCCGGACTAAGGTGCCGGATGATACTCTGTAGACTGTCGTTTGTCATCGAGCCCAAGGAGATCAAGGGATAGATGTAGTGAAGCCTGTCGAGATATATCAGAAACACCAGTGCTAAGAGCAGAATTGAGCCTTTTGGTGAGCCCAACATTTCGTCACGGATGGTTTGTGGATCTCTTGTGCGCAGGGTATTGCAGTCGCGACAGCTGCACTGCAAGAGCCGTTCAAGGACAGGGACATCGCCGAATTTCTTGGTGATCTTCTTCTTGGAAAAAAAGAGTCTCGGCAATATCTCCTCAAGGTTTTCGAATGACAGATTCTCCAGATCGATCTCTGGAAGTGTGCAAGACAACAGTAGTTCCACATGCTCGTTTCTCACGCAGTTACTCCGTTGGCCCATCACAAGACGGTAATACCATTCCATGGTGAAGGGAGATCTGAGGTGCCGGGGCGCGGGGGGGTGGTCTGTGCTGCCCGACTGCTCTTGCTCTTCGGGTTCCGGTCGTGTTTGTTTGGGATCGTGAGGTGTGAGAGTTGTGCTCGATTAGATTGTGTTCGTCCAGCAGAGGCACTCAAGCCTGGCTGGCTCACAAGGCGCCAAGAATAACCGCCCAGCTGGGTGAAGCACCGCTGCTGTGCCACCGCCACATTCGCAAGGGGGCCAAGTGCGCGCCCCAATCTCCTCCGTGGCTTCCAGGTGCTTATCGGCTTTTAGCGATACTTCTACCAGGCAGCGCAGATAACGTCCTGACCCCTCCGTACTTATCCAATCCACCATGCTTTGCCCAACATGTTGCAGGATATTTCACGGGCGAGCCCCCAGACTCGACGAAAGAATCAGGCATGCATTCTCCCTCGAGGAGTTCCAGAGCTCCCTGGCACTTGAGTGCTTCATCTGCTGCGGGTTGCGGGATAATTTCAGAATAGATACAGAGGCGTACGAAATCGACAGTATCGACCACTTGGTTGGCATTCGAGCAGTGGAATACAAGTTGGAGATCATGGGGTTGATGAATGATAGGATTCGAACGCCAGATCGACCAAAGTATCGGTACTTGACGGTTACCTGGGACTGCGAAGTGAAATATCCTGGGCGCGAAAGGGAGATTCGTCAGCTTGTGCAGTGGCCGATTCAATCAGTCGAAGGTGAGCATCCTTGGTTTATGTGTCTTGCAATCCCAGGTTCTGATGACGGACATCAAATTCAAGCTGACCACAAGCCAGGAAATGTCAAATGGAAGGAGCCATCAGTCTTTGAGGCATCCAAGATCGACATGTGCGATTGGTTACAGGATGTAACTGTTTCTAAAGTCACTCAATGGCTCGAGCTGTGCGGTCAGGATCACGATACATGCAGCCCACCGAGATCGGGATTGCAAACACAACAGTGGTATCCCTCGCGGTTGATTTCCGTGCATCCCGGTTCTGTTAGGCTTGTTGAAACGGTGGAGGCAACACTCACTGGGCCCTATCTCACGCTGAGCCATCGATGGCCAGCAAATGCTTCCGTCTACACCCAGTTGAAGGAAGACAACCTGAGTAGCCTCAAAACAAGGATCGATGTCGATTGTTTGTCCAAGGTCTTTCAAGATGCTATCGTGTACACTCGGCGCCTTGGGGTAGAGTATATCTGGATTGACTCTCTTTGCATCATCCAAGACAGCAAGGAAGATTGGGAGGCGGAGTCCGCAACCATGGCGGACATCTACTCCAGGTCGTATTGTAATCTGTCGGCGACTGCGGATAGATGTCAAGACGAGGGACTGTTCCATCCGAGACAGAGGCTTCAATTCAGCCATGAAAGGGTGACTTTCGACTGGGTTGGGGTTCCTTTCAAAACCGATGATGGGAAGTTGTCAGACTGCAGTGCGCCTTCTTTTCACAGACAAGATTACGTTCTGTACGACCCTAACTTCTGGACCAGGCGCGTGGACCAACAAGAGTTGTTCACGCGTGGATGGGTCTTCCAGGAACAACAACTGGCGCCCCGGATACTGCACTTCTCATCCGATCAGTTGCTCTGGGAATGTCGCCAGCATCGGGCATGCGAGATGTTCCCGTCAGGCCTTCCTCAAAACGAAATGGGATGGGGGGAAAGTTGGCGAAGCAACCCGGCAGCAACCGTCATAAAGGGCGCCCTGGCTTCGGTAAGGACGGATGGAGACAGCTCCGGCCTCTACCCAACATTGGGCTTGTCACCATGGCTAGCATGGCAGCAGGTGGTTGGGCATTATACCCGCTTGAATTTGACGAAGGCCCAGGACGCGCTTGTTGCTTTGGGTGGTGTGGCCCGGGTGTACCAGCAGCTCTACAAGAGCAAATATGTCGCAGGTCATTGGGAAGAGGACTTCGTGTCAAGTCTGATATGGCGAGTCTCCACTGAGGGTCACAGCCGGAATTGTCCGTCTGCGAGGGTGCAGAGACCGGAGCATTTTCGAACCGAAATCTCCCAATACATCGCACCAAGCTGGTCTTGGGCCTCTGCGGATATCGGAGTGGTTGGGTATGGGGCGAGGCTTGTGCCAACGTACACACCCGATGTCGTCCACAAGTGTGTAATCGTGTCGAACGGAGATCAATTTGGTATCGTCACTGACGGTTATCTCCTTCTGAAGGGACCGATATATCCAGCAAGCCTGGCAGTCAACGATCGTTTCAATCTCAAAGTCCTTGTGGGGCTGTTGGTGGAGGGATTCGCCAGCCCTGTGTGGACCGTCGACATGGACATGTGTTGCAGGCGTCATCCTAGCTTGGTAGAGATAGTGAAGGAAATCGAAAATGACGAAGACAGCGAGGCTGGGCTAAGCAGCAACGGAACGGATGAGGAAGACGCCGAGACGGACGAGGATTCTGCGGAGCAAAGCGACAGCGGCAGTGAGGATGACGGCTTTGATCCAGACTGGGATCTGAAAACACTGTCAAAACGATATCCGGTAGTCTTTTATCTTCCCATTTTCGAAGGTACTACTGTTGACGAGTCGGATAACATGACAGAAACCAGAACGGGTTTGGTCTTGGAACCAGTGGACGGATACAGAGGAGCCTACAGGCGTGTGGGGATTTGTTTCGACAAGCATGTTGCCAACAGAGATTGGATGCTCCCGGAAGCTGTGAAAGCTTCCGAATCGATGACGAAGGGTCCTGGCAGTCACTTGTACCTTGGCTTGGGTGAAGGGATGATTTTGATAGTGTGAGGTCGGTGGCCGCAGGGTTAGAGTCGGGCGTGGGTCAGTGCCCGCACCCCACAGCCAGTCTTCAGCAGTTGCCAACAGCTGAGCTCCATGATGGTAGGTGTAATCGAGTGACAACCACGACAAAACCGATCTTTGGAACTTGTTAAGTATTTATTTAATCTTTCCCCGAACCATATTACTAAGGAATACAAGAGCTTATATCATAGACTCCAGAAGACAGTCGCTTCGATAAACATGCTTGATCAACGCCACCCTGTCACCCCCACCAATTACCTCTTAACACCAGCTATCCACGGATGCTTCAAAATATCATCAGCAGTGATTCGCCTCTTTAGGTCGTAATCAGAAGTCCTCATCAGCAAATCCAAAAACTGCGACGCCTCAGCAGGCACCCAACCAGGCAACTCCAGCACCTTCATCTCAGACGAGATGCACCTCACAATCCGCTTCGTCTCCAAGTACTTCGCCCCCCTCGGCGCGTACGAGCGCAACGTCCACATCCCGTCAACCGCCACCGGCCGCT
This sequence comes from Podospora pseudocomata, assembly GCF_035222375.1. Classification (NCBI taxonomy): domain Eukaryota; kingdom Fungi; phylum Ascomycota; class Sordariomycetes; order Sordariales; family Podosporaceae; genus Podospora; species Podospora pseudocomata. The sequence goes on along the minus strand of NC_085890.1, from coordinate 3,164,339 downwards.
TCACCAGGTTCGAGACCAACGCCAAGAAGCGCGGAAAGGACTAGCCCTACGGAAATCTGGCCCAGGAAAAGACGCCCACTTACTCCCACCTGACCGAGAACCCCTTCCCCAAGACCATGCGTCAGCAGGGCTTCAACCGCCAGTCCCGCGAGACCACCCCCACAAAGAACAGCCGGCCTGGTACTCGCTCCGCTCGCCCTGGTATACCCACCAGCCGCCCCGCTCCTGCTCCTACCAGCGGCCGTCCCGCTCCTTCTACTACCTCCAGCCGCCCCGGCACCCCCAGCTCGCGTCCTAGTTCCTCCAGCGGGCTTCGCTGCTAAATGTCGGGGTGTAATCTGATAGTTAGTGTAGCGTCGCGTTGCTTGGCTTCATCATCGGTTTAGCTTGATGGGTAGTTTGGTTATTGGGGTTTAGAGAACTGGTTAGGTAGTTGGTTGGTGTATCTGAGAATCTTTTTGGGTATGGCTGGCTGGCTCTGCTCTCATTAGGGTTAGAGACTTTTGTCCTGGAGATAATATATTGACAATTTGCGTCTCATGGGCTGTTCTTGGTTCTTTAGTATTTGACAGTCTGTGTTGGGTGATAGTGACGACAATCTTGTCGGATGTATCTTAGGCGCGTACAGCAGAGGACAAAATACCCAAACGACTCAGTTCTGAGCTCACTACTCCCGGCTCACTGGGAAAGAGCTACTCAACGGTGAGTGAGCCAGGAATAGAAGGGAAGCTCCACATCTAACCCCCTAGAAGGAAAGAACCTCCTATATTCCGCCTACTCAGGCAGGTGGGAAACGCTCAATTTTCGAGACACTCGTCTTTTTAAGCCCCTAACTGATTCCTCAGACTAGGTACTTAAGCCAGTGGAAAAAGATGAGCTTATTACTACCGGTAGTCACCAAATTGGTTTGCGCAGCTAAGATCCAAGTGGTTTGGCTGAAGAAAGCCTGTCCATCACACAAAGACAACAGACATAGTCCTAGAGGATTGCCAACGGAAGTTAGTTACAACAGCTTTAAAGGGTTACTCGTCGTTGTTTGGGATAGGTAGATGTATTCAAGCCTTTTGCCGTATCCTGGAAGTCTTTTCTTCGCATTATCTGCTCATCCTCAATCCTTTGTATGTATCCAACCCCAAACCCAGCATCCCTTCACTCCTCCTCCAACCCATGTTAACGCCTGAAGTTCACCGCCTCGGAGGGTCGAATTCGAGTTACTATGACAAGGTCAGCCTCTGGCCCTCTGGAACAATTGGCCATGGGGTTCAGCCATACAATTCCTGTGTGATAACAATCAACCAACCGTTCTGGTGTCGTGATGATATGCTCGGGGCGACCTGAATGCCACCAGTGTTGGTTGGGAGGATGTTTTGTCAAAAGAGAACAATTCCAAAAGTTGCATTTCGAACAATCTGCTGCAAGTGGCGCGGTAGGTTTGTGCCTTCCAGCTTCCGAACGCCACACTCCAAAATATACCAAAAGCGCCTTGACAAACAGCTGCCACTCTGCATTATTCATATTTTCTTCAACACAAGCCACATTAACTATCCCTCTACCTTGCTATTTTTTCCTCCACCTCCGCCGTTGTCGGAGGCAACCTCATCCCGTCCCTCTCCCACCGTCCCTCATCCCTCACCTCCCTCATCTCAACCCCCCCCTCCGGCTCCACCAACCCCCCCTCCCTCCTCCACTCCCAAACCCCCATATCCATCCCCATCTGCACAACAATCTTCACCCCCTCCTCCGGCCTCCTCCCCCTCTCTCCAGCACCATTCCACTTCCTCACAAACCCCTCCGCCTCCCTCTCCACCGCCTTCCAACCCTCCGTCCCAAGCGTCTCATATGCCATCGGCGTCCCAGCAAACTCACCCCCACAACCTTTTGGAGGAATCGCCACAAAAAACAACATCTTCATCTCTGGCACCTTCTTCCCTTCTGGGTCATGCTTCAAAACCATAAAAAACATCGTGTCCTCACACGGAATGACAGTCTCATCATCAACCCTGATCCCCTCCCCGGCGTCAGTCGGTATCGGCCCCATGGGAGTGATGAGGTTGTTTTCCTCGGGTGGGTAATTCGCCTCCAAGAAGGTCGTGGGCGCCGAGAAGGCGACGTGGCGCTGCATGGCGATGTATTCTGGGTTGGAGGCGTTGGCGCGCGCGCGGGCCATGACGTGGGCTTTGACTGCCGCGAAGGTTTCCTCGTCTGGGAACGGATTCGGGCTTGTGAGGGTTGTGGTTTGAGCTCTGGGGGTTTTGGGCTTGCGGCCGAGGAGTTTACGGAGGAGACCCATGGTCGCGGATGTTAATGTGGCGTTTTTGAGTATCGATGAGATTAGATGTTTGTAAGATAAGAAGAAGCCTAATTGGCTGGTTGATGGCTGACTGCTGCTAATAGTAATGGTGTATGAGGGTGAGACTTTCTTTGCCATGACTGCGGATAATGGCGTATATGTACACATTTTCGAGCACGAATATCTCACGATAGTCTCTCAAAACTATGGTCTGGTCCTCGGTGCTTGACTCAACGGCGGGTACAAAAGATCCTTAGTGTTGCACGCCGGAGCAAATGAGCTTAGCGGGATCCAAATTGGGAAATTCAATGCCGTGTTATTGGGACGATGGCGGGTCAGCCACTGGTAGCGTTCATTGACAGTGGGCCCCATCGGCTGTCCTCAGGCATCACGATCCCACTTCAGGAACCAACAAGCCGTCCTCGGGATAGAGTCAGTGTGGCTGTGGAGCGGCGAAGGGATATTGCTTGTGTAACGGGCACCATGTTGGAAAGGAATCTGGAAAGGGGCACGGGAGGACACCAATAAGACATAGATCGTGAAATCCCACAGAGAAGGGCTTGGCGTCAGTGACCCTAACCCTTGATTGCCTGGCAACATCACCTCCATGTTCATCACGTCCACCATTGATCACCCTCATACTTCTGTAAATATATCCCTCAATTCTTTCTACATTCGTTTCACCACAAGGTACCTCCACAATTCCCCAACACCCACATCTACCTCCCCCCCTTCCTCTTCGAAGTATCCGACCCCAAATAGTCAATCGGATTCCTGCATAGCGGGCAAGTATTCTTCCCGCTGTTATGGAACCACTTGTACAAACAATACCGATGAAAGTAGTGATTGCACGTCCCGCACTTCTTGTCCGGCAAGCTCTTGTCCTGCGCCACGATCGAGTAGCAAATCGCGCACTCCTCCTGGTCCTTCACCGCAAGCGAGATATTTCGCCGGAACGCCATCAATCCATCCACCAAGCTACAGTTGCCAAACATAATGACAGCTTTGATGCCCTTCAACCAAGACTGCCACTTGTCCTCCTTGATAGCCACGCGCTTGACGCTCATGACATCGACAGGCTCCAACGGGTACGACTGAGGCACGACGATCTGAATCGTGCCAAAGTCGTCATCCACCGGGTACGAGGCAGTGATCTCTCGGACAGGCTTGTTAACCTTGATCTCGAGGGCTTCCGCATCTGTCCCCCCTTCGAGGTCGCCTTGGTTGGCAGACCACTCAGTCACTTCATCCAACAGGTCGGAAATGATCAACGGCGAGAAGAACCGACCCATCCACGACTGAATCGCGACCTTGGTCTGCTTGGAAGAGCAGTCAAGATACCATGACTTGAACAGACCAGGAACATACTTCAGGATCAGGTAGAACAGGTGGATGAGTAACCAGTTCATATCACGCTCAGCAGGTTCCGAGTCAGCCAAGTCGATGCTGTAGGAGCGGACATGCTCGGGCGTGAAGCCTTCTTTGTCAAGGTCAATGGCCCTGGCCAGAGCATGACCAAGGACGTCGGCCAAGAAGCCCAGTAGTGGACTGATGAGATCATCCTTCTTGAGATTCTCGGTGTAGTCGCTGCGAACCCGGTATGAAGCCTTGCTGTACGCATCAAAGACTAGATGCCATGTTAGAAGGTAAGATCGGACTGGTGCTGGAAACTGGTAAAGCTCTTCATCCGTATAGTCATCGGGGCTCGGTGCGTTGAGGAGCAGCGACAGAAGCTCAGCGGGAAGATTGGCAGCTAGTGGATGGTTAGCAAATGCATTGCACACTAAGAAGGGCAGCCGACTCACGCTTCTTCTCAATGATGACATTAACGCTGATTTCTTCCTGGGCTGCGGGGATAGTCCGATGGAGAAGGCCAAACGCAGCCTTTTGGATATCTCTAGACGGTGACGCAACTGCCTGGTAAACGTCGGATAGTTCGCCAAGCTTGACGTTGGGGATCTTCGAAACCGTCCGCGATAAGAGTGCATCAACAAGCTGACTAGGCAGTGTGGCTGGCGCATCGTGCGGTACACTCAGGAGGGCGATCAGGGCATCGGACTCGGCCCTTTTATTTTCTGCAAGTGCATCCTCAAGGTCATCGTTGACCTCCCCAGCCGATTTTAGCGCTTGCATCAGCTTGAGCGATGCGTAGATGTACGGGAGGCGATTGCTGGTATCATCGCGCGCAGCCTGACCCCACAGCCAAAGACAGTAATGAATTGACTTCTCCCAAAATGGTCCGTAAACCTCCTTGACATTGGGGAAGATCTTAGTTATGGCTTTGCAGGTCTCAGCCGCAAGCCTGTAGTCCATCTCCTCTGGGGAGTCGGTCCACTTGGTCACCTGCTGCAACACGAGAACCTGTTTGCGTGGCTCCACTGGTATTTGACTCTCATCATAGACAGCCAGGCAAAGATTCAGCAAGACCAACGATGGAAGTGTGCGGGGAGATCCAATGGAGTATCCTGGGATCTCACTGAACAGGCGAGCACAGAGTGTGCTGATGGTCTTGGAAGGAGCCAATGCATCATTCAGACCGACAAGTATAGCGGCTGCAACAAACGTCGAGTCAGGTGTGACGCGGGAAAGGCCGAGTTTGGTCAGCCATTTCTCCAACTTAGCCAAAGGTCCATGAGCCTTGACCAGTGCTTGAAGGAGAGCAGCGAGAGCCTTGGCAGTGTAAAAGGCAGCAGCATTGAAGCCCCGGGCTGTCTGGAGCATGAAGTTGACAAGTCGTTCTACCAGGCTGTCTCCTGACATGTCAAGGTCTCGCCAGTTCACAGATGCAGCAACAATGTTGCTGACCTCATTTGAGGCAAGTTCTGTGTACTCCAGAATCTCGTCATCGGTATCTTGACCACGGATGTTCCTCCATAGCCGGTTTTCCTCCGACAGTGCGAGCTGATCGGCCGCGAGCATGTTAGTCACGCAGAGGAGATAGATCAGTTCCAGCTGAAACTCCAGAGGCAAAGACGAGAGCTCGACACCGGATGATAGCAACTTCGCCGTGAAAAGTGCCATTCTTGCAGGGGAAGAACGGCCTTTGCTATCCCGACCTGGTGACGGCTTGTTCGTACTTTCGCTGCCCTGGACGAGGAAGTACGATCCATCCATACTGCTGGTCAACGACAAAGACGGATTGGGGGTGTTGAGGAACCAGGAGAGCTCGGTTTGCCAGGCCACAGTACTTGGAAAAACATCCTCGGCCGGAAGGACCTTGGACTGGACAGCGGCAACCGCTTGAGCAACCAATGTGTCGATGCTAGACATGTTAGCTACAGTGATCCCAACGCCAAGATGAGAAACAGATACATACTCAAGAGATGCAGGACCTGCTTCATGGAGCTGGCTGGCGAGGATTCTGAAAAGTGGTGGAGACTCTGTTGGCCGATGCTGTATCAACTGGAACAATCCTTTGGCCTTCTCGGCGATAGGTGTATCGGAAATCTCGGTGAGGGCAAGCAAAGTAGTGATGAGGCGCACCGATAGATCGTCGTCAATGATGGAGCTCTCAGGCGCATGTGTAAGGACCAAGTCTAGGGCCTGAAGTGCAGGTGCACGGGACGATGGCTCCTCCAATAGGCCGATTACGGTGGTAGTAATTGTTTTGATGGACTCGACTGTCAAAGTATTGAAGTCTAAAGAGGTTTCTGCTAGCTGGGCCCAAGGAGCACCCAAATCATCAGATTTCGCAAACTCTGACCACACTGAGATGAGGAACTGCTGGGCTTGAGGGAGGTCCTGGACAAACTTGAACGTGGAGGGTATCGAGACCAAAGTTTTGACTGCCGAAATGCTTGCTCCGCGATCCGATATCTGGGTAGAAGCCGCAAAAAGCAGGCCCCAAATCTCTTCAAAACGATCGCCGGCTGTTTCATGGAGGTCGGAAATGATGTAAGGCAGTGAAGGGGTTGTGACCAAAGTTCGCGCATGCTCGTTTCCGTTCGCTGGGAAGATCATGGATGTCGTGTCGATGCCACGGTAAATGTCAGGGCAATGTCGATATGCCGACTGCAAGATGGCGGCACACCCAAAGGGCTTGAAGTTTCGCCTGAGCAGCAAATCCAAAGCGCTTTGTATGATCCTGGTCGACGAAGAGACGGCAAGGTCATGGAGGGATGCAGCTTTGGAAAACCTGGAGAGTACAGAAAACCATCGTTCCCCTTCCGCTGCTACTGCAAGCTGAGAGGCTTGGTACCGTTCTGAGACCTCAGGCAGGGAATTCGATACTCTCGAGAGGAACTCGTCGACAATATTTTGCCACTGTAATTCCGCGGTCTGGCGGACTTCACTACCGGGGTGCCGAACCAAAGCTTGCCAAAGCTGAACAAGAATGTTAGGCTGTTGTGGAGATGGTGTAGAGACTTCAGGATTTGGGTGCAAGAACTGTCGCGTGAGAGACGAGACGTTGTCCTTCAGAAACTCGGCGTTCGGTACAAGTGCTGGTAGGTAAAGTTCGACAGCGTGTGCATACATGTCAAACGCCTGTTGGCGACCAGAACGGGTTTCCAGCCGATCAAATATTCCCTTTCTAATGGAGCCCAGAAGCGCGGACACGATGTCCAAGGACGGTGACGGGAACTTGTCTGTCAGCACCGACAGGAGCTGGCTTGAAGCGCGCCAGTACTCATCAGATCCACCTTGTGAACCACGGGAGACAAACTTCTCCAGCCTCTGAACGGGGTGTTGCTGTGTGCCCCATACTTGGGAATATTGGCGGGTCAAAGCTGTCAGCGCCTTGAGAAAGTCTGTTGCCGACCCAGATTGGTTGCCTTTGAAGCTGTCTGCGATCAACGCCCGTCCCAACTGTTGCAGTCTTGGTTTCAAGAGCTCAGGGGCTATGTCCAGGATTGATCGAATTAAATGATAGAATGACCGCCGTACAAATGGATCTTCCGCTTTGGCCAAAGACCAGAGCGCATCGACCTCTAGGTACACCGCAATGCCATCCTTCAGAGCATCAAGTTCTCCTTTTGCCAACAGATTCAGTGTCAAGCAAACACTTGCGCCAACTACTCGGTAGTACTTGGCATCAGAGTCTTGTTTGGTTGTCGAGCGTTCATCACTGAGCGACGTGGGCGTTTCCTTCAAAGAAGTCGTCGCATAGTCCAGGGCTCGGACTTGAACAGACTTCCAAAAAGCCTCCTCTTTCTCTTTTGTTTGTAGAAATGAAGCAAGCCCCTCGCTCGCGGCTTTGGAGACGCGCCTGTCTCTGTCAAATGTCCCAGCCAGCCAAGGTCCTACGAACAGTGGAAGGTGTTTCGCGATGCGCTTCTTTGCGGAGTTGAGCAGCTGGATCAGGACTTGGTGGGAAAGCTCGCGTACTCGTGCAGAGTCATCGATGGATAGCCGAGGGTAGAGTTGGACCTGTGTAAGTTATAGTTAGACATTGCAAAACACAGGAGGCAAGTGGGGGCTAGGACTGACAAATGCTTGTATTACTGACTCCTCTGGGCCATTGGTGTCAGAGGACCGGTTTTGCTCATGTGCTAGGATGTCTTGCAACGCCTTCTCTTTGGTGGCGCTTGCCTTCTTCAACAGGCTCTTAAAGGACACAACTACCTCTAATGGGATTTCCGAGAAGTCGGGTGGAGGTGTAAGATAGGACAGTGTTGGCGAAGATGATGCGACCCCTCCGAATCCCCCAAAGCCAGCTTTTGGTGTACCCAGTCCCATGGTTGAGAGACTTAATCGTACTTTGGTGGTTCAAGTACTGAGATAAAATAATTCAACAGATCGTGCGTGTGTGGAATCTCGCTTTATGGTGTCGACGGTTGTTGTGGGTTGGGGGCGTTGGAAATATGGTCGAAGCTCGCCGATTGAGTCACTGGGAAGTTCGAACTGCGAAAGAGGGGCAGTTCGACGGTATTTGCTTGGGGCGAATGCAATTGGAGGTAGATTGGCAGTGGAACTGAAGATATTATTTGTCGCTGCTGAATCTATGGTCCTCCGGACAAAGTGTTCTTTTCGCGTCGCGTCACCTTCTCCAGCCTTCTCCAGCGTCCATCAAACCTGTCGCAAACTGATGTTGGTGGTTAGTGGGGTACCAGAGCTGTCATCAAGCTTCACGTGATGCGGGGCATAAATCTCACCGTGGCTTCCTCCTCACCGAGCTCACCGATGTGGGTCTGTTCCAACACCTCTTATTACCAATTATCCATCACACTCTTATTGAATTTTTTCCATTGTCAATGACATTGTCGATATCGCGAGGCGGAGAAACTGACTTGTCAAAACTGTTTAACACCCTTTATTCCTAACACCTCGAGTTTGGTATCATGCAGTGTTGCCCATCCTGCTATACAGGAACCTTGAACAGATTTTTTTAACGAGTCAGCAGTACATCGTCGCTCCAACGGCTGTCGCTGTTTTGTCAAGAAGCCTGGTCAGCTATCTGACTTGACTAAGACGGTGCCCGTCCATTCTTTGTGAAATGGACTTCTCCTGAATAATTCTCGTCGTCTTCACGATGCATCAAGCCGGCAGTTCATGGTGGAGTACCCGTTAGCTCCCACTGAATCCGGGGTCGTTGTTAGAAATGACGTCGTGGTGGGGCTTATGACTGCGGGGTTTGCATTAAGCGGTGGAGCCATCATCTCGAACGAGGAAGTGGAGAGGATGATCCTCGTACCATATTTTTGAGATTCGCATTCTTGCAATTCGAGCGATATCGTTTTTTGCAGAAGCCAAGTTTTTAATTCTTCATCCTCCAGCCCAGTCCAGTGATCAAACAACAACCGAAGACTTCCTATGCCCGATGCTCGGCTTACATTGACCCATAGCACATCTGAACAATTTCCTGATAACGTGGCTTATTGCCTAAACCATCAGCCGCCTCGATATTGTGTGAGCATATGGTCGAAAGAGGAAACTCCAGAGACGCCCATCTCTTGGATTCTGCAGGTAGGGACCCATTCATGCAGGAAGGGCCCAAGTATTCAGCAAGTAACAGCGAGAGTTCCAACGTGCTTCCGTGAGGTCCGCTATCGTTTCAGGCTTATCAGACTCCCCCGCACCCGACGGGCTCACGTCAGTGGCTCCCTCCCACAGCAAGGGTCCACTCTTGCCCGCCGCAGGAACTCTGGGTGAGATGGCCAGAGACTTTGACGAATCAGGAGCCACACCCAAGAAAGGCGCCGTGCCGAAAAGCCGTTCCGTTGGCTCGCACGCCCGGCCCACCACCTCACAATCACCGTGTACCCTTCTCTTTTGCTTGTGATGGACACTTCGGCCAGGGTTGTGCTGCTGCCGCAGGGGCCAGTGTTGTTCTGGCAAACTCACGATGGTTCCTGCTGACCGGTACTTTTCTTTTTAATTGTCTTTTCCCCCTCTTTCCTTCTTCCTTTTTTACGTATTCCGTTTTACCGTTTCTCTCCCCTAAGTATCCGTGTTGACGCCGAACATCGTCACTTGGTGGGGGCCATTCCGCCTTAGAAAGCCATCGTATCATTGACGACATTGTTCGCAGCCACCTGGGCCTCCCCCCTTTGTTAAGTAAGTTCCGACCACACCCGTTAAAGTTTCACGAGTTCCTAGACCAGACCTCTCTCACTGCCACCGCTCGGAGCTACCGTTGGTTTGTAAAAGGTTCTGCAAGTGCTGGCCTGCTTCTTCGGCCTGTCGTACAGTTTGCATTCCGCCAGTTTGGCTCTACTAGGTTTCTTTCTTTGCCCAACAAACTCTTGTCCTCTGCCATAGTATTAACGACGAATGAAGAACAAGAGGTAGTCAACATCTTCACTGCCTGCCAGTAGCATGTCTGCGAGGTTCCATCCTTGACCTGTCATTCCACCACCATGTCCTCGTTAACAGCCGCATCCACCCTTACTCGCCGAGCTCGCTGTGCTCAGGCTACACCAAGCTCGGTTGGGGCTGTCCTCAACCTCCACCAGCAACAAACACGCAGCTTCAGGTTCAGCCGAACATGGATCGTCCACATCGACGCTGACCATGACCGAGATATATGCCGCCGCTACCGCTTCGCTCGCCAGAGATATGCAGACATACTCCATCGGCATCTTTCCTGGGACAAGAACAGCTTCAGCAGGCCATCAAACCCATCCAAGTCCTCACCCTACGATTACTGGCGCACCGACCAATCGCCGAGTCTTTCCAGGAACAGATGGGCCAGCAGCAATATCCCCAACAAGACCCCCGGGAACCCCACTGGCATCCGGCCTGGCCAAAACATTGAGGATGCTGAGAGGGCGCCACTGGAGCACTTGCTTTTCGGCAAGCAGGAGCGGCGGGCCAAAGTCACAGCGCTTGATCCGGCAGACGTCACCAAAACCTTCAAGTCGTATCGTTCCCAGTTCGCGGGATTTCAGCCCCCACCACTCGGTGTTGCACAGGAGCCGATATTCTACGACGGCCCGCCACCCGAGGCGGAGTTGAAACTCTACGATAAGGTCAAGATCGATTCAGAACCTTGGGCCGCTGTCCCGAAAAAGCCAGCTCCAGCTCCGCGTAGCCAGTCTGTTCCAGATGTCGTCAATGCTCTTAACGATAAGCATGCCGAGGTCTTGTGGAACGAAAGCAACATTACTGGATCGGGACACGGTCTTAACACATCCGAGTATAACGACCTGGACAAGTATACACCCGTTGTCGATCCAGCCTCAGACCCAGTTCAGGATCAACCCGAGGAGTACAAAGATCTCGGCAGATACGTTCCAATTAAGCATCAGGAACCGGATGGAAAGCCCACGGGCCAAGAAGAGTCTACCGAGTACGAAGACCTCGACAAATACGGGCCTGTGCGCTCTCATGAGCCGGATGGGAAGTACAAGATCGGTCCAGACTCAGAACCTGCACCAGAAGACCTTGGGAAGTATGAGGATGGGGTCAGCTCGCACGAACCTGACGGAAAGTACAAACCCATACAGCAGGCTTCGGTGAGTTCAGAGAAGTTGGACAAATACGATGCGGCTGTTCGTGCACATGAACCGGACGGGAGATACGCCCCTGTCTTGGCTGAACCCAACCTCGACCCCGCTGAGATTGCAGAGTACAGCAAGCCATTTTTGAGCCATGAACCCGATGGAAAGTATGCAGAAGCCTATGTTCGACCGTCGCAAGATGAAGCTGAACTCGCACAATACGAGGCTTTCCGCAGTCACGAGCCGGATGGAAAATATGCGCCCGAACAGTATCAGGCTGGTTACGATCCTGTCGAGCTCAAGACATATATCCCTTTCCGCAGTCACGAGCCCGATGGCAAGTACGCCGCATCCCATGTCGCGCCCACACGGGATCCAGCGGAGTTGAAGAGCTACAGAGCCTTCCGGAGCCATGAGCCTGATGGGAAGTATGCGGTATCTGAGGCCGAATCTGACCCCGAACGAGTGGAACTGGACAGTTACAAGGCAGTACGAAGTTGCGAGCCTGACGGCAAATACGCCGCAAACATCAACGCCTCAATCACAGAGCCAACTGATCTGGACGAGTATCAAGGGGGGTTTCGCAGCAATGAGCCAGACGGCAAGTATGCGCCCTCGGCAGAAGACTTGAACGAGGGCCCCGACTTGGGCAATCACGAAGCGTTTACACTGGAGGACTCCGAGACGAGTCGCACCGCTCAACGGCAGAATGCCATACCCGCAGCCAAGGATGAGTCCGAGATCACCACTGAGTTCCGAAAGGTCGTTCAGGAGTTGATGGCCAATCCAACTGCCGAATCCGCTCTCACCTCACAGAGGTCATCGAGCCACCAATCTTCGGATGGCAAAGAGACGCCCACACCCAAAAAGTCTAAACGACTCACTGGCCAGTACGTACAGGATTTTCCGGAGGATTTCGCAGTATCTTGGAGCACCGAGCCCTCTGTGGCCAACTCATCCCTCCTCCCAACCGATTTGAGCCCGTCGTCTGGCCGAGGTACTTACACATCTGGACAGGAAAAAATAACTGGTGCCTTTCACAAGTCATCTACCCGTCAGGAACAGACTAGAACTGAGACAACTCCCGCCAACCTCTCAGAACCAGTACTCTACAAGATTTTGGCCTATGACCCTGTGATGCAGGCAATAGATGTTGCCGAGACCACGTCTGTCGTGCCAGACAGCGCCACACCCTTGAGCCCAGCCGAGGTTCTTCTTCGGATCTCCAACCCCGCCCGCTTCTTCCCTCATTTTGCCCCTCTCCAAGCCCAGGGCTTCGAGATCGTTTCCGGCAGCGGCGATGTCCTCATCTTCCGCAAGGTTCGTGAGCCAGTCGTTGCCAAGGAGGAACAGGTCGCTTCTACCAAGACGGTCCCAGCTTTATCGCCCACTTCACCTGTCAACCCTATCGACATGACTGGCGGTGGCCTTGTCCCGGAGTACAATGTCGCGGCCGGCCGGTTTGCTAGTCCCACTGGCTTCGTCAACTACGACTTGCCTTCGGAGAAGACGATCGGCCGCTATGTTCCGCAGGGTGAGACTTTCTTTAGCCCGGGTCAGAGAGCAGAGGAGATGCATGAGAGGCACTCGGCGTGGGAGGAGAAGCAGAAGAAGGAGAAGAAGAAAGGGAGTCTTCTCAAGCGTCTTGCTGTTAGCGCGGCTGGGGTTGCGGGTGTTTCGTTTGGTGTTGCTGTGCTAGCTGAGGGGATGAAGAATGAAGGGAAGGGGGTGAAGGTGGTTAAGAAGAACTGAGCTACTTGGTCAACGGTGGTCTCTATCATGTCTTTTTTTTCTTTTGTTTCCTTTTTCCTATTTCTCCTCTCATCACCCTAGGGGTTGGTTCCCCAGGGTCCGGCGTATCATTCATGGGTCATGCATTTTGGCATCATCTGGGAGCAACATGGGTTCGGGATTGGAATCATGGGGCTGCACTACCTTCGCTTGGGGCAAAGTAACGGGGGAAAGTACACGCAAGGAAAAACAGGGACGAGATTATCAGGGACGGGATTATCACAGGGACGGGATATGATAGCAATTATGCATATGAACATATGTGACATTGGTGATATTTCTGAGCTCGTACCACTCAATGCTGCCTTGGATCAAAAGTCGACATGTTGCTCGACAACCAAAGTTTGGCATCTGATATGTGGGTGACTTTTGCCGAAGAAGAATAAAGGTGTGATAAATAAAAACGTAAAGGTTCAGATGAAGAATTGCGTCTGCTCAAAAAAATACAGCTGCTTTGCCGTGGTCATGACGATGAAATGATCTGCCCGTTCTGCGTCCAAAATGATAATGGGATGAATGAATTTGTCCTGTTCCCGCAACCCAAACTTTTGCCTTTTCCCTCCATCCGTCCGTTGTTCCTTGTTGCGTTTGCCTGCCATGAAACAAAAAGTAGTAATACAAAAGAAAGCTCCCAGTTTTCCGTCCCTGCCTCTCTGCGTACAAAAGTCATGTCATTACTCCATCCATCCTCCCCAATGTCTTATCAGTAGGTTTGTTGTTATGTAGGTTGTGAGTGCCAATTAACGCTCACTAAACCCCTGCCCGTTGTCCCTCTCCAGCGACCGGTCGCCGATGGATCCCCGCAGGTCGTGCTGCTGGGCGAGCTTGGAGTGCATCTCGTGGGAGTACTCTTGGGCGGACCAGCTCTGGCGGCGGTTGATGACGGGCTGCCATTCCTCTGTCACGGACATGGCGCGGGTGCGGGCGGCGGCGGTGCGGGTTGGGGAGGGGGATTTGGTTGTGGTTGTTGGGGAGGAGACTAGGGACGTGGTGAGGTCTGTGGAGGGTTGGGTGAAGATTGTGGTGTTGAAGTGGGGTTTGTCGGAGGACATGGTGGTGGTGGTGTAAGTGGTTGTGGTGGTGGTGGTGGTGGTGGTTATTTTTAGTGTAAGTGGTTTGGTGGGGTTGTCGTTGTTGGCGGTTTGGTGCACTGAGATGGCAGAGGTATTGAAGTTGATGGAGTTGTTTGTTTAAAGGTTGAAGAGATGATTGAAAGTAGGTTGATGAGGCGAGAGAGATGGAAGGATTTATCGTCCCAGGATATCATACCAGACGTCAGACCATCTCCATCGAGCCTGCTCGCCGTCCACCATCCGTCTCGTTCATCAGCGTTCCTTTGGCGGGTGATCCTTCCTCATCGTGCAGCTTGTGTTGCCACTGGAGCTGTCCTGAGAGGTGCGCAAGGGCCTAGAATTGCGGGGCACTTGACCGGTTGTGGAGGGGTGCATGGGTGGCAGTTAGGTGCTTTTATCGGCTTATCGCGTTGTCTTTAGGGTGATTGATCGGGAGATGTCAGTGCTGCATCCGAGCTGAGGTGTGCCAAGCAAAGAGCTTTAACTTTTTGCTTGTTTGCTTCGTCGACGACGGCGCGGATGGGCGGGCGTGTTTGTCTGTCGAATCAATGCGCGCTTCTCTCTCGACATCTCGATCTCGATCCTTCGAATATGGGCCTGGTCAGGCTGAAATAGGGCACATCACTCGAGTGATCGGCTTTTTGGAGCATCATATCTGTGCCTTTCGAATTTCCTGGCGCGTTTTAGCTCGAAACCTCGACTTATCACCTCGAATCATGATGCCCACTCCCGGGGCCCTCCCCGTCGCGCCGCTCAAGAATGTCTGGCGGCGTATTCGACAGTGACGTTTCATTGCTGAGACCAGACTTGATTGGTGGTGGTCGGGGTATTTGCTGGCTCAATCTGGTACTTGTTGGAGTCCTGGGGCTCCTTGGGCTTCGCGGTATCCGCCAGAAGCTCCCTGATCGAGGACTGGCTGATGTGGGCGATGACCTGGACATTGTCGACCTTGCAGCTGAAGGTATTCTCAGCCGTCCCAGCGCTGTTGCCGGGTCGTTGACCTTTTCGCCGAACGATTCTCTCACCGTCCGCCGCGCCGACCTCGAAGAACGGAAAGACCGTGGAGATTGGAGAGGGTGATAGACAGAGGGGCTTCTTAGCCATGATCTTTGGTGGACAACCCATGGTTTTGCTGGTGTTTCTATGGTGTCTCCCTCGAGCTCAGCGGGGTTTGGTGCGCTCCCAAGAGCTGGTGAGCTGGTATCGAGCTCGGAGTATCCGCGTCGTGGAGTCGGTTTTGGCCTTTGTTGTGGGTCAATCCTCAGGGCTGTTTGGGGCAAGTGCTTCTTCATGGCAACTGGAGGGTCAGATGGCAGTACTTTTTGGGCATCCATCTGCATTCTCTCACGAGGATCTAGTCTCGGTCCGCTTCTTCTCGACGATCCCGGAGCATATGCCCGGTGATGTTGCTGTCCAACTTCCTGATGCGCGGCATTGTTGGAATGCTGCATCTCCTTCTCCAGTCCCTTTTTCCGCTTATATCGTCTGATCAAGCACCAAGCTATCGTCGAGAGGATGAGTGCTCCGATGAGTGAGACCACCACCATCACCACGATGCTTGATCCCTGGTTCAAGTTTCCAATCACAAAACCGCTTGTATTACCCCCGTTTGATGCCGCGGTGTCTAGTTCCCTGGTGTCTGGCGCCCCCCCCCCGGTTTCGATACTAGGCCCTCGCCCCCCATCATGGTTTGGTGTGGTGTCGATGATGAGGCTCGTCGAGTCGGCATCGTCAATCGATATGACGGTGGTGAAAGACCGGGCAACAGCTGTGGCAACACCCATTTCGCTTTTGACGAGTGTCAAGCCCGGCGTGAGGGGATGTGTCTCGAACAAGGTTAAGTCGGCTTCCACCCAGCGGATCTGGATTGCTGGCCCAACTGTTACTCTAGCACCCCAGGCTGTTCCATCACGAGTATAGCCCCATACGCCGCCGCGGTAGTCGGTGATATCTGTGGTGCAAGTAAGGCCCTTTGGTACGCAGTATGCAACAGTCTCTCCCTTTTCGACTGCAGGAAAACCCTCGGCTGTTCTTGTCCTGGTTAAACCGCAACTGGGACCAACATGGAACCCTTCGGGGCAGACAGCGGGAGAGTAATAGTAAAAACCTCCGCCGGCGATGTTGGACTGCCAGGAGGGCGGGTCACAGGATGCTGGGCCGGCCGTTGGGAAGGGCGGGTACTGTGAAAGCAACCTGGTGGTCGTCAGGAGCCAGGTGGTGGAGCACGGAGGCGTAAATATGGAAGTTAATGAAGCCAATGGTGCCGTGCCACCATGGGCTGCACTGGGAGCTGACATCCCGGCCAGCGTGGCGATTGCGAAGCCCTGCAGCCAGCGGGACCCGAACGGACATGAGATGCGGAAGATTTACGGATAGATGATCTCCAGAGCCGGTGCCACAGTCGTGGGGGATGTGGCTCACGATCTGCTTAAAATCTCGCCAGAGGCTCTGCCGGCCCCGATGCTGCGTATCCTTCATTTATTTTGCAACCGCCCAAGCCATCATTTCACGACGAATAAAACTGTCTCGCTTCAAGCGCGACCCCGGGTTCTTGGAACAAGGCAGATCTAGCGAGAGGCACTGGTTTCCGCGGTTCAATCAGATCGCCAGCTCGACCTCTACTGAGCACCTCGCCCCAGGGATGTTGGTGGGTTGCTGAGCCGGAGAGAGGAAGCAGTTGCGGCACAGTGTGTCACAACCACCAACCATGCCAAAAACAGCCTTCATTCTTTCCGTCCCAAATCTCAAACCCCTTACGCACTCGACCCCACGGCCGGATGAAAGGGCCCAAAAACGCTTGCGCAGTCAACGCACAATCATCGGACCGGCGAAGCATACCATACAACAGGAATCACCAACAGATCATCTGATACTGTGATACACCAGCATCGCGGCCATGTCGAGGAGCTTCTCTACGCGGCATGATCACCTCGACCAGACCTAACCGGTCGTGCTTTACCACTAAATATCTTTCCCTGCGTATTCTTCTCTTCGAGGCGATGGTTCTACAGTGCTGCCATGTAGGAACCCGCATGCCCTTGCCGCCACCATACTGATGGGTTTCGCCATTCTGAGAAGAGCTCATGAAAGCCCCCATCTCTATTTTGGACTGGTCAATGCTCAGGCACGGGTTTGAAGATGCTCAGCTTCCCCGCTCCTATCACATGAAGTCAGATTTTCCCCCTCCATCAGAAGATGATTCAGCAGTGGTGTTTTTCCGGGTCCGGGAAGTAAGGCGGCCAATCAGGGGTGCTTGTTCCATGGGAGGAGGGTGTGTGAGAGCTGATCTTGTCAGCACCTTGTGTCTTTTTTTCGATCTTCCGGGTGGGGCTCAATATGCGAGGAATCCGCGTGCGGGAGGCTGAGTTGGCGGGTGAGCTTGGCGGGTGCCTGGGTTGCATTGGGGAGCCGTTTGGGAAAGGGTCTTGAAGTCTCACGGCACTCCTTTCTTGGGCGTGTCTACAGACGTCTTGACGTGCGGCGAGTATGGACAAGGTAATGCTGCATGTGATATTATCACCTCAATGCGGTCCGTCTTGCCCTTTTGAACATAAGCCGTCCCGAAGGGCTGTTTGCATTGACGTTTCCCGGTGATTAAGGTATACTTTCGCCAATGCTTTGATTCCAGTATCAAGCTCGACACTCCTCGTCTTCGATAGGCCATCTGCCAGCATTCATGTAAATCGATGGCTCTAGACCGCCGGACCCGTGCCCTCTTCAGCAGTCTGTCTATACTTCGACTGGACAGTACTCCACATACTAAAACCCAAGGTCACAACTCCTATGGAAAGAGAAACTGCTTGATCAAGGCCGGTGATCGCCGCTGGACTTCTGGTGCCGTAGAACGACACTCCCTGGGCCAGGAACGGAGCCCTTTGTGCGTATAATCCTGATACAATGAAGCTCGCCACATAAAACAGAAGAAGGATAGGGCCACGAAGCCAGCCTGAACCACAGTTCTTGAAACTCTTGGAGAATGTCTTGATGGCCTTTGACATCACGAAACCTCCACACCGACAGGACAACATCCTTGACCCGAATCAAGAATTTACTGAAAGGTAAAATCAGGAAACCGCCGATCTTGCCAGCGTCTAAAAGTCGAGACATATCCAGTCGATGCGCTGGGATGATGCGACTTGACGAACCATCCCCCCTCATTCCCCACGCAAACTTGTCAACGAAATTCAGCCAAGGTGACGAGCATGCAAACGCTGTTGACATCAGAACGTAGTAGAAAAATAGCCGAACACCCCCCTTCAGCAACATGACCGACTCCGTCCACATGGTCAGCAGCCATACGCAAAAGATCCAAGACGCGCTCCAAGGCCGGCGTGTCCCAGCAGCTGCAAACAAGAGAATGATTCCCAGCTGAACAAACTGGTTACACACAGCCAGGGGTGCTTCTACCGCCCGGTAATACCGGTTGATGCTCGCGGTGTCAAAGTCGTGGGGACACGCGAGCCAGATGCGAAATCGAAGTGACTCGTCAAAGCAGCCGTATTGTTCCCATCGGTAGGGTGGTGCGGAGAGGATGAGGTGCAACGCGTGGCCTGATGTCACGGCTGGGAAGGCAAGGGCTGCGATTAGATCGTTGGTTAAGGTGTCTTTGCCGTGTTGGTTGTGGTTGAAGAGCCAGGTGATGGTAACGGAGGCTAGGAGGCAGTACCAGGATGCCTGGGCCGTAGAGGGATGAGATGTCGGAGAACTCGTCAGTGTTTGGCAGGGAAGACATCGTATGGTGAGTTTAGACTTAGAAAGGGTACGGTGACAAGATGGGCAAAAGCAGGTGATGGTGGGGTTAATATCAGCTTGGGCTTGGTGTCTTAACGATAATGTTATGGCCTGGGATTGGTTTTTGTGGGCGAGAACCATGCGGCGGCGGTCATCGCACTCTGTGATAGGACAACCACTGTTCAGGCTTTCCAGGATGCAGAAGGCACCTATGTTGGACATATTGGGGCGGGCGAGATGTCTCATTTCTACACCATGTTTCTTTCTAAAAGCTGTCTTCCTGCCGCGCTACTCATGAGTATGCTCCTGACAGTCAGTCCTTGACCACTCGCTAGATCCTCATCGATTAACCCCCGTTTCTCTATGTCAGCTTGCCATTTCACCCTCAGTGCACCCCAAAGACTGAAGCAAAGCGTCAAGATACCTATAGCCAAGGAAACCGCCTGGTCCAACTCGGTGATAGTGGCCATGCTTCTTGGTATGAAGAATAACAACCTCGTTTTTCCATGCTCATCAGCGATGTATGTTGTCTCCTCAAGCCATCCGGTGGCTGATAGTATTCCGACCATCAAGCCACCCGGCGCCAACACTGCTGAAGGAATAATCGTAAGCCACATCGTGAGCCTCTCTACTCGTTGTGCGTTTGCTATCTTCAGGCTCAACGTCTGTTCCATTTCTGTACGGGTTGCGTCGCTAATAGCAACAAGTCTCCGGAGTCTAAAGTCGACAACCATCATTCCGATTACCAGCAGCACCACGAGGAAGAAGGTCAACATGACAAGGATTACAACCATTGTCACGAGAGAGTTGAACAAAAATGGGCGGCCAAGATTCGACGTAGCTGCTTCGATGCCAGCAGTCTGAATGAAGAGACTGATCTCGGTCGAAAATGCCAATAGGCCGGCAACCACCACAGCGAAAGCTCTGCGAAATCCCCCGTTCCATGCCGCTATTACAAACATCGTAAGAGCCACACTGGAGAAGGTTTCACACACATTGAGCGGCGCTTCTACTGCGGCAGCATACCGGATGGCTGCTTGTGACGAGCTTGTAAATAAATTGGCCCCGTCGATAGATGGTGCTTCCTCGCCTAGCTCATCCTGGCGTTGACGGGAGAAAACAAGGTAGAACAAATGCCCGGCTGCGATTGATGGAATCGCGAGGGCGGCCATGAAGTCCAGGGTGATAGTGTCCTGTTGGCGGGATCTCGGGTTGAGCGTCCATGTCACGAGCACGGCAGCGATGGTGAATAGCCAGCAGCTGATGTTTCCAGGGCCGTAGAATGATGACACTAAGGATAGCGTGTCGTTTGTATCATCGGGTGACGACATGGTGGCGGTCAAGTTGGGATGGGTCTGTCTATCGAATGAGGAGGTCGAGGCCATGGACGTCCCACGGAGAAACTATGTGCGGGGTTATATGCGATAGGCCGCAATGATAATCGCGGTCTGGGACTACCATTCCCTGGGGAGCAAAAGATTGTGGCGGTGCTTGACAACGCTGATAGGCAGTTGCCGGTCAGGCTTTCGAATAGGCGGAACAACCCAAATCCGTGTACATTCCAGATAATAACGGGAAGGGACAATCCGGCATCATATTGGCCTCACTCCGACGCCGTAAGTCTTGCAGTTCTAGCTAGACTAAAGTAAAATACATGGATAACTCCTGCTCTCTGGATAGGTAAGGATGCTGTCTTGCATGTGCCACCTTGCACAACATGGAGGCTTCGATCGTAATTGGCTCGAGTGTCCGGGAGAGTGTCAACTACAGCCTCATCGTCGGGTACTAATGCTTGAGCCCGAACTGGAGCAATTGCTGCCGTGTTCCAGGCTTGCCCTCTCGTTTTGTGTATAAGAGAATCGAACTCACCCTTTGACTTTTGCCGACCTTCATCCTTCGGTTCACCCAAATTCGCGACAATGAGCAGCACTCGAAGAATAGTGACATTGATGTCCGACTCGGACTTGGACTCCGAACCTGGATCCGGCCCCTCAGTCGAAGAGTCTCTGCCATTACATTCAACGACCAACACTTCAGACAGAGTGCAAGCCGCCGTGCTACAATCAGACTCTGAACCCATATCGGAACCCCAATCAATCCCCTCACTTCAGAAGCGTCTTCCATTTTATCCACCACGCGCTCCAATCCCAAACGACCATCTGCAAAACTTCCGGAGCAACGACATTCCCCGATATCTCTTCCGTGTATACACACCAAAGTCATGCGGTGAGACCACTACCTCGCACGTTCGCCCACTGTCTACAACGGCCCCAGGGCACCCGGAACCCCAGTGTCTAGATATCTTCGCTTCATTCCATCCTGACATTGCACATCGCTATCCCGACCGGATTACCTATCCGTCAGATACTGCTAAGCTTCTGAGAAGACATTTCAACTTCGCCTGTTGGCCAAACGCTAGCTCAGATTGCCCGTTTGTCAGTTGGAGCAGCTCGCTGCTTTTTGCCCTGCATTATGCGCTTTGCAGAAGCGCATATTTCGACCATCGTCGCGACCACAACGGCAAAGTAGCTCCTGGAGTTAGGACCAATTGGAAAGATGTAAAAGTCCTCTTGCTCGACACCACCAAGTTGCCTCGACGCACGTTCATTTGCGAAGTAGAACTTCTGCAGTTCTTTGTTTCTTACGAACCCGACAAATGCCAGTCGGAAGAGAAACTGTTGACCTTGAAGAAGCTGCTCAACCTACGGCTTCAACGCCACAACGAAGGCTATTATTACGGGGAGTACCTCTCGCAAGGTGACCTGAATATAGCAGGTGCCTGCGTGCAGACGGATCTTGAGTCACTAAAAGACCGTGGCTTATTCCGCTTGGTCCCAGTGCTCGGTGAGCAATGGCGATGGGGGAAGAATCTCGTCCGCGGTGGAGGTATAATTTCACTTCGCAGGAAGCTTCACAGCTCGAATAACCCTGCTTCAACGGAAGAAGTTCTCCAGGCCATCCACCTTGGCGAACTGTTTCACTCTCGTCACTTGGACCTCACAGTACCTGCGGCTGCTATGTTTCTTGCCCTCAAAAAAAGAATTCGGCAAGACCCCGTCATTCTCGGCGTCTTCAAGGAAATGTTTCAAGGTGAGTATATTCTCTTCGGAGCGGATTGTGATGACTCTAAAAAGATAACAACTTTCACTTCCTACAGCTGATATCACCGATGTCTACCAGCTAGTAGATACCAGCTTTCCCACCGAGCTGACGCTCCCGGAGGTCACGCAGTTCAGGATTCTCATCCAAGACATCCAAGAACATTTTGACTATTTGGAATATGTGGATGGAATGTTTTCTGATGATGACACGGAGCACGACGAGCCCACCGATCTAATCGTGGACGCAATGGCGCATTTGGACTTGCCCTCGGAGTAAGCAAGCACTGTCCTTTGTCACTGCCCTATTTGCACTCTCATGTGCCCTTCGCCAGATTTGAAGGGCCATTGGGATGTCAGCACGGACCGAACATGAACTGACCAAAGGCATACCAGCACCGATAGCTCTTCCTAAGTTTGTGCCGGGTTGAAGGCGAGATTTTGATAATCTTCCAGATTGACTGCAATGGGTGAAGTTGGACTTTGAAAGACTGAATTGAAGGCATGGATTGGGTCATTAAGCACATCGTTTTGTTTTGTTTGAAGAGCGCCTTTACGAAGCCCTCTGTTTACCTTATCTAACACCCCCCATCCATATTGAATTTGGCTATGTTTCAAAGGATCATTATTTAGCGTTAAGGGATATCTAATAGGTCTTCAAGAATAGTTGAAAGACGTGGAAATACAGTTAATAATGCTTAAAGGGTAATTAAAGCTTTAAAAGATTGTTAAAAGGGCGTTAAAGGATAGTTGAAAGGCCCTAGAAGATAGTTTATAGCGATTTAGTGGATTGTTGACATGGACTGGAAGTGCGATACCGACCAATGCTTTTTTCTTTTGTTAGGTTATTTACAGCAACCGGTCTAAGCCCAACCAAGTGCGCAGGTATTATTATTCGTGACGCAACTCTATTGGACCGAGTGTATGGCCTGCTGCCAGATACGTGCCGTTCAGGCACCTAGCCGACGACACACCATTTGCGTTTGCTGCTTTGTTTGTCTTTTCCACTCCCTTCCACACATATCAAGCCAAAGGTTCTTCCATTAAGTTCTTCCATTGACCTGAGTGCAATCTGGCTTACCCCAGCCTCACCTCTTTTTCTTCTCCATTCATTCAGCACCTAGGAAGAATCACCGCAGCCCTTCGCACAAGTCGAGCACCTTAGACAAGGTCACCATGGAGACGGCCCGCAACAAACTGATACCATGCTACAAGATCCAATTCCTTTCGACCCTCTTCCACCAAGAACACACGATTTCTTCCGAAATTTCTGAAGCGAGCATATTCCACGATATCTATTTCGCGTGTTTACACCCAAATCCCACGGAGAAACAACTGACGGCTACGTCCGCCCGCGCTGCACAACGGAGTTTTCACGGGAGTCCCAACAGCTGGATATCTTCGCCTTGTTCTACCCTCATACTAGAAAGCGATTCCAACACAAGCTCACCGACCCTCGACATACCGCCGAACTTCTGAGGAGCCATTTGACCTTCCAGTGTGGATCAGACTGCAACTTTATAAGCTAGAGCAGCTCGCCTCTCTTTGCGCTGCAGTATGCGCTGTACAGAATGGAACACCTCGATCACTTGCGGGATTTTCGAGACCAAGTCAAACTTCTGATTCTCGATACCACAAAGCTACCCTCGACGACCTTCATTTCCGAGCTGGAACTACTCAACTACTTCCAGCAGTAAGAGACCTACGAAGGAGATAAATCCCTCAGGTGGCTGCATGATATTCGATACAGCAGGGGTGGTGAGAGTGGGAATTACTTTGGGGCATATCGCTCACAAGGTGACCTGAAAATCTCAGGTACCTGTGTGCAGACAGATCTCGGTGCACTCATTGACTAGGTCTTGTTTTATTTGCTTCCTGAACTCGGTGAAGAGTGGCGCTGGAAGTCTCGGGTTGAAGATGGGGGCATCCTGTCGCTGCGGCAGGTGCTGACGCTCAGTCATATGCATCGCAATGTTCACGGCTTATACAGATTGGTGGAAAGGGAACAAGCCTTTCTCGCCATCAGGCTGGGCAAACTATTCACTTCGGGTAAGTTCGACTTTACCGTTCCCGCGGCTGCCATTTTACTCGCCCTCAGAAAAAGAGACAATCAAGATCCCATGATTATGAATGTCTTAAGAGAATCATTCTCCGGTAGGTATCTCTATCTTCATTACGGGAAAAATTAACTGTCTAGACTTCAAGCAGATGAAATCAAAAGTCTTCACCTGGTCCATATGAAGGCTCCAATGGCGTTATGGCTTCCCAAAGTCTGGCAGTTCAAAAGGATAATCGACGATCTGCATTGGCATTTTAAGTCGAGGGAGGAGTAACCTCTCTGATGGAATATGCCATAAAAGTTGTACTGGCATGTGTCAAGAATGTGCAGTGCCATCGAAAGTACTCTGATCAGGCCGAATGGTATACAAGAGGTATCCAACGGGCACATGGCCGGGACTTGAGGAAGTTTCTTTTGGGTTGGCAGAGTTTCGCTTTAGGCACCGCACGTATCGCTTGCGTTGGGTGTTTTTGTGGCTTGTTTTGAGCAAGGGGTTTGGAAGTTGTCCCGGTGAGAGATGCTTTTCAGTGTCGAGTCAACCAACAGGCATGATGTAGGTGGTATGTTGGGTTGTTTGCAGTGGCAAGCATACAAGACTCAGGAACCCAGGGGCCATGTCCACGCAATCAGCGAATATACCGCCCAACATATGGGAAACCTTCTTGTTTTTTATTCGAGAGTTGATGAATTCGCAAGGCTTGCCCCATTTTCTTGCTCGAGAGACCAGCACCGAGCTTTGTGTGGCTTTCTATCTCACCAACAACCGGCAACAACCGGTTTTATCTTGCAACCCAGTCCGGACAACCCAACTGCATGGTGTAGTGCTTACGGGCTGGGGAAACATGAAGCACTGTTCTTGAACGGGCGCTTCCTCCATGCTCCATGAGGCCCGGGGCATTGGTCGTTGGAACTATGCAGGTGCTGTGCCACCATTCTCGCCAGACTGTGCCGCCAACATCACCTTTTTTTAGCCCCCATCACAACACTTGCACATTTCAATCTCGGCCGAATGCCACCATATCAACAATGCACCGATCTGGGGGGGAAGCATAGTTCCCCAACGGGGCATTCTTTGGCGGACGAGACTTTGGACGTTCCACCTCCTTGCCGCAGCCATCTGTGTAGGTCGGGTGCTGGAAGCGACCACGAGATTGCTCTTCCCTGCAGATCATTGCTAGTTCCTTGCCTGCGCCGTTCAGCTCGATCCATTGCTCGCAATATCTTGCCTTGGTCCGCGCGTTCCCGAGCTCCGAGCTCTGCCTTCTTTTCTCATTCTGCCGCAGCGAGCAGTGGATCAACATCTCATTCTTGTGACGATCATTCTTCCTGGAGAGTTTGGATTCCTACAGAAGCTTCGAGGACAGCAGAAATCATGGAACTCTCAGCGAGCCAGAAGCTCAACTCACCAGCTGCCGTCCCTGTGACGAATTTCATGGTAAGCAAGCAGCCCACGTTGCACGGCCGCTCGGTTATGCTCGCTTCCATACCCAAATCCTTTCCACAATAGCTGACGCCTCTTTGTGCATACAGGCAGGTTCCTGGACGGCCGCCTCGATAGCTGCTATCTTTCTCAGTGTTCGCCTCTACACCCGCCTAAGAGCCACACGTCGACTGTTCTGGGATGACACCGTCCTCATATTCGGCACCGTTTTCGTTATCGCAGCATCAGCACTATGGCAATGGGCAGCACCGAAGTTCTGGTTTATATTAGCTGTAGGATCGGGAACGGCCTTTCCAACAGACCTGCAACAGTTCATGAAGGATGTCGAAATCACCATGCGGGTCTTTTTTGTCGAACAGATCTTCTTTTACAGCACATTGGCTTGTGTGAAGCTCTCACTTCTCCTTTTCTTCAGGAGGATTGGCTGGCACATGACAAAGATCAGAGTCGCTTGGTGGTCGGTCCTGGGATTTGTGATGGCAACATGGCTTACCTCCATCGGCGATTCTCAGTGGGGATGCTTGGTTGCGAAGGGCTTTGATATCATGGCTCAGTGTACTGAGCCTCCGGCTATCCGTTATGCCAACCTAACGCTCAGGATTAATTGTGCCTTGGATGTGTTGTCTGATGCTGCCGGTAAGTTTTCATCTCAAGCTTGTCTGGCTTGCGGGTGCTAACAATGACAGTCTTGTCCATCCCTGTCATCTTGATCTGGGACTCCAAACTTCGGATGGCCAAAAAGCTGGCCGTCATTGGACTATTTTCCCTCACACTTCTCACAATGTTGGTCGCCATTCTGAGGGTAGTTGGCATCAGCTCGGCGACCTGGGCAAATGGTCAGGTTGATCCGAGCTATGTGTGGCTGTGGAGTTATATCGAAACTTGCATTGGTAGGCTGATCTATACTCTTTTAGAGAACCAAACACCCAATGCTAACCAGACCACCAGCAATTATCGTCGCATGTCTCACAGCCTTTCCCCAGCTCTTCGTCTCCAACAAAAAGCCCGCACCATACAAACAGTCCGGACCATCAAGCGGATCAGCCCCGCCCTCGGGATACAAGGGACCAGAAGACTCTGTCCGCATGGTGCAGTCATATGGTGACGCTCTTGACACGCGTGTTGATGAGGAGAGCTACGGCTGCTCCCCCACGGCGTTTGAAAGCCACAGCACCACCAACCTGAAGCCGGCCGGCATGAGCCAGCCCTATCCTGAGGTCGTGGAGTGGCATCACGTTTCGCCGATTACCAGCCCATACCAACAAAACGGGGAATACCAACAAAGATATCACTAATCATCAGTATTCTGTACAAACTTCCTTTTATACTCAGACTCAGAAATACAGCAGCGTTCAAGTTCAGCAGTGGCTTCCAATACTAATATTTGACCAATCAGGCATGGCGCCAGGCCATGACCTGGTCCGTCAGTAGCGGCACTTGTGCTCACATTGGCGCTTTGCTCTTTCCCTTTATCACTCTTCATTTTGGAATACATCGGCTTCATATTCCCCAAGTTTACTACCAGCTTTTCAACAAAACCTCTCCCAGCAGAATTGGCCAGGACACCATGACCCCCACCCAAGTTCCCCCTCTCGCCCTCCCCAAAATCCCCTACCTCCTCTGGGGCATCATCGAGCCCCTCTGCTTCCTCAGGGACCTCTTCTCCTCCGTCCCCAACCTCCAACCAATCCACGTCAAGCGCCTGACCCTCCTCCAAACACTCTTCACCTTCATCATCCCCCGCTCCCGCGACGTCACACTACTAAAGCGCTACCTCTGGGTGATGCTCCTTGTCAACGACCTCCCCTGGGTCGTCCACCTCTATCTCGAAGGCTACTACCTCAACGACTGGGAGCATTTCGCCGACAACATTCATGTTGTCTCTCCGCTCATGACGTCTGATAAACCGACGGGAAGCGTACTAAAAGACGATGGGACGCCAATGACGGACAAAGAGAAATTTCTTCATGAAAGAGCTACTGCGTTTGTGTGGGGGTTGGTTTGGTGCGCTTTTTGGTTTCTGCTTAGGTTCGCGACGATGATGGGGCGGTTTGGAAAGATTGGTGGCAGGGTGGTGGATGAGGCGAAGGTGGGGGGGGATAAGTCGACGGAGGGGACGGTGTTTTCGAGGAATGGAACTGCGGAGGACAAGGAGGTGTACACGCTTTCGTTGAATAAAGATAAGGTGATGAAGGGAGTGACGGTTTA
Source organism: Podospora pseudocomata (assembly GCF_035222375.1). Classification (NCBI taxonomy): domain Eukaryota; kingdom Fungi; phylum Ascomycota; class Sordariomycetes; order Sordariales; family Podosporaceae; genus Podospora; species Podospora pseudocomata. Next base: position 3,136,769 of record NC_085890.1, on the reverse strand, counting down.
GATTGAGGCTATCTAGATTCGTATAGAGAACAGGGCGGTGGAGGTAAAGACTAATGTCCGGTCGCGTGAGCAACACAGCATCAAATTTCCAACGCAAGTTCTTCCCCATATCGCAGCATAACCACGATCGTGATGAAAAAACTGGGAGCGTCTCTTTGAGTAGCGTGTCATCCTTGGTCCAGGTGCCATGCCAATTTTCTCTGTATTGTTTCAAATTGACCGAATGCCCCGAAGGGCGAGGGAAAAAAATAAGAAAACTTTCAAAAGTTGGGAGGGTTTGGATGGATTAATAGATGGAAGATATTGGTCTATGCAGGCGTGCAAAATTCAGAAGTGTGTGCGCCGTGGCTGGTTACCTGACTTTTGAGTTTAACACCACCAAGCCCAGGTGCGTAGATATCTAGTACCCCAACCCTCATCCTAGTACACTAACCCTCAGCTCCCAACTCCAGTGTGAACAAATCCCCGAACACCGTCAACCCCAAACATCTCTCTTCAAGACTTAAGACCGAGAAGTGGCCCCAATAGCAGCCACACAATGCCTACAACCAGGCTTGACATTCGGGTTGGCATGCCCACAAGGCGGCAAGTAAGTGTTGCCATTCGTAGTAATCGGATAGACACTCCCACCCATGTTCTGCGCCTGTGTTCCCCTGTGGTCATATGCATAGTTGCTAAACACCGCCGGCTCGGCACACTTCTTTTTCTTGTCATGGTTTGCCGGAACAGCACCGTTCAACGCAGGCGCCACGCGTGCGTGATTGTTCCGTGTCGGTCCTGGGGGGTTGCCCTTCAGCGAGGTAGAAGCATACATGACATTTCCATGTCTCGGGTCAGAGTTCCCAGGCCCGCCGTAGACTGTTCCGGGGGCGACGTAGGTGGCTGCTGCACCGGGCATTTGGATGTTGGAGGGGATGTTTTGGTATTGTTCACGTTCGGCGGATGAGCCTGGACGACCGTTGTGGGTACGGGCGTAGTTGACTTGGGTGCGGGCGCTGTCTGCAAAGTGGGAGGTCAAGGCGGCCTGGGAGGCATGAGGGATGGGCTGGGCGTAGGCAACGCCATTGCCATAGCCGCTGAAGCTTTGCGTTCCTGGGTTAGCTTGGGCGTGTCTTCCGGTATTGTAGGAGGCTACGTGACCGCCAGTGGTGCCGAAATTGCTGTAAGGGATGGGCTGCTGCTGGTAAGGGTTCATTTTGAGTTGAATAGATTAATGGCGCCGTTAACAAAAAGATCGAAGTAAAGAGAGGAAGCCGAATGCCAGATTCAGCGTTGGTTCTTGTGGATGATAACCTGAAAGAGAATGAATGGATGGAATGTGATGATCAAAAGTTCATATTTTCTGGCTTTGTAGGCAGCTTCATGGACATTTTGAAGCTTTTGACGTTGTATGGCTTCTCCGTCAGTCCAATATTGTCAGCCACCTACATTTTGAAACCGGCCATACATTGGGCGTGCGACGCCAGTGCTGACTCATCGGTGTTTGACAGTCAGATCGCAACTGGGACTCCATCCAAGACTTCAACACGGCTTAGGCAAGACTTCCCAATCTGACCGCCAAGGATCAGCTACGGGGAGTTTAGACTTCAGCCTCAGAGCGGCCCGTGATGGCACGGCTGCGGCAGAGCGGCCATGCCTCAAGCCAAGAAGCCGCTTTCGACAATTATAGACACTCAAATCCAAGACAATCGTGTAGCACCACATTCCATCTCTTAAACCAAACTCTTCTCAACAACTTTCCACCTCCTTCCACCCACACCCATAACCTCATCCCCAACCTCCATCTGCCCCCCAACCTCAGTAACAAACTCAACCGGAATCACCCCCTCCCCCCCCTTCAACCCCCCACTCCCAATCCTAACCTTCTTCTCCCACTTTCCTCTTTCCCCCTCCCAAACCCACCTCTCAACCCTCACATCCTCCTCATCCCTCAAAAAACCTTGTACATACCCCCCCAACCGAACCACCATCCCCCTCCCCACCCTTTCGACCTCCCCTTGTTTCCCCCCCTCCCCTCGAGCCCACCCCTCCTCCCCCTTCAAATCAGCATCATACTCCAAAACAACACACCCCACTCCCTCCACCGCCCTCACTTCCCCAGCCACCCACATCTCCTCGTACCCCTCCACCCTCCCACTAGCGGGGTTCACCATCCTCCCCCTTTCCAGCGTCAACTCGGGGTGTCCCTCCACAGGGTAATTATCTCCCTCGTCAGCCCCAGCATCCCTGTCATTGACCCGTGAATCAATCCAGTGACTCCAAACACAATGCGAATACTCCACTTCTTTCGTCTTGGGGTTCAAAACCGGGGAAGAAGTCGACGTGCCTGCGATAGCCCACTCTAACTGCTCTAGCGGCAATTCCGAGTCTGGACGGGTAGGAAGCGGGAGGATGACTCTGATATCGACAAAACGACGTTGGGGGGAGGTGAGCACGATGACGGACGTTGGTGGTGTGGGGGAGTGAGGCTCCCAGCGGATCCATTTGCGGATGGAGATGTCCGCCATTTTTTTCTGGACTATTGGGTGGATTAGAAAGGCCTTGTGGCTTCTGAGACAAGAGGTCTTCAATAATGGGGTTTTTTGATGGCTTCAGTTGGGAGTGTTGCGGCTTTGATGGCCTCCTAAGCGTGAATGCGGGGTTGCAAATGTCTAATGACTGATTGGAGCTAAGACGAGATGACCTGACAACCCTAACCCCTAGCATGCATAAGAATCACCCCTACAAGCAATATGTTTTAATAAAGGTCGGCAGACAACATGGTTTTCTTCTACAAATTACAGCTATGTTTCAGAGCTTTGTTCCATCTACCATACCCTCCTCAGGTCCACAATCCACATACAAATCTCAAACATGCCGTACATCATTCAACCATGCCTTCTCACCGATACGCCTTCTTGTGATCCTTTCAGTCAATCTTCTGACACTTCTGACTGCAATATCTCGCCTTCTTGCACTTTGCGCACTTCATCAGCTCCCCTCCATCATCTGTCTGCGCACTGCTCCTTTCCCCTTCCCCGCACAGGAATACTCGGTATCGTCTGCCTCACGGTACTGGCAGGAGCCACCACCAGCGTCGGTGACGGAGTGGGCAGCGAACTCAAGACAGGCGGCAAAGGTAGCTCATTCACCAACGAGCTGGCAAACACCAGTGATGTTGCCGCCCGCACACAAAGCTTCCTGGCATGCTTCCACGTGTTCCCCATATAGTCCAAATGATAGCCTTCTGGAAAAACGCCCAACCCAGAGTCACAAATAATTTCCTCCCCTGTCCCAATACCAAGCGGCCGGGCCATTGCCTTCCCACCCGTAAAGTACTCGCACTCCTCCTTGTGCTCCCACTCCCTACATCTTTCAACCATCGAACCAAAACCTCCTTCCACAACCTCAGCTCATCCAGCGTCACATTCACCCCAACCAGCTTGTTCGTCTTCATCATGTCCCGAATAACCCTCGCATGCTGCTGTGCAAGGTTATTCCTAGCCGGCATATTAGCCGCATCAAGAACTATCGTCCGATTAGACAGATCAAGCCTCATGGCCGGCACGAAAATAGCTATGTTAACCTCCTCCGCCTCCTTGCAATTCAACGCAAATACACTACCGCGCAATCCCTCACCCTTAGCGTCTTTGACTCCGGCGAACTGCATTATGATAGTGAAGAGCGAGTCCTTAAAGTTAACATGAGCTCTCTCCTCTTTGGACGTTGGTTTCCACGGATTTTCGCGAAGAAGTCTTTCGTGGCTGGACCTCATATACCCTGGGTGTATACCTACCCAAGACAATGTGGTGTAGTTCCTCTCCTCGATGTTGATGGCTGGGAGGATAGCGAGGTTAAGGCGGGGTATATTCCAGGGGGTTAGGACTGGCCGAGGACTAGCTTTGCTTCCTGAAAAGATTATTGTTACAACCTGCACCGGAAGTGGATACAGACTGCAAGGCAGTACGCCGAAGGTGAATATGACAGGATGATCGAAGGTTGTGACAAGCGTCTCAGACACGGGTTCACTGTCAACAACAGGTTGTTCTAACAAAGAGCTACTGAGAATAGATTGTAGACAAATGAACTTGATTGCTTGCATGAGGAATCAGATTCCTCGACATGGGGAGCGCCGGGCACTCCCCCCTATTTATGTGAAGCTATCTACATATGTTTCTGAAGTATCTTTGTACCTTGCTCAGTGTGCTCAGTGTGATCAGTGGTCTTGGCGCACTGAGCAGACTGAGCAGACTGAGTAACTCCTAATTGGTTGCACGGGGGCTTATGGGTCTTTCCATCCCTGGCCCAATGATTGGCTGAGGTGTCCAGCACCTCGGGTACCACCCAGTGGTTCCTGTACAGAGGTATTACGCTTGGGGCGTAACAGTTAGGTACAGAGGTACTGAAAGGATAGAGGTTTATATATACGGAGGAACTGGGTAGTATAGATAGACAGTTCTGTAGTATGCAATTCAAGTCACAGTTGGGTTCTCGACCAACCCGAGTTTAAGGAGTGGATGTATGGAAAATCCAACAGGGGGAGATTCTTTACCTCAGTGGAATGCCAGGTTCCGATAAGCACATATCTTTCTTTTCCTCTAGAGAATACTACGGCAAAGTGCTTGTATAGCTTCTCTATGAACTTCTTTGTACATTGACTTGCTGACACTACCCCCCTGTGTTCCCTGTGTTAGGCAAGACCACTCTGGTATCGCGAGTCATTGAACGCGTTAGGTCCGAAGAGGATATTCTTGGAGGTAGTCTTGCCTATTTCTACTTCAAACACAGCAGGGCCGGCGTTGTCAATAAATCAGCAATGGAACACATGCTTCGTGCCTTCCTCGACCAACTTCTCGAACAAGATGATGGGCTTCTAGGGCACATTCAAAAGTCCTGTGATTCCGTCCACAGGCCCGACGACTTTCGGGAGCCACTTCTCAAGTCCCTTGTCCAAGACTGTGTCGTACTACAGCATCGTTGCTGGATTGTTGTGGATGGTTTGGACGAGTGTGACAGTGGCCGTCACATTGACGAATGTGAATCATCACTCGTGCCCAGTTGGTTCCTGGACGAGATCTTGAGAACTTACAAGGCTGGTAACCTCTCCTCAGTCAGGCTACTGGTAGCGGGACAAAGGGATGGCTATATTGATAAATAGTTGATCGGTCAACCAACTATTAACCCGGACAGCGCAAGGTCTCATCTCTGCGATCTTAAGACTTACGTTACTGCCATGGCTACCAAAATTAGGGATCGGTTTGAGATTCCTGACTCTAGGGCAAATGAGATCACTGAGAAGGTTACCTTAACTGCAAATGGTACGTTTGAAATCCTCATTAAACAACAGAACTACAAGCAACCTGGAACAAGCAAGTTGACGGCCGCTCGCAGGAATGTTTCTTTACGCGAAAGTGGTACTGGACAATCTTTATGACCAGGCATCGGTGGCCGATCTCAATGATGAGCTCTCCGAAGACAACTTTCCGAGGCAAATGAATGCGGCATATGATCGGGTTGCAGCTCGAGTACTTGACCGATCTGGCCCGAAAAGCAAGACAGCTCGAGCCATACTGGAGTGGTTGGTGTGCTCCCCCAGGCCCTTGCGGTGGCGCGAGATTCAGTCAAGCTTTTGCATCAACCTCGAAAAACAAAACTGCGATATTGATCGTCGTCGGGTAGATAGCTGCAAGGAGTTGTGCAGATCACTGGTTGAACTCAACCGCTGCGAGTATCTCAAACAGGCCGCATCGGAACACGAGGCCATAGTCGGTCTGGTACACAACACTGCCCGCAGGTAAGATTACATTTTTCTGTCCTGTGTTTCAGCAGTCAATTCCTGTGAGTCTTGACATGAAGCAGCTATCTGATACAATCTTGGAGGGTATCTTTGTCAATGGCTCATGCAAAGATGGCCCTGTTTTGTACCTAATATTCTGTCCTCGCCGGCTTTCAACACCCGCGTTTACCCAACTGAAAAGATCGCGGCTTCAGCGGTAACAGGCTATTACGGACTTTTTGATTACGCGCAATCCTATCGGAAAGAGCATCTACGACAGATGACAGTGTCCAAAGATGAAGTCGATGCCAATATCAAGAAAAGAGTGCTTGATTCTGCACAACACCTTTTCACACAGGGGCAGGATAGCTCTCCAAACCCAGAACAGCTTCATGATAACGATAACGCAAGACCAACACCTGTCACAAGTCAGAACGGCGACTCCGGTACAGCCAACACCAGCCCGTCGGACGACATGACTCTACACAATGCTGTCACCACCATCAGACACACAATAGAAAACATTGACCAGACGATCCTCACCGATCGCGAGCGCAAAGTACTCTTGGAGCTCAACGGCTCTGGAAGATTCAAATGCAACAGATTGCAATGCTCCAAGTTTTCTGAGGGGTTTCCCGAGCGAGATGAGTGAGAGCGCCACATCTCGAACCATGAAAGGCCTTATAAGTGCTCTGTACCAGATTGCTTCGCCTCACGAGTTGGGTATACCTCACAAAGGGATCTTGACAATCATTATAAGCGATTTCATTCGGCCGTCTCGGATGATGAATCGTTATTTCCATCATCTCGATCCGCCAAGGACACCACTATATGGACTGCTGCTGCTGAAGGTAATCTTAAGCAAGTCAACTTCTTTGTGGAAGCTGGGCATCCCGTTGATGAGCCAGACATAACAGGCGGAGCCATAACTGCGCTAGTGATTGCGGCGCGAGGTCGACACGCAAGTGTCTGTCAATATTTGTTACGACGGGGTGCGAATGCATACAAGACACATATCGCCATATCAGCCCTCGAGAAGGCGATCAGGAACGAAGACCTTGAGATAGTCCGACTCTTTCTTGATTGGCACGCCGAGTTGGCAGCTAACATTAGCCATCTCGCAAACCGACGCTCGGCATTGCGTATTGCCATCATGATTGGGAATCTCGAACTGTTTGAAACGTTGCTGGGGTGCTTTAGGCAAAACCTCAACTTAACTGACATAACCAGTGTGATAAACATTTTAAGACTCAGGACTACCGCCAGGGATGAAGCCTCGTTGCGGAATACACTCTGCCGCATCACCACCCAGGTATCCTGTCTACATAGGATTGTCAAAGAATTATTTCCGCAGTTATACGACCCGGCACATCAATCACCCCAACTCTTACCCCTCCACATTCTGGAACGATCACATTTCCACGTCCTCGAGAGCCTGCGAAGCGCGGTGGTGTTGAGCTACTGATCCCGCGGATCTCGGCCCAATATTCATGAAAGTTGCCCCAAGAAGCGATACTTCGTGGCTGAATTCCTTCTCGACCTCCTCCACTCCCAACGTTTGCTGGAGCGTGATTCCTTTGGCCTTACCCCTTTGGAGACTTTAGCTTTCGAATTAGAACCCATTGACGAGGCTTTGCCCGGCCGCCTCGTTAGCCTCTCTCTCGCATCTTAAATATAACGAATGGGGCTGATGCAAATATCCTGGCTGACAACGGAAATCTTCCACTCCACAATGTCACTATCAAGTCGTCAAACCCCGACCGCAGCGCCTTGAAAGTCTTGATGGATCACACACTCAGATTGGACGAGAGAAATAACGATGACAAGACGCCTCTGGAAGTGGCGAAAGAGATGAGCAACCTCACCGCGGTTTCACTTCTGGTTGAATCTGGTCGCGCTGATGTCGGTGATATGACGATAGACGATGAGCCAGATGATGAGCCAGATGAAGACAAACTAAAGTACTGCACGTGTAACGGTATTAGCTACGGGACAATGGTGGCCTGTGATGGGGCAGAGTGTCAAAGGGAGTGGTTTCACTTGGAATGTGTGGGTTTAAAACACGAGCCTAAGGGCTCCGGTAAGTTGATTTCTAGTTTTAATCTCCATACAGGCTATCTGGGTAAGAGAAGGGCTAACCATAACAAACAGCGAAATGGTAGTGTGGTGAATGCAAGGAGCGGATGGCGGATATGTGGACTTTTATACCGTCGAATGTACCTAGTTGGCTCTACATTCGAAACCATCATGTGTATCACAACAGGTCTGAAAAGAAAAGCGCCCGAAGCAGTGGAAGCTGCCTCCCATAATGTACTCTGCTTATCAATTGTCAGACGTTGATACACCGATTCTCATCTCGGAGTCAGGTCGATACCGATAGGCAAGGTACCTATCTGATGAAGAAATGAGATGGTCAATTCGCCGATTGAAGGCGGGCCTGTCGGAGGAACGGGACTTCTGGATTCAATGCATGACCACCTCGGTGAATGGTGCTTGGAAGTTCCGGTACGAACCTGCCGTCTAAAACAGGTCCCGCGTTTTTACGCCCGTGGAAGACTCCGCCAAATGCTTATTTCAGGAGAGGCAGGCGCGAAATCTTGAACACGGCCGAAATGCCAGAGTGATGATGTAAAGTAGTGACAGCCGTGATCACAGGTGACAGACAGCCCGGCAGCTCCTCAGTTCTCTGGGTACAGATTTTGCCCCGATTGCTCATCTGCCAGCTCGTTCATATTCCGCCATCCAATCTCTTCCATCCGTCAATCAAGCTCCTCAATCAACCCAACTCCAACCATTGCTTTCAACCATTGTCTTCAACCATTGCGATGCTCAAGCTTTTGCTCCTCCTGATCGGCGCCACTGCCGCCGTTGGTTTCCCAGATGCGAGGAGACTGAAGGCAGTCGACATCACCTCTACTGGTAAGAGATCCAAATTTGGTTGAACTTGCATCTGTGCTTCGTTTCGTTTGACTGATATTGTGCGGTTCATAGCTGTCTCATTCACTTGGGAGTCTTCTACCATCTCCCAGTCAACTTCGACCGACTTGACTTCCTCTTCCATTTCCCAGTCAAACTCGACCGACTTGACTTCCTCTCAAGCTGTTCCCACCAGCACAACTGTCCGTCTCTCTGCTTCCGCCAATCCGACTGCCAGTCAGTACGTCCCCACGCATCCGACCTCCACCCAGACCGCTCCGGGGGAGGTTGACCCCGGCAGACTTTGGGTTTTGTACCGCAGAACCTTCATGTCGGGAGATCCCGGCTGGACATACCTGTGCTACTACGACATCTTCGAGTCCCATGTGAGCGTGAAGTATTTCAACCCTTGCCATCCGTACAACGCAACATTGCATCTTGGTACCGGCTCGGAATGCGACCCTGGATACCAGATGCCTATCCCACAATTTGATATCGGATTCAACCCTTTCGGCGTGAATACAAATTGTTCCTACCATCCAGACGTCAACCAGGTTGTTTGTGATCAGGGCCATTACCCCTGCGCCGTCTTCAGCCACGACAACTGGGTACACTGCATAGAGGACACCGACAGTCCAAATTATAACGCCTATTTCAGGATCCAGTGTGATTACTTCCCGGTCATGACGTAGTGATTGCGGACGGATGGCTATGGATGGTAGAAGGAGGTCTTGTTGAAACTGCAAGCTTGTGTATGATATAAGGCCACAAGGTGGATTTTGGAGCAAAACTCGACATCTGAGCTCATGAAATGAAATGAAATTTGCCTTAACGTTACAGACATTTGTCAAATGTGATGTCTACAATGTGTGGAAGAATGTGCGGTTCCACCCCACTCAGCCTTCCGTCCTCTGCCTGGTGAGAGTGGCGAAGGCCCAAAATGGCCTACGGCCTTACCTTGATATCGAGGCCTGGGCTACGATACGGCAAAAGTCTCACGGTTGGATGGTTTGGGGTATAAGATATGGGTGTGAAAAGGCTGGCTCTTTTGTGTGGGAAAAAGAATATAGTTGGATTAATAGCGAGAAGTGTTAGAGCTATATTATCCCTATTATCTGGGGTTTATTATATAGAAAAGAGTATAGAGTACTTCTGTGGTTTTTTAACAGGATAATACCTCTCCTTGCTCTTTTATGGCAACCAATGCTTACATTGGAAGGCTAGGTATGAAACTGTTGACCTGCTTGGCGAAGGTGAGCCATGAGGGATCACCACCGATCACCAGTGAGCCGGAGTGAGCCAGATACAGAGGTACTTGGGAACTTAAGGTCTATATATACGGAGGAACTGGAGGAACTGGCTGGTGTAGATGGACAGTTCTGCAGTATGCAATTCAAGTCCAGTTATTGGTATCAAGACTTTTTTGATTAAAACAACCCAATTGTTGTAAACTGTTTAGCTGTACCGAACCAGGATTGTTCAGAAGTGCCTTCAACCAGTATCCCTTTCAGGGTTTTCGGATAGGAGTTCGTTATATATAGCTATTCGGAAACTCCCTAGTAAAGATATAATAATCACTTTTACCGACCCGACTACTAGGGACTAATATTCTTTAAATAATAACTAAATCCAATAAAATTTCGGTAACTAAGCGAAGGAAGCTTGAAAAACTTTTATAATGTTAGTAAAAGGGGTCTATAAATCCGATGTTAGGGAACCCCGGACATAGAATTCGGTAAAGGATTAACGTACATTATAAGCGAGTCGCGCATATAAGCGAGTCGCGCACTCTCTGTTACCCTACCACAACTACCCTCAATTACACAACCACAACACTAGGAAACTACAATAACTGAATCAGAAACAGATGAATCAGATGATTCTGCAGCCTCCTGGCATGTACGTGCATTATGGCCAGGCTTGCCGCACACACCACAGCACCGAACCTTCGTACGAGCTCCCCTGCATTACCGCCATCCTGCTGCGTTTCTTGCGCTGCCTCCCCACCCACGGCCTTCTGGTCAAGTATATCCTTTGCATCTTGCACAGTAAGTAATCCTCCGAGCCGCACACGTGTTTTTTGGCTCTCCGGCGCTTACTTAGTGCCTCGTTGGCCTTGCGGGAGTGAAGTGTTCTCTGCACGAAGGAGAGCCACCTGGTGCATCACAGCCATTGTACTCTTAGCAAGCTGGTCCACAGCAGCCAACATTGAAGTCGGGGAGCTATTTTGATGGTTGGCAATGCGAGTCTTGATAAGCGTTGACTGCGAGTCAGCTTCTCGGGGGTTGTGTGGTGTCTGGAAGACCCAAGGTTGTGCAGTGCCGGGCCGTGAGTTTGGAGGTGTTGGCGTACGAAGCTTTACATCTAGCTTGGAAAGCACCCTCTCTGGATCGTACGGCGCAAGGCCAGCACCTGCAAAGCCACCCTGTATATTCTTCTCTGTTATAGAGGCAAAAAAGGCCTCGCGGAAGGCACAGAGGAACTCGAGCTTGCTTACGTGGTTGATATGCATGCGCATCAAGTCCTCGATCTGGCGGCCGTACGCCTGCTTCAATGGCCCCAAGCAGCCGACATCGAGTGGCTGGAGGTAGTGTGAAGAATGCGGAGGCATGCAGAGCGTGATGATGTTGTTCTGCTGGCAGTAGCGCTCAAATTCAGTCGAGTGGTGGCTTTCGTGGCCGTCGAGGATCAACAACCGGTATTTGCCCTTTGTGCGGGACGCTGTGTGATAGTCGAAGTGCTTGATCCAATCTAGGCCTACCGGATTGGTAGTCCAGCCATTATCGGTGGTTGCGATGCGCCAGGTAGACGGTAGGTTGCACTCGGTGTACCAGTTAGCAAGGTGGTACTGTGCGGCCAAGATGATGAAGGGAGGGATAGCCCAGCCGAGGGCATTGACTCCCTGGATCACCGTTGCCCATTCGCGGTTGCCAGGCTGGGCCAGTTTCGCCTTGCTAAGGCCGTCTGAGGTCGTAACTACCATGCCCGCGAAGATAATACCCATCATAAACCCAGTCTCGTCGAAGTTGTAGACATCGTCATCCACAATACCGTACTTGGCCTTGGTGTTCCGCACAAGCGTGAACCACTCGCTGATGACCTTTGGATCCTCGCACTTGGCCCTCTGGTAGTCGTATCTACGTGTAAAACGCGTACGGAGCTGTGGCTGGCGTTTGACGAAGTTGTGTGCCCAGAGCTTGCCAACAGGGGGCGCGTCGCGTACGCGTAGCAGTTGGTTGGCCATATCTTCCACACCACGCAATCTTGGTGGAAAAGCTCGCGCACATAGCTCAATAACGTATTGAATAATAGCATCCTCTTCTGATTGAGTGAGCTTCTTCGAATTGGGCGTGGTGTCGCGTCGTGCAGGCCGGCCAGCGCGTCGGTCACGGAGGGTTGATGGTGGTACATTATAGAGCTTAGCTGCGGCTCTGAGGCGTAATTTTTCGTCCTTTTGGAGAGCTTCAAGGGCTAAGATTACCCTCGCTTCCTTTAAAGTAGGTGGCATGTTGGGTTGTAGAGAAAAATGATGTTAAGTGTAGAGAGAAAGCGTCGCAATGGCCAGTGCGCGACTCGCTTATATGCGCGACTCGCTTATAATGTACGTTAGGTTTAAATTACTTAAGAAAGTCAAATTCCAGTACCTAAAATACCAGAACCTCAAATAGGTATCTATCTTAATCACTCTCACAAATCAAGTAGAAACTAAAACGATTTACAATACAGGTGAGGTTTTCAAGACCCAGATACTTAACTGCGAGCCATACTGGGCACCATTACGACCTACCCAGTGCTACAAATGCTGGAAATGGGGCCACACCAGTCGCTACTGTCACGGCAGGCCGGACCACTGCACCATACCTGTCACGGCAGGCCGGACCACTGCACCATACCCACTGTGATTGCTATCAAAAGCTACAAGTGAGCCAAGCTTCCTGGCTTGGCTCGCTCCAGTGGTATATATATGGTGACGCCGCCACAGCCGTCACAGCTACTGCAAGAAGGACTCCCTATATCCCAGGTGTGGCACGGGGGCTCACGGTACAGGTGGAAAGGAAGGCGAGGCACAGTGCCACACCCTCACCCGCCACCTGCCTTGCAAGTGCCCAACCTGCAGAGGGAGATATCTAGCCTGGAACAAGGAATGCCCGGAACGCAAGAAGGCACAAAATACGGCTAGAGAAGCATATCAGCACCGGCCCCGTACCTTCGAAGCGGCTACACCTACACCCACAACGCTAGCCTCATCCCTTACCTTCACCAACAGCCAGGACGACAGCCACTACCAGGCTGAAGAACAGGTCAGGAAGAGAGGAAGGCCCACGTATATACAACAAGCCTCATGTCACGGGCAGGACAGGTTGACAGATTAGTGACAATGATATTCAGCTAAGCTACAGTCTGGGCTCTATTCCGTCGGGTACGGGCAGGCTCTATTGTCAAGACGTAGCTTAAAGAGCTACAAACAGGTCTCGCGGCAGCGAGATGCGAAGTCATTCAAATCGCATTAGCCCGTGCTCTACACGTGCCAAGCTCCATCACTAGTTGGATATGGCGCTTCTGGCGCTTTGGGCGGTAAGCATTAGACGATCTCAGCCCGTTGCCAAGTCCTTCGATATACTCCGTGTCCAATACTATTCTTTTGATAACCGCGAGGCACTCGATTGCCTGCCTTACTTCCAACCATTGGTTCTCGATAGCGGTTGGGCCGTGATGTGGTTGGTTGGTCGTTTGACGTGTGACACGCATACAAAGGCCGAACAGCGCCTCATTATGGGTCTCGCTAAGTCTAAATACTCCTCTCTCCATCACTTTCGTTCTTACGGCGACCTTAACATAGTCACCGCCGCGATTGAAGCTGACCCTTGCCAGCCTGGTGCTCAATACGAGCCCCGCTTTTCAGAATATTCCTAGGATGACCACGACAGAGGTGAGATCGCTCTCTATATAAGAAGCGGCGACCGATGCTAACTACCGGCACTCCATCCTTAGGCTTGCAGGGGACTCCGCCGGATCGTCCCAGTCGACGACGCTCCCGACGACGCGACGATCGAGTAAGTTCCACCCGGTCAAACGCATAGAGGCACGTCTAACCGGACAGTATTATCGCAATCCACGGATTGGGCACCGAGTCGCCGCGGACATGGGAGTTTAAGAAAAGAAATGGGGATGGGGTTGTGAACTGGCTGTCGGACAGCGACATGCTGTCGGCAGCCCTACCAAAGGCCCGCATATATACGTACGACTGGAATGCAAACTACTTCGCAAATGCACCCGTGCAGACGCTGCTCGGCCATGCCGATACGCTACTCGGTCTTATCGCCGAAGGCCGTGGTTCGCAAACGCGACCGATTATCTTCGTCGCCTCTTGTTTTGGAGGGCTTATTCTGGCCGAGGTATGTCCCTAGATCATATACGGCGGGCAGCGGTTAACCTCCCCAGGCGATTAACCGAGCTGCCCAGGAAGGCAGCGCCTATAAACATATCCTGCTTTCCACTGTCGGCATCGTGTTTCTCGCCACTCCATTCCAGGGTAGTGATGCTGCGAAGCAGGCTCGGTGGCAGGTGCTGGTTAAAGGCATTATGGGAGAGCAGGCCTCTGACCAACTCATAGAAGACCTCGAGCAGAGCCACGACTTCGTCCACCAGCGCGTTCAGAAGTTCGCCGAGATCGCTAATGCTAAGGCAGTGCAACTGCCCCCTGAGTTGCTTTTCCGAGACTAGGAAGACGGAGATGTTAAGACGCATCCTATCGCCGGGGTGGGCGAAGCGCCTGTCAAGGAGTGTTACCCGCAAGATTGTACGTTAGTTGCCCCCGTTCGTAATATTTAACTGACCTTGATAGCTTGTGACGGAGTCTTCGGCCTGCCTGCATGGTTTCCCTCGCCAAGGCTTGGATGCGACCCATTCAGGGATGAATAAATTCCAAGGTCCAAAATGTCCCAACTTTAAATTAGTTAAAGATGCGGTCAGGAAACTCGCTGGAGACGCATCGGTTGTTTTAAAACTGCGGAAGAACTGTAAGCTGATCATCTCCTGGGTGGGCTGATACGGCCAGAATAGTACTAACATGGTGAAGCTACCGTGAAGGGACACTGGATCGTCCGGTTCGGACGTAATAAGGAATTCGTCGGGCGTGAATCAATTCTCGAAGATCTTCTAAAGAGGGTTCTTCCTAGTGGAGACGAAGATGACTGCCAACGGACCGCCATCGAAGGTCTGGGGGGGGTTGGAAAGACGCAGATCGCGCTGGAGACCGCTTATCGCATTCGCGACGTGCAGCCGGAATGCTCGGTCTTTTGGGTTCCCGCTGTAGATACCACCGCTTTCGAGAATGCATACCGCGCTATCGGCCAGCAGCTCAAGGTACCGGGAATCGACGAAGAAAAAGCAGATGTTAAGGCACTTATTAAGTCCGTATTGGGCCGCGAGAGTATGGGTAACTGGCTTTTGATTATCGACAACGCCGACGATGAAAAGCTACTCTTTGGGGATACCGCCCTTACCGACAATCTTCCATTCAGCCGGAAAGGATCTATTCTTTTCACAACCCGAAACCACAAACTTGGATTAAGGCTGGTCGAGTCTGAAAATCATATTATCGCAGTTGAAGAAATGAGCAAAGACGAGGCCCTTAAGCTATTAGGGAAAAACCTAAAAAGTTCCCAGATGAGCGACACAAGAAGTAACAATGCGTTGCTGGAGTTTCTTACTAACCTCCCTCTGGCAATACGGCAAGCGTCTGCTTATATGGCCAAGGAGCAGATCTCGACTGCGCGGTACCTCAAGCTGTGCAAGTCCAGTGATGAGGATATGGTTAAGTTGTTGAGTAGTCACTTTGACGACCGACACCGATATAAGAACATTCAAAATGCTGTCGCCACAACTTGGCTGATTTCGTTCCAGCAAATCTCAGATCACGACGCGCTGGCAGCTGACTACCTTAGATTTCTGTGCTTTTTAGCCGGGAAGGATATTCCGCACTCCCTGTTGCCGCCGGCGGGGACGCTAGAGACTGTTGAAGCAATCGGGACCCTGAAGGCGTATGCATTTATCTCCCAACAAAATGAGTCGGATAGCTACGATATCCATCGGCTAGTTCAGATATCGATGCTGAGCTGGTTAGATGGAAAGGGAGAGCGACAAGAATGGACGGCCAAAGTATTAGAACGGCTTAACGATATATTTCCTTGGCCCAAACACGAAAACCGAGAAGAGTGGATAAGGTATCTTCCTCATACGCAACATGCTCTTCAACTACGGAAGAAGACAGATGACGAGGAAGCGACAACAGGTCTTCTTTCCAAAGTGGGTGAGAGCTTTTTCAATTTAGGGAAGTATAAGGAGGCCGAGCAGATGCATCGGCAGGCGCTGCAGCTACGGGAGAAGGTGTTGGGCAAGGAGCATCCCGACACGCTTAGTAGCATGAACAACCTTGCTCTTGTGCTTCATAGCCAGGGGAAGTATAAGGAGGCCGAGCAAATGCATCGGCAGGCGCTGCAGCTACGGGAGAAGGTGTTGGGCAAGGAGCATCCCGACACGCTTAGTAGCATGGACAACCTTGCGAGTGTACTTGATAGCCAGGGGAAGTATGAGGAGGCCGAGCAGATGCATCGGCAGGCGCTGCAGCTACGGGAGAAAGTGTTGGGCAAGGAGCATCCCGACACGCTTAGTAGCATGAACAACCTTGCGCTTGTGCTTGGTAGCCAGGGGAAGTATGAGGAGGCCGAGCAGATGCATCGTCAGGCGCTGCAGCTACGCGAGAAGGTGTTGGGCAAGGAGCATCCCGACACGCTTAGTAGCATGAACAACCTTGCGCTTGTACTTGATAGCCAGGGGAGGTATGAGGAGGCCGAGCAGATGCATCGTCAGGCGCTGCAGCTACGGGAGAAGGTGTCGAAGATCAGATAACTGGGCTTGTGTGACGGCTGTGGCGGCGTCACCATATATATACCACTGGAGCGAGCCAAGCCAGGAAGCTTGGCTCACTTGTAGCTTTTGACAGCAATCACAGTGGGTATGGTGCAGTGGTCCGGCCTGCCGTGACTGTCACGGGTAGCACAGGTTGACAGGTTAATGACAGTAGTATTCAGCTAAGCTACGGTTTGGGCTCTATTCCGTCTGATACGGACAGGCTCTATTGTCAAGACGTAGCTCAAAGAGCTACAAACAGGTCTCGCGGCAGCGAGATGCAAAATCTTTCCAGTCGCATTGGCCCGTGCTCTGCACGTGCCATGCTCCATCAGTGGGTCAACGACGGTCACGGAGCAACCGCCGTGACAGTGACAAGCTTCTTCGATTTAAGCGTAGTATCGCGTCGTGCAGGCCGGCTAGCGCGTCGGTGTTTAAGTGTACTGCGATCGACGTTATATATCTTAGCTGCAGCTAATATACTTAGATTTTTATCATTTTGAAGAGCCTTGAGGGCTAAGAGTATATAGGCTTCCTTTGAAGTAGATGGCATTTTGGATTGTTGAGAAAATGAGGTTTTGAGGGTGAGGTTACGCGTTGCGTGAAAAAACTGGTCGCTCGCTTATATTGGTCGCTCGCTTATAATATACGTTATGTAAATATGAAACGAAACTGTAGTCAAGACAAGCAGTATGTTGGTTTGTCGCACGATGCAACTAGGCCTTTACCTTGATTTTCAAATTCGGTATTCGAACTTAAGCTAGTTAATTTGGACATTTCGAAATCAAACACATTTTTTCCAGGCTGAAATGGGCAGGAGGGTAGGGTGGAAGAGGCAGTGCTGCTCCTAACTACACACCCCACCTAAGTCCAAAAGCGGCAATACATTTCCCTTGACCGGGAAGAACATATGGAGTAACTGATATATGAAACGCAGCCCACTGTATTCGGAATTTTGACACTGTCATCTTCAAAGCAGCTCACTCGCTTCAGGCTGAACGGAGGTGGTGTCTTACGGGGACTCCCATCCAGAACAGCCTATCAGACCTGCGATCACTGCTCCACTTCCTGCGAAATGGGCCCCTGTCAGATGCCAAAAGGTTCGATAGACTGATCGTTGATCCTATCCGCAACGATCCAACTATGGGCGAGTCTTTTCGAAATCTCAAGCTCCTCTTCAACACAATGTGTCTGCGGAGAACAGAGACCTTGCTCGACTTGCCACCATCCACCACTGAGACGGTTTTGATAAGCCATTCTCCTCAAAAGACTGCAGCGTACGAAGCCATTCTGGATGATTGTCGAGCCGAGGATGAACAGCAGGCTTGCGGGAAGTCTGAGTTAAAGAGCTTCAACATCCTCTTCCAGACTGCGCAAAGCTTCGGATGCTTTGCAATCATGGGACTTTTGTCACCTCAAATCAGCACCAGCGGCCTCGTAATCGGTCAAAATTGAGAGAACTCGAGATGACCGGGGGCGACTCATGCGTCTTGTGCTGTATGGATGAGGACTCCAGTTCATCTCTCAGTGGGGCCAAACAGTGCCCTCTGTGCGGGCAGTTGTTGGTCACTTCAAAGCCTCAACCATCTTTGGCGACCAAAAACAGCCTTCTGAGCGTATCTGTGACGTCAAGTGGTGCATCTACACCGGTTTCCAGTAGCCCTTCTCCAGCGCGATCTGCAACCAGTTCCACAGCAGGGTACTCCTCCAAGCTCCTCACTGTTGCGCAAAACATAGAGAAACATTTCAATGCTGACGGCAGCAAAAGGTACGCACAAGTACCACCCAGCCGCCAGCTCAATAGTCTAACAAACCATGGTGTTGTCTTTACCTCCTGGCGGACGACCCTTAACTTACTCCAAATCCTGCTCACTGAACGCTCCCTCCCATTTCTGAGGATCGACGGGATGGTCAACGCAACAGATCGCATAGCAATCATCGACAACTTCAGCACAAATCCAGACATCCCAGTCTTACTTCTGACCATCAATTCCGGCGCCGTCGGTTTGACCATCACAGCAGCAAATGTCGTCCACCTCATCGAACCAATCTACAACCCAGCCATCGAAGCACAAGCTGTTGCCCGAGTGCTCAGGATGGGCCAGACTCGGCCGGTCAAGATTCTTAGGTATGTGACGGAAGGAACGATTGAGCCGGTACGCTTCCTCGTCGCTGACTGAAGAATAGAAGCTAATACATGTCGGGTTCAAGCAAATCTTGAAGATACAAGAGCGCAAGAAACGCCTTGCTCAGCTATCACTTGATGACCAAGCTCCAGGAGGGGAGTCTATTGATGTGAGTTCTGCCCCGAAAATACCATGTCCGGTACTCTGACACCTGCCAGGACCTCAAATTTGTTTTGGATACGAGGAGATAGGGGGGCAACCAAAACAGAAATCTCTTTTTATATAACCAGAATACCCGAACCATTACCCATATCGTCACGTCATATCATCATTACATCCCCCCTCCCCCCTTGATTTCCACCTACACCCTCCGACACCACCCACTCCCCTCCCCCTCCCTCCCTAACCCCATCTCACACAACCCCTGATCCAACAACCCCGTCTTCACCGCCCCAACAACCCACCTCACCGTCCCCTCCTCCCCCGGCTCCCCAACCCGAATCCTCACATCCCTCCCATACTTACCCCTCTTAACAACCTTTTCAAACTCCTTCCTGATCCAACCCCTCTCCTCCCCCCTTCTCCCCCTAAAGTCAGGAAAATATCCCCCCAACGGCCTCTCATCCAACTGTCTTTCTAAACCCTCACTATTCCACAAAAGCAACATCAGCGCCCCGCGGGCGTTTTGCGCAAACATTTTGCTGTTAACCAACCCCTCAAAGGACCGGAGCGCCTCGCTGAGGTAATTGACGTTGTTATCTTCCTCTAGGGTTTGAGAGTAAGACGCTAAGTCGACTAGCATGAGGATGGAGAGGTTGGCGGAGAGGAAATTAAAGATTTTGCGGCGGAGGAAGGAGCAGCAGGATGTATTGTCGCGGTCGATGAGGTCGAATTCGAGGGAGGAGGTGGATGGGAAGGGGGTGAGGGATTCGCGGTGGAGGGATCGGGGGGCAGAGGAGAAGTGCTTGATGTGGGAGAGGTCGGTTGGTGTGGGGGTGTATGATGGGGTAAAAGAGCGGGATAATAGGGAGAGGAGGAGGGTGATGAATGGGCGGGAGCGGCCGAGAGTGGTGTAGCAGAGGTTTGTCCAAAGGGGGTCAGACCACAAGGTGGTGGTTTGGTTGATAAAGGCGAGGGTCTCTGGGTTGACTTGGGGGGGTTCGTCGAGGGGTAAATCGTGGAGGGTGATGGCTGTTTGGAGGAGGTTTGATAGGGGTGGTGGGATTTGTTGGTTGGGTTGTTGATGGTAGTGTGTTCCTTGGGCGTGGATTTCATAAAGGATTCGTCTCATCTCTTTTATGGCCGCGGTTCTCACTTGGGTGGCTGGATCCCCTGTTGGTTGCTGGTCGGAGGATCCTGGTGAGCTGCATTTTCTCATTTGGTCAAAAAGCAAAGTCTTTCCCTCGCATCTTGTCGGGCCGCAACCAGTAACCATGACTTGAGCCGTCCGACACAAGGCTTCCCGGTCTTGTTCAAGTTGCCGGTCGATGGCCGCTGAGCGCTTCGCTGCCATGCGTGCCTCCCGGGCAGCCTGTGATTTTGCCGAGTGGATAAGTGGCCATGTCGCCGATTTCCTTACCTCCCCGACCTTCTCAGACTCAAAATGTGGTGGTGATGATGACTGAATCCTTTTGGTGGTGTTGTTGTTTTGGTTTGGGTCCAGTTGAAACACGGACAGGAAGGCGAGCAGATCAAACGGTATGCCGAAGCAACCCGTCGAGCGAGCTCTCCTGCGCTTGGCTCTCTTGTTGGCGAGACCAGAAGTTGGTGAATTGGAATGTGTGAGTTGCCAAAAAACCTTTGCTGTTGGTGTAGCGCTCATTTTGAGATGATCCTCCTCATCCGAGAGTCCCCAATTGTCAGAGATCAGTTCGTCGTCGGTCTTCGTGGTTGTTGTTGTAGGACGAGGGATGATGGATTTCATTTTTCTGGGCTGGTACAGCCTACCAAAGCTGGACGGCCGGGTATCGTATGATCGGAAGGCTTGGAGTATTATTAGGTCATCCAAACATCACCGCCCAGACAATAATCCAAGAGGATTGAGCAAAGCAACATCAACAGCGACAAAAAAAACCTGGGAGAACGGCAGTTGAAGTAAAAAAAAAAAAAAAAGCCGTGCCGCAACATTCCACAACACCCAAACTATTTGGTCCAACGGCGCTGATGTTCAGGCACGCACTTCATCTGACACACTGTGACACAAAGAGCACATAGACATTCCTCAACTTCCGATTGATGAACAAACCCCCCCTGCACATTCTGCACCAACCCGTGCCGTTGGGGGAGCGCTGTGATTGGCGCCCCTGGCGTGGCCGATAAGTATGGCAGCGGCCCCCCTAACCCCCATTCTCCCTAGAATCGAACCCCCCAAGGTAACTGTTCCACCAAGCTACAGGCAAACCACAGGCCGGATGATGATTTCCAGAAGGAAAAACCGGCCTGGACCGACGGTTGTGAGGCATGGCGTAGAAAATTCGATTCGTTAGTTTTGTGATCGAAGCTTGGAGGAACAAAGTCTGGCGCTTCCATGGTCAGGGGGTGACATTTTTATGCGTGCCAAGCCCGTTGGATCGGATAACTTGGAAGCGATCGGGTTGGTCGACCCAAAACCAAACTGTAAAAACTCCATGCAACCCTCCTCGGTGAGTCCGCCCCAAACATACATTCAGCTGGTAACCCACTTGATGACACTTGTGATGTTCGGTCGGAGGCGGACGAAGTGGTTGGGGGTATAAACATTCGCTTCTATCTCGCTTTTTGCTAAATTCTCGGTCAAAAGGGCCGTTCAATATGCATATATACAATCCTACACCTACACTCAGCCTTCACGGTCTCTTCCTCACTGCTTCTTGTCCTCGATAGCCAACTTCTCCCGCATCTCATTCTTTATCCGCGTGATAGTGCCGGACCCACCATAGACCATCCCGGTGTAAACCATGGCAACGCTGGCTCCAGCATTGAGAACCTTGAGAGCCTCGTCGCCATTTGTGATACCACCCGTCGCGAAGATGACCTTTTGGTTCTTGTTGAACGCATCCCCGAGGCCCTCGGTCTTGAGCGAATAGCTGTCCAGCATCTTTCTGTATCTTCCAACCAAGTTCAGCGTCTGATTGAACAGCGCTGGACCTGAGTAGCCACCATCCTCCATGATGTTCTTCTGCTCCTGGCTGGTCAATCTCACGCCCTTTGGCACGAGCCCCGTCCTCTTCTTGGTTGTGTTGCCCACAATAACACCGTCCACTCCGCTCATCCACACAGCCTGCACCACACCCTCCATCTGGCTGTCGTCATCCTCGTCCGGGCTGACTTTGACCATGACTCTAGGCTTGACCTTTCTCTTGGTCTTTTGCGCCTCCTCCACGACGGCGCTCAGCAGCGCAGTCAATGGGCCGGTAGCCTGCAAATCTCTCAGGCCAGGAGTGTTGGGACTGCTGACATTGACAACCAGCACATCGGCGTATGGTGCTAGCCTGTTGACACAAGTGACATAATCCTTCTTCACAGCCTCCACATCCTTCTCATCTGTCTTCTTGTTCTTGGCAATCTGCACGCACAGCAAGCGCCCATCCTTCAAGCTGCCCACCGGAACTCCCGCCGCCCCGTCAAGCATCTCCTTTTCCGTGAAACCAATGCTCCGGGCAAATGTCCGTAGTCTTTCCCTCAGGTGCGCAGCCACGGCGTCAGCACCCTTAGAGTTTAGACCATATCTGTTGATCAACCCATCGGTAGACACAACTCTGAAAACTCTTGGCTTGGGGTTTCCTTCTTGCGGAAGGGGCGTGATGCCGCCTACCTCGACAACACCGGCGCCGAGAGCAAACAGAGGGTCGGGAATTTCAGCGTCCTTGTCGAGACCAGCGGAGATGCCGATTGGGTTGGACAGCTCGACGCCAAAGACGTTGACAGCCAAGGGTTTGGCACCGGTGGCGTCGCCATCTTGAACGCGCTCGCGGGGGTGGAGACCGACCGAGTAGAGGGCTTTGAGGGCAGCGGTGCCGGCGTGGTGGGCATCTTCGGCGTCAGGGAAGAGAACGCGGATGACGGGGGGGACGAGGTATTTGTGGAAGGAGGCACGAGTGTCGGTTCCGTAGTAGTATCCGAGAACGGCGGCAGTACCGAGGGCGGTGCTGATAGCTACTGTCTTTGCGCTGGAGCCACCGGAGGAGGAGGAAGCAGTCGAGGCGGGGCGACGAGGGACGGCATGGTTGATTCTCGGGGTGGGATTCCGTGCAAGGGGTCGGAGGGCAGAGGAGAGGGTATGCCTCGTTCGGAGAAAGGGGCTAGCCATGGTTGAACGCAGAGCTGAGCCGGGCCAGCGCTCAATGGCTTCTGAGAAAAGTCGTGGTGTGGGGGAGTTTGGTGAGGATGATGACGATGTTTTCTTGGGCTCAGTATTTTTGGAGCTTTACCGCGGTGTCGGCTTGGTTCCTGGCGCTTGCAGGGGCCAGCCAAGGGTGGCACAGTGTGAGATGGTCGTCTGGACCGTGCGCAGCCGCTGTCAGATGCTCGATGCAAGAGACCCCGCACTGTCCCCTCGAGCAAATCGTCCGATCCATCAAAGCTTGAGCTTCTGCTCTTGAACAAACCACCTAACGCCTTGCTTGTGCTATTGGATATTATCTAACTCTATAATCTATCATGAATATTCCGTCTTGTTTCCTTTTCACGCCGCGGCTTTGGCCATAGCCGACGCAGCAACCTCTTCTACTTTCCCCACTGTTGCTACTGCTGCTGCTTCTGCTTCGGCCGCGATGCTCTCCTCGGCCTTCTTGTTCAGCCAGCTCAGATACGTTTGCCAGCCCACCGCCACAGTCCCGCTGAACATGGAACGGAATGGCAGAGGTACGAAGGCGAAGTTGATGGCCATAACAGCCGGCCATAGCTTGACGGAATTCGCGATGCTCGGTGGGACAGTCTTCACAAGGCGCTCCCAGATCTCGGAAGGCGACGCCCCAGACAACACAGCCTGTGTGCCAAAGAAGTACGTATTGAACAGTGGCGCAAACACGATTTGGTTAACGACAACTCTCGCTGCTATCGAGAGAGCTCGCGACGCAAAGGTGAAGCTGTTCGACAGGTAAACTACCCTATGCGCGACAACGTTAGCCAACCCACGATCGAGCGCAAACCCCCGAACATTGCCTACCAAAGATATGATGGCACCGACGATGTTCCACCGATGAATAGCGCTCGCGCCGTCCGCCCGAAGTCATGTTCGTCTCCACCAATGCTTTGCGCCGAGATGTCGCCGCACAGGAAGATAAACAGCGAGGTCAATATCTGTGTTGTATATGGGCGCTTCTGGTGCGTTCGTCCGTACGCCTGAGCTGCTCTCGTCAACGGCCCGAGCCTGAGCCAGAGAGGCGGAGGTTGGATCTTCGCGGGCGGTGTGATCGGAGCTTGTTGCTGCGCGCTCTGAATTGGTTTCGCTCCATTGACTTTCGAGGAGTGTGGTCGGCGTTGTCGGAACTTTTCGAGGTTCTGGATCTGCCTGCGGAAGGCTGTTCTGACGGCGGCGCACACTGCCATGTCGTTGGTAGGAAGGTAGGCTCGGGGATGTTGAGAAGCGACGGGAGAGACGACGGTTGATGCGCCGGGCTATGACAGTGGCATGGCCTTTTAAAAGAGCAAAATAGAAATGACTCGGACGTGGAGATGCGGTTGTTTCACAGACTTCGTGGCGGAGTTTGACTGAGGTGGTCAGAACGCGACATTTGAGTCAACTGGCGGTTTGAACAAATGATGTGCTCCCGTGCGCTCCCGAGCCGTTGTCCCGGCGCTGCGCTGGCCGCCCAGACAGCGGGATGTCCGCTAATTTTTAGCACCCATTTCTCCAATGCCGGTCCCGAACTCGGCGTGCGGGCATGGTCACCCGCGCTTTGCTGCGGCTGACAGGTCATCGGGCCGCAGCGCATTCTCTGAGGGGGGCACCACAACGCAGATCAGTTCCATGTGGTGGTACCTTTCCAGTCCAAGTCAGCTTGTTATTCTTTCAGTTATCATCTGATGTGTTGTCAACGAAGGCTGACAAACACATTTTCTTTCATCTCGACTTCTACTTGGACCCTGTTTCGTGGCCAATTTCCAACAACTAACCAAGCCCGGCTAGCGCAATGGTAGCGCGTAAGACTTCTAACAATTCCTCTGGATCTTCAGAAGTGATTGACATCTTAAGGCTGTGGGTTCGAGTCCCACGTCGGGTGTATCTTTTGACATTTCCCTCCTATGGAACATGGAAATTTTTGCATCCTTCATCAGTTGCTATTGGCGTTATTACTTTTGCTAACGAGGCCTCAAAAGCCTGGGTATCTATGACTATCTATGCGCAACAGTTGCTCATCATTATCATCTCATATTTGGAGATCCGCCCCAACATCATCATACACATCATCAACTCATTTTGCTCAAGCCTTGACAGCCCTCTTCTCATCAAAATCCTCACTCGCACCCACACTGCCAGTGTCACCCTCCGAAATCCCACCAGCCTCGACCTTGCGCAAGTCAATCGGCCTCTCCGGCACCATAAACACCACCGCCGACGTCGCCGGAATGGTGAACCCAAACATGGCAAACGAGATGACGAGGTTGACCATAGGCGGCACCTTAGCAGCACCGATACCAAACGAAATGCAAGACCCCACACTCTCAAACGTCCGGACAATGCTCACCGCCAGCGTCAGAGTCTCAATGTCGTCAAAGAAGGCCCCCACGATCCAGTACACAAACATGTAGTGGCTCTCGTTCAAGAACCGGAGCATGACCATGCTGGCGAAACCCCTCCCGAACCCGGGGAGGTCCCAGTCGAGGGTGATGCGGGGGTTGGAGTCGCCGTATAACTTCTCGTTGGAGACCTGCCAGCCGAATGACCCAAGCATGAGAACAACAAAGGAAGCCCAGCAGATCTTGGCGAGGGTTGGACGGGAGAAGCATTTCAGGTCGTAGAACCACCCCCAAAAGATGTTGGCGAATGTGGCGGCGATGCCGGCGGTGAGAGAGCCGAGGGCGCGGGCGCGGACGGAGAAGTATTTCGTCATGTAGATCCCGAGGTAGGTCGTGTTCCATTGGAAGCCGACGAGGATGGGGATGAGAAGGTACATTTGCTTGCGCTTCATCAACGCCCAGATCTTGCGGGTTTCTTCCCGGAAGGTCTTGCCTATGGTTGGGTCTCTTGGGGATGTCCCGTCGCTTCGGATGACCTTTTGGGGTGGGGATAACAGGAAGGATAATGGGAGACCGAGGCATTGGAGGGCGATGAGGACGAGGTAGGTGGTGTATCCTACTTTGCCTCTTGTGGACGAGTCCTTGCCCGCGTTGAGAGACATTTGGATGGAGGAGCCGATGAGCTGGCCGAGTTCGCGGAGGCCGAGCCAGATGCCGGTGAACTTGCCCCGATCTTTGATGTCGCCGTAGCCGAGGGCGATGGCGCCTTCCGAGGCCCAGAGGGCAGAGGCGGCGATGCCGCAGGTTACGCCGCCGAAGAGGACGAACCATTCCGTGCCGTAGCGGTTGTTGACGTAGAGCGAGGCCGAGTAGGGGGCGTAACCGAGGGTACCGATGATGAGGACCTTTTTGACGCCGATTTTGTTGGCGAGGATTCCGAAGAGGGGGCAGCCGAAGACCATGATACTGTGGGGAGGTTAGCAAGTTGGTCAAGGGGTGAGGTGAGGTGGAACAGGGGACATACCCGAAAGTCAGAGAGTTGGAGGCGTTGACAAGGTAGGGTTCTTGCTGACCGCCAGCACCTGTGTTGTTCAGGGCACTCCAAATACCAGGTTGGGTAAAAGAGATGAGACCGACAATGATGACGTTGAACAGAGGACTGCGATACCATCTCGTGAACCACGAAACAGGCTTCGTCTGCTCGCCTTGGGACTCGATCACGGCCCCATCGTTGATAACTTTTTGGTCCTGCTCGGCGGTGGACATCTTGACTGAGATTCTGTCTGAGTGTTTGAACCCAGAAGAAACAGCTCTTGACGATGAGTGATGAGAGGATACAGATTCAACCCCGACCAGCGAGCGACACCCCGTCTTTATGCATCTCGCCACGCGCAGAATCTGCAATTCAACCGTCTGGATCTGGCAGCTCGACTGCAGCGGTAAGTGATCACCGTCTCCCGCTAGCTGGTTTCCCTATCGATATTTTACTTGGCCATGTGGGGGTTAATGGGGGGTTTGGGGGGGTTATCGAGCAGAACTGGCGTAGTCGCCCTCTTGACAGGATGTCGTGATGAGGTGTGTTGATGATGAACTTGGAACCAACAGGCCGGTAGGTCTCAATGGGACTGGTTTTATCACTGCAACACACCCGGTAGTCTGTCCGGGAATAGCTACCCTCCTCCGGCGAGAGACGTGGTGGACGAACAAGATGCAGTGAAGTGGAGTCGCTGGAGGAGAGTCGTGCTTACAGGGATGCCGTTGCGCCATCGACTTGCGTCTTGATCACCACACTACAAACACCGGTGCTGCTGACACTTTTTTGGACGCGATCACGCAAAAGGATATGGGGGTTGGCATTCATGAAACTATGAAAAAATTCCATGTTAAAAGGATCCGGGGAAGTTGTGGGCGCATGGGTTACGATGTGACTGCCACCACCACCTCGTCACAACGTTTGCCAATGCAGCCCCAAGAACGCCACAGCTTGTTTTGACTTCAGTTTGAGACATAACTCAAGATGGCAACCGTTGATATTCTTCGACCAGCTCACTACGAGCTATCAGTTGATCTCCCTGCCCCCTACCCACCATCTTCACAGTTCCCCTATTCGCTCAGCAGAACAGACCAAACCTCTTCAATAGACGATGTTATTTCCGAAATCAAGAAGCTCACAGCCTCTGGTGAAATCAGGTCGTTGCTGAACAAACACGGCGCAATCTGCTTCCAAAACCTCAACCTCAAATCCGCAGATGAGTTCTCCCAATTCGCCCACGCCTTTGGCTTCGCACCGCACGAAGACATTGGCAACCCAGTCCGCCGAACAGTTCTCGCTCCGAACGTAGCAACAGCAAACGAAGGCCCAAACACCATGCCAATTTTTCCTCATAACGAGTTTGGACTAAGCCCACACTTTCCCTCTTATGTATTCTTCTACTGTGCTGAGGCCCCAGAGACTGGTATGTTTCGACCCAACCTCTCCCCACCAACACCACTCCCCCCTTTTAACCCCTATCCATCCCTCCTCCCGTTGTCCCCCAGCTGACCTGTATCTACCAGGAGGCGAAACCCCTCTCAACCTCTCCTCCCCACTCCTCGCCCACCTCACAACCCACCGCCCCGAATTCATCTCTTCCCTCCGCCGTCTGGGCCTGAAATACCAACTCTTCCACCCCTCCCACCAACCCACAAACTCCCCGGGCACAACCCCCCTCCAAGCCTACGGCCGAACTGTCCTCGACATCGACCCCATTCACATCATCCGCTCAAAAGTCGAAGCCGAGATCCGCCGCCTACCGACAGCAAAATGGGAATGGGAGAATATTTCCCCTGACAACCAACTTGGAGACCTGAGAGTGTGGCAGGTGCTACCCGGGATAAGGACCCATCCGCACACAGGGGAGGAGATGTTTTTTAATAACTGCGTTTCGAGGTTTTTGAACGCGATAAGGGAGGGGACGTTGGAACATCCGTATAGGAATGGGAGGGGGGAGTATATTCCGCCTTGTTTTGTAAGTTTTGGCAGGCGATGAAAAAGGGGATGCAGCTAATGGATAATAGTATGGCGATGGGAGTGAGATTCCTAGGGAGTATCTCGATTCGGCGGTGGAGTTTATACAGAGGAGTCGGGCGATGGTTAGCTGGGAGAGGGGGGATGTGGTGTTGATTGATGTGGGTATCTTTCTTGGAAGAGGGCTTTGGTGGAAAGTGGGCTGACATGAGAATAGAATTACGCCGTGCAGCATGCGAGGGAGCCATGGACGGGAGATAGGAAGCTGTTGGCTAGCTTGTGGGATGACGCAGAGGTACCGCCGGCGGCATAATGATGTTCAACTTGACGAAAAACGAGTGGTTGGTTTGTGCTAAAGGCTACATACTTGTGCGGCTTGTTTGTCGTGTGTCAAACAAAGACAGCCCATTAAGACCTGCTGAGCCATGCGTGTTACTTGCCCTCATCATCCACATTACCTACCTAGTGCCTGACATCCCACCCGGACATAAGCTCTTCATGAGTCTCCACTCAAACACCACTATCATCCTGAAAATGGTCCGGATGATGCCAATCCCAATGATTAATCGGATTGCTCTGCCACGCCCTCCAGCTCTCACAGCTCTCCTCAATCGCCTCCCTGCCCCCGTGCCTCCCCAAAATCTCGGGGATCCTCTCCTTGTTCTCAATAATCTGAATCGCCAACCCGGACGAGGCATGGAAGGCGATATGACAATGTAAAATCCAGATTCTGTTCACATCAAGTCAGCTAAACACAGCAGACCCTGGGTTGTTATGGCAAGGAAAGACTCACCCCGGATTGTCCGCCTTGAAAGCAATAATCACATATCCCGTCGCCGGCAACAGCACCACATCCCTCCTAGGCGGGTTATCACACTTCAACTTGTCATTCCTGCAATTCAGCTTATCCGGCGTGAACCACCTCCCCTCCCCTTCATGGCCAATCTCCAAGTCATCATACCAGTTCTTTTTGCTCTGCCTCAGCAGGGCAAAGTCGTGACCGTGCAAGTGCATGGGGTGAGCAGCAGGGAAGAAGATTCTACCACCTTCCTGCGGGATCTTGTCTGGGGCCGTGATTACCATCCAGACCCATTGGTCATCGGTGGCATTGGGGAGTGTGACCACGTCAAGGTAGGGCTTGTCGATGAGCTCATTGATGCGATCCAGGGCGAGGAGGGTCGGGTCGGAAAAATTGATGCGAAAGGGGGCTTCGTGCATCATCCAGCGGGTCTATAGGGGGTGGTTAGAGATTAGAGGATTGAAAGCGAAAGAAAGAGACTGACGTATGCTTTGTCGTTGGGGATGTACGGCATGGAGCTGTTAGGTCCGCCAGAGCTGATCATACCGACGTTGAAGATGTACTGTGAGTTGTTCGGGAGCGTGTACGGGTCTTCAACCTTGGGATCTAGTTCCACGTCAGCCAGGCGAAGGTTGAACTGTATGGAAGAGAAGTATACGTACCGATATTGACAGGATCGCCCACTGTCCACGGCCTCCAGGGCACCAACTTGTCATAGGGCTCATCCGCACACATGGTATCGTACAGAGACGGCTCCGAGAGAGGGTCTTGCCAGCCCCTGGGCGGCATGGTCCTGTTGTACCGAACAATGCCCATTTGCTCGTCTGGACCGAACGCAAACTTGGAGCACTTTCGAGCAGGGGTGGCTCTCATCCAGTAGTTGCCGTATCTCTCCGTCTTGTACCCATTTTCGTGTCCATGGACAAGAACATGGTAGCGCTGGCCTTCACCGTTGTGTTAGTAAGTCTCCTTCAGCCATTAGTGAGTCTCAAAAAGAACTTGCCGATCCCAATCTTGATGTGTGTCGTGTTGTACGGCTTGATGGGAACAAAGTCCGCCTCAATGACCTCCAAGGTGTGGTTGTCAATAGAAAAAACAAAGGTGGTATCAACAGCGGTATTAACCAAGATCAACATGTGCGCCTGTCCTTCGTCAAGCCAGATGGTGTACTTTTCTGGCTTGGGGCCCCAACCGAACTGGCCAGTGCCATTGATCAGGATATTTGTCATTTCAGGAGCGACACCGGTTGACATCATCAGAGGCCAGTCCTCAAAGACGCTGCGGTGATTCCAGTCGGAGAGAAGCAGGGGGCGGAATGCCTCGTTAGCTCCAAATTGGGCGGTTGATGGGCCGTAGATTGTGATAGGGCCGAGAAGGCCGTCTCCGTACTGGAGGGAGTAATGGCTGGTGATGGTTAGTGGTTGCTCAAAGGATAGGACAGGTGGTGGGAGACTTACCTGTGATACCAGGCTGATCCGTACTGAAGTGCTCGGAACCGATAAGTGAAGGTCTCCCCGGGTGCGATGGGGCATTCAGTGATGCCATTGACACCGTCAAACTGGAATGTCTCCCACTGGCGGATGCCATGCCAGTGAACCTGAGTGAGGAGTTAATGGCCGCCCTGTGCTTAAAACGGAGAAGAGCTTACCGAGGTGCCGTTCCATCGGAGGTTATTCTTGATTGTCACCTCTGTACTGGTTAGCTAGAGTCGATTCTCAATGAGTGATGGTGTCTTTTCACCGATAGTATCGCCCCAGCATGCCTCTGTTCCATGTGTTAGTACATTCGTCTTCCAATCTCTGGAACACAACTTACCAATCCACGGTCCGGGATACCTCCTCTGAAAGACCTTCCCATGCTCCATCGTCATGCCATCAGGAGATATCGGCTCCTCAGATATGTCAAAGTGGTACTATGGTCACCATCAGTCAGCACCTTCCCGATACATGTTGAAAACTTAGCACTCACATATCTCGTCTTCCCAAACGGCACAAGAGAAGCATTCTCATAATCCGTATCAATATCAATCCTCTTCCCACTCCCATCCGTAGCCTCCAACCAACAAGTCCTGTTCTCCGGCCCATAACACGGCTGCCAATTCTTCATGTAGGGATAATGACAATTCAACCCCCCCTCCTCACCCTCCTGACCATTCTTTGGCGTCCCCACAATAGGATGCTCCTTGTACATAAACGACCTCTCCACGCCGCCCGTGCGGAGCGGCACATCCTTGTAGTCATCAGGATGGTAGACCATGCCACTGGAATACTCCTGAACCATGAGCCTGTCTCCATGATAATACTCACCAAATTCATTCTTGGTGATGGGAATAATCTTGGCTGTCACGAATTGCGGCTGCTCAGGGTCTGTGTGCGGGATGAGAGGCTTCTGGGAAGAAACAGCGCTGTCGCCGCCGGGGGAAGGGAAGGTGAAGAAGTTGAAGACTTGGACGATACTCGTCCATACCGAAGCTGCCTTCATGGTGAACGCATGCGGTAGGTAGGACGAAATTGCAGTCCAGAAACTGCGTTATTGGACTGGAGGCTGTCAGGTACCTATCCTCAGATAGCGTTATATACTTGGGCACGACAAATAATTGTCCGCTTCGGCGTGGTATCCTTCCGCTGTATGCTATGGCGGCTTGCTTGAGCACTGCCCTTACCCGAATCATTCAATTCAGCTCAGGAGTGAGCGCTCATCATCGCCCATAATGCTATCCCCTGCTACAACAGTGCATCAAATGACGGCGTTGTCTTGAGCTATCGTCTCGGCCGGCAAGTCCCTTCCAATAGCAAGCAATGATGCACATAACGAAGCCGGCCTTGGTCACCGCACATACAGCTGATTCACTCTCAAAGAGCATGATTGAAGTTGTATTGATCCATCGATGCAGCCAGCCATGTCTAGGTAGGATATGTCGTTGAAATTGAGTGATGATTGGCTCCGATTGGCTGCGGCGCAGTCCCCTCGGTGAATAATAGGGGCCACGGGCTGGCCCGGTGTGGCCTGAACCCTCCCGTGCAACCCTCACGAGCCAGAGCTCTGAACCGATCAGCGGGGCTGGACGCGGTGGACGGCATGGTATCCCCGAATGTGGACATTTTGTGGCTGACTGAGAGAAACCGATGTAACCAGGTTGTCAAAAAGCACAAGAATGGCATGATGCGCACGCTGCCCACCACATTGCAGCAACGCCTCCGTATCATGATAGGTCAATGGCCATGATGAGCAGGTGGGGTAATCTCAAACATGGCGGCTGTCACGGTTGTGTCGGTTCCTACACTACACTACTCCTCGATACCATAGCATTCCGTGATCTCCATCGCGTCCTCCTGCCCAGATGGTTCCCAACTGGAGATAGATTGGTTGCGATACTGCAGGTTTGGGTTTCCCTTTTCGGCCGCCCCCTTGTCCATCTCGCGCTTCCTTTCCACACTTGCATGCACCCACTCGAGATAACGCGGGTTCCCCGGTAGCACCATGTTGTCCGCCACAATCAGGGTCCCCGGCCCTACGACACCGAGCCGCTCACATAGCTTGAGGTCATCAGTGTAGGCTGGCTTGAAGTGGTCGAAGAAGGCCATATCGACACGAGAAATCTTCCCTTCCTCGTACAAGCGCCGAGTTCCTTCCGCGCCCGTCCCAACCACAACCCTGACATTGTCTCTGAGGCCGGCGAGGTCAATCAAGCTTGTGGCTACAGCAGCAAAGAGAGGACTCTTCTCGACACTGTAGTACTGCTTTCCACCAGCCTGTCTCATGGCATGTCCAAACATAATGGCCGAGTATCCAATGTAACCGCCCAGTTCGAGTACCACTGCAGGTCTGTGTCTAGCGATAATGTCGCAAACGATGGATCCTTTCATGGACCCGATGTTGATCAGACCTCTGACGGACCGACCGTAATCGTCGATGGCTTGCAGAACCTTCTGGGGGTTGCCTCTCAGATTCTCAAGATCCGGCCGAGCGTAGATGTACTCGAGGAGGGCAACTTCACGCCCATCGCCGAACTGTGTGCATCGTATCAGTACCTGACCTTGGCGGACCACTGACAGGCGCCATGGCATTGGATCACCTGTCTGTTGGTGGAAGGGCACGGGGCCTACTCACGAATTTCCCGTCCACTTCCCATGAGAGGTAGACGGCGTCAGGGTTGTACGTGGTGTGTTCCACGGAAACTGGAGTGGCACCCATGATGGTCACCGGACTGATTCGAGCTTGCAAAGTGCGTTACTGCTGATGTGAGAAGCTGCGTAGGGAGGGTAAACCGGCGACCTAGCTATCGAACTAGAATGGTCTTTTGTAGGGAGGATTTGGGTCGCAGTGGTGTGGTTGGTGTTGTACCTCTTTGAAAAACAGCTATAATATACGCCAGCTGAGTCATAGGGGTGGGAAAGCGCCAAAAGAGCCACTGTTGAGCTTTTCCTGTGTTTTCCGTGGTGCGAGGCGGTCACCAGCCAGTTCAGGCATCAAACGCAGCGATCTTGGGGATCTACTTCGTGACTTGGATATGCAGGCCTCCTGTGGCCGCACAAGTCGTGTTTCGTTGAGGTAAGATACAGTGACGAGTATGGAGGACGGCATCAAACCTGCATGAGCTGAGTCAACCCGGGAAGCGCCATATTGACAGCGGCAGATGGAGGAGGATCGACACGAGGCGTTTGGGCGTGATAGGCTGATTTGCGGGCGGTGACTGGACGTGAGCCATCAAGTTTGGCAGCTTGGAGTAGACGGTGGGGTTGCCAACGTAGGTATCGCACAGATGAGGTCGGCGACTTCGGCCATTCTTTGATGGTCAGATCTGCACAGGCATCGCTGAGGTCGATTCGATTTGTTGGGTCCCCGGTTGCCGAACATGGAGCTGTGGTCTGTGCTGGATGGGGGGCCATTGGGCCGCAGGTAGCCAATGGTGGTGGCCGTGGTTCCAGAAAGGGAGGTTGGCGAGACATGTGTTTGGTACAGTTGCTTCTTCACCGTCATCGACTGACGGATTTCTGGATCCAGCCGAGACACCTCAGTCGAGCCCTGTTATTTTTCGTCATTTGCGATGAAAGAGGAAAGGGACCGACTGGCACGCAATCCCATGTCCCAAAATATGGTTGCTCCGAAAGAAACCGGGATAAGGTGGGTCACATTTATCAGGACAATGGACAACGGAAGGCACGACGAGGAGGGGTTGGCGGTGAGGTGGCGCTCTCTGCCTGCCTGCCTGCTGAAGAGGAATGAGATGGAAGGAACGGCCCCGGCAGAAAGCCCCGTGTCCACATGTTGTTAGATTCCAGAGGGAAAGAGATAGATAGCCTATTTTGTTATCGGTGGGGTGAGTGAGATCAGGGCGATTTGATTTGCAATCGGGCCCATCACACACGGGTGGCAACCTTGTAGGGATATCGCCGAGAGTGTCGATTGCCATTGTGTTCTTTGCTGGCTTGGGGCTCTCCTGGGGGCCCGTTTGCTGGGTGTGTTCACCCTTCCATCTATCTGATTCCTTCCAGTCTCAGTTGCACCAGACACAACCTCAATCTCAATCACGAAGTTTCTGTTCCACTCCCAGTGTCTTGATTTTGGTCCGACACCGCATTCTCTTAAAGCAACGCCCGCCCAAAGTCGCTGGAAAGCCATCTGCAAGCGGGCTCTATTTCGGCATTTGTCCTCCCTCACCTCCTGCGTCCTTGTTGACGACTGACCACCCCCCCTCGCGTCTCCACTTCGCCAAGATGGTCGATAGGATAGAGGACGAAGAAATTCGAGATGATGTCGGAGAGAGGACCTCTCTGTTGCGCCAGCCTACCCTGAACCTTTCTCCAGAAACGCTGAATGCCGCTGCAAACGAGGAACAGGATGGTTTGGCTGCTTCAGATGGGGACCTCTCTCCGACTTCCACAGTAGGATCACAGCAGAGCTGGGACAACGGGCAATGGAAGAAGAATTTGGTGCTTCTGCTTGGTATGTTACTGCGTGAGATAGACCGCCAATCTATTCTAACGCAACGCCTCTTACGACAGGCGTCTTTCTCGTCAATTCCGATAGTGCCATCTTGATGGCCATGTTTCGAGACATTGCATCCGAATTTGAACAACTAAGTTCGGCGAGTTGGATCATCAACGCATACATCATTGGCATCATTGCTGCGCAGCCTTTGTACGGAAAGCTGAGTGATATCTATGGACGGAAACCACTTCTCTTGTTTGCATACATCTGCTACTGCGTAGGTGCAACGATAGCGTAAGTATGTCCCTCTGCTTTCTCTACTAGAATGTGAAGGCTAACCGGTACATCAGAGGCGCTGGCTTCTCGTTTTGGGGTCTATTGCTGGGAAGGTCTCTTTGCGGAATTGGCAATGCCGGCATTACAGTGCTCATCTCAACCCTCATCGTTGACCTGGTGCCCATGCGCGAGGTTGCGGTTTGGCGAGGCTACGTTTATGCCATCAACCAGATCGGCAGAGCTTTGGGTCCTTCCCTTGGCGGCATCATCTCTGATAGCACAAACTGGCGATGGGCTCTTCTGTACCACGTACCTCTCAACCTCACAGGGCTCATCTTTATTTGGGCAAAGATGTCGTTCCCCAAGCCAACTGCTCCAGACACAAAGGCAGTTGGGCGGAATCCGACAACCACCAAGGAGACTGCCTACGCCAAGTTCAAACGGATTGATCTCTCAGGATCAACCAGTTTGGCCATCGCCAATGTGTCTTTGCTCCTATTTCTTGACCAAATCGAAAAGGGCCCTGAAAACCTGGTCCACAACGCCATGGCCATGGTGCCAATGTCGACTTGGTTGGGATTCTTGGTAGTCTTTCTCTTGGTGGAAGCCTTTTGGTCAAGAGAACCAATCTTCCCTCTGAGGCTGCTGCGGAAGCGGAATGTTGTATCAGCCTACGCGATCCAGTTCGTTTTTACAGCTGCTCAAGTAGCGCTTTACACATCCATCCCGCTCTACTTCCGCGTGACAATGAGCGACACCAACACCACGTCCTCCCTCCGACTGCTTGTCGTGACATTGGGCACCGTTGCTGGAAGTCTCATCAGCGGCTATGTCATTAAACGGACCGGACTGTACCGTCTCATCACCAACATTGCGGCTATCCTGTCTAACCTCAGCTTTCTGGCCATCTTTTTGAGATGGCGGGGGGTGACACACTGGGGGGAGACTTTCTATGGGTTCCCCATTGGTGTTAGCTTTGGTGTCTCCCTGTCGGCAGCGTTCATTGCGCTCACATCAGGGCTTGAGTCAAGCCAGGTAGCGGTGGCTACTTCCGGGTTCTACCTCAGCATGAACATCGGGAGCCTGCTGGGTGTCAGCACTGCTTCCCTTCTCATTGCCTCTTTTGTGGAAAGCACCCTGAGAGACAAGTTGCCTGACCTGCCAGACAAGGAGCAGATCATCAGAGATGTGCTCTCCAACTTTGACGCCATTGATGGGTTGCCAGAGAAGATTGCGGATATTGTGCTCAAGGCCTATGAGAGGAGCTTTGTTAATGTTTGGTGTAAGTGTTTTTGCTTTTGAGACGTTGACTCACTTGAACTTTTGTGCTAACCGATATCTTAGTATTCTGCGTGGTGTTTGGTGTCATGGGGCTGATCGCCAGCTTTGTGATGAGGGAGGGGCAGCTTCATCAGTCGCCGGGTGCGTCCAAACCCAAGAGACCAGAACGGAGTCGAAGTCATCAAGGCTATGGTGCTGTCTCGGAGTCGGATAGTGAGGGCGATAACGCGTGATGGATCATTTCTGCAAAGTTGATGTATTGTAAGACAAGTTGGATCTGGTGGTTTACTGAGGAGTTTGGACATGGAAAAGAGGGTTTGGGTTGGGGATAATGGTAATGTCAGGATTAGCTGCGTTGGTATGGATGGGATCTGGTCGAATCTCCCTTTGACCTGAAGGTAGTCCTGTTTTCTTGACACATCAATTTTGCTTGATCTGAGAGCTCACATTGCTTATTGAAGCTGCTAATGCACCATGGTTCAAGGGTCCAACTTTGCTGCTGTGGGAGGTCGGACGGGAGAGAGTGCGTTATTCGACCACCGCAGGAATGGGTTTCAAAGATCTGGGAGACATCGCACAGCATTCCAGGGACGGTATAGGAAGGGGGGTTCCTGGAAGGCGGTCAAGGTGAAACATTTGGTCGTCATTCAGAACAGTGATCCACACAACCCCGCAAAGGTAGCAGCCAAGGATAGCTAGTTGATGAGACAGCAATGAGAGCGAATGGGTGAGACTCAAAGAATGATCTGACAACAAGACCGAGCCACCGGTCTGTCTGATAGACGCGCCTGCGTTTCCGCGGAGTCACTTCAGCGCAACGGATGGCTGGTAATGATGGCCGCCGAACTTGGTACCCCACCAGAGAACCCTCCGTCCCATCCCGTATCCCTCACCCGGCCCCGGCGACGTACCTGTACACTGATTGTGGAGGCTGCATTGCACCCTAGAATACAAGTACGGTTACATCATGATCTCCCCTAACTATCCCTGTCCTATATGATCGACAGTTGCCGCGCCCGCGCCGGCGCGCCGGGGCGGAGCTAGGAAGTGTGTACATGTATGCAACCATCTCAAGTGGGTGATGATCTGCAGAGTGCAGAAAGCTGAAGTTCTCGGTCTGCCCACCTCAACGTGGATTGATCGTGAGAGATTGATTGGAAAGGCAAAAAGAAAAGTACGAGGTTGGGGGAATTTGGAAGAAGACGTGGAAATTGAGTGCTTATGGCGTTGATGCTGTAGGTGCGGATGGGGTTCAGCGGTATCATCTCGGATTCAAGCCTTTGGTGATCTCAGTGGCAGGAAAAGTGGTCTGAGATAGTGGCACGCCTTGAAGGTGCAAGTGGTTAATCAGCATGTGTGGCTTGCTGCAGTGGTGGGCGGGCACATGAAGGATCAATGTTGGAAACGTCATGCAATTGGCACATTATGGTCTATCAAATTGTGCAAGATAACACAGCCAGCTGTGCAGAGAGATCCTTCGCTGGTCCGACATTTCCCTTCACTCGTTGGGGTGATGCACCTGATCACGTCCCTCCGCTTCGAGCTCATCAATAATGACAATGCCACTGTCCACCCTCTTGAGGCTTGGCTGCAGCCAATAAATGTCTGTTTCCACATTTAGCACGGATGTTGGCTGAACTTGATGAAAACGAGTACTCACGGTAATCAAACTCAGGATTCTTCCAAGACTTCTCGATGCTGAGACCGGCCTTCAGAGATACCCCGTCCACCGTCTCCCTTGTCCACTTGCCACTGCTGATGATTGGTAATCTCTCCCCTTCCTCCAAGGTGATGGTTTGTCCCCTAATTGTTGCCGTGAGAGAGCACGTCGTGGTGAGATATGTCTGGTATCGTTGACGCTCAGGTAACCATCTTCCCTCAAACTTCCAATTGTTGTCATCAAAAATACGGTCAACCTCAACCCTATCGATGCCCTCACCCAATAGCTCCCGTGCATACTCCAGCGCTTGTTTCACCCACCGGCGGGAATACCCGCCTGGCACATCGTAAGCAGCCTCAATTTTCGCCGCATCTTGGCATCCATCAACCGCCAGTAGAAAGCCCGCCACATTCTGGGGAACACCTGTCTCAGGAGCTTGGGTAAATGAGCTCAGGAACCTCACAGCAGCATCCTGCTCGTCATTCCCGATGCTGCTGCCGAGAAACATGAGTGTCCTCCGATAGGCGGCAATCTCGGGACTGGCGAGCCAGTTTGCTCCGTCGTCATAAGTTCCGAAGAGAGCGCGGACTTCGATATGCCGAAACGTGACACGCCTTTTCAAGGCAACAATAGACCGTTCCAACAAGGCCTGGTCTACGTCGAGGGCGTAGTAAACGAGTGGATAGCTGATGTAATTGTCGATAGCTGATAGAAATTGAGCTGTCTTGGTCATGTTGCCTGCTCCCAGCTCGATGAGCATGTCGGTACCTGTGGAAGCCACTGTTCTGGCAATGTCGTCGACCCGTTGCTGCAAAAGTTCATCTTCTATTCGGTATGGGTAATACTCCGGAGCTTCCAGAACATCGTCGTACAAGACTTGACCCTTCTCTCCCCACAAAAGCAGGGAAGGAAAGGACTTGGACCCTTGTGGTTGGCTGAGGCCTTCAAGAATCTTGGAGTCCAAGTTATGTAGCAGTGATTCCTGAGAGGAGCGAATATCGAGAACGTCGGGGCCTTTGGGAAGTGGAAGGTCGTGCGAGTGTCTTAGAATGTGTTTGTCCAGGGGACGGGTCATGGTGGATGTGACTGAAGTGGCCATTGCTGTGGTGGTTGCTTCTGTTGAGCTTGCAGGCTATTAAGGAGAAGATGGTGTAGGGGTTCAAGGCAGTAGCGGGCAGTTGTGTGACCACCTTGGCCGTATATAAAAGTCCACCCTTCTGGTGTCGTCTCCCAGCTTCAGGAGGGTCCCTGCCACTTGCGCCAGGATGCCAGTGGACCCCTATGATCGACCACACATAAAGTGTCGCTCTGGCCGAGAAATGGAAACGATCTTCCTCATGCACGCAGGTACGAGGTCACGGCAGGAAAGGGTACCTGGCTGCCTCGTCCGAATGCTTACATGGTCCACCGAGCCATTGGGGGGTGGATGATGCAATTGTTTCATTTTAGATGTGCAAATATTGCGGTGAGGTGAGTTCGCCAGATTTGTGAGAGAGCGGGTTGATAGCAAGTCAATGACGACAACTGTCTGATTGGTGGTTGTTCGCTGCTGACAAAGGATGCTGTTTTCTCCTTGATCAAGTTCTCGATGCTGATTCGGACAATGGGAGAGATTCAACCATGGCGATGTGCATTGTGTAGTTTGGCGACCCTTTCCCGGGGTATGTCATGATACATCATCCAGCTATCCAGCTGGCCTCCGGGCCGGCCAGATACCGGAAGGAGCCAGCGGCATTAAAAGTTCCCAGCTGAGGACCGGGAAATAGATTTGCATCAGTTGAGTTCGGCGAATGAGAGGTCAAAGGCATGTTTTACGGCAGAGCTGAATGACCTAGATTCTGAAAGACTGGAGCAAAGGCAAGCGCGCTTGAACTCTTGCCGACGACGGCAAAGCAACCGTGGAGGATTCATGGGTAGGCACAGTCATGACGGAATGAGGTGACTTGGTGGTGGGGAAGGTGAGACATGGGCGGAGGGGTAATTACATGCCATGGCTTTGGATGGCAGGAACCCCACGTAGTAAACAGTAGTTCTTTGAACCTGCTCTGCCACCCTGCTCAAACCACGTCACCGCCTGGAATGACAATCACCTAAAGACGGCCCGCTTGATCTGCGGCCCGCCAGAAACTATTTGGCAACCGGGGACTCCGCGGGCCTCATCGCAGCTACCGCCCGAATTGACCAATGATATCGGTCTATACCCACCCTCCAAGTCCCCGGAACACCGCGGTGCGTCCATGATAAACATCACGCATCGACAGCAAGCCCGTGTTCTGATTATCCGATACTGCACAACATGTCTCCTCCCGCCTCCACCAAAGTCGACCTGCTCATCGTCGGCGCTGGGCCTGCAGGGTAGGTACACTGCCTCTCCATATCGTCTAGACTATGGCTTGTCACTAACACCGTCTTGTAGTTTGGCATTGGCAAACTGGTTCCGTGGCGCCAACATCAAGGTGCTTATTGTCGACAAGAAGCCAGGCCCAACACCTCGTGGGCAAGCAGAGGGTCTCAAGAGTACGACCAACGAGATCTTTGACTCTTACGGTATTGGACCTCAAGTCACGGCCGAATCATGGAGGCTCGAGGAAATTGCCTGTTGGGGCACACGAAAAGATGGAGGTGAAGGCATTGTCAGAGAACAAGTCATTCCGGACAAGGTCGCCGAACTTGGCAAGCCTCGGGAGACGATGCTCCAGCAGTGTAAGAATATTCTAGTGTGGATTTTACCCCCCCACTCACAGGCTAATCTATGTTGCAGCACGAGTTGAGCACCACATGCTTCACAATATTCTCTCTCATGATAATATTGAGATTCGGTACAGCACGGCTCCAATCTCTGTTGACGTTGACACATCTTGTGTCCATGAAACAGATACATTTCCCGTGTCTGTCTCCCTAGAAAAGGTTACTACCAACACAAATACTACTAATGGGGACACTACTAACGTAAGACCGCCGTGATCTGTGAAAAGTATCGTTGGCTCACATTGTCGACAGGGGACTAACTGCCATGCCACAAATGGGCACCATATCAACGGGCAGAACGGACATCAACCAGATGAACATGATGCTCCCTCGGATAAGATCTCGGCCAAGTACATCGTCGGCTGTGATGGTGCCCGCAGCTGGCTCCGCAAGCAGCTCGACGTCTCTTTGGAAGGAGATCTGACAGACTCGGTCTTTGGTGTGGTCGATATGGTCCCCAAGTCCAACTTCCCAGATATTCGAAGGGTCTGCTATCTACGCGCCGCATCTGGCACCATCCTCCTGGTACCTCGCAGCAACAAGGAGGTTAGGATGTACATCCCCGTGGAGAGCGGCACAGCCCTCCCTGACCCCAAGGACCTGACTTTCGACCGTGTCATGGATGCGGCTCGCAAGATCATTGCTCCTTATACAATGGAAGTTGGTTCTGTCTCGTGGTGGTCAGCATACCGGGTGCGTCAGCGGGTGGGCAATCACTTCTCTCGGCTTAATGAGCGGGCTTTCCTGGTTGGTGATGCTGTTCACACGCACTCGCCCAAGGCGGGTCAGGGCATGAACACGTCGATTCAAGACGCGTACAACCTTGGTTGGAAGCTTAGACTTACTCTCAAAGGAAAAGTCCGTTCCTCTGGCGCACGGCAGGACCTTCTCAGGACGTATGAGTCTGAGCGACGTCCAGTGGCACTGGACCTCATTGCGTTCGACAAGGGCTTCCTAAAACTGTTTGCAGCTCCGTCTGCACAGTTTGATACTGAAATACTACAGGCCTTGAAGTTCACGACTGGGTTGTCGATTCGTTACCCACCTTCTTGTGCTGTGCAGTTGCCCAAGGGTATCGAGCAGCTGGGACCCAGCCTCCTCAAGGCAGACCTGGTGCCGGGAAAGAGGCTTCCCGACTTCAGAGTGGTATATCAAGCTGATGGGGTGCCAACTTGGATGCACAAGAGATTGAGTGCCACGGGGCAGTTCAGGGTCATGATTTTCGCTGGCGACATCTCGGACTCTACTACGTCCAAGAGATTACATGAAGTGGGCAAGTATTTGGGCGAGAGCAAGTCTCTGAAGCATGTCGTGATGCCTCAGTCGGAACAAGAGCCATTGGTGGAAGTCTTGGTTGTACATTGTGCTGAGCGGGATCTGGTGGATTTTTTGGCACTGCCGGAAGTGTACCGCCCTTGGAGCGACGAGAGCGGGTATGATTTTTGGAGGGTGTTCGCTGATGTGGAGAGCGTGCATGATGGTCATGGCAGAGCATATGAGAGGCTTGAGATTGACCGACAGGTTGGCTGTACGGTGGTGGTGAGGCCTGATGGATATATTGGTGCCGTTTTGGAGGTTGATGATGTGGAGTGCGTGGAGAGATATTTTGAGGGGATGAATGTATGATGATTGAGCATTTGGAAGACGTGTAAGAGATGGATGTTCATGGTGACAAGATGGTATTTAATTCCGAACATATATCGATTTACAAATAAAGCTGCTACCAAAGGATAGTTGACATCCAGCAAGGACTTCCCAAGTATGGAAGATGATGTACTCATTTGACAGGCGTTTGAACAACTTTTTCAAACCCCGAATACGCTTTTCCGTGAAGCAATGGAGCTTCGTAAATAGCTGGGATTAAATTTTTACCACAAAGTTTAAGGGCTCCTTTTGCTTTACACTACCAATCATTCATAAATCAAGTCAAGCTCAAAGCAAATATGGCGTGCACTGCTGCATTTTTCCCCCAGATTTAGACCAACTACTCATTGGTTACCCCTGAGATATTGAGGAATCGTCCCTAGTCTCATCATTCTCTTGAACAAATTTGATTGGGAATAGGCGGTAATAGGAGTCCTAACCGCAGGGTGCTGGGTTGTTGTTGGTGGTGGGGATTCAGTACAAGACCTTTCTGCGTTTAAGGAAGAGAGTGACAAGTGGATGACGGTTGACAAGAACGAATTAACTTTTTACAACAAAACACACCCAAGATTAAGTGCTATCCCTAGAAGCACGCAGCGAAGTTAGGCAGTATACCGTTCAGTTCTACGTATCCATCATCATGCTCGCCATCAGCAGCTCCTCCAGCCCAAACGGCGAAAAGTCCATCGGGTCCCCGTGACCGTAAAAGTTGGGGCCGCCTGGAGTCAACCCTGTTGTGAAATTCCCCGGATGGATAAAGTCACCGCAGACGTCCGTCGGTCCAAATGTTGACCATGGGTTTGGTGGTGGTTGTGGGGGACCAATACCGGGTATGTTGACGAGGAGTGGCGATGATGACACGGCAGCATCACCAGTAACACCAGGAAGTCTTTGCATGGCCACCGTAGCCAGGTCATTAATACTGGCACCATTGCTCCCTTGGATGTGTGACAGTGGTTGTTGTTGTTGGCGCCTATCCTGCGGATGCTCGTTCGGTCTCCCATGCCCAGCCATCAGACTCTGCAGGGCTGTCTCAATCCGAGCCAATTTCCCCTTGAGGTTCTCCATGCCCCCCCAGAATGAAATGTAACGGTCAATGGTAAGTTTCAAAAGGTCAAGGTTGGAGATCGTGAGCCGTTTGTTGAACGATGCGGGCCCAAAGACTTTGCAGGCACATTGTGCCGCGGCTCCAAACCAGAGAGTGTTGACGAGGAAAGGGTTGACGAATTTGTAGTGGTCCCGAGAGCTGTTGCGGACCACGGTGACGATCTCATCCGAGGCGTTGATGTAGTTGG
Source organism: Podospora pseudocomata (assembly GCF_035222375.1). Lineage (NCBI taxonomy): Eukaryota > Fungi > Ascomycota > Sordariomycetes > Sordariales > Podosporaceae > Podospora > Podospora pseudocomata. The sequence goes on along the minus strand of NC_085890.1, from coordinate 3,092,760 downwards.
ACCACTCAGAGTTGGCTTGCTGAGCGTCTCGTGGGTCGTTGTTTCCTTCTCCCTGCCCGCCATCGTTGAAACCCTTTTGGTGGGCTAGCCATGGTGTTCGAGCACAGATCTTGTGATGATAGATCATGAACCGACAGAGCTGCGTCATCAGGTGGAGGGAATACTTGTCGGCATGTTCCTGTCTTGGGTTGATTCCATCGGGACTGCTTTGAGCCGAAGCTTTTGGTCGAAAGTCAAGAGTCTCCCCCTGGTAGACGAGACTGGTCGGAAAAGAAGTGACGGTGCAGTAGAGGGTGTTGGCCATGATGTTGAGTTCGTCTTGGTTGGTTTCCGCGTGGCTTTCGTTCATCGACTGCAGAGCCGATCCCACTGGATACACGATGCGCTGTGTGTTGCGCATCAAAGAGTTCATCACTATGAACCAGGCCTTGGCGCTCTGGTTGCCTGACTGGGCAAGTTGCTTCCACCTGAGACTGCAGTCCTGAGCAAGAAAGCAGCTTTCCTGGTATACGTCATTGAACCAACAACTGTCTGGCACTGGGAGCATGGTGAGGTTCATCTCAGGGTCTATGGCCGTCGGCAGTCGTCGAATAGTGCTGGCAAAGACGTCCATTTCCCAGACAGCCCACCAAGCTCTTCTCCGTTCTTCCATCAACGACCAGCGTTGGATGTTGACCGGGTTCTTGTCTTTGACTGGGTCATGGTTTGCATCAACCATGTGCAGGTGCAAGTCGTACGAATATCTGATGCAGTCACCAAGCTTCTTCCACGACCGAGAGCGGACGCTCATGGTGAGTTGGTAAAAGGTGACAAGAACACCTGCTTGTAGAAGCCAGAATGGCGGGGGATTGTCGCCATAACTATCGACTGATTCGTCCAGCTTCGAGTAGGCAATCTTTGCAAAGTAGGTCGGACTTGGGCAGTCCTCAAGATCTTGGCAATGTCTGGTGGAGAAGGAGAACATGGCAGCTATCAGCGCTTCGGCGTCCGAGTGAAACTGCATCATGGCGAACTTGGGTTCAATACTCCCTGGCCGGAACAGGGTGAATGATGTCATGTTGGTGAAGTAGGACTCCATCAACACATCGTATGTTGCTCTTGATATCCGAAGAGCATCACAAACCGTCTGGATGGTGATGGGAATGGCATTGTCTTGATGGCCAGGTGAAGCGTCCACTGTGGAAGGAGATTGTGGGCGTGTCTGTGCTTCATGAGACGGGTACATGATCCGAGAGAAGATGGGGGCACTTGTTGGCTGAATTCTTACTGACGATTCACCAGTTGAGAGAGGCGAGGTCACCTCTCGCCGGGAACGGAGGTCATCGTCTGCTCGAGTACGGGAATCATCGTGACTTGTGCCATAAGTCGGAGATGATACTGCAATGGAACTGCGCCGAGCAAGATCGAATGATGTGGTATGCCGATGTCCAGTGGCATTCAGGGATGGGCCATGACTGACACTGCTGGACACAGACGCTTGATCAAGTCTTCGACGCTTGTTGCCTTGAAGAGGGCCTGAATGAACATATGTAAGTACTTGAACTTTCGCCTTTACAGATTTGATGAATACAATCTCATCAGATATCATTCACTACATGAAAGAAGGCATATAATGAGGCGTATCACTGACAAAACAGCTTACCACCAGTCTTTGGACCGGGCTTCTCGGCGTGAGTTGGATATTCACATTGTCCACTGAGCTTTTGGCAGAGCGAGCAGACAGGTAGTTGACGGTCACTGCCATTACGTCATGCGGTCAGTCAAGAGGTCGAGGTTGGAGACGACAGATCCACACATACATACCATTTCACCTTTCTCCTCTTGCAAGCGTAGCACGCGAGTTTGGCCGCAGACGCGTCGGGCAGCGATGGTCCTGTCTCTTGCTGTGGATTTGGGTGTGCCTGAGGTTCCGCCATGGTTCGGGGGTAATGTTGGTCGCGAAGTGAAGACGGCATATCTCACCTGCTGAACAGGTGCCCGGGCAGTGTGTTTATGAAATCTGCCCGAGGGCCGCATGGTTGTTTTCGGGGAGTTTTGCCAGAGACGGACGAATTGCGACTGCCGCTGATCGCCACTAGCGCGGGGTAGCGTGGCCTTGAACGCCCGCTAAGCGAGTTAGCCATGTTAGCGTCCCCAGGTCACTGGGTTCACTTGGCTGATGGATTGCGGGGTAGGTATCATGAAGAATCTGGGTATTTTTTCTGCCTCACTCAAACACCATCTTGTTGCTAATCGACCCCAACCCATCAATTGACACCTCAACCACGTCCCCATTCTTCAAGAACCCCTTGGGTTCCATGAAAAGACCTACTCCGCTCGGGGTCCCGGTTTGGATAACCGTTCCCCTCCGCAGTGTCCTTCCACGGCTGAGGTGAGAGATAATCTTGGCCACCGAAAAAATCATGTCCGACGTCTCGGTCTGCTGCCTCACCTGCCCATTGACCTTGGTGACTAGCTGGAGCTTTTGCGGGTCTGGAATCAAGCCAGGGGACACGATACAAGGCCCAATGGGGCAGAACTTGTCGAAGGATTTGGCATAACAAAACTGGCCACCTGATGTCTCTGGCAGCTGGAAGTAGCGCGCTGAGATGTCGTTGCCAACCGTGTATCCAAGCACGTATTTCAGGGCGTCTGGCTCGGGAACATTCTTTGCGTCTTTGCCGACGACCACTGTCAACTCACCCTCGTAGTCGAGCATGCTTTGAGCGTCAGGGTGGACTGGTATGTCCTCATTAGGCCCAGCAAGAGCATCGGCTGGTTTGGTGAAGAGAACAGGATACGGGGCAACTCGTAGCTACACTGGTCAGTGGCAGTCCTTCATGAAGACATGGGTGGGGATCATACATTGGCTTCAGTGGCGTGCTTCTGATAGTTGAGTCCAATGCACATAATCGCATGTACTTGGGGCAAAGGACACAAAAGCTGAAAAACAGGTTAGCTGACGTTCTCATGTCACATGTGAGCAACGCACCTTCTGGATCTTGTCTATTTTCCCAGTGCCACGGAAACCATTGCCAACATCACCCTCGAGGACTTCAACCTCCGCGCCGGCGAGACTGACACCGGTTGGTCTGGTCTTCAGGTCACCAAACTTGGTGGACCCCTGGGCGTTGACAAACCTCACAAGCCGTTGAAATGATGCGGCTGCTGCCTTCTGAACGCGGAAAGACATTTTGGTGACTTGGGTGCTTGGATAACAAATGTTGATGTTGATCCAATGATTCTTCAAATTTGGCGTCGTTGACAGCTTGCATCAATTGCCGAGCTCCACCGTCGGACCAATCAGAATTGGCCCGTGCTGGGGAGACCACCTACCGAGGGACACGACGACAGCTGGAAGATCCTCTACACAACTGGAGACAAAAGTGCTTTGAGGAAGCGAAAAAAGAAATATTCATACACAAGGCTATGTACCTACTCCTTCGGTAGCTCGTACTGAGAAAACACCTCTGCCCTGGCAGCAGCATACTCTCTCAAAATCGTCGCCTTTCGTGCCTCTGATCTCAGTGTGATAGTAGCTGGAAAGTCCTCCGCGCACACCAAGAAACCTGAGCAGTATCCAGTTTCATGGCTGACATCTGGTGGGATCTCCCTCCCGGAGGCATCCAGCCCAGGCCCAATGTTAAAAGCCCACACCAACTTGGCAACCGCCAAAAACAAGTTCCTCTCGGCCAAGTGAATGCCAGGGCAAATCCTCCTCCCACTGCCATACCCATAATGATCCCGGTTGTTGTAATCACCGCCAGCCAACTCCGACGCCAACGCCGTGTACCCCTCGTAGTTATCTGGGTTGAACACATCCGGGTTGGGAAACCTCTTCTCATCCATATGCATCCCAAAAGCATTGATAAAGATATCACTCCCCTTGGGCAAGTACATCCCATCAACCCAATCATCCTCCGCCAACGAATGAGGGAACGCCAACGGCGTCACCGGCCTCCACCGATGCGCCTCCTTCACACAGGCCGCAATGTACGGCAGCTTCTCATAATCCTCCCAAGTCGGCGTCCTGTCCTCCCCAACCACAGCATCAATCTGCTCCTGCGCCTTCTTGAGCACCTCCGGCCACTTGGTCATGGCATGAATAAAAGCAATAATCAACGAGCTCGTCGTATCCGACCCCCCCTCCATCACCGTCCCGCACAAAAAGTACAACCCATGCTTGTCCAAATCCAGCTTCTCCAACCCCTGATCCAAAACCTTGTCCAGAAAACAATCCCGCCCTCCCAGATCCCTATGCCGTTGAATCCCCTTCTCCACCCACTCCGAATACAACTCTGTCATCTCCTTGCCCACATTCTTCGCCCTCGACCTCCAATTCCCCAGCAAACCCTCCGGCACCAGCTTCAGGAAAGGAAAGATGTCCACGGGTGGTGTATTCCCCGCCTCCATAACCTTGCTCCAGTTCTCCATAAGACTATACAACCGAACCATATGCTCCGTCTTGATACTTGGTGTCCTCGTCCCGTAGATCAAACTCATGATGATACTGTTGCTGAACCTCTTTGGATGCTTCATATGCCCTTTCGGCTCCGTAACAAAATCATGCAGCATCTGCACCGCCTCCGCGTTGACAACTTTGACGTGCTGCTTCGCTACCATGCCCTCCATGAAGTACTGGTGGACTAGCTTGCGGCATGTCCTCCAGCGGTCGGAGTACTGCATGAGTAAGAGGTGATCACCTTGGGCGATGAGATCGGCTACATGGCTGGGCGGGCGGCGAGAGTAGAGCTGGGACTTTTTGTCGACGAGCTGTTTGATCAGGCGAGGAGAAGAAATGACGATGGAGGTTCCGGGGCCGAACTTGAGGGAGTAGATCTCGCCGTATTGTTTGGCCCATTTGGCGAATTGGAGGTGGGTGCGCTTGGTGGGGATCTGATGGAGGTTGCCGATTAGGGGGAGGGTTGGGGGGCCGGGTGGGAGACGTGGGTCCCGTTTGCCGGTGAAGAGGAGGATGTAGAGGATGGAGAGGGCGAGGGCGGCGCCGCCGGCGAGGAGGAGGACGCCCATTGTTGAAAGAGTTGGAGTGGGTGTGATGCCCAACTGATGGTGGTGTCGGGTTGTTGACAATGGAGGAGAGATGAGGTCAAAAAAGGGGGTAAGGTAAACAAAAAGCTGTCGAAACGAAAAAAAGAGTGAGAGGTTCAAAGAGCCCTACCCTTCATCTCAAACCAAAGGCGAGCCTCGAGGTCTCTTTAAACCTTTTCTCTCTTGCCTCGTCCCCCTGTCAGTCGTCGGGACGTTCAGCCACCCCTGAATTCGGCATGGTGCACATGTCTGGTCTGGCGGCGACACGCACTTGCCATGTGTGTGCCAACCATGGTACCAACCTGTCTAACCATGTCCTCTCGTCTCACCCTGCACGCACCGAACCAACCAGGCTACCGGCAATATCATCAGCTAGGTGGATGGGCCCCGGCCAAATCCTCACTGGCCAACACCATTCGGTCCTACCCGGCTAGCGTCCTTCGGGGTATTTCCCCGCATTTTCGAACCACACCAAAAGCCAAGAATGTGGGGGAAATCTGGGGTGAATCCGGGGAAGTTGGGGAACATCACGGGGTAATCGGCCACCATGTGGGAGAACTAGGAACCCGTGGGAGACCAAGTAGGTGTCATGTCAATCCAAAAGCTCTCTATTGGGCCGAAGGATAGATTTTTGTTCGTGTTGGGTTAAAAGATACAGGCTGAATTGCGCGGACAGAACAATGACAGAACCTTTGGGCAGGCATCCCACAACTGGTCCGACACAAGTTGGCAGCATACAACCCCGGCCTTTTAGCGTAAGGCATCACAATGCACCTGTGTCAACTTGTCTTGTAAATGTCGTCCACTGTCTTACTTCGTAAGTGGAATATGCGCTCAAACCATCTGAGTGGACACTCTCCAGTTGATCTCACCTCCATGATGCCCATTCCTCAACCAGCAGGTCATCCGTTGGGTCCATTTTGTGTGAAAAAAGAAGAGAGAAAATGCCTGATCAAACCCGCAAACAAATGGAGGTGAGAGATAAGCGAGGCTAAGGCGTGTGATGATGCAATGACACGTCAGGTGTAATATTGTGTGAACTGTGTTTATTATCTTATCACGGTCGGCTTAAAGACACAAGACTTTCCGCAAGACCTTTTCCAGCTTTTCCTGCGGGTTCGAAATCATGGACTTTGACCGCCAAGCAACGAACCTATCTGGGCGAACCAACACACAACCGTCCTCCTCCACCTCCCTGCGCTTCGCCCAGTCAAAATAGACATCCTCATAGTCCTCCTTCCAGCCAATCGAGTAACTCACAATGTCCACCCCCACGGCCTCGGCGGCGTTGGCCGCAGCTTCCTTCCACTTGTGGCCACCAGGCCCGGTGAGAAGACAGAACCGCCCATGGCCAGCAAGATCAATAGTCGAGAACTGCTTGCCCGGCTTCCGTGTGTTCAACCAGGCGTGGGGTAACCTCATGCCTGGGTAGCTGGAGATGAGACGTTCACGCACAGCGTCCTCAGGCAGAGCCGGAGCTTCTGGCTCATCCCCATGATACACGGCATTCGACCGATACTGTTGGTTCATCTCGATGCCTAACCCATGGAATTCGGTGCCCGTGTTCTCGATGCCCGCTTGGAACTCTTGTCGCCTCTTCCTGCCAACTTCGCCCTTGTCCTCAAACTCGGCCAGAATAGCTTTCCTCTTCTCCAAATCGGGTTCCAACATGCCGATAGACTTCATCCACAATGCATGGTCGCGAAGACCTTGGTTGGCCCGGGTGATGATATCTACACCAACCGGTTGACGCTCGGTGCTGTAGGTATCGAGGAGGCTGGGACCTGCGCGGCGAGACATGACGTAATCGAGCTTCCATGCCAGGTTGAAAGCATCCTGGATGCAAGTGTTGGACCCCAGACCGTTGAATGGTGGATGGCGGTGGACAGCATCGCCCAAGCAAAAGATGTTTCCATCTGAATAATACTCCGCAACCGTCTCATTGATCATCCATTTGCTCACGTCCTTGATCTCGACATCAACCGACTCGTCCCCGATGAACTGTTTGACCCGGGCAATGTACTCTTCGTTCGAAGCAATCATGTCGTCACCCTTGACATCGGCACCGGGGGGTGGGAGAAAGATAAACATCCATTCGTCCCACGGCCGAACCATTCGGACAATGCAGGCCCAACCCCAAGCTGGATGTTCCTTCTCCGGCTGGAAGACCCAGTGTAGATTTCCGGTTCGGTTCTTGACGAGATGTGAAAGATCGGCCTTGAGGAGCACGTTGAGTGCCAATCCTTGCCCAGGTTTCTTGATGAGGGGAATCTTGAGCTCGCGGATGACTTGGCTGCGGGCGCCGTCGCAGCCAAACAGAAAGCGTGACTGGATCTTGTACGTTTTGCCAGAAAGGTTGTCTTTGACTTCGCTGATGATAACGTCTGGCTCAGGACGCGTGAACGACACAAAGGAGGTGTCGAATCGCAAGGTCCAGCCAGTATGGATTGCTCTCCGCGTGAGAATTGGCTCGAGTTCGGTCTGAGGAAGGTCGACGTGGTCACAAGGGCTTGCCGCATCATAGTCACCCTGTATCACAAGACATCAGCAATTGGCCGGAAACTGTGTCAGTGTTTTGACAAACCTTGCGTTTCGGATCGTTGCCCCAAGAATAGAGCCTGGCGTATTCATCGCCGGCCATGGAATGGCACCATCTTGTGTGCACCATATGGTTCCCCGCAGCGCCTGCATCGATGCATTGCCGGTCCAGTCCAATGTCTCTCAGGCATTCCAGGGCAGCCATGTTGGTGATATGAGCTCTGGGCGTATGCGCCGTGCCAGAAGCGGCCGAAATGATGATTCCTTTGCGCCCATAGGATGAGAGGAAGCATGCCAGAGCAGCACCCGCAGGGCCTGCTCCAACAATGAGGAGGTCGGTCTTGATGATCTCGTTGGCCATTGTAAGTATCGCGGCGATCGAAGTTTAGAGGAGAAGCAGAGACAGCCCAGCAAAAATTCGAAACACCTTGATGACTTTGGATTGTTTATGTGAGGGGCCGTCCAACCCCATACCTGGTTGTCAGCGGGGTCGTTCAGGGATAAGTATCATTCAACATCGCCATGTCAGCTTTGACAAAGCCAACGGAGTAAACAACCCCACAGTTTCTTCGCAAATCGCCCGTGCCAAGAACGGCGGATGGCACATCGGGGACGGGTAGCTATTAACTCGCAGGCCACCGAAGACAGCTGGACAAGGTGACAGGCGAGACACATGGTCGCGGCGGCTTCTCTGATGCAGATACCTGGTAGGCGTGAAAAGGAAAGGATGGGTGGTTGCAAATATGCACAGCTTGCAAGGATAGTTGAGCCTCACTTAGAGGTGGCTTTGCCAACAACACAAAGGGCCCAAAACAGGAAGCGAAGAGTTGTGATACGCCATGATCAACCTGCGTACACAGTGAAAACGTGATTGCTGGAAAAGGACAGCCGGAAATTCACTAGAGAGACGTGCTGTGATGCCACTGAGCAGTGAAAAGGGGTCAGCTTGACTCGCCGCAGACCCACCTTGTGACTGCCAAGCAATGATTTGCCCCGAAGAACGGTGCATCTCCCGGGCGAACTAAATACCCCGTGCTTGTCGGTGGAATCAAAGTCGACCATATCTCAATGTCTTCGCCCCGCTGAGAAGATCAGATTAGATCTTTCTGACCAAACACACCTCAAACGACCTACCAGACGTCCATCGCCAACATGACGGCCGAGCAGCAGATTCCCAAGATCAAGCTTGTGCGTATTGCACATGTGTACTACACCCATGCCGATCTCGACAAGGCACGCGAGTTTTTGGCCGACTTCGGCTTCACGGTAGCCGACGACAGAGGTGATACAGTATACTTCAAGGGCTATGGGACCGAGCCCTTTGTATACTGTGCCACCAAGGGCGCCGAAAATGAGTTTGGTGGTGCTGGATTTGTTGTTGAGTCCCTGGAGGATTTGGAGCTCGCCTCCAAGACTCTTCCCAAGGCGACCCCAGTCCACGATTCCGATGCGCCCGGTGGCGGCAAGCGCGTAACCTTCAGAGATCCTGTCGATGACTTCCCCTTCCACCTGGTGTATGGGCAAACCCCCGTCGAAAAGTCAGCACACCTGCCCGAGCTGGAGTACAACTTCCCCGAGAACAAGCATCGGCCCGTCAACAAGACACAACGGTTCAAGAAGGCACCAGCGGCCGTTCACAAGTTGGGCCATGTTGGGTGTTGCGTGACCAACTTTGCCAAGGCGTTCGAGTTCTACACCACTCGGTTCAACCTCAAGCCGAGCGACATCATCCACGAGCCCAACGGGAAGGACGTCTCTACTTTCCTTCATTTGGACAGGGGGATGGAACAGGTCGATCATCACACTTGGTTCTTCTTTGAAGGTTAACATCCATGCCCAGATCTCGTTGGTGGCAAAACAACTGACTGACCAATGACTTCAGGGCCCAAATACCACGTCCACCACTCGAGCTTCGAGGTACACGATTTCGATATTCAGTCGTTGGGCCACCAATGGCTTCGGGACAAGGGCTACGACTTGGTGTGGGGTGTTGGCAGACATGTGCTTGGGTCGCAGATTTTCGATTACTGGTGAGTTGGCAGTGTTGTTTGCGAATTAGCTTGATGCGTAGAGATGCTGACTCGGTGCCAGGTACGATCGATCGGGCTTCATTTTGGAACATTACGTAGACGGCGACTTGGTGGATGAGACAACGCCAATTTCGAGATCAGAGGCTGGGCCAGACAGTCTGCATATCTGGGGACCTCCTCTTCCGCCGACATTCTTGCAGTGAAGAAGTTGACCGGTCCGGCTCGCCGGGAGAAGAGGAGAGAATTGGATGTCGGAGGAAGAGCTACGGGTGCACGGGACCAGGAGCGGTGAGGGGTAAGGCAACAGTTGCCCCCCATGGGAAGGATGCTTGCAGGTTGTTTTTTCCCAAGTGTAAAATAAAATCATGTTTGTCTGCATTTTTCATCTCCAACTGGACCCCACTTTCGGCTGGCAGCTTTGTGCTTGTGCAATATCGACAGGGCCAGAGTCAAGGAATTCATTCTTAACACCGGTCATATGCCGAACCTACAGCAAACAATGCGATCTCAAAACCGGGGGGAGATGACCACAATGGGCTATTTTCTTCTTCAATCTGATATTTCATTGGTGGTTGATCTTGTTCGACATCCCCCGGCTGGAAAATGTAACGTCGGAGGGAGCAACTCCATGGCGATTAGTGCCGCCCATTCCAAGACGTTGAAACCGTTGCGATGCTCCACACATTCCACTTCACTCCAGATTCTCATCGACATCTTCTGATCGACTCCCTCTGCAGCTGTCGTTGCCAAGGCGAACATCTTCCTAGGTTCGCCGCCACCGTCTCCGTCCCATGTCACCCTTCCAGTTGCAGTAACTACCACCGTCAACAAGCATCGGCCAAGTATACCGAGCCAGGTTCTGCCATGATTTGGTTGGCTGCAAGAGACGGTGGACACTTCCACTGTCGGGTCGCGAATCCGTCTGAGGTTGTTGAGATTCCATGTTGGCCGGTGTTGTTCAAGAACAAGATGTGCTTCTCGGCCCTATCCGGCCGAGGAGAAGTTCTATAAAAACGAAAGAAACCATCCTGTATCTTCATTCAACCATCACTCGCAAGATCAGTTCTCGACAGTGTCTCTATCACAATGAAGGTTCTCGCTACTCTTCTCGCCTCAGTCGGCTTGGTAGCCGCCCACGGCTATGTTGACAATGCCACCATTGGCGGCCAATACTACCAAGTGAGTTCCATCTGATCATTCTTGACATGCTTCGAGATGCTAACAGTGTCACAGTTCTATCAGCCTTATATGGACCCCTACATGGGCAACAACAAGCCCCAGAGAGTCTCTCGCTCCATCCCCGGTAACGGTCCCGTCGAGAATGTCGACTCCATCGATGTCCAGTGCAATGCTGGCTCTGTTCCCGCTCCTCTCCACGCCCCTGCCGCTGCTGGTTCAACTGTGACCCTTCACTGGACTCTCTGGCCTGACTCCCACATGGGCCCCGTCATTACCTACATGGCTCGTTGCCCCGATAGCGGTTGCCAGAACTGGTCTCCTGGTACCTCGTATGTGCCACGTTGTCCGAATGTTGTGAGGATAAATGCTAACCTCTCTAAAGGGCCGTCTGGTTCAAAATCAAGCAAGGTGGCCGTGAGGGCACCTCCAACAACTGGGCTGCCACCCCTCTCATGAAGAGCCCCGCCACTTACCAGTACACCATTCCCTCTTGCATTCGTCCCGGCTACTACCTTGTCCGCCACGAGATCATTGCCCTCCATGCTGCTTGGGCCTACCCTGGTGCTCAGTTCTACCCCGGTTGCCATCAGCTACAGGTTACTGGTGGCGGTTCTACCAACCCCACCAACTTGGTCTCCTTCCCCGGCGCCTACAAGAGCACCGACCCCGGTGTTACCTATGATGCTTACAAGGGTGAGTCGTAGCACTTTTACCTTTTTGTTCAAAAATGTTGTGAAATAGAGACTGACATGGATCTGTTTATAGCTCAAGCCTATACCATTCCCGGACCTGCCGTCTTCACCTGCTAACTGGCGTGTTAGTGACAGCGTTGGACGATGATATGGGGTTATAGACTGTTGGTTTCAATTGAATGCCGACTCAAGGCATGATGGTGACTGTGGATGGGCTTGATGATGTTCACTTCTTGGTACATATATTTTAGCATTGATCTCTTCCTCTCTTCCAACTCATGGTATAGGAGAGAAGATGGAGATCTACCCCTTTTAACATTGCTATTCTTAGTAAAACTTTCACAAACAAGATGAAATTGAGTCTGCGACGATCATTCGAATGGACCTGAAATTCGGAACCCTATTATGACGGCGAGGCAGCTGGCCAAGTTCCAGGGGAAAAGCATGACATATGAACATCTGAAGCTGGTGTTTACCGTGGCTTGCAAGTTTGATACCTATTTGAAGAAGGTTAGGGTCCGGATGATTTCTCGGATGATCAGATTGCAAGGTGGGCTGGGATTCGTTAGATTGGGTATTTTTTGACCTTCCTTTCAGCTGAGTTTCTTTGTATTCGCGTCTTCGGCTTATCTTACTCAAGCGACCCAAAGACCCAACTTCTTCGTAACAGCTTTAGGATGCATTTTAGGTAACTTGGGGTTACCTGTTAAAGTTTTGTTCTATTATCATTATCAACCTGCACGGCCGAACCTGTGCTCCTCTGGTAAGACTGCAATCTTTGAGTTTGGACTTTGCTCATCCGACACACAACTGTCTTTCTCGGTCACATACACACATTCTAAGTGAAAGCGAAGTCTTCAACAAATGTAAGACATATGGCTAGATCCAGCATTTGCAGGTTGTCATCAAGAAGTAAGAACTTGATTCGCTGTCATACCATTCCACTTCGGAGTCAGTTGGTAACTATCTACCTACCTTAACCCAGCGCCCCTTGCTTCAGAGTCATCCTGACTGACCAGTTCACAGTTGACCATCCCTTCTTTCACAATAGTAGTCATGCATACCTATATTTACCAACATATATTTATATTCCATGCTCCATCCACTGGTCCTGCTCTTGTTTTGCATTGCTTTGTTGGTCTGCCTGGGCGTTTAAATATCTAATTTCAGCATTCTAACTCTGTGGTATTCCTTGTATCCACCAATTGCCTGCATATACTGGAAAGGCCTGGCTGCGCAATGAGCATATGTGGTGATACCTTAGCTAAATTGTGTTGTGATACTTGCCCATGTTCATGGATAGGTACCCAGACAAAGCTCTTGAGGGGGTGGTTATGGATTTGTTTGTTGGCTTGTCCCTTGTTTGTTGAAGCTGCGGCCATGGAAGGAAAAGAGCACCAGATTGAAAGGATGTCCAGAAATTCGGCTTATATACTACATCCCCCGTTCTGAATTGTCTGCTCACTTGAGTGGTTTGGGTGGTCAGTGGAATCCAAAGGTGATAATTGGTCATGTGGAAGCAACTCCGTCGTGCCTTCCCACAATGGTGGTCCCACGTTGCCGACAGGCACCCACGTTTGTGGCATGGTCGCCTTCCGGAAAGAGCAATATCTGTTGCCAGTGCCGTCTATCGAACCCATCCAGCTAATTTCCTGCCTGGAATCTTTTCTGGCCTTCTGCATGTTCGCCAAACCCGCCACCTACTTCACAGTTCGTCACGGTCATCTGTCGCATCCACGTCACCACGGACCCAACAGGCAAATTCCAACATGGGTAACTTTCGTGTTTACTATTTATTGATTATCTTTGATTTTGTGTTTTTTCTCCCGGCAATCGACCTCTGTCCCTTCAGGCACCGATTTGTGAAACCAAGGCTTGGAAAACAATCGCAGAGTCATGATGCATTCAGCACTGTGGCTCAATCTGTCTTCTTAAATACATCGTTTGTTGTGCTAGTTGGAGAGCCTAATGAACAAGACTAAATGCTAATCTATCTGTGTCTTATTAGATGCCCAGGCTGCCACGTCGCTAGAAAACCTGCGAAACCCTTCCAAAAGATCGCGGAAGGATTTCCAGAGCGACAGCGTCCGATCCACCATCGGAAAGATCGAACCCTTGGATAATCCGCGGAAGAGCTTCCCATTCCTGTTATGGGATGGGAAGGAAGACGAAATACCGACATTTCTCCCGCTCCCATCGACCCCTGTGCGGTTTGCCAACGAGCTGCCGCAACTCCTGGCGCGAATTGAGGACCACGACGCGGACCGAGACAAAGCGCTGGCATACGCCGATCATGTTTTGTCGCTTCCACGCGACAATAGAGATTTTTTGCGAGTTGTGTATGGGGTTGATGGCTCAGCTGAGTGTCACTCTGACATGAATGATGTGTATGGTGCATTTGCAGTTTGTTTGGACAAACGAACAAAAGAGGGGGATTTCTGTGGAGAAGCCCAGGGGTTCTTTGTGAAAAGGGCACCGTCCATTCAGTGGTTAGAGCTGATGGCGATCACGGAAGCGGTACACCAGACTGTGCTGAGGTTACGACTATCAACTTCCCACCGCCGTGGTGAACTCTACATATTCAGCGATTGCGCCAATGTGCTGAGTTTTCTGAAGAGGGAGCCTAACAGCACGCTTCGCGAGAAATTGATCTTGACGCCGGTTTATGACTATCTGGTAGCACTATCACAAGAGTTGCACCAAAGGGGCATCGGATTGATTATCGCCTGGATACCAGGACACAACCACCACATCACATGTCATGCGCGAAGCGACAAGAAATCACGGAATCTACGGAGGCAATGTCAAAAGAGGCTGCATGAGCTTCGCGATCAGGCTGCGACAGCTCCAAAGCCAATTGCGTACTTCGCACCATCGAAACACAACTCCATATATGGCCAATCCTGCATGCAAGAGACACAGCAGCTGTCGAGGACTTCGAGAATGCCTACCCTTATCTGAGCCTTTTCAAACCATCAGAAATCTACGAAGTGCTGTATGAGTACTACATTGCCGCGGTTGAAGCAGGGACAGAGACTGCGGAGCAAGTTCGGTGTCGAAGGGAGGATCTCTTAAGGATTATGTGGCGAAGATGGGGATAAAGAAGGACTACTCACGGATACACACGGGCACCTGGGAGATACGCCGAACTTTGATTTCTGTAGACTATGTAACGAGAATGCTTGTAAGCATAGCTAACCGGCCTTGATGCGGTTGCCTCGTCGAGTTGAAAACCTCCCCTACGACGTGACAGCCATGTGCATGAAATGATGAGATGGAAGGCAGTGGCCTCCATGTTGCTTCTGGAAAATATCCCGACCAAGGAGCACAGTTTACAGAGGTTATAAAGGGCATATCAGTGGGGGACATGTTGCCCAAGGGCGTGACAAAATGGTGCTTGACTTCGGAATTGAACCGTCGGCCTCCTGTGCCCCAAGTTTGTCACGATGCTCCTCACATGTTGAATGATGCATATTACACAATGTCAACATGTAACAACTCTTGCATCGGTTGCATTATGAGGGTTTTGGGTTTGAAGGGAAAGAAGTGCAGATCCTATAGAAAAGGTCACCCAAAAAACAAGCAATTTCTGCCTCCAAGAGGACCTTGCGTTGGTCGCCCCATGTGATCCCAGGCTTCACTGTTCTCTGCAGAGCATTCCCCAGTATGTTCCAAGAACGAGTAGCTCCGGGACCCCAGTGTGAAAGCCAACACCTCTGCTAATTGCACCACTGACTGGTTGCTTATTGTTGTATTGCTCCTCGGTCCTTGCGCTCAGGTACCTAGCGCAGGGACCAGCCCAACCCTCGAAGATGCAACGTAATCACTCGCTGCGTCTCACAAATTCAACCCTGGCCACGATGGCTATTTGATCGAGTCAACTTGTCACTCTAACGGCTTGTCTGCGTCTTCAAGATTTTTCTTCAAACTGAGCAGTCAATCAAAAACGAACCGATATTTCAAGGCAGTGCTATTTTTGTTGTTTCTCATTTTCTTTGCTTACAGGTTCCCGTCGACTAATACTTAAAACAACAACAACTGTTCAAATTCCCTTTCACATTCAGGCCATCACGCCAGTTTCAAAACCCTTCTCACATGTCCTGCCCAACCTCATCGTTCCTGTCAGAACTTGTCAACAGACGTAGTGCAGTGGAAGACACTAGCCCCATCAGGAAGCCCGGTGCCAACACAAAGATAGCTCTTGGATCTATCAGGACGACACTGCCCCACAACGTTGTTCTTCTTGTCGTACATCCTGTAGCCACGGTCCTTGTAAATAGCTGCAAACAAGTCATGTCAGAAATCGCCCAGTAGCACTCATGGTTGGACGGCAGCGACGTACTGTAGTGTCCCCAGTCCACATTCATCTCAAAACGGGTGATCTCGTTGGGGTTTCCACCCTCGCAACCGTTCCCGTCACAGGCAATGCCCTGAAGTTATCGTCAGTCAATACATCTTCACAGTCGGCCACAGAGACGAGACATTTACCTTTCTCTTGCTGACATCATCGTATGGGAGATAGTTTTGTCCGTTGTTATTGCCGGTTGTACCGCACTTGGGAGGGTCGTGGTAGAAACGGAAGTACGTGACAGGGACAATGTCGCCAAATCCGCCAGCCTCGTAGATCCAGAAGTCGGCCACGCAACTCTTGATGCAGAGGGCGGCGAGGGCGAAGGCGGTGGAGGGTTTCATGGTGAATGATGGGTGGGTAGAATGCGAAGAGGTAGGTATGCAGATGGCACCGTCGGTGAAAGTGATGAGGGGTGCTGGGTGAGAATGGAAGGGTGTGGACTTGGCCAGTATTTATGCTGACTGAAAGCTCAACAGTGTGCTTCTGCCTGGCCTTCTTCGGTGTTTTTGACGCTCTTTGCAATATAGTCATGATCATCGCTTACACCATTCAAAGACAGCGTCCGGCGGTGCTCAGCAAGAAAAGTGACACTGTCTAACCTCGCCCGGCATTGATAGACACGGGATTTTCAGGCGTCAGCATTTCTCTGTCAGCCTAAATGGTCTCTAGCGCTACGCAACCCGAGAGGCCTGTAGAAGATCTACAGGCGCAGCAGTGGAAGCAGAATGCATAAGTTAAGTCAGCCATTCACCGACGGTGACCAGAGTGAAAATAGTGACTACCGAAGATCTCTCCGCCTAGCACAATCACACGGCGGTACCCTAGGCATTGGGACCAGGTCTAACTATTATTGGTGAGGATATACCCGACAGATTGGTCTCGATAGCACATATTTGCCGACCCCTGTCAGATCGCGCGCTTACCAGGGTCGGAGATATCCTCATCAACATAGTTTATGCGATCAACAGTGCACTATAATATGCTGCTTACTGCGCTAATGGCGTTTGCATTGTTCAATATCCAGAACCGGGTCTCGAAAGTCTTTGGTTGCAGGCAAGAGGAGGCTTGCATCGGAACAAATTTGTTCGCTCGCAGACGGACAACTCTGAGTGCTTCAAGCGAAGCTGAGTAAAGCTTCAGCGACTGGAAGCGCTGGCTATCGGGAAGGGCCTGGATGAAGCTGAGATGGCGAGAACACAATTTCCTCTCCGATCTCTGCTACTCTGAAGACCCTCAAGATCAATTCAATATGACCTGTCTTAGAAGCAAGCGGTACCAGGGCCGTGCAAGAGTTCAAGGCAGACCATCCAAGCCTAATGTCACGTCGTCACTGTCTAATCCATCAGAGTGCCAATGGAGAACCGTACCTGGGACAAGGAGCTTTCGGTCAGCAGTTTATTGGCTATCCAACGGTTGTTCCGCCTAGCACATGGCTATTAAAATGATGTGCTCGGCACATTTCCAGACATCATAACAAGCGGGACATCACCCTTATTGCTTCTGTTAAAGCGCTTGGACAGGAGATACCTGTCCATATCTTCAAGAATGGCAGGACCAGCTTCATCTCTCTCGACATCTTCGATTTTACATTTCCATGGGGGTTTAAGGTCCGCCGGTATTTGTATGTAAGGAGTAGCTTTCAAAAATAGAATGTTAGCAACAAATACTAACATATGCAAAAGCTCGGATAGGTTACGGCTTGTCACCAAGCGAATAAAACAAGCAGTCCTGAGCGCCTCGAAGCGTAGCTGATGTCATCTGAGCGAGTGCCGTCATTGTAATTAACGCTTGCTGGTAGCGTAGTCGAACGCTTGCTGGCGAGGAGTCTGTATCGAAAATGAAAGAGTTGCTTACCCATTTCTTCGATCTCTTGGTTTGTTTTGGTTGACTGCGTTGCAAAGAAAAACAGCTGTTTGAAAGAGGGAGTGTTTGTGGTTGTGAAATTTTGTCCACGCAAAACTGGAAGGAGCGCTCGTTTCCATTGTCGACGACATAGTCAGGGCTGCTGTTATCGAGAGTTTCTCTGGCGTAGGTCTGCACTTCCTTACTTCAAAAACAGGACCTCCTCTAACAATACCCGCATCTACCTGTCCAGTTCCCTGAGAGACAAATCGCTTCCAACTAGCACAGATTACCTGTCAACACTGAGAATAGCTATTTGATACGTGAAATGCTCGATTTCAATCATCAAGAGATGTCTATTCTGAGCATACAAAAGGCTTTGCAGGAGAAATTGGGCTTACATCATGCACCCTTAGGTACCGTCTCTAAGATCACATGGACAGTTCACCAAGTCTGTTTGTGTTTCAAGAAGGTGGCGGCGCGTGAAGCGAGAAGCCTTCAAGTACTGTGATGCCAAGGGCTGATATGTAAATGGTGTAAAGAGCGAGTTGGTCGCCCACAGCAGTGGAGGGGAGTGCAATAATGATCTGGTAATTGTGTCCTGGTATCCAGGGAATTATCAGCTCGAATCCTATTTAGCCCAACTCCTCGAGAGAGACACCAGGTACCCATAGACCGGTATTAAAATCAACTACCTTGGTGATGAGGTGTGTAATTAGGATCCCTCTTCCAAAAACGTAGGATATTGCCACAATTTCTGAATCCCTATGTAGAGTTGATCTCGACCGACGGGATGGTTAACCGCAAAACAAGATCCTACTGGTGCCCAAGGTCACCCATTGACATCACCTCAATCTACTCTCAAGATGGTGCCTTTGTGAAAAATAATCCCCGGTCTCCTCGAAGCTTGGGTAGGCATATTGCAAATGCACTATACTTTCCCTTCCGGAAAATTTCCGGTCACCTCTTGGAAGAGTTTGAAAAATTATTTGGCATTTTACCTTTGAAAACTGTGATGGAAGCTTAGCAAGTGGTTATTTATTGGGCAGTGAGGTTGTTAAGCTATAACAGGAGGGGTTGGCCATCATTGATTATTAGGTTGGTATCTTCCGTGATTAAAAAACACAAAACATTAACCCTTTAAAGAAAGTCCAAAGTTATTTCCACTCCCAAGACGGGATTGGGTTCAATGCGGGTACTATTGGTTATCAAATCAGTCAAAGACAAAAATTAAAGACAGCAATAGACGAATGCTCAACAAAAGTTCATCCGGTCCATTCGGGAAGGTGGCCGGTCTTCAATTTTCCCAACTACTAAGACATACCTATCCTAGGTGGACGTTTGGGATCCCGTTGAAACTCTTAGCTGCCCCCAACATGATTTGCTTCCACCTTCCCATGGAATCTTTGTACTTCCAGCTCCCTCAGGCTTCAGTTTCCAGGCCCGACTTTAAAGCACCTCTCATCTGATTCTTAGTAGCCCTTCCCCCTAAT
This sequence comes from Podospora pseudocomata, assembly GCF_035222375.1. Classification (NCBI taxonomy): domain Eukaryota; kingdom Fungi; phylum Ascomycota; class Sordariomycetes; order Sordariales; family Podosporaceae; genus Podospora; species Podospora pseudocomata. Next base: position 3,073,607 of record NC_085890.1, on the reverse strand, counting down.
TCGAATTTCCTTGGGCGTCTCTACCCCACCCTCAACCGCATTGATGTAAAACTAGTACAGGATGTTGTACGTCTCTGATGGCTTGAAAAGATCCATATGTGCAAAAGCGGTGGTAAAATTGTGGAAAGCCTCCATGCTCCTGGCATGCAGGAAGGCCATAACGATCTAAGCGTCATCGTCGCAAAATAGGTGGCATCCGACATAGTCAATGGTGTTGGGATTGTGTCAGGCCAGTCGAGTAGCTTCTCAATGGTTTTAATACCTTCCCTTCTGGTTTTTCTTGCCTTTCTATCACTTTTGATGTGACATCTGATTTGGTGACGGTGCCCAGGCACCCAAGCAATCGTCAACACCCATCCCATCTAATCCAGCTCTTCTGATAGCTTCACCATATAATCGTACACCGGCGCCATTGCCAGCTTGTAAACAGGGACTTCGTGTGGATACCGTTGCAAATACTCGAGAACTTGAGCGCTGTCAGTGAGTATGTACAGCTCACCCCGCGACGGTGTAGCCCTACAGCGGGCAAGAACGGTCTGATGCACTGCTTCAGTGATTCCCATGAGCTCGGCCCAGTGGATTGATGGGACCTCATCGATAAAGAACCCCTGTGATTTTCCAACAAAATGTCCGTCGTCTGTCCTTGCATCTGGGCATATGGCAAAGGCGCCTGGGACGGGTTATCAGTCGAACTGCAATGTGGCTCAACCATCCATGCCATAGATCAACCGAACAACGTCTCTTTCTTTCCGTGGCAATGCTTCAATATAGGCAGCATATGCCAGTGCAGCCTCCCGACTCATTTGCTGGTCTTCGATTCGGGCTAACAGCTTCAAATAGTGGTTCGAAAATAGCTGCAGGAAGCTTGGGCTTGGAGGCACCGGATAAAATATCGGTTCTTCGTCCTCCTTGCCATCCCGGAGTAGAAAAGGGTATTTTTTACTAGGATCATCTGATTTGGCCTGTCTGATTCCGACTTGGGCTTCGTCGGTTTCAAGGTCGTCCAATGTCCTTTTCATCGGCGTCCGGTATTTCTTCAACGGAAGCATATCTTGTCCATCTGGATAAATGAAAATAAATTAGCAAAAGCATCCGGTACTAATGAACCTATTTAAACGAAGGATCCAGTCATCCTGAGGCAGTCCTGCTCGGTAAACAAGGGATAGCAACCGCGGTGAGGCAATGTAGCCTCGCGCTTAGCTGAGATGTGACTCAGACGAACAGGATTGAATGGACTTTCTGGGAAGTCAAAAGGACAAAAGGTCAAAAGGCCAAAAGGTCAAAAGGTTGAGAGTTTGAGTGATGGAAGTTGATCCTAAAACAGCTCGAAACAAGTCATGCATCAGTGGACTTACTCATCTGCCGCTAGCTACCCTCTATCCAGGGACGTTGTTGGAGAAGGAAGTAGGTGTTCGGTGATGATGCGTGCCTAACCAGAGAAATTCAATGAAGTTGTGAGGGCCATTTCCCTATTCAACGGAACAAGAGAACACGCCCGCTTGCCGAAGTGGGACCACCATGGAGGGAAGGAGCTTACCTACCTCCTTCCAAGCTCCTTCCACATTAGCGAGACATGGTGTAGTATATACGCAAGTTATTCGAATGATGGACCTTAGACACATTTCATTAAGAGAGTCGAATATTTGTTGATGAATGTATGGCAGGTGATTAAATGGATGGGACAGGAAGGACACGGAGCGTCACAAAGGTGAAGCTAGCTTTATACCATACAATCACGAATCTTACCCACAGAGTGACCGTGCCAGAAATGGAGGGTAATCCCGGGGCCGAGCCTCGAGTCATGACTGTCAAATATCCAACTGTAACAATATTACAGATCCGTGACATTCACTGCAAAAGAGAATGATGATGCTGCAAAATGATCTGACGTGGTACATCAGAAAGCTCAGCTGGCAATTGTTGGACGGATGACGACTTGACAGAGCCCAGCAGGCCGGTCAAATAGACCCACCAATGCAAAAACCACTCCGATTGGCTGATGATTTGCTCCCATGCTCTCTCAGGCGGCTGCAGCTTCTATCCAAGTCAAAGCCCGGGGCCTCTGAGGTATTGTGAAGAGCGTACCACCTCCAGAGCCTCATCATATGTCTGCAGCCCTCCGCAGCCTGATTTCCGCCGCACTCCCTTCCCCCGATCTAACTTCAGGCACAGGTCCCAGTTGTACCGGTAGCTGCCCCTGCGTAGTCCGACCTCTTTCCACACCCAAAACGACGTCTTTGTGCTCTTTGCTCAACCTTAGCCCTCTAACCAATAAAGTGAGGACATTGGCAAGGCCAGCAAACGCGACATACTGTTCATTTGTCAGCTGATCAATTCCCAAACGCCAACAAACAGATAAAAACCACATACCATGATCCAAACCAACCTCAGTGACTCAAAATATGCGCCCCTCACAACCTGCTGTTGCTGCTCACCAAGCAATCCAATCCTCTCGATACTCCCGGCCGCTTCTCCCCCTCCAAACCAATTCGCTATATCACCTCCCAATTTCTCAACCAGACCACGGTTCCGCCAGTCCATTCCATTCTGAAAGATCACTCCCCCAACGACAATCGACACCGCAGTCGCCATCGACCTCGCAAACCCCATCGCCGCAATCACCGCCGCAGTATCAAGCTCGCTCGCCGCCGCCTGCGCAGCCAGAATCGGCCCCTCGATGTTCATACCCACTCCTACTCCAGCCAGAATCTCGTACCCGAACAACTTCCCGAGATTATCTGGCTCCGCAAAGTCAAGGCTGACGAACAACCCCACTCCAAGCATGAGGAAGACCTGCGCGGCATACATAACGGGGAGATACCTCCCCGTCTTTTGGATAGCCACCCCCGCAAACGCCGCCGATAAAGAACACGAGACGATCAATGGGACAAGGTGGACTCCCGACGTGAGCGCATTGGCTCCAAGCACGGATTGGGAATAGAGAGGGAGATAATACGCCAGTCCAATGAAAACGAACGAGTCGAAGGCGAAGACGCCGTAGGCAGCGATGGTGGAGAGATTGGGGAATAACCTTGCGGGGAATATTGGGTTGGGGGCTAACTTCCACTCGTTGAAGAAGAAGAGGAACAGGGTCAGGACGCCAAAGACGAGGAGGTTGATGACTGTGGGGGAAGACCAGGCTAGCACTACATTGCCGAAGTCGAGGGCCAGGAGGATCATCAGGGCACTACCGATAATGAGGAGCGAGCCAGACCAGTCCAGAGCTTTGAGCCCGGTCAGGATCGGGGTCTTGGGCGGTGATGGGAGTGGAAGGAAGATGAGGATGGTGAAGAAAACTAGAAAACCGATGGGAACTATGGATTTGTTAGTGTGATTCTGTGGAGGAAGAAAGCTCAAGTGACAAAACTGACGGTTTATCCAAAAACACCACCTCCAACTCAACCTGGTGCTCATCACACCACCTATCACCGGCCCAATCGCACTCCCCAACGCCCACACCCCGCTTGTTACCGCGAGATACAACCCCCTATCTCTCAAGCTGAACGAGTCACAAATTATCACATTGACCATCATCCCCATCCCACTCGCGCCTACCCCTTGCCATGCTCTTCCGATGATTAGGGAGTGTAAGTTCTCTGCTAGGGCGCATAGCAAGCTTGCGAAGAAGAAGATGGCCAGTGATAAAAGCATGATGGGTTTGCGGCCAAAGATGTCGGACACTGCGCCCCAGATGGGTGTGCTGGCTGTGTGGGCGAGGATGAAGGAAGAGCCGATCCAGATGTAGCCTTGCGGGGAGGCAAAGTCGGCCACGATGGAGGGAATGGAGGGGGTGAGGATCGTCAGGTCGAGAGAAGACAAGAGAACAGAAAGGCAGAGGGGTGTTAGGAGGAGGGTGATGTCCCGCTTGGACATGGAAAAGTCGGGGTGGCTATCATCCTCAGGTGGTCCTTTAGGGCTGGAAAGTGTGATGAGGTTGTTGTTGGAGGGGTTGGTGTGTGCAGGTTGGGGTGCAACGGTAACGGTTTGTGTCTGCGTTGCCATTCTGGATGTACTAACTAGTATGAACGGTATGATGAACGATGGAAGGCAAAAAGGCAAAAAAAATGGGAGTTGAGGCTGACATGAAGTCAAGATAAAGTTGTTGATTACGGAATGGTCGGAGGTACGTACCTCCGATACCCCTGTCGGCCTTTGTCCGAGCATCACCGAGCCGACTGCCTGGTGGCATTGAGGTAACAATGGGATCCGAGATATCGCAAATCAATGGCTGAGCACCAGACAATTTGGGAAGTCCGAGGACAACTCATTGCTTGGTTTCTTGACTTTAAGCTACCTCTGACGACCAGACCATAGCGTCAAATGATTCCACCGCCCCCAGCTCTCAATCACTTCGTCTTCACCTTCTCCCCATCTTTCAACCTCCCGAAAGCATCAAACACAACCCCCCACCTCACCAAATTCAACAACGCGGACGCCAACACCCCGCCCCAAACCAAGTCGTTCCATTTGCCAAACTCCCAAAACGCCTCGGCGCCCAAACCCTTGTAGATGGACCAGATATGGCCATAATCCGCCAGCCCGACCACGACGCAGTAGCCCTTGACGGTCCATTTATCCTTGCTGAAGCAGCACACGACAGCCAAGCCCGCGAGGAGGAGGAAGACGTTGACCAGCTGGAGGGTGACCGTTTCGGCCTGGGGAGAGAACTCGGGAGGCTGAGTAGTCTTGGTGGTGTAGAGCAAGTCGGGCGGGAGTTGACGGGTGAAGTAGTGCTGGGCGCCAGGGTTGATGATGCCGACACGGTAAGCTTCGAGGCTGGGGAATTGTGAGTGATTTGGGCAATTAGAGGGGTGGGTAGAATGGGGGACGTACAGCATCAGTGGCTCGATCACGCCGAGGATGATGAGCGGGAAGGTTGGGAGGATTGAGCGTGTCATTTTGGTGGTAATTTTCTTGACGGCAATGAGTGAAAGAGTGTGTAAACAATTCGACAGCGCCACCGGGGGGGGAGTTGCTGGTTAAGTGACAGTGGCGGAATCTTTCAGGGCTGTTGGTTGGGAAGGATCAACCCTGTGTCACAGGGTTTTGCGTGGATGCGGTTGGCTGTTGGGACGATGCAATTGGTGTTGTGTTGGTGCTGTTGGCTGGTGTTGCCTGGGTTAGGGTTTCGTCGACACAGGAGTGACCCCTGAGCAGTAGATACATCTCCTTCCCGGATTTGTTTACTTTACTTCCTGAGCAACCGACGAACAACCCGTCCGCGTTCTCGCCGTTGACGATGGCACTTCCGGTTCCGGCATATCTGCATCCTTGCACAAGCTATGCAGAATTTGCTCAAGTTTTCGCTATGGACCTCGAGCGGTGAACTTCTTCAATCGGCGATCCTGGTTTGACCCCTCCACCAATGCTGGTCACATCGCTCACTTAAGCGATGTCTTTAGCGAGCAGGCTCGAGTCAAGCTTTTTTTTTCGATGGAGGCTTCTAAAATAAGAAGATGTGGAAGCACCAAGCCCTGCAGAGTATGGCTTTCTTGATCTTGGAAAAGCGGTGATGAAAGGGGGCTCGCTGTCGTTACCCTTGGGAGCCTTTTCAATCGCAGAGGCTTTGTCAATGTTGCGCAGATTGTACAAGAGTTTCTTGATGGCTGGATTGCGTGTTTGTGGGCCAGAAGGGAAGCCGGCGCGGCGCCGGCCGTGGGGGCCATGTGTCTGGGGAACAAGTTTGGGGATCTCAGGGTTGCATTTTTTTATTTACCGCGCCAACTGACTACCGGAACCCAGGCGATCTTAAAACTTATGAGACATCATTTCGTTGCAGCGCCGCCCTAAACCTAGGGTCTAGGCCTCTGAGGCTCTGGCCTGCACTGGAGGTGGAAAAAAAGCTGCTATCTTCGCCTCGTTGATCATACCAGGATCCTTACTGCTGGAAGGCGCACTATGCCATCGCCGGGCCTCGATCCCGGGTACCCGTCGAGCCCACGTGCCCGCCGACCTTAAAATGCACGGACGGGTCACCCTGTGGCGGTCTCGGGTTCAATGATCGAATCAGCGGGATGGACTGATAAACACTAGCAAGGGTGCAGACTCGCCAACCAATCGATAAACAACAGCTTGGATATGTGGTCCCTGTCTCGACCAGCGTAGACTTGACCACCCTGACGACCTACGGGCTTGGCCGCTTCGCTAGACTTCCCGGCCGCTGAATCTCGCGCCATGAAAAGCGGAGTGGCTCCCAAAGACGACCGGTATTGCGTTCCCAGTTTCTTTTGTCTTCAACTCGACGACGACAAAACAACACTTCATCCCCCGAACCAACAAGTCCGAGTTCGCAGCAAGACAGGATGTCAATCTTTACCGACGAAGCCCGAAAGATCCTCGGTCATCTGACCACGACCTTCACAGCTCCGGAAGCATGCTGGACACCGGCCCATCACACCGTGTTCAACGTGGGCTGGTTGGGCCAGAGGTGCGGGCCGGAAGACGTCCAGGATAACGCCGACTGCTGGCCGCCGACGACAACAGACGCTCCGAGAACCAACTCGGCCTTCTACGGCTGGGGATTTTACTCGCCCGGCCTTCACTGCCCGGCGGGCTATGTGTCGGCATGCACCGCCAGCGCCACCTCTCAGGGTTGGCGCGTACAGTACCGGATGGAGCCAGAAGAGACCTTTGTGGGCTGCTGCCCAGAGGGCTATGCGTGCCACAACGAGAACGGCCAAACCTGCATCTCGAATGCTCGAGCCACCACCATTTCGACATATCAATGCGAGAGCGGAAGCCAGATCAATCTAGCTCCGATGACTCTCCCCAACAAGAACTGGTCCCAGGCGTATATTTATGCACCCATGATCCAGCTCGCATGGAAGCCCTCAGACCTTCCCTCGTCAGCTATTTCCTCGGACCCAGGACCGACCAACACATCAGCGCCCGAGGAGCCTTCCAGCGGTGGCATCTCGAGTGGAGCGATAGCCGGCATTGCGGTCGGTGCTGTTGCGGTGGCAATTGCCATCGTGGTTGGCGCCTTTTTGCTTTGGAGGACGAAGCGTCGTGGATTGGCCCGCAGCGGTACCGACTCAACAGCAGAATTACCTGTCACTGAGGCAGGGACACCTCCGCCCGGACCCGTCGTTTCTGGGCCTGGAGAGAAATACTATTACTCCGGCCAGCCCGAACAACAGTTGCACCACGGTATGAAGGAGTCACAAATGACGACTTACGAACTTGGACAGACGCAAGCGCCAGCCGAGTTGAGCAGTGACCGATGGGATATAGAGGGCAGGGCGGAAGCTCCCGGTCCTGAGATTGCTCCAAGGGAGCTGGAAAGTGCACATGGCACCCCGCCAGCCGGCCAGCCAGCCGCGTTGCACAGAGGCACGTGAATGGAAACACAAAACATTAGAAAGGGGGAGAATTGAGCGGCGGCAACGTCTGTATACCCTTATTAACAATCTTCCGGTATCAAATTTGGCTACATATTTAATAAAATACAGAGATGACACTCTTTTCGTGATCATAAAGCTCGTTCATCGTGCGTGTAGTTGACGGAATGAGACAGACGGTGTGGCACCCAAAAGTCCTGGCCAATTCGAAACAATGATGTCAGCATTCCAACCACCAACTATCCAGGAACATCACACAATTCACAATCACAGCCTTAACCTTTCTTTCTCTCCCACACACAACCCAACCAAACATGAAAAGCCAATCGCTACTAGCCTCATTGTCCCTCCTCCTCCCAACAATCACAGCATGCACCCCCTCCATCCCAGCATCACCACCCACCCTCCCAAACCCTTACAACGATGACACCATCCCCCTTTCCACCCGCGAATACTGGATCCACCAAGCCAACACCCTCGCCCTCTCCCACCCCTGCCCCTTCGCCGCCTTTGGTACCGTCATCGTGAACCACACCTCTGCCAACCCCCAAGGAACACTTATCTGCACCGGCTCTAACGGTAACTCCCGGATAGGAAACCCAACTTTGCACGGCGAAATCGCCGCCATTAATAATTGCTCCTCTCTTTTTGTCTCTTCTGCGTATAACATGACACCTGCCGAATCCCTAGCCGCATTCAAGGACCTGACACTCTACACCAACGCCGAAAGCTGCCCCATGTGCGCTGCCGCGGTGAGATGGGCAGGGTTTAGGGAGTACGTTTACGGGGTTCCGATCAAAGAGTTGATTGAACTGGGATGGGGGCAGTTGGACATCGGGAGTGAAGAGGTTATTGGGAGTGGCGTTGGAATGAGGGATAAGGACCCGGAGGTGGTGCTTGGTGGGGTGGGGAGGGAGCAGAGTAAAGTGTTGTTTGGGTGGCAGTTTGTGAGGGGCGAGTGTCCGCGTGGTTGTGAAAGGGGGAGAGTAGAAGAAAGGTGTCTGCCGGGTGGGTAGAGGGGTTGTTTTAAGAGACTGGTAGTTGAAGAAGAGACGAAAAATCTGGAGATAGTAACCGGTGAATACCACTTACTCAGTATACATCTACCTAACCTTGTTGAGGTTCTTTGACACAGACAGCTCACTTGGTCCTCCTTAACATGCAGTCCCCTAGAGCATCCTTATTCCTTCTTGCAGTGACCTAAATGTTTCAACATTTCTCCGTCATTCTCCGACACACTGTCAACCATTTCCCCACTTGCAACCACAGTCCATGGCTTCAACATCCTCCAGCACCCTCCAACACATTCAAACACTTCGCGACACTTTCCAACGATTCATGAGCACACCAAGACATGTTTCCGCACAACCGCCCATCTGAGTCCCCCAGCTAGGTTCTCAAATAATGTGAAACAAATCCTCCTTCAGCTCCATAATTTGGTGATGCAGAGCCCAATCCCAGGGACGAGGAAACTTCTTCAGCCTCAAACACTTGTTATGGGCTTGTCTGTATGCTGAGGTGCTGATGTTGACATCCACTGTCGGATGCTTGTCCCGAAACTGTTGAAGTGCGCCAAGAGATCTGCCCAGCATAATGGGTTATATAGGGGAATTTCCTTCTCGATGCCGATGTGTTGGTAACTCCCACATACTATCAAGAAAATGCCATATGGACTACTTCCTCTGCCAGCTGATGCACAGTAAAGTTGTGATTGTGCCCAAGGACCCACGAATTGTCAGGAGGCCACCCAACTCCTGAAGCTTACTGGCGAGTTCAGCCAAATGAATGTATAACGGCATCGTCGTCAGCGTAAACCCTGGTGCCCTGAACGGACATCTATCCAACATCGAGAGTGCCTGTTGGCTGTCGGATAACACAAACACCTCTGCCCTTCCAACTCTTGGGGTGAGGCGTAGCCGGAGGATCATCAACGCAATACACCAGACGAACAGCATCTTCTTCGACGTCAGGCAGTTGGCTGATCGTCGCAGCAATTGCAGGGCTTCGGTCCGCGGTTGAACTTTAATCGTCCCAACAACCGCAGAGTACAACACCTGTGGGCGCTGCTGGAGGGGGTTGCTGGCGGTGCTATGACCGCCGGGCTCGTCGTAATCCGTTTCTGCGCTCTCGTCGGGCGCTTCAAAGCGCGGTGTTATCCAAATCCGGTCGCGGCCCAATCCCAATTTTCGCCCCGAAACCGCTTACCAGCACGCTTTTCTGTATCCTCAATTCCCAATTCCACATGCACCCGAATTGGAATACGGGAGTGAAGGGGCCGTTTGGTTTCGTTCAGTAGCACGGTTGCTCCCCGAAGAGATGAGCCTGTAAATAACGAGTATTAGCGGTGTTGTGATTGCGAGATGTTAGCATACTTTCAAAACGAACTGTTATAATGTCAAGGATGGGGGTAGTTGGTTGACTGAGGTCAGAGAGTACGGGGAAGGTTAAGATTGGAAGGAGAGGAGGGAGGTCCAGATATAATAAGAAGCCTCCTCGGTATTGGCGGAGACTTGAACCTGTCATGAGATTCCACCACTTGAACAGGACTTCGCATGGTGGTACTGAATCTCAGGGCTCAACTACCCAGGAGCTTTCGCGTATGTAGCTCCCGGGCAACAGTAGTTGAGGTGACGATGCACAGGGGCGGTCAAAACTTATAGGTCATAATACCGTCCTGTACTATCCTCCCCAAAACCGGCTAGATTGGTGCTGTAGAATGGCGGAGAAGAACTAATTACTTCGGATGGCTTCTTTGTGGGTGTCTATGGGGCGCGTGTCCAGGAGCAAGTCGCATGAGGAAAAGGAAGAAAAAGTCTGAATTGCCCACATCGAATGCGTGCTCTCCGGGCCCGGCAATGTTATATCACCGCCGGGAAGGAGGGAGCAGACGGCCTCTTGCGACCCAATAACAGAGAAAGGGGCCATGGTGGGGTTTATACACTGCATTGGAGACCTTCTTTTCAATAAAATTGCCCATGGCCTAGTTAGTTAAGGTGCTCGACTGTGTCCCAGGGACCCTTTTCGCACTTCATCCACGGGTTAAGGCTACTGGGCAGTCGAGAGCTACCCCGTTCGAGACAGGGTTGGGTAGCTCTGTCTGGGCTTGATTTTTTCTTCTTTTTTCTTTTCTCCTCCACTCTTTCATACTCCCATATTCATTACCACTTACCTACCTATTACCAAATCGCCATGCTGAATCTGATAGATACCTTCTTTTGTCTAGTCGTTCACTTCAAGAGCAGCTGTCTTTACAGTTCCATATCACCATTTGGGAAGGATGATCGTACCTGTTGATAAAGATTCTACTTACATCTACCAGAGCCCGAATTCCTTGCCTCCTCAAAACAGAAGCGATCTCGATTAGAAATGATACCTCGACCCATGCCCCCAACTCTCCACCCGCGGCCCGACGGGGCACGATTCCAAAAAGTCAGCGTACTTATCCGCCACGACCCGCCATTCGTGCTCACGGACCTTGTAGCGACAGTCAAACAATCGATATCCCTGACGTACATCACTGCTGCGGCATGCAAACATGTTATGAAGGTATTTACCGCTCATGTGGCCGTTGGCAAAATCCCCAAACGCGACGGCCTCGAGGGAGGGGATTCCCTCTCGCCCGAAGACCCAATTGAGAAACCGAGCAAAGTCGGGGTCAAGGTATGCCATCATTCTTGAAGGGGGGACAGGAATGGTCTTGTCTCCGCTGACCCGTCGGCTGACACTCGACATGAAAACCTTCGAACCAAATGGATCCTCTCTATTGGAACCTGTCTTCCGGAGATGTAAGAGCTTGAGGCGGCGGGATGATGAGGTGAAAGGCCTGAGGAGGGTTATCTGCACGGTCGACGACCAGTTAGCGATGCTTAGGAGGTGCGGTCCTGCGATGGCATTGAGGATGCATACAAGAAATTGCTCGGATCCCCCATCCTGCGTTGTAGCTTTCGCAAACGGGTCCGAAGATACGCCGAGGCATTCGAGCTTTGACAGCGGCGACAGGGGATGAGTGGCGGGATCCTTCATCCAGTTGCTAATGGTCACTTGTGGAATCTCGAGCTTTCCAACGACATCATGAATCCAATCAACATTTCTCTGGATGCCCCCCATCGTGCAAGCCCGATCTGTCCTCGTGATTGGGCCTCGCGGGTGAATCACCAGATTCTTTAACGTAGAGCCATGATAACCAACGGTAGACCATAGGGGATGAAAATTATCCCGGCTGTCCGGATAGTAGATGGTTTTTATCAACCCGATGTAAAGCTTTTCGAGGCCCTTGAATGAAAGGAGGAAGTGGTTGAGTGTGTTCGTGACTTCATCCTCGTCACGGTCCGCATAGTCAGCCAGGAACTCTAAAGCCTTGAGCTGAAGCGGGCTGTTCCTTGCCATGATTCCTTTAAAGAATTCGCTCGACCTTGAGCATTGGCGTAGTGTAAGTGATGTGAGGCCACTGATGTTGAATGCCCGGTCCATACTCTCGGTCAAGTCGATATTCCGCAACGACAGCGTCACTAGTGACGGGAAAGACACCGTTGGATCCGCTACCAGTTCGCCGTTGCGTTCGTCTGTCGACTCCCTATCTCTTGGATCTTCGCAGTCTTCTCCGCCATATAAGAGCTCTTCTAAAGAGCACCCATGCACCAACTCCTCGATTTGAAGGTCACGCAGGTGCCCTCTATTTGTTCCCAGCATTCTTCGCACTGGTACAACATGAGATCGTGGTAATGAGTTCAAGATGACCCGTTTGAGTTGGCGGAAGGGAAGGTGCAAGCTTTCACCGGCAACCTTGCAACAGGCATCAGCCGTCAATGTGATAGACTCGAGTTGCGGTTGCGCTTGGAAGAGACTATCAAAAGCAGCCTGAGGAATGCATGTTGCCAAGTCCCAGGTGAAGGATTGAAGTTGGCCAGCGGGTATGCGTCCAATGACAGATTGTATAGCGAGGGCAATATCGTCCATGGGGTCGGAATCCAGCTGCTCACCCATTCGTTCTATACTTGCCTCGATGCATTTCTGATTCCTGTAGAACCACTGATCGAATGACCATCCGGCGACTGGCGCTGCTCGTTGCAAGCCTCTCCAGTAGTTAAGATCCTCTGGGGGCGGTTGCCGGTGCAGGCAGGCGACGTTGGGCCAGTCTTCCTCCTTCTCATAGTCCCACAGCTTCCATCGAGTGTCCCGTCGAAACACAACGGCGGAGACATTCTGTATGGAAGAAGAAGCATTCTGAAGCGCATGGGCGCACTCTTCGATCCGTTTGATGTTGACAGAAGACGGTCGGCCTGTTGAGCCAGCAGTGTCGACACACAGTGTTCTCCAGAACCTGGGTGTCCATATGGCGTGGAAGGTCTTGGAGACGAGAGAGAGATTCCTGAAATCTTGAATACGAAACCCTCTAGCAACTTTCCTAAGAAGCTCCTCAGGGAGACGTTCGAACATGATGAACAAAATTGGTGGGGATGTCAAGATTAAAATGGTTGACCGTTATCTCTTGTTGCTGGGAAAAGCAGATGTCCCTTTTATAGGGGCGACTGCCTGGAGGTGGGCCACCTGAGCCAATGAGACGTCGACCAAGCGGAATCTCTTTCCCCCGCTTCACAACCAACCAACCAACACGCAACCCACGGATGCAGAAAGGCTAAATGGCAGTTTATCTTATCTCTGTAGGGCTCTTTGAGCAAGAGGGCTATGATGTAATGGGGAAAATGATGCCTTCTTCAAACAGCCCCCACAACGGGCCTTGCTTTGGTTTTATAAGTCATAGATATCCAACATTTAAAGAAAATAAACTAACGAAAGACTCTCAGGTTATCAATACCGGGCTTGCTTAACAAAATACAGCAGTTGCCAGTTCAAATGTAAAGACCCTTCCAATGTACCAACCCTGTGAACACAGTCACTGCCGGCACAATTTCCCTTGTCATCGAACAAAATGCTACGTCTGTTGTTGCTACTCGCATCACTGCTTAGTCTGGACTGTACGCTGAGACTCCGGCTTTGGGGGAGGTGCTACCCGAGAAACTCGCCCCCAGTGTTCCATAAACTCCTTGCTGATATAGCGTTAGCGGTCAAGCCCTTGAAATGAGGTCTGGCTATAGATTAACAACTTACCCTGAGTCACTACACCATCCTTGAATGAACCTGATCGACCTACCGACTTCGGCCCAACGATATTTCTCGACATTATCCTGCATTGTTCCCAAGGAAAGGTAGCAAGACCGCTTCGGGCACGGGCTTCGATCCTCAGCAAGATGAGGACAGATAGGTGTCTTGACGGTGTTGACGTCCTGTTGCACGAGCTGTGTGGAGGTGACATCGCTACCCCAAATTGATGTCGTTTGAAACCCAGTTGGAATCCTATCATTCTTGTATGCGGAACTCCACACTGTTGAGCTGGTGATGCAGCGCAAGTACAGCTGATCGTTGAGCCAGCATTCTAACTTGGGGATGCCGAAATGTTTTGCCTCGGCTAGGATATCAGCGTAGAGCTTGTAGTTGTGCCCCTTTTTCTGGTCATAGATCAATGGGAACACACCGCGCCGCAGGTACTGGAGAATGTGCCGGAATGCTTCTGGATCCGAGTCGATGAAGATGCTTTGATCTTCCTGCAAAGAAGACTTCCAATCACCTTGCAGAAGCAGCTTGAAAAGAAAACTCTTGGTGGTGAGACTATTGATTGTTGCAGTAAATTTATGGCCACCAACGTCCAGAGTTATTTTTTCGAGGGGGTTGCTAATGAGTTCGTTGTATTGTGGTGGCGCCAATTGATGGTCAACGGGGACAGGGACATTGGAATCCATTGTCGTGAGATTTGGTGTGGGCTTCAATTATAAGCCAAGTGTTTCACCTGGAACGAAAAATGGTTGAAATCGGGTATTATATAGCTGAGTGCCCTCAGTGGAAAATCAGCGCTTACTTACAGCGTCCTCTCACCATCGTGGCTATGTTCAGAGTCCGAATGCGAGACCGACACCTATGTGGCTGATGATGTAGTTGAAAAGCGAATAGTGGCTTGGTGAAGGATTCGCCGCTAATTTTAGGAGAAGAATCATTCATATATCTGCAGCCCTCCCTTAGTTTATCGCTCCCCACACAATCGGGAACTTGTATTTACTGTTCAGTTCACCATCTACTTTTTCTCCCTTGGGTGTACTCCATCCCAGCCTCCATCCTCTCTCTCCGTTTCGAAACCATTCGAAAGCTCAAACTCGCCACAGTTCGATGCGCGCGCGAGCGGCAAACCCCTAGTTCAGCAGCACACGCAAGCGAAATACCCCGAGGTAGCTGGGACGATACCCCTCAAGCATGCGGGGAAAGCATTGGTGTATCAGGCAATGTGAACCAGTTGTCAGAGGGTTACATTAGTGTGGTCCGCCTTATGCTTCGCGTCAACAGCGCAACTCCGTGCTGCCTCGATTTAGGAGCCTTCATCACGTACACGTCAATATTTGAAAAGGCTCCAGCACGTCAAGGTTGCTTTATTCCGTCAAGTCCATCAAGCCGGACTTAACGCCGCCAGATTCCCAATCGCTGGCCTTGTACATTGGCCATGTGAGTTGCCAGAAGTATCTGTGTTGCTGCCCATTCTTTTTCCTGTTGTTGCTTGCTTGTCTTCATGTCGTCATTCTTTGGAATCTGATACTCCCACTCCCTTCCGTCTGGTTCATACACTCTGACCTTCTTACTCCCCACAAGCAACGTCGCTACCTTGGTCCCGCACTGCTCACAGTGGAAGTCCTTGATGTCGTTTTTGTCGGTCGACAGAAGATCATGCAGCACAATGTTAAGAGGCAGCCGAGGATCCAGCTTCCCCACATCTTGGGACTGAGCCAGCGGGCACGTTTGATGTTAGTATGTGTAGATGGCGCTTGTCAGGGAGAATGCAGACACACCTCCAATCATATTTGATGACTCTTTTCACGGGGGCCACCACATGGCAGTAGGGGCAGTTTACCCGTTTCAGATATACCATTATCCAGGAGCTGCGATCCTTGTAGAGCATGTTATTTCGAGTGATGGGGCCGGGGTAGTTGTGGGAGTTGTGGAAGTATGGTTGCTTTGATGATTGTGGCATCGGTGGTGGCGCAACAATGGGGGTTTTGGCCGCGCTGGACTGTGGAATGTGAGTTGGCATGTAACTATTCGGGGGAGCTGTGGGAAATGTACCCATTGGGCTTAGATTCGTGCCGTGATTTTGTATTGGTTGCATAGGAATCATGTCGGGTTGACTGTTGTAGGTTGGCCATGCCTGATAAGGCGGCGGATTGTCGACTGGAGAGGTGTTTTGGTACATCACAAATCCGATGCAGTCCATCTTTTGATCGTAGGTTGACTTGGTAGGCAAAGTCTTCAACTCTTCTGGAACCTCATTGTAAAACTGCAGAGGGTGTCCAAGCCTTACTCATATACAAATTGCCATGTCCTCAGAGTCAGATCAAAGCAACTGACCTCCACATCTTGGCAAGGTACAAAAGTGAAACTCGGCGGCCTAGCTGGCCAGGACGAGACTAGATTACTCAGGTATGGTGTGTACTGCAGCTTACACATTGAGCGTTGCATAGTCCCAAAGATTATTGAGCCAAGTCCAATTTCGCGTTGAAGTGATTGGAACAGAGAAGCGAGGTTGGTGGTGGCCTGTACATTCAAAACTCGCAACAATCATGCGTTAGTCCTGCAATGACCAAAACTTGGCAGAAAACAAGCAGTGACTCGGGGCCGTTCTCGAGCAAATTGAACTCAGGGTGTGTAAAGAGCTTATAGAACCCTTCAGGAGTTTTGCTATTGCCATCATATCGTAACGGAGGCATGTGGACAACATCGGACATAAGGTCGACTTCCAAGTCAATGATTCACTTGAAACAAGTAGAGACCACATGGATATGTTTGGGAAACTGCTCAGTGTCAAATTACTCGAACCTCCACATTCTCTGCTGGAGACAAAAGGGCCTGCAGCGTGCTCTGCTGTCAATACTTGTAGCGGTTTTGAGTACCTTCCATTCTACAGGCAGAACTGCTCATGGTGTAATTGTGTAGCACACTGCACTGTTTCCCATGGACCCTTCTGGCACTTCATCCGCGGCGGAAGGATAGTGGGCGTTGGAGGTGCCTCGTTCGAAGCGAGGACGGGCATTCTGTTGGGCTTGACTTTTTGGCCTTTTTCGATTTCTTTCCCCGTGTTCCTCATCGTTTTCTTTTCCACCTTCAGCCGTTGAATCTTCCTGCGCCCATCATCATCATCTCCACATTCTTATTCACCTCTTCATGATGTCCGACAGACAATTCGGAATTCCGGTGGTCACTTGAAAAACGGTGATTTCAACCAGCTGCCCTCGCCTCATCTTTCCACGCTCAGTTACCCAGCAGTCTGAAAGATGGGATGACACCACTTTCTGGGCGGTGCGTGCTCTGACCTTCACACCGCACATGCAGACTCCACGATACAGTGACGACATCACCACAGAAAAGTCGAACGACATGTGTCAAAGCACACTGGATTGAAACCGACACCCAACCTGAGATTTCATCGCGATTCCAGGCCGACCATCCAGCCACAAGCTGCTCCGAACCCCAGCTTCACTCGCCAGACTCCATACCAACAGCCACGATGTCTACCACCCCGAAAAGAATCATCATCGCCGGCGGCGTAGCAGGCGGCATGTCCTGCGCAACGCGCCTCCGCCGTAAGTAATTTCCATCCATACCAACATTCCACCACAAAGCGGCTAACAATCACCAGGCCTCTCCGAACACACCCCCATCACCGTCCTCGAACGCGGGCCTTACATCTCCTACGCCAACTGCGGCATCCCCTACGCCCTCTCCGGCGTCATCCCCACAGACGACGCACTCCACGTTCAAACTCCTGAGAAAATCACCTCGTGGTTCAACGTCGACGTCAAAATCAACACCGAACTTGTCTCCATCGACCGACAAAACAAAACAGTCCTTGTTAATGATCGAATCAGTGGACAGAAGGACATTATGCCCTATGATAAACTCGTCCTAGCCCTCGGAGCAGAGCCGATCACACCAAAAGGCATCGAAGGCGGGGATGGAAACCAGGTATTCCACCTCACCACCTTGGGCGATCTAGACTCCATCAAAGAACACATCAAAACCCACAGCGTGAAAACCGTCGCCGTAATAGGTGGCGCCTTCATCGGCCTCGAAGCCGCCGAAAACCTCCGTCTCCTAGGCCTAGAAGTGACCGTCATCGAACGCCTATCCCACATCTTCCCCCCCGCAGACGCAGACATGGTCTACCCCCTAGAAAAAGAACTCAACGCCCACGGCGTAAACCTGATCACCAACGCCACAGTCACCAAAATCCTCCCCCAAGAGGTCGAGCTCGCCCCCTCTGGCCAACAAATCCCCGCCGAGCTCGTCATCATGGCAGCCGGCGTCCGCGCCCGCCTCTCCATCCCCCAAGCCGCCGGTCTCAAAACCGGCAAAACAGGCCTCACAGTAAACGAGCACATGCAGACCTCGGACCCAAACATCTACGCGGTAGGCGACATGGTCGAAACCCCCAACCTCCTCCTCCTCGGCCTCGACCACCCAGACAAGAACAAAATGCTCGCCCTCGCCGGACCGGCAAACCGACAGGGTCGTCTAGCAGCCGATCACATCTGCGGGAAGGAGACGAAATACCGGGGCAACATCGGCACATGGGTCTGCAAGGTCTTTGGAAAAGCAGTCGGCATGACAGGGCTGAGCGCCCACCAGCTTGACGAGATTATTGGTAGCAACCACGACTGGGTCACCGTCCACCCCGTCAACCACGCCGGTTACTATCCCGGCTCGTGCCGACTTACGGTCAAGATCCACTTTGATCTCAAAAACGGAAAGCTGCTTGGGGGCCAGGTCACCGGGCCGGAGAACGCAGGCGTGGACAAGCAGACTGATGTTTTGGCCGTGGCGCTGACGGCGGGGATGACGGTGGAAGATCTGGAGCATCTCGAGCTGGCGTATGCGCCTCCTTTTGGGAGCGCAAAGGACGCGGTGAATATGGCTGGGTTCGTGGCTGGGAATGTGCTGAGGGGGGATGTGGAGATTGTCCACGCTGCCGACTTTGCGTTTGAGACGTCAAAGGGGAGGAGGAAGAGCTTGGAGGATTACTTTTTGTTGGATGTCCGGTCGCCCAAGGAGTTTACGAGTGGGCATATTGATGGGGCTGTCAACATTCCCTTGGGTGATTTGAGGAAGAGGTTGGACGAGGTGCCCAAGGACAAGCCCATCATCAGTTATTGCCAGGTTGGATACCGGGGCTATCTGGGGTACAGGATATTGAAGCAGGACGGGTATGATGCGGTGAATCTGGATGGTGGCTATCGTGCTGTTTTTGAAGGAGGTTTCGATGATGGGTTGAAGCCTGTGGTCAAAAGATGGGCACCAAACTGACGCGTCAGCCAAGATCGAAGTAGCAAAACTTTAAGACAACCCTCATCCCGCAAGCTGTGTTTCGGTCCAGAACAAAATAAGAAGGGGGCCCATGTAAAAGAGTATGCATCGTTCGCATTCATATAATTATGTAAGCCATGATCCAGCTACAGCCCAACTCCATGCGCAAAAGCTGCCTGTAAAGTCCATCCATGCATGTTGTCGTCTCCTCCCAATCTCGTTTGTGCAGGTCTCCGGTATCATTATCCCTCTCATTACTACTCCCACTTCCTTCCACCCTCTCTCTCTCATCCTCACGCCCGACATCATCCTCCCTTAACCCTGCGTCAAAGTCTCATATCCATTCCTGCTGTTATGAGCTGAGCGGTTTGAGAAGACGTAGTAAATAATCATGCCAACAACAGGGAAGAGGAACACAACCAGCGACCAGAGAAGCTTGGAAGAGGGGGGTCTGCTAGACTGGAAGACCTCGACTGTTGTTGCCGAGTGGTTAGCATACTCCCACCCAACAACTCGCAACGCAAGAAGACCTACTGAAGACAATGATATCCAGAATCAAGACAATCAGACCAATAATCCCACCACCGGTCCCATACTGCCACGCGTTACCACCCTCGACATGGACCGTGTCAACCGGCGCGGCGAGCGCAAACGTCGCGAACCAGCACAGCTGGGCGAGGAGGGTCGAGAAGAGTGCGTTGGAGATCATTTTTTTCTGTGTGGCGGTCAATGCAATGTCAATAGAATGGTCTTTTTTGGTTCGGTCGGCCGTTGATCGTTGATGTTTTTTGCGCAAGCCAAGAAGAAGAAGGGAAGGGGAGGACCAAACCCCGCATTATACGACGATGGCTGGATGGGAAGCCTGGGCTTTGTGGTGACGTCACCACGTCCAATGACGCAACTTGAGTTTGCTGGTGCGCATTTCTCGGGCCGACGACAACCACAGGAGCCAACGGCGCGTTGAAGGCCAACCAAAAGGGGTTTTGGAAAGAGGAGAAATCCAGATTCATGCTGTGTGACCGTTGCTGAAACGTGCACGGTTTGATCACGAGGGCTTCGCATCCATGGAACTTCTTGACAGGATGAATGCCCCCAAGGATTTAGGACAACAGTTTGGTTCACAGTGGGCAAAGGGACAGTATTTTGCACAAGATGATATTTCCAATTATTTATGCTGAGACACAAAGCTATCCAAACCGCAGGACTGCATCAACAAAGACAATGTCAACAAGAGGGGGTATCCAACAAAACCCAACGCTAAATCCCTTCCAAATCCAAAAGCCGACTTCCATCCTTCGACACAACATGTACTTTACAAAGCCAAGTTACCCAACCTGGCGTCTATTTGACATTGGTGACATACGGGTTCTGATTCCCATCAGCCTCATGAGCATACACTGGCAACGACGAAGCAGGTGATTGCGTATGCTGATACCCTTGCGCAGGATACTGCGGTTGCTGATATTGCTGAGGCTGTTGTGGGTAACCAGATGGGTTATGCGGCGGCGCATAACCGGGCTGGTACGGCTGCTGCTGGTAGCCCATCTGAGGATTCCCCTGCTGAGGCCCATAGTATGGCTGTGTAGGGCCGTGTCTCCCATCAGCCGGGATGGCAGCCGGATCAGACCAGACCGGGCTGTGAAGGATCAAGTACAGCAGGCAAACAACAGCACTGGTGACCCAAGGACCGAACAGCGGGAAGATCACACGGTTAGCAACCCATTCATCTTCTTCCCACTCATCGGTAATGCTCTTGATGGTGGTGGCTAAGCCGTATACCACGGTGAAAGCCCAGAGGAAAGCAGCAATTACCAACAACACTGGCATCTGATGATAGGGTTAGTTTCAGCATGAAAGCGTACTTGGGTGAAAATGCACCGACCTTGCCAAGCGGGATCTGATTCAACCTCTTCAACTTCGGCAGCGCATACAACGCAATCCCAACAACACCGAGAGACATCACCGACAGCGTCAAGTCGATCACAACTAGCAGCCACCGCATCCTCCATGTCCGGTACGTGCTCGAGCTGCCCTCGACAACGTCTGAAAGATTCATGCCCCAATAGGCAATGAGCAGAATAAACAAGAGACCGGCGCCCAGTAGTGTATCAAGTCTCAGCCAAGACCACCATTTTGTTCTACCCATCCCGATGTAGAGCGCGGCAAGTGCGGTGAGGTATATCGAGCTTGTGAGAAGAATAACGCCAGAAGCCAAGAAGAGACTCGACATGAGCCCGAGTAGAAGCTCGGTACGGTAAGTTGCTGTTCCAGCTGCAATAACGGCCGCGTAGGATGTGTAGAGAATCACGCCGCTGCATTAACAGATTGCTGTCAGTACCTAATCAGACAACAGATGACAGAAGCGGCTGGACATACATGATGTATACTGGCAGCGCGATCCGGAACAACAAGTTGGCGATTTTAATAGCTTGCGAGTGACGGATAACACGGCGGAAGCTCAACACCATCACACCGACCAGCGGTGTCAAGGTGATGCCAGTCAGGCCCGCAGTGACTGCGAGGCCTTCCCGCCTTTCGAGGAGCGACATGGTGTCAGATGTGCGTCAGATGTTGATGAGATGATTGTGCTAGGCCGCTGGTAAATAATCCAATATGGTATCAGTACACCAGATGAAAGATGTCGAAATAGTAAATAGTGGTAGCTCCAGGACTCCAAAAGGCGGGGGAGATGGGGCGGCAGGGTCCTTTTTAGCTCCAACACCACCGCAAATGTGCTGTGTCGAACCCCTGTCCATCACGCAGGTCTTCGGGGCAAAGTGAAGGAGGCTGAGCAGGGGTGTGATCGCTGGCCAATACAAAATCCACCTTTGCGCCCCTTGCACTGCCGTGGCCCGGTTTGGCTGTGTTGTCATTCGAAGTGTCACCTTGGGAAGAAGATCCGTACCTTATAGCCAATCATTGTGTGCCACTATTGTCTTGGTGCACTGCGAAACCCAAAGAACCAACACCAGAACAAAGCCTGAAATCTGCCCAACAATGTAACCTTGCCAAGGCTTCAGAACGTCATTCTCGAAGCTTTTGTATATGAATAATGACGCTCATAAATCCTCCATCCAAATGTCAGGCATACCGGTGGGATGAAGATGCTGCGGCACGGCATTTTGTTGCCGATTCTCGAAAGAAGAATAATCCCAGAA
Organism: Podospora pseudocomata; assembly: GCF_035222375.1. NCBI lineage: Eukaryota > Fungi > Ascomycota > Sordariomycetes > Sordariales > Podosporaceae > Podospora > Podospora pseudocomata. Next base: position 3,051,712 of record NC_085890.1, on the reverse strand, counting down.
CAGAAGGCAGAAAGGCCTCCTGCACAGCAAACGGCAAGCAAAAAGACGATCAGCCTTCAATGGTGGCGAATTCATTCAACAAATTCCCGAATTCGAATGCAGCAACACTCGAAAGATCAGGCCTTGCGCCATAGCCCATTTGATATCCCACTCCATGACTTCAACTGCCAAGACATCGACATCCAATATTCCCAACCTCGCCCCGATCATGATCAATCCACATCCGAGAAGCGATCGAACGGTATCCAAACAACCATCGTATCACATCCAAAATCACAGCAAATACCTAAACGGCCTTACCACCCTCGGTCCAACAACACCTCCATCTTCCGTCTCACTGCCAGTCACCACACCCTCACCCTTCTCACCAGCTGGTACTCTCCCCTCCGCAACAGCCGTCGCCTCCTCCCTCTCCATCTGCCTGTTCAACCTCGCCAAGATAGTTCTAAACACCCAACACCCGAAGATCGCAGCACCAAACATAGACGTGACAATACCATAACTCTTCCTGTAACCATCCTCCTTCAAGTCCCAGACATACATCCCAGCCACATTGCCCAGCTGGCTGAAGGCGTTGATAGCAGCGAGAGCCACAGCGCGTTTGGCAGGTGGTCGTGGGAAAGAAGACGAGATCCACGAGTAAAACACGACGAACCCGGCGTAGGAAGATGCTTGGAGAAACAAAGCGACATATCGAGCTGCCGTGTTGAGCGTGACCATGCAAATGAGGAAGCCCACAAGGCCACCAACCATGGGTAGCGTGATATGCCAGAACTATCTCACGTCAGTAAGCCGTCCCTGAAAAACCAGGGGATATTAAAACATCAAAAACTCACCTTCTCTTGCGTCCGATCCGAATGCCAACACACCACCAACGTAACCGCACAAGCAAACGCCCAAGGCGGGCTGCTCATCAACAGAGTCGGCACATAGCTAAACCCCAATGTCTGTGTCAAGCTCGGGAAAAACGCATTAAAGCTCAACCCGACCGTGTAGGCCGTAAAAGCCAGCATCATGACGTAAACTTTCCAATCCCTCACCATCATAAAAAATCCATCAAAGATTTTCTGCCCCTCTGCATCCTTGTCCTCTTCGCCAACATCTTCTGTCATTCTCAGCTGCGCAACATACAGCTCCTCCTCCGTAAAACCCCTAGTGTTTGTCGGAAGATCAGGAAGGATAAACGCCGCGCTGATGGCAACAGCCATGGTCAACCCGCCTTCGATCCAGAACAGCCACCTCCATGCTGCGTGCCCTAAGACTCCTTGCATGTTGGATAGCACCCCGGCGGCAATCAATGCCGAGAAAGCGTTACTGATGAGATTGCCGCAGAAAAGAATGGCGTTCCTCGTCGTCAATTCCTTTCTCGTGTACCATTTACTCAAAATCAACAACGCCCCCGGCAAAAACGCCGCTTCCACAAATCCCAGCAGGAATCTCGTCCCGACCATGCCAGAGAAGTTAGTGACTATACCTGTCAATGTCGAGATCAAGCCCCAGACGAGCATCACAACGGCGATGTAGAGTGATGGTCGAGAAATGAGATTGATGACGATGTTGGAGGGTATCTGCATGAGGATATACCCCACGTAGAGAATACTGAGGCAAGTAGCGTACTGCTGGTCGTCGAGTGACAGATCGTCTTGGAGGCCGCGGAGGCGGGCGGCAGCAATGTTGTTCCTGTCGAGGTAGTTCATGATGTAGATCAGGACGAACAGGGAGCAGCGGGTGTCGAGTTTGCGCTTGAGGGATTTCTCCACGATGGTGCGCCGTTCGGGGGTCATGGTATGGGGTGGTGATGGCGAGGAGACCTTGTCGGAAGGGGGTGGTGAGGGTGGTGATTTGCTATCCATTATTGGGCGCGGTGATTGGGATCTTAATGGCGGACCCGCGGGTTTCCATTCGTCGGCCATTTTGCGTTGCTGCCAAACAGAGGCAGCTGTCGTCCCGGGCCGCGATGTCTTGCCGTCCAGATTTGCGACAGAAAAGAAGGGCGACCGAAGAAGGGAGGAAGGGTTGCAGAGATAACAATGAGGGACCGGTAAGACAAGGTTGAACCGGAATGTCGAACCGCTGCGGGGTTTGAGGGACAACCCGCGCTGATGTCGTATATTTAATCTCTGATATCAGCGAGGTAGGTGGCAACCGAGGCGCTCGTCATTTGGACACCGGGTCAAAAACCCGAAGTGATCATTCGTTCAACGCCAGGGACCGACACCGGTTGATAGCCGGCGGGGCGAGGACCCTGTCGGCCAGCTGGTTCAAGGTTGCGGTGAGCTAGCCGTTGAGAAAAGTCCCTGAGAAGCATTGCCGGTAGGGCCGATAGGAGGTGTCCGTCTGCGAACATCTTGTTTTGTGAACTGGAGGGTGACCCACTCCCCCGCAAATCGTGGGCGACTGGTGACCATTTTAGGCAACTCATGTGTAAGCCGTCCCTGAGCGTTGAAAAGATCGGTAGATTTCCGCCACTGTTTAACAGCGCCAGCCGGGGACAGCGTCGCATTGCGGCGATTGGGGTGAAAATTCTGTCAACGTCATCGGCAATTGACTTTCAAAAATCCGGGGAATTGATCGGGCCATCGGGTGCTTAAATGTGCTTCAACTCCCACCTTTTGGCACATCCCCAGATGTGTTGTGCCAAGGCATGTCGTCGGGAGTAGCCGCGGCCAAGCTGAGAGGCGGTCTTGGATTCTTGGCTGGCGTGTTCAGTTGACGACAGCAATGATTTGGTGGAACAAAACATACAATGAAACGACCTGGGTGGCATTTCTTCCTGCTGTTGATAGTGAACGGTCATCAAGCAGGTCAAATTTTAATTCTGCAGCTTCTTTGCGGGGTACAGCGCACCTTGGACAGGACATGTTTTTGGTCAACATCATTGGAGCCATTAACGATCAGCGCGAAACAACCTGACAACATTATCCAAAGTGCCTGGTGCAGGCTTCAATTCTTTTCAAGGCTTTAGATTTTCCGAGTCCAACACATCGGCTGAGCCGCATCAGCTTACAACAGGGCAGCAAACAAGCCAGCAACCAGCACACCGACGGTCACACGAGTCGTAGTACCGGCGGAACCACCATCACCATTTCCATTGCCATTGCCGTTCTGTCCCTGTCCGTTGCCGTTACCGTTGCCATTGCCGTTAGAGCCAGAACCGTTTCCTCCATCAGAGCCGCCGTCGGGGTTGGAAGTGGCATTGGTGGCAATGCCCTTCTGGGAGACCTCATCCTGCAGCAGCACAGTCAAAGCAGACAGCGTGTTCAACTGGCTAGGAATGTCAGTCTCGTTGTCGAACTTGCCCTTGGCCCAGCTGAAGCTGCACTGGCGGTTGTTGTCACCACCGGTGCAAGTCTTGACTGCGGCCTCGGCGTTGGTCTTGAGAACCTTGGAGATGGCGTCTTTGGTGAAGGGAGCGAGCTGAACCGTTGATGCAAGGTTGCGAGTGACCATGCCCTTGAAGAAGAGCATGTCGGGGGTGCAAGCGTCATCACGACCTTCGCAAGCGATTTCGTAATGATAGCCCTCCTCAAAGAACTTGTCGAGGATCGTCTTGGTAAGACCGGTGACTCGATCGCGCCAGCGCTTCTGGTCATCGCCCGTGGTCTATCGAAACAAAAGTGTCAGTAAGTACATGCCGGACACACCAGGAAATAGTTTCCATACCTGGTTATAAAGGAACGCGGCACTTTGAAGAAGAAGACCAGCACTGTAAGAGAACTCCGCCTTGTTGATATCAGTGCAGTTGGCCCCGACATGGGCGCCATCGTAGGCGCTGAAGTCTTCCGTCAAGAACCCAATGTCGGTCAACCAGGTCCACGCGCGATCAGCCCACTCAACATAAGTGGCATTGCCAGTCCAGCGACCCAGGCGGGCTCCGAGGTTGATGAACGCGGCATTGCTGATGGTGTTCTTGTAGTCAAATCCAACATTGGTTGGCAGGATTTGCCAGCGCAGACCACCATCGCAGGTTTCATCCTTTTCTTCCTGCTGAAAGCGCCGGACTTGGGTAGTCCAAACGTTGCGAGACAAGTTGGCCCAATCGATTGAAGAAGCTGGAAAGTCCAACTCGGCCGCCTGCATGGCCGCAATGCCCCAAAAGCCTTGATCGTCATTGGAGAGGGAGGCAGTGGCATTGGGAGGCATGAAGTCATTGTTAGGTCCGCGCTGGTGGAGCAGACCCTGGGAAACGACGCTGTTGTACGAATCATCCCCGGTATAATACCAGTAGTCGATCAAGGTTGACCACTGAACTGAGCCGGACCACCAGTAGTATTTCCCACCCAGAAATGGTTCATCTCCAAGCAGCCCGGGAATCTCGCCTGACTCGTTTCCCTTGTAGTACGACAGGGCGTCGAAAGCCACATCTTTGGCTGCAGCTTTGATCGAATCTAGTACGGCGAGTCGTAAGTTGGTGTTGTGGAGCTTTGGGCTTGCCGATACAGGGGCGGCGACGTACCTGTAGATCCAAAATCCACATTCAGAGCTGCCCACGCGGTGCTGACAGCGCCCGACAGGACGGCCAGTGACAAAGCCCCTTGCTTCATGGGGAAGTGTTTAAAGCGAATGATATGCAAGCGAGTGACAGAAAACGAGTGATCGTCGAAGAAAAATTCAGAGAACTGAAAGTTCGAGGCGACAGCGTTGTTTTGAAGAGAATATTTCCAACCTCTTGGAATCCACTCGTCCAAGCAGGCAGCGATTCTGGGGTTCCAGATCTGTGTGGTCCTTGTGTGTGGAGCTGGAAATTGGAACAAGGGGCGCAGTTCTTGGCATCAAAACAGAGGCCACTTTCTTGCTTGGCTCCTCATGATCCCACTTCATTCTGCATTCTCCAGGAAATTCAGGTCGCATTGTGATGACTCAGGCCTTCATGCACGGTTTTGTGGTATACTATCCCCCTTCTGAACTCACTATAAGCCAAAAATCTTCGTGTTGCGCACCTTGAGAGAAAAGGCCGCGCGGCCCCCTGCCCGCCCTGGCCTGCGAATAGCGTGAACTTCACACACTCACACGGCATCTGCTACCCGTGCCGCTGAACAGAAGACCACGGTCCAATCATAGAATCTTTCTCTTTTTGCTTGCCTCGGGGCGGTCTTCAAAACTATCGCCAACACTACGCACATTATTGGTTTGATCGGACTTGCCTCGACAACGACGTCATTGAAGCTCAGCTCAGGTAGGTAAAGATGCTGTGATTCGCTTGGGTTGCATCGAAGGATTCAACTCAGTCGCAATACGAGATCGCTCGATTAGGTGTACGTGAATAGTAAAGGTCTCTTTGGCAAGACCTCAAAATTGACAAACTGCAGAACCATAAGTTGAAATGAGACCAAGTATATTCTAGCTCATTACCTCAGCGTCCACCGTTTATATGGCTAGCCATCCATTATGTCTTTGTCAGCCGTCACATCTTTGCGGTCTCTCAACCTCTCCCAACCGAGTTCACTCAAGTCCTGGTTCTCGTGAATGGGCCCTTTAGCCACTCGTAATTCCTCACTGGTGTTGCTGGACACCGACACTCCTGGCAAATGTGATTGCTGTTTACTGAAGACAGGTACCTAGCTTATCAGGTCCTTCACATCCTACTCCAGCTCTGAGGTCGGAAGAATTCCTGGGGGATCAGGGTTGTCAGAACCCATCTTCGACCCGAACAACCGGCTTAATATGTCCCACTGCCACTGCTTCAACTCTTCATCTGCATGAGCATCCACAAGCGCCTCGCGCAGCGAAATATCATACCACCGATTTTGATTTGTTCGCGTCTCATCCATGAGTTTGTCCTTGTCCACGCTCAGCTTGAGAAACAACTCGACCAAGCGATGTCTCCAGTCACCATTGTAACCTTCGCAGCAGCCACCAACTCGCCCTCAAGAACTGCCCTGTGGGGTAACTTGAGATGGGCCACACGCTCAATAGCCGCTGTGGTCATGCCGCTACTGCTTATATCCTCAAGAGCCATGCTGGAAAGCAAAATGAGCGTCGGTGGTAGGAGTTCGTTGAACTTGGCAATGAAATAGGAGATGTCATCGATCAAATTCCCGAATTTGTCCTTGTCAGCAGCCACCCATACCAACTTTGATAATGCCGAGATACCTTTTCCTGCTTCATTACTGCCTTTGTCGCTACGAGTTTTCTTTGGTCCGGTCCGTAGCGTGTTGAAGGCTTGCCTAAAGGCTAGTTGTTTTCTCTCGCCTATCTCGTTTGCTGGAGGAAGGGCCTGGTAACCTGAATCTGGCCGCTTTTCACGTAGGCCATATCGTGAGTTCAACCCCTCAGAAGTCTCGAACAAGCAGCTCATTGCTTCGAGAACCTTTCCAACAGTCTCCTTGGTCTCGGTCCTGTTCAGTCGTGGGTCACAATCTGGCCGGAGCACTCGAACCCTGTTAGCCCATTATAGCAACAATGTCTTTTCAAGATCGAGCTTGGTGTTGAGGAGTTTTCCATCATTTTTCATGGAGCGAAGCGCGGATATGTTGGACATCATCTCCAGGCAATCGTTGAAGACACCAACTAGGGCAAGCGTGCCGACAACAAGCCCTGCAATCTCTGCCATGGAGATGGATGAAGTCTGACTTGATGAAATAGCTACTCGATGGTGATGGATAAGAAAGCATCTGGGTGGTCAGGTCAATGGGCAAAAAAGCGATGCGACCTTAGGTAGTTGAGCAGTCGTGTTTTAGTTGGGCGGTTGGGTTCAGCTCGGAACTGAGGCGGTGCATGGACGTGGTACCTCCCCGACAGGGTGTAATTGGTGCACGTGAATTGTCACGGGTGCAGAAAGCTCTTCTCCGAACTACCTACACGAGGCACCGGCTCAAGGCGGGGTGTGCCTGCTCCATGTCTACCTTGCAGAGGGACTGCCTTGGATGCCTAGGCAGGTAGGTAGATACCTTACGCAATGCCACGCGGGGTCATCAGGCGTGCAATGGGATCCCCAGTTTCAATTGCAAATATATATCGAGGCCGCTTGCTCGATGACTTGTTTATATTGCCAGCGTGGCTGACCTCGCCAATTTTGTGACAGTTGTATCATTCACTATCACTCACCAGAAGAAGAATTGGCGCAGGACTTCCTTGTTAGTATCACGATCTTATCCCATCACATATAGCCAGAATATCGTCATCTTTTCGGCTTTCTCGAGGAGGTATCGATAGCCACCGACCGACTCAGGCTGAAAATCACAGTGCGGGTGTTCGCGGATTATGGGGCCATCATAAAACAAATCGATGCTCAGTCTAAAGCCAACATGTATTAAGCTCGCACCATAGCTCAGCATTTTCCGTTCACATTAACAGGAAGGTCATCAAGGTGCTCAGGGGAGGCTATAATACACCCTTGTCCACCCTCTTAGACCTCCCGAACTGACTCAGTCAACATTACCCACACATAGAAAGTTTACAACTATTATCAACCAGTCACCTAGGTTTCAAACCTGTACGTCAACACTGATCCATTATCCCAGTACCAGCCACCGGTCTTGCTGACACCCGCAAAGAAACTCACCTGTCTTATATACCAACCCATGCATCAACATATTCTCAAAGTGTCTGAGCCCAAGAAGCCTTATGGCAGCATTGAGTCCAAAAAGCCCAACGTTGGCGCGGAGAGGCCGCCGGTCAAGACAAAGTAATCTCCTACATACTCACTATGGTCATGTTCACTGTGCTGTACCGGGAGCCCAGCAACTCGGTCGTCGAGGTTATGCTTCTGGCACGTCGATTCCAGGTTCCACAACCGACAGATTCCCGCTCGTGTGGATGGTCAAGATGGACTGTGGCTGGGATCTGAGTTTGCTTTCCGGTAGGGGTTAACTAGCTAGTCATTAGGAACGAAACATGATTCTACATTGCTTGCTCCATTCGATGGCTTGTATGTGATACCTGTAGCTTTCACTGTGCATTAGTATCCAACTTCCTTCATGTTGGAGAATATCTAAGTAGTGTCACGGCTTGACACTCAGTGGGTCGCAGGCGCACCACGGACCAATCATTAGTGCAGGGTCAAGGACCAATCAGAACAGGATCATTGGGATCGAGGATCGATCCAGAAGAGTCAATCCCAAAATGGACAGTATCGATGGGATCGATACTCGAGTCTATCGATCCAGGACGGTGCCAGGCTTGGCACAGGGTCTATATATACGGAGGAACTGGCTGGTGTAGATAGACAGTTCCGCAGTATGCAATCACATCTTGTATTCACGGTATCTTGTGTTTACATTGAGACATCTTATTGTGCACTGTTTAGCTGCACCGTTCCATTATCTAGAAGTTCGCCTTCAACCGGTATCCCTTTCAGAGGTTCTGGACAGGGCATCGTCACACGTTGCATACACTTAATTTTACCAAGTTTGTTTTATTGCCTCTTCTACTAAGGGGTCATACTTTTCAACGTGGACAGATCTTCCGTCTCTGCAACCCTCACCCCTTCATGACCCTCAGTTAAGTCCCAATACAACCGTGAAGTCTCTACGGGAAGATTTACCTTCGCATTTTCACCACACCAGACACCGCGTTTCATATTAGGGCACTTGAGGGTCTAGAAAATGTAACTGGTGATGTGTCCGACTCGTGCCGCAAAACTGCTGGGGTACTGTCAGAAGTTCGATGCACTCTATGAGGGTCCATATTATGGGGATCGCAACTGTGTCCTTGTATTGCTTGTCCTTCTCTCTGTTCCTGCTTTCTTTTATAGACCTTTCTGCAGGATTCCTTCTGCCACATGGTCAACATATCATGGCCACCGCCACCAGACCATGGCCGCGGCCGACAGACCATGGCTACCGCCAACTGAAGGATGAACTCCTTGCTAGTAAAATCCCTTTCTTTCTGACAGGTCCGGACCCGCAGTTTCGTTGTTCCACCCGCAGTTTCGTTGGTTCCGTCTCACTTGTCAGTTCAGCGGGCAAGCCAACACTATTCAGCTCCGTAGGTAAGCTCTGTCCCATCAAACTCAGTAGGCAACCCATCACCATGAAGCTCATTGTTATTTGTTATTTTGTCTGAATAGGTGTAATCGCCGTATCAAGCTCAGGCGTTTGACCATGTGTGATGTTCTGACTTGGTGTAGAGAGAGTGTAACATTGGATTGCATTTTGCGGTGACTCGGTGGCTCTATATAACAAACAATATATTTGTCCAGCAGTCCCGGCCGCCCACTGTCTGCCAGAGACGATGGAGGGTGAGAGTTTGCGATGCTGTTTGTCCCTGTGCATACCGTATCCAAATCTATCTATCCTAGTAAAACTCCAGGCCGTTCCAAGGCCTAATTCCCCAATAACTGTAACATTATCCCAACCTGTATTTCAACTCACAAGAAACAGAGAAACGCCGGAAGAAATATCCAAAGAGTTGGAACCGTTTGTATCCAATTAGACAGGGTCAGTCAACCCACCATGTTGTCCTGAATCCTCAATGCCGGTTTAGCGGGAGCCGGAGATCTTTCCAGAGGAACCAGGGCGGGTACTGCCGCTCGAGCCGGGGCGGGAGGCAGTGGTGCTGGGGCGGGAAGCAGTGGTAGTAGCACCGGGACGAGCGGTAGTGCCACTGCTTCCAGGCCGGGCAGTGTTACTGCCACTGCTTCCAGGGCGACCAGTAGGAGCAGCCGTGGTGTTACCGCGGGACCCGGGGCGAGACCCCACGCCACTGGCAGAACCAGCCCGCGAGGGAGGGCGGGAAGCAGCACCATAAATCTTCTTGAGAATAGCAACAATCTTAGCCTCGTCTTTTTTGAATTCGAGGTGGTCGAGGGACTCGAACGGCTGGAGGCTCTTGGCCTCGGCAGGGAAGATGTAAAACTTGGAGTATCGGCCAACGGTCACAGCGCCATAGAGGGTGATGTTCTTGAAGCCCTGGCGCTTGGCGGTGTCACGCTCGATCTCGAGGTAGTCAAGAAGCTGGCCGGCGGCGGAGTCCCAGACTGCTCCATGGGTCTCGAACTCGGTCCGCTTGTTCTCGATGACGAAGAGGGGCTTGAATCTGTCCGACTTGTGCTCGACGTAGCGTACTCTAACGTCTTCCTTAAGATCGGTGGACGGCTTGGGGTGAGGCTGGGTCTCGGTGACGAAGTCCTCCAGGATAGGGAAAAAGAGAGGGAGGATGTTGGCCCAGAGAGCGTCAACTCGATCTTCCTTGCTCCCGGGCTTCAAAGCCTCGTAGAGCTTGAGGATGGCCCTGATGTGCATGTATCCAGACATGTTGAAGGTTACTGAAAAAAAGTCTTTGGTGGTTAGTTGGAAAAGATAATTAACTGTGAGTGGTAGTTGTAAGTCGTGAATGCTGTTGTTTGCTTTGCTTCTATAGACCTTCACTGCTTGGACGGTGCAGATATCCTATCTTTATACAAAGAAGAGGGTTGTAAAAATAGTTTCAGATCCCATCTACACAACATCAGTTCGTCTTCCTTGTTTCGCGCTTGGTTATTTTCATGGTGTCGAGGGCCGTTGGTGACCCATAGCTGCTGGGTTCAGTTTCGCGCTTGGTTATTTTCATGGTGTCGAGGGCCGTTGGTGACCCATAGCTGCTGGGTTCAAAATCTGTCACGTTCCCAACTGCTCTTTTTTGGGAATTCAAAGACATGGAAGTGAATTCGGGAATGCCATCGTGTTGTTTCAAATCTCGATGCTAGGAGTTCTAATCAAGGACGGCCCTGGCCGACACCGCGGTGTCCTAAAACCAACGCAGGCGCAGCAATGGAGCTTGGTGATTATGCGGTGACATTACACCTTGCCAGAGCCACTGTGACGTTACGTTGCATGAGTTGGTGATCTAGAAGGCCGAGGCCAGTTCACGCCGTAGACTAAGCTTTCTTGAGCCGGTGGAGTTGAGGCTGGACTTAGGCGGGCTTGTGCCACAGACGGTCGCAATGGTGGCGGATTTTGACTCTAAAAAAAGTGACAAGTCTAGATAGGGGACATTCAGGTACCCACCGCTGATACAAGGTGAAGACGGCACAGTTCCATCCACGTAATAATATGAAATTTGGGGGACTTTGTTGTGGCTGTGAAAACAGAGCCAGGCCTGAACCATTTCTAACCAATCATTTGCTGCGACTGTTTACGCTTTCAGGCGATCACAACCCCGCACTCCGGCTGGTCTTCATCCAATGCAATTTCTCTCACAAATAACAACAAAGAGCGGCCATCCTGCGCTTATCAATCTCGACTGAGCAACCATGACAAGAGAATGAGTCCAATCATCTTTACTTGTCCCCTTTGTGGATGGCGCATCTACGAACCCTCAGCCACATCATCCTGGATGAATGAATTTCGTGGCCGTAAGTCTCTCAAAAAAGGTCACCTCATTTGGCGCGCCTGCTGACGCGTCGTTACTCAGTTTACTTATGTTCGACGGAAAAGAAGATTACCCTGACAGGTGTTGGCCTCTACAGCGATCCTGAAGGTGGCGTCTTTATCGCTCCACCGAATACAGCTAGCCGATATGATGATGATGGCTACAATATTTCAGAACAGGACCAGTTTGGAACCTGGGGATATGCAGTCAACAACAGACGCGGCTTTCCTATGCACGACGCCTGCTGGAAACTTTTGGAGGAAGCCATCCACCCAGAACCGGTGCCTCTTGATAGGTTGTTCGATGTCTTGGACTCTTTAATAAGCGCTATGTACGGAAAGCTTGATTGGGGCTACAAAGAATGCTGTCCGCCAGACGGCTGCGCTGTGAAGCAGTCATTCCCATGGGAGGGAGTCGCTGACAGTAGGCAAGTGACGGCGCCCCCTTTCTCATCGGATCCATTTTCCATCGACGTTGATCAGATATTGAGCCGAAGGTTTGGAACTTGTGAAGTCCCTGCCCCCCCGGCCAACATTTCATCTGGTCCAATATCGAGAAACGATCCATTCCTTTCACTTCCGGAAGAGCTTTGCACTGCAATTGCCTTCTATCTGCCTACACAGGATGCTCTTCACGCCCGCCTCGCATCACGGTCCTTTTGGCATCTATTTGATTGTCAACAATTCTGGGCATCCCGATTCATAGGTCGAAACTCAGACCTCTCATGGCTATTTGAAGTTCGTCGGCATCCCTACAGAGGTGCTCGCGATTGGCGCTGGCTGTATCACCAAATCACTGACAAGGACAATAACTGGAATGAGCTGATCCGGGGCGCTCTTCACAACAGGCAACACATTTGGCTTTCCGTTCTGCCCATTGTGGAAATTTTGGAGCTTCGTTTAACCCCAAAGGTCGCGGTTGCAGAAGGGGATGAGCAGGTGGTTCCAAAACCCGGCTTCAATTTACGAGTTGGTGGGACGGCAGCGGAGCACTCTGATATATGGAGCCCGCTAAAACCTGGATGTCGCCGTCGATACAAGCAGTACCTGCCCATTCCTCAGGAAAGGGCCCGAATTTCCGCCTCGACGATAATGGCTGGATCTTTCACGTATATTGCGGGCTTATCAGTCGTATCAGACTCACAAACTGTCAAGGTCGGCTACATTGGTCCCAAGGAAAAGGAGCGATCTATCGAACTGGATGCCTCTAAGCTAAGAGTTTCCAACGTTGCTGTCGGGTTACGAGGTATCCACGCTCTACTGTTTGCGGACTCAACAAGCTCAGCCCCCTGGCTTGGTGATCCCGATGATGCTGCAATAACAACACGGCTTGGGAATGTAGCAGATATTGCAGCACTGGAAGTTTGGTCCGACGTATGTGAAAAAATCCTATGGAAGATGCAGAGCTAACAAGGTGCTATAGGGATTCAGACTTGTCGAAATTGCGATTGTCAAGAAAGAAGACGCTGACTGTAGCGACGTGGAGAACAACATCATCTTGAGAAACTCCGCAGTATGGTATCCTGATATACCACCGGCTCACCTCAACCTCAACGAAGAGTTCTTTTTTCCTGCCCAGTCATACACTCAAGGATTCAAGCCGCTATTCTGGACCCATTTCGGCGGACCAGGAGGTATATACTTAAAGGACTTGCATAGGATATCATGGAGTACGGCAGACGAGATCATGGCTTTTGAGTTTCAAAACGAGGACGTTCCATTGGACTGTCGGATGTTTGGTCGGGCTCCGCTGCCTGACTCAGACGACGAGGACAATCTCGATATCTTTGATATCGATGGCCCTGGAGGGGAAAGGATCACCGCTATTGAAATCAGTCAAAAATACTATAAGGAAGATGGTGAAAGATGGTTGATGTCGGAGGGAGCATTAGCGCTGTTCAAGGTATGTTGCACACCTGCAGCCACTGCCCATTCCACCTTATTAGGGAGTGTCAACACAGACAGCAACCGGGATGACGAATGGTCTCAAGCTAACAGAAGAATGAACCATTAGGTCTTCACCAACCGTGGACGGTACTACCAGTTTGAGGACGAACCGAAGCCACGGAGTTGGAACGTCAAGACGAAGCTGTTCACATCACCTCCAGGTTACATTATTACGGGATTCTATGGGGCTCAGTTTCAGGGGCTTGTAGCGCTGGGAGTCATTACTGAGTTGGAACCTTAACAGCGAGCGTTTGTCGAAGCACTATTCTCACGGCTAGGGGATTCTGGGTTCACTCCCCGCTTGCGTGCGAAATAGAAGCATACCTACGTAGAGAAGCTTTGGAAGTCCTTCGGCACCTCTCCCAACTAGTTTTCGCTATTTTATCTATCAAGATGCGCGGGTACTGAAACCAATGGAGTCCTGACGTGTTCCCAGTCTTTTAAACAAGAATGCATCGATGCCTTGCTGTAACTGTGACAAGGGCTGGAGTTCAGGGCTTGGAACAACATAGGTTCAATTCATTTCAATAATCTTCAGTGGCCTCAAGATCCTTGATGAGGAATCCTTTCGTCCCACTGCTCTGCTCTTCTGCTCATGTATTTATCTCAAAGAGGTCCATGCTTGTGATAGCCTTGGCCATCTTCTAAGTCCGGCGCTTCCCTCTGATTATACACGAGTCAATAATGCCTCTGCTGCTTGCGCCGGTAACCCGTCGCTCGTTTCACTTTTCAACAACCGGCTCAGAGCTTTCAGTTCACTGTGTTGTTGGTTGTGCTCCAAGCCAAGGTGGATAACGTGTGACAGGCTCCTATCTATCTCCCTGAGTTGCAGCTCCTCGAACATATATTTGGCGCGATCCAGGCCATGTCTATCAAGGACCTCGTCAGTCTTATTAATCCTAACGACAGAAGGCTTGGATGTAGGAGAGAGGCCTGAAAATCTGATTGAAATGCCAAGTTAAGAGGTTGATGTTACGGCTTGGTGGTGAAGGACAGGATTACTCAGGATGAAGGGTTAGGGTTGATTGCAGGACCCGGAGCTCCGACCGGGGTTTATGATGAGAAGATGGAGCTGCAAGCCCACACTTCTTCCTTTCTTCTTTATATTACGATTACATTGATAGACTGGCAATGGTATTGGCCTTTGACCTACTTATGCCTCTCATTCGTGACAGTTGAGGAGTACCGTTGGTAGAGCGAGACATTATCATCTCTCCTTTGAAGGATATTGTCAAAGGATAAGGTGCGGGCGCCTATCCCAAAATCTAACTAGATACATATATGAGCCTGTGGACGGTGGAAAAAATCTGTAATCTAATACTAGTCCCACAGTGTACAGAAGTCTGGCTAGGGCCCGGTACCTAGTCTTGGATGAAAAGTATTAGCTTCAAATTGAAGTGGATTCCTAATTCGAACACGCCCATAGTCAGGCGATAGCAGGTCTTTATTGTAGGTCTCAAAGCCGTCTCACCGAGACGAGTCCGGCAACAAATGTGCAACAGGGTACGCTGGGATACGCTGATTGGTCTGCCCCAGACAAACCAGGTAGCTACCATAACCATTACAACAACACTAAAAATCTTAACACCTCCCCGGCCATCTGCCGATTCGGCCTTGTAGGTCCCGAATCATCCATTCCTCCTTAGGCTGCCTCGACTGTAAACGAACTTTTCATCCTAGCTACTCTTGGGCAGTCTGTTCAACCCCGCTTGTGTGATGTGATGAGGTATGTGGTTTGGTGAAGCAGAGAAGTGAAGGAGCCGAGCTGACTGGGAAGAATGAGCATGTGGACTCAAGCTTGCTAGCTTGGTCACCCCGTGGCCCTCACAACTCATTATCGACATACAGACTACCTTCTCAGCCCCCTTCATCATGAGCAGTGCCAGTTCCCCATCTGCACACACCACGATACAGACAGGGTGAGGCAAGGAAGAGGAGTACCATAATGTTTCAGACGCGGAGATTATCTTCCAAACAAAAACAATCCCCGGCTTGGACGTCTCGGTGCAGTTGACTCTTGCGCTTTGAGGGTCTGCAAATCGACATGTGACTGGGGAAATACACCAGTCTTGCCCTTGCTATTTGTCCCATACCAGCACCAGTAATCCGCATAAAGACCTGTAGCACGCTAGTTAGATCGAATCCAAAATCGTGACGTATGATCGCGCTGCAGAACTTCAACCTACACTGGACATTTGTGATGACCTCGCCTTTCCCAAACGCCACCCAAGCTACACCGCCGGATTTGGGAGGAGTCCCCTTCCACCGCGTGGTCACAATCATCCCACTCTCCCCACCCACAGGAACCTCACTCTCCTGCGGCGCCCGGAGCTCAATCACCTTCGACGGGAAAGCCCCAAACATTCCGTTATGTCTCCCCAGACACCACTTGCCCTCCCACTTCTCGGGGAACATGACCCCCATGATCCTCGCCCCTTCCATAAACTCAAGCATCTCACCATCATACCTCGGCGGCTTCTCGAGCTTCCCTCGCCCATGACGTTGAAAGTGGACTTTGATTGCAATAGCCGTCGCCAACCGGGTGACGTTGTCCGGCATGGGTACGGGCACAGGGCCGTCGGGCAGGTGCAGGTCAAAATCGGGCTGTTCTGGCTCGGGTCCATAGCAAACGTTCACCCCAGGTATTTGAGGTAATGGCTGCGGGTGTCGGGATAAATGCTGCAGGAGGTCGTCCGCTGACCGGAAGACAGTCGCGTCGCTCTCCCGCACTGTCACAGCCGCACTCACGCACCAGAGGCAAGCGTGGTAATCGTCTGCGCTTCCGCCTGATGCGCCCTTGCCGAGGTGGGATTTGAAGAGTAATCGGAGTCGATATCGAGCTCCGGATTCAGAGGGGGTGATTGCTTCGGCTATCATACGACCATAGCAGAGGTTAGCCGCTAATGTTCTTTTTCTGCTTGCCTTCTTCAATGCTTTGTACGTGGTACATGCAAGCTTAGATATCCCTGATACCCAACTCGCACAGGACAGCGTGGTGACTTGTTACCACGAGGCTCCCGGCACACCTATATCCTAGCATCCGAACTCTTAACAATATCACACCCGTCGCACAGCCCCACGTTACGCCCGTGTCCATACTTCACCAAACCACACGACACTCTGTGGACGTCCATGAAGCGGTAACACCTTGCTGGCCTGGTACGACTATCCACAGCACGAAACTTCCCCAAGGTCATTGGAGCCTGCTTCCGTTTCGCCTTCAAGCACACTCCTGACCGAGTCTCCCCGGCTGACCACCAAAACACATGTATATGAACCCTCCTTTTCCCCTCCATATACCCCTACCTTCAACCATCACAGCAAACAAGTCTACAATCTGTTCAGACACAAAATCACATTTCCCGTAAGCAACCCAACATCTTCCACCGCACAAGTAAAGCTCGAGTTAAACCATCAACAGAAACAACGACCGCACAACCAGCAATGTTCACCATTGAGCGCGGCAAAAAATCAGGGGCCATCGAAGCCCCCAAGCGAAGCGGCGCACCTGAGCCTACGAAACGGAGCGGAGCTCTTGAACCCCTCAAGAGAAGTGGCGCCCTTGAGCCTCCCAAGAAGAGCGGACACGGAGACGGCAAGAAGGTCGATGGGGCTATTGAGCGACCCCCCGAGAAGACTTGAGCCTGGCAGAGACTCCATCATGGACCTTCCGGATAGTAAGACCTGGCCGTGTTGTATTGGCATGTTCCTGGTGCTGGGGTGTTTCCAAATGCTCATACCTCGCTGCTGCAGAGGCAAAGGCAAAACGGGCAAGACTGTTTTCGATGACCTCTTCTGCTTTTAATTGAGTTCATCCTTCATAAAGAGTACTGTCAACTTTGTTGCTGAGATGTGATCGCTATGTACAAAATTATTACTGATATACTATGATCAAACAAACGCCTACATACCCTAGTGTATTGAGAAAGCAACCGGACAAAGCCTCCCATCTCCATCATGAACCACCACCAATCGATCATCATTACCATCAAAAGCATCACAACTCCATCATTACCCACCATCATTAGTCCTCATCACGTCCAAAGGCCTCGCCATAAATCTCATACAAACTATCCAACCAATGCCCCAAAATCTCCACCGCCTCCCTAGCATGTTTGACTTCGACATTGCTCCCCTCTTGCTCTGAGTGCGCAAGCTGCTCTTTACAGCTCTCCATCACACCCTCATAAGCCTCGATCAACAACAAAACCTGCAGCTTCGCAGCTTGTGAATCCTCATCGACACCATCCTGTTTGGCAAACAACGCCTTCTTCAGCTCGTCAGTGAGCATATGCGTGCAAATTTGCAACGCCAGAGAGCTCTTGGTGTTGTCCCCTTTTGTAACTTTAAACCGCGGTGAAGGAGGCCTTGGTCGCCTCGGGGAGGCAGGATTACTGCTCGCTGCGACTGACGGGGACTGTTGCAATGCACGACTCTGGTTGATGGCTTGAACCTTCCGTTGAGGAGCCTGAGGCGGAATGGCAGGCGCTGTGGCCTCCTCTTCGGAACTTCGTTCGCTATTTTCCACAACGGTAAACGAAGATGCTGCTGACTGGGGCTCAACGACTGAATCTATCTGCGCAATGAAGGAGTGGTGCTGAGGTGAGGATGGCACCTCAACGATGACTTGCTTGGCGACTGTTGACTGCCGGCATACCGACTGATTGGTGGGGGGCCGGCAGAGTGGAATATGGGGGCATTTTTCAGAGGGACTCTGGGGCAGAGAGAGGTTATCTTCCGATTCGATGATTTGTTCCATGGCATCAAAGTCGGGAAGTATTGATCGATACGAGTCAGCGAGTATCGAAGCTCGGTCGTAAACCGGGGATTTCGGAGTTGGCTGCGGAGTGGGCGTTGGGTGGATGTTAGGGACGAGTTTGAAGGTTGGTGACTCTTGTTGTGGGAGAAAGTGAACCCGTGAGGTATTCTGAGGCATACATTTCGATAGAGGCCGCGGCTTTTCCTTGACCTTCGTTGACGACGTTTCACTGCCACCATGGCATGGCCCCTTGGAAGATCCCATAGACAGTGTCAAGGTCTCATATATAGGTAAGCATGGCAGCTCGGGGATGTTGGCGGAAGCGCGTGGGTGGCGCTGGGACCGTGGGTTGCTTTCGAAGGAAACATGGTTTCCCATGGGGCTGCTCAATTCCTGGACAGCTTCGATGTTTCTTTCTGTGAGACGAGCAAAAGATTTCTTCCTCAATCGTTTCTTGGACACATTGGCCGGAGGTGACTCGGTCGGGGTTTTTGCATCTCGATTTCTGAACAAGGCGAGCAGAGACATCCCGGCCAGTGTCGTTGTGCTGTGGCAAGGGGCAACGTGGATGTTATCGAACGGCTAAAAAAGTGGTTGGACTGTTGGTGTACATGTTGCCGTGGGTGTCTGGGTGATGAAGAGGGGGCCCTGCTGTTTTTGTTCCGTCATCAGCGGGTCTTCAGAGGTCAAAATTGGTGATATCGCCATGATCGTATGCCCGTGCCGGGCTTCGAGACTGCGGGTGCTAATGCTGAGCAGAACGTTTGGCCAGTAGCTCCCATCTTGACATGCGGGGAAACAAGCTAAGTCAAGCGCAGGCAGTCGCTTCGGTGTTGACGTTTCAAGGGCCGGCCTCGAAGTCAATTCGGGCCATCACTCCGAGCCCGAGAGGGTTGGCTAGACGGCAATCATGCACGTCATTTCGTTCTTCTTTGGCGATCCTTCATAGATTGAAAAACAAGGCGGCGCCGACGAGTAAAAGAGTTTATTAGGTTCAATCATCCTCTGTCAAGAGTTTTGAAAACTGCATGATGTTTGATGTCGAGTCCATGGAGACGTTGGCAAATCGGGCGGGGTGTTCCGGTGGCTAGTTCGTCGATTGATGCCCCATAACTTGGCAGCAGGGGGCGCTAGCATTAGTGAGATTAGCGAGCACGCCACGAAGCTCGGGCCACCGCTTAGTTGATCCTCACTGCTCCATTTTCCAGTTCCCGTCTCATGCCTTTCCAGCTTTCCAGAGTTTCCGAACTGCCCGTTTACATCACAGGTCGCATGCCTACCCGAGCTCCTGCCCGAAACACCGCCGCAATTATCTATCTAAGGCTTCTCCGATATTGCTCTACAATTCAAGGTCGAAACCTGCCCACCGAAATTTCAACAAATGCATTGTCATACTTGGACCCACAGCGTGGACAGAGGGCCTTTGTGTTCGACAATGACATTGTCCTCTAATTGTCTTGATGTCGGAGTCTTTGTCTTGAAGTAAGACTATCAGATATAACATCGCCCAGCCTGCCTCCATAAACTGGCTACCTCCTACTAACTCATTCACCAAGCGCCGCCAGATACGGTAAGTGTTTCAACATAACAAGGTAACAGCACAACAGATCTTCTCAAAATGGCCGACTCTAACCAGATGGACAGCCGTCAAGACATCATCCCAGAAACCGAATCCCACGAGTACCCTCCAGGCTGGCCCATTCCCAAACTTCAAAACTTCGTCGTCACCGTCAACCTTGACTGTCGCATTGACCTCAACTACCTAGCCCAACGGGCCCGCAATGTCGAATACAGACCGCGTCGCTTCAATGCTGTGATCATGCGCATCCGCGATCCACGAACGACAGCACTGATCTTCGCAACGGGCAGAATGGTTGTCACAGGTGCCAAGAGCGAAGCCCTGGCTCGCCTTGCCGCTAAGAAACACGCTTACGCCCTCCAGAAATGTGGCTTCACTCCGAAATTGCGCGACTTCACTGTCCAGAATATCATTGGCAGTGCCAATGTTGGCTTCAACATCAGACTTGAGGGGTTAGCCAACAAGTATGTCACTGTTGGCGCCTCTTTTGTCCCCGAGATTTTCCCAGGCTTGTCTTTCAAGCAGTATCTCGGCTATCGAGCAGATGGGACACCTCGCTCCTGTCCAACCCTTCTCATTTTTACAACCGGAAAGATCGTGGTCACCGGTGCCAAGACAGAAGAGGATCTTAGGGCCGCCTTTGCTCGGGTATATCCTCTGTTCTTTGACTTTCGCTTTGCCAGCGACCCAAACAGCAAAACACAGGTGTAGCAAGTGAGCACGCCAACTCTACACTAATATCTGTACTATGCACACAGAAACAAGCTTCGGGCATCACTGGCGGGCCAGTGGCTACTTACTACTAATTTCTAATCTCACCTTGCCATAATGATAGAGGCAAGATAACCTAGACAAAGTAAGATACGCAGGCAAAACCTAAAAATAGACTAATGTTTTAATCCACTCCCGTTCCATTGTTCCTCTGTTTACTGACCCTCTCGCATGACAAAGCCTTTGATATCCTTCTTAGCTAAGCGGCATTGCTCCTTATTCCCGAACACCGACACCTGAACCACCCCCTGCTCTTCGGTCACACCTGTCCCGGTCCCCACGTAACACTGTTGCATCCCGTCACCCTCCCGCGTTCCCCAAAATCCGCCGTCGGCCGGGCACGGCAGGGCAGACAAGCCAACCCCGCATACGTCGGAGGAAACAACTCCAAACAGTTGACTTGGCATGTCGGTACATAGGTGCCATTCAGGCGATACTTAGCACTTAGCGATTTGATTCGCGGGATCGGTTCTCTAACAAAAATATGCCCGACCTGTAGGATCGTCACGTTATCGAGGTGCAAGATGCCTTACCTACAAGGCAGGATTTGAGCTCACAACGTATGGTGGAGGATCCGCTTGTTGATCAGGAAGGGGAAGATGATACGGCAGGATGGGGGGAATGCATGTAACATACCCGGCTGCCGGGTAGTTGGAGATTGTTGGGGGTGATGAGGTATAAGTAATTGATGACCCTGCCGTGAAGTTTTCGTTCTACCGGATATCCTCACCACAGCAGAGCAAGACAGAGAGCAGCAACGACGATCACCAAGATGGCCATCATCGGCGCCAAAGAAGAACATGCCGACCCTCGGCTCACCCGCATTGCGCAGGCGGATGACGTCCCCTGGTACAAGAAACCCAACCTTCGCTTTCTGTATCTGATTCTTGTGCCGACTGGCCTCGGGGTGGAATGGACCTCTGGGTTTGACAGCTCGATGATGAACAGTCTCCAGGCTGTCAAATCATGGACTGACTGTACGTTACCTCTTATCCCCTCTCCGTATCCCTTACACTGACGCGGTGACCCCCCCCATAGACTTTGACAACCCAACCTCCTCCCGCCTCGGCCTCCTCAACGCAATGTACTCCCTCGGCGCCCTCATGGCAATCCCCTTCATCCCCACCATCTCCCAGTACCTCGGCCGCCGCCGCACAATCCTCATGGCCTCCCTCATAATGTGCATGGGCGCTGGCCTCCAAGCAGGCGCCCGCAACAGCGACATGTTCCTCGCCTCCCGCTGGGTCCTCGGCTTCGGCATCCCCTTCGCAATCGTAAACGCCTCCTCCATGATCGGTGAACTCTCCTACGCCAACGAACGCGCGGTAATGACATCCCTCTTCAACGCATCCTGGTTCGTCGGCGCCATCATTGCAGCAGGGACAACCTACGGCACCTTTCAAATGGAATCAACCTGGGCCTGGCGTCTCCCCAGCCTGTTGCAACTCGTCCCGAGCGCGTTCCAACTCGGCTTCATGCACTGGTGCCCCGAGTCACCCCGCTGGCTCGTCAGCCAAGACCGCGGTGAGGAAGCGTTTGCCATTCTGCAAAAATACCACTCTGAGGGTAAAGACGGGGACGAGTTTGTCAGATTGGAATACGCGCAAATTCAATCCACCATTGCGGCGGAGAAAGAACTTGCCTCGCGGTTTGTGTGGGGGGATGTCTTCCGTGACGCTGCCATGAGACGTCGTTTCCTCCTCGCAGCGGTAGTCGGGTTTTTCACGCAGTGGTCAGGGAATGGGTTGTTGAGTTTCTACATGAAGAAGATTTTGGCGTTGGTGAACATCACGGATAATAGGACGGTGCAGCAGGTCATTCTGAGCAATACTTGCTGGGGGTTTATCAATGCTGTGCCGATTGCGTTGATCGCGCCGAGGTTTCCGAGGAGGAGGATGTTTCTGATATGCACGATTGGGACGGCGGTGGTGTATGTTGTTTGGACTATTGCGAGCGCGAGGGCGACGATTGAGAATAGTAGCGCTGCGGCCATACCGGTGCTGGTGTTTATTTTTGTTTATTCGCCGTGAGTATTTTTGTGTCCTGACATGGGAGATTTGACTGACATTCGGGGTAGGTTCTACAACATTGGTTGGAACGCCCTGGCATACACGTACATGGTTGAGATCTTCCCTTATCAACAACGCGCAAAGGGTATCGCGGTTGAGCAGTTGACGGTCCGATTTGCGGTCTTCTTCAACACATATGTCAACCCCATTGCGTTAGACGCCATTGGATGGAAGTACTACATTGTGTACTGCGTCTGGATTCTGATCGAGATTGCTACGGTGTATCTTCTCTTCCCTGAGACACACAACCGCACACTTGAGGAACTCAGCTTCATGTTTGAGGGCAAGGAGATGCAGGACAAGATTCAGAAGAACGTGGACAAAGTGCTCGATGTGGAACTGGAAGGGGTGAAGAGGAGGTCGTCGAAGGATGGAATTCAAGCTACTGACCAGAGAGTGTAGGTAATCTCTGAGTCAATGCACTGTGACACGGCAATGGGATTGTATTGAAGCAACAGCGTTCAAGAGTGTGTCAAAATTAATCCCAAGTTATACCACGCCAACAGCGTACCTTTCCGGGCATACATTCTTCCTCCCAATGATTCCCAGAGGCTTGGTCAGAGAAGTGGTGATGGTTAACAGTCAAACCTGTCTCTCCCCCCCCCCTCCCCCCCAATACACCCAAGATCTTCAATTCCAAGTCCTTTGTCGTTTCGGGAGTACGTTGATCCCGGCCGCAGAGCAACAGTCTCGGATGTCCGTTTTCCGCGTGTTG
Organism: Podospora pseudocomata; assembly: GCF_035222375.1. NCBI lineage: Eukaryota > Fungi > Ascomycota > Sordariomycetes > Sordariales > Podosporaceae > Podospora > Podospora pseudocomata. The sequence goes on along the minus strand of NC_085890.1, from coordinate 3,028,581 downwards.
CGTATTACTTACTGGGTTCATTGAGACTGCACACATTACTCTCCTGTCACAGGTCGTAGGTAATGAAACCGCAGTCCAATGGCCCTTGTTCTCCTTGCTCCTTTGGCATCGGCATCAAGTAAAATCTCGTCCCGCCATACAATGCCGCAAAACTGACGTCACATAAGAGTGTGCATCCATCGAAAAGTCTCGTAGTGAAGGAAAAACTCAGTCATTGATCCTCCAAAATAGCCGAAGCTTTTCAAAGGCGCCTGCTGCATCCAGGGGCAGAGATCCAGTTCCAGACGGCTGAAAAAGGAAGGCGACGCAGGGATGAATATGTGTGTTTGCTTCCCTGTTGGATGCTTATCGTCTGAGTTCGGGTACGGGAGCAGTCGCCACGGATAGTTATCTTCCGAGTCCAGCAAATTGACTTCAGCGTTCTCGTCGTCATGAACAATGATGTTGACCGACTCCAGGGAAGGGAGGCAGGCGGTGACTAGCAGATCTTCTATCTGCCGGGAGCCGAAAGCATGGTGGTTAACAGCGGGCTAAGAGCAGCTATAACACACTGTCGCCTCATAATCATTGGAGTTACTGTCCCACCAATAGACGGCGGGGCCGCCTTTTAGTGATATAGTCGCGAATTCCTCCTCGTAAGATACCTGGACGCACCTCCAGTCCCGGCATTGAGTCTCACCTGGCTCGGGTCCCTCATCCTGTTCATATGCCCAAAGGCGAAAAGCAAGCTGACGAACCCCAATGAGAAGGTTAGAGCCAGGGAGCACAAGTGGTGGTATCCTGAAAAGGTCTCCGAAGTGATCCTCTATCACAAGTGCTTGTCTTACACAGGCCACGTCTCCGGGGTAATTCTCGTAGGCGCGAACTAACACCTCGAGGAGGAATATGTCGTTCTCGGTATTCGCGAAAACTGTTTGGTTATTGTATAAGTGAAAGGGTAATGTGCTTTGGTGAGCCTGATGCAGTCTTTCGACAACTCTTTTCGCAGTAAGACACACACTTTCAACTTCTTGCAACTGACAGTAACGAGACCCAAACCAGGAGGGGAGATCTGAGGGTGTCACCATGTTCTGATATTGGTCGAACGTCATGAAAAGTATACGCTTTCGGAGAGACTTTCTGAACCGGATACCATCTCGGAATCGGCGATGGGTGAGGAACAGGAATCGCGCGACGGGTCGACGGACATTCTTGAAGAATTCGCACAGGGCGTCGGTGGCCTTTTGATGCTTCTTCTCTTTTCGCTGACTGAACAAGGGCTACAAACTGGTTAGAAAGGCAGCAAAGAAGTGGATAGTAGGGACATCCAGAGTCCTTTCATGGCTATGAGCTCCTCAAATATGCAAAACTGTATGTCAGGGGGGAGTTTGACGAAGTATTCGAAGGTCGTGATGGTAGGAGGAGTAACATCTTCAGCTGGGTCGGGGTTGTTGTTGCTCGTGGTGACTGAAAAAGAGTCGATTGAGCCAGAAACAGCCATGGGAATGGCGGGCGTCGGGCATAGAGCAAAAGAGTAGGTAGGTTCAGGAAACTACGCTGGTGTTGGGTCTCGGGTTTGCTAAAGCCTCGTAGGAAGTCGCTTAGGACGAGGACAGATAATACAGAGGTTGATGAACGCAAGTGTAGGAGGAAGACTGCGGCAAAAGGTCGTAGGCTACCTACCACGTGGAGACATCATGTAATCCATTGTCATGTCAACTGTCGAATACTTTCCGGATAAACGAACATATTGCACCAGAAAGGGCGGAAACTGGGGGCGGATGGCGTGGTCATCTCAGGAATGATCGTTTGCCATGTCGTCTAGGTATATTTCCTAACCGCTGACATCCCAAGTCCACGATGCTCAAAGTACCCCGGTATAGACACGCTGTTTGTGCAAAATATGAACCCCGCCAAATGCAAAATTAACCATCAATCTTCTTCTCCATCCACCGTTTCAGATCCGTCTTCCACCGAAACATCTCCGTTATGCTATTCGGTTGAACGGCGGGGCTTTCCATGATGCCGATTAATAACACACAAGTGAATGGTCAGAAAGAATGGCTCCTCTGGTGATCTTTCTACGGGTAATACGAACAAGATGTTGCAGTTTCGAAAAAGAGAAGACAGTTGGTACGCGTTGTGGAGGGTTCCTACCACTGGAGGCCACCGCCTTCGCATCACTCTTGGTTTTGCGAAAATACGGCGAAAACACACACCGAGCCCACAAACCGAGCCCACACACCGAGCCGACCAGAGCCTGCAAAGTAAACGTGGAAAGTGACATGGAAAGATGATAGTGTGCCGGCTATGGAGAAGGCATTGATGTCAGTCCAACTGCAAGTCTCCTCCACAACTTCCATACGAGTGGACTTTGAGACAGGCTTTCTCCTATTGTGGTACCATACTGTATGCATAACTTGCCTTAGGGTTAGTTAAATGCGGACCGGACACCAAGACCTTCAGCTTTGATGAAAACAAAAGGCTTTCTCAAGTGGAGGATGAAATTCGATGCCAAAGTTTGCTGGAGACTTAATCATTGAAACCCTGTCTCTTGCTATGCCGCGGCCATCTTCAACCCCACCTGCAATGCTCCAGCAAACCCCATCAATCATACTCTTCCCAAGTTAGTACAAGCCACCAGGGCCGGAAGATTGACATCTCCCCCTTCAATCCATACGACGATCCCTCGATCTCTAAGACACAGCCTATCGACGCTTTCATTGTCGCCTCTTCTTGGGTGTACCATGCGGCTTCAGATCCGCCTTCCAAGGAAGTAAGTCCGACCCCTCTGGCACCCATCTGAGGTATCTCAAGCTCAGATGGGGAATTTTGTCTTTCCACACCTTGAGAAGCTGACTGTCCATAGGAAACGATGCTGCCCAATCCAGATCGAAAAATGGCACTGTGACGAAAGCGTGAAGCAAGACGTGGAAGTCAATAGGAGCAAACAGCTCGACCAAGGATCCTCCGATAGACTGAAAGGTTTGTGCAGGCTCAGCCCCCACTGTGCTGAATCGGGAGCTTTTGCGATTTCCTCTATGTCGGTACATTGCTGTAGCGGTCGTCACCCAACTATCTCCGAACACCAAGGCTGGTTCTTGCGGGCTCGGACCTGCCAGGGCCCGCCAGGGGGCGTAATCAGAGCCGAGTGAACCCGGCGGTGGAATCTCGTTACGAACAACATAGTGTATGCTTTGGAGGGCAGGAAGCCAAGCGGCAGCCAGTAGTACGTATTCCTCCGGCCAGGTGACCTTGAAATGTCCTCCCATAACGCGACCGCACCTGTCACAGGGCACCTTCTTAAGCCAATCGCTGGAATCGTAATCTTCCGAATCGCTTTCCGAGCAAGAGCTATCAATGTAATCCACCAGATCACGTTGCCGTTTCGGCTGGAAATGCCACCCTAGACACCCGCCATCGGTCAGCTTTGACACCCAGCCCGGCACAGCCAAGCGGCGGACGCCCTTGAGAAGATCTGCACCATGAACCATGGGGACCGGACTTATCAGACAGTCCGTCAGCTCTTCGTTGATGGTGTTCGCCGATCTGAGATGCAAAACACGGTCTGAGCGGGGCTTCTTTGACAGGACGAGGATGTCGAATTAGAACAAGTCATCCTCTTCGTTGACGAGAATAGACCTGCCACCGTGCAGGCCAACTGGCGTCTTGTTTTGTTGGTGAGTTCGGACTACACGCGTTGCGAGCGAACATGTTTGGGCAATTTGCGGGAGACGAATGTGATGAGGGATGGCGTTTGGGATATACTCTCGTCCGCGCCGATCTGTGCGCTTGAAACTTCCGAGAAGGCTCATGGTATCATGAGTTACAAAGTCGATGCCCTGTGCAAAGTTATGCCTGAGCCCTGTATCCATCCTCTCGTCTGGGTCAGAGCTGAACAGTGCCTTTGCCAACGTTCTGGGGAAACCGGTTAGGAAGTGCACTGCTGGGCCACGTCCTAGGCCTTCTAGGTCGAGCAATTGTTCGAAGACGCACCACTGTATCTCGGCGGGGAATTGACTGAACAGCTCAAAGGTCGCGGTTGGTTTAGTGGTAGAGCTGAAAGATGTGTTGTCCATGGCGAGAGACAAAATGTCAACCATACCGGAGAGGGCATCGTCTTCTGTAGATGTTCCGTCCATCGTTGATTGTGTTGATGGCGGGTGCTCCGTGGTGGTTCGTCTTCAGAGAAGCATTTCGAGTTGGCCACGTCGAAGCAGAGGGAGGAGGTCCAGTCAAAGTATAAACAGAGGAGGGAAAGCGAAAGGAATAGCGGAAGGGCGGCAACCAGTCTGTCATGGGGTACGGCTCGTAGGTTCAGACGAAAAGACACCGAATTGAACATGCAAAAAGGCGGAATCGCAGGTCAAGACGACAGATGATCCAAGTCCCCTGCACCTCTTCAACTGCCTCGTAGTCAGCCGCATTGTCAAACAGTGGCGACCTTCTTCTGGAATGAGCACATGGACTTGGATGCTAGCGTTCGAAATTGACGACGAGGTTGAAGGATTCCATCTATACAACTCCAACCAACTCCAACTCCAAACCTTCCTTACGCCTTGGATTCCGCAAAGACAAACTCCTCCAGCTCCTTGTACGCCTTTTCCAGATCCTAGACACCCAGAACGTTAGCACCTCTCTTTGCAACCAAGACAGACTCACACCCTGAACCTACATCGTTGACAATGATCTTCTCATGCACTCCCGGCACTTTGGCATACTCGAGCTCAACCTTGGCCTGCTTTAGCCTCTTCTGGATGCTCTCCTCGCTCTCGGTGCCTCTCCCTCTCAGTCTCTGCTCCAGCGCCTCCTCGTTAGGCGGCGCAATGAAGACATACCGCGCGGGGTAGTTTTGCGCCTGGATCTGCTTCACGCCTTCGACCTCGATATCAAGCACGGTCACCTTGCCCTTGGCCTTTTGCTCTTCGATCGTCTGCTTTGAGGTACCGTAGTAGTTGTCGCCAAACTTGGCGCTATTCCGAAGGCATTAGTCAGCTTTCTTCCTCCTCTCTGTGTAGATCTTTGTGTGGCGGGCGTGTTACCTCTCGACGAACCCATCAGCTGCCTTGAGCGCCTCGAACGCCTCCTTTGTTACGAAGTGGTAGTGGACACCATCGGTCTCACCGGGGCGGGGGCCACGTGTGGTGTGCGAAACGGAAAGCGTGAATGTGTCGGGGTGGTTCTGAGTAGACGGGTCATGTCAACATCGTCGGTCTCGTGGTCTCGTGCTGGGAAACTGTTGCGCGTGGGTAGGGTAGGTCATACTTGGAACAAGCGGCCGTAGAGAGTTCCCTTTCCGACGCCGGAGGGGCCGGAGATAACGATAGGACGAGAATCAGGGACTGTTTGTCGAGGAACATCAGCGGTGTTCGTCAAGGTGCGCATGCCCCTCGAGATTTCGGATGGTTCGGAAATGGCGGGGCAGAAAACGCGGAAGGCCGGGTTCAGCGCTATCAGGGCAAGAAGACGAGGAGAGGAACTGACCTGGAGCCATTGTATGTACAAAGCGTGAACGAAGGACGTTGAACGAAGATCGGGAAAGCTGCTGCAACGGTCGCATGGTCTGGAGAAAGAAGGCGCCGTTTGGAAATTGGGCCACTCTGACGAGGGTTCTGCCCAGGCACAAAGTTTGGCGTGCATAACTGCCCCACTCAATTGGCTTTCAGGGTCTGACTGTTCCTGAATGACGACACCCATGACTTTGAGGATGACATTGTGGTATCTGAGTCACTGGTACCTCATTTTTCTGCTTTACTGCGATTACATAACATAAGGGTTCGTTGATAGATTAAACATCGTACGCATCGTCAGAAAGCCAGAGTACATCCGACCCAATTTCGCCCAACCCTACCCCTAACCCTCTCCGCCAACCCCCCAACCTCACGCCTTCTTCTCCTCCCCCTCCCCCTCCCCCGTCTTCTTATCAACCATATCATCCGGATACTTCTCCCAGGCCTCCCAATTCCCACAAAGATTCATCCTCGCACTCCTCGTCCAGATGTGCCTCGCCCCCATCCCCTCCCAATTCAGCCCTCCTTCCTCAGGCCAGTCATCAAACGTCCCCGCCTTGAAGCTCATCATCTCCCTCCAGCTCCCATCTGGCAGAATTCCCTGGTGCATAATCCTCACGCCGCACTTGGGACAGAAATAACATCTCATTGTGTTCCCGCTGTCAGTCCCGTGCTCAAACAATGACAACTTCGCCTCCAAGTCCACGGGTAAGGGAAAGACTTGGTCGGTGGGGTAATAAACAGAGGTTCCAAACGCCGAGCCTGATTGTTTTTGACATGTTCGGCAGTGGCAATGTGCCATGCCGGAGGGGGTGCGGGAGGGGGTCGTCATGGTTATGTAGCCGCATTCGCACGAGAGCGTGAAGCCCTTTCCTTGCTCTTGGGATTTGTCTGGGGAGGCCATGACTGCTGATGTTGTTGGTGAGGGTTTGATGATGCTCAACGGTGTATGGGCCGGTTTCTAGCAGGCCTTATTATATCAAGCCCAGGAAACGGCAATGAATTACGCAAGCGGCTCAAACAGGAAGATAAACACCGTGTGCGTTAGGTAAGCATTCTGCTCGAGTTCAGCAAAGGGCGCGTCAGATAAAGAACCGTGTGTCACAACGTTACGGCTTGGCGGGCATAGCGCGGAGCAAAAGGGACAAACGCGGGGGGACTGGTATCACGTCATTGGGAATAGTCTCACTTCGGGCTAAGCGATATATTGCTGGCAGTCTTCAACCGTTCTGTGGGGGAGGCGGGTTTCCTGCGGTATCTCCAAAGATCATCTAACCAAAGGCATCCCGTAATATATATATACGCCCAACAAACAACACAAAAGAGCTGGGTGGTATCCAGCTACCCATAAAGCAATCTCCTGAACACCTTTTATAACCCGATATGCCCCTAGCAACCTGCGTCACAGACCTTTAAAATGTTCCAACCCATCCCTAGCCCAAAGATAGATAATGTCCTGACGATGCAGAGAGGTGACGAAATCATGTGCAGATGCGTGCCCGAGCTTGATGACGCCGGCCCAGGTCTCCCACGCCCATCCAAGTTCCGATGATACCCACTTGAACGGCCCATACTCCTTCTTCCAATGACTAAAGACCTCCCAAATTCACTCTAAACGCCCGCCCAAGCTTCGATAATGCCCGCTTGGGTCTTCAAAGCGCCGGTCCAAGTTTCGATAATGCCCACTTGGATGGCCCGTATGCCTCTTGCGGTCGCGGACAGGACATTCAAAATAACCTCCAATGCATCAACGCTGACCCAGCCCTCGATAATGCCCGCCTGGGTTGTTGAGAAAGCTCTCTGAATTTCGATAATGCGCACTCGGATGCTGATCATGCCCGCCAATGGTGTCGTTTGCGTTTGTCTGCGCCTCGCCGAGTTTCAATAATGCCCACTCGGTTAGTGATGATGCCTGTTGGGTGTTGGGAAAGGCATAAAGCCTATGGTGAGCTCCTCCCACGACGACTCGGATGCTTAGTAGCGAAAGATTTGAGCCGTCCCCTAAACGCCTCGATATCTTCAGCCTCGGCACCAACAACACCGGTGCCCTTCTCCCTCCGCTTCCCAAGCAAACTCACAGCCATCTCCTCCACATTGATATCCAGGAAAGCCGGTCTGTGGCGAACCCTGTCCTCCGAATCAACCTCCTCTAAGACCACAATCTTCTCCTGCCCGTACCAGGTATGCCATATTTGGCCAACCGCCTGCACCATCCACACCACCGTCATGACCACGGCCCACAACAGCGCGAAAAACACCATAAACCCAGCAACAGTGAGTTTATCGCCCACCTCGCCAACCACCCACTCCACCAACTGCTTGAACACCCCAATCCAATCTGTGCCCGTTACAGCATTGGACCACCCCCTCCGCTGCCTCAACCAATCACCCCCCACCCTCCCAACCTTCTCCTTCATCCCAACATTTCCTAAAACCATCTCAGCAGGACTACCCCCCTGGCGCTCGCGAACGGCAACTTTGGGCTTGGCCACGCCCGTCTTGCGCTCGGGCGAGCTGCTGACAAAGGCGCGGACAGGCGTCGCGGGAGGGCTCACGCGTGCGGGCAAGACTCGTTCCCCTAAAAATATTAGAGTTTCTTTTTAAAAAGAAAAAGAAAAGTAACAAGAGAAAAAAGCCAGAGTCAAAAATGTGTGGGGAAACTTACAATCTTCGTCCCGAAGCAACTTCACAAAGGAGTCCCTGGGGGCAGGGATTCGCCCTCATAACCTCCACCCTCTCCCTCTGCACCCTCTCCGCGTTCTCTTTGGCCCGGGCCAGGTCAGTATGATCGGGGTTCTGGCATTCAAGACTTGTTAGCGATCCCAGGTTAGGGAAGAACAAGGGAAGATTGTGTGGTGAATGTGATGGATTGGGGTGGGCTGAAACTGAAAGATCAAAGAGTCCAAGGCACAGAGCGACAATCATGTCGAAGATGTCAGTAGCTTGGGTGAAAAACTTACAACTCCAGCCGCAAACCACCACGCACCCGGGTGCCAATCGAGTGTGTGAGGGCGACCGGGGGCGCGCGAGGTGGCGAGGAAAGCATTCGACGACGACATTTCTGCTGTTTCAAATTTCGTTTGCAAACGTTCAAAATGAGGTTTGCTGGGATATCGTGATGTCAAGTGCAAGAGAAAAAAAGCTCAAAGGAGAAATCCAAGCAAGTCTTAAGAAAAAGGTGGGTGGGCTTCCCCAGCGCTCCTGCCATTGTTGTGACCACGGCCCAATACTGGCAGCTCGACAATGCACTTTTTAGTGCGCTCTATTCACTATTGTCCCTCTATTGTGGAATGACCACAATAAACATGAACCCCACTTCCTCAGTATTCACGGCAGTGTCGACATCATGCTGCTATTCACGGCGATTGTCGATCCTGGCGGTTGCTATTCGAAGTCTTCCAACTCCTTCCAGTCGGCGAAGTGGCCATGATCTCGGCGCTCTTCTTTGCTTGCTCCACAAGATAATAATCCCCAAAGTCAATCTCATCCACACCATCACCATGGTAATTTCTCGACTCCGACACTTGGAGGGATGTCTGCTTCCAGATCAACCCACCTGGGCTCGTACCCTCACCATCCAGTCCGCTCTCTGGGTCGTGACGACCCTTATTGGGATTCCAAAAATACTCCTGGTGCTGAATCTCAGCCAGCTCCGTCTCGGATATCGTAAGCTCAGTAATAGGATTGACACTCCTCGGCCCCATTCCACGTCTCGGGTTCTTATCCTCAAGCCTGAACGCTCCATGCTTCGGATCTGAACGGCCAGAACGTGTCATCCTACCCGTTGTTGACTTGAGGGACTTTAGGCTTCCCAAAATTGGTCGACCCCATCTGTTAATTAGGGGAACACACATGGGAAGATTGGAAGTCACCACAGCCACAAACGTCTCCCGGACGGCCCAGGAACCTGCTTGTTGAGCGCCGTTGATGGGATCCTGCAACACCCCAGGTTAGTTACTGTCTCTTTTTTTGCACTGACATTCTGTATAACTCACTGTAACAATCAGGATACATCGCAATACTCCTGCCACCGTCACAAACGCTCCACCAGAGAACAGCACAATGAGCCCAACTTTTTTCATCGGTCTCATGGTAGCACGCCATAGCATGGGTATGGGAATACTCATGAGGTAAATGTCTGTGGAGACATTCAACCCAAGAGTTACAAAGATGTCAATGTTGGAGATGGCCGGTTGACAGTGATCTGACATGGCGTTAGCATTCGGTGTTTTGAGTACAACAGATTGAAAACTTGCTGCCGGGATCTGGATAGATTTGCCAGTTTCTCTCGAGAGGACGGCAGCCCAGCAATATTGACAGGAGGACGGCAACCCAGGTAGTGAAGATCAACACGAAGCCCGTGAAGATGCGCTTGCGATATTCCAACCCTTCCTACGCCGGTATCAGCAAGCAGTCATCGTGGTGATACAGTGGCTGGTCTGTCACCCACCGTCAGGCGAAGATAGAAGGTGCATATCGCCGCCTTGATCGTCCACAGAAGAAATGTGTACGTCGACCACCCAGCAACCTGAGTTTTAGACCCGTTGACCCTGCAGTCCAATCATGAGCTACCACACTCCAGCAGGTCGTGATGTAGTCAGAACATACCTCAACCTAAACTCCTCACTGTTCGGATCAAGCAGACGTCTCTGCTCATCCGTCATCGCATTATTCGCCAACCCCTTCCATAACGCACCCACCGAGTACGCAAGATATGTTTCCACGGTATACGCGCCCTATCCCACAACACAGGTGATCAGTCCCCAACTCTCCCCATTCCCATCATCACATCAAGAAGAACAAACTCACTGCAGCAACCAACATTAAATAATCATCCGCCTGAAACCCCTTAATCCCCACAGTCGTCAACCTAACATACGTCCTCATCCCAACAACCACCAACGCAACTCCCAACAAGGTAAACGCTTCAATAATAAACGCCTCCATGGTGAATCTGGCACCACTGTCCGTCAAAGCGCTCGGTAGGTAAGGTCGGTATATCGATTTTGGCCCACGTGGGAAGGAAAGGGGGCGTGCAATATTTCCCAATAAGGCCGCTACGACCTCGAAGGAGAGATAAAAAACGGCAGATTCCGTCTTTTTAACCTTCATGAAGAAAAGATGACCTCATCAACACCACCCGCCAGACAGAAGCCCACAAGTTAAAAATACAACAAAGTCCAGAACGATAAAGAAACTTCCAGCAGGTCGCCCCAGCTCGGAAAAGCAAAAGCAGATTAAGGTACCCGAGGCGTCCTCTTCTTAAAGGGAGCGAATGTAGGAAGATACCACCCCGTCCTTGCCCACCATACCTCCGATAGGAACACAAGAAGCCACAGGAGAAACAAAGCGCGGGCGGCCAGAGGAGCGAAGTGTATACAGCTCCCACCCCGTAGGACAGCATCAGGCAAGCAGCATATCTACCTAATTACAATAAGCCCACCCCACCCCCCTCCCCCCGAAATCTAACCTTATCAATCCACTGCTGACCACCCCAAACCCCCTGGCAATCCAAAAAAAGGGGGCCCGTTGCATTGGCTGACTACTGGCAATCCCCTCTCCCCTCCTGCTGCCAACCGTTTGTGAAACTCGTCACCGCAGATCACGTTGACGGGTAGAAACACCACCAAGAAAAGAAAAAGCAATTCCCTTTTCTCTTCGGGCGCATGCAAGTTTCCCTTGGTTATAACATTAAATATGTTCGTCCTGGCTGCACGTGGTAAAGTGATCCGGTTTCACAGCAGCAAACCCGCTCAGCTGAGCGAACCAGTGGCTGCAGTGTGCCGTTGAAGAAAAAGAAAATCTCCGACAAGGCTCCGGGTTGGGATGGGAAGGTAGGCCGACGGAGGTATTGCACCGGGAGGGGATTAAAATCGAGCGAGAATATCTCCATGGAGCAACTGCTGAAGTGTTGAGAGGGGTATCTTCAACACAACGGGTTGAGCCGAACGGCCACGTGGGGACGGAAAGGTACAGTACTCTTCATCGGCAGCACCGAAGGGAAGAGCATTTCTTTGACTTGATCATGAAGAGATCTAAAACCCACGTGCTTGTGGACGGACGGACCGCTCAGGTCTTTCTTTGTCTGCTATGACATTGACCGGCATCTTCCTTTTGCTTTTCTTCAGATTTCATCGCCAATTTCGTCACTCTTTGTGTAGAATGTCGTAAAACACCCCACACAACGCCCGCCGCCGTTAGCCCCCCACGTAAAAAGAAAGGAAGAATTTACTGGATGGTGGGTGTTGGACTGAAAGCAGTCAGTGATGCACGTCATCATTGCCCTGACAGGATTCTCCATGTGTCTGATGCTGGCACGGTGGCCTTGATGCCAAAGTTTTGCTGTCCTTGATAATCCCTAGAGTCCTGAAGGGGCGATATAGGTTTCAACGGTAGCACAGCGAGAGACCATGCATTACTTTATGATGTGTTTGCTCACCTGCAATGATATGGCAACTCTCCATTGCTGACCCCCAACCCCCCCCTCCCCCAAGAACCTCCCAGTTGTTACACCACATGCGCTATCGAATGCGACGAGAAGGCTATTGGTTCCAGCCTCAAGAAATCTCCGCAGCAAGCTGACAATGCATTTTGGCAGCTCATGACAACCTTTACTGTACGCACCTTGATAGCATCCCCACACCATGATAATGTATCCCTCACAAACTACAAGACTCAAAGTCTGGCCAGGCCCAAGGAACAACCAAGATGAACCCCTGAAACAACCTCAAAAAAGGGGGGTTGCACCCCGCCGATCGCAGCCAGGTTCAGGCATAAAGCGGTTCACAGCTCAATGGAATGTTGGCCTTGGCATCAAGCCCCTCAGCGCGACACAGTCAGCTTCCCCACGTTCTCTAATGCCTCTCGTTGGTCAGAATGGAAAATCGACAAGGTGAATATGGAAGAGAGTTTCGCCTCTGCCTATCGGATGCATTGTAAGCACGGCCGAACATGCAGTTTGGTTCTTTGCCTGGCATCCCATCTGGGATCCGACTGCAACCCTCCTGATAAAAGAACAGGGGACATATGTCCCAATTCAAGGGCATGTGCCGAGACCGCGGGACCAACTCCCTTGATCACACATCAGCAGCGTGCCCCTCGGTGATTTTGTTCCTGAAAAAAAAGAAATCTTCAGTGAGCGGGGTCAGCAATGAAGAAGGGCTTCAACTTGAGATTGCCATAATCAGATCACGGCACTGCATATACCCACCGTTGAGACAGTAAGAAACCTTCCTTTTTGACTTGGAACGGACGTACCTGCATTCAGGGCCCGAGTTGTCCGAGGGTCAAAGAGGTCACACCTCCAACCATTGCTGCGCTCAAGGAACATCCTTCGAAGCAAACACCCACCGTCCTTCACCGAGTACCTCAACGGGCAACTCAGATCCTCCGCCATGGAAACCCTCGACCTCGTGGTCATCGGCGCAGGTATGCCACCACCCGCCCTGCGTGTCGCAACCCGGAACTAACTGCATTGCATAGGCATCGCCGGACTCTCCGCTGCAAAGACCTACCACCAGCTCAACAATGGCAAGACTCTCGCCCTACTCGACGACAAAGAGAGCGTCGGCGGTGTCTGGGCCAATAGCCGGCTCTACCCCGAGCTCCGAACAAACAACATGCTTGGGACATATCAGTTCCCTGACTTTCCGATGACCACCGAGCAATTCGGTGTGAAGCCTGGAGACCACATCCCAGGCGTTGTCGTGCACGAGTACCTGAAAGCCTATGCTGAGAAGTTTGGCATCGCGGATAAAATCCGCTTCCGTCATAAGGTTGTGACTGCTGAACACCAGGATGGACTGGACGGTGGTTGGACCCTGACAGTAGCGCATGACGACGAGACGAGCAGGATCTTTGCAAAGAAGCTCATTGTCGCTACCGGGTTGACTTCTGAGCCGTTTTTGCCTCATATTGATGGACAAGAGGAGTTTAGCGCGCCTTTATTCCATGGTGCTGATTTCCTTCAGCATGTCGATACCCTCGAAACCACTCATAAGGTGACGGTTTTCGGTGGGAGTAAATCGGCTTGGGATGCAGTCTATGCGTACGGTAAGAAGGGTATCCACGTGGACTGGGTGATCCGAGAAAGCGGCCATGGTGCTGTGTGGATGGCACCACCCTACGTGACACCATTGAAAAAGTGGCTAGAGAAGCTGGTCAGTATGTGTCTTCGACCAACCACACCCCTCTTGTGCATTAACGTACTAACGCCGCAACCCCCAGACACCCGCATGCTCACCTGGTTCAGCCCTTGCATCTGGGGCTTCGCCGACGGGTACAACACGCTCCGCAACTTCTACCACGGCACCGCCCTCGGCCGCGCCATGACGAACGTCTTCTGGTCCGTCCTCGGCAACGACGTCATCACGCTCAACAAATACGACTCCCACCCCGAGCTCAAGAAGATCAAGCCCTGGAGCCACCCCATGTTCACCGCTTCGTCCTTTTCCATCTACAACTACCCCACCAGCTTCTGGGACCTTTTGACCAAAGGCACCGTCAAAGTTCACATTGCAGACATCACCGGCCTGTCCCACAAAACGGTCCACCTATCCAACGGTACAGACCTTCCGGCTGATGCCCTGTGCTGTGTGACTGGCTGGAAGCACGTACCACCGGTCAAGTTTCTCCCCGAGGGAATTGACCTAGACATTGGGCTGCCTCACACACCAAGCAAGGCAAAGCTGTTCACCAAGGAAGCCGTCGAACGGGCTGACAAGGAAATTCTCGGTAAATTTCCGCGATTGAAGGATCAGCCAGTTCAAAACCCTAACCTGAAGCCACTCCTTGGAACAAAGGGTCTGTCAACGACAGACAAGATCAACCCTTCGACTCCTCTGACCCCATGGACGCTGTACCGGTTTATGGTGCCACCCTCAGCAAGGTTCATGCAGACAAGAGACATCGCCTTTGCGGGTATCTGCATGAACTTCAGCACCATGATCATGGCGCATATCCAGGGGTTGTGGATCTCGGCGTATTTTGCTGACCAGCTGCCTGTGAGGACGATTCCGCCGGTTGATGGGAAGAGGGATCGGGAAGGGAGGGCCAAGACGCTGGAAGAGGTTCAGCACGAGACAGTACTGCATGCTCGGTTTGGCAAATGGAGGTATCCGGCCGGGAAGGGCGCGCTGCTGCCGGACTTTGTGTTTGACGCGGTGCCGTACTTGGATTTGATGGTGGGGGATATGGGTTTGAAAGTTCATCGGAAGGCGGGGTGGTTAAAAGAGGCAACAGAGCCGTATGGGCCGGAGGATTATGAGGATCTCATGTCGGAATGGGTGCAGTCGGTCGATGGGGAGTAGCGGAGTCCTGTTATGACGTAGAGGGCGATGAGATGGGTGTATATAATGCGATCAATTGCAATACCAATGATTGAAGACAGCTTTTATTCTGGCGGTGGCTGCCTGTAACGTTGGAATCATTAGCGATGAGCTGTCGTGCTGATGGGAATGTAGGGACTTGAGTGAAGTCAAAGTAAGCAGGCAGTGGAGGCGCACAAGCGCGGCGGGTCATTGGGGCAGTGGGTGGGTTTCGCGGGGGTGGAGATCTCACTCAGCCTTGTTTGTGGAGTTGACGATCTGGGCGGTCACCACCATGATTGTGATGGCGACGGTGCCAAAGGCTTCTAAAGCTCGATCGGGTAAGATAGATTGCAAACGTGGAAAGGCTAGTTGCTTGCCGCTGCGTTTGGCAGGCGGGTGCAGTCATTAGCATGCTTACAGTGCAAATGATTGTTTGACGAGAAGCGCTGGGGTGATACAGAGAGGTGCTGGTGGAGGAACTCTCAGGTTGCAGAACCAGGGCGAGAGACGAAGAAACACCGAACAAAAACGCTAGATTAGAGCTACTGGACACCTCATATTTGATTCCAACGGCCACTCCGGCCATCCTCTGCAAACGAAACCTGAGACCTTTTGTCAAATCAGTTAGAGTAATACAAATAGTAATCTATATCATCAACGGTATCCCTGCAGCTTGTGCGCTCGTCATCTTCAGCATAATCGGGGTAATCCTCGTCGTCAGATCCGAACATCTCTCTGTCAAAACTGCTCATCCAAAGTCAAATGGGCCTGGTCTATCTCTGATCCCCGTGGCCTCCGTGCCTTCATAGGCGATTAAGGGTCATACCCAAGACCATGAGCCTCATCGACCCGCCGAGAGCTCTGCTCCTTCACCTTTGCTAACCACTGAAGTCTGATCTTCATGAGGTACGTACCGTATAAGGAGGGGAGGTGGATAACGCTATTGATGCAGTACTGAACTGTTTTGGCCTCCAGTGGTCAAACTGCAAAAATGCCAGAAGAAATCAGGCCTGTTATCTCCTTGTTGATCCTAGTCCAACGGTTGAGATCGGCAAACTCCAATTTGAGATCGAGTCGAATAGCCTTTTCCAAGCCACTGAGATATGTCTTGTCACCGGTCCGAGACGCGTTTTCCACGAGTTCAACGTCGACAAGTCCAATTAATCCCTCCGGATGAAGTAATATCGTAATGATGGAGATGGTTCCATGGCGGAACAGACTTTTGCCTTCGAGATCGAGGTACAGCTCGCTGGAGGGGGAAATAGAAGAGATAAAGCATGCCCTCCTTCATCTCCTCCTCCCGATCATCCAAAAAGAACCCCCAACCACCACCGGCAAATTCGCTGGTACCCAAGTCCCACTCCCGCGGGCCCCACCCCCCAACATCCTCCCGACGCTCTCACTCCCCGCATCCCCCCTCAGCAACCATCACCTCCTCCGGCACCACCCTCGTAAAACACAAACCCTCCAAACAATCCCGCTCCGCCGGCAGCGCCGGCGGTGCATTCAGCGGCCTCACAGCAACCATCACCTCCCGTACCGACCAAGTCCCACGTCAACGAGCAAGTCACCCAAATCCACGAGGAGCACCAAACCGGCACGTCAAAATGGGTCGCGGGCGAACTGGACCGGACTCCCCACTGGGTGCAAGGGGAGCTAGACAGGACGAATGACTGGGTGAGCCAGCTGAGGGAGGAGCAGCAGAAGGAGGCGAGCCTGTGGCTGGAGCAGGAGCTCGAGAAGGCGCCCAAGGTGGCGATGGAAAGCGCGAAGAATACGTATTTGGGGTGGCTTTCCGGGGAGGAAGGGATCGTGACGGCGGCACTGGCATGGATTCCGGTTGCGTTTGTGACGGGGGAGACGGTGAGGGTTGGGTTGGAGGTGGGGAAGGTGGTTTATGATTTGGTTCAGGGGACTTCGGGGAATGGGCAGAGGAGGAGGCTTCAGGGGGCGTAGTTGAGGGGATGGAGGATGGGTCCACCTTGATGGTGCGGTAAAGAAGCATGATGACGGCGTTATTGTTTTGGGAATTTTCTAGCGAGTTTTTGGGAATGAAAGGGTGTTTGGTATTTTGATAGCACCTTAATGGCAAGTTTTGTTTTGTCTCTTGGAGTCGTCCTCAGCCCGCTCGGACCCCTGTCGACAACAAGACTCTTTGGGTGTAGTCACGTGGCACTATCTCCTCTCGGAACGTCTAATTTCAACTCTCTTTCAACCTCGCTTCATCAACTCCCACCATCATCTCAGTTTTGTTTTGACGACATGTTCGGTTCACGGTTAAACTGGCCCTTCCTGAAGAAGGAAGCTGCATCTACATCAACTCTGGATTTCGAGAATCCCGAACCTGCTGACCCATGTCTCACGCCACCCTGTCCTTCAGCCACTGCCAACAGCCCATTCTTCCAGCAACTCCCGGCCGAAATCCGCCAACAGATCTTGCTGGAAGCTTTCGGCCACAACGCCATCCACCTCCACGCCGAGTTGGAATACGCTGAAGAGCACTTCCGCCCGCCACCCGCAGCCCCGAAAAGGCCAAAATCACGGTGCGAATGCTCCAACACCACGCCTCCTAACAGCAACCGATATATGGAAAAGCCACCAAAAGGGGCAGATGAAACCTACTGGAAAGAACTCGTCTACCACAGCGAGATCAAGCACAATACATGGCAAGTCGACAAAGGATACCCCACCCCCTCCGAGCTCGCCACGAACCCCAAGTTCTGCCCGCACCACATCCTCCGCCCCAAAGAACGCTGGCGTATCGTCCCCGGCTCCGAAAACACCGGCACGCCCACCGCAGGCATCACCCGCACCACCAAACAAACCGATCACACCCGCCCAACCCGATGGCACTACTCCACCTCCTTGTGCCACCGCCTCCTCTACCTCCACCACCACCCCCAACACACCAACCAATCCTCCCTCTCCTCCCGCATCTCCCCCTGGGACGATGACTGCCTCTACCAGCCCTTCGACCCCGACCTCACCGACACCAACACCCACCAGCACACACCCCAAACCTGCCTCCTCGGCATCCTCGGGTTCATGCTCTCCTGCAAGCAAGCCTACCTCGAAACCTCCCCCATTCTGTACCAACAAAACCTCTTCCACATCTCCAGCGACCTCATGGTCCGCCGCCTACCCTACATCATCACCCCGAAAAAACTATGCAGTATCACCACCGTCGAACTAATCTGGGACCTCTACTCGAGCAAGATAAACAACCTTTTCTGCTCGAAACACGGCCGCGGAAGGGAACTCGCCTCTTTCGACCACCGACTCGACGGCTTAGCGGTAATGATGGACCAGCTTGCTACCCGAATGCCCGGGTTGAGGAACGTGTGGCTTTGTCTACAGAGCAACCTCCTTCCCGACCGGCGGACCTCACTCGAGATTGAAAAAGTCTTGAGGGTAATCGACAAGGGGATTCTAGGCCTGCCTCATTTGGAGAATGCCCGTGTCGCCTTCTCAGATATCTTCTATTATGCACTTGGAGCCCTACCCCCAACGGAAATCCCGGGCAAGTGTGTCCGACGGGGGACGATGCCCTGGATGAGGTGGTGGCGGGATTTGTCAGGAGGGGTCGGGAAGGAATTAGAACTTGAACCTGGGCGGCGTGACCGGACGTTATCGTGTCAGAATTTTGGGAAAGGGTATTGGATCATGTGTGGAAAGGGGGAGACGGAATGTTATTATGTTGCGAACTACGGGCCGCCTTGAATGCCCAGGCGGTTGGTCCCAGGTAGTGATGACTTTTGTTACACTAAGGCGTTCTACTGTTTTATGATGTGTCCAGGCATGCACTTCAACAAATCATACGGTGAGATGGCCGAGCGGTCTAAGGCGCCACGTTAAGGTTCTCCTTAACCAACATCCTCCAGGATTCCGTGGTCCGAAAGGGCGTGGGTTCGAATCCCACTCTCATCAATTCATTTTTGCGTTTTATTTGCGGCAGTCTTCCCCACAGGGCTCCACAGTGCCGTATCTGTAGCATCCAACGTTCTTTTATTTTTGCTACAACATCTTTTGAACCTTCCTGTGCTCAACTCTTTCTGCTTCGTCACTTCATCATCTCACTACCTACTTACAACTTTTTAAAATCCTAACGAAAGATGAACCCCCAAACCGCCCAGCGCCGCCCCAAAACACCCACATCCACATTAAACGCCTCTCTAAACCAGCCCGACTGCCGAGTTTGCCATAGGTAACGGGTATCATTCACTCAATCGGAGCAGATGGACTCATCACCCCCGGCGAAGTTCACTTGATTGACGAACCAAATCCGAGAGACCCTCTGCCGCGTGGTTAAGCGTTCTGCGTTTCTGTTTTCTTACCTCAGCTTCAAATACGTATACTGAAACCGGATAGTTCTATTTCCTATGCGCAAGAGCTATCCGTCTCATTGATACCATATTTACCGAAGTTGATAAACAAAGCTTTGTTTTGATCGGACACCTGGCTCAGGGGTAAAGACCCACTTTATGACCCCACAATAGGGGCACGGGATTGGGGAGGAGTTTGACTTTGGAGGATGCATTATTGAGGAAGGTAAAGTCGTCAAACAGCAAGAGTAAGTTGACTGAGTAGCTAGATATCAGGAAAACAAGGCTCCAAACACCAATACCAAATCCTACACCGATATAACTGAAAGAGCCCCTGAGGAATGACCCATCACAACTGTCCCTTCACGTCCAGCCACCGCCGTGGCCCGGTAGTCGTCCGGGAGCCAGATGAAGTTCTCCATGTCTCGCTTCAGCCAGTCCTGACCGGCAAACAATGTGTGCTTTGGTGCGGGACTTTTTGACCCAGAAAATGAGTGTTGGGTGAACGGACCCGAAGAGAGAGAGAAGCTGTTGCTGTCCAAAATGCCCCTATCAGTCAGGATGTCTCTGCCGTTGGGGGAGAATGATATGCTCCGGACTGTGGTGTCTCTCGCGATGGAGCCTCGCGGGGATTGTGCCTCTGTCACACGGGCCCACGACTCAGTGCCCCTAGACAGTACACACTCCAACCAACAATAGCCCAACGATATGCCCAGGATCAGAATATCTGGGGCCGGCAACCAACTGAGCCCACCGGGGCTCAGCGGAGGCATCACGGCGACCACCACGAAGGCAGAACCAGGGTGCCGATACGGGTTGGTTGGGCAGGAGGGACTGAGGACCCATACGAGCTGCAAGAAGACTGCAGGACAGGAATCATATGTACCTATTACTGGTGGAATCAGTGGCCAGGACGCCGAAGGAGGTGCCCGGCCAAGGCAGACAGATAAGACAGGTTCGAGGACCAGGGAGCTCAGAACGGTCCTGGGGATCCGGAGGACTATAAGTAGGCCTTGCCTTTCCTACCCAAATGGCAAGGGGCAAGGACCTTGAGGCCATAACAGATTATTATACTGAGTTGAACTACCTGTTCCAAGCCGAGATACTCCCCTTGTCACAGCCTCCCAGTCCCAGAGCTCGACTATTCCATCCTCTGAGGAGAAGCATATCAGGTTATTGTCCGGGGAGAAGCAGGCTGAGGTCGTGGCGGCTTTGGCTTTGATGGTTGAGATCGGGGTGGTGGATTCTTGCCAGTTCCAGATGCGGATAGTAGTGTTGGCGGAGGAGGAAACGAGAAGGTTGCCGGTTGCGTGAGAGAAGGAGATGGAATTCACTCTGTCGGTGTGGCCTGTGAGGATCGCGTGGCGCGTGTGCGACATGGTGTCCCAGACGGTGATCGTCGCGTCTGTTGAGCATGTTGAAAAGAAGCGGCGGTCGAGGGAGAAAGCGATGTCCGTCACTGTGCCCTGATTTCCGGTGAGAATGGCGAGCATATTTCCGCTTCTAGGATCCCACAGAATAGCTGTAGAGTCGACAGAGCGAGAAGCTAGGTGTTTGCCGTCCGGGGAGAAGATGACGTTTAACACTTCATCAGAATGTCCTGAAAAGGTGTGTAGGCTTGATCCTGTTTCGAGCTTCCATAATCTAACGGTTCCATCGGCTGAAGCAGATGCAAGGAGACGGCCGTCTGGTGAGAACACGGCGTGGTTGATACGGGAAGAGTGTCCCTTGAGCACGAGGTTATTTCCGCCGTCCCTGCGCCATAATTTGATCAGCCCGTCCTGAGAGCCCGAATTGATGGAGTGACCATCTGCTGAAAGGCCAACGAACGTGACAGAGTTTGAGTGACCTCTTTCATCGTTGATCAGGGTTGTGGCAATTGAGGTGGAGCTATTGTTGTTTGTCGGTATGCCTCCCGCAGAGCCAGAATTGATATCAACCACTGAATTGAAATCTTCCAATTCACCACGGGGCGAAAAGTCATTCGCGTCCCAGAGAAAGACGTCGTCGTTGAAAGATCCCGATGCGAGGATGGTGCCAACAGGGGAAACCACCACCGCATTGACACCGCTTGTATGCCCGGATAGCGTGTGCAATGAACTGCCGCTGCTTGCATCCCAGACCCGGATTGTCATGTCTTCAGAGCCTGACACTACGAGCCGAGAGTCAAGTGAGTACGTCACAGCCATAACCCTTTTAGTGTGTCCCATCATTGTAACCATCTCAGCCCCAGCAGCAATGTCCCAAATTTTAACTGTCGTATCGTCATAGCCAGATACAATGCGCCTTCCGTTCGGCGAGAACCTGACAGAGTTGACACAGCCCATGTGGCTCTCTAGTAACGCATGCAGCTCTTCTGAATCACTGAAAGTATTCCACAGCCTTATAGTTTGGTCAACCGATCCAGTCGCAATCAATGACCCGTCGGGCGAAAAAGCAGCGGTGTTGACACAGCTCGCATGGTTGTCGATCCTTTTGAGTTCCCTTCCCGTTGCGGTGGTGATGTCCCAAAATGCAACAGTCTCATCCATGGACCCGGAGGCCAAGACCTTGCCATTAGGGGAAAAAACCACGGAGTTGACCCAACGGGAGTGGGGTTTGTTGAAAGACTGAAGCATCGCCCTGGTGTTCATGTCCCAAACCTTGACACTGAAGTCGTCTGATCCTGCAGGGATCAAGGTACCGTCAGGGGAAATGGCCACAGAGCTCACCTTGTCGGTTGGCCCCTCAAACTTCCAAAGCTGCGCTTTGGAGGCCACATCCCACAATCTCGCTACTTCTGTATTGGAACCCGAGGCTATCTGCTTGCCGTCTGGTGTGAATGCCAGGTCATTGACGTAGTTGAACTCGTCTTTGACTTTGGGGACATCAGGCGGGGCCACCCAGAGGTCTTTGATCCAGTGATGGACTTAACCCCTGAAGTTTTGTTTGAGTTGGTTGGCCGGCTGGACAAATGAAAGGGCTGCGCAGTAGATTTGGAGTGGTGCTTGCTTGATGATGCTTTGGAAGGCAACGAGAAATCGCCGCGCGTCTTTAACGAACGGCAGCTGAAGCGAATTCCTGGTAGGCTGGAGTGTTTCTCTTAGTACCTCCTGGCCCTCTTTGGGATTGTGAGTAAAATAGAAGTTCACACTTACCTCAATAATGGAGTGGTAGAGTCGTATGATGGCACCCATTTCATCGCTCTTTCGCATCAGGCAAATGGCCTCGGCCCAGTGAACAAAATGCTCTTGAAGGAAGTGATGGACTTCATCATTGTCGCAAAGTGATTCTCCACTGTGTTGGTAATGCCGAGCCCAGTGAAGACAGGCGTATTGTAGTTCTTCGGGAATGCATTGTCTCACCCTATCCGCGTGAACATCCCTCAAATGTATACCTGGAGAGCCGATTCCACAAATGTCCCTTTTCAACATCTTCGACATGAGCCGCAAACACCCCTTGGCAAGCTCCAAACGCGTCCCTCGTTCGTCAACTGTGAACCCCAGTTCCCCGGACCGATTGTTATCAACCAGAAAGTCGCGAAATGTCGGGTGGTGAAGACGTATTGGCTGGGATGGCTCGCTGGGTATTTGGAAGATTGTATGCAGATCCGCCAATGTCTCCTTGATCTCGCTGAGGGGCATCCTGAGAAGATTCGATAGGGAACCCATGGAAAGCGGGGAAAAAAGAAGAATAATGCTGCCGAGGACCGTTTTCAGTATATTGTAAACCTCCTGTCGCTCGTCATCATCGTAGCTCTGGTAGATGGCGTCTTGAATCACTGCAATGTAAATCTTGTCCAGTTGCTGGTCGGGGCCTGTGCCATCACGATGGCCTTTGAGCAGCAGGTTGACTCTTCTCATTGTAAGGCGTTTCCCATCTCGAATGAAGCGACAAGCTGTGGAGGCCCAGATGACAAGCCGCACGAAATCTCAACCAGACGATCTATGATGCGCTTGCCAGGCCAGTCCTCGTCGAGGCCGCGCTCCTCTCGAATTGTTTCGAAGTTGCTTTCGAAGTATCGGCTCAAGTCTCGGTTGACAATTTCAATCGAGATCCCATGGAGGACGAAGATCTTGCGCTCTGCATCTGGAATCTTCACCAGACTATGTCGGATGGCGATTTCTGGCCGGCTGGTAAGGAATATTCGCAGCCGAGTCTTGTTGAACGATCGGGTGGTAACCAAAACCCTGAGAAGCACGCGGATGTCTCTCTCGCTCTCACACTCATCCAAAGCGTCTGCTACAAGCACAATTACTGATGGTAAAGACTCTCTGTGGATCTTAGAGAGCGGGCCAATGATGAGTCGCTGCCACTGGGCGTGAATGGATTGCTCCGCTATGCCGTTTTGTTCCTTGATGGCGGCAACGATATGATGTTTTGTGGCCGGTACACTGGTCGCTAACTGTACAGCGATGGTGGTTATGAATTTGCTGGCATCGCTGACCCCATTTAATCTGGAGAAGAAGAAGCTTACCCCTAATACACCCTTTTCGTGAAAAGCCTGAGCAACTGTTCGAGCAACAGTAGACTTTCCCACATCTGCCATCCCGTTGAGCCAGTAGATGTATTTGTTGTCATCGCTCTCAACCCATTGTGCGATCTCTCCAAGCACTTCGCATCGAGTATTGGGAAGACATGGTTCATGTTGATTATTGCGCGAGTTGAAGACTGCCTCCGCGGCAACAGGAATCGTGGCAATGATTTCATCCATTGCTGCATATCTCTTGTCTATCGCTTCTTTCAAACGCAAAAATGCATGGTCCCCTTCCCCATACATGAGCGGCATGAAGATGTTGAAGATGCCCAGAAGACAATACGCCTTGTCTTCTTTCCGGGTGGTGCTTCTGTTCTCGATCCATGAAAGTCTTTCGGCGACGCTGGTGTCGGCTAGGCTTGCTCCGCGTAGAACTCGGTGAGGGACGCCTGTGATCTCATGGATAAGCTGTTCCAGTGTCATTTTGTCTCCGAGTCGAGTTCCCTCGGACGAGAAGAACTCAACACATCGCGGGGGGGGGAACTCTTGAAGTGTCCACCCTCGAGTGAACCATCGACTGCGGCGGAATTCCAGATGCCACGACTGAAAGCCGCTCTGGCTATCTTCTGGCTGCTTGAAGACGTCTGCCAAGTACACGTAGCATTTTTCCAAGTTGCGATAACGTGCGTGATAAGCGAGCACCGCAGACAAGCGAGCGCCGCACTTTCTACCACCCTACCACAGCTATCCTCAATTACACAACCACAACACTAGGAAATAACTATAACTGAATCGGAAACAGATGAATCAGATGATTCTGCAGCCTCCTGGCATGTACGTGCATTATGGCCTGGCTTACCGCACACGCTACAGCACCGAATCTTCGTACGAGACCCCCCTGTACCGCCACCTCTTTGTCGTATTTCCTGGGCTACCTGCTCACCCACAGCCTTCTGATTCAGTAGATCCTGTCCCTCTTGTATAGTAAGTGACCCTCCAAGCCGCACACGTGTTTTTTTGGCTCTCCGTCTCTTACTAAGCTCCTCATTGGCCTTGCGTAGCGAAGAGACCTCTGCACGGAGAAGAGCCACCTCGTGCATTATACCCATTGCTCCCTTAGTAAATTGGTCTACAGCGGCTAGTATTGAGGTTGGAGAGCTGCCTTGATGGTTGGAAATTCGAGTTTTAATAAGCGCTGACTGTGAGGTAGCCTCCCGAGGGTTGTGTG
This sequence comes from Podospora pseudocomata, assembly GCF_035222375.1. Taxonomy (NCBI): domain Eukaryota; kingdom Fungi; phylum Ascomycota; class Sordariomycetes; order Sordariales; family Podosporaceae; genus Podospora; species Podospora pseudocomata. The sequence goes on along the minus strand of NC_085890.1, from coordinate 3,003,778 downwards.
GCGTTTGAGAGACCCAAGGTAGTGCCGTGGTTGGGCTCGAGGCTGGGGGTGTTGGAGTCCGAATGCGCACATCTAGCTTAGATATCACCCTCTCTGGGTCGTACGGCACAAGGCCATATCTTCTACGTGCGAAAGCCGGGGATGGAATGCACGTGCAGATAGCTCAATTATATATTGAACAATCGTTTTCTCTTCCAAATCCGTGAGTTTGCGCGAGTTGGCTGGAATATCGTGTCTTGCAGGTCGGCCATTATACCGGTCGCGGAGGGTACCATAAGGTATAGAATAAGGCTTGGCTGCAGCCCGAAGGCTTCAAGAAGGTTTGTTTTTAAGAGCTTCGATAGCCAAAATAACCTTGGCTTCATTTGAAGAAGAATCCATTTTTGGTGGTGGAGGAAATTGTTGTCAAAGGAGAAGAACGCGTATCTTATAAAAAGTGGTCGGCTCGCTTATCCGGTCGGCTCGCTTATCACGCACGTTAGTTGAATCGTCATATAAACCAACGTACGGCTTGTCTTAACTACAGTTCCGTTTCATATTTACTATTATTCCTACTCCGTTCTACCCTAAAAAGAGTGTGTCCGTCCTGCTGATGCTATTTATATAGGAAAAAACCGTGCCTGGAGCCTGGTGAAAAACCTACATCGGTAACAAATAGGAAACAGTTGTTGAAAAAGCCAGATAGTTGCAAAATAAGGAAAGGTCCCAACAAGGCCTTGAGCACTAGTTGTCCTCGACTTCCGCTCCGGCCGCCGCTTCCACCTCGTCCTCCCCTATCAATATATCCTCCTGCTCAAATTCCAGGTTTCCCGCTAAGCTGTATTCCATCAAGCGGCCGGAATCCATCAGCCAGCCCAGAACCTTTCCTAACAGCCTTCGGTTGCGAGACCCTATACCTTATAGTACGAGGCTAAAATCTCGGTGCGTGCGGATAGTATTTATTGGCCAGGTTCTAGGCTTCGGTGGTACTAGGCACCATATAACGAGGTGCTCGACTGTTTCACGACCTTCTCCGTAAGTACAATGGGGAGTGGCTAGGCCTGGGACTTGCCGCTTGAATAGGAAGTCCCGTAGACCTATTGCTCCTGTACGAGCCTGGAGTAGTAGAGAGCTCTGGGCTTTGGTTAAATCCTTGTGTCTCTTCAGGGTTTCGTCTGTGAAAAATATTTCTGGTGGTCCTTCATCCGCTATTCTGGCAGGTCGGCCCTCGACCTGCATCCAACGGTTTTCCCATGCTTGGTAGAGTGCTGCTTCTGTCGTGGGTACTGGGGTCTTTCCTCGGCTCTCTCCCTGTGTCTCTCCCTGGCTCGCACTTTAGCTCTTACTTTGGCTCTAATGCTGGCTGATCCACTGATTGATGGTGATGACAGCTCTCTCATTGACCGTGGGTTCCTGCGGGTGGATGGGTCTTCGGCCTGCCTCCGTTTTTGGAAGCGTCGGTATATCCTATTGCACGCTTCTTGGACGAGCTGCCCTGGTGGGTGCTTTGATGCATCTGGTCCTTGCCCACTGTGCAAGGACAAGTTCTGTAGCCGGACTTCAAAGTCTGCCGGTCTCTCGTTGAGGTATAGGTCCAGTGGTGGCACCCAGGTTTTCGGTTTCCAAGTTTCTGATTGGTGTAGCCTTGTATGCTCCGGACACTATCCTGAGGTTCCTAGTCTGGGCCTTCGCCAGCCTCTTCGTCAGACCCCGTGGTTGCCCTCCAGTTGGAGTGGGTGTGTGGTAGTTGGCAGCTCCATAAGCTATGGCGCTTCTGATGCACTTGGTATTAGGATGGCTAATCTTATACCCGGCAGTTCTCTGTGTTAGCTCGTCAATGTTGGGTAGCTCTAGCAAGTCAAATGATGTCGGCTGGGCAGTTACGAAGATTTTATGATGTCCTCGCATGAGCCATACTCCGTCATCAAAGGAGGAACTGTCATCTTGATCACCTTTTTTGAAAAACTTCCCTGAAAGGCCACGTCGCCCATGTGTGAAGGAATGACTTCATACGTTCCACAGAGTATATCTTTGACCCCCCAACATGGGGCTGAACGTCATGGCACTGGTCTGGCGCTTAGCTTTCTTTCTCCAAGTAGCGTAGTCCAAGAAATATGTGATGACCTCTGTGCTATCTCCTTGAGATATAATTACCTCGTGATTTAGTTGAAAGAGTATTATTAAACGTAAGAACTTTGCTCCGCACGACCGAATAAAGCTTTATGTAACGCTTAAAGTTACGTTAGGCCAACTAACTCGATCTCGAATTATTCGAGTGGGCCATAACTTTATAACGTATCTACAAAATGTTATAGAGCTACCTGTCTTCAGGACGAAACAGGATACTCGAATTTATGAAAGAGGCGGGATCTATAAGGATTTAGACTATTATAATGGGCTATATATTAATGGAGACCCCCAGACCCCTCCTGTGTCACGCTATGATAGAACAAATGGAGAGAGAGATAGAAAGAGAGATCAGCTTAGCTGTCTGTCGTGAACGTCGTAATTAGGACGCGCCCCGAAGAACAGCCAATAGCAACCGTTAATGCCGCTACAGCTAAACATTCTGACAGATATTCCGGAGGCAACCATAGCCAGTTTTCTAAGCCCCTCGTAATCCACCTGTTGTCTGAGTCTATTCCATAGCATGGGGGGTTGGCATTATCTGATCCGGATACAATCGGCGTCGAGTTAAGGGAAGACGCTACCGACTGAACAGAATCGCGATGCCCTTCGCGCGTCTGCGTACATGACCCCGTAGCCGCATCCCAGATCTTGATGGTGTAGTCGTGTGATCCTGACGCAACCCACTTCGAATCGGGCGAGATCGCTACCGACGTGACGGAATAGCGATGGCCCTCGAGCGTCTGCGTACATGACCCCGTCGCCGCATCCCAGATCTTGATGGTGTTGTCGTGTGATCCTGACGCAACCCACTTCAAATCGGGCGAGATCGCTACCGAGTCGACGGAACGGCCATGCCCCGCGAGCGTCTGCGTACATGACCCCGTAGCCGCATCCCAGATCTTGATGGTCTTGTCGACTGATCCTGAGGCAACCCACTTCAAATCGGGCGAGATCGCTACCGACGTGACTGTATCGCCATGCCCCTCGAGCGTCTGCATACATGACCCCGTAGCCGCATCCCAGATCTTGATGGTGTTGTCGTATGAGCCTGACGCAACCCACTTCAAATCGGGCGAGATCGCTACCGAGTCGACGGAACGGCCATGCCCCGCGAGCGTCTGCGTACATGACCCCGTAGCCGCATCCCAGATCTTGATGGTCTTGTCGTCTGATCCTGAGGCAACCCACTTCGAATCGGGCGAGATCGCTACCGACCTGACCGTATTGCCATGCCCCTCGAGCGTCTGCGTACATGACCCCGTGGCCGCATCCCAGATCTTGATAGTGTTGTCGTCTGATCCTGACGCAACCCACTTCGAATCGGGCGAGATCGCTACCGACGTGACCGAACCGTCATGCCCCTCGAGCGTCTGCCGGCACGCATTCCAATTATCCTCTACAATTGGCCCCGAAGTAATCCACTTCCGTTCTTCCTGCCTAAATAAGCCTCTTATTATACTTCGGGCGGGGCTAAACACAAGTGCCGAAGCGTATACCTGAAGAGGATAATTCTCAACAACCCATCTCCAGTATAACGCGAATCGACGCATATCAGCGACAACGCTTGGTAATTGAGACGTAATCGACCTGTGCTAATCTCCTGTTAGAACCACTTAATGACATGATACTATTACTGGGTAGAGCCCACCTGAAGAATGCTTTCGAGGTTTGCCATTGAAAGTACCCCCTGCGGCATGCTCTTACAAAGTGAAAGTGCTTCAAGCCAGTGGAGGTAATGCTGTCTCAGAAAGCCATCGACAATACCACCATCTTGGAAAATATCTAGGTGCTTGCTATCGTCGCTCGCCTGCCAGTTACAGAGATGATCAACCCAGTAGATACAAGCATAGCATAGTGCGGCCAGCGGGTCTGGATCGGGTAGCTTGGCGTCGTCGATGGAAGATCCCGGAGCGCCAAGGCTGTATATGTCGCGTCGTAATGTTCCGGACATAACGTGTAGCGATCGCAAGAAGACGGCATGGTGTATGTCTTTTATCCCGGAAGGAAAAACCCCATGACCTGCTTCTCTCAGCAAGAAATCCTTTGCGGATTGGTGGACGAAATAGATGGTGGTTTCTCGAAGGGTCAAAAAAGAGCCGCAGAGTCCTACTATCTCTGTCATGAATTCCAGTTCGTCGGAGATGCCCTCGGGTATATCCACGAAGACCGCTAGCTCTTGTATCGTGATAGGCCGGTAAGTAATGGAGAGGACCGCCAGAACTTGTTTGCAGAGATCTGGCTCATCCGAGCGGCGAACCTGATCTATCATTCGTTCGTAGAGAGAATTAAGACCAGGTGGAAACGTGTTTAACTTGGTGAGAACCCTCGATCGTGAAACATTCGTAAGTTCTTGACAGACCAAAGCCACCCAGAGGAATGTGTCGTTTGCGTTGCAGGTCAAGTGGTGTTGAACAGCGTTCTTTGTTCTATCGTTGTACCTCTTTAGCCGCGCTAGTTCATCCATCTTATGCTGAATATATGTGCTGACAGCGGAGGAGATAGACTCTTCGTTCAACTCAAGACTGAGTCTTATCTTCTTTTCCGCGGCTTCTAGGCTCTCCTCGATGTTCGGCCAGTTGCGACTAGAGACGACCCACTTGACACAAGGAAACGTAGATGACATCCCGATGATAAATTTAAGAAGTCTTGGCAAGTCACCTATGCATTCGTCCAGAGCGTCGATAACCAGGTAGGTTGGCTTCAAGTTCGGGTCTCCTAGCATCCCCCCCAAAATATCCGAGAGGACGAACCACGCATTTGCGTCAGAGAGCGATTTAGCCTTATCCGTGTATTTACGTATGTGGGGGATGAGACGTGGCTGCTGGTGGGCAAGAAGGTAGATCAAGCCGCGTAACACGGCAATGGCGTTATTGATGCGCGAGTCGGTAGCTTGGCAGAAGAAATAGGCCAAGTTGCGACGGTGCCCGTCTGCAACAATGGCACCCTCCAGCTCGTTGATGATGCCGCAGAGCAACATGGTCTTGCCCTTGCCGGGATCTCCTTTAATCCAGAGAAGGCGGCTCTCTGACTGGTCATGCCAACCGCGGAAGTCGGGGGTGTCGAAAACCCAGCGGTAGGCGTCATCAAGCAACCCACCCTTTGCCTCCTCGATGCGCTTCTTGTCAAGGCGCGGGTCGGTAGAATGCAGACTGGACAGACAGCGATCATGCTTGCTAATTTCCTCTCGCAGCCGCTCAAATGCTCTTTCTTCTCCTTCGCCGTATAGAAGCCGCATTTGTACGTTAAAGATGCCGAATAAACAGTAAGCCCTGTCTTCTTCGCGCGTCGTGCTGCGGTGTTTAATCCACGACATGCGTACTTCAAAGCTGAAATCGGACAATTTGTTGGCTTGGAGAGCTCGTAGAGGAATGCCAGTTGTGTTGTGAATATGCTGTGCGAGAGAATTCTTATCTCCTAGGCGCTTGCGGTCTTCGGAGAAGAATTCAACAACTGTTGGCGCAATAAGCTCTTGGAGGGTCCACCCACGAGTGAACCATCTGGATTTCCGAAAAGCCAATTCCCAACCGGGATTGCTGTCGGCGTCCTGTTGGTAGGTTGAGACGTCTGTGAGATAGACATAGCATTTGGCCGCATTGCGGTACCATCGGAACATGGAGTTGAGAGCCTCCTGAAACTCATCGCAGTCGGATTTGTTGATGCAGCATGTGTCGATCCAGAAGAATTTCAGTCCATCACGCCCGGCTTGGTCTCCGCAAAACTGGATCTTAGAGTAGCCTCTTTTGTTCTTGCATGTACCGTCCGTTACATCCTCAAAGCTGACCTCTTCGTCGCCCCATGTGTGCGAAAGTATGGCATACGGTGGGACCTGGTCGTCGGGAATGTCACCCGTCAAACTGATATCGCCGGTATTATTGCGTTCCAGGAGGCGCATTATCGAAAAACCGCCGAGCTCAGCTCTCGTAGCATGGAGAATGGGTCATGCAAGGTTTTGCGAGGCTTCTTTGGCTGCCTCACGTGTTTAGCGGTGGAAACACGAATATGCCTTAGGCCTTTGCAGTCAAAAAGGAATCTGTTGTCTGCCCGTATAACTATTCGACAGCGGGAAAAACCGAGCAGGTGCGCGGGAGACGGATGGAACTAGTAGGCTCAACAAATCAGTAGCTGAAACCAGGATAAGCTCTCAGACATAGACAAGAATTACTTGCCCCGAGTGATTGTTGAGAAGCGTAGTGCAAAACTCGGTAGGTTCGATTGTTGCTGTTTCCAAAGGTCGACGACCCCGCACATCGGGCATTCTGCTGACGTTGGCCCCAAGCGGTTGGCGTCAACTGCGCATACTGGAAGCATCGTCATTGGTCTTGCTTTGCTGGCGTGCATGAAGATGTCCCTTTGGAGGCCGTCGTTTTGCCCCATCGTTTCGTTCTCTGACACCTCAGCTTCTCAGCCCCCTACCGCCGGTATCCCAAAAGCTGTCTAGATCTTACAGGACTATAGTATATCACCCCGACATCAAAGATCCCAATACCCGAGATTTGTGGCTAGGCCAGAGAAAGCAAACGACTATATACCTGAGGTGAGGGCCTGGGCTGTGCCGCAGTGATGAGCCAAGTCCAGCACAAACGCGCACGGACATCCAAACGTGATCCAGTCTTTCAGCTGAATCCTTAGCAAAACGCATTCCTTGCGATAGCACACATATGATCTTGATTCGGCTTCGAAGATCGGAGTGGTAAATATCCAGATATACAAAGAGTTATGCTTCATCATCATTTCGCCTGAGTGCCTGAAAATACACGGTCGATGTACCGAAGTACCTATATTTGCTACAGCCCGTTTTATTTTCGATTTTTATTTTCTGTCAGCGCTTACATGCTTCAGGTTCATTGGAGGACTGAGGTGTGAATGTAGAAGATCAGGAGAGAAATCTTCCTCAGTTTGGCAGTATGTCTTCCGAAATCTGCATCGGATTTCCCTGGAAATGACAGTCTGGGTGCTCTTTCAGTTCGAATGGTAGAGAGGCTATCAAGTGTGAGGGAGGCCCAGAGGGTGGGTCCCTTGATACTGGGACCTTGAATATCATTGGGACTGGGTTTCAGTTCGATGAAATGTATACGGATAGACGTAACCACTCCAAATCCTTGGGTTAGAAAGTGTATCGCCCAGAAGGCCCAGACACACTCGGGAAAACCGGCAGGTTTGAATCAGGGATAAGCAGTCCACTCGATGTCTGTTATATTACTGTAAAAAGTGGCGCAAGGGAATCCGAAGCTGCGTCTCCCAGAAAATAAAACACTACAGTTCGCACATGCTTCTTCAACCATCACACATCCGGCCAAAACCCCTTCTCCCCCTCCAACAAGGTCCTCCACTTCCCTTCCACCCTCCCCAAGATTTCTTTCTTCACTTCCTCCTGTTTCTGCCCATCCTCACCCACCATCCCAATCTCCCTCTCCACAGCCTGATCAATCAACACCCCCAACCTCTCCACAAACCCCCTAAACTCATCACTACTCCAATTAGGAATAAACTCCCTCCTCAACGCCCCACCATCCTCATCCTCCTTCCCATTAGGCCTCTCCTCCTGCTGCCCTCTCGCCCAGCTCCAAGCCTCAAGATAAACTCTCTCCGTCCCCCAAAACGTCACCGCCCCCTCCAACCAAGGAATCTTCTCACTCACCGGCAATTCTCCTCCCCCCGCCCCCAACAACCAAGCCCCCAACCCCTTCCCCTTCTCCTTCCTTCCAACATCCCTAAACAACCCCTCAATAACCCCCAACCCCTTCACCCTCCCCACCTCCCTCGAGTTCACTCCCACAAAATCCACCAGTTCATACCTCCCCCCAACCTCAAGAAACATCCTCTCCTCCCTCCTCACCGCACCCAAAGCCTCAATCAGCCAATCCACCAGTCTAACTTCGAACGCCTCATCCTCTTCCCCCGGCTGTTCAACCCCAGGTAAATGCTTCGGCAGCTCCAGACTAGCGAGCAACTGTCCCGCAGCTCGGATATAAGCATGGATATACAACCGGTCATTCACCAGCCAATGACTCAGCACATCTTTGGGGAGCGTCCCCTTTGCTGCAGCGAGCAAAAAGGGGTGTTGAGTCGCGGCTTTGAACTCCTCTGGTTCGAGGGAGAGGAGGTGTTTGGTGAGGGAAAAGGGGGCAGCGGTGGTGGATGACGTCATTGTTGTGGAGACTCGGTGGGTAAGGTAAACACAAAGATGGATGGAGGTGACGATTTGAAGCGATAATTGTGGAAAAGAAACGAGGGATTTGGTGTGAAAAGAGATAGGAATAAAGCATGTCTCGGCATGGATCAAGGGAGGGGTTAAAATACAGTGTGGCTTGTGGATTAGTGTAACGTTGTGGCATGCGTCTTCGCTTCCCGGAACAGCCGCTCGGCATGACCCGACAACAGCCGGAAGATGCGCGGCCCCACTGTAACGCCGAGTTCCACTATGCAGCCGGTTGCGTTGCTGTGGATGAATGTTTACTTTGGGCATTAGGGGTTGGCGACACAACATGATTTCACTTGCTTGACGAGTGAAAGGATCAAGGTAAAGGCTGCATCAGCAATCGATTGATGTGCTAGCCTGAGAAGTCAACGCCTCCTGAAACTCATAGCAACGAAACAATGCTCCTATCCCTAGCGCGCCAACCAATCCGGTGCCAAAGACAGAGAAAGCCATGCCTCAACTCCAGAATATGCTGCCCATTGTGAACCCGAATGAACGCCTTGAACGAAAAGAGACCATCAAGCAAAACAATGCCAATGCTGAAACGGAAAGAACCATGTGTCATCAAATGCAATCTCTAAACGAACCACCAGCAGCATTAACATCCCCCATCTCCACATCCTGCGTGTTGTTGAGTATCATGCCCTCAACACCAGCACGAACGTCCTCCATCTCCACATCTTGCTGGCCGCCAGTAGTGGCGCCATCTTCCTCCTTAAAGATCTCGACATCGTCCGCCGCCTCGTTCATGTACAGCTCCAGCTCGGTATTGGACCAAAAGCCCCTCACGGCCCCATTGAACTGGTCAATGGCCTTGGCCAGGGCAGAGAGCTGGAACTCCTTGACGGGTTCCTGTCAACACAAGGTGTTAGCAATTGATTCAATTCAACCTTGCAATGGCAACATACCTTGTCGTACTCGAAGCAATCCTCCAAGTACCGATGGCGAGCCATCACAACCGCGAAGAAGAGGTTCTCAAACACTTGCACAACGGCAGGCGACGCACGAGCGAGCGCAACCCCCAGGCGCGAGTGGGCGCCGAACATCTCGACGAAGCCAAAGTGGTCCTCCGGCTCGTCGCGCAATCTGCGCGCGAAATCGGTCGCCTCCTCGACCATTTTGGTGATCGCTTTCACCATGTGCTTTTTGCCCGCGGGCACCCTCAACTCCGCCAGTATCTTCTCGACTTTCTGGTCCCAACTGCGTCTGGCCAGGACATTGTCAAGGCCAGGCCAGGCCAGTCCGCTGACCTTCAGCGCCGCTTGGAGAGAGACGACAGACATCTTCGGTATCTACTGAGGGATTAATATTAGCTTTCTATGCCTGAATCCTACATCTTGACGCCCTGAGCTTGCAAATAAACCCCCTCGAATATAGACTTGAGGCCTTTTAGGGATAGTTTGAGGCTTCAAAGTCGCATAGTGACACCTCAAATGATCGTTTGGACGCGTCAGACTATCATTATAAGACCTGAAGAAGAAGATTGAACACATACTTTTGAAATGAAGGGGCGTTCGAGTTTGTTTTGAAGGCGTTTTGAGATAGTAAAAAGGCGTGCGCGATGGTGAAAAGCGGGGATGGAGGGTTGAAGAAATGCCCTGCCAATTATTTACGATCGTCAGAAAGTTTTCAAGCTATTGACTCAGCAAGAGCAGCGAGCAGAAAAGGCAGGAAGGTGCCATGCGACCAATAGGGCAGGCGCAAAGTTCAATCTGCGATAGCTTGTTCCTTCTGCTCCGCCTGGAAAAGGCACACAAGCAAAGAGGAAAAAGAATGATAAAATAAATAAAAATATATGAACTGCTAATCATATCCCTCAACCCGTACGTCATGGGCTATTGATAGTTTTGATTAGCTGGATGGCAAAAAGGAAGTGGAAGTCATGGCCCAACCCCCAGTCTCCTCAGCAATCCCACAGACGTATACCGCGGTTAGGTAGGTCGTAACCACCAGTGATGCAATATCAAGCCCTCATCCCTCATGCCATGGACAATTGCTGGTTGCAGGAGCTGAACCCGCAACATCTAATTGGAAGTGGGAATTGAACCCACAGCCTCTAGAGGTGGCGCAACCTGTGACGGTAGCATTGACCACTTGACCAAGTGACTGCTCTGATTTTGATACCTTTGGCATGCCGACAGTTGGTCTAAGAGGTGACAGGTGTTGGGCCTTGCTTCCATTGGCTGTTATCGTCTGGCAGTTGCTCCGTTTATGGCAGCTCCTTAAAGGCTCGTGCCAGGTGAGATGGGCTTTGCGGATGAGGTCGCGTTTACTCTTGGCTGTGACGCGGCTTTCTCTGCTCCTCGGGTCAACAGCCCTTCTCATCATTTTGATCCAGTTGGTTCTCGACGTTGAGCATCCTTCACTATTGTATCCGCCAGACAAAGGCCCATCTCCGTCATTATCACACAGGAAGGTTAAGCAAGCTTCTCTCTCAAGTCACCATTGTCGGACGGAATCGCACAAGCCAACAACAGTCATTCCAATTAGAGTAATCGGCACTATCACGAAAGGGGTTTAATCAAAAGAATCCATTCTTTGTTCTCCATTACATCGCTGACTATCAAAAAGCGTCCTAAATGATTTTCATAGTAGTCATGGTCCCGGCCTCAAAAGGAATATCCCACCACGCTGGTGCCTTCCACTGATAATCGCCATGGGCCAGCTCAATCATCCCCACCCGCTCATACAACTGCTCATCGGCATCTACCAACACCAACAACAGGAGGTACCGATATCGATATATCGGATCCAGAATCCCTTCAGTGTCGATACTGGTACCAAGCGGCATACCAAACACTGCCTGTCCCTGTCGGATGATAGGCTTTTCGTTTGTGGTCTGAATATCAAGGAACCCACGTGCTCTCGATTCTTGAAGATTAAGATCGATCCCAAAGCTACGTTGGAACCAGCCCGACCACTCCAGTGTGTCGTTATGCACTGATTGACTGGATGTTCCAGCCAGCAAGTTCCCCTTGAGCGTCAGACAACCATGAGTGGTCAGTCTGCTGGTGCCACCATCCACCTTGAGATTCGTGGCAGGGATCACATGAACCAAGCCGAGACCTTGTGCTGCAGCTGAAAGCGTATGATACGGAGGGAGCTCAATCTTCTCGACAACAGTACCGCTATCCTCCCACCATGGCTCCCCATTCCCGAGATCCGATCGAGACCAATACTCACAACAGGTACTAACCGAGAGCCAAGACCATGTAGGAGCTTTTGTCGTATCTCTATTTGGTCTAGGATCCGTCGGCCTTTTCCCTCTTCGAGTTGCCGTCCCAGTATGCCAGGCAAGATCACACAGAAAGCTATCCTCCCATAGTCCCGCGGCATACAATCCCTTCCTTGAATGCTGTATCTCTACTGCCAGTCCGAGAATAGCAACCGCTCTGTCCGATATTTTTGTCAAATCCAGCGCGGTATAAGCCCTGACAATATCATGCCAGACTCTCCGCTGCTCCGACACCGGCGCCTCCCTTGGCAACCGCGTCTGAATAGCCTTGATTTCCAACCTAGACCGATCCGCGGTTGTCATCCAGCCAACCCCCTCAGGACACTCACACTCCACCGACTCCATACATTCCCACACCAACTCATCCGAACAACAGTGTATGATCCTCCGAGACAAAAGCCTCTCCTGATAAACCCACCCTCTCCCAAGCAGCGTCTTCCCAAAATGAACATGACTCGGCGACCCACTCAAATGCTTATCCATCAACCTAACCTCAAACCTATAACCCGTCCCATCCTTCAATGTTCCAGCCACAGTCCTCTCCCTCGTCGGAACCAACGAATCCTCACACCCAAACCCCGCCGTGCCAGCTACAGTCACAACCGCATTCTGATAAATCGCGCACATCTTCCTCGACTCTCTATACCAGTCCTCCGCATCATCCTGCACAATACAAAGACTATCAATCCAGAGATACCTCACCCCCAGCTCCCTTGCAATGTCGATCGCATCTTGGAACAGCTTCGGGATCTTCTCCCAAGCCAACCCTTCCTTCCAATCCCCCAACGTCGCCCGGGTCGTGGTAAGCGGCTGACACTTCCCCCACCGATGACTAAGACAAGCATACCTCCCCCTTTCCCCCACCCTCGATTCATACAACCTCACGCCCCCATTCCCAGGTAACAAATCCAGCACTCTGCTCGGTAATACCGTCACCCCCTCAGGAAGCATCACAGCCCCATAAGACCTACACATCTCATGACTTTCCCGACACCGCCCCAGCCACGCCTTCATTTTTTCTACTTTCCTTTCCCACGCGAAACTTTCCTTGTTCAAGGCAGCCGGGGTCTTCATCAAGTTCCACCCCCCAGTCCCACATAACCCATCATCCACAAAGAAGTTAACAGTCTGCCCCTCCGTCCAGGGTGTCACCCTCGCCGGTGTTCTGAACTGAATCAACAACCGATCTTGCTTCTCACTGCTCTGTTGCATGATCAGCATGACCTGCAGCTGGACGCCTCCCAGCTGGGAGGGCGTGAACCAGACTTGCAGGGCGCCGGTGAGGATCTTGCAGAGGGAACAGTCTTGTTTGGTGGCGTGGGTGATGGCTGCTTCCCAGAGGATGTGATGCTGTCTGTGGGGGCGGGGTCGGTGGGTGGAGAGGAGGAGGGCGAGGAATTGGTCACATTGTGTTTTTGGACCATCATCCACGAGGGGTTTGGGAGAAACCATTGCAGCGGCTACAAGCAACTCGAAATGTGTTTCTGTGAAAAACGCAAAGGTAAATGATCAAAGAAGAGGGAGCCCGTCAGCCTATTGATCCTCGCTTCCTGCCTAATCTACATTACTCCTGACCAACCACACGTGGCAAATCCCCACGCCACAGACATGCACCAAACAAACCGACACTCACCTCCACTCCTTGATAATAACATCCGCAGCCTTCTCACCCAGCGCATAAGCCGTCGAGCTCGTATGCGCACTGATAACCAAAGGCAAAACACTGATATCCACCACCCTCAACCCCTTCGCCCCGTGCACCCTCAGCTTGTTATCCACCACACCCCCCTTATTCTTCGGTCCCAACGCAGCAGTGCAGCACGGATGCTGATAACTCAACGTCGCAGCGCTCTTGATAAACGCCAACAACTCCGCATCACTCTGCACAGCTTCACCCGGGGCAGTTTCCACCGCGCCGTAGCGCTTCATCGTGGGTGTGTCAAGCAGTCTTCGTGACCACTTCACATTAGCAAGCTGCATGTCAAAGTCGACTGGGTTGCTGCCGTGTCTGCTGTCAACAATGGGCTGAGCAAGATGATCTGCCGGGTTGAGGCGGACCGTCCCACGGCTGAGGGGATGAAGAAGGATCGCTGCGGCGGAATAACCTGTTGACCATGGGGTTTCGAGGTTGGGGGCCTTGGGGTTGAGGAGGAGCTTGGCCAAGACGGCGAGCTGGTCTCTGTAACCTCTGGCCAGTGCTGCGTTGTCTCTGTAGTCGGCTGGCAGGAAGGATGCTGCGGATCCATCTACTGTCTGTCTGAGGATTTTGCGAATGATGCTGAGGTAGTTGGGTGTGGTGTTTGGGAGAGAAATGTAGATGGCCTGGTTGCCCAAGGCCATGGTGTAAGGACCGCGCGCTGGCACCTCGTCAAACGCAGCCGTGGCATCAGCCTTGAAAGTTGGGTCGGCCATTTCCTCTGGCATTGGGGTCCAGTTTCCAGGCTTGGTGTCTATAGGGACCATGTTAGCATAAGGGTTACTAGAATTTAGAAAAAGAAGGATAATTTGTGGGGATGGATGACATACAGTTCCAAGCCACGCCTGTGCTCCCAGGATGATCCTGAAGATTGGCACCGACTCCTGGCAGTTCAAGCACCTGTGTAATTCCAGACGCTGCAAGGATATTGGCAGCACCGATGCCGCTTCTAAGAAGAACAGTGGGTGTGTGGTAGGCGCCAGCCGAGAGAACAACCTCAGCATTGGCGGTGATGTTGAACCGAGCATTGGTGGTTAGCGATCGGACATCGAGAAGTGGAGGGCCAGAATTGACTCCGTTGGGGTAGACGACTCTGACTGCCTGATGCTTCACAAGCAGATCGTAATTGGAACGAGTCCCAACTACATCGGCGTAGTGGCCAAGCCCAGCATGAGAACGTCTTGCAGTGATGGGATGCTGTGAAGTAGGAACTGCACAGAGACCTTCTTTGTCACCGCCAGCGCAGTCCTGACGTGTGTGGACACCCAGCTCCCTCCAGCCGTTCAGGACGACGGAGTTGTCGGCCCATTGGAAGGGGGGAAAACTGGAATGGATGGGTGTCGTGCCGCCGTAAGAAGAAAGATCCCAGGTGTAGTTGTACTGCTGAGCCACCTGTGCTGATGGTGCGGTGAACTTGATGCTCTGTGTTTGCTGGGGTCAGTCTCTGTGGTCAATTATGCTCTGAAATGTCACACGGCACCTTTTTGAAATAGGGAAACATTCCCCGCCAGTTCCAGTCTGAAGAAACGCCGAGCTGGGTCCAGGAATCAAGATCGTGACGTGATGGCCGATCGAAGAATTGGCCATTGATAGCACTGCTTCCACCGACCACTTGCCCCGCAAAGCTGAGGGCCGTCAAGTTGTTGTATTCGGGGTTCGGCTGGGAGAAAAATACCCAGAGGGAGGCGCTTTGAAATGAATTCGGCCCATACCAGTCGACCGGTGGATCGAAGCTTGATGGAGCGTACTCAACATCGCCGTACTCAACAACCAGTACAGTTTCTGTATTCTCGGTTAGCTGTATGACGATGTGGATGATCAGATACGAGAGATGGCTTACTCTGTGGAAAAGCTTCACTCAACCGATCAGCTACCGTGAGACCACTTGTACCTCCGCCAACAATGACAAAGTCATAACTCTCACGCAACTGGGAGACCTGACGCTTGATATTGGCATGTGGTGTGCTCAGCCCGGTGGTCAAGCTCACCAACGAGGCAGACGCCAACAGACAGAACTTGGAAAGCGACATGTTGTCAGGCCCTTGGGTTCAGAGGGAGTGATGGTGATGGGACACCAAATCCTGTCCCGAGGTGCGGCCTCCATGGCTTTTGTAGGTGTTCGCGGGTGGTTGGCTCACTGCATGACTTGCCAGCGCCTTGCCAGGTTGGTAGACATGTTGTGATGTGATGCTGACTGCCCTGACCTAGCCCTAGAAACATGCTACCGAACCCGGCAAGGTGTGCATCGGGACCAGGGATAGGGGACATGTTGGACGGGTTCATTGCGACCTACCCCGCTTGCCCGAGAAGGCTGCCCAGAGCCATCCTCGACATCCGACTGGTCGCCAACATCACTATTGGGCTGAGCCATGCATATGGATCATGGTGTAGTTGAACCCAGGCCCGGAGCTACAGCATTTCTTTGAAGGGTATCACGCAAGGCACCCTGGTGTCCTGGGGTAGTTGGATGATTGAGTGCCGTTGAACAGGGTGGGAGTTCCATGGGCGAGTGATCATGACAGAATGTTGCATTAGCTGCTATTTGAGCGTCTTGGAGAATGCAGTTGGAATGGTTCTGGGCGAAGGTGAGGCATGGGTGTAAATGTGGAAGGATGCGGTGCCAAGGGGATGTGACATAATTCCTTAGGTAAGCAAGTTCGCAGACGCACAGCTGAAATAGCCAGTGGGTCCCTGTTTGAGGCCGCTGTTGGGTGTCGCACGCCGCCAAGCGTCCCCTGTCTGTCACAGGCGGGAAGTCGGCAACCGTTTCCCCAATTGCCCTTTCTCTGGGGGCTGTCGACATCCCGGAAGACAATTTTGACGTCAAACCGTCCTGGAACACAAGCACGCGACGTTGCCCGACCACATTTCCATCGATGCCAGCTCCAACACCAGCTGGACTGATGATGAGCATCTCCCTACAGACCTAGAACGACCAAGATAACAACACTCTTCACCACGCTCATTTGCCCTGCCCGTGGCCATCCAACGAAGACGGTTCCTCCTTTCCATCATTTAATCTTGCCTTGCCTTGTCCGTTTCTAGAAATTGGCCATCCCTCCTTTTTTCTTATTGCCCCTCCGCCCTCCGCGCGTCTCCCGAATGTGCACAGCGCTTTGCGCAACATCCTACACACAATGCCTTCCGAAAAACAGCGGTACGAACCGGTACCTCCGATACCGACCTACGATGAGGCCGTCGCCAGCGGCAGCAACAGCGACTGGCAGCAACGAGATCTCGCCCCCTCCCCGATCGACGATTCCGGAGCCGGCGCAGTAGAGGGGCAATCCCTCCTAAGGGGCTCCCGACATGCACACAATCCTACAGATCCTGCCTCACAGCGTGGCAGCCGACCAGGTGGCTACCGAGCGCCAACTGTTGAAACCGACGACGAAGACAGCCTGTTCAGCTCCGATGATTCCGATTCAGATGAAGAGACCCGCCAAGTGCGCCGGGAAATGCAAGAGCTGGAGATTGACGACTCGGACGTGCGCGGGGGAAGCCGGCCGTCGTGGGGGAAGCGCATAGGGCTCTCACTACCACAGTGGCGCTGGAGGTGGAAGTGGAAGTTACCAAGATTACGTCGCCGAGCTGCAACGGCTGAGGAGAGCAATACCGACCCGGAGGCGGCAAATGCAGAGACAGAAACACCAGCCTCGCGCTTTGCGTTCCCCCAGTTTGGGAGTGCGGCGCTGCTGCTTCTGGTCGCCCGCATCCTCGCCATCTTCATGCTCCTGGGATTTCTCTACTTGATATTCGCCAGCGACATGTTCACCAGCATGGCCAGGAGAATGGGAAGCACCGCGTTCCCGCCGGAGAGGATCAGGCTGTACATCGAGAATTCCATGAATCCAGATCATCTTGCAGAGTACTCCAAGCGCTACACCAGTTATGCGCATCTGGCAGGGACCGAAGGAGATTTTGCGCTCATGGAGTACACCGAAGCCCAGTTCCGTCGGCATGGATTGGAAAATGTTAGGCGAGACACGTACCATGTTTACCTCAACTACCCCAAGGCTGGGGGCAGAGCAGTGGAGATTCTGGGTGACGACAGTAAAGTCAAGTGGACGGCCAAGTTGGAGGAAGATGAAGTCGGTGGTGAAACGACAGGCCGTCAAACATACGCTTTCCATGGACATTCCAAGTCAGGGGATGTCAAAGGGCCCCTGATTTATGCTCACTACGGCTCGAGGGAGGACTTCCAGACGCTAAAGGACAGAGGCATCGACACCAAGGGTGCGATTGCCTTGGTCAGATACTATGGCACCCAAACTGACAGGGCACTCAAGGTCAAGGCTGCTGAGCTCGCCGGATTTGCAGGTTGTCTCATCTACACAGATCCAAAGGATGCCGGGTACCTGAAGGGTCCGACAGCACCATTGGGCCGTTGGATGCCAGCTGATGGTGTCCAGAGAGGCTCCGTGAGTCTGATGAGTTGGGTAGTGGGTGATGTGTTGACTCCCGGCTGGGGCAGTAAGAAAGACCAGCCTCGTGTCAAGGTTGACCAGGCCGAGGGTCTCGTCAAAATCCCCAGTCTTCCCCTTGGCTGGCGCGATGCCCAAATTCTCCTTCAGCATCTCAAGGGACATGGGCAACATATTCCCGATGGCTGGGCCGGCGGTGTCCCTTCCATCGACGAGTGGTGGACCGGCAACCTTTCATCACCCATTGTCCGCCTCAAGAATGAGCAAGATGAAGTCGAGAAGCAAGCTATCTGGAATGTCTACGGCCGCATCGGTGGCATTGAGCAGGATGCAAAGTCTATCATCATCGGCAACCACCGCGACGCCTGGGCCTTTGGAGCTGCCGACCCCGCCTCTGGAACAGCCGTCATGATGGAAGTCATCCGAGTGTTTGGCAACCTCCTGGCGCAAGGCTGGCGCCCCTTGCGCACAATCGAGTTCATGTCCTGGGATGCGGAAGAATACAACCTCATCGGCTCGACAGAATACGTCGAGCAAAACGACGACTTCCTACGTGAGAACGCGCTCGCATACATCAACCTCGACACGGCCGTGACCGGGGGCGAGTTCCACGCCGCCGGCAACCCCGTCTTCAAGAAGCTCCTGCTCGAAGTCCTAGCCAGGACAACAGACGAGCACTACCCCGACCCGAAAAACCAGTTCAAATCCCTCCTCGACCTCTGGAACGAACGCTCGGCCGATCTGGAAGGACTCGGCGCCGGCTCGGACTATGTCGCTTTTCAGGACATCGCCGGTACCGCCTCCATCGACCTCCACTTTGATGGGCCTGGCTACCCGGCCCACTCGTCGTACGAGAACCATGACTGGATGGCTGTTGAAGGGGACCCGTCTTGGGTCTACCACACTATTCTTTGCCGCGTCGTCGGCCTTTTGGCATTTGAGCTGTCTAACCGCCCAATCATGCCGTTTGACATGCCCGCTTACGCGGATAAGCTTTCGGAGTGGGTTGGTGATTTGGAAACCTGGGCGAGAAACCAAACAGGTTACGACGAGAAGATCTTCAAGGTCACGAAACTCAGAGACGCGGCCGATGAAGTCGGGATGGCGGTTAGGAGGTTTGTAAAGTGGGAGACGGAGTGGGAGAATAAGGTTATTGCGACGAATGGGTACGAGACGAACGGGCTAGGGGATATGAGGGCTGAGTATAATTCTAGGATGGGGAGGTTTGATTCGGATTTGTTGGATATTGATGGGGTGAGTTTTTTCTTCTTCCTCTGACGGCGTTGGGTGTGTGCTAATGATGGGAAATTAGATACCGGGAAGGAAACAGTTTAAACATGTGGTTTTTGGGCCGCAGAGGTGGTCGAGTTATGATGAGGGGTATTTCCCTGCTGTGAGGGACGCGATTGAGGACGGGCAGTGGGAGGAGGCGATGAGGAGGTTGGAGAAGGTGGCGGGGATTATGGTCAAGGCGGCGGAGAATTTGGCTGCGAGGTGATTTTTGTTTTCTTTTTTGTTCTTGGTTTTTTTGGTTTGTCCTAGACCCTTTTTTCCTCGAGGAGGCTCTGTTTTGAGGGGTTGGGTTTTGCATCGCATGGCGTTTCGGTTTTTTCCTTTTCTCCTGGACCTACAACAGTCCACTGCAGTTTACACAAAACTTTTCCTTGTCTTTTGTTTGTATTCTTAGTCCCCGCCATTTCTTGTATTTATTTATAAAGGGGAGAAGGAGGAGATCTACACAGAGCAATGGGGGTTGTATATGAGAAAGACGATCTTAATCGAGAAAATGTACAAGATAAATTCAAGACACCAGCAAGGGTGCACGCAAAGAACACGGGAGGTTGTCACAGAATTGTACTTTTTGCATGGTCTCCCATCCAATAAGCTACCTATCAATACGCTCGCTTTCCCTTAACCTTATCCCGTCTCATTAATTCCACATCACCCCTACACTCCCCCCAGAAACCCCTCACTTCGGTGTCAACACCACCCCCTCATACTCCTTACTCCTGATAATCTCCAACGTTTGCAAAAAGTGCTTCTTGCTAGCGTCCACACTCGCGCTGTCCTGCTGGTTGCCGGCAAGGTTGGAGTGTATAAGCTCGATAAGGCCGTTGAGGTATTTCGTTGTGACCTGCCACCAATATCAGTACCTGCCAAAGGATGGGCAACAAGGAAAAAACAGCATACCGACTCATTCTTCTGATCAAAATAATACACATAACGGTCCAAAATCTCGACAAACAACTCAATGCTCGTCGCAGTCTCCATGCAGCTATCCGCCACCCTCAACGCCCGCTGCAGACACTCGAGCACCCTCTTGCCGTCACGATAGAGCTTCAACTTCTCGTCAGCACAACCCACATCATCGGATATCCCAGAGAAACTTACATCCCCCCCTCCCTCCTCCTCCTCCTCCCCCGCCCCGGGCGTAGCCCACCACAAATGACTAGCCAAATACACAGCCCTGCACTGATCCGGCTTCCTCAACAGCTTGCTCGCATGCTGCGCACACTTCGTAATCAGCGTATCATAATTTTCCTTCCCAAAGTTCCTCGTCCTGTGCAGCGCACTCGCAATAACACAAACAGCCTGAAACTGCGCCTTCGAATCGCTCACCGCCTCCTCGTACACCGTAAAGGCCTGCGCAAAAAACTCATACGCCACCTCCTCAAAGCCCGTCTGGTCAGCCACCTGCCCGCACGAGCAAAAGAGTCTCAGAGACAACTCCGCCGCGCCGGAGCCATTGACTCTTGTGTAGAGCGTTGAGACGGCAGAGTGCAGAAACTTGAACAAGGCGGAAGACTGGGAAGACCAGTTGTCGTCGTAGTGCTCCCTCTTCTTGAAGCGGCGCGCGAGCTTGAGGCCGGCGGTGATGAGCGGTGGGGTGGTGGTGCGGATGCGCTCGTTGCCTTCGGCGTAGGCCTTTCTCGTCATTTGCAAGAGGCGGAATTGGGTGTCGTTGTCTTCGGAGTGGATAAGGTGGATGAGTCTGGCAAGCCAGCCTTGCTCTTCCATTGTCTCGTCTGTCTCGAGGGCACGGGCGCGGGGCTGGACGACGCCGGGATAACCCGCTGGTGCTTGGGACCCTTCCTTGATGAGAACTTTGAGGATCTCGAGCACATTCTCTAGTTGTGCGGGTGTGGAAATGAAATTGTGGTTCTTGAGGAGGTGCCTGGCTACCTCGCCGGCTACCGCCCTCCGAGTCGGGTAGGTCTGTGATTGGAAGAGAGGAACATATGTTGGGAGGGAGAGCGCAGTAAAAAGGGACACATATCTCCGGAGCGGGCTCTGGAGAAGCGCCAAAAGACTTTGCTGCGCTGGTTGCGAATGAAGATCTGGGCTGTTGGCGTGCTCCTTCACCTTGCTGTTGGCGTAGTCGAAGATTTGATCGACATAGTCCAACCGCTCGGGGTAAATGTTGAGGGCGAGATTTGTCAAAGAGACACAAAGTGCAATTGTATCTTGAATGGGGAGATGTTGTGCTTGCACAAGATTCTTGACTTGGCCGAAGAATATCTCGTACAGCCGGACGTTTTCCGGAATGCCTCGCCGCTTCTTGGCTGGCTCAGCCTCGGCGTTGTCCACTGCGGTCGCTTCGGTATCAGCGACTGAAGGGGCTGGCTGGTTATCGTCTTTATTTAGTGTTTCCGCTGTCGAAGAAGCATCATCCGGATTCTGGTCCCCGTTTCGTGGGACTTCGGCTGTATCAGTTGGTGGCTCCGTACTTGGCGACTCTGCGTTCAGTTTGCCCAGCTTCACCTTCTCGAGCAACTCTGTCAAAGCGTCCTCCTCCATCTTGCCCCTGTCTTCCTCTGTCTCGTCCTGTGACTCGCGTTCTGCATAACTTGACAGCCTGTCCATCAGGCCTATCACAATAGCCTTGACGTCGACGTGGGGATTGAGCCTCGAGACGGCGCCAAGAAACTGGTCCAATGTGTAGAGGTGGAACTCGTCTGGGAAAACCTGGGTAATAACCTCGAGAAGATATTCTTGGGCCAAGACGTCTCGACATTGGACAACCTGCTCGAGCAGGGGCGCGAGGATGCCATTCTTGTAGGCCGGAAGGTCGACGAGCTGGCTTAGTCGCACGATGTTGCTCCCCACTAACAGCTGAAGCTCCTTGCGTTCTTGGGTCCGCTGGTCCCGCTCTCTTGAATGTCCTTGGTGCTGGAGACGCACCCACAGTTTGTTCATCTCGACGAAGTTGGTGAGGACAAAGTTGATCGAGTCCTGGAGGTTTCCTTCGGGCCCGTCGGAGTCGCCGGTGGGCAGATAGTCTCTGGCTTGGCCCATGAGGTAATAGCGCAGAAACAGTCCACGTATGGGGTGCTGAACGCCACGGCTCATGTCCATCATATCCTTCATGAGCTCCTTGACAGGGGCACCCTCCACCGACATGTAGGCCGTCCCGACCGTCATCATCAGGTATAGGCGTGGGATGATGTTGCCGGCATATTGCACAAGTTCGTAGAGATCGGCAAGGTGGTTGACGGGATGATTTTCGCGCAGGTGGACAGACAGATATCGGAGGGCATCGAAAACTGACATGTATAATTCGTAGTATTGCTTCGGGCCGAGGCTGCTTGTCCGGAGCTCGGAGACGAGAGTCGAGCTACAAGGTAAGACGTTCAGTCAGCACGCGGTGCGGCTAGCACGACAATTGACAGTCAGAAAACAGACCAGCACTTGAGGGCATCCATAAGCTTCCCGGGAGTATCCAGGCATTTGCGCATCATGGCTGTTTGCTGGCGCACGGCAATTAATGCATCCTCAAGCAGGCGGGCCTGGTCCTCAGGCGGCGCGGGGGTAGACATGTTGCGGATGGGCTGCTTCAAATGTGTCGGTTTCCAGCGACCAGCGCAGTATATGTACGGATGGGATGGTGTAATTTGGTTACTTCGTATATCTCGTGATGGCGGGTGTTGGGTCTGGATCTAGCGGGCAAGATGACGACGCAATGGAGAGCATGGCAACAGCTGGGTGAGCTCGTTGATAGCAGTGTTGCTGCAGGGGTATCGCCCACTGTGTCAGTTCCACAGTCAACGCACTGGAGATTACGTAAGTAACTCTAGAGACCAAGCCAAACCCCGGCAACACGTGAGTGTTCCACTTCGTCAATGGCTTGCTTTCCCTTATCTTATCAGATTGTGGCTTGACCATCAGGTACCGTGAGAGTCTCTATCGTTTCACATATCTAACATCTCATTTCAGCACACGTGAAGACATTTTTACTGCTTGAATAAACAAGTCGGTCACTGCCGATTATGTCTCCACCGCAGCACGAAGCTCCTCGAAAGAGCTTCCCGAGCGACTACGGGGCAGCAGGCAGCCGGAGCGCCATGGCAATTGGTATCCGCTACCATCTTCATCAGTACGGGACCAGTTGAACTGTTCGGGAATGTGGTGTGGTGTGTCGAAGTTTAAAATGACCACTTCAGAAAATTACTTGTGGGTTTCATGTTCTGAAACCTTGACATCATTTCCACCTGGCACCCTCAATCATACATGTTCTTCTTGCACTTGAGATTCCGGCAAGTGTTGTATTGAGGATCAGAAGAGCCGGCACCAGTGGTCTGAACGTAAACGTTTTGGTCGCCGAACGGGGTGTCATAAAGGCCAGGGCCGCTCCCGTCGATGTCAGAAAGGTCCCTAGGATGCAGTCAGCAAGAATGGTCCTTTCGAGGATGTGAAAAGCTAAAGATATACTTACCACCACAGACCCTGATCCCAGGGCTCTCCTTGAGTGCAATGGCAATACTCGAACTGGAAGACTGGGACTTGAAACGTGTACTTGTCGACCTTGTCTCCGCGGCGGATCTTCATAGAGACACCTTTGTCGTTCTTCAGCCAAGGCTAGGCAGTGGTCTGTCCAGCGAGAGCCTCAAAAGGCTCACCACCCTTGCCAATGCATTGGCCGTTCACACCTCTATCGCAGGGGTTCGATCTTCCGCAATGGCGCTGTGCCACCACCAAACAGGAAAGTTGCAATGATTGTGTACCTGTAGAATGTCGGCGGCGGATGTTGATTGAGTGAAGAGCCCGAGCACGGCCAGAAGGCCAGCAAGGACGATGCTCACGAAAGATTGTATCTTATGACAATTGAGTCGGTGTTGGTGAAGAGGAAAACTATTCCAAGGATAGAGTTGCCAGAAATATATGCACCTTGGGAAAGCATCAAGATTAAAGTGAATGGCTGTTAGAGTCCAGGTCTGCTCCAGTATAGAATTAACTGCTGAACCTGTACGGTCACGAAGTGGATAGCTATATTACTGGGTCATCAGGAGCAAGAGTTCTCCTGCTCCAAGACCTTGTTGAATGATGTCTTCGATGGGACTTGTTGGGATAGCGCGTCATTCAGCTATTTCCGTTGATACTCGCGTGTGCCTAAATTGCAGGCTACCTGCCTTATTGATGCTCCATGGTAACCTGGAATGCTCCGAAATGGGATGTATTCACTCTGTGTCAGATATGCGTCGTATTTGATAAGAGGACCCGGCCATGTTGCTCTTCCAACATGGCATGCATGATAGATCATACCAGAGGGCATTGATGGTGACCAGTTGATGACGCTACTACATATATTAAAGCAATACCTTATAACATTACTATTTGATGAGAAAGAGAACACATCTACGAAAGCAATGACAAAAACAGGATAGGTATATCCCTAGTGGCTGATATGGGCCTACGACTAAATACAGGAGTAGGTCTCCATACAAGATTGAATTGTCAGATAAAGAAGAAAGAAAAGGAACAGGTCCCTCCTGCGGGAGCGGACTCCCTCAGCCTTATATACACGACTTGAACCATAATTAGAATCCACTGAGAAAGCCACCTCGTATCGGTATCAACAAGCCTATTAGGCCCCCTTGGTAATGCCTGTTGCGCCCCCTCCGTATTCCTCCTTATCTGTGGGACCTCCCAACGATCCGTACGGAGGTTGTAGTCTTCAGATTTCCAAACCCTAACCGGATCTCATCCCATAACAGTCGTCCTCCTTCCAGTCTCCTGTCAGTAGCATCTTGTCGCCGTTCTTCCTCTCCAAGCTTTCCTATCATCCTGTATACAGCCAATAACTCGTCGCCCTTCTCCTCATCTACCTCCAGAAGCACATCCTATTCGACCTGCTCCAATCTTTCCCTTCCCCTTCTCAGAAACTCGTCAATGTCCATATCCACCGGACAGCGATACTTATTTTTCTCCGGCCTCAGCTTGGTAACCTCCACCTGCGTAAGAGCAAGCGTCTTACAGGTATTCCTAAACGCTCGCTCCAACTCATGCATTTCGTCCTGGACATCCACAAACCTTCGCTGCAAGTCATCCTTTTCGTGTCTCAAAGTAGCCATCTCCCTCTGCATCTTCTTGATGTGGGGGCTGTTCGGTTTTGACTGCGGCATCATCTTCTTGTTGAGGCTCCGTTGTAGCTCAAGACGCTCCTTGACGAAGGTCTGGTAGAGGGTAGCGCGTTCATCGGGATCATGCCACTGGGGCTGGGTCTTTGGGGTTTGCTGGTCCGTCTTCTGACGCAGATCATCACCGTCATTGTCGCGCGTCGGTGCCCGAAGCCAATCGAAGATTTTCATGCTGTTGATGAAGCTGTCCATGGTGGAGAGGATATATGTCTATCTGGAGGTGCTGCTGGCTATTATGGTTTGAGCCCGAGAGGGAAGAAGACCAGTGTGAAGAAGGTTGTATTGTCTGATGGAGAAGAGAGGAAAGGAACAGGTCCCTCCTGTGGGAGCGGACTCCCTTATATACACCTAAAACCCACCACTAGAACCCACTAAGAAAGCCTTTTGAGGGCAAGGTTTGCAGGTAAGGTATCTTATTTAAAAGTTTATCAACTGAAAACTTTAAACTCTACCCTCCAGCTAAGACAAAAAGGCAGCGCAATGGCTTGGGAGGCTTGGGAGGCTTGTGAGGCTTAAAGTCATTGGTAAACTTAAAGCGCACCATGGGAATATTTACTCATTCTATGAAGCAAAGTAGAGTACGAAGGTAGATCCCGTTATCCCTGGCACAAGGTGATGGCTGGATATCGGAACATCATAGGTACCTTAGGTAGGACTAAAGAGGTGAGACGTAAACAAACCTTTCTCCAACCACGTTCGGAATTAGCAAGGTAGGGTTTGAAAAAAAGGCTATAAAATCACGAAGCTGCGGTTCAAGAGATCAATACCATTTAACCGGCCTCGGTAGTCTTGACTGATGACGTTCTTATTGAAAGGGTGGTCATGAGCTACCTTATCAACTCTCGTTGAGAGTACCTATTCCCACTGAATCTGAGAGCAACGCAGTCCGAAGCAAATGGGTTCTATAAAGTAACCAGGACATATCTCATCAGTGAAGATCCACCGGAGTCTGCATTGAAGTCATCTCCAAGCTAGTGAATTTGTCGAGATGCTCCGTCCATGATGATTACCTACGGTCACGCCTGAAGTGAAGTGACGCGATAGGGCAAAGCGCAACATGGGAAGCTCTCAACAATTGTGGTCCTGTGTGAAGAAGCTCCTTGGAATGCTCTAGGCCTGGGTATAAAGCACCACATACCTATCGCCAGACCAATTTCTGCCAATCTCTTCTTCCAGCAACAACAACGACACGAACAACTACCAACCAACAAACTCCACGAAACTCCCCAATCCGTGAACATGGTCTCCAAGATCTTCTGCGCCATCGGCGCTGTTCTCGCCCAGCTCGCCCATGGCGCCGTGATTGTTCCCATCGCCAACTACGCCGTCAACGAGGTCGAGTGGAATCTTCCCATCGATCCTAACGTTCCCACCGGCCCACGCGAGGTCGTCACCGGCACAGTCCAGGAGGCCATCGCCAAGATGGAGATCTCCCACCCCGGCTGGACCCAGAACTTCACCGCTGGCACGAACCTCACCGATCCAGACACCGACCCCGCCTCCTTCACCCT
This sequence comes from Podospora pseudocomata, assembly GCF_035222375.1. NCBI lineage: Eukaryota > Fungi > Ascomycota > Sordariomycetes > Sordariales > Podosporaceae > Podospora > Podospora pseudocomata. The sequence continues at coordinate 2,977,189 of NC_085890.1, read as the reverse complement.
GGCTACCCAGGACGAGCGCGAGTCCACCCACTGCGATTTTGACTCGGGTAAGTGCAAGGTTTCCGCTCAGGACTTCTTCAAGGGAAGCTGGAACGTCTATGTCACTGGTGACAACTGCTAGACGAATCAACATGGCAACGCATGTTCGCTTGTTGATCGAGCCGCAGAACGCAGAGACGGTTAGATGGGGTCTCATTGGCTGAGAAAGGGCTGGGGTGGCGGGGATGATTCGGAGACGGCACCTATGTAGGACCATGGCGTCAACAATCGAGAAATGTGTTTCCATCAACATTATGTTCCACTTTTCCATGTCTATTGGTTTGACTTACCCCTTCGACTGCTTTTACTAGTTGTCAAATGAAGTATGAGAGATCACACAATCTTCCGATACGTGTCCACACGCTGTTCCTTTGACCTACTGTTCTCCTACCATCCACTGGAGGATGGCTGTTTTTTACTTGGGGCGAAGATGAAATACAACGAGACTGCAGTGGCAGTCTGGAGGCTTTTAGGAATATTTGACAGATTGTTCATGATGGCTCTACCAGATACGACTGTCTTACAGGGTCTAGGATATGTTTAATATTACGGTATCTTTGATCCTTCTGAGTCCTGCTACATCGCGCAACGCAAGCTAACAGGACTCGGTTCGTTCCGGCCAGTCTTCCCAGAACCCCACCACAAGTTGTTTGATATCTAGGTCCCCCTCCGCACCCCCTACCTTACCTACCCAATCTTGTATGAACTCGACCTACACAGCCGGAGCATTATCGTAAGCATGTGCCAAAAATCCCAACAACGCCCCCCTCATCGCCGACGACTGCGCAGCCGGAATCACCTGCAGCTGGCAGTAATCCCCCACATAGTCCATCGTCGGCGTCATCTGCGTGAAGTGCACCAGCACCAGAAAGTCCCAATTAAACAGCGCCACATACGGCGTCCTGTGCGCCACCGCGTACGAAGCCGCCTGCTTGATCAGCACAAACGAGTCCCCGTCAAAGTACGTCTGCTTGCCGTGGGGCAGGGCCATGGCGGCTGCCACCGTGTTGTCAACCACCTGTTGCGTGGGGACGGTTTGGGACCTGATCGTGGCGGCGAACTCGGCCGCCGTGATCACGCCGCGCTTCTTGAACTCGACGACGGCAAAGGCCTTGAAGTTTGGGTTGGCCGTGTTGGGGTGGCGATAGTAGGTGATGTCGCTGCGGATGCGGTTGGTGGAGGCTTCGGACTGGCAGGTGATGGCGATGTTGGGGTGGGTGCTGAGGGCTTGGTTAATGGGGTGGAGGAGGTACATTGCGGCCGAGCGGACGACGTCGCCTTCGCTGCCGTGATGGACGGCGTCTTCGCGGAGGGAGACGGTCTCGACGTTGAGCTGATGGTTGGGGGTGGTGGAGGCGGGGTGGTTGCCTAAGAAGTTGGTGCCCAGGTTGTTCCAGTTGTTCTGGGAGGCAATCGCAAAATAGGGGGGGTCTGTGTCGCGGGTTGAGTCACCGGAGATGGTGGCGTTGGCATTTCCATGAGGGTTGGGGTAGGTGGGGAGAGCGTTTGTCGCGACGTTGGCGAAAGATTGGGAGATACGGACTGGTTGGGCCATTTTGCAAGAGTAACGGTTGGGAAAAAGAGGTCTGAAGTATAAGGTGGCGTAATTGCTTTGCAGATGTGTAAGACGAAGACGATATGTTCAGGTTTGAGGCAGATCAGCTCTTGAACAAGAGGTGGACGATGTGATATAAGTCTGAAGACTACGACTAGCTTCAGGAAGCAAGGTAGATAATTATGGCAATGGCTTGCGGCGGGTTGCTGTCCAACGCCGCTTCGAATACATTGTTGGTCTTACTCGTATTCTGCGGCATAGGTTGGACGGAAGCGGCGGGGCGCCAGTACGGCGTAGGAGGTGTGGATGTGGAGCTAGTACCCTGTTTCAAAGAGCGACGGTCGTCGAGTTTCAAATTCGCGAAGATTGTCGTGACCCGACGTGTATCCATGTAATCCTCAAAATAGTCCCCGAAATAGATATCGTGAGCCGTTGCAGAGCTCGACTGCTGGGAGGGTCATATGCGTCTGGAAGCGATTTGTGTAGCACGTCGCAAGTTAGCACTGCTGCTACTAAGTCCTACACATGCATGGATAGAAACTATGCCTTCAGGGGATAGTTTAGGTAGGTAATATTATAAGAAGCCTACCACTGATAGAACTCAAGGATCTTTGGATTACGACCATTATTAAGCATTGTTCAGTGCTGTATGTAGGTAAGTGAAAGGGATAGTATCAAATACTTATTTACGATGGGTCTAGTGTGATATTGTGTTTGATAGACGGTGGTTATTCTATTCCTGAGATATCCGGGTGCTTTCCGTTATCCAATAGCCAAGGTACTTGGTCATTCTGAAGTATACTACCCCTGAGAAATCTTCAAAGCCACGGTGCCCATTAGTTGCCCAGGAACCCCTTAAACTCTCAAGTACATACAACTGACTTGCTGCCAAAGAGCAAGAACACAAGCTAACACTCCTATTTGGCAATCTCCAGTGTTGTCTTGAGTGGTGCATACTTGGCCGCATTCTGTCCTCCAAAGCGACTTCTCAACCACTCCTGACGCAACCTGGGTGTCGCTTCCCACTCTGATGGGATCCAGCCTCGGAACTCCACGAGTGTATCTTGCCAGTAGAGCTCCATGGGGTTCGGTGGGAGCGCGGACCTCGGTCTCTGCCATGGCCGAATTCCATGCCTTGTCTTTTCATATACAATGGCGGCATTGTAGTCGATCAGGACGATTCGTTGGGGAGGCTGCCGCATGGCGCTGGGCATTGTGCCTGGTGGGTAAGCACAGATGACGTTACGGGCAGCCAGATCGTTCTGTGCGATTCCTTTGAACAGCAATCTCGCATTGCCATCTAGCACCCTCCCCAGGATCTCCAGGCGAGATGCCCGGTCAAGAGCGACTCCGCTGTTGGGAAGACAAAGCTGGCTGATGCTAGGTCCAGGGACGTTCTCGATGAGAATCATACGAACTGGACGTTGCTGAATGGTGCCGCCAATTCGGATGGTCACGTTGAAGGTCCAAGAGCCAAAGTATCTTGGGGCCAGTGCGCCCGCTTCTCTTTCCTTGTTCAGGTGCTCGTAGGCTGCGGCCTCACGGCTGTAGTCCTTGTCCGCATCGAAGGTAACATCGACAGGCACAGATGGTATGTCCTTGTTGCGGAATGAGTAATACAGCGCGTCGTAAATTTTTGCCACGGCCGGGAAGGCGCGCTGCCCAGCGATCTTTGGCATGAAGGTGCAAATGGCTAACTGTGCACCCCGGCCATCGGCGACGGCGAGCTCGCCATTGATGGTCAGTGTTGCAGTCTTCTGCGCTGGCGGATTGGCTGTTCCCAGGGGTGGGTTCCTCATGACAAGTTCGGTATGCTTAATAGAACGCAGAGTCTGGTCGGGCACTGCTGTCCGTGTTTCACCACGACCGTAGTCTCGGCCACCAAAAGGTGGGGGAGGAGTATGGCTCTTGATGTCCACCGTGAAGTTTCTGCGGTACGGACAGGCAGGCTTGTCCGGGTCCGCCGGCGGTTGCCACGTCACAGGGACTTTAGTTCCGGGAGGTGAAGGCATGGTGGGTGGTGTTTGCAAGTGTTCAGGTCAGATTAATCTGGCAAGTAAAGGGCCGATGAAGCAAGGGAACGTGGGCCAACGGGCAATAAGAAGGCTGCAGTGCGATGGCAGGTCTGTTGGTCTTCAACTTGCCCCACCTACGGTAGCTGAGCCGTACATGGGGCTTTGTTACACCCACGCCGCTAGCTAGGGGCACAAACAGCGCTAGGGCAGAGGAATCTCACCTATGTTATATTTTTGCAGTCGTTACAAATTAGTCTTGTCTCAAGTTGCCCAGTGCCGTGAGGCCCAGCACCCTTGGGCCTCGGATTATAGTACTCCAGTTCATTTCAACCTTGGATGACAAGCTACCTACCCAGAGCCGTCCAAAAATAGGATTTGGTTCACCTATAAGACCGCCGTCACGGTGCCCTTCAAACAGAGGGCAACATCCCCACATCTTGTTAACCAAGCCCCGACGACATATATCCACATCTCCCGCTTCAGCGCAAAGCCCCAGTCCTTCATCGACACTATCGAGACCGTTCACACCGCTTTAACTCTTATTACCACCTGCACCATGCCTCTCCTCCCCACAAAGACAGCAGCACCAGCCAAGGCACCAGCCAAGGCACCTGCTCCTACAAATAAAGTCCAGGCCGGTCGCCCTGCACCGGCTCCAAGCAATGCTCTGCCCGTACGACAGGCAGCCCCACCACCCGCCAAAGCCGCTCCGCCGCCTGCCGGAGGAATGAAAAGACCGCCTCGCCCAAGCAAGCGCGGCGTCCGAAAGATTGTTGCTCCCCCACCCAAGCCTGAGCGCGGTCAGCGGCTTGCCAAATTCCCCATTGGCCTCTTCGCCAACGCTAAGCGTTGATGGTTTCTTGCCGCTATGAGCCTATGAGGCTATGGTGGAGGGGGGTTGGAGGGAAAGATGGTTGGGGGTGTTATCTGGAAGTCGATATTAGCGCATTGTGCTGGGAATATTGACAGACCTGCGGCTTCACGGAGTCTTCTCAGGACAGGTATCCCTTATGGTAGAGCTTAGAGGAGAATAAATGCATACGTCTCGGGATTACAGATTACTCTCTTATTCCCTTGCAGTAAATTATAATGGACTTTGGAGAAACTACCTAAGATGTAGTCGCGCTAGCGGACTCTCTTTGATCATTGGAGACGTGTGTAATGTGTGTAGCCCCACATTGGCTCCCAAACGATGCCTTACGATATGGAACAAGCGTCATCTGCCTTCAAATTCTTCTTCATCAAGAGCAACAGGGCGGGTACCTACGAAACTGAGGCATCAAAAACTGCAAATTGCTGTCCGAGGTCCTAACATGTCACGGCAGCTTGGACCCCAAGAGGAAGCTACCCGAAATGACCCGGCCCCGAAAGACAGTCAACTGAATCAGCATGGAACGATCACACGCTATAGGGATCGAGCAGACGCGCCTGTTCATGGCCGCCTTGAACAAGAATATCCTTATGCGTCTTTGACAAAGGCGGGGAATATTCATCTGCTCCATCTCATACCCAGTCGGGAACATGACGGTCGGATCGAAGCCAGACTTGTCGAGTATCCTTTGCTACCAGTGACGCGAGTATTGCACCTATATGAAGCCTTGTCTTACTCCTGGGTCACTGGCGGCTTTCCAGGAGTATATACGTTGATGGCCTGGAGCTGCTGGTGACACACAACCTCCACGAGGCTTTGTTGTGTCTTCGTGATCCTGAGATTGTCAGGGTCCTGTGGATTGACGTTATCTGCATCAGCCAAAGCAACGATACGGAGAAGCAGAGGCAGATCCCCTTAATGCCCAGAATTTACAGTATGGCCAACCGCGTGATTATCTGGCTCGGGACCGCCGGGCCTTTGGAAGCCAGAGCTTTCGAAGTGGTTGGTTTGGCACACATTAGTCCATGCCGGGCACTGAATCAGAAAAGACCGCCATTCATGAGCATAGCACAGTCCTGTTATGAACTTTGGCTGGGGATGCGAAGCTCATGGTCTGCGTACCTACCTAGTCAACACCATGATGCAAACCGTCGGGCGAGTCCCTTGATAACGAGGAAGGAAAACTCCTATTTGGCAGATAAGCGAATATGCAACATCCTGAGAAATTCCTATTGACGGGTCTTCGTCATTCTCCTTGAAAATTCCAGTCAATCATCATACAAGATCAACCACAATATCAGCTAGCTTTCTTCTGCGTCCAATAAACGACTTGACCGTCCCGTGCCTCACATGCCTCACATCCAACGCCGCTCTCAGACCCCAGCAGAACAAGATTCGGTGTGATCAACCCTCCCAAAGTCCATTCTTCATCTCAGCACATCTTGGGGTGTATTCCATCTTACCGATGGTATCAGGCAGCACTCACACCTGCTGATATTACCACATATCAACATTCCACGGAAACGAAACACTATGATATATTGGATCTCGGTGTTAACAAACAATCCAATAGATAGGTACCAACAACAGCTCCACTATCATCGACATGAAAAGTGGCGAACACGCGGCACAGCAAGTCAGAAACCACGTCCTCCAACACCCCCAGGCACTCGACCCGAGAGGTTGGAAACGAAGGAGGCACAGGGGCAAAGGGTCGCACTGCAGTATGTACGTCCTGCATTCCTGTTCACGTCCGACTCCAACAGCACAACAACAACATGGTTGGCCTCAAAGCCCTACCGCCAGAGATCTTATTGATGATCCGTGGGCATATCGATGGTGTCAGGGATGCACCAGGGAAGAATTGCACAGATCCAAAATGCCTCAGTGGCATCGATTACATCTCCAATGTAGCCACAGTGGCCATCCTGGACCGCCGCTGTCACGCCATTTTCAACCCAATCCTCTTTTATTGCTGTGGTAGCGTCTCCGCGATGGTGATGGGCCGTCCAAAATAACAACGTCGACGTTCTCAGAGCTGCTCTCCGCCATGCCCCCTCCCCTGAGATCCAACAAGATCTTGTCAATCGGGAAGCCTGCATCCACCAAGAGAGCGTGCCTTGACACGGCCCTTGGAGCTTGCGTGCTCCCGCGGATACGACGAAATCGTTTCCCTCCTTCTCGATGCGGGTGCAGACACTGGGCTGGGCACAACAAGATCAACGCCTATGCATTGGTATTGCCCGTGCCTGGCGAACTTTGTTGATTACCTTTGAGTCTTGTATCGGCGGGGACCGAGATGATGTTCCCTATGACCGAATGAATCCCCTCGGCCGCGCCATTTGCGGTGAGCATACAAGCACTGCCTTCCTATTGCGCCGAGCGAACGCACCGTTCCCTGAAATTCTTCAAACACCCAACCACATGACCTTGGGTGCACTGTGTTCCGCTATCGCCCATGGTAACGTGGCCCTTGTCACATACCTGTTTGCTCAGTTGCGCAAGCGGGGAGAGGTGGACTGTGATGGGGAAGTAATCTCTTCCTACGGCCTCGATAGAAGAGATTATGTCGCATTCTCAGTTGCGTCGTTTCTGGGCCAGTGTGGCGACTACAACGCAGTGATTACCATTGCTGGTCTGATAGAAAGCCATCGTGCCGCCCACGGGGGGGATTTACCACGCGGCCCAGACGATTTTATCCCCGACGTATGGACCGCCTTGATTCAAGGCAACTGGTTAGCCGCCTGCGCTTTAGTCGATGCTTTGAGTGACCCCCTCGAGTATTACGACGCAAGTGAGATCCTGCAGAAGTTGCTTCACTACGAGAATTGGACGGCACAATATTGGCAGTTCTGGCCCCATTATTTGGGTTCTGGTGATGAAGGAGAAGATTATGTCCGGGAATACTGGAGTACAGAGAGGCAGAGGTGGCTCTCGAAACCCCAAGATGTTGGCTTTGTGGCACATACGACGAACCGAGCTGTGGATAAGCTCCTGGAAGTGTTTTCTGCGCGTCGAGCTCGTGTGACTCCTCATCGCCGATCGACCTTGCTCCCGAACGATTTCCCCTCCACGAGCTAGAGAGCTTGCTTTTTATTCCTGATATCACTGGTAACAGTGATCCCCATTCATGCATGGAAAATCGTGGAACCATTTCGTAACGCCAGGCACTGTTGTCTTTGAGCGACGGATATTTTGGGGGTGCTATTCCGACCACTGCTGGAGTCATCCCTCCCTCCGCAATCTGGTTGGCTGTTGAAAATGGGCAACGATCGGATGGTAAAGTCAATTCTCAGCAACATGCCTCCAAGCTTCAGCAAAAATATGCAAATTTTTGAAGTCCTGGATCGTATGTTTGGACCCGGTTACGACCCCGCATGCTTGAATCTAGGGAATAAAGATGATCTGAACTTCCAAGATGAACATCGCAAGACATCACAACGCTCTTGTTGTTCAGTCAGTCGGGAAGTTCAAGCCAAAACCTCCCCACACTTTGCTCTTTGACCTACTGGCAATGACGGTTTGCAATTCTTGAGCTGGCCGAGTCTTGCGCCTGTTCGACAGCACCGATGGCAATAGCTGCTCGGCATTCTTACGAGCTGATTCTTTTGGGCGCCGATGTCAACAAGTCGGTGAAAGACCACCCCTGCTTTGCAGTTCTACTGAAAAACTTCATTGATCAAAGCCCGAGTGCCTTGATCTATTGCAAATAAAGCTTCCAACAGTAGTGCAAGATATGTACGGCCCTGATTATGCACCAGTATTTGACTGGATGCTGAAGACCCTAGCCATTTCATTACGGGAAGCCTTGACAGTTCTGCCGGCGGAGACAGGGTCTACAACTCAAGGCTGGAAAGTGCTTTTCAATCGCGGGGGAGTTATCAGTCCCGCTGCATCCATCGAGTCACTGTCAAAGACAGAGGAGGAAGCCGAGGTTTGCAATGAAATTTCTCCTTGGGTTCATTTGTATGGATGGACTCTAGCGCAATTCCTACAAGCCCAGAACTTGTTGAGGCCGATGATGATGTACGGATAGAGGCAAGATGAGCAGTGGATCTTGAACACACGTTTTTCATTATGGGCAAAATTGAAGAGTGCTCCGGCTTGGATTGTTTTGTCAAGAATCCTTCGAAATTGAGCTTTGCCAAGAGGTAGCCAGGGTGGCCTGCAGGAACGACTTTTGGTGCTGTGCCGCACATTCACACTCCGATTTTCTCATCAATTTCTTATTGTTTTAAACTTGTCTTCTCTCATCACTTTGCTTCCTACATTCCGCTCTTTGACCACTTTTTATTTTCGACCAAACTAATCAATCAGCACCCAACATGGCCAACAACAACCACAACCCCTCCAAAACACCCCCGCTTTTGCTCATCCTTCCCTTGTTGGCCCTGGGCATCTGCGGCACAATGGTCAATGGCTTCCAAACGGGATATTTCTCCATTCTGACCGCTACCTCTGGCAACTTGGACGGTGTACCTTACGTGCCTGGTGGACCGGAATCCTTTGACCCGCGTTATACTGGCAACAAAGCGCTAGACACACGCATGGGCATCCTCATCGGCTTTTTCAGCGGATTGGTCAACGGAGAAAGAAACTGGGATGTTGACCTGGCTTATGTCTGGACAATGGGGATGTTTTTCTCTGGATGGGCGCTGGTGAGTGTTGAGGCGCATCGGAGGGCGAATAGAGGGAGGGTTGTAAGCTGGTGAGTCAACCATTTTCCAAGTTTCTTCATGACACAGAAAATGATACTGAGGGGGCAAATGAATAGGACAAACACCTTTGGGAATATCATCCAGAGTTTCACCTATGCTTTGACTGTTCCGTCATATCTGATTTTGCATTTATTTACCACGTCCCCAGCGACGGATGATATTTCTGTTCCAGAAGGGGAAGTTCGACACTTGCCGTTGAGTATGACATTGGCATATATCGTCCCAACCGTGATCATGTCATTGCCTACGCCATCGATCATCCCAGCAAAATCACACTACGACACCACGGCTCTGTGGCAGGTTTTCCCCGTTTTGCAATTTCTTATTCACCGCGGCATGAACTTTGTTTGCTTCCCTCCCAAGTACAACACGACAACGACACAGTATGGGGTAGGGAAGTCACTCGCCAACCACTACCGCTTCGTCATCTTCACTTCGGTTGTGGTCCATCTCCCTATCCTTTTGGTGTGTCTGACACCATCTTCAATGCCGTTCGGACCGGCTTGGCTGAGAGACATGATCACCCAGACGACCTTCAGCAACGTGTTTGTCCCATATGGTGTTTGGAACCCGCCTGCGGTGGATCTGGCCAAGGTGGCTGCGCTGGGAGGGGAGAATAAGGCTGATTTGAGCTGGTTGCCGGGGTTGACGAAGCATTTTTTGCATTATGATATTGGGTGTCCTAGTTTGGCGATGGTGGTTTGGGCTGGGTACAACTACATGGCTTCTGTGGGTAAGGGTAGTTGTGTTGGGATCGGGAAAATGGTGGGATGGTTGCTGGCTGGGGGACCGGTGGCGTTGGCGACGGTTTTGATGTGGGAGAGGGATGAGAGGGTGTCGAGGGGAAGGGAGGGAAAGAAGGCTCAATAGGTAGGTAGGGTAGCGCAGATGGTGAGTTGAACCTTTGGGGGAATAGGGGCGGCGCTGAGCAGTGCTGAGCTGCAGGGGGGTGGGGTCACAGCGCTGGCTTTTGCTGTGGCGGGGATATCTTGGTACGTGTTTAGTACCTACCACCTTATATCGACAGAAGTCTGACAAACTCCCCATCTGATTTTCGTTTCCGTTGTGTTGTAAAGATTAAGAGTTTCGTTTCAACCTCTTCCATTCCTGCCAGTAAATGATACATCTGAGGCTTCAACGGGCCATTTTCTACCAACAACGCAGGGGCACAATGCGGGGTGCCAATCTTCCGTTTGCACCGGACAACGAACCGGCCAAGATATCAACAGAGCTCGAACAGCAAGCTGAACTCCATGATAGCCCGTTAATTACATCCATCAAAGACTCTAACCATTCCATGTTCAGTAGTCATGCGTATAACCTCGGTTCGCACGCGGCGATGGCTTTTACTCAGCGACCTCCACTTCAAGCATCAAGACCTGGATAGAGTACGGCAAACGGGGCGATGGATCGTTGCGGAGGCAGAGCGAAATCATGTCTCGCGGGTGGTGATATGCGGTGACCTCTTGACCAGCCGGACGATGCAGCCCACACATGTGCTTTCTGCCTGTTACCGTTTCATCAGCCATCTTAGCGACGTCGTGCCACGAGTACACATCGTGCTTGGCAACCACGATCTGGCCTATCGACGCGATTACGAGACCACAGCCCTTGATGCCCTCAACATCACACGCCTGGCGCCGTACCTATCGGTACATAGCGCCATTACCCGTCAGAAATGGGACGGTCGACACGTGTTGTTGTTGCCGTTTCGCGAGGAGCAGAGCGAACTGACAAATGCTGTCGCTGCCCTGAGCCCCAAGGATGCGAAAGAAACAGTTGCCTTTGCCCATCTGGCAGTCAACAAAGCCATCACTCAGCGGTATGTGGTCAATGCCGACCAGCAAGACGCCCGTGCGACGAATTCGATCACCTACCGCGGCCTTACTGGCCCTGATCAGTTTGCCTCTCTGGCTCGAACATTCACGGGCCACTTTCATAGCCACCAGACCATTACCCAGCAGAAATCCACTAGCGGTGACAAGACAGATCTTCGGGGGAGCATTACATATCTCGGCTCGCCCTTGCAGCTGAACTGGGCCGACCTTTACGATCAAGAGCGAGGCGTTGTTCTGCTTGATCCGGAGACGCTCGAGCACAAACTTCTCACCAACCCGCATGCCGTAGGCTATACAGCAGTTGCCCTCGAGGAGATTCTCAACGACCAGGTGGATGAACGTTCCGTAAAGGACAGGCATGTCATGATCCTCGGCAAGCTCACCCCTTCCAAGTACGCCACCGCTCGAGATAAGCTTCTCTCGCTAGGGGTGCGTGGCGTACGAAATTGGATACCTACACACTTTAGCTTGCGCACAAGCGGCCTGGCGTCTGGTGGTCTGGGGTCATCAGTCCCGGCGAGCGATGTTACTGCACAACCTTTAGAACAGCCCACTCAGGATGAGGCTCATGAAGCTTCAACCACCGGGAGAGTTTCAGAGTCTATCCCTCAAACTGAGCCTGAGTCCAGAAAGATTGCTCTTGACCTCATAGCCGAAGTTCATGAGTATGTCAAGTCTGTGGATTTAGGGGAACCGCTTCTCATGCGGCAAGACGATTTGGTCCAGGTTGGCCAACAAATGATTCAAACCTCTTATGAGATGGCTGAACAGTATGGCGAGGCCAAGCTTGATTATAAAGAGTTCCTAGCAAAGTCGTGTCAAGCTATCTCCTCAAATATTACGCCCCCCAACCCAGCAGTACGATCTGCCAGCGTCTTTGTTGCGGAACCTCGCAGCCTCACGATTACAAACTTTCTTGGCGTAAAGAACACAATTCATATCGACTTCCAACAAGATCTCACACCGGGATTGACCTTTCTGATCGGCGATAATGGTTCAGGGAAGAGTACAATAATGGAAGCTATGGTTTGGTGTCAATTTGGTCGATGTATTCGTGGCGGGCTCGGGGTCAACGATGTCGTCAATGATAACGTCGGTAAAGACTGCTGTGTCAAGCTGGAGTTTAACAACGGATATGCCATCACTCGGTATCGCAAACACAAAGTCCAGGGCAACCGTGTTGTCGTCTCCTCACATGGAAAACCCCTTCCGCAGCTTGAGCACCCAGATATGCGCACGACACAATCGGCAATCAACGAACTGCTCGGAACTAACTACGAAACATACATCAGAACTGTTGTGCTGAGCGAAGAGAGCGCAGCGAGCTTCTTGTCCTCCACGCCAACGCAGCGGCGGAACGTGATAGAGACGGCACTTGGGCTGTCTACTTTGGATCAGTGTGAGGAGGTGCTGAAGCTGCTGCTGCGAGATATCGGTACCGACATCAAGGAGGCCGAGAAAGGGCTCGAAGGTGTGGCTCGGACGGTGGAGTACACCGAAAGACGGCTTCAAGACCTCACTCACACACATACACGACTTGAAGCGGAGGCAAGAAAGGAAGATTCAGCTTTGGAGAGGGCCATACAAGACCATGCAGCCAAGGAACGACTTTTGAAGGAACACCAAACCCGATTCAGATATGAAACCTCACAAAGTATTGCAGATTCCAGCCGCCAAATTTTGGGGTCAGACAAAAGGGATTTGGCCCTAGAGCTCAATGTGGGCTTTCATGCTCATATGTCTGGATTGCAGACCCAAATTCGCATGGAAGAGGAGGCTTTGCAGCAGCTAAACGAGTCTTATGCCAGGATGAAGGATGAGGTCCAGGTGCAACATGAAAGGGTCTTGAAATACAAGCAAAGCCAGGAAGCAAAAGATGCTCAAGAATGCGTACATCCCCGTCGAATGGAATGGCTCGCCTTGTGGCTGGAAATGCTTAATGAGAAACTGAAAGCCCTCGCTGCGGCCCAGCCCAGTGGCCTACCCAAGCCTTTTCATGGAATGAGGACTTCTGTTGTCTCTTGGCTATCCGCAGCTATCGTTACAGTCATGAGCTTACTCCGAAGGCCAACTCATCACAATATCGCTCCAAGAGGTTCACTCAATCAAGACGCGCAGAGTGCACCAATCCACGACGCTGAGAAAACAACTACACAGAACCATGATCAAGAGCCAGCTCTCAAAAGTCTTCTTCAAGCTATCAATGAGAAAAGCTTGCGGTTACGCAGTTTGAAGCATGAGAAAAATATCGCTGCCAACCATGCCAGGAAGATGGGCGAACTGCTGACGGGTGTCGTTCAAGCCCAGGAGGCGTGCGATGCCTTGAGACAACAGCTGACGATACACCAGCGTGATGCTTCTACCTACAAGCGTCTGACCGAAGCAGAGGCCTCATCCTTAGATTCCTTACGCTCGGAGCATGAGGCCCTGACAAACAAGCTCCAGGAGCTTGCCACCAAGCGCGAGCTATTTGCCTTTTGGTCTGCCGCCTTGACCAAGCGTACAGCCCGGCTCTCATCGTCCCCCTCCTCATCAAAACCCACAGCGAAAATCAGGGCCAATTTTCGGGAGCATATCCTCATCGCGCTGCTCTCGGAGCTCAACACTCTGCTCGCGCAGGTCCTTACCGTGCTGTACGATGACACACGCCACGCGCACCTGGCAACAGGTATGCTCGGCTCGTTATTTGACTCTGCTGAGTCGGGCGACAGCACATCCTCCCCGGGGTCCATTCTTGACCAAAAACTCGCCCTCCCATCCTCACTCGCCTACGCCAAGCGCTCCAGTGGTGAGCGTAAACGCGTCGATCTGGCACTCTTCTTTGCATTGTTGCAGTTGGCCAGGGCTAGAAGTGCGCATCGGGCACACTATCTGCTTGTTGACGAGGTCTTTGACAACCTAGACAAGGCAGGCCAGGCGGCGGTCGTCAGGTGGTGCGGCGTCATGTCGCAGACTCAGATGGTGGGTTGGATCATCGTGATCACGCACAGCCAGTTTTTGATCGAGCTGGATCCTGGGGAGGACACTGCAAAGGTTCTAGTTGTGACGGCAAAGATGGGGCGGGGAGGGGGGACGGAGTTGTCGATCAACAATGGACGTAGCATTGGCGGAGGTTCTTCCGTGACCGGGTAACTGGTAGTACGCGCGCTTGTTGGGTAAATACCTTGTTTTTCCAAGCGCGCCAATCGCCAAGAATGAAGGGGATGGAGCTAGACGGATTCTTTTTTGCATCAATGGGAATTCGTGAGATTAATAAAGGTTACGGTCGCCTCGAACTTGACACCACATCTGACATGCGAATAGTACCTCTCGAGTTTTTCACAGCACTTCATCGGTAGCGTTTACAGCCCTCCCAACCTCAAACCTCACCACCCACCTCCCAAACCCTCACCCCTATCCACCCAAAATGAGACCCCCCCACGTCCTCCTCTCCCTCCTCCCCCTCAGCGCCGCCCAACTCCAACCGGTCCCCACCTTCGGCCCCCCTATCCCCAGCCGCGCCAAAATGTTTGTTTACGCCCCCCCAAACCTCCCCCCTAACCCAGCTATTCTCCTCGGCGTGCACTACTGCACCGGCACCGCCCAAGGCTACTACAACGGCAGCCCCTACAAACGCCTCGCCGACGAGAAAAAGTTCGTGGTTGTCTACCCTGAATCACCAAACGAGGGCGGCTGCTGGGATGTGAGCTCTAGGGCTACGCTGAAGAGGGATGGCGGGAGTGATAGTCATGCAATTGCCAATATGGCGAGGTGGGCGGTGGAGAGGTATAACGGGGATAGGGGACGGGTGTTTGTTATTGGGGAGTCATCGGGGGGGATGATGGCTGTAGGTTACCCCTATACCTGAGCTGAGCTGTGAATGTGGTGCTAATCATGACCAGAGTATCCTCGCTGCTGCGTATCCTGATTTGTTCAGCGCGGTTATTAACTACTCCGGTGTAGCAGCCGGCTGCTTCTTCACTGACTCCGTTGCCGGCTGGAACGGGAACTGCTCAGGGGGGAGGATGAACTTGACACCTGAAGAGTGGGCGAGGTGGGTGTTGGATGCTTATCCGGGTTATAACGGGACGAGGCCAAGGATGCAGGTTTACCATGGGAGTGCGGATGATGTTATTGCGCCGGCGAATTACAACTACTCCATTGCGCAGTGGACGACCGTGTTTGGGTACCCTGGGACGCCCCTGGAGGAGAAGAGGGATGTGCCTGAGAGAAGGTATACCACGCAGGTGTTTGGGGAGAAGTTGACGGGTATTTGGGCGGAGGGGGTTGGGCATGGGGTGCCGGTGCATGGGGAGGAGGATATGAAGTTCTTTGGGCTGTGAGTGACTGCCAGATGGTGTGGTGTCTCGGGAAACATGGCGTTTTTTCCATGGGGGCGGGCTGGAAGTGAAATCGGTGCTATAAAAGTGATAGAGAAGAAGCCCCGCTATGCAACTGTTTGACCCCTTGCACCATGTAAAAACACCATCCTCGAGCTGATCCTCCGTCAGAAGTACGTCCTTTTCTGCGTCTTCGCTCTCGCCCTATACTCCAAAAGAAGATTCCTCCCTCTCTCCGCTTCCTCGAAAATGTGCCCCAAGCCGTACTTCTCTGGGTTTTGACACATCGGGCAGTTACGAGCAAGCCCGTCATCCTCATCTTCGTGCGGTTGAAACTCCCGAGCATCGTGATAGCTATCGCCATCTTCATCTTCGTACCAGATATCCCCGTCCTCATCCATTTCCGCTCGGTAGCCGGCCATACACAAGGCGTTCGTGAGCAGGCAAACGAACGGGAATCGAGACATGCGTAGTTGACCTTCCGGTGTGAATATCGTATCGTAAAAGAGTGTGATCCCTGGTCGGACATTCTGGTTGTCTCCCCCGTCAACATCACAGTTACAGAGACTTGAACCGCTGTCCCTGTCATTGTAACTCCGGTGCTGTTTTCGACAATCACAGTCACCATCTTCGCTGCCTGAATCCGTATCGTCATCAGAAGATTCCAGTGAATCATCTGAATCGCTGTCCCTATCAGAACCAACATCATTTGGCGTGTCTCTTTCAGCTAGGTAAATGTGTCCCCTGCTACACCACAAACTAGTTCTTGCAGGTCTTCTCGTGTGCTCTGCATCTTCGTATTGTATAATGACTTCCTTCGGAAAGCCGCACAGGGCCCTACCGTTCTCGTCTGATCCCGAAGGGTAGAATAAGAGGCCTCGAATCCTGTAGCTGCAGGCTCTTGCTACCTCAGGGGTCTGGATATGCCCACAGTAATCATACCATGCTTTAAAGAATCCAATGCCATGATCGAAATGCTGAATCCAAACAGTCCTAAATAGCTGGTGCGGGTCTGAGTCATGGAGAAGAAGGTGGGTGAGCATCGCCTCTTCTCTAAGAAAGTCAAAGCAAACGTCATGGTTCCGACCTACTACCCTTGTCATCATCCTTTCCCAAAACCCAGTCCATACATCGTTTAACAAAGAGTCAGATATGTTGGTATTTGCGCCACACTGGAGAAGCCAGTGGCCCATTTCGTAAGCTTTGAATTCCATACAGCGTTGTAAAGGTGTGCCACCCCAAACGCCATGCCCAGAGTTGATATCTGCACACGCTTCGCGCAGTATTGAGCCGGCTAGAACGCTGTTGCCCATACTAGCCTCATGAAGCGGCGTCATGTAGTTATCTCCAGTATTCGGATCTATTCCAATGGCCCCCATGCCAAAAAGAAGCATTGGAATATCGTTGTAGTAAGCAGCGGCATGTAGTAACGACATCGATGATTGGCGTGTAGGGTTCCAATCTGAGAAGCCCACGGAGTGCAGTAGCTTGAGTTGCCATTTGTACCTTCGATGCGCCACAGCGTCTATCAAATCGGCGGGTCTGGATTGGAAAGACTCTAAATCTGCACCATGAAAAAGCAATGACGAGACCGAACGCGAGAACCCGAGCCCAAAGGCAAACAGAACTGCCGGTCTTTAAACTGTCAGCGAGGCCTGCTAGAATACACCCAACGACGGAATCGGTTATGGAATGGTCGACTTTACTTACAAGCCCGTACTGCCATTGAAGACATTAGGATCGCAGCCTCTGTCAAGAAGATACCGAAGCAATGCACCACCTCGGAACTTGGTAAAAGGGGAATGAAGTGACTTGTCTTGATCACTTTCAGTGGTCCTAAAAAGATGCTACAGTTCAACATCAGCAGAGTGACTCAGAATCACTTTTGTGGAAGTACTGCCCCCCCGGACTGTGTCTTGTAAACGGACCTCGAGTAAACCTCTCCGGGTTTCATGATCGACATCATTAACGCTGGTTTCTCCGCTTTCCAGCAAGTGCTTGACTGTAACCATGTCCCATTCATAGCAGGCCTGGAATATAGGAGCACTGGTTGGTCGAATGTTGATGATTGTGATAGCACAGTTCATGCCGGGCAAACTCATCCAAGTCCTGGCAAACTGCCTTGCCTTTATCTCGAACTGAAATATCCGTTGACCAAGTATCTTGAGTCTGGCCCTGAATTTTGCGTGGGCCCTCCGCTCATTTTTCTTTGATAGAAGTGCGACGACCATCCCACCAACGCAAGGTTTTGTGACGGTAATCCCAAACAACTGATCATCCGGTCCAGTGGACCAATGGTGTCGGGCAAAATGCTTCTTCCAGTCGTTCTCGGTCATCAACTGTTCAACCTTCGAAAAAACCCTCTCTGTTGCTGGCTGTGGAGCATGTTGTCGAGGGAGAGATGAAATGTCCCGCGTTTTCCGTATTGCGCTATCAGCTCGCTGCTGGGGAATATCTGATATTGGGCGGGGCATGGCCTGCGCCGACGCTGGTTCTTGGTTTGCAATATTCTCTCGCAGTTTTGATAAGTCGCCGCTCAATTGCTCGTGGGAGCTGACCAGGCCCTAAAGCTTGTATGTAAGCCTTTGTGAATAGTGATCAACTGACTTTTAATAAAAAGTAGCGTTACCTGAACCTTGGTATCATTTTCAGTCTGTGACTGCAATATGGACAACAGCGTATGGTCGGCATTTGCTTTGAATTCAGATATCGTGTAGTGTTGAGCCTCGACGATGGTTTTGACGTCACGAGCTGACTGCAAAAAGTCTGCTCGGAATGCCTGCTGCGCGAGTTGCATCGCGGAGAACGATGTCCAGATATGGGAGTTGAGCCGGCTGTGATACGATATCTACGTAAGACAATGGTCAGGAAGTCAAGAGGGATCGACTTACGTATTAAGAATTAGTATGACTGTATCCAAGACCATCTCTGCCTTCCTTAGCTCCTCGATAACCACCGTTGACCTTTTCTTATCGATTAGCGACCACAGCAGCCTCCGACTGAAGTTGCAGCCAGGTTTTGGTGTCGAGGATTGCCCAGCAGTGTTGTGAAGTGTCGTGAGGTTCTTCAATGCCCTCTCACTTGCCAGGAGGGAGCTAAGGAGCATGTCCTTGTGGGTAGCTGGAAGAATATCTTCCACGCCCGTCATTAACAAATCCTGGCCGAGAGCCTGAAACTGTTGAATGATCATCTGTAACGAGGCAAGCTTCGCGCTCAAGTTTCTGAGCTCGGTTGGGGCGTTGATGAATGACTGTACGAGCTGGGTCGAAGTTTTTCCGGCCTTGATGCATAGCTCCAAGAGCTGGCCGACGGCCGCCACCGCCCCAACGATCTCGAGAGGCTCCATTTTGCTGTAATCGTCCTGGATGAAGAGAGATATCCTGAGGGTTTCAGCGAAACTTGATAGTTGTCGGTGTTAATGTTTCTGTCAAGGCGAAGGAACAGTGCATAGACGTCGGGCAATGCATGCAAGTCAAGCGGGGTTGAGGCAGGGCAGTAACTGCAAGTCACCAATCATGGTGAGAACTGAGGTAGATAGATGCATGTCCAGACGCCACAGCGGAAGTTGCCGCGGGCTGTGTGCCGCAGGCATTTTTCTGGTGAATTGGCGATGTTCGTGGGGGGCGTGAGGACCGCATTTCGTGGGAAGCAGGCTCAGAGAAGGTGGTGGCTCTGGATTGGTCTCGGAAAAACTCTTCGAGGGCATTTCTGCAAGGAAAGCGCCACGGTAATCCTAACCCACACGACAGCGTGCCCATGGAGCAAGTCCCTAGGTGCAGGAAAATGTCTACGCAGAACCTTCCAAATCTGGCTGCAAGCGCCGGACATACTTGAGGTGAACATCATGGTCACAGTCTACAAATTTCTCCTGCAACGATCATAGGGCTTTGTGGCGACGTGGTTTAGCGCCCCAATCGGCTATAACCTGAAGGCAAGTAGAAACGAAGCGGAGGGCCCAGCGACAGAGTGACGTAAGGTGCAGGTACCGGAGTATCTCAAACCCATCTATCAGACAATGCTGCTCAGGAAGTTCCCAAACATACCTAGGCTTTATAAGAGCTGTGCCCGTCAAAGTGCTTTCATTCCATGTCTTCACAGCATCAGCATCGATATTCAGCATTGCGGTCGCCACGATGAAGTCCTGGAAGGTTGCACTACTACCCGCACTCGCCAATACTCGGCTGACGGTGGCATTGGATAATGGAGTTGGGTTGAAACCTCATATGGGTTGGAGCAGCTGGGTACCGACAAGTCCCTTCCTGTATGCTTACTGGATGCTGACTTTGTTGGTAGAATGTCGCTCAATGCAACGCAGCCTCAGCCAGGTATGCCCTCGCAACGGCAGACAAGTTCATTTCTCTTGGACTCAAGGACCTTGGGTATGAATGTGAGTTCTTCTAAGCCCAGTGTTTGCTAAAAAACACGCTCATCCATCCTAGACATCAACATCGACGACTGCTGGTCCACCAAGAGCCGTGACAGCTCTGGAAGGCTCGTACCCGACCCAGCCAAATGGCCCAACGGCATCAAAGCCGTCACCGACAGGATCCACAGCATGGGACTCAAGTTCGGCCTGTACGGCTGCGCTGGCGACAAGACGTGCGCTGGATACCCAGGAAACGAGGGCCACGAAAGGGGTGATGTTGACCAGTTGGTGAGTTGGGGAGTCGACTTCTGGAAGTACGACAACTGCTACACACCCTGCCGTCAAAATCCTCGCCCTCAAACTTGTACCAGCCCGGCCGGTAGCACCAAGACTTGGTACGCGCCCATGAGAGACGCCATTCTCGGAGTTCAAAACACCAAAAAGCTGCATTTCAACCTCTGCAACTGGGGCCGTGACGAAGTCTGGACTTGGGGTGCTAGTTACGGTCACTCATGGAGGTACGTCGTAATCGCCCACCATCAACACCCCTTACCAAGGCTAACAGATAGCAGAATGAGCGTAGACAACTGGGGCGACTGGGCCAGTGTCGAGCGTATCGGCAGTGCAGCCGCCGGGATCTACCAGCACAGTGCTCCAGGCGGCTTCAACGACCTCGACATGCTCTACCTTGGATCCTCCAAGCTCAACACGAACCAGGAGAAATTGCACTTTGGTCTCTGGGCCATCACCAAGTCTCCTCTCGTACTGGGCTTGGATCTCGAAAAGATTTCCAACTCCACCCTGGACATCATCCGGAACAAGGGCTTGATTGACATCAACCAGGACTCTCTCGGCAAGGCGGCAACAACCTTTCGTCCTCCCGGTGCGCCAGCACCAGTAAATGGCAAGATCTACCCGTATTGGGCTGGGCCGCTGTCGGATGGTGTGGTTGTTGGGCTTTGTGCTGGCACTTCGGCGGGAACCTACAGCGTCAACTTTAAGGATGTCCCTGGCTTGGGTGGCTCTGGATCGTATGAGTGGAGGGAGATGTATACTGGCCAGACTGGGAAAGGGACGAGTGCTTCGTTCAATATCGGCCTGCACGATATGCGCGTCATCAAGGTCATGAAGGTTTAGATGGAAATATGAAATGGCCCCAAAGATAGGCAGTTGGATGGCTGCAACCAAGGTTGATCGGGTGTTGGATAGGTAGGTAGTTTAGGGTATCTAAATACATATGCTTGGCAGGTCCTTAATCATGGTTCTGCTGGAGTGAGCCTGAGTCTTCATTCTTTCATCTGCCGCGGTAATCGCACTTTCACGACCCCTACTCAACACCCTTTGTTTGCTATCATTAACCTTGAATGTGAACAAAGCTTTCTGAACAGATCAACTAATATTCAACTTTAATTAGTGTCTAAATGAGGTCCTTCCCTGCAAGTCAGGTAGGTAACCAGGTCTATAACATGCCCTCAGTAACCACTCGTCACCACGATGACATTACCTTACTCTTCAACCCAACAATGGCCTCCTCTCCTCCTCCGCACCAACAACCCCATCCTCATACCCCTCCCCATCTGTCTCCAAGAAGATCACCCGCCACAGACTCCCCCCCGTCAACGCCACATCCAGATGCCTCAGCGCCAGCGCAAGCAACACCCCCTGCCCAATCGCAAAAACAGCATAATCATACACGACAAACCCAACAGCCTGAAACCAAAAGACAAACACTCTCCAGTTCAACAAATTCCCATCCGGGATCTTGTCCCACTGAAACACCAGCCGCCCCGACCAAGTCACCGAAAGCACGGCAAACAAGACAGCCTGCACCGCCAGCCCGAGCAAGCTCAGCGCACTGTCTTCATGTCTGTGGCGGATGATCTCGCGGGCTTGGGCCCTCATGGCGAAGAAGCAAAGGAAGAAGACACCGGGGTTGATGAACATCATGTGTATCGATGAGAAGAAACCCAGAACCCATTTGTGGTAAGGGTCGGTGGTGTCGGCGAAGAGGGCGTCGAGGAAGAGGGGGATGAGGGAGATGGTGAGGAAGGAGATGTATATTAACATGATGTTCGATGTGTCTCTGGCGATTGGGGAGTAAACGATGGCTAGAAGTAGTCTGCTTGAAACTGTTAACTTTGTTCTCTCAGTCGTTTCCACCGAAGAAGGACTAACATTATGATCCAGGCAATCCACACAGCCGTGAAATGAGCGAGGTTGAGGAGATCACCCAGGTTGGGCGGATCGTGTATGAACGAGTCAGATCCCTCGCAGCGGTTGTTGACTAGGTGGAAGAAGGAGATTGTGAAGAGCTCGGTGGCGATGATGAGGTTGAAGAGGACGTAATAGAGGGAGATGCCTGTACTATCGCGGCGATGATAAATGCGGGCGATTTGTGGCTCGAAAGATAGAAGTGTTAGGATGAGAAAGACGCTGTTTTTCTCGCCCAAAGGCTTCAAGGTCAGTATATGTGCGGACTGTAGTATGTCATGGGAGTGAGGGGTGTCGATAGATGCTGGTAAGGTTGACTTACCCTCGAAGCCAATCTGGGACTTCCATGGCTGGTGCAGAAGGCAGAGACCACCAAAATAACGAGGATTCTGTGGCTTCGCTCGTTTCTCTTCTTTGATGTCTAGGTACTTATTTGGAGCTAAACAAGAGCCGTATCAAATTAAGGGGTCGGTATTGAAAGGACGAGGGCTTTTTATGATTGTTTTGTTAAGGGATTTTGAAATAGAAAAAGAACGGAAAGGCTTTTCTGTTAAGCTCGCGGTGGTGCTGTGTGAAGTTTGGCGCATACGCAGGTCTGTTGGAAAGGAGCTCGGACGGTGTCTCCTCTGAGCAGATGTGAGGGTGAAAAGGGAGTGGTGCGATCAACACTAAAACCGGGCACTCACAAGCAAACCGAGGATGGTCCAGCTTACTTATGCTACCAATTCTGTGGGTGGCAACGGCTATCCACCATCTGAATTCGTTGTTTGCTAAGGTTCTGAGACCCAACTGTTTTGTCGGGCCTGGGGTAGAGAGCTGAAGGTGGCGCGGGGTGAATCCGGGCCTGTAGCACATGACATCGCATCCAACTTCGGACTAAGTAAGATAACAAGAGCTCAGATTCATGATCTTCCCAATAAAACATTTGCCGATATGTCTTTAGTCCAGAGTTTACTCACCATATACGGAAGATGGACAGAGAAAATACCGGTGGCTTACCTACCCAGGTACTATTCGCATGGATCAATGTATCGGGCTTGTCTTCATTGTATGGCTCACGATTGAGAGACTTCATTCACATCAATGATAGCCTCAAATGTCCTGCCTCGGACCCCAACAGATGTGGCGTCTCGGATACATGTGGCCAAGCTCAGCTGGGCCTTGCATCCCATATCTCGCTCCTCTTCGGCTTAGATGAAGGCTAAGGTATGAAGACCGTAGTTTGATATTCGAGTTGGAGATGGGATTTGCAATTGCCGTCAATGCGAATAATGTTTGTGACTGGATGGAGGTAGAGCTTTGCACAATTGTCACAATGGTCTGACAGACTTGAGTTGTATAAAGATATCGGCAAGATGGAACTTCTTGGACATCATGCCCTGCTTCGTTCTCACTCTCGAATCCAACACACATATCATTTTTCCGCACCAGATACTCGGCACCATGAAGGTTGCCTTCAAGTTGGCTTTAGCTGCCCTGGTGGCAGCAGGCTGTCTTGCGCAAGAAAACAATGCTGGAAAACCCACGGGACCTGCTGAAGGAATCCCAGACGATCTGAAGGATCCCAAAGGCCCTACCCATGGAATCACCCCGGACATGAAGGTAGGTGATCATACAGATTTCAGCTTTCAGCTACTTTCATGAGGTTATCACCATCGACTATGTGACAAATATCTAATTGGACCCTCCCCCTACAGGCTGCTATTGTACACTTTGAGGGCGACACCTGTGATGACAAGAAGAAACAAGACATCATGGATGAAATGCAACATGCCGTGGACATGGCCCTCCGCGCCCAAGAGTTTCTTACCGAGGGAAACTATTATGATCACTTCTTCGCCAAAGGACTCAGGGAAAAAGAGGGCTTCGAAGACGATATCCGTGAAACCTATCGCCGCATAGCAGACTGCAAGTCAACCCTGGTTCCTAGCCCCTTATTCTCCATGTGCTCAATGATCTGACATCATACAACTGCAGTGCTTTCAGGAACCTCTTCAAGCTACACCTTCAAAGTCAACTGCGATAACAACAGCCCGGCCTGCGCACCGAAGAAGAATTGGTGGGCAGCCATGAACGACAAGGAGAAGAGGATGACATTCTGCGACAAGTTCTTCGACACCAATGACATTGGGGAGACACAGCCCGCGCTGGACAACAACTGCGACTCCCTGAAGGATCTTCGACAAGCCCAACGAACAAGATCTTCTATCATTATCCACGAAGCCTCCCATACAAGATACGCGATGCGTGATAACGATCCGTAAGCTAGCTATACGCGCGTTAGTGTTTGCACCGTTATGAATACTAACTGTCTCCTAAACAGGGCTGTGGATGTTGCCTACGGTTACACCGGGTGTACCAGCCTTCCTCTTGGGTTATTCGACCGCGCATGCGCACCGTATGGTGGGCTGAAAAAGAAACAGGATGGCAGCTTTACCACTCCAATCTGCGGGAACAATGCCGGTGGCGAAGGGTTCTGCAATGGCGATATGAGCGCTCGGAATGCAGACACCTACTCCCATGTTGCGGCCGGGGTGTTCTTCTCAAAGGAGTGCAACCGAGAAATCCCACATCCTACCAATAATGCAGGGAGCAGCGGTGGCCAACCAGGTAACACGGCGGGTGTTCCTGGTAAAGGCGGTACAATCGGTGTTCCTCCAAAGCCTGCGACTAGAAGACATCCCCGCCAAAGACCACGTCTGAACGCCGACACATATCAGCATGACACACCTGCAGACTCTGGGCTGAATCAACCTCGTCATCCACTCCGGTCCAGGGATGAATCATGCCCCTTTGTCACCGACGCCATCGTCTGGGACGGCAGTCCAGAGGAAATCGACGCTACCGGCGTCATTGGCTTCGCTCACTTTGGCGACTCCTACGCCTCAGGCATGGGCACCGGAACAACCTCGACCGACAAGTGCCGAATCGGATCCAACAACTACGGTGATCTCCTCAACAAGTTCTTTGACAACAAGGAAATAGTGTACGACCGCCGCTCCTGCTCCGGAGACACAACCGAAGGCCTGTACAAGAAGATCGAAGAGTGGGATCAAAAGAAAGCCGACGAAACCAACGTCATCACGCTCACCATCGGTGGCAACGATTTGGGTTTCTCTGACCTCGTCTGGTACTGCGTCATCACGCCCAACACAGCTCACTGGGGGAGTACAAACCGCAAAAACTGCGAGGAAGCGGAAAAGAAGGCCCGCGCACACATGGATGACAGTTCACCCAACGGCCTGCGCGCCCGGCTGAAGGATGCCTACCTGCGCGCTCTCGGGCGGACCAAGCGCAAGGACACACAGCTCTACGTGGCAGGCTACCCGACCTTTTTCAACGAGGAGACAGACGACTGCGACGGCGCGAGCTTCCACTACTGGTTTGGTGAAAACAGACCTCCCTCCGACTGGCCCGCCAATCGAATCGTCTACCTGACCAAGAGTTTGAGAAAGGAGCTCGACGATCTCGTCAGGCAGCTCAACGAGGTCATCCAGTTCGCCGTGAACGACGCCAACACCGAAGGTGGCCAAGTCCATTATGTCGACGTCGACCAACGCTGGATAGAAGGGGGGCATCGCTGGTGCGAGCCGGGCGTCAAGGATCCTGATTCTAACCGCGCCGATACTTGGTTCTTTTTGAGTGGCTGGAAGGATATCGAGCCCAACAACGCCGCCGGGGTTGATGGTGGAGAGGTGGAAAAGGATGAAACGCAGATGCTCATTGAAAGTGGCGAGATCAAGCTGCCCAGTGAGGAGACGTGCAACTCTACCGCTAGTGAGGGTCGCGATCCGTACGAGTCATACCTGTGCTACGTGGCGGAGTTGGTAAGGGAGGAGCCGGAGGGAGAGGAGGCCAAAAGAGTGAACGGCGCAAACGATTTCATTTCTGGCAAGGATGGAGCCAACATCCAGGATGTGTCTTGGTACGCGCCTACCAGGCAGATCAAGACTTTCCACCCCAGGACCGTGGGCATGTTTGCGTACCGCGATGCTATTTTGGAGAAATTGGAAATCAATGGACAGCTGTAGTTGCCCTGGCGGCGCACGCTACTTGTTTGGGTCTGACCCCTTTGAACGGACTGGCTGGCCGGTCGTCAAGTTGAGACTGCTTTGGCTTTCTGATTTACTATAGAACAAATGACAGTTATTAATAGTAGTAATTTCACTGACGCTTTCTCTTCTTCATCTTTCTTAACAAATCTCAAGAGAGGGGTAGGTAGCTACCCCGCCACAACAAGGTATTTCTCCTCATCCAAGAAGGTTTCCACACCGGAATGAACAGATACCGATATTTCCCCAACCACGGCACGTCCTCATCATCCCTCTGCGACACCCTATTCGTGAGGAAGGGATAAGGCCATTTCCCATGCTTATTTCTACACGGCTTGTCCACATACAACGGATATTCCCAAATGCAATATCTATCCCCTATCTTTGTGCCCCATCCATCCCTGTCGAAATTTCGAGATCCGTACCGCCAGGGAATACGCCGCCACAACTCCCCATCAGGATCCAAGCACTGATCATCTGTAACTTTCATAGAATTCTTGACGGTGGCTACCACTCCTTCGACTCTCTGGATCAGGTGAAGAACTACCTCGGCGTAGTCTTCTCGGTCATCGTGCGACCCAAAAGGGTTGAGGTTTTTTTGGCAGCGGGTATGATGTGGTCGAGGTAGGTGACGAGTTGGACTCTGGATCCTGCTGCTTTTTTTTTTCCTTTTTTTTTTTTTTTTTTTTGGGTGGAGAGTATTTTCAGCGTTCGACTGTGCCAGGGCTGTTAGAATGGTTGTCCTGATCCCACCAACAGAATGATTTTTCGATTTGCTAGACTCACTTGTTCTTGGGTAGTAAAGCAAGTTAGTCCTCCTCAGTGCAAAGCCGTGAACCTCGCAGTAATAGGTCAGGGACCGTCTGGCTCGCCTGTTAAGCCTTCTGGTATATCTCAGGGCATATCTTTCGTAAATTGCTTTTGGACTGTCGTTGTCTTCGCGTTCTAAATAGTCTTTACCTAGCTTCTAGAGAGCTATCATTTTCCTTAGTGCTGGTTGGTCATTATCATCCTGTTCCGCAACTGCATATGTACCTTTGCTAGCTGATGATTAGTTTGTGGCTTGAGGCTGTGTTGCTGTGACATGAGTGTCAAGTACGATAACGAGTATTAGGTGCCTGGAGAGAGAACCGCAAAATAGCTATTAAAGGATATGGTTGCATGGAATCTAAGGAACATAGAAGATGAAGGCAGGGGTCGTAGTGATACATAAGAGACATGCAGCCTCCCGAAGGGCCTGAAAAGACCTCCTGAGTGTGTTTAGCCTTTGTTCCCATATAGAAAATGGTCACACCTTTACCTTGAAAACACATATGGCCCCAGTGAAGCATGATCCAAACCTACAAACGTAAACACTAACATGCCACTGTGATCACTCAGTTGATCAGTTGCAATCGGTGATAACATAACTGCTGCCTCTCTTTGTGGTAATCCCGACCGAGTGAAGACACCGCCGATCGGGCCATTGTCAAACATGGTCCAAATGCGAAGTGTGGATGCAAATCGGACTGGTCTGAGGTGCCAATCGCTGGCCCTGACCTGGCTGTCAGTCTTGCACGCCGTATGAGTCTTCGGTCTTGGCTAGTGCGAGGCCCGCATGAGGTCATGCACTATGCAATGGACAGGTGCATGCGGCCCGCGCTGCCTTATGGAGTTACGGGGGGCAAAAGAGGGGTGAGATAACGGATTGACAGGTCCTAAGAAAACGTTTAAGACGGGATCAAATCCCACTATTGGAAAGTGAAAGACCCAGGTGAACAGCAAACCGCTGAGGTTCAATGCCCCCGGACCCCGACAGCAGATGACTGACACTCCTGCCAGACAGCGCGGCACACGACTGACATTTATTCCAACGAAATGGCCAGCCCTCGGGAATTGAGCAGCGCGGAGGAAGACAAGCTCCTAGACATTCAACTAAGCAGTGCAGAAGAAGACAACCTCCTCGACCTCCCCTCACCTGAAATCTTCTCCGAAACCCCCACGCATCAATCAAACAGCCCACTCACCATCGCAGACCTCAAGTAAACTCACCTTTTCCCAACAACCCTCAACAAGACCACATCACTAACCCTCTCTCTTGTCAGCCCAGGAACCCCCCTCCTCTCCGTCCAACTCTCCGCACCCCAAACCACTCCCCTCAAAACCAACTTCGCCATCACACTAAAAATCACCTACACCGGCCTCCTCCTCAACCCGGACAAAACCACAGCCCCAACCACCCGCCCCATCACCTTCCGCCCCTGGACAATAATAGGCTGGCACCAAACCGAGCCACAGCGCGAAGGGTTCTGGCTCTACCGCCACCGCCCAATCAACAACAACAACCACGATAACCCATGGGAGTTCACCGAAATGGACGATGGCACAATCTGCACCTTTGCCATCTACGACGACCCCGACAAAGAAGTCCCCGTCTCCAAAGGCAACCACTTGACAAACTCCTTCATCAGCCTCCGCCCCGGCGAAACCTGGACCTGGGAGGAGACACTTCAGCAGGAATACTGGAGCTTGCTACCAGATGACGCAGTCCCGACCGACAGATTCAGGTTTTGTTTCAAGGGCGCCTACGTCGACTGGTGGGACTGGGGGGATCTGGAGGAGCACAAGCAGGCTGGGACGACGGTCTTGCTGCCGTGCTTTGAGGGGGCGAGGTCGATTGAAAGGGAGACGGACAAGAAGATGCCTGTTTTGGTTGTTCCTGGGGCGGAGGAGGGGGTTGAGTTTGTTATCGTCGATGGTTCTACACAGGAGGGTTCTGGGTGTCTGACTTCAGAGATTAGTGAAGGCATGGAAAGCCCCGTCAAGAGAATATGATAATGGACATTTCAACCTCGTATATCTCGGCAATCCCAGAACAGAACTCTCAAATTTGCACCCAACAATCTGAATTTTGTGTCAGTTGAACGAGTGCACAGCGGGGCGCATGAAGACGCCTTGGTCGGTTGTTGTTGACCCAAGGTTATTGTTGGTCAGTTGGTCGGGTTGAAGCCTCGGTGAGCAGTGGCCTGTTCCCATCGCCCAATTTGCAACAGGAAACCACCGTACGATTCCTTCACTGAAATCACCATCGATTTGACTCCTCCACCGACAATACCTAGACAAATACCGGTATCGTGCTGTCACGAAGATTAGGCAAAGCTCTCACATCTCCATTTCGCTCCCCGCACGGGGGCAAGAGTAAACAAGCGCCAGACATAATCACCGAGCACACATACGCCAGTGAACGCAACAGCGAAGAAGTCAGCCAGGAGCAGGACACCATGGACGAGGAACCCGCCGAAGCCAGCAGCAGCTCATCCCAAACTGGACACCTCTGTCGCCAATGCCGAGATCTCAACATTACCGCCTCCAAATTCCGACCCAACCCATCCGACGATGACCCGCTGTTGCCCGGCATCCTCGGACACGACTTTGACCCGGCCACCTAGCTCAACAGGACCTCGAGTACCTCGACGAGATATATCGTCGGCGCAACGACTGCTCTCTATGTCGTCTCATATTTGATGCCACCTACCGTGGTGGCCGCCGCATTGGTCTCGATGGCTTTCTTGGAGGACGGGAAGCTCGAGTGCCCTGTCAACTGCGATGGGTGTTGGACGGTAGAACTCTCGGTACTCTAGGTCAGCTTGCCTCGTCGAACCGCCCGCCGACACGACGACTCGTCATCTCCACCCCTGACAATACCTTTCCGACCTTTCCCGTTCTGCCACTAGGCACTCCGGGTACTGAGGGGGACAGTCCAATCTTCACCGGACGGCAGATCCCACCCACCACTTAAAAAAGACACTGACAGGCCGACCGTCCCGACTCGAAGTCCCGTGCCGCTGTGTTTGCACTTTTGGACGTACATAGCCCACTTCCAACTCTCCCAGGCGCAACATGTCAACATCGACCTTTCAGTCCAAGCTCGGCCGCGGCCTGCACCGTTATGGTCTTCTAGGACGCCCGAGGTGACTGGTGTGGAACAATGATTCTCGAAGAGGACTGGTTCTCCCAGGTGGGGGCGGTGCTCGAGTTCGCTGCTATCACGGAGGAGCTCGACACGTGGAACTACTATGTCCCGCAGGATAAGACATCTCTGGAGTGGTACCTATTCTATGCGATCCTGCTTGAGTGGGACGTTGACTCGGGTGTCTATCGGCGGAGGGGGTTAGCCAAGATCTATCAGGATGCTTTCAAGCACGCCTCGTTCCCGCCCGGGTTGCATTGGAAAGAAATTGCACTCGGTTGAAGTGCCGGGGGATCTGTAGGTTGGTGTTGGTGATTGGCCGTCAACAGTCAACATAAGTTACCATTGACTGCTTCCACACAGATGTCAGGGATAATATGACCTTTGGAAAGGGCGGAAACGTTTCGGTTTTAGCGGGTGTCGCAGCTGCTCATGAGGGACATAACTATGGATTTGTCGGGAAAAGGTTGGATGCTAAATAACAGAGCAAGAGCGACGCAGGCTATGCACTGATACACCTCGGGAGGCACCGAAACCATCGCATTCATAGGCCGTTTCAAATGACAGGTTTTGCTGCCAGGTGTGCACGCTCCCCCTTGCCGTCCTGTCTGCTCCAAGTGCTGTGAACAAGCAGCTGATATTTCCCATGTCTCAACACCATCAAACGTCAAGGATGACATTTCGCCATGTAGCATGGCAGTCATATTCCAGCTTCGAGGTCATTCACCTACTGGAAAATGGAGCCTTGGAAAGTAAGGAAGTCTCCAACGCGGTGTATATGAGGGGCATTCACCACCCTCAAATCTCCATTCCAGACACCATAACATTCTCCAGGTAAAAGCACTAGCACAGTTTTCCCAATCCAGCTCTTTCCTCTGTCCTCAAACGACGCCATTTGGAAACACGCCGAAGAAGAAGTGCAAGGTTCTGTCAAAGCCTCCCTGCTATCCACACACGCTTCTGTGGCGTATCGTTAAAGGCCCATCACCTATCTTTCAGGGCTCTACCCCAAGTCCGCACAGTAATCGCTATTATTCATTCACGACATGGTAGAGTATCGCGAGGCTAATCATCTACAACTTACTCCCTCCGTGTTGCTGCTTCTTCGCCAACGCTCTCAAATCCTTCCTCAAAATCTTCCCTGACGGACTCTTGGGAACAGCCGCCAAAAACACAACCCCTCCCCTCAACTTCTTATGACTAGAAACCTGCTTCGCAACCCACTCCTGGATCTCCTGCCCCGTAATCCCTTTTTGATCCCCCACAACCACATATGCCCTCGGCACCTCGGTCCCCTCCTTCTCATCATCCACCCCAATCACGGCCGCGTCCAAAATCTTGGGGTGGCTGATCAGCAGCGCCTCCAGCTCCGCAGGCGCGACTTGATTGCCCTTGTATTTGATGAGTTCCTATCGCTTGTCAGCACTCCATCCCACTTAATCTTCCATGATCTTCAGTGAAACAAACCTTCTTCCTATCCACCACATAAAACAAACCTCCCCTATAAACAGCCACATCCCCCGTCCTAAACCACCTCTCCCTCCCCACCCCCCCATCCGCAAACCCCTCCCTATTGGCCTCCTCATTCTCCCAATACCCCTTCGTAATCATCGGCCCCCTAACCCAAATCTCCCCCTCCTTCCCCACCTCCACATCCCGCCCATCATCATCCACAATCCTCGCCTCTATCCCCGCAACCAAAGCAGAAACACTCCCACTCTCGTCATCCTCAAACTCGCTCCCCATATTCAAAACAGTAACACTCCCCGTCGTCTCCGACAAGCCCCAAGTCTGCACCAACCTCCCCTTCCCCAACCTGCCCCCTCCCAACTTCTTCTTCGCCGCGATTTGCAGCTCCCTCCCCATCGGCGCCGCCCCAGAAACAGCCTGCTCCACCGTGGCAAGCTGATCTGTCACCATCGGCGACTTTGCAATCAGCAAGAAAACCGGGGGGACAGAAAAGAAGTGCGTGACTTGATACTTCTTCATGTAAGTCAAAAACAAGGGGAAATCAAATCCCCTCATCCAGTACACCGTCCCCCCTAGGTAGAAAGGGTTGACAAAATAGCCTTGAATTCCCGCAATATGCGCGGCAGGGAGGTGGGCAACTGTTCGGTACACCAGCGGCAAGTTCAAGCGGGTGTAAAAGTCCCGGTTGGGGGAGAGGACCAGTGCTGCCTCGGCGACCATGTTGGTGTGGGATAGTTTACACGCTTTTGGGGGGCCGGTGGTGCCTGAAGAAAAAAGGAGGCAAATTATTGAGCTGTCGAGGACATGACGGGAGGTGATTTTAGCCCAGGAGAGGGAGCCAGATGAGGTGAGGGGGGTGGAAGAGCTGGTTGGGGTCAAGACGAGAGAGCCGCCGGGGAGGGAGGAGTAAACCACCACGTTGCGGGAGTCAAGACCGGTGAGTTTAGCAGCGGCTACGGCGGTGGCTTCGGTGTCTGCGTTGCAGAGGATGACTTTGACGCCTACTTGGCTGACCTGGGCGGCAAGTTCCTTGGGGGTTGAGCCGGGGTTGGAGGCGGAGAAGACGCCGCCGGCGGCGATGGTGGAGTAGAACAGAGAGGGGAGGAGGTAGTGTCCCGTGGAGATGGCGAGGACGACATCTTTGTTGGGGCCGTTGGCACCGATGCCGTACTCGTTTCTGAGGATGGAGGCTGTTGACTTGACGAGGGTGCGTAGCTGAGATTTGGTTATCTGGTTGTTGTCTGGATCTGCTGCGTCGGCGTGGAGGATGGAAGTTTTCTCGGCCAGGGTGTGTGGTGAATCTGTATCACTGTTAGCCTGTGTAGGTCGTATCAAGGCGGGTGGGCAAACCAAAGAGAAACGTCAAGAGGTCAAGCTCAGGGTGCACCGCGTTGGTGGCAGCCTTGTAGATGGTCCCATCCCTGGTTTTCTCGACGATGCTACCCATTGTGATGTTTGATTGATGGTGGGAAGCTGTACAGATTGGTCTGTTCAAGACAGAGAGAGCATCTACGTCCGAGACGTCAATATATCCGAGAAGCGGGGCAGGTGTCAAATCGACACTATTCCCAGTTGGATTGCATCCTTGCAGCCACAAAACCTGGGGTAACAGGGGAATCAGCGGGACGAGCCTCGGTTCATTGTCGGGGTCAGCCAAAGCTGATGCGGGGGATCGACGAGCCGGCTCCAAGCTTTGACAACTTGGGGAAGTGAACGACCTTGGCAGCTGAAGATGTGGTCCTGGTTAAATTTCAGGAACGTTTTGATGCTTCACGAGTTTACTGGGCCTGTGGATAATGTTGTTGAGCTATTGATGTTGGCATGTTACCTAGGTATGAGAGTGCGGTGGTTGACTGAACAAAGAACAATGAAACTATTCTCCCACCTCTCTTGAAGCCTTCCACCCCTTCCTTCCCACGCCGAGACGCCGCTCCTTCTTCCTTGGTCACCTGCTCTAACCCCTCACATCACAGAACATAAGTATTTAAAAGAGACTTCAATATAAGATTAAGGATTTGTAAGCCCCTCAGCCATTCTCTTATCTCTTCGTTACGCGCTTGATCATGCGTTTTAGGTTCGTTAACTATCCTTATAAATCTTCCGGAGGCATATTTACTATCTTAAAAGGTCCTTAACTTCTTTCAAGGTCTATTACCTGTCTGTAAGAACCCACCGACTATCTTTTAAAGCCTTTCCTTGGTTGTAGTCTCTATTTTATTGTCTATAACGTGGCCTTCCATCAACCCCAACACGCCCCATATCATTCGCATCACTCTCCCTGACACTGACATACCCCCCGCCCCCCTATACTCAGTATCAACATCCATCCCGTCCCCCAATCCTAACCCCCATCATCTCCACCTCACTATTCCCCTCCTACACATCCCCAGTCCCCTCATTCCAAGCAAAAATCCCAAACCTCTTACAACTCCCCACCTCACCATCAACCACATCCCCCCACCCCAACCAAAACCTCATATCCTTCCACAGCACCCTCTCCCATTACCCCCTATCCCCAACCCACTGCGTCCCCATCCACCCCCCCCCGACAGTGTCACGTTTGTTCACCAGCCGGAACAAGCTGCACCGCCAAGTATTGCGCCTGGATAATCCCATACTGATTGTCACACGTCAACGAACTAACCACCGTGAACACGGCCAACAACACCGTCGATGCCACTGAAAGAAGGGGTAACTGCACGCTGTGAACCAGTAGTCAAAGTGAGGTAGACGATCACAGGCTTCGCGGTTATTAAGAAGATGATATTGGCCAACCTGAGATATTGAGGAACTTGGCAGCGGCTTGAGGCCACTGGGCACGGACCACCTGACGATGGATAAATATGCGTCTCTGAGATCTGTTTGTATTCCTAGACCTTCTTCTTCCTCATCACGCTCTTCGAGGCCATTGAAGATCATTAGCCTGTATTGAACCATGAGTTCCAAGCCCTGGTATTACAGCCCTTGTCACACTGATACTTGATCGCCTCTGCCACCTCCCCCATCTTATCCGGATCACCAAGATGCCCCACCGGAATGACCCTAAAAGAAGAGGTCAGATACCGAAACAAGGGGTCCAACCTCAGCCCCTTTGTTACTGGCAGGACAGGGAGGTGAGCATAAAGACAATCCTCCGCGCTGCTGCTGTTGGTCTCGCTCCTCATGGTTGACTCCGTCGCCGATCCCTCCACTACCTGCGGCGGGTTATTCAGATCGAGCGCCAGATCGCCGCCAATAAACGTCGCATTCACATCCACCACTTCAAACATAACGTCACACGCCAATAAGTTGACATGTCGAGGAAATCTTGCTCTACAAAGGTTTTCGTGGATACAGTCTTCCCTAGATTACCATACGGCGCGACGCATCGTAGATGAAAGTCGATCGACGAGATCATTATGGCAACGAGGCCAAAGACAAGAACCGGAAGTTCGGTCCAGGTATAGATGATGTATGTGTCATCATCCCCTGCGTCCCCAAGCCCATGCTCGTCATTTGACTTTCGTAGCATCAGTTCGAGTGCTATTATTGATCCACCTAAGACTGAAAAGAGTGCTACTCGTGAGAAGGGGTGAATAGTGGCAGGACGAGGTAGCACTGCTGCCTTTGCATTGAAGCTCCGGGTCCTAAACTGCGGGTGGGAGGCGTGGCGAGTGTCCAAAATGACGAACCTCTCACAGCCTGATCCGGCACCGTCAATCACCACCGACTTGAACGATGTGTCGTGGAGACGACGCTCAAGTGCTTTGTTCCTTGCTGCCGCGGAGAATTTCAGTCTCTCAACCAAGTCCTGCCATCCCGGCAAGACTTGTTGGGTTGCAAGGCAGTATTCCTCCTTTAGGGAGAAGAAAAATGAGCACAGCGCACAGCGCAATGCAGGTCGCAGTCAAGCCAGTCATCCAATGTGCGGCCCATACCCGAATACCAGACGGTCGTCATTGATGGAGAGAGGCCAAAAAGAGCTTATCGAAGCGGGCTCCAGAAGTAATAACTTGCCCAGCATGGCGCCAAATTGCCGATAGAACTCTGCTGCCGCTCGCTCAAGAACATGACCATCGTATAACTCGAGAGCTTTTTGGCTCTGATGGAGACCATGCCGATATGGTAGGAGGGTCCCCATCACCTTGTCCACGATAATGTTACTGCCCCCAACCTCTATCACGTGTCCATGCATTCTGTAGGCCAACTCGAGGGGGTTTGTCTCAAAGCTCTTTAGAAGAGTCGACAGGAAGTCCAGAGGCTTGATCGTACTCAAAGTTCTTTGCGCTTCTGGTTCCTCCAGGTCGGCGGTCTCAATAATCTTAGTTTCATTTCGCACCAGACTGAGGTTCTTGATGGCATAACGTGGCCTACACAAGAATAGCGTTGACTTGTGCAGTTTGGACTGGAACGGACGGATCATGTCGCCCTTGTCCCAGCAGTCCGTGATGCTTTTTGGAAGGCTATCATCCCTGGTAAATGTGAGATCGCCAAACATGACCAAGGCCTTCTTTCCTTCGTCGTCCGCCAGTCCCTCACACTGTGCTGAAGCGAATCTTGCGATTACCATATTGCAGCTGTTTTTGGTACCACATTCAGCGGTCCATGGGGCTGGATCCACAGACATGTGTACGATGTTGCAAGTATCTGACACAAGGGATATGTTCAGGATCAGAACAAAAACAACGAGAAAGGCCAGAATGACAACATGTCTGAGGTATCGGGGCCTCCATGGAAATGTTGTACCCGCTTGCGATGCATGTTCTAGCTTCTCGAACTCGTCATTCTTTGGAGCTTCGCCAACTGAGGATGTTTTGACCGATATAGAAGGGTGACGATATTGGTGGTTGTTGTCGTGTTTTCAGCATTAATGAGTTCATTGCAGGCGGTTATGACCATCAAAGGTAGATGATTGAGGTTAAGAGTTCACTTCAGCGGCACGTTCAAGAGAGAAGAAGCTGCTAAAGAGCATGTCAAGGGCCTTGATTCCACCTTGCGCCTCACAAATTCCGAAGCTCTCGGATGATCGCTTCACCCATCCAGACGAACGCTGGGGGACCACAGGCAGCAGACCATCCCCTGTAAATCGACAATGTAACTTCCCGTCGTCTTTGATTGGATCATCATGCGTCTTCCCCCTTGTCGGACTCGACATCTGCGTGTAGGACAAAACTTGAACCACTATGCACCTCGTAGAGAGCAGGCCTTGAAAAGATGTTTGGGCGTTTCGGAATAGTCGAGAGGCCTTGAAAGGTAGCCGAGAGGCATATTGAACATCATTGAATCACCGATATTTTGTCACAATTCCTATTCCTCTGTCGACTGGGTATCATGTCGCATACTGTGCTACACCAGTCCTTGGCGATCGGCCTTGGTACTGTAAAAGTTTGATGCGGGGAACCCCCTTCTATCCGATGTTTGGTATCGCCACCAGCTGATTTCTAGGCCCTCGGGGATAATCAGACCGGGTTAGGCGCAAATCAACAATAAGCAAACGGACGGACCGTTGTCGACGGTGAGTTCAACATCCTAACAGAACTGGGATGACTTGGGTCGAACAGTGTCGTTCCTTGCAGAAGGGATCTTTGAAAGGTCTGAGCTTTCAAAAAGTCAGCGCAGTTTCTTAGTACTTTCGGACGTTGACGTAAGGAAATCATAAATGACATAGTGCCTAGACTGCGCCACCTCGCTTGCACCTGGATATAGTGTCTTACCAGACATTGTAACACGGCCAAACACAGCTATTGGCCGAACATGGTAGAATACTGACACACAGCAACTGGACCGGATGAAGTGATGTTGATCTCTACTCGTCCAGGCTCAACCAAATGGTAAGGCCTGGGATCGGGCGACTCAAAGTTCAGCCGTTCCTTGATGAAATGAGCGCCTGGTTGGCTGCCCTAATTCATGAGATCGTGTATAGGAGAACGCCCAGCCTGTACTCTGTAGAATTGTGGGTGTCTTGGCCTCAAACACTTTCCACATCCAGTTCATAGTGAAGATCTCAGTGACTTGAGTTGGTCCGTCTTACTCTTCTGTCTTGAATAGCTGGAAGATCATGAGATAGGAGGCGCTGGTGATCAGCAAGAAGAGACTCGTTATGTTGTAATCGTCCAGTTCAGTTGCAACATAGGCACTGCTTCGTGACAATTTCTTGTGGCACTAAAAAAGTATAAAGAGAGGAGACTCTTCGACTTGGAATGACTATTTTCTCATCATCATCAGCTTCAGTATTCAAAGAACCACAAACAAAGAGCTCACAAACACACATCTTATCCATCCATCAAAATGCAATCCAAGGCTCTTATTCTGCTCCTGACCGGCCTTGTGGCTGCTGTTTCGGGTGCCGCGGCGCCAGCCAACGAAGTCGAAATCATTGAGGAGTCTACCGGACCTCTGAATGCTAGACAGGCAGACATCACCTGGCAGGCTACTGGAGGCTGCAAGACTGATTGGTATGTGCTCCTTTCTGTCGAGTGGTGTATCAGGCAGATCCAAAATGCTAACCACATAACAGGGCCAACCGTTGCAATGCTGCCTGCCGCGGTGAGGCCTCGCAGCGATCTTACTCCTGCACCAGCATCAAGTCCCGCATCTGGCGTCAAAGCTGCGTCTTTGGCTGGAGCGTGTGTGATTGCACCTGTGTCCGCTAGAGGCCAAGCCCTTTCGGATGTCCTACTTGGGCTAGGAGGAAGTGGAGGTTCGGTTCAGTGAAAAGCAAGGTTCCAGGTTGTCGGGTTTAGGGTTATTAGTCTAGGGACACTCCTTTGTCAGCTGAGTCTTCTCGAATTGTTTTCTTGGATGGTAACCGGTACCTTGAGGGTCGATTGGCAGATGCGCACATGGGAGAGAAATACAACCACCTCACTCTTTTGCATAGCTCCCCTGTGATTTTGGTTCGCCAGTTGGCTGGTCCGTGTTGCGCAAGATTTGCCAGGCCATGGTCGAAAAAAGCTGCAAATGGTTGCTGCCTGAATGAACGAGTTCCATGTGTGAACCCTGAAAGTGAAAACCGCCCACTGGCTCTCTGGTGCACACTGTTCAGGTGGAAGGAGCACCTGAGCACTCCTGCCCCTCCTGTTGCCCTGCCTTCGTCAGAGTCAGAAACAGCTCCTTCAGCGCGGTATGTCCCCACCAGGATTAGTTTCTGAATTTGTCGATGGCTTGTTGGCGGGGCAGGATGGGGTGATGACGGTGCGGCTTAACGAAGCGGACAGGCGCCAAGGCTGAGCTGTAGCGGGGGGACAGCTATTTACTTTATAGGTTGCGGCTGAGGCTGAGTATCACAGGCCTTGATGACAGCGCTGCCACCCAATGTGGAGGCATCACGCACAGCCTCAACTGTCTCTTTTGGGGGGTGCCACGAAGTTGTCATCGGGAGGGATTGAAATTGAAGATGAACGTGCGCAAAGAAGCCACGATATAATCAAGACCCAGGCTAGATTCTTCAACGTAGTCAACCTGACTGCTGGTAAGGTTAACGCCCGGGGTAGGTTCTTTGCTACAGAGAGGCTATCGAGATGGTCTTCGTGCTGCTGGAGGTAAGCTTTGTCAAGCTCCAGTTGTCTCTGAAACTCCTTCATAGCGGCATAGCGGCTCAGTTGAGTTCTGGCCAGTTTTTCACTCACTGCATTGGCTTCTATAATGAGGTGATCCAGCTTAGACATACTGGCTATATCGGCAGTCTCTTTAGTACGGCAGGCAAGGTTGATGCAAGCAAGAGGACTCGATCAGGATAATCTTGATAGACAGCTGGCTTTCTGGGTAGAAGGCTTGGTATGGTGGGCGCTGTAGTGCAAGTTGCTTGGTAG
This sequence comes from Podospora pseudocomata, assembly GCF_035222375.1. Classification (NCBI taxonomy): domain Eukaryota; kingdom Fungi; phylum Ascomycota; class Sordariomycetes; order Sordariales; family Podosporaceae; genus Podospora; species Podospora pseudocomata. The sequence goes on along the minus strand of NC_085890.1, from coordinate 2,937,996 downwards.
TGGCAGAAATCCTGGGCTGCGCACCTTGATAGGCACTTGTTCGGTTGGTTTGGCTGGTGCTGCAGATATCGCGTTTTTCGACGATTTGGCAGGCAATTGAATATTGGTTTGATTTGGCCAGAATCGAGCAATTTGATTCGTTGGTGATCTAATGATCAGAGTCGGTCGTCGAAGGGCAAATGAGAAGGGTGGGTTTGTTGAGCGAGCTCCACGGTGCCTGTGGTGGTACTTCGAGTTCAAAAGTCCGGCCAACCACGCGTCCATTTCTTTGCCTACCTTCATTTCGCCCACCAGCCCACACCATGACGGCTTCGTCACACCGTCACCAGTCGTCTTTGGAGGACATAATCGACTTTTGCGAAGCCGATCCCATTTTCGAAAATAGCCACCAACGCGCCCAGGCTGTCAGCAAGTTCCGCCGCATCGTTGCATACTTCGAAACCACCGAGCAACGGCTAGCTTCTTCCAAATATGTCGACGGATACAATCGCCCAGCCCTCATTCGCCTTACGTTCGAATATGCGCGCTTGTTGAAGTCACAGGACAAGTCTCTCAAAGCTTTTTTCCAATCGCTCGGCCTCGGAATGGTCGACGACTACGATAGCATCGGCCTTGGTAACGACAGCAGGGTCGCCAGTTTTCCCGAGCTGCTGTTCGGTTTTGCCAATCACCTTATTCACCACTTCTTCCTCCCATGTATGTAACCGGTCTTCGAGACCTCTAACTCCCTTTTTCTTTTCATTAACAGCTAGTTTTAAACAGTACGGGCCGCCACAGGCAAAACACCTCGGCCAACACCTACCTACCATATCGTGATCCAGCAAGTCCAAAGCTAAGATGAGCAGCAGCGTGTGCAAGATTTTGTGAAAACTCCTGAGCGTGTAGGGGCCTTGCGGGGCTACTGCCTTACCCGCGACCGCCACCGCTGCGTCATCACCCGTGCCTTCGATCAAGACGAACTGATGAAGCGGCTAGACCAACCTGCCAAAGACGACGAGGGAAATAGACTTGATTACCTGGACAATTATGACACCCTCGAGGTAGCACGCATTGTCATCTTTAATTTAATGAAGGCGGACGAAGGTAGTGAACTGGTTTTTAGCCTCTTTATATCTCTGTATAGTTGACACTGACAAAAAAAAGAGCGAGCCCAAGATGGCTATCATTGCCATTCTTAATATGTTTGATGTTGCTATAATCCATCTTATCGAAGGCGTCGATATTGACCGGCCACGTAACGCTATTACTCTTGCCCCCAAAATGCATAAACTGTTCGGGAATTTCGAAATCTTCTTCGAACATGCAGCAGATGATACTCCACATACTTATCAAGTCAAAACATTTCGCCCCTTATTGGCGGCTACCCTCCAATTCCCTGTTCTCAGCACGTTCTTCTTACACCCATCTATCGACCCCCCTTCGGAACGACTTCTTAAATTTCACTCTGCTATCGGTCATGTACTTCACCTTTCAAGCGCTGGCGAGTATATCAATGTTATTCTTAAAGACATGGAGGCTGGGGTAGTGCGGGAGGACGGGTCGACGCAGCTAGGCGCCCTGGTAAACGCCGCCTTGCTGATAAGAGGGTAGGGCACCAGGTAATAGTGGGGGTTCTCATGACGATCAGGAGACGTTACGGGGGATTTGGATGCTGCTGAGGGGCTGGGGAGAAAAGAGAAGGCCTGCTTTTAATTCCGATATTGAGAGCTGAGTTCTGGTAGGTATGAAGCGTTGTATTACCTCCTGTCAATATTGCTATCTTGACGGGCCAAAAATGCATCATGATATTCATTGTACTTCGTCAGAGAAGGGAGAGAGAGCGTGTTTTGCGCGCGCCGTAGTTCTGTTGTTACAAAACTTTAATGTCCACCACAACCCACTGGCTCTTTTTGGCGCCAGCGAGGATGCCCGGCGGGGTTGAGGCGGTCGTGTGCTGTATATTTATGAACCGCCTTGCGTCTCATGATGTTTTCGGTCTGTTGGCAGCATCATTCGACTGGAAACGCACTGCTATGATGCTTAACGAGTTTATTGGCTCCGGAAAAGGCGAGGGACGTGCTTGTAGGCGTGCTAGTGGTAGGGGGCTGTTGTGACTGATGAAATGGACGCCAGGCTATGTAAAGCTGGTTTTGGAAGTTGGATTCAGATTTGACTGCCAGTATTTGAACCCTTCAATATCTAAATCAAAGGTAGGTCTTCGAAATCCTTCCAGCAGCTGGTTGACCAATGGCTCCATGCATTACTGGAATCCCCGTTGAGAACTGTGGTCGCGAGTCGACTTATACCCGGGTTCAGCCACAATCCTCCTTTGGTAACGGTTCTATTGTCACTAAAGCGGCGCCACCTTCTAGTCTCGAGTCCTGGCCACTTGGTCTGTCGGCCACTACTGAAGAAATGTTCGTTTGGTCACCATACTGGTAACGTCAACTCGCCACATAGACATTAAACCATCACAACCAATCCTTCTCAGCCACATCTGTTCACTGCATTGATGCCGCAACCCTCAAAGTCGACTGGTATATCTGTCTGTAACGGGTTTAGTCTTTTCTTCGCTTTTATCGCGTGTATAACCATAATGTGGAGTTTATTATGGTAGGTATCTTCATTAAAGGGGTGTTGTTCCATAAGGTCAGAGTCACTTGGACAAGATAGTTTAGCTTTGTTATTGACAGTTATTTTCTTAACGAGTCCTAATGTTGCCTTACTCTTCTGCGCGATACAGCTAAATCACATTATCCTTTATACCGCGGTCGGAAGGATCGAGACCTGGTATGGCTATTTAGACCAATTAGATAGATAAGAAAACACTGGTTTCCTCTTCTGCCGAGCTACGCGTAGTAACTAGGTACCAGCAAATAACCTCCAGCTCTACACTATTTCTCATTTGATTCATAGCCACCTAGTTCATAGTTCCCTTGAATCCGTATATCCGAGTTTACGCTCCAAGACATTGCATTATTGAAACCACACGTGTTAGAACATTAGAGAAGTGAGCAAAGTGGCTCTACCGGCCGCTTTTGTCATGCATACACGCATATGACAACCCTAGCATAACATCTCTGCCCAATTACATCAGATTTTAGCGCAGAGCGTCCATAAACGCCTGAAGTTTCAAAGGCAAAATAGCTCAGCCTTTCGGAGATATCAACCTCCAATTTAGACGTCCAACATTTCTATAAGGCAATTGGTATATGCCAGTATCAATATCTGGAATATACAAACGACGCCGTATTTACACACCGCCACGCTCTATGTCTGAGAAGCTACTACAGGTACCCTATCAGCCACTGTTTTTTCACTATTCCGACTTGAAAGATGCTCCTCGCTCTATTGACTGGAAAAAATTCCTACACACTCTTTGTCACAGTTAACCCAACGGCAGGTCGCGCAGTATGTAGGGCGCAGGACGTCCCCAGCCAATCATTAGGAGAGTCAGGAGACAGCCAATAGGGGCCGGCCAGAAGTGCTATGGCGCCAAGACCCACGAGCACTCTGCAGGATGCAAGATGCTCGGGGTGATCGAAGGCATAGCACGACGAGCACTTTGCAGGATGCAATGTGTTAGGAGTGATCGGGGCCATAGCAGGGTTAGCACTTCACGGTCCCAAGGTCTATATATACGGAGGAACTGGCTGGTGTAGATAGACAGTTCCGCAGTATGCAATTCAGATTGTATTCACGGTATCTTGTGTTTACATTGAGACATCTTGTTGTGCACTGTTTAGCTGCACCGAACCAATTGTCAGTAGTTACCTTCAACCCGTATCCCTTTCAGAGGCTCTGTACAGGGGTTCGTCACACTCTTCCAGATACGGTAAGAACTGCGCTGCATGCGTTGCTTCTGGGGAATAGAAACTGATCTAGGCTATAGACTCGAGAATGATGCTGTTGTTTTTCGAGGTAACCAACACGAGGCGTCAGGCCAGCTCCTGAAGGGTACCGTCGTCCTCTGTCTCTCGGTACCGCTCAAGGTCGACAACATCCGACTGAAGCTGACAGGAACGCTTCACTATAGGTATGGCGCATACGCTCCAGCGCAACGCTGAGAAGACTGCTGACTCTGTTAGCTAGCTGGACGTACGCAAAGGCGTCTTCAGGCACATGGAGCTGTACGATAGGCAAGACCATTTAGTTTTATGAATATCGGTGGCACCTGTTTGTTGGTGTTGGCGCGGTAGACAGCACATCGGATAGCCAAGCATACTTTGTCGGGGGGCGCACGCTCTAACCAGGTAACTACGAATGGCCTGCCAAATGATTGCTAGGGGGTGATACAACTGAAAATGTCGGGGTTACATGTAAAGCGAACATTATGTACCAGATAAAGGCAACTGTGACACGGCGAAAATTGGCATCCGACTTACGTACCTATAAGCACCTACGGATCATACAGACCATTGAGGTCTCGACGCTAGGCTTCTTGCATGTAATAAATGTTGAGAACATCTTGCTTGATAAAGTGGACTACTCAATTATAGGACCACGAAAAGCAATTGCCTTCGGAAGCTCATTATCCCTGAAACGAGAGTTATTCCATTACTAAAAGGACTAGAACTAAGCGATATCACGGTCAAGTTGCTGGAAGTCCATATAATTATCCTACCGCCACAAATAGGTTACAATGGTAAGGAATATAAGAAGGAAAAAGAAATTGACCGCTGGACCATCATTACAAGCAGAAATGAGCTTTGGCAAAGCGGGATAAGCGGCACAGATCGAGAAGGCTGGGTCCTAAAGACGTCCCTACATTTGCCGAGGGAGCTGAAAAAATGTCTTTAGGATGTAGACGCCAAGGGGATCAAGATTCGGCACAAACTGGACCAGAAGATCGCGCTTAAGAATCCAGATGGACATACTTCCTAACTCCGCTCGGCCATCCCCGTCACGATATTTATCTCCCCTGACGCATCACCAGACGAGGAAGGAAACCTAGTGCAGCGGCTATCAGCGGCAGATGAAGAGATTGGTGTGGTCACACCGCCTGACTACGGGGAGCATGTTGCTGACCAACTCAGTACGCCCAAGGTTAATAAACCAGGTCATCGCTGCTATCGCAAGAGATAAAGATCAGGCCCTAATGAGGAAACTATCCTTCATCAAGGTAGTGCTCCATCACCGGTTATGAGGGATGAGCATTTCACTGTTAGTCGAGCTGCAGTAACATAGATGTGCTCTTGTGAAGTAGCGAAAACGGTGACACAGAAGTTTAAACCCAGCGTAGCCATCATTCTTTACAATGGCGAAATAAGGACAATGGGGACTAATAGAGAAGATCACTACTGCTTGCACCCTCTTGATCGATATAGTTTAATTATTGGCTTCCGAAACGAGAGCCTTCCACATCTCACTATAGAACCAAGAATGAGCCCCGATCCCTAGGGTTAAGACCTCTCTCCCACCTGAAAGGTTGTATCGATGGGTTAGATATTACCAGATGGAAGGTGCATTAATTGCATATCACAAGCTGGAAGACTAGAATCACACTGCACGCGTATAATAGAGAGGCGCTCTTATTCGTGACTACCCCTGAGCCCCTCACTGGTGTTGTATCCCTAGACCATTGTTATAAACAGCATTTGTTGCCTCAGGTAGAGATGCCAAGGAGTAAAACCGCTTAGAGATTGCCATTACTGGTCCTTTGTGTGCCGGTGTAACCCTCCCTGTCCGCAGCATTGTGTTTGCAAGCTCGACTGCACTTATACAAGGCAGAAAGTCTAGGTGTGGGTGACATCACTGTCTATAGCCAAGCGGACATCAGCCAGATACACTCACTAAGAAGCTATACAAGTAGTGAGGTTACTCTTCGGATCTACTTACGGAACCAAATTTACGGAGAGGATACGGCAAAAACCACAGGAATGAACCACTCAGAGTGGGTTGTCGATTTTGAAACAATAACCTCTCTTGTATCCTATAGGGGCAGGTTGTGGCTTCATAATGCACGCCAGATTCTTCAACTATAATAATAACTTGTATCTGCGTATCACCATTAGGATCGGCGTTCCTCAGTCTTTTGTTTAAAAATGAAAAATGGAAACCGAGTTGCAACTAGCTTACTGAAACTAGTAAGAGTGAAAAGACCCCGGGATATCGGGTAGTTCAAGAAAAGTCGCTTTGAAAGCCAAAACCATGCCAAACAAAACCCGCACCCGCCCTAGCGTTACAGCCCACAGATGTGTTACAACCTGCACCATGAATGGATACAGACTGCAAGGCAGTACGCCGAACGTGAATATGACAGGATGATCGAAGGTTGTGACAAGCGTCTCAGACACGGGTTCACTGTCAACAACAGGTTGTTCTAACAAAGAGCTACTGAGAGTAGATTGTAGACAAATGAACTTGAATTGCTTGCATGAGGAATCAGATTCCTCGACATGGGGAGCGCCCGGCGCTCCCCCCTATTTATGTGAAGCTATCTACATATGTTTCTGAGGTATCCTTGTACCTTGCCCAGTGTGCTTGTATTGCTTGCTTTTGGCCGCGGCCAACAGACCATGGCCACCGCTAATAGACCATGGCCACCGCTAACAGACCATGGCCACCGCTAACAGACCATGAACTCCTTGCTAGTAAGACTCCTTTCTTTCTGACAGGTACCACCCAGTGGTTCCTGTACAGGGGTATTACGCTTGGGGCGTAACACTACCCCGAGGCATCTAATGATCGTCATATTCCGTCCTGCACGTCCAGAGCTAAGGTACCGAGGATGCTATACGTGGAGGTGCCCTTGATTGTCAGCAGGATGTGGACGTTGGCGTTAGAAGGATTTAGCCAGTATCTGTCCCCGCAATACAACCATACCAGCAGACGGCTTTGAATGAACCGCTGTTCCACAATAACCAATTTAGAATTATTATTGAAGAACCAACGACATTAGGGTAAATTGTAAGGCGTCCAAGGTGGATTGTTCACCGTTACTCGAGCACCTTTACTTGAAGCTCTAGTATCATAACCGGGGTAACACAAATACTAGGATCCTCTTCCTCATTTAATTCCACGCTGATCTCGACTTTGACTTTCCTTCCAGAAGAGGGGACCCGATAATGCCAACCAGGTGAAGATGTAGCTGGGCTATTGGTCTGGAAAATGCTCCCTCCATCAAACACCGTTCCTCCATCGTTGGAAGTTGGCATCCGACTCTTGTCCACGACATGTGTTTCCACTATCGTGGTATTGCCGTTGTTCAGCTTGCCATCAAAAACGCTCATCATGACAGCCTCAGCCTTGCGGCAGCTCTCGAACTCGAACTTGTCCAGCTGATTCTCCAGGAACGCTCTGGTCCCAGTGTCCAAACCTTCGAGGCTGGCCAATATGATAAATGACTTCCTGATATTCCAGCGGACACACCCTAGAAAGAAGTTGACAGGGATACAAGTTGTGTCGGTGTTCTCTATGTATCCGTGCAGGAAGAACGCAGACCACCCTTTGGTAGTTTTTATGGTGCTGAAAAAAATATTATCGTGTATATCCCAGTGGGTCCTCGGCATAGCCCGGCACTGTTCTACCTCCAACCTGGGGCTTGATGGACGTAGTCGCAGCTTCAGTGCGTTGGATCGATTACCGAGAACGGGGTGGAAGCCTGGACACCATGGAAACTCGGTGGGAAGCTTCGTTACCAAAGTCACTGTTTCCACCAGCGTTCTGTTGATGTCTTTCCATGGATCATAAACAAGATCCGGCCTCACACAAGACCCCCAATAGGATAGCTTCCACGGCTTATATCTCACATACCGCCCTCCACCAATTTTGCGGATCATCACACCGATAGGCATACCATCTATCATGCAATGAGTGTCATAAATGCACTTGTTGCCGTCGTCTTTGTCAATCTCGCTGAATCGAAATATCAAACTGGCTTCCACTTGGATGCCCCTGGGCGTAGACCTGAGGTTTCGGTAGGTAGAGTCAGCCAGCGTCGCTTCAAGCTTGCCAGCACACGAAAACTGCCGAGGTGAAACTGCAAACATCGATGACCAAGGAGCTCTCTTGGCCGTTATTTTACCATTTCCGTCGCGCTCCTCTCCTCCCTCCTCGATTTCGTCCGTCCATACAAACAAACTCAGGTCCGCCAGCTCTTCCACAATGATTTTCTACAGGCGGAAAAACGCAGCCTCTCCCTCCCCGTATAACAGCGGCATGTTCACATTGAATATACCCAGCAAACAGTATGCCTCATCCTCCCTCCTCGTCGTCTTCCTCATCGAGGCCCAGCTCATCCGTCTACCAACGGCATAGTGATCCAATCTCTTATCTCCCCTCAGCAGTTCCTCCGGGATTGTCGTGATCTTGGAAAGCAACGAGCTCAGACTGTCCTTCGTGCCGCGCTCGTTCCAGTCTCTGTCATAGAAGATTACATGCCTTGGCGCGATCAGTTCTTGGAGCGTCCATCCCCGCTTGAACCACCTGCAGCGAGGAAGAGCCTGCTCCAGGTTTTCGTCGGCTGCAGCTGGGTCCAGATCGGATAGGTAGACGAAGCACACTTTTGCTGCCGCGTACCAGGCGTACATTGAGTTGATGGATTCGCTGAGCTCGGCCGAGGAGTCCTTGTTGATGCAGCATGTGTCGACCCAGGCGTGTTTGAGGCCGTTGAGATGGGCCAGGCGAATGGTCTGCCTGATTTTGTCATAGCCTGGCTTTTTCTGTTGAAGGCTTTTGACATCGTTCGTGTTTGTGCTGGGGTAAAGGGTTATCTTGTAATGAATGACACAGGATATTGAAATGGCAATCAGGATTGGAGCGAGTTCTTCCAGAAGCTCTGGATTTGCTGAAGCGTGAAACGTCCAGCGATAGCCTAGATAGACGAGGCCTACGGATAGTGGAAGGAGGGCAGTTATGACTTGCGGCCAGGGTCCAGTAGAATGAGTGAAGAGGTCAAGCTCTTTAAATGTAACTTCGCTTGGTTCGTCCCAGGTATGCGAGAGGATGGCGTAGGAAGGAATGGTGGATGGAGGCCCGATGTGTTCGGCTGTCCTGATCGGTAGACGTTCTTTAGAATCTCTCGCCGACCTAAATATGCCTCGAGACCTGCCGTCATCATCTGCACGCGCGAAACCGTGAGGTTTAGTAGTCAAAAGGCGCATCGCTTGTGGTGCAGAAAGAGTGTGAGTAATGAGATGCAGCTAAAGAGGATAACACGATCCTGATGAAATGGGTGGGACAAAAGTTGGGGTGGGCATTGGCTCGACTTTGACCCCTCACCGGGCTGAATCTCGTCTTCATCATGCTTGTAACGAACCTCAGTCAATGGCTGCGCTTAGACAGGGAGAGACGTTTGGTCAGGCGCATCTGCTTTCGATAAGGCGTCCGCAGCCTGACACAAAAGGGGCTTAGCGCTGAGTACCTATTACTGCGTGCAGGAATCTTCCCAAGGGGTCGTTGCATGCATGATGCAGGGCAGCCGCCAAGACATCCGACGCTGCGGTGGCTTCCCAGAAGGGACAGGCAGAGCATCTGTGTGACGGCCTCTAGAGATAAGCCACCTCGCAATTTCATGACGCTACAACACGTTCATAACAGTAAAAGACACTATCTTGAAGCTAATCAGCCAACATAGGTAGTTTGATGCCATCGAGGATTGTGCTAGGCAACAGGTTTAGGGTTGCATCTACCCCTATCTTACCCCTGACAACCCCTAACATCAACAAACACATTCACCAACAAAATTTACCTTCAAAATACTAGCCAGTAACCCAAAAACCTCAATTCTTCTCACAACATTCAAACGCCTAACTAACACCCTATAATCAGAAACAAACATCTCAAAAAACACCCCCCTTTTCCTCCACCCCCCTCCCTCAATTCAGCAACCACCCACCACACCTGAAGAACCAATATCCATAGGACTACCAGACGCCACCGGCCCAGGCATCCCAAACGGCCCCTGCACCACATCCCCCACCCCCCTCAAAATCTGCCCTCCCCCAGCACTAATCGTCATCCCCCCCATCACCACATCATCATCACTATCCCTCGCCCCATCCATCTGCGCCTTCGCCAGTCCCCCCTCCGCCCCTCCAGCAACTTGGTTCTGCTGATTCGCCTCTGCCCGCTGCTGCACCACCGCCTGGGCCGCCTGCGCGGCGTTTTGGTTGAGCGTCTGACGGACTTGTGCGAGCTGGCCTTTTGCAGCGAGGGTTGCGTTTCGTTTGTTGGTTTGGGCTTGGGTTTGGGGTTGGGATTTATCTCCGGGTTTGGCAAGGGGGGAGATGGTTTTGCGTTTTTTACCGCGGGGGGATTGGGCTGAGGGTTGGGGAGCGGGAGCGGGGGCGTTGGGAGGGGGGATGGGGTTGTTGACTGGGTGGGGGGGGTTGTTGCCGAAGCGCTGGACGCCGGATTGGAGTTGTTGGGCGGCTGCTTGGGCGAGGAGGTCGAGGGGGTTTGCGGGGGGTGGGAAAGGGGGGAGGGGTGGGGGTTGTTGTCCCTGTCGTCCCTGTCGTCCCTGTTGTCCCTGTCGTCCCTGTTGACCCTGTTGACCCTATTGTCCCTGTTGACCCTGTTGACCCTGTTGACCCTGTTGACCCTATTGTCCCTGTTGTCCCTGTTGTCCCTGTTGTCCCTGCTGGCCCTGTTGTCCTTGCCGCGCGCCTCCATGGGGCCCGGGAGGAGGAAGAGGTGGTGGTGGACCAGGTTGTGGTCCCGGAGGCGGAGACTGATATGGAGGGATGAACGGACTGTGCAAAGGAATTTCTATTGGTGTAAGAGGCGGTGGCAGGAAGCCACCCGGAACCGGTGGATGCGTGAAGGTTTCCTTCAGATGCCCATGGTGCCAGTCCCAACCCCAAACCTGTTTTTGGAGCGCACGGATACGCCTCCTGATCGGTACGTCGGGCGCAGGGATCTGTATCGGCCGGTCCCTGATAGTATTCTTGAACCTCTCCAAGTCGGCCATATCGACGACCTCACCTGCAGCGTGGAGACGGTCTATTTCTCTCATGGCATACATATTGACCTCTTTCTCTCTGTCATGGATCATACCCATAAACTCTCTCCGGGCAAACTCCTTGGCCTTTTTCGCACACTCGGCGGGCCAGTGAGGGGCGTGTTGGTATGGGTGGGCTTCGGTGAGAGACTCGAGCCCTGCGGCCCAGGCCAGGTAGGGCCCCGGAGGATCCTGTGGCGGCCTTCTAGCGAGGTGTCTGTTATAATCCTCGTCCCACGTCTTGATATCGAGCAGAGTTCTCAAGTTCGCCTCGGCGGCTTCGTAGAGAGCTCGCTGGTCAATCCATCTCCTAGCAAACTCATCAAATTCTTGCTGGCTCAGGTTTTGTATCCGCTGCCTGTATTCTGGTGGTCGGGTGCTGAGCCAGTGGTTATACTGCATGTTGCGTTTGTATACGAATTCGCGATGTGGCCTTGTATTTGCTCGCGCCTGCGCTTGTGCCTGGGCGGCAGCATTCGCCGGGATATTTGGAGGAGAGACCGGAGCGGCTGGTTGGGGAGTTGGTGGCGTGAAAAGTGCGTCTTCTATCCATTTTGAAAGCTGCACATGGGTCCACCAATCCTGGGCGTGATGTGGTACCGTCCACCAGTTCCTGTCCCAGTCCTGGGCGTCATGGTCGCCGTAACTGTCTGCCGACTCATTGTAGTCCTCGCACATTACTATTGCATCATCTATGACTTCACTCATCGAGGGCCATTCGTCTGGATTTTCTATCATGCAACGTGCTAGAACCTCTTTTAAGTGATCATCCACCCAGTCGGGCAAATTCAGCACGTATTGGCCATAACAATCGAAGTATCTTTCCGCCTCGCGACTTCCGTCGGCGGCCAGCCCGTTCAAGTGGGGTGTGAACCTGATTTTGCTAGGAACCGGCGGTACTTGGGGGTATTTTCCTGTTATGAGAGACACCATTGACTGGGCAGCCTGCCAGAGGTTGTTTTTCCAACTGTATTTGCCCGCCGCAACGTGCGATAGCTGTAGAATCTCCAGGGGTAGTTGAGGGACGTAGTCCCATTCTTCGGTGAATTGTTCAGGGGAGAGAAAGTAGGTTTTGGCCCACGACCTTATTGTCCACATCATCATGCTAAAACGACATCAGCTGCTGTTTGTATTACCCGGCGCGTTCGGGGCTGCCTTACGGATTACGAAGAATCTCCGGGGTTACCTTGATGGACAGGCCGAAATCTGACATCTTCAGTATAGGGACCAACCCGTGAGAATCATCAGGATAGCCTTCGTTCCGGTCGCCAACGATGTCTAAGGTATGTTGGCATCAAGGTTAAATGACTATCCTGCAGCACTTTTGTGTCTCAGACTTACAGTTGGATGGATCAATGTCGAAATGAACATTGTTCTCGCCGCGAAGATCCATGAGTGTCGTATCAATTAAACCCCGGTCGTTATAAGCCCTTTTATTCCGAGGGAACTCAAACTCGAAGATCGCCCTCAGCACTGCAATATTCCAAGTTGTCAGCTGTAGGCCCTAGGCGGAATCACGAGGTAGGCTTACTGCATTGCCATATTTCCCACAGGAACCAGTTTGGAGGGGGGCGAGGCGTGCCCGAGTACCACAAGTTGGAAATCACTTGTGCCAAACTGCCATTTGCCAGATATTCCAGCAAAATCACATGCGGCGTCGCTACAGGCTCAGTAGGATTTGAACTGGGCAGACGCTCGCCCGGCGCCGGAGCATCGATCGGAAGTTGGAATTCACTCATGTCTTCGAGCTGAACAATATGTTCGCAGTCCTCGAACTCTTCTTGAAACCCAGCTTCCTGGAGCAGGCCATGGGCATGACCCGGTCTCAGAGTTGTTTTGGCCACAACTGGTCTAGTCTTGCCAGTCCCGTCGGTGCCTTGAAACAGGCAAGCGAGCCCGTTCCCGCCCCATCCGAGCACGCACTGATACTTCAGGTCGAAGTACGTCGTCAAGATAGTCTTTCAGCGTGTCTCGAGCCGCCGGTGCCAGCGGGTCCTTGGTGAATTTGTTTGGTGTACCTCCCGGAAAGAAGGCGGCACCGAAAATCTTGGCAAATCTCGTACGCGAACGGGAATGAGGGAACTTTGTAGACGGGCTCGGGCCCTTGTACATCTTTGGGAAGGGTACCATCGGCGGAAGGTAAGGGTCTGGAAGTACCACATCGTTTACCCTGATGTTGAAACCCTCCTCACGGAATTTGTAAAAAGACCAACGATATTTTTGTTTCTTGCCGTCTCTTATCAGGGGCCCCGTGTACTGTCCAGTCATCGGTCCTTGGGTTACTTTCTGTGGATCCACTACCTGGAATCCCGCCGGCGCAGCTTGTTGTGGCACAACTTGCCCTCCCCCCATCTGAACTCCCTGCATCGGGGCCGCGCCGGGCTGGCCCTGGTTCGGTTGCGCCATTGTTGTCGAGTTGGAATCGAAGTCTCAGGGTATGGCTCGGCGAACAGACTGTGTTCAAGTCGGGCACTCCGGTTCTTGTAGTCAAATAACACCATGTACTATTGTGATTTGTACCAACATGGCCTATATCTCGATACCTCAACAACAAAGAATGATCTTTCGTAAAGACCACACCCACGGCTGCACGATGCATCCGGAACCGACACAAAGAAATATCAGCGAGGTGCGCATTGTTCACTGAATTTATGTACAATTGAGCATATGGAAGTAGCCCAGGACGTGCTGCAAGGCTTGTGGCACATGCAGCACATGAGCTTCGGACATCGGGGAAGTCCAAGCTTCTACCAACCCCTGACTCAGCACATTTATGTCAAGTCGTGAGTTGCTCTTTCATCACCTCAATACCATCATCAGGTAAACCAAAATGGCCTCCAAACCAGGCAACATCGCCGTGCGCTCCCGTCCTTCTTCTCCACTACTGACCCCTATCATCTTCCAAAAATGGTACGAAGACATCCACATCCCCGATGTGCTGGGGACCGGCCATGTAAAGTCCGCAACAAGATACCGCACCTCCGATCCAAGATCAATGCCTTTTCTTGCCATCTATCAATTACCAGACATGAACTGGCTGCACGAGGACGGCTGTCTATTCTGGAAGATACCACTCCGCAGCAAAGTCCTCCCTGGTGACAATACTAGCATCTTTGACGTTGCTGAGTTCAAGACTGAGTTCTTTGAGACGATTGACACGGTGCAATTTGGCAAACCTGTCGATGATGACAGCAATGTGGCGTCAAAATTGTTGCTCCGTTCCTTCAACCTCACAAAAGATGAGGATAGCGGGGACTCGAGCTCAATGCACAAAGGCGCGCTCGCCAGGTTGGGAATCGCAGAATCAAGAAGCTCCGAGTTGGTCCGCTCGACACTCTTCAAAGTTGATGAAGCCCGTCCTCATCATCCCTCAATGCCAACACCAATTACAGCGCCAGACGAGAAGCAATATCTCTGCATGGTAGGAAATCGTTCTCTGTTGACTTCCCCGTCAGGAACTAACTAAAAATACAGCTGGAATACACAGGCGATTTGAGCCTCTTACCTCGGGATAACAAGAATGAGAGGGTCGAATACACGCTACTCGGGGCTTTCAAGTGATGATTTAGATCTTGCCGTCCTTCTTCTTGGACCAGAGCATCCACCCGCAGGCAATTCCTACTCCGACACCGGTAATGGTTCCGGCTCTCCTGTTTCATGTTAAATACTGATGATGGCTAGAAATACGGAGATGGGATGGCGTACCAGTTGACTGGGTTCTTTTTTGGGCTCGGGGGCTCCGACCCTTGTACGCCGCCGAGCTCTTCGCCCTCGGTATTGACATAGCGGACTTATTGGCAGCAGGCGGGGAGGATGGCTCTCTGGGGAAGGCGGTATGTGACGGCTCGGGAGAGGGTGGTGAGGGATCTGGCTGGTGACATTGTGATGGCTGCTGATGTGACTGTGTTTGTGGTTATGTGTGATGTTTTGTTTTGTTGTGGTGATGTTTTGTTGAGGAAGTGAAGGCAAAAGATTGGCTCAACTCGACAACCGTTTAAAACACAATGAATGACGCGCCAATGGAAACGATGATGAAAGCAGGTGCCATGCTAAAGAGAGCAGTCCACTATTTTCCCTTCCCTCCGGAGCAGATCGATGATGGAGAGGAAGTATGACGTCATCACTCTGTGTTGTCCACCAGGTATTTTGTTTTGGTCTTGACCAATTGAATGAAACGAGGTATCATTAACTGCCATTTCCATTATCTTACATTAGACACGAATGAGAAGAAGAGATGTGTTCGAGCTGATGCCTCCTGTTGCCTCTTGTCCGCATATCAGAGGCATATTTGCATCCCGTGCGTGCTCGCCAGTCATGCATCGATGTTGCCGCCCCATGAGGCAGGCGGTTTAAAAGGCGGATCTGATTGGAGAAACCTGGCACCGGGAGAAGCATCATGTGTGGTGGAAGCCAATGAGAAGCTGCAGGAAAAGAGGCATCTATGCATACCAGGTATGCCTCCAAGAGGGGTCGACACCCACCCAACTCCCAACGAAACCCGTCCCGCTTTTGAATGAAGAGGGGTTGTCTACCTACTTAAGTCCGTTCTTTGTCCGACCAAACTCCCAACTTACCTAGCAGACAACACAGCTCGAGGTCAACACATCTTCAGCCCCTTGGGGTCTAGGAGGTCTGGCCTGCTCGGCTTTGCTACGGTATGTTTCCATAGCCATGTGTCTGCTGCATGGCAATAACTGATGGTGTACAGGTTACTGTCAACAAAATTAATCCCGCGCCGGCGGGGATGCGCCGAGTCCCCGCGTTCAACAAATCTCGCAGCAATGGTATAGTGATCAAGTTGCGGAGTTCTCTCAAGGCGAGGAGCGCAGTTGGGACGATGCCGGCTTATTCTTGTTTCCGGGACCCTTGGATATCCATGCGTCGTCTGACTTGCCTCCTCTCTCTGAAGATGTCTCCCATCCAGGTCGCTTGGCGGAGTGGAATGGTAGTGGTGTTGGGTTGGGATTGGGAGTAGTGGGCAGTGGATGGGGAGTAGGTGGAAGCGGAGGGCTTCTCGATGTTGAGACGAGTTTTCTTCCCTCGTTGGAGCCGCAGTCATTGGGCATGACATCCTGGAACTACGACAACGTATTGCCATGCCAGCCTTTGCTGCCCTGGCACACAGTTGCTCCACAGCCGATACCGTTTGGTGGCGGGCCAGCAGACACGGCGGTGTTACAGACACCTCACTGGACAATCCGGGGTGATGACAGTCTCGCCCTCGCCTTTCCCGAGATCTCAGAGCTGGCTCTCTTGCTCGGCCAGGGGACCGACTCCAGCAACAGCCAATCGATAACAACGTCAGCTGGTGTCTCGGCCTCTGCCTCCCCGTCAACCGGGAGTTTTTCAGATGCGGGAAGCTTTGGGTCAATAACTCTGCCGAACACTGTTCAGGGACACTCATATGGTGACAACGCCTCGGGACCGTCTAAGCGCAAATCCACCGCCAAACGACACAAGGGATCCGACAGCAAGCCGTTCAAATGCCGAACTGACGGCTGCCATCGGCGGTTCAAGCTAAAAACGGATCTTCAAAAGCATCTCGGGACGATCAGGCACGGTGGCAAGAAGACGATTTGGTGCACGTGGTGCGTCCAAGGCTTCACGAGGAAGTATAACTACCAACGGCATCTGAGGACGGCTCATGGAGGGGGTTGAGGGAGAGGGGGTCACTGAGGTGGGGTCCAATGGCGCCGCACTGAGAAGTGAAGGAATGGATTTGGACATACATGGGTTACGTTGGGCACTGCAAGTGCTCGGCGGGAAGGGGGACAGCCACGCGTTCTCGACTATGACTCTCTGGAGGCATAAGCGAGCGCGAATGTTCCGGCACAGGCTGCACCATTGCAGGCGGCGGTTGTCCCCTTGGTTAGGATTTCTTGACATTTCGGCATTGGGGGGACACATATTTCATGTTCGACGTCGTGTTGTGGAGTGGTCCTGGGAAGCACCATTGCATCGAAACATGGCATGTGGCCCCTCTATGCCGAAGTGGAGGATGTCAGCATAGTGCCGGAACATTCGCGCAGACGAATGCCAGTTTCGACTGGAGGGAGCCATAGTCGAGAACGCGGGTACTCGTGTGGGCCATCCTCCCCGCTGCTACCCCTCCATTCAGACCATCTGTCCGCAGAACAGTTGGGGTAGCAGTACCTGTAGGGAGGTGGCTTGCATGAGTGCTTTTCAAGTTTAGTTTAGTCAGGTAATGTAATTGACTTGGATCAACGAAGATCTATCTTTGGTTGCCTACTAGGAATGGGGTGTGACATGCCACACATTGGCAAAAGCTCAAGCGGCGAGTCGGCCCCAACACATTTGAAGCTCTGCGTTGAGAAGCTAAATACCTAGCTGGAAACGCACTAGACCCGGGCCAGCGTCTACCGCGTAGTAGAACAGAGAGACACCCACCTTTGTGGCGATTGACACTAGCAAGCGGACCTTGCGGACATACGTTCGCAAATGCGATTAGCATAGAAAAATAATCAAGACCCGCTCATTTCTAGTGTTATGTCGCCAGGAGATCCAGGAAGTTACAATAGTTAAAGTCATTCCATTTCTACCAAGTTTCACCTCAGCGATACAAGCCTCAAAAACTCCAACCCTATCCCCAGCCATGCTAGCGGTAAAATAACTATCAATAATTTAGATCTTCCAATCAACAAAACAAGATACACGAAAAAGCAGGATACACAAGTCAGGGCGAGAAGACAGGGTGAATGTCGCCAGAGCAGGTGCATGAGAATGCTCGCAACCACACTCGAAACCTGAAGCACAAAGGTGCAAGCCCATAGCCTGTTAACTCGAAGCCATCTCCAGATCCCCATTCTCAGGGTAATGATCACATCGGTTTCAAGCTCAGCACCAAATGATATCTGTCCTCCCTGGAGATGAGCCGTGACGTTGTCTTTGAGCTGTATATATGTAAGCCGGTTGACGGATATTACCCCTGACTTTTTAAGTTGTTTTCGCAATTCGCGCGACATGTGCAATACACACTCCCATTCCTGTGGGACCTGGTCATATTGTGCCAGCGGCAAGTTGAATTGTGCTTTGAGCCAGAGAAGGTAGATTCCAGTTGACCAAAGCAGCAGAGAATTGATGACAATATACAGCTGAAGGTAAGAAAATCCCCACTGGTATTTCTGGGTGTCGTTAGTTACTGCTCGTGAAGAAAGACGAATATTGCACATACATCGGAGATGGGTTGGCAGCTGCCGTTTTCCAAGACGTAGTCCAGGGTAAAGATTCTATTGCCAGAGGCAAAGGTCGTCTTTGACTTGTTGCGGAACGGATATTCCTTTGTCAAAGGATCTTGCCAGTCATAGCCATAAGCCACGGCTATGGCAGGTCCATCCATAGCATTGTCAGGTTCGGCCACAGCAATGCCAGTCATATATGGATCATTGAAAGCCGAGATGCTGGGCTTATCTGGATCATAGAAAGCTGAGATGCCAGTCAGGCGAGGAAGATAGAAGGCTGAGATGTTGAGGGCTGGTGTAGGTAGCTCATCAAAGTCTCCCCATTTGCTGCTGCTGTTGAAGCGACTGAGAAAGCCGTATTGGCGTACATCTATTCTCGCCCGAGTGAGTGTCAAATGTACGTGCCATCACACTGTTCACAGAAGAAAAAATGAGGCTAGACTTACACTTCCAAACTTCAACCTGCAACTGGAACTTATCACCTTGGAAGTTGTGAAGATCCCAAAATGGCATATGGTCGTATTGACTTATGAGAGGTCCTCCTTTTGGTGAATCGCGGTGTGTTAGTCCATCAATCTTTATCAGCACTAACATGAAGTGAGGCTTACCAAGTGTTTCCGGCGCCCGGTATGACATGATGTAATCTTTGGTCAAGCCGATCCTATCTCCATCTTGAATCACATACTCGACTAAGGAAAAGGTTGAGTACTTGATGTAATCTTCCCCATTTGAGTTCTGTACGAACGCTTCAGTACTAGCGGAGTATCCTGTCATGGCGCTTGCTATGGTTGGGAAAACCAGAATGAAGTTGAGCGTAAAGACCACGAATGCCATCACTGCTTTGGTTCCTAAAATGTTCTGAGAGCTAAATTCGCGAATCAAATGATAAATGGTGATCAACGAGGTCTCCTGTTTTACGAACGTCATGTAGTATGCCGAAATGGTTACCGGCCGCTTCTGAATCACGACCGCGATGTAATTGGCAAACGCCTTCCATGAAACCCAGCTGAGAAGGGCTTGTCCAGCTCGCCCGATGACCTAGAACACCTTCAGCCAAGTCTCGCGATATGTTGAAATGAAAGGAAGACTGACAAGATCCCAAGCCAAATCTATGGCCTTCACTTCCGCGAAGGACATCGGCCTCGCTTTTAACGTAACTTCAAAGAAACTTGCTCGTGACCACCAGGTATAATCATCAGAAAAGGGACTGAATGTCCCGTCTGGTTTGCATGCCGCTCCTGTTGCTGGTAATCCACCCCATACACCCAACAGGATGACGAGTGTAAATAACACAAAGAACCATATTCCCGCGAGGATCCAGAACCCGAGCTGAGTCCACTTGATCTTCTCTGGGTGATAATGATGCTGGGTTTCCACGTCCTGTCCAGACATGGTGTGCAGAACTATTCGAATGGTAATAAAATATGCATCTTACATTGCGGAGGCTGGTACTTCCTAAGAAGAAAAGGGACTAGGAGAGTAACGGCTATTTGAATAGGTAGGATATCCTGAGCGTCCGGTATCTACATATGGAGCAAACCTGCAATCCAGACCCCATTTAATATATCTTTATGTCTCTGCCACCAACCAACGGCCTTATGTCGGCATGAGGATGCCTTCATTGGTTGTTTGGAGCGATATAGGGCTGGGATCCCGCGATCTACCTAGTGTGCTGACTCACTCCTTCAACTTTCTTAACCGATGTGCAACCTCTTCGGAACCGTGGGGGTTGATGTGTGACAGCTGATTCGCTGAATCGTTACTGCCCCTGAGTGGCGTTAAGTCCATCAGCCAGTTTGTGGAATCAACAACGTGGCGCAGGAGGTCCTTCCAAGAATCCCTTCCAAGTTCAGGTTGCACACTAAAACATCCTTGAAAATGGTGGAAGTCTTTCTCCTTTACATATAAGCTTTCGCAATTTCTCCCTGCCCACATCGGCTTGTGAGAGTCCACCAAACCAAAGATTTGTCTGGTACGGTAAGCTTATTCTGCCCTCCTCGCCGCAGCCACGCGCTCTTACCGATGGTACCTAAGAGAGGAGAAAGGAAGAGCGAGACAGAATAAAAAGGGACATGGCCACGATGGGATTTGGATGGCTGGCGAGCGGTAGCTCTCTTCCCGAGACGGATATTACCAGTTCCATTTCCTGGGTTTTTCTTTCGCATTCTTGAACCCGACGCAAGGATGAAAACACAGGAAATCATCAAATTCCTCGCGGGAACGTACTCCCTCCTTAACAACACGCAGTAAGCCCCTATTAACTCCCCACCTAGCCAGCGTCATGTCCAATAATAGCCGATCCAGATGGCGAAACGGCACCCAAGTCCCCGACCCCTGGGGCACAACCCCAGCCGGCTTGCTGACATACATGCGCTACGGGTACACGTCTGCGGTGATGAACTCGATGGAGCCCTCAGCAAAACGCATTCCTCCCGATAGTATATATAATCATGATTTCGGCTTCGAAGACCGGAGTGGTAAATATGCCCAGACATGCAAAGAGTTATGCTTCATGATTATTCCGCTTGAGAGCCTGGAAATACGAGTTCGATATAGCTACTTCGCCAAGTACCAAAGTACCTATATTCTTACCGCCCGTTTTATTTTCGATTTCTATTTTCTGTCGGCGCTTGGATGCTTGATGTTCATTGGAAGACTGAGGGGAGTGAATGTAGAAGATAGGGAAAGAAATATTCCTCAGTTTTTGGCAGTATATCTTCCAAAACCAGAACCCAATTTCCCTGGAAATGACAGTCTGGATGTACTGCATTTTCTGTTGTAACACCGGAATCTGGACACAATTCTCACGTGACTTCTTGCCGCTTTATTTGTCCTGGATTGGGCTGGGCATAGTAAAGCCGCTGTTTTTAAAGAAAACCTTTAGAAAACACGTGCATGGCTGCAATGACGACGGGAAAAGAAATAGGGACGGCTGAGAAGCGCCTCTATCCCGATTGGGGGGGGAGCCGCTCGGCCCCCGTTGCTGCGTCTCAAAGGCGGACCGTGTCGTTGTGAGAGCCCGACACGATTAGCCGGCTATCCGGCGAGAAGGCGACGGCGAGGACCGAGCGCGAATGGCCTTGCAGTATCTGCAAATGCACACTGCGAGGGGTCTGACGTTCGGGGATCGGTTATGTCTTTCCTCCATTTTCAGCTTTCTCATCACTTTGGGCAGGGCTGTCTGAACATCTTTTTTCTTTTCCTTTGCTTTTGTTTCTCGACTTTTGTCAGTGACTCTGTTATATTATATTTCTACTTGAATTGTCTTTTAGTCGTCGGGTCTTTGGAATAGCATTTCCATTGGCCTTTATTTTCAACCCCTTCGTCTCAGAGTTAAATTGCACCAAACACACGCACAGCCAAAGCGGCTAGTCGTTTGCTCCCGTCCCCTCACAATAACGCACTCGAATCAGCTCCCTTCCCTCGCTACCGCTCTGCTGACCCATTCTAACTAGTAGCGTAGTATATCTTTTCTAATGATGATACTTAGATGACTACATAGGTTGAAATACTGCACGTCATGCTTAATATAAAAGTGGGATCAGCAGGTCATTACTATATCAGGAGCGAATGTCTAGAAGATGCTAGAATTCATACATAAGTATATATTTACACCTTCTCCCAGACCCTTTTAGTGGCATGCTATAATTAAAAAAATATGAGAGAAACAGTAAGGAGAAAAGGAGAAAAGTGCAGATATGACGTGGGAAACGAATGTGCTGTTTCTTGGCTTTAGCTGTAATAGCTACACCATCGCTTCCTCCCAGTTCTCAGCAGCTAAGTGTAGTAGCGGCTGTCTGTCTCCATCGCTACGGTAGTGGCGCCATTCTTTAACAGTAGCTTCACCGCTTCCTTCCCTTCATGTTGACTACCACTTAAAGGTATATGTGTAAGATTAACCCCTATAAAACCACGGTCCGAAGCGTGCCAGTATAGATGCTTCTCAAAGCTCTTCCGTAGTAAAGCCTTGCAAAAGGATTTGACATATGGGCTGAGGACGTTTAACGATAACTCTGCTTGATTTAGAAGCGCGTCGATTGCTCTCAGCCACACGTACTCGTGCTGATCCTCGAGCCTTGCTGCGATGCCCTGCAGCATCTCCTCCGGAAGGTCGGCTCGCCCTTGAAGCGCCTCGATTGCTCCTCCCCGCACGTACGCGTCCTGATCCTCGAGCCTTGCTGCGATGCCCTGCAGCATCCCCTCCGGAAGGTCGGCTCGCCCTTGAAGCGCCTTGATTGCTGCTCGCCGCACGTACGTGTCCTGATCCCCGAGCCTTGCTGCGAAGCCCTGCAGCATCTCCTCCGGAAGGTCGGCTCGCCCTTGAAGCGCCTCGATTGCTGCTCTCCGCACGACCAACTCCTGATCCTCGAGCCTTGCTGCGATGCCCTGCAGCATCTCCTCCGGAAGGTCGGCTCGCCCTTGAAGCGCCCTGATTGCTGCTGGCCGCACAAACGCGGACTGATCCTCGAGCCTTGCTGCGATGCCCTGCAGCATCTCCTCTGGAAGGTCGGCTCGCCCTTGAAGCGCCCTGATTGCTGCTCCCCGCACAAACGCGTCCTGATCCTCGAGCCTTGCTGCGACGCCCTGCAGTATCTCCTCCGGAAAGTCGGCTCGCCCGTGAAGCGCCTCGATTGCTGCGATGCCCTGTGGTTTCTCCTCCGGAAGGTCGACTCGCCCTTGAAGCGCCTCGATTGCTGCTCGCCGCACGTCCGCGTCCTGATCCTCGAGCCTTGCTGCGATGCCCTGCAGCATCTCCTGCGGTAAGCCATGACGTTGATGTCTTAGGAGACCCAAGACAGCAATACATAGGCGTTTAGAAGCGCAGTCGTTCAGCCAGGAAGATGCAATCTTTATAATACTGGATGGCACTGCTGTTCGTCTGGATAGCGAGTCCAGAAAAATCGACCTTGCACCTTCAGATGCTTGCTTTAATGTACTGACCAGAACCTGCTCTGGACACTCCATTTCGCGGGCTAAGATGGAACTCCCCATAAAGTCGCATTCAAACAGCAGCCACTGTTCTAGTTGGTTTTCTAGCCTCGCTCGAAGTCCTGTGAAATTCGACTCCTTCCGTTCGACTTCGCTTAGGCAGTGCATGACTAGGCGCTGATGCGTAGGACCCAGGAGGTCGCGTGGCTCCTTCTCAATCGTCTGGAAGAAGCTAAGTGCCTCTCCGTCAGCATCAAGCAGGCCGGCGACAAAGCGCCAGAAGATATCGTAGCGAGGATCGTATTTATGCTCCTGAAGGAAAGTAGCAGGTTCGATATAATTACGATTCCCACCGCTAAGTTGCAGACAATTGAGTTGTTGTTTAGCTTTCCACCGTCGAATGAAATACCGTGCTGCAAAATACTCTTGAAAGGTGAGGTGTATGAAGTGGTAATTTCGATCGCGGTCCTTTGATGAGGGGTCTGAGGTTCGTACAAAAGAAAGGTGTCCGAGCATCTCATCAAGGAAGAAGTTCGTCCCAGTGGGATTATACTGCTCGGAAATAGCGTCGCGATGTCTTGGCTCAAAGTCGATAACATCGCTATGCATGCCAGTAAATGCGAGAATCTCAAGAAGTTGAACCTCATCTTCGGCAGAGTTGCTGATCTCGGGCCGGCGAACGACGCGTATTTGACGCTGCGTTCGCTTCTCCAGTCTCACAATATCCTTCTTCCACAGATTTTCCTCGATGGCTTTGTACATCGCGGTCATAGTCCCCGGAATAGTTTTATCCTCGAAACTATTCCAAGTATAGCAGAGAGCATCCAGCTGAACAGGGATTCGTACAAGACCCTGGACTAGCTGATGCATTTGGAAGTACGATTCAATGTCTTCGACCGTTTTCGCATCAATAAATGTAGCTCGAAGGTACTCGACCACTTGAGCCGGGTAGAACCCAACGGTTTCCAGTATAAGGTCTGGGGAATGGACTCCCCTAGGGAGTGAGACGTGCGGTCGGGATGTAATAATAACGCTAGGTTGGTTTAACAGGTGTTTAAGCAAAGAGGATTTCGGGTGATTATCGTCCAAGAGTTGAGATATCTCGTCAAGACCGTCAAGGATAAACAGAGTCTTTTGGCCATTACTGTCAACCGTACGGAAAAGTTCTTTAGCAAGAATGCTATAGTTTAGGTGTTGGTCAAAATACTCATAACAAAACAATCCCTCGAGGTTATATAGCGGAGATGACCATGCTTTCAGCCTCCGTAGAGGCACCCAAAGTATGCGGTCGAACAACTCGTTCCACTTTCGAAACTCTCCAGAACGACGGGTAAATTCATGAACCATCTTCTTACACAGGGTAGTCTTCCCGACCCCGGCGCGTCCATGGATTAAGATTCTTCTTGGGTTTGTCGTTTGGCCTTCGGAGTCTTTGCGCGGATCGAAGAGAGACGACAATTCCACTTGAATATTCTTTTCCGGCGTCTCAACCTTCAGCCGAGCGGTGAGTGAAAAAGGGGATTTGTGAGGTGCTGCGTCCGTTTCCGATCCTTTCTCTGGGTTTTCTCTAGGCTCCCCGATAATGGCGAGATTGATGTAGCAGCGATCCATGGACAACGTATCGCCCGAAAGTCGCTCAATCTTCAGTTTCTCCTGGGTATAGTGTCTTTTGCGAATCCAACCGTCTGCTTGCTCGAGTGGACTTCCTTCACGAATCATCTTGAGCATTACCTCGATCTTGCGGGACACATGGCCGAAATCATCACTCTCCGTGCAGTCCTTCTTGCACTCATTTGTGCAGTTGCTGTGGGCGAATTTGTTCATCATGACGTGGGGTCGATCAAGCCGCTGCGTCTTAAAATCCGATAGGGTTGCCGAGTACTTATTGACCAGCTAGTAGGCATTAGTAGGGCAGCTAGACTAGTCAATGTTTGATACGTACCAGCTGTGGTTGGCAAGACAAGAACACAGGTAACCAAAGGAGGAAAAAGACGAGTAGCCAAGGTGAAAACAAATCAAGCAGCCAAGCTGATGTCAGAGCTACTAGCCACGCCAGTAAGATCCATGTCGACACTATCCAAGCCAGATGAAACTTCCGGAGAAGAACGGTATTCCTCGCTTCCCAGAACACGACTACTTGGTAGTTGTGATTCTTCGTTAGCGTTATAAACCCTTTCGTAAGTTCGTCAAGGTCGGGGGTCGCGCCCAGTGTGTAATCAATCAGTGCAGTCACTGTTCGGTCTTGCAGGGCGGCCAGGGCTTTCAATAGGAGGCCAGGCATGTTTTTGAACGCAGTGCCTCGGAAAGGTGTAGCCAAAAACACGACGCCTCGTGTTGTCCTTGTGAGAGAAGGCGAATCGGCGTTGTCCTTGGTGTGCTGATTATCAATCTCGAGAGCCTTTATCAAGATAATACCACCAAGACACGATGCGATGAAGAGAATGGGCCTTGTGGTATTTGCCTTTAGGTGCTGTATGCTGTCGCGCAAAGACTGGGCAGACTCGTGGAGCGTCGTGGGAACTGACGACTGCTGACGTAGGTCGGCAGGCCAGTCGCATGTGAAGATGCGAGCTGCTCCCACTCGGCTGGGGAGCATTCGCCGGTCGGCCAGCCAGTTAACGGTATTGTTGGGATCGTTGGGGTCTACCCATACCCACGTGTCCGGCGACTTTGTGTCAAGGCCATGAATGGCAATGATGTCGATGTCGGTGTTTGCCTCGTTCTTGTCAAGGTTGACTTGACGGAGGCTGACGCCTGACCGAGCGGACCGTGTGGAATCTGAAGTGGGCTTCACCGAAGACAATGCCCGCGTGGAACGCGTAAGCGGGAAACGGAACCAAAGACAAGCGGCAGTTGCGCCGACCAGGAGACAAAGGACAGTTGTCCATCCGGGCAGAGAGGTGCCCTGGCTGAGGTTGACGGAAATCATTGTCGAGGCAGAGGCAGAGGTAGGCTGAGGAGCCTGTACGGTCAAGACCCCGCGCCGCGGATGCTGTGCTTCGGTGAATGTTGGCGGGACTGCTCCCAAACGGAGGTTCTCCGTTGCCGGTGTGTATGGTGGAGTAAGTCAAGAGCGTTTAATACCGATCGCTTCTGGGGGACAAAGGTCCAAATGCCTGGTGTTAGAAGCTGAACTGTTGGCGATTCTCGCTCAACCCGCATTGGGCAGCACGTTCGAAACCAGGGAGCGTCCACGTCCAATCATTTCGATCCGCGGGGCCAGACGCCAATGGCGGTTGCGGCCAACGCTGTCTCGCCCAAGTAGTCGCGACGCAATTGGATATCTGCTCGGAGCCCAACCAAACGACAGACCATCAAACACTGTCTATCGCCTTTACAAGTGATGAACGCGCGTCTCGAGAAGCTCCCAATTGTGTCAAGATAACGCGTGAGACGTGGAAACTGTGGAGGCACGATATAGTAATAGAGCTGAGCTTCCCCTGGAGTTATGGCCGGCGAGTTTAGCTAACAGCGTGCGCGCAGTACCCTCCGTGAGTCTGGCTGCTAAAGGCAGACAGACGCGCCGACCCCTCCGACCCGACGACTAGCTAGCTCCCGTCGCTCCCGCCCGCATTCCACATGGTTCCGCCAGACTACTTGCTCTGGCCGGTGCGTTAGCAGCCCTACTGGCCTTCAAGCGTTTATACCCTCTGACGATATGCGTATATAGCTCGAAACCGAGGTGCTCGGGAAGAAGGAGAAAGAGAAGCCCGCTACGGATATATTACCGGCTACCTACCACTACCATGAGGCCGCCGGAAGGCGCGCGGTCGGTAACCCGGCGAAGGACATACCGACCTTTTTACGGAGGGAGCTTTCTCTCGGAGACCTAGCTGATATGATGCAACACCTATGGTTTGCCGGCGCAAAGCGTCCCGCCATGCCGCTGCACTCTCATGTCGCCATAGGTCGGGAGATCACTATCACCGACCGGATGGATCTGCACCTCCTCTGGGATAACAAGGGGAAGCTCTTGATTAAGCCCGTCCCACGCTTTCTCCTCGATCCAGCTTTTTGCAGCACCAACCTACAATGCCCGGATGCCTGCGCCTGCCACGACCCTCCGGCGGATACGTGCCGGGGAATCCCACGGAGAGTCGCCCTCGGCTTTCTCTACACGTACGCCTGTCTCGTATCGTCGGAGAGCGACTTCTATATCGCCAACGAAAAGCACCTCTTTCCTTACAGGGAAGACGACAAGCCACTAGAATGGGCAGACTGGAAGATCCTGGCCAGAGAGCTCCTCCGAATGTATGAGCGCGAACTAGATGTTGTCCACCCTCGCTTCCTGCGTGCCGAGCTCCGTCTCTCCCGTATCAATATCATCCACCGCTTAACCAGCCTCCCACTGTTCAACCCCTACCTCCGCGGTCGGCACAACTACGGTAGCTTCTTCCGCGATAACCTCACCTGGATAACTACTGCCACCGTCTTCATCGCCCTGGTGCTGACCGCGATGCAGGTCGGTCTCGCCACGGAACGGCTTAGGGAAAATGCCGCCTTCCAGCAGGTTTCGTACGGCTTTACCGTCTTCGCTATCTTAGGTCCTTTGTGCGCGTTCGGCTTGGTGGTCCTAGACGCGCTATTCCATCTCGTCAAGGACCTGCCGTTGCTTCTCAGAGGACGGCGCAGCCGCACGGCGCCCAACCGCACTATATCTGGTGCTGAGCCGGAGGCTTTCGCCTAGACTAGATATTCTAGCCCGGGTACCAGTTGATGGCGCTGCTTCTTGACTAGCGAGGTAATGTCACAACCCACAGTTCTGCGGGGCTCGGGACGGTGAGTGACTAATCAGAGGATCAAAACAACGGACTAATGAGGAATGGATCATTAGATTATAGAGATAATCCAACGATCCAGGAAATGGATTATGGGATTATTGCAATGATCCAGCGATTTGGATATAGGATTATGGAGGCTTGGCAATGATCCGAGAAGACTAAGGTCCATATATACGGAGGAACTAGATAGCTTGTAGATAGTTCCGCAGTATGCAATCACAGCTTGTATTCACGGTATCCTTGTGTTTATATTGAGATATCTTATTATGCACTGTTTAACTGCACCGAACTAATTGTCAGAAGTAGCCTTCGACCGAGTATCCCTTTCAGAGGTTCTGTACAGGGGTTCGTCCAATGGAAGAAGTCCACCAAGAGAAAGGAAAGCGCCAAGCTCGAAAGAACCGCATCTAGCACGATTCCCTTTTCTGCCTATCCAGACCGCCGAGAGGTTGAACCAATAATACGTCTGCCCATGCCGCCTGCGGCTTATTTGCTCGCTTTACTTCCCAATGACTGGTCCAGGACTTGCAGTTTACTGTGCTGTTGGTCGTGGCCAAGGCCTGTTGGTGGTTACGTGTGATATCAACTGTGACGAACTGCTATCCAGAACCTCTGAAAGGGATACACAGCTGAAAGTAGCTTCTAGATGGGTGGTTCGGTGCAGCCAAAAGGTGCACAATAATAGACTTGTCTCAATGTAATCACAATGCCTGATTAACACTTGTACAGTATTTGTATTGCATATTGCGGAACTATCTATGAGCTATCTAGTTCCTCCGTATATATAGACCATGCCAAGCCCCTGATCATGGATCATTCTTAATGATCAGTGATCCTGATTATTGATCATTCCTCCAGGTCCATGACCAATCTCTTATTGGTTGGTTCCTGACTCTCAATGATTGGACGAGGCTTCCTGCGCTCCACTCCCAGTGTCAGGTCGTGACTTTAACCCAGTATCCCTCTCAGAGGTTCTGATCAAGGGTTCGTCACACTCCTTGACACCCTCATGTTGCAACGGATGATGATTCAAAAGAAGAAGAGAATCAACGAGGGAGATCGTCTTAAGAATCCGGAAGCGTGGTTGCATCCACAATCGCCTACAGACTTGTTGTGTATTGCTATTAGAAGCAATTTATGGCTTCGATAGAGGCAGCGATTCCCTATGCCTTGTTGCCTAAGTCAAACGTAGAAGCTGTTTCTGACTCCAGGAAAGGCGGACCATCGCTGCCTACACAGGCAAAATGAAACAAGCCGTTTCTGGCTTTTGCAGAGGCTGGGATTTCATATCATAATTCTAACGCTGCCTTAGGCTAAATGATTTGTATACAGAAGCTGTTTCTAACTCTACAAAGGCAGCAGATCCTCGTCATAATACCTGTCAAACCGAATAGCTGCACTCCAGAAATGGCTCTTGGAGCCAAACAGACCCACCAGAAAGGGAGCGTTGAGCACCGGATGCTTTTAAGGCTGCCGAGGACGAATCCCGCAGGTGTAGTTATTGTCCGCTCAGTATGCGGAAGACCTCACCAGCCCATGCAGCCACCTGACAGCCACCTGAGCGACCTCAATACTAAGGAATCAAATCTCCGCACGGAATCGAGCTCACCGTGGACGGCAGGGGTGAAAATGTGGATAAGTATTCGGTATGACGGCTAGAGTCACCCTGTGGCTAGCTTGAGTTGAAGTGATAAAGTATCTTCTACCAGGCACGCCGTTCGGATCTTCGTTGGGTACAAACATCAGGAATTTGATGTCGGCAATGGAGAGCAGAACATAGGTATGCTCTTCCATAGCTATATCTTAGGCAAATGATAGGTACCGGGAGGAGACTACATTGCGACCTACATATGTTTAAAGATACAGTTCTGCATCTATGTAGCGAGATTTGTCTTTGAGATGAGACAGATGACAGCGGTATTTGGCGTAAAGCGTATATCAATAAGCGCTTGAAGCCGCTTAGATGATATTCGCGTTATCTGAGCTAGATGTTGAGTAGATCATACTGTAGCCAGAAATAGCTTCGCTTTCTAGAACTTACATCCGCACACCTATAAGTACAAGGAAAACATCTCTCAGGGCTTCTAGTTTACATTTCTCTCACACACACACAAACACATACATACACACAAAATGACAGGAAAACAGATCAAAGTGACCAAACCTGCCAAAAAGAAGCTCCATGGAACTAAGCCCCCGCTTTCCGAATGCCGAGAAGGGTGTTAAGAAGGATGCCGAGGAGGATGTCAAGCAAGATGCTGAGCAGGATTCCGAGCAGGATTCCGAGCAAGATACTGAGCCGGTTGATCAGAGCTTCCTGTCCTGGGTTGAGAATAGGGAAAACCCGGCAGACATCATGACTTCAGCTCAACAATTGGAGATGCTATCACGGACTGCTCAAAAAGATGTTGATGAGAATGCTAAACTTTTTGACTGGACAAAAGGTAATTTTAGGAACCAATGGGTCCTTGTACAACATGGGCCAATAAATTCTACGGTATTCCGACTCAAACGAGGAATTGAAGTCGATTCGGTGTTTATAGAGAACATTTCAAATCGCCTCAGCCGACCTGGCCAGCAGAAAAATGAAGATGAAGAATCCATCTTGAACAAAAACAACGTCGAGGTAACAATACAAGGAGTAGCGTGGGATTTTCCTCCCGACGAACCATGTCCAATAAGATTACTGAACCCTATTTTCTGGCCCAAGGCCAAGACCACGTCCAGACGCAAAAACATCATTCACAAATATAAAGATGAAATTTCTGTCACCTACTCAACCAAAAGTTACTACGAGTTGGGAAACAAGGTCAACTTTCCGGCGGCTGTGGGGCAATAAGATGTTAACTATGCAGGAAGATATCAAGATAGGCGAACACACCGTAGTTCCTAAGGGCGGAAGTGCTCCTCAACACTCTTCGCTTCCCCTATTAGGAAAATACTTCGTAAACGTGCGGATAGTAAATAATATATGGAAGGGAAAATGTGTAGGTTAGAAGCGATTGTATGATGGGTGTGAATCAGCAAAGGAAAGTAGATAGAAGCCGGAAATGACTGCCCCTTGTGTAGAGGAGAACCCCGTCACAGAGATATTCGTTTTTAGATCCTGCGTAAGCCGTGTGGAGCCCAACAGATTCTTTCCTCAGGGGCTATTTATGGCTTCTACTGAAATATTGTGTCTCAACTTGTTGTTCTTGACGAGCCCTGCGGTTTCAGAGGACCATGTGTTCAAAACCTGAGCGTAGACTGAGCACAAGGGAGCCGACCCTGAGCCGTCCTGAGCAGGCCTGATTAAAGCGGCGGAACGAGCTAACTACGTTGGGGATTGTGTGAGGTTCAGATTCGTCGCCGACTTCCAGAAGACTACAGCAAATAAGCAGGTTGCATAAACTGTGGTATGCCTTTTCTTTCAATCTCAGTAGTGTGGAGACGCATCGCGAATCCAAGAACTCTCCCATTTGCGAACGGGCGGCCTCCCACTCAGTCGAAAGTTCGTGAGCGGGTGCTGTTATCCGGAACAGGTACTCCACCGCACACTCGCTGGTATGAAGCATGGCAAAGATTTATTTTTTGAGATGTGTATCAACCAAGGCAGACTGAGAGATTGACTGTGACGTCTTCACTAGTGATGCCTTTTCCACCCTTAGCGCTCAATAGTTTAGCACTTGCTTTGCAAAGCTCCTTGGGACGCCTTCATCGTGACATTGGCAGATATCAGCTCGTAAGTTGAACCTATAAAAGCCACGCTTGGTGGAGAGTGAGGTCAGGCCATCGCTGTTGGATGCCTTACTACCTGCAAGGTTCTCTTGGCCGAATGATAGTCGGGATGGGCAGAAAAGTGGTCGAGGTAAGAATCTTATCACCCCACAGTGCTTCATTCCTTGGCAGTACTAAACCCAAATCCCAGGGACGCGGTCAACACGTTGTCAATGCAGGGCACATTTGTCCTCTAACAGCTTGCCCGCTGCGGCGTCCGTCATCCTGAAGCTTGTCTCCATTCCGGAAGGTCGTATAAGCAGGCCCCAATTTTATGTGCGGCTACGAGTAAGCATTGAGACCCAAGACCTGACAGCAAGCTTGACTGCGCCACAAACCTCATTAGCTAGTCTGTCTTAGGGCTGGATGAACTCGGGACATTTGAGCGGTTTCTCATCGTTCCAAGGCGCTTTCTTGCTTGTAAAACGTCACTATGGACTCACATGCACCCATTGTGTTTCTTGTTTGCGCTGCACAATGACGGTGGGTGTAACTGGTGAGAGCTGATGGGTTTCCACTTCAAGCCAACCATAGTGATGGTTTTCAATGTCCTGATTGGCACGCCAGTAATTCTCTCTATTCTTCAAGGCATAAGTCACATGATCCAACCAATCAATTCAATCGGAACCATCCTCATCGGGTATGGTGTAGCGGTAACATCGTTGACTCTCACTTCTCAGAAGTGCCTGTTCTCTCAACAGCCCCGGGTTCGACTCCCGGTATCCGAGTCCTTTCTTTTGCATTTTTTGGTCTGTCGAATCTCCCAGTTGCTTCTATCGAGATCGTGTACAAAGGGGGCTGTTATGGAAGCAGACACACACATAAAGATGTGATAGTCCAAGTATTGCTTATGTTTTTTCGCATGTTGTGTCTCGAATCTTTTTTTACCTCATGTGGTCCGTGCTTGATAAGATTGACGTTGTGTTGGTCCAGGCACAAAGCTTGGCATTCTGGGTACGGAAATTTGATCGCTCACCTCAGCAACAACCACCTGCTTTCGGAGCAAACGGACCACAACATCAGCAACTCGCTGGAACATGCAGCTCTCGAGAGCAAATCACTACCCGAATGCGCATGAGAGCTTGCCGGCAAGCTGCGAGAACTCGGCCACCTCTCCCCACAGGCCTGCCCAGCCTCCAATGATGAGCGCGGGGAACTTGTGCATCGGTGTGACTGGGCCGAGGTCGTGCGCCGCCGACGACACCATTTGGTGATCGCAGGAGGCCAGCTCAGCTCACAGAAGGCAGTTTCCCCGCGTCGGTGACAGGTTGTACCTCACGAACCGGCCACCCAGTTTACCCAGGATAAATTATCGAATATCGAAGCATAATATCCCATATTGGGGGTCCGGCCCCCCGCGTCTTTGGGGAACGTGCCTGTCGTGCTCGCCGGGGACAATGGATGATGAGAGAGCTTCTGGAATTTCGTAACCGAGAGCCAATGACAGGTGCCACTCGCAGCCACGAGGAAGCAGGGCCGGCGAAGGTGGTCCAGACGCGGGTGGGGATGCATGCAGGGCTCAGTGAAGCTAAGAAAAGCCAAGTTTGGATAAGCGGCCCTAGCCGGCCCCCCCTCGTCCCTGATGGGCAATTGATTGACAAGATCTGTTGGCACCAGAACCAGGCATCCCACTCGCAGGGCAACGAAAACCGGCGCGCTGGATCTGCCTTCTTGGCAGCTGCTTCATGGTGATGGTGAGGTTTCTGTCTGTTCTGTCTGCTGACTGCCGCATGAAGCACAATGTCTGTATGCTGCCTGCCAACTGTGCCAACATGATCAGACGGCAGAAGACGAATGGGCAAGGGCAAGGGCAACCACAGGCTCAGTCTCACGGTAGGTAGGTGGTCAGCCAACAGCGACGCAAGGGAGCCTACCATCTCGCCTCCACTTTCCTCTCCGCCGCAGGGTATCTAACGCAACACCGTCGGTCAACACCCGACATCGTGGCCCTGCCCGGCTGGTGGCCCTACGCTAGCGTCTCACGTCTTTCTCTTTCTTGATCATGACTGCCGTCCCCTTACTCGTCCCCGCCACCCCAGGAACCTTTTTTTGTTTACCTCCTTCCAACCACAGCAAAACCCACCCTCCAGCAACATGATGCCACCAGTTCCAACAATGAACAGGAAGCTGAGCCACGGCTTCCTCGGGTGATATTGACAAAACTACCTTATCACCACCACCCGCTTGTTGCCCATATTATCCCCAACTTTTTAGCCTATTGCACACACACACACACACACACACACACACATACACACACCACACACATACACACGACGTCCGGTATTACACTGCAACACTTAATCAGGATATTGCGACATTTTAAATCCAAAGGACCTCGCTGCCTCTTATCAAGATTACGGTATTGCTCTTAAATTGCATACATACCTTTTTCCTTTTGCTCCGGTTGTTCCAGACCATCCCCCCCTCCCCGCATGCGGAACGACCCAGTCACCCGAGACATTTTTCGTGATCACCACATCACCATCGGTCCGTTTCCGATTGACTTACACGGCGGTCCCGGCGGCTTTGTGAACTTTCTGCCTTGCCTTGGCTTCTTTCCCCCCTTTCCTTGGCTGGTGTGGTCCAAGATATCGTGGCCGACTGGCAAAAGGGAGTTTCCTTGGGTGTACATATAAATAGGTGTTCGACAAGTCCGGGAACGGGTTGTTGTGGTGTTTGCTCCTCTTGGACCTTTTTTTAAAAAAGTTTTTAACACATTTTGCCGTTCACTTGGCAATCCTGCGACGTTCGCCCTCTGGCAGCTGTCCACATCGCATCACTTACACCCACGATATCGGGGGCTTTGCTGTCTTCTCGGGACTTGCCCTCACATACCTATCACGCCTCACACCATCACCACCAAACCCCACTTACAGCCAAAATGTTCCTCCCAATACACAACCTCATACTCGGTGCGTTCCCCCTTCTCCTCCCCTCTCCCCGTCCTTCTCTAACGCATCACGCAGCGCTGGCAACCCCCCTAGCAAACCAAGGCGTAGCAGTAAACCACTTCAACCTCGGCTCTCGCGCCGTCCAACCCATAGCAAACGCCACCCCCCTCCGCATCATGCCTTTAGGGGCATCAATAACCTACGGCCAAGCCTCCACAGACGGCAACGGCTACCGAAACGAACTCCGCAACCAGCTCGTCGCCGCCGGCAACACCTTGGTAAACTTCGTCGGCTCACGAAAAGCGGGCATAATGCGCGACAACGATGTGGAAGGCTGGCCAGGCGCCCGCATCGACGAAGTCCACTCTAGAGCCGTCGCTGCGGTGTCGGTGCCGAAATACAAACCCAGCGTTTTTCTTGTGAATGCGGGGACGAATGATGCGTTGCAGAATAAGGATG
This sequence comes from Podospora pseudocomata, assembly GCF_035222375.1. Taxonomy (NCBI): domain Eukaryota; kingdom Fungi; phylum Ascomycota; class Sordariomycetes; order Sordariales; family Podosporaceae; genus Podospora; species Podospora pseudocomata. Next base: position 2,903,057 of record NC_085890.1, on the reverse strand, counting down.
TGCGTACTGCCGCGCTGAGGATGGAGGCGATGTTGAAGGATTGCTGGACCTTGTCACCCCGGGCAGTGGTGATCCTTTCAACACTGCTGCTCAATAAGGATCCAGTCGTGGAGAGGAGGGTGTTGGATATAAATGACCAGTTTCGGAGGTTGGTTAAGAGCCTGAGGGATGAGGGAAGGAGAATTGTGCTGGTGGACATGCACAACGATCAGGGGCCGATGGAGGGGGTGGATTTTGCTGATCAGACGCACCCTAATGATAGGGGATATAAGAAGATGGCGAATATATGGTTTGCCGGGCTGGTGGCGGCGGGGGATGAGGGGTGGATTCAGACGCCTGAGGCTGTGGCGGGGCTGCCGGATGATGGGCTGAGATCTTAGAGGGATCGAGAGCAAGTTGTTTATGGTGGTCCTGCTGGTGGTGTTGGGGATGAGGAAGTGGTGGCTGCTGAGGGCGGTGATGAGGAGAAGGGGGGGAATGAGGTTGGCCCGGGCGGTTAGACACCGAAAACAACACCAATCCCCGCAGAAAGACCAACATGGGCTACATCAACACCGGCTGCCACCACCAAATCGCCCAACAGCGAACCAGGGCAAGTAACACCAACCTCGAGTGTGAATATTGTTGAGGAACAAAAGCAGGAAGGCTCCCAGTCTGAAGAAGGCTCTCCGTCTGAGGAAGGCTCTTCGTTTAAATCCGTCTGGTATATAAAAACGCCAAAGGACAGCATCACGACCCATATCCGCCTGCAGCTGCTGCCGTCTATCGCAATTCTGATTGAAATGTTGGAGAGATCAACCTCATGGTCGGGTTACCTTGTTATCCGTCTCCTTATTCTTTGGAATTTGTGGAGCTTTCAACTCAACTACGGCATAGGGTCTATTTGGGGGCTTTACACGACAGCATTGTTTTGGATGGTTTATTCTGAGCAGTTCGAAACCATGTCCCATATCCACCTGCTGCTGCCACTGTCTATCATAATTCTATTTCCAAGGTTGTATAACTAGCATTATGGTCGGGTCACCTTGTTATCCGTCTCCTTATTCTTTGGAATTTGTGGAACGTTCAATTCAGCTCTGGCACAGGGTCTTTTTGGGGGGCTTACGCAACAGCATTGTTTTGGATTGTTTATTATGAGCAGTTCGACCGAACCTTGTTTCTCCTCTGGTTGGTGTTTAGGGGCCCTCTGCCTGAAAAGTTCCACGATGTGACCATCGTGGCTTCCCAACGGATTCGATAGCCTATGAATGGCTTATCATGGATCTGGAGCCCACCAGTGTTTCTTATAATGGCTTGAGAAAATGGAGGATGATGAAGTGGAGGGAGAAGATGAGCGTCATGGATTGTAGAGTAAATTATCTGCACAGCTGAAATAAAGCGTTGCCTTTATGTTTATAAACGTATTTGATGTCCTTGAAGGTGGATTGACTGGTCGTCTTTGAGACTCTATCCAGAGTGTGTTTACTCTTGTCGATGGACATTGGCTCCTCCCTGATGTGTGTGTAAACACAAGCCGTCTGTTTTCACCCAAAGTGAGGGGGGCCTGGGAAAGTGTTGACCAAGGTAAGTGTTGAAGGATAACGTACATTATAAGCGAGTCGCGCATATAAGCGAGTCGCGCACTCTCTGTTACCCTACCACAACTATCCTCAATTACACAACCACAACACTAGGAAACTACAATAACTGAATCAGAAACAGATGAATCAGATGATTCTGCAGCCTCCTGGCATGTACGTGCATTATGGCCAGGCTTGCCGCACACACCACAGCACCGAACCTTCGTACGAGCTCCCCCTGCATTACCGCCATCCTGCTGCGTTTCTTGCGCTGCCTCCCCACCCACGGCCTTCTGGTCAAGTATATCCTTTGCATCTTGCAGAGTAAGTGATCCTCCGAGCCGCACACGTGTTTTTGGCTCTCCGGCGCTTACTTAGTGCCTCGTTGGTCTTGCGGAGTGAAGTGTTCTCTGCACGAAGGAGAGCCACCTGGTGCATCACAGCCATTGTACTCTTAGCAAGCTGGTCCACAGCAGCCAACATTGAAGTCGGGGAGCTATTTTGATGGTTGGCAATGCGAGTCTTGATAAGCGTTGACTGCGAGTCAGCTTCTCGGGGGTTGTGTGGTGTCTGGAAGACCCAAGGTTGTGCAGTGCCGGGCCGTGAGTTTGGAGGTGTTGGCGTACGAAGCTTTACATCTAGCTTGGAAAGCACCCTCTCTGGATCGTACGGCGCAAGGCCAGCACCTGCAAAGCCACCCTGTATATTCTTCTCTGTTATAGAGGCAAAAAAGGCCTCGCGGAAGGCACAGAGGAACTCGAGCTTGCTTACGTGGTTGATATGCATGCGCATCAAGTCCTCGATCTGGCGGCCGTACGCTTGCTTCAATGGCCCAAAGCAGCCGACATCGAGTGGCTGGAGGTAGTGTGAAGAATGCGGAGGCATGCAGAGCGTGATGATGTTGTTCTCCTGGCAGTGGCGCTCGAATTCGGTCGAGTGGTGGCTTTCGTGGCCGTCGAGGATCAACAACCGATATTTGCCCTTTGTGCGGGACGCTGTATGATAGTCGAAGTGCTTGATTCAATCTAGGCCTACCAGATTGGTAGTCCAGCCATTATCGGTGGTTGCGATGCGCCAGGTAGACGGTAGGTTGCACTCGGTGTACCAGTTAGCAAGGTGGTACTGTGCGGCCAAGATGATGAAGGGAGGGATAGCCCAGCCGAGGGCATTGACTCCCCTGGATCACCGCTGCCCATTCGCGGTTGCCAGGCTGGGCCAGTTTCGCCTTGCTAAGGCCGTCTGAGGTCGTAACTACCATGCCCGCGAAGATAATACCCATCATGAACCCAGTCTCGTCGAAGTTGTAGACATCGTCATCCACAATACCGTACTTGGCCTTGGTGTTCCGCACAAGCGTGAACCACTCGCTGATGACCTTTGGATCCTCGCACTTGGCCCTCTGGTAGTCGTATCTACGTGTAAAACGCGTACGGAGCTGTGGCTGGCGTTTGACGAAGTTGTGTGCCCAGAGCTTGCCAACAGGGGGCGCGTCGCGTACGCGTAGCAGTTGGTTGGCCATATCTTCCACACCACTTAATCTAGGTGGGAATGCGCGTGCAGATAGCTCAAGGATGTACTGAACTATCGTCTGCTCCTCTAGATCCGTCAAATTACGCGAGTTGGCTGGAATATCGCGTCGTGCAGGCTTACCAGCGCGTCGGCGATGGAGGGTAGTGTAAGGTATAGAACAGAGCCTCGCTGCAGCTTTAAGTCTTAGTTTAGGGTCATTTTTAAGGGCTTCAAGTGCAAGAATAACTTTTGCCTCAACTGGAATCGAAGACATGTTAGTATGGTGGAGGAAATTGATGTTGCAGGTAGAGAGCTATATCGCGTGCGAAATCGATCCATTCGCTTATCCGATCCGCTCGCTTATCAAATACGTTATACATTTTGAAGATGGTTAATGGGCTGCGAAATAAAGTTTCCAGGCTTCTTTGACTGTTTTGAAGGTATCCATCATGCCAGCTTGCAGCAGCACCGGCACTCTGTTGTCACCAGGCTGTCCCCCCGCAGATGTCAACCAGCAAAAAAAGTATTAACCAGTCCGATGTTCTGGCTATTATGAGACAAGACCATGTACATCCAATCTTCGTATCCAACGTATCTTACATATGGCAAGGTCCCTTGTATTCACATCCCTAACCTCAAGTGGGTCATGGCTGTCAACACTGACCGCGCTGCTCCTTGATTCCGTCTCCCACCAAATATGTTGACGTTGAAATCACCAGCCCAGCCATCATTGATATCCTCGCTCTCAGATCCTCATAACCTCATTCCTTCCATGCTAGCCGAAAGTGCGAAGGTGTCCTTTTCCCGCTTCCGACGTCTGTGCTCGGCCAAAGCCCAACGCATCCCCACAGCGCAACCCACGTTCGATCTGTTTGGCTCTGCAACCTTCTCTTCCTCCTGGTGAAGCTTTGGCTCCGAATAATGTAGAGTACAGATGGAAGAATCTGAAAGTCAAACACAATGTGGTATGTTAGTTTGGCTCCGGGCCGGGAAGCTGTCTTGAAGGACGTCGCCGAGGAAAGAATTGGCAGGGAGAACAACGAGATACTGACCTACGGGCCTTGAGCCTCGGGTAGCAGGAGACCGATAATAGGCTTTATGTAGCCTTCTCAGCTGAGGGCTAGATGTCGAGTTACGACGAGGAGGTGTAGCTTTCGGTAGGGTCAAATTCGAATACGGTGTGACCGACTCGGACTTGCTTGAGCTGCCACCTTGATTGCCACCAGAGAAAGACAGAAGCACTGATGGATTGCGGTCTTCTAACCCAAGTTTTGAAAGCTGAAGAGCGAGGGGTGACTCCATGGACTGCGGTGGAAACCTGAACAGCTGGTGAGTACTCAAGGTGTTGGTGGGCAGAGAGCTCATTTTTGCCTCCGGGTTCTTGTGAATGATGTGATGGGTTTCCATGGCGACAGCTGTGGCTGTGACTGATGAAAGGGTTAGATATTAGCTAGCGACGCGACGCTGATGATGAGGAGACGGCTGAATTGGAAGAGGGTAAGTTGTTGAAAATAAGAAAATGCGAAGGGACAAAGAACAGAGTACTTATACATTGGTAGGGCTGCCAATCCCTCAATTCACCTAATACCGATTGCTATAATCTTCAAATCAATGGCTGCTCCGTTTCAATGTTGCTCCTGGTAGATGTGGCGAAGAGCTCTTATTGCGTGGAACACAAAACTACACATTTGATACTCATCCGTTGACGCGAGCGCTAATTGATCCGAGGCCCACAGCAAAGATCATCAGTTAAGACAGGAGCAAAAAGGCCTTGCTGGAAAAGGCAAGGAGAAAGGTATATGATTGTAGGAAAGCTCGGATAGGGGATGAGAAGAGGTTACACGTAACTCCACACTTTCTCTGATAGTCTCAGGACCAAGCCGGAAGGGGTTTGATCAGTGGTTAATCACAGCTCTATAAAAAATAACGCAAAGGTTCATGGGTTTCCCCACAGATATAAAGATGACCAAAGCAACGGCATGGCAGGGATCTAAATGGAAGAAAAGATGGAAGGTAATATTGTTCTAGGACCAATATCGAAGCCCCTGATGTCCACGACTTTCAATCCTCCAAGACGTGTGTAGGCGTGTCCAGCCATCCTTCATAATTCCATGTTGTCCAGCAGATGTAACCTCCAACAGCCCAGAGGCCTCATGATAGCTCTGCTTCTTCGGGATCAAGTCACGCAAAGCCCAACCACAAGCATCCGCCCGACGAGCCATATCCCGCTTGATTCTCTCCGAGCATGAATACGAGGGAGGACGGCCACTTATAGATAGATTCGTGGCAACTCGATGTGGTGGTCAGCTGTCAGTAATCGGATACGTAGAAGACCAGGCATCAAGGTCCAGATATGAGGTCAGGGTTGTTGAAGACTAGAGTCCCGCAAGACAAAGTGCGTACCTCTGGCAGCGGGCTTCCAAATGAGCAAGTCAGGCGAACAAAATCCTCCCTGCTTTGGGATGTGCAATGGCTGAACCGCTTTCCTCGCAAATTTCCTCTCCATCCTTGTTTGTAATCTTGGGCTTACTCTCGTCCTTGAAGCTCTCAACAGGATTAATGCTGTGGGTGGTGAGGGAATTGACTTGAAGGTGGTGGTCCTGAAGGATAGGGCTGGTCACAAGGCCCTCCGGTAGCACGTCAGAAGGATGAATGATGGTAAAGAGGAGTAGATAATGAAGAGAATGAAAATAACTTTCATAGTCTTGTATATGATGTGGTGATGAATCTTTTAATGACCCGATTCACCCTGGGGCTTTGCTTGCCATAAGATCTCTATGCGCCAGATCAGCTTTGCGTTGAATTCTCAGCTAGCTGATCCCATCATCCTGTTCATGTCGGTGTCTAGTCACTGCCTCACTGGCAATCATCCACATCATGCACCAGTCATCATGGATTACGCTCTGTAGCACACAACTGAAATGGCATAGAAGTCGAAAGGTATGATGACGAAACTGCGTGGGCTCGTCAGACTGCATTGATGACACAAATATCCGACGGTAATATCAAAGACAGAAGGACTTCGATGGGCCTCAGACTTGGTGAGCAGAAGCAATGAATATCATATTGGGATCAACTATATAGTGCTTGCCAGCTTTCAGACTCACACTCTGGTGCTCTCCGTTGACAATGCTCGGCGGGCTTGAGAACAACAGCGCGCGGGGAAACATGCCGGTCGGGTTGACTTCGGCGAAGCGGCTCCCGTTTCCAGGCAGGCCTCAAAAGCATGCGGCGGCCTTCAGTGGTGCAGGTGTGATTAAGCAGAGCAAACAAGGTGCTCCGGCGAGGCGCTGCAGGCTGAACATTCCGGACAAGCTCGAGAGCAGCGATAGCGGCCTTGTCCATTCTTACCATTCCTTTTGGCACAAATAGTCAATATTCAGGAGTCCGGGGCGGATAACATCATGCTCCCGGGACATGGGGTCCCAAGAAACCTCATCCAACATCAAAACATAGCATTAGCAATGCTGACGGCATTGTACCGGTGTGCTGCTGCCTTATCACGGGGTCACCGCATGGTTGTACAGTCTTGGGTGGCGCCAGAGACGATCCCGAGCCCGAGGCGGTTGCAGTCGTGGAAGAAGTTGGTCATCGCCGGGGCATAATCCTCATTCTTGTGTGTTTCTTCGGGGCTGCCAAGAATGTCAACTATCAGTGCTGGGCATTGCTGTGCGGATGGTCTGGCACTGTCCTACCTTTCGACTCGATCACATCATCATTGACATTGTCGTATGAGCTTCGAGCTCTCGTCTTTTCCCGGCAACCCAAGAACGTTCTTAGAGGCGACCGATATCTTGCCGCCGGCAAAGGTCTGTTGAAGGCCGTGTTGGTTAGCGTTGGACGAAAAGGATCTCGATTACAGATAGGTAAGGTACCTGTCACGGGTGGTGGAACCCCCAGGCTGCGTCACAAAGGTGTGATTGCTAGGTATCAAAAGCTACAAGTGAGCCAAGCTTGCAGGCTCGACTCGCTCCAGTGGAGGCTATGCCTCATTCTTGGGGTGCTCGAGCGTGTACGTCTAGCCAGAAACGATTGAAGAAACAAGAAGATGGTAGGGAAATGGCAATGTCCCATGGACGGAGATGGAGAAGGGAACAACCAAGGTGTGGTCGAAACAAGAGCGAGAATCCTAGAAGGTCGGAGATCAAAGTGGTTGGACGCCTAACTGTGCAGCCAAACCGCAGGTCTCGGCCAGCTGAGGTTTCTCGGAGTGGGTCTTGCTCACCAGCTTCGACAAATCATAGATGCCTGCAACTGAATGGGTTGATCTCGACTTCCTATCAATCCGCACCACGTAGCATGTTATCACGGAACCCTCTCCCTCTTTCCTTTGATAGCCGGATTCAAGTGATACCCGTCAATCGAACGGGCCGAGATTAACTCAATTACTAGAGCTGGTAACTACTACGCACACCTCCCCCCGCTAACTTGAAGGGCAGGGCTGGCTGAAATTCCCCGCACATGGTCTTGCCCAACGTTCCATACCACATACCTTCCTGAAGTCTGGACTGAGTGTTAACAGATAACGCCCGAGAGAGCCATGGAAAACTCTATTGCACTCCTGCACCTTGGTCCGCCCAACAGCGTCGAGGTAGACGTCATCGAATACCCAGTCGAGGAATATCCAGAGCTCGCCGCTTCATTGCAACAACCCAACGATGTAGCAGGGGCACCAACCCGTCTGACGCAGCTCCCCGCGACAATCACATGCGTACGTGTGCGGTTTCAGAACCGTGAGCTGGCTTCGCAAATCCAAACCTTGCAAAGCCTGCTGGATGAGAAGGAAGAGAAGTTGCAGGAAGCGAGATGGAAGGAGGAGAGCCACGCGGAAGTCCTGCAAGATTGGATGCTGCAGATGAGGGAGCTCGAGAAGGCAAACGGGGACTTGCAGGAACAGGCCGCAAAGGCAAGCAGAGATTTGCAGAAGCAGGCTGATGACGCGGAATTGGAACCGGAGCTGCAAAAACAGCTTGATAAAATAAAGAGTCAATACGATGAGGTCGCCAGAGGCTTTGCAGTCACGAGCGGACACATGCGTTCGATGGAAGAGGCAGCTGACCCTTTCGTCATAAGCCCGTCCGGCCCTACACATCTCCGGCACTCCAACTTCGATGGTCACCTCCTCGCCCTTGCTCCCGGCGCTTCGGCCGCGAAAACAAAACGCGCCATCCAGGCCCATCTGAGGGACACCGAACGGCGGATGGAGGAAGCTGGAAAGCTGGGCACCGCGCTTCTACAGCAGCAAAAAGAGCTTACCGAGAAGCTTCGCGAGGTGGAGCGCTTACAATCCGAAACTGAGCTTGATCCCGATTTGCGCCAAAGACTTCTAGATATCGAAAAGGATTACAATGAGGTGGCTAGAGATAGTGCGCGCGCTTTGCTTCCCAAGCAAAGGGTTCCTAGCAATGAATCTCAGGGTTCGCCTTATTCCATGGAGGGAAAGGCCGGGAGAGTATGCCACTTCCAGATTGCTTGCTTCATAAGCACAGGACTGACTCTTGTTTATAGCGCTCTGTGAGTCCGTCAAAGTTCGAAACGTTGGCTACACCATCTCCTACCAAGTTCAGTGTTCCCAACCGTAAAGTGGGCAACCAACCTGCCAGTCGGATCCACAACATCGAATTTGCTGCCGAAATTAGTACCTCGTTGATAGCACAAGTTCGAAACCTACAAGCCCTCTTGTCGGAAAAGGAAGAGGAACTCAAGGAGGTCAACACAGATAGGTCGAGGCTAGAACTTGAGGTCGAGGGGTTTCAACGCCTGGTTGTAGATAATGCAGGATTGACTGAAAGGCGTAAAGCCATGAGGAACCCCGGCATCGGTGGCAGGATCACGCCTTCTTTACCTAGAAAATCGGAGGTCTCCCGTGTTAATCCGGGGCCCCAAAGTACTTCAAATTACGGGAGCAGTGACTGGGCCTCAGACGAAGAGCAGTCGGATGTACAAGCTAATGTGCAACCTGATGTACATACCGCTGCCAAGGTTACTCTACCTGATACTCTGCTCGGTAGAGACAGCTAGATACGAATCGTGTGGAGCAGGTGGGCATTACAGGGTCACAGGCAAGGCTCGTCAGAGCAGTTCATCGAGGTGGTATTCAGTGTGGTCACATGCAAGTCAGCGATCAGGGAGTTCACAGACCTTGGTAGATAGGTTGGTTGCTCTATCGGTATTAGTATGGTTTGGCATGCTCCTTTGAAAGCTTTCTTTTGTTCAGTCAACAATATATGCATCAAGATAACTGCGTGGGGTCCCAACGCAACAAACCGGCAATTAGACCTGTAAACGGAACTGGTTACAACAGCAACAGGAGGGTTTGCTCCGAACAGAGAGAGCTTATGGTTATCAAAAGCTGAAATTTGAAAGTATCTAACGTACATTATCAGCGAGTGACCCATATCAGCGAGTGACCCACTTTCTACGCGACGCGACATCTTTGCACTTCACAACAACTTTCCTCTACCATCCAAAATGCCCACTACTTCAAACGAAAGCCAGATAATCTTAGCCCTCCAAGCTCTTCAAAATGACGAGAATCTAAGCGAACGAGCTGCAGCTAAAATTTACGGAGTCGACCGTAAAACACTAGGGCGTCGCCGCATCGGCAAGCCTGCACGACGCGATATAACACCTAATTCGAAGAAGCTCACTCAATCAGAAGAGGAGGCTATTGTCCAATACATTATTGAGCTATGTGCGCGAGCTTTTCCACCCAGATTGCGTGGTGTGGAAGATATGGCCAACCAACTGCTACGCGTACGCGATGCGCCCCCTGTCGGCAAGCTCTGGGTACATCGATTTGTTAAACGCCAACCAGAGCTCTGTACGCGCTTTACGCGTAGATACGACTACCAGAGGGCCAAATGCGTGGATCCAAAAGTCATTAGCGAGTGGTTCGCGCTTATACGGAATACTAAGGCCAAGTACGGTATTGTAGATGACGATATCTACAACTTCGACGAGACTGGGTTTATGATGGGTATTATCTTCGCGGGTATGGTAGTTACGACCTCAGACGGCCTTAGCAAGGCGAAACTGGCCCAGCCTGGCAACCGCGAATTGTCACGGCAGGGCAGACCACTGCGCCAAACCTGTTGTGATTGCTATCAAAAGCTACAAGTGAGCCAAGCTTCCTGGCTTGGCTCGCTCCAGTGGTATATATATGGTGACGCCGCCACAGCCGTCACACGAATGGGCAACGGTAATCCAGGGAGTCAATGCCCTCGGCTGGGCCATCCCTCCTTTCATCATCTTAGCCGCGCAGTACCACCTTGCCAACTGGTATACCGAGTGCAACCTACCGTCCACCTGGCGCATCGCAACTACCGATAATGGCTGGACTACCAATGCGGTAGGCCTAGATTGGATCAAACACTTCGACCATTATACAGCGTCCCGTATAAAGGGCAAATACCGGTTGTTAATCCTCGACGGCCACGAAAGCCACCACTCGACCGAATTCGAGCGCTACTGCCAGCAGAATAACATTATCACGCTCTGCATGCCTCCACATTCCTCCCACCTCCTCCAGCCACTCGATGTTGGCTGCTTTGGGCCGCTAAAACAGGCGTACGGCCGCCAGATCGAGGACTTGATGCGCATGCATATCAACCACGTAAGCAAGCTCGAGTTCCTCTGTGCCTTCCGCGAGGCCTTCTTCGCCTCTATAACGGAGAAGAATATACAAGGTGGCTTTGCAGGTGCTGGCCTTATACCATACGATCCAGAGGGGTGCTTTTAAGCTAGATGTAAAGCTTCGTACGCCAACACCTCCAAACTCACGGCCCGGCACTGCACAACCTTGGGTCTCCCAAACACCACACAACCCTCGAGAAGCCAATTCACAGTCAACGCTTATTAAGACTCGCATTGCCAACCATCAAAATAGCTCTCCGACTTCAATGTTGGCTGCGGTAGACCAGCTTACTAAGGGTACAACAGCTATAATGCACCAGGTGGCTCTCCTTCGTGCAGAGGTCTCGTCGCTCCGTAAGGCCAATGAGGCATTAAGCAAACGCCGGAGAGCTAAAAACACGCGTAAGGCTTGGAGGGTCACTTACTGTACAAGAGGCACAGGATCTACTGGATCAGAAGGCCGTGGATAGGGAGGGAGTGCAAGAAACGCAGCCGGAAAGTAGTAATGCAGGGGGGGCTCGTACGAAGGTTCGGTGCTGTAGTGTGTGCGGCAAGCCTGGCCATAATGCGCGCACTTGCCAAGAGGCTGCAGAAGCATCTGATTCAGCTGTTTCTGATGTAATTATAGTTAATTCCTTATGTTGATGTGGTATAATTGAGGATGGTTTGTTAGGGTGTGGTGGGAGGTGGGTCACTCGCTGATATGGGTCACCCGCTGATAATGTACGTTAGAGATTATTGCCTTCTATCAGACTACACCAGACAGATAGTGCCCGGCTCCTTGGCCTCCTCGCATCCCAAAGCTTCTCCGTACATGATGCCGTGAATATAACACTCCCCCACGAGCCAGTACTGCCCGGGAACACGTCCAGCCCTCAAGACGAAGGGTACTGCGCCGCCTCGGAACAGGCATATCTTGTCGCCGGCGCGGGCGTTTCCGGGTACAAGTCCCGCATACCCCTTGGTCGTGTGGCACAGTTTCGCCTTGGGAATGCGCTTGGTGAAAGCCGCGGCCGTCCGCCAATATGCCGCGACGGTCTCCAGTGAAGATCGTGGACGGTCTGTATAGATGGCCACGTTTCCTCCCTGTCTCGCACAAAGTATCTCGTCCTTCAGGTTTGCTGGCCACACGCAGCCATCCGGGACGTTGGTGGCGGCATCGCCTACTTGGGCAAGGGTCCAATGTGATCGGCGTAGTATCAAATTGGAGGAGCATGGGCCGGTGGCTCCGCCTATGGCCAGCTTGAGCCTCACTGTTTCTAGAGACTCACCGGTTGGATACTCGCGCAGAAAGGCAAAGAATCTCTCGAGATCCTCGTTTGCGGCTGTGAACGAGGCAAAGCTATGAGTAGCAACTCTTAGCTCCGCAGTGCCTGCCAGGCTGTCGATGATGGCCCCTCTCACGGCTAGGACAGGCTGGTGCGCCGTGCCCCTCGCCACTATACCTGTAAAGTGCACAGAAGCCTCCGGCACGCCGCGGTGCCCGGCAAAATACCTTGCGGTGCCGGTGTTCCAGTTGGAGATTGTTTCGGGAAAGGGGCTACTTGTGAATTCGGGGATCCACGAAGACGACGTGAACGCCACGGGCGACGGAGTAGCTGATCCTGGCAACCTTCCCGTTCCGGATCGGTACAGCAGATCCAACACCATGCCCTTCTCGACGAACTTCACCGCGTATCGTTGCGCTACGGCTTTAACCCCCGACCCGTAGTCTGGATCGAATTCCTCCTCCGCGACGTCGCAGGCGATTCCTAGCAGGGCAAACATCTTATCTTCGCATTTCGTTGCCTTGGTGTGTGAAAAGGACTCGAGTAACTGGAAGAAGCCGAGCTTGTGTCGGGTGAGCTTCAATTGCCGCCGGGCAAACCCCATCGCGAGCGCTGCCTCGGCATTGGGTAGCGCGTCGAAACGGTGCTGCCATGCTATGACGGCGGATTCGAAGAAGTCCTCCCACCGGATGCTTTCATTGCCGCAAAGCATCTCAACCTTGGAGCCCAGGACAAGCTCCTGGACTATCCAGATGCGAGAGAACCACTCCCGCGAAAGCAACATGTTTAGGGACCCCCAGATCGGATCGTCGTTTTCCGGTAGTTTTGCTTTGACCCCGCCACCATGTTGAAGTTGCGTGAGAAACTGGAGGGCCCTGCTGCTATGGCTGTCGGCCTCGCCTATCCAAGCTAGGACCATATCTGCCTGCTGGTAAATTTGTTGCATGAGACGAATCTGCGCGCTCTTCTCGACTGCATTGTGCTGATCTATGCAAACGGCATCCGCCCAGATTGACACGTGCGACTTCTCGTGTCTAATTAGTCGCAGTGCTGTGGCTAGGGACCGCGTTATTGCGATATTGCCTTCAGAAGTCTGTAAAACCTCGATCGTTTCGGAGTTTCCCCAGACGTAGGAGAAGGCGGAAAAGTTCGGCTCAGAGGAAAGGGCAACGTGATGTATAGACGCCTCGAGCGGTGCCTCTCTTCGGCCCTTGTGTGGGTGAAGGTACAACACCCGGATGTGATTGGGCTGCAAAGAGAGGTACTTGTAACAGTTGGACGGCTCCAGGTGTGTGTGAGTTGCATCCAAGTTGAGGTGGGAAGGAGCGGGAGCACCCAAAGTGTCCAGCGTACACTGCCACCCACCATACGGGACAATCGATAGCAATCCTTTTGTGCGCAGGGCCCAAGGATCGATAAAGATAGCCACACGACAATGCCTCGTGACATTGTAAACACGGAGCAACACAAAAACCTCGTCCACTGGCTTTGTGTTGGTTAATGCCAAATCTTGAGCCTTGGGAGAAAGAATTGTTAGTAAAGCATTATTTGGCGGTCTTTCATTTTCTTTAATCCCGAAGATTTTACCAACTTACCAGCTGAGCATGGGGACCTTGAAGTCGAAATGGTGTGTTCAGAGATCCCTCCGTTACACAGACACACATGTGAAATGTCACCTCCACCGCTAGCATCTTCAGACGCTGATCATCCAGTTCAAAAAGCCTCCCCCGCAACTTGTTGCCCACATCTTTGATCACAAAAGTGGCAACAGCCTTTGCGTCCTTATCGGGAGGGGGATGCCCGGCACCGACCCGCAATGGGCTCTTCCAGTGCTCCGTAGGTACATAATCCTTACCAAGAGATCGTGATAAATATTCCGAGACCTAGCACCTTTCCCAGTCAGTTATGTGTACCTCATGTGACGGATTTCAGCAAGAAAGGTCATCGTATTCTCACCAAGTATTCTCCCACAAATTGCGGGTCGCCGTCCCTCTTTCCACCAAAAGTAACAGGCGATGATCTCAGCGGAACAATACCATTTTTAATGACGTGGAAAGTGCGATTGGCGGCGGGTTCACGGGACTCAAGATACTCCTTGTAGAGCCCCGCCACCGGCCTTACACTGCCCCTGTGTTTGGGGTTCCCCGGACTCTTGTGGTGCCTGGCAGCCTTCGAAGGATTCTGCTGTGCGTACGGTTTCTGAAATTCGCAATCGTCCCCTGATATTTCTCCCGCAATAGTAGCGGATGAGAGCGTAATGCTGGCGCACCGTGGGCACATTGAGATGGCTGACCATGTCAGATGACGGGCTCGGCGGATACCATTATTGTCCAAGAAGACTCACCTTGCTTCATGGCATTTGCTATGTCCTCCCATTCCGGGACGTCTTCCGGCACGCCTCTCCTCCGAAGGCTCGCCTCGATTCTCTCTACATTCTTCTCCGTAAGAACATGGTGTAGCAGCGACGTGCGTTCACCGTCGGCGATTTTGAGCCAAAGTCGAAGCTCCTCCAGCAATTCGAGAGAGGAGAACCCTATGACCGCTTCCTCGGAAGACATGTATACGTCGAGCATGTCTGGGTGCAGGTGTAGGGCCACGGCACCAGCCTCGGTGCGGCCCTGTAGCCCAGTACCTTTGATCTCCCAGCCGAACTCAAATCTTTCCAGCTCGGATACATGAATGTGATTCAGTTGCGATAAGATTGCTTGCCTCTCTGCGATGGTGGTGTTATTAGGAAGCAGCCTGCGGAAGTCGTCAGTCAACATTTAATACTCCCAACTCCATCCATGATAAGGTAGTGACATGGACGAAGGTGAAGCCAGAGAAGGGGTGCGAGACCGAGGGAGAAAATCGGAACGTGTAGCATACCGGGCAATGTGGTGTGCTTTTGCACGAAGGTTCGTGGTGTGGACGACGCTATGTGCACTGTCGGTTTGGATGTTCGACACCTTGATTGCCAGTTTTGACAACATGCGCTCCTCCAGTTGAAGGAGTTGAATCAAGTTCGAAAGTGCTTGCAGATTTGGCAAGCTGAGAGCCAGGAGGGGCGCTCTCCCCTCGAAACTTGCAAGCAGATGCGGGCGGTCCGCAATATACCAATCGTCCTTGACAAGGCTGGGTATGGCAGATCTGAGCTGGTCGAACCGTCCACCGGATTCCCCCAACCATATTGGGAATATGTTCAATGATTTCAGTTGCAAGACGCCAGCATCCCGATTCTCCTTCCATGCTTTTGGTTGGATCAGTCCGCTGGTGGCTATGAGAACTTGTCGGATGTACACCAGCGAATCTGAGGGAACTATCCGGCGAGCCTCATTGACGAGGGTTTTCAGTGTAGCATTCGGAATTCGGAGCGCGTCACGGAAGAATGATTCAAGCTCTGGATAGTGCTGGATGATGCGTGGCGTCCGTTCCAAGCAGTCCGGGCCGTCCCACACGCAGTCATCGGTGCTGAGCCAGACGGGCACGGAAACTGAGTTTCCTTGTGGGAGGAACAGGAGCTTAAGCTTTGAAAATGCTTCTCTGTTTCGGCTCGTTAGCTTCAGTACCACAAAATTAGACAGCGTCGCCATACCTACCTAGCATAGCCTCCATTTTCACCAGCTAGACTTACATGGAGATGTTGGTAGAGTCTAGATACTTCATCTCGTGTTGCGTCTGCGTGTTGCAACTGTCGTAGGCGTGTGATGTAAGCGTCTGCGTTCAGTGAAATCTGCACTCCAAAGTACTTCAAAACATTCCATACCACATCTTCTGGGTCTGGAATGCCGGCAAGAACGTAGGACCCAGGCGTTTCTGATGAGGGACATAATGCATCTAGGCCAGACAGAACGCTTTTCCGTGGGAGAAAAGTCCTTTCTAGAGAGCGGCCGATATTACCATGGATGCAAAGGACACTCAAGGTCGCCAGCTCCGATCTCAAGCGCTGCCTTGACGCTTTCAAGGCCGCTTCTTCTGACTCGGCCAGGGGCATCACTTCCGACCCGGGCTCTGCGTCATCCACTAAATAATAGCGGTAGTGTTTCCACCTTCGACAAAGCAGCTCAAGCCACTCATTACTCTCTGACTGCCCAGCCAGCAATCGAAAATCGGCGGAGAGGACAAAGCTCACATCGTCGTGGCCGCTAAAGTCGACGAGACGAGGGAAGACGGAGACGCCAAGATTTAGCTGCATCCAATCGATCCAGTTTGGGTAATTGGTAAGTTGTGGTGAAGCCTCTTCGTGCAGAAAAACGAATGAGTGGTTGTGCGCGGCCAAGAGTTGGCCGGCAGAGAATTGGTCGTCGGAGCGCACATAAATTCGCGAAGCTCGACAGGGGCGGAGATTCTCCGCAACAAGCCAGAGATCGGGCTTCGTCCGTCCTGCTATCCACCCAGCCCGGTAGAGAAACTGAGCGTGGCTTATTAAGACGAAATGTGAAGCATTTTTCACATCGTTACTGGACCGTACCTGATGTGCTTCTAATATCCTCGCGCAGACCTCTGCCTTTTCAAGCCTCCTTGCACCTAAGCTCTCTGCTAGCCGCCTTCTGTGAGGATTCCTCGCAGCTTGAGGGTCAATCTCTGCCAACCCAAGTCCTTTGGGTATAAACAAGTCGTCATTGTTGAGAGGAAGGACTAAATCTTCTGACTGCGCGGAGACCCATCGGCCGTCCCGTAGCGGGATGATCTCGAGTTTCAATATATCGCCCATATTGTTCTCGAGAAGGTCACACAGCACTTTACAGATCTTCGCGTGCCAGGAATCGGGCATTGACCGAAAGTTGTGCGTTTTGTTCGTAATTAAGAAATTCAGCTCGTTGATAAACTGTGTTTCTGAGAGAACATTGACACCAAGCTGCATGATTTGCTCCCGTAGATCTGCATGATAACTTTGGGATAGATAGAATAACGTAGAATATTCTTGGGGGATTAATGGCCTGTCATGGTGATCAGTGTACAGGTGGGGAACCCAAGTGAGCTTTTCTGGCGCCATGAGGTGCCCGGTACCCGACTCCAACACGGGTGTTCGAGACAACAGGCTAATGATCTCTCGTGGAAGGGGCTCGAAGAAGCTGTCCGTTGTTGGGAACGGAAGGTAATATGGCCAGATGTAGCGAAGTTGTCCAGTATTAAGTGAGTCAACCGCTCCGAGGAACGCTTTGGGGAGGTCGCGCAAGAGCGCTTGATTGCGGGCTGAAGACAGGTCGACATCTTCACGGTTGGCAACGAGATCAAAGTCGGCATGGCAAACGAACTGCATCCGCGTCAGTTAATCAGAGGCTCTGGAAAGAGTGGGATTACTGCTTGACGGACCCTGAATCCATAATCTCGGATGGGAAGAAAAGCAAACGTGAAGCACGTAGCATTTGAGCTCAGGGAGCGGGGTTGTGGAAAGACCAAGAATATGTCTGACTGCTCGTTGCTCACGCCTGGATCCGTCGATGGCAACCCGGATATTCCATGTCTGTAAAGCACAAGAGGAGACTGCTCAGTGTCCGAGAGATGAAGGGTCTGTAATTCGCCAGGCTTGCAGGTGATGTGCGGCCGTGTAAAATCGGAATTAAACTCTCTGCCATCTATGCCCTCGTAGACAATGCGGACATGCACTCTTCTCAGTCTCCGAAGAAAAAGTATGCTCCTGGAATTCAATCTCTCGAGTTCCTGAAGAATTTCATTGACATCGCACCTCGGAGAAAGCTGGAAGAGGAGCGATGTCCACCCAGCCATGCGCTCTTCCGGAAACGCTGACCACACCGGTATCATCATGCCGAGACTCTGCCTAGCATCGAACTGGAATGAATAGAACCCAGATGCGATATACACGGATTCAGAAACCTTGAAAACAGACTTGAAGCCAATCCCTTTCCGGCCGATGCGACTGCTCGGGTTGCGGGTTTTGGAGCTGTTGCCCATGCTGCAGATGGCTTCCACGTCTTCCATCGTGAACCCAGTCTCGTTGGAATCAAAACGAAGCACCCGGTTCTTGTACGTGATGGTTAGTGTGGGTTCATGGGCGACGTAGTTGTTGTCATCAATATTCTGTATCAGCTCCCATAAGAAATGGGAGGGCCGCCGGTACATGTTATTTGCAAGCCTGTGATGAATTAGAACGTAGTTGTGACGATGGCGGGGGGGCAGGGGTTTGCCTTACAACTTCACGATTCCCTGTTGGTCCTTTGGATGTCCAGTAGGGTGGCCCACGCCTTTGGAGCCTCTTATTCTCAATATGTGGCGCTCAGCGTCAGCGGTCGAGACTGGTGTCAGGCGGGACACCTCAGCAACCGTAGAGTCATGTTGGGTAAGGGCGTCGCGACCCGTTACCGCGCGGGCCAGCCGTTCTGCCAGCCACATCAGGCCGTTTGATTTGGCGTAGTTGAGTTTGAAGAGTGATGGGTTGGTAGCAGCGTCGCTGATCTACGAGTTCACGAGAAGTGCTGTGCTTTCAGCTAGGTGGTGGAGGAGAGCACCAGATAGAAACTGGAAAACATGAGGGCAGGCAACTGGTGATAGGTTGGGTACCTACCCTGATGCCTAGGTACCTATGATGGGGAGGGTGAGTGTGGGGCACTCGAATCCCCGCACCAGTTCAGACACAGCCGTCGGAGAAGATTGATGGTATCCCATTGGCCTACGGCCACCAGCGCGTCCCATTCTCAAGGCGCACAGTGGTGTGATTAAAGCCTTGTTGAGCTTGCGGGCTCCTCACTCTCGCACAACCTTCCGCAACATTCCGATATCTTTGAGACAGGTTATTCTACGTACAACACATCGATTTTGTTCATTTTACGATGTCACTCATCGGATGTGAAGTTGACCTGATGAATCCACGGACATCGATACGAGGCCAGCACCCACGCGCCCCCGTCCACAATTCTCCCTGCCGTCTCTCCGGAGTCTATTTTGTTTCTTCTTTTCCACTGCAGGGCCATGCCAGCGGCAACGTCTCCAGTCTGTTCCCAACGCGGGTACTTCTGTCGGAGACGGAGCCCGTCTTGCCTGTTCGCTGCAACTACTAATAGTTAATTAGCCTAGCTGGTCTCCCGCCAGGGTTTCCAAGACCGCCTGCTATTCGCCGAGTTGCGCCCTGTAAACCCCTGTAACTTCTACTTGTAATAAATAATCTTATGAACTCTGGACTGTTGCGTCCTCCTCTTGGCCTACCTCAACTATTACCTATTACCACCAACTAAACTCATCATCTACCGCCCTGCTACTGCGCCGCTCGCCAGCGGCCCGGTGACAAGGCTGAGAGGTGTCAAAGAGGCAAAGGCACAAGTAAAGAAATTGCTTATTCATAGGATTTTGATCTAAAGAAGAAAGAAAGAAAGGAATTGCAATCCTGTGGCCTTGCACTCAGCAATAAGCACCCACAGGAGCAACCCATCTTGCCAGACCGGGTAGGTGGGGCACGTGGCAGTATGGAACCAACCAGCGCCGTGACATATACGAAATAACTCCTATATTGTCACAGTTAAGCCAACAGGCAAGCCAGACCGTGTGCGGGGCGCAACGCGCACAGCCAATCGCTAGTAGAACCAATCAGGACGGGAGTAGCCTTACCTGTGGGATCATTGCCAAGGGTTCATGATCCAGGAGACCACGAGGTCTATATATATGGAGGAGCTGGCTGGTGTAGATAGACAGTTCTGCAGTATCCAATTCACGCTTGTATTCACGGTATCTTGTGTTTACATTGAGACATCTTGTTGTGCACTGTTTAGCTGCACCGAACCAGGATTATTCAGAAGTGCCTTCAACCAGTATCCCTTTCAGAGGTTCTGGATAGGCGCTCGTCACACCTCGACCAGGAAGAACGGCGAGCGCTGGCCATCGGTGCCCGATGATGGGTGGAACCCTGGTCCATGCAT
This sequence comes from Podospora pseudocomata, assembly GCF_035222375.1. Lineage (NCBI taxonomy): Eukaryota > Fungi > Ascomycota > Sordariomycetes > Sordariales > Podosporaceae > Podospora > Podospora pseudocomata. Next base: position 2,883,236 of record NC_085890.1, on the reverse strand, counting down.
GTGGGAGACATCTGCAACTTCCCTTCCTTCGACTTGGACCAGCTCCGGTGGGGGGGCGGCATTTGGTCTGTTTCTTTGGAAGCTCTCAGCTCTTGTTCCTCTATTGGATTCCCCAGCCAATTCCCACCAAGACGTACGGAGTCCATACCAACGCTTATAGCCATTGTGGACTCTGGGTGACATCTACATTCACACGGATAGGTGCATAAAAGCAGAAGAAGATAGGTAGTGTTCAAGCCCTCGTAAGCAATACGGACGGACCCTACTCAAACTGACACTAACATGGCTAGGAGCTCAAAATCCAGAAGCAGGTTAGGGGCCTTGAATCCTGGTTTGGACTGTTTCACTTTGCCTGACTGAGCTGTAGAGAGAGAGAGGCCGAGAGACGTGCCGGTCTGAAGGCGTGTTCTGCTCTGTCTGGTGCTGGCCGTGGGAGAGTTGGCAGGTCTGACCAAGACGTTGAAACCACAGGTTGACGACGACAACAAGGACAACATGACATGCACTTCGATATTTGTCGCATGTCTGAGTAGGATATGACATAGATAGCCTACCTCCGGGACCATGGGCTCAGATGGATCTGATGCATTAGTAACGGCATGGCTGCAGGCTGTATGTAAGATGCCGCACCTGGATCCGACAGCTGCATGATGCAGCGGGTGGTGCAGGCCAGACGACGGTCCACTAGTTGGTCGTCGATCTTGATCCTGAGCACGTTATAGGGTAGGCACAAATGATGGGCATCACACCGCCATAGGTAAGTTGTGTACCTTATATTGTCAGGTGCTGAAAGTCTTGAGATGGCAGATCTATACCTCCCCTACTCCCCCACCTCCATAGCCCTCCCCAACCGCCTCCTCACACTCCCTCTTCCACCACTCCCTCGTCTCCTCCTTGCATTAACTCGTCTCCTCCATCGCCTTAACCGCAAAGGTATAAGCCCCCTCCTTGGCCCGCCTCGCGTTGCTGGCGTAATTTATCCGCCATGATCTCGTACCCTATCTCCCTCTTCTCAAACCTGTCTTTCTCGGCCCTGGTGATATCTGCATCTGCCACCCTCCTCTCAAACTCTCTCGCCTTTTTGGAAAAGTATGCCGCTCGCGATAACAGTTTCTTTTCCTTGGCGAGGAGCATCTCTGCTTCGGCGGCGTAGTACTCCCGGGAGTACTTCACCAACTTACTCGAGTACAAGGCGATTTGGGCGCGGTGGTAATGGCTGTTGTAGAGTTTGAGTTTGAGTTTTTTGATGGCGGTAATGCCTGGGTGGGAGATGCGACGGGTGGTGGTGGTGGTGGTGGTGGTGGTATTAGGTTTCTGATCCTCTTCGTTTGTGTTAAATTTGGATTTTAGTTTGATTGGAGCCCCGATTTTCAGGTGTGGATAGCCTGGGAAGAAAGCGAGGTCTGGTGCGCTGTAATCATCTGGTTCGGGCTCGACGAGGGCTTGTTGCTCCATCTTGATGTTATGAACTGACGCCCCGATGGATATGAAGGAGGAGCAGGGGTTTGGTTGGTACGCCTTCAAATAAATAAAAAAAATTAAAAAAAAAAATAGGCGTTAAATATGTGTTATAGTCCTTCGGGGATAGTCGAAAGGTCTTCTTAGATGTTTAAGAAGTGTCCTAACTATCTTTGAAGGCTTTAATATTTCATCGCAGTCCCTTATTTTCTGTCCACAGGGGTGCTACTAAGCGGAGGTTCGGATGGCAGTGAAGAAAAAGACGGGATTTTGGGATGGGAAGTTGCTCGGTGTGTCAAGTTTAAATATTAAGGAGACAAACTTTGTTTTTGAGTTTGGTGGGTGGACAAGATGTGCACATGTGGTAAACTCAATTTTCCCAGTCGATACCGTTTGGTACCCAGCTGAGTGAAAAGACATAGACTGCCATGCCCTTCTTGACATGGGTAAAGATGAAATAGAATATTATCCAAAAGATCATATGACATGTAGAGACCTCAGATATTGTAAAATTTCGCCCCTGAAAATAGCCAGAAACCACGGGACCTCCCAAGTAGCGTGCAGCAAAAAGGGTATCAAGATCAACCTTTAGAACGCCATAACGCCGTCTCCATGCAACCCTATTCACATTATACCCTCATCCACGGCCCCTACTCAACCACACTCAACTCAGCCAGCCCATCATCCAAAGAATCCTTGGTCTCCACACACTCAATCTGATGTTTTGGAACGACCTTGAACAGCCTATCCCAACTCTCCTCCCCCTTCCCATTTTCCAATGACGGCGAGGGCGAAGGTGAAGGCGAAGGTGACCCCGAAGGCGAAAGCCCCGGCGAGCCGGGTCCCAAACCCTTCAACGTCCCCAGCGCCGCTCTCGCCTCCTCCTTCTGCCTCGTCATCCACCGCCTGACAAACTCGGCCTTCTGCAAACCCTCCAATGCCTCTTGCTCCTCAACCCATTTCCGCAACCTAGTCTCATCCTCCACCCAAGGCATCCCTCCCATCTCAATCAACCTCCATCTGAGTTCAGCTACCTTCTTCGGGTCCGAGAGCTCGTCAATAGCGGCATCACCCCTCAGCCCAGGCCATAAAAGGATCTGTCCATATTGATCATATACAGCTTCCAAGTAAGGTGCACCACATTTACACGTCACCTGCTCTTGTGCCATGATCTTGAAGATGCTGTTTTGATTCTTGCACGTCGCGCAGGTGAAAGCAGCTGGGATTCGGAGCTTGAGCGGGGGTCGGCCGAGGTGGTCTCTCATCTGGCATCCTTGCGGGGCATTGCTGTGATGATGGCTCGGGACACAGGTCTGGGGATCGTGGGCGTGGGGACAGGAGCTAACCCGTCTGTCTTGGGAGAAGACAAGGAAATTGCTGGTGTTGTCGCAGTGGCAGCATGTGTATTCTTTCGGGGTGAAGGGTGAGCAGATGTTGATGTGACTGGGAGGGTAGATAGGCTTGAGCGCCGGTTTCGTCGTCGGTCGCTCCATTGTTGTTATTCGTGACCTGGGATGTATATCGCTTCTCGTGGTTGAGAGTATTTTGACGAGGTGAGTATCTTCGGGTAGCCAAGTCGAGTGCTGCAACAAAGTCGTAGCTAGCTCTCTCGGTGGTCGCCGGTTGACTCGGGGGATTTATTCGGAGTATTACTCTCAGTCGGCTCCTTCGGCGGTGTCTTACCCAATCGAGTCAATGTCTTCAAGCCCAACAGCCTTTTGTATCCGGCTCTTCATGTACTTTCTGGCTCCTTCGGAAGAGGGACCGGAGTAACTTTTTGTGCTGCAACCGGTGCCGCTCCTGTGGTACAAAAAGCCGTTAGCCCCCAAGTGAATTTGTCGAGAGCTTGGGGAACATTTAACCTTTCGTACCTACCTGAGCAACCACACCTCCCGATCCTGCTGAAGCTAATGTAGAGCGTTGGTGAAGGAACTGGGACGCCAAAATAAACAAGCTCCCGGTAGCTGATGTCAGGAATTGACGGACTTTCCCCTGGAGCTCCGTAGCTGAGCGCAGGGCCCGCTGTTCAGGATCTGGGCATGGTCGATAAGATCCAATAATCCTTACTCATGTGTGCTGCTGGATACCGAGACCGCAAAGTGAAGTCGTGGGAATCATGACGCCATTTGTGATACCCTTCATCAGCCAGTACAGTACCATCGTGACTATCTCACCATCTGTCCGGGGTTCCCCACACTGACCCAAAAAGCCACCAAGGGGAGATGCAATCTGACACCGAATTCCACATTGATCGGCAATCCCGGTCCCCCTCCCAGATCACGGACCCCGGGGGACGGCAGCCTTCGGTACGCCTTGCATCGTCGATGATGAGGGATGGGTGTGGCAGGGCGAACGCAAAGGTCCTTGTTAAAACGAACGGCTACCGATCGATCGCAGGTTCGTTGCGCACAGACGGGGTACCCAAGCTCCTGGGAAGAGTTCACTCTTGCTTCTGCCAATCCCCAAACTCCGAGTATCAGCGACCGAGATGGAAGGCTGCACCCCCGCAGACCTCACCAGCCTCCAACTTCTCAGCCATCAACCATGCCCGTGTTGTTCTCACCTCGCGATACTCACCGCAGAAAATGCAATAAGCAGCCATTCCATCTCCATTACATAGCAAGCTGCTTGACATCTCATCTTAACTGTCTCACCATGAGAAGAGACGCCCTTGGCGACAGGAATATCAAAATCAAGAAAAGGCATGTACAAAAGCTTGACCGCTGGCACGGCGAGAGAAAGAGCCTCAACAACCACAGATGGGCTGTGGTGTACTTATGTTGCCGCATGTGACAGACAGACCCAAGAGGGATGGCCAACATCTTCTCCCAGACTCAGACTCAACTACTACCAACGGCGAGAAGAAGCAAGCACACTGCAGCCAACAAGCGTTGGCACCACAGAGATGGCATTATTACACACCTTATAATCACCATCACAGAGAGCAAAAGTAAATCACCCCAAGCCACTTCCAGGTTGCTAGCCTTGCAGTCTGCGCCACGTTCACATCACCCATCAACCAAAAGATTTATAACAATATAATAATTTTTTTTGTTTTGTTTTTTTGCTTTATATGCATACACCCTTCCCTGATCCCTCCCACCCTCTGAGAGATGACTGCAGTAACAACGAAACCGAATCGAATAGCAGTGCCCTCCGGGGAAGGAAAAAGAAAGCCCCCCAAATCCACTGATCGCCCCCAAATTCATCTCCCTCCATGAAATGGTACAATATCCTGCATGCAATAATAGCCCATAAAAGTCGCGGGTATATCCATCCCTCTAACAATAACCCTCAAAAACAGCCCTGTTCTATCCCATTTCCTCCCTACCGTGTCTATAAACAACCCCAGACTCCAAACCTTTGTCCAATCTACAAAAAAAACAAAAGTTGCGCTGTGAATCGCCTCGATACATCGGGCGCTGGGTATCTTGGTGGAAAAAACTCAAACTCGCTGAAACACTCTATCTCTTGCGCCTCCCCTCCGCTTTATTCATCCCAGGGATTGAACCCAGGCCCATGGCCTCCCTGATCATAATCACCCTCGTCGTCTTCCTGCTCATAAGTCTCCTCCTCATGGTGTTGGTAATCCTCCTCGACACCCTCTTCCTCGTACGCAGCGGCGGTGTCGTGATCCTCATCACCCGCAGCCTGAGCCGGAGCCGGATCGTCGGGCATCTCTTCATCATCCCCTGCTCCATTGTTGCTGGCGGTGGCACTCGGCATGCCACTTTGGGTACCAGCAGAGCCAGGACCCCCCTGATTGAGGCTAAAGAGAGTGTCCATGTTGCCGTAATTGAGTTTTGTGCTGATCACGAGCGCGCGGTTGGCAAGCATCTGTGACGTAGCCTCCGACGCCGAAGCAGCAGGCCCGGATTGACCCTCTCCAATGCGAGCCTTTTTCCCCTGGCTCTTCTTCTTAGGCTTGTTTCTCGCTACCTTTGCCTCAAACGTCTTTTGCTGCAGCTGGCGAAGCCAGTCCTTGTTTTGGTTATACCAAATTTGGGACTTGACCTTGCTATCTTCCTCGGACAAGCGGCAGAACATGACCTCGGGGTCATCCTCAAACTCATCCTCCCGTATAATCGGGTCCAGAAGAGGATCGGCAGCAAGCGAGTTGGAGGCAGAGGCGGCAGGTGAAGTGCTGGTCTCAGATTCCTCGTTGGAAGGTGTGTTGAGCGGAGCTGCGCCGGGTTGCTCATTCACGACAGCAGGAGCCTCCTGGGTAGAAGTCTCTGCGGCTGGGGTCTCTTCGTCTAGAATCGCCTTGGACACCTGAATGGCCGGCTGTTTCTCGAGCTGCTGTTCCAGGCGGGTGACCTCTTCAACGACGCGGGCAATGGCCGGATCTTCGATAAGTCCCTCCATGTCTGCCTCAATATTATCATCCTGGCTGTCGAAGTCGATAGCAAGCGTGGGTTTCGCCCGCTTGCCTTGCGCGGGCTCCTCCTGGACGCCCTTCGTTGCGTTCCCATCGCTGATGGGGGCGCCATTGGCAGCCGGAGTGGAACCAGCTCTGGGCTTGATCGTCACCTTCATACCCGGAATAGCAATGCCTTGCTGTTGAGCCATCGCCATCTCGCTGCTTGCATCGTACTCGTGGCTGTTCGGATTCTCATCTTCGTAAAACTCCCGGTGCAACGCCTCCACTTCCTCTTCCTCCAATCCGTCCTCGGGTGCCCCCAAACCACCAATCAGGAGAGCACCTTCATGATCGGTCAAAAGCTGCTTCTTCTTGGGTTGTTCATTGGGGTTGGGCGGGATCACGAAACCGTCGCTGTCCACGTGGGGAGCTGAAGCTTCTTCAGCTTCCGAGTCCGGCGTGTCAGCATCAGCAGAAGTTCTCCGACGCTTGGGAGCGCTTTGCTGGTCAGGCTCTTGGGGATCTTCTGGGCTGTTGTCCGAGGCCTTCCTCTTTCTGGCTCTCTTGGGGTGCTTCTCGAGCCACTCCCTGGACTGCTTGTAGACAACAGGGGGATCATGAGAAGCCTCGGGGTGCATCTCGTCACCTTGCATAAACTGCTTGATGCTGAGACTGGCAGCGGGGACGGCGGCGAATTCGGACATGCGTTCCTGCAAAGTGGCCATCGTGACCTTGGCGACGTAAACCACCTCCCGAACAGTGCGGCGGAAGTTGTGCGCGCGAGCAGCCATGATGATAGCAGCGCCAGAGATACCCGCGGGCCGGCGACCAATGCTGATATTGTCTTTGACCATGCGGTGGGCGATGCGAAGTGCCGAGTTGGCGACCTTGTTGGTGTCATGGAGGAACTCTAGCTTGGCGGCGAAACGAAAGATCAGATTCTCCAGTGTGAGAGGGTCGTATCCAGTGTCGAATGTGGGAAGCCGTCTCATGAGCTCTTTGTAGTTGCGACCAAGAAGGAACACATCTGTCTTGACGATGTCGGCCAGATCGAGGAGCATGATCTGTTTCTGATTTGCAAGGCGGCAGGCGGCATACATGCAAACAGCGGCGACGTTGTGCTTGCGGCGGCCCTTGACGTAACTGGCACGAACAGCTTCCCTGTAGATGTCCATAGCTGTGTCTGCAACATCAAGAGGCACAGAAAGCTGGTGAACCATCTGGCTGCAGAGATCCCTGGTCTCTCTCTCGGCGCGCTCACGAGCTTCCTTGAGGCCAGCGCCGGGAACCCGACGAAAGGAGAGTCCCATCCCAGTTGGGCGGACGCCACCCTGGTTTGCACCGAGATAGCTACCTTGAACTGTGGCAGCTCCGTTGGAAGTCTCGCCAAAGGTGATCTCGGCGACGATGTCGTGTTCGCGGAGGACCAAACCACAGTCCGCGCAAGCTCCTTCTTGGATGTCTGTGCTACCGCAGTTTCTGCATTTTTCCGAACTGCCTGAAGATCCCTTCGCCTGAGCCGCCGCGGGGGCAGGTGAGGGAGATGGGGCGACGGACAGCTGTCTCCTGCGGTCCGTGTTGTCCATGATACGACCAACGCGATTCGAGCGTTTGTTCTTGGGTTTGGGCGGCATGATTGCTGGTTTGGCTTGTTGTCCGTCTCAAATCGTGTTGTTCTTGTTGAGAGAAGTGAAAAGGGGGTGGCGGTGGATGGTTGGCTGTTGTGAGAGCCGTGAGAGATGAGTTGGTGGTGAAGATTGATGGCCGGCAGCAAGTCTCAAGGTTGCAGAGAGACAAGCAAAGCAGCCGACGCGTTCGTCGCCCACCAGAAACAGCTTTGGCGGGGCTCCTCTGCCAGGAGAGACTGCAGAGTCGCGATTTCAAAGCTGGCAACTCGCAGAAGATGGTGATGCCCTCAGGCCAACTCTTCCGTGAAAGATGAGAATAAGGGGGGAAAGGGGTGTAACACGATTGGATAGAATTCCTGGCCAAGGGCGGTGATACTGGTGCGGGAAAAGAGTTCTGCGAGGTGAGAACTGTGTGTGGAGATTGAATTTTGCAAAACTGGGCGAATGGTCAAGCGGGGTGTTGAGGGCTCTGCCAAAAAAGTCGGTGGAAAGCTTGGGCCACCGGGTGAGTCAGCAGTCTGACAGGGGTACGAACGTCAAGATTCGAACACGGCTCCAAACACTTTTTTGCGAGCTTTGCATTCGGCCCGTCGATGGACAAATGACGGCGTTCAACAAAAGACTGGTAGATTTGCCTAGTGCCCTGCAATTCAAACATTTTCAGCTCTCTCGCTGCCAACCCGCCACCTCAGTCTGCCCTCAAGCCGTTGATTGCCTGCGCCCACCCGTCCTCAATTCACTTCGTCACCGACCATTCGACTGCCAGCGACCCTGGGGATTACGGGCCGGCCCTCCTTCTTCGATGTTTGGCTTCCTACACTGCCACAGGTAACAACATCCTTGATGAACCCACCACCAGGCGGAACTGCCAATTCGGGCCTGTCTCAGCTGAGAAACTCCGACAGCAGCAACGTCGCAAATGCCGTGCTCAAATGCAAATCCGGCAGGTGAGAAGCCGCCCCGCTTCCTTTCACCGGGCAGCAGACCCCGCTGTGGTGCGCCTCAGCGACTCGAGTGACCACATGTCGTGTTGTTTTGCAGCAGCAGCGTTTAACGTCCCCTTTTCTCGTATTCATGTAGCTATGCCTCAGTCCATGCTTCAGCATAAATATCTTTGCTCACCCTCACTCCTTTGACATCCCATCATCCATCATCAACCCACCTCCGTAAAACCTCAAAATGTCCTCCTCACCCTTCACCATCCGCGCTCCCCCAGCAACCGACATCTGGCGCAAGCCCCCCTCCAAAGACATCTTCAACGGTACCTCCCCTTTTTCTCCCACCCCTCCAACACCACCTCGCTAACCCCCTCCAGCACCAACATCCACCCCCTCCCACCTAACCCCCTCCTCCCCCCTCCCCCTCTTCCTCTCCACAAACCTAACCTTCCGCCTCCCCTACAACCACCAATACGACCAATCCGGCCTCCTCCTCACCTTTTCCTCCCCTTCCTCCCCCTCCCTCAAAAAGTGGATCAAAGCCGGCATCGAATACTACAACTCCTCCCCCCGCCTCTCGGTAGTCTCCTGCGACAACTGGGCCGACTGGTCCGTCTCCGCCCTCACCCCCGACCCCGACACCTCCACCCCCTGGACGACAATCTCGATCCAAAAAGAGGGAGACGATAACGGGGTGTCCCTCTGGGTCTACCAAGTCCTCAGTGATGGGACCAAGGTCCCCGTGAGGGAGATTTGCTGGGTTTATGGGCTCGCTGACTTGGAAAGCTGGACGGTGAAAGTCGAGGCTATGGCGGCGAGACCGGCAAAGGGGGAATTGGGGGAGTTGGTGGCTGAGGTGAAGGAGATGGACGTTAAGTGGAAGGAGTAGAGAGCTGTGGATGATATGGTGGAGGTGGGACGTAAGGGGGTAACGGGGTGAAGGCGGTTTGGTCTTCTGGCAGTATGAACCAAACACCTCATCACATCACAGCACCAAAGCAAGGGAACAAATATCTGAGGTGGCCGACTCTTTTTCGTCTCCCATTAAAATCCTAATCTGACCCTTTAAGCCATCATCGCTAGGACTCAAGGTGTGCTGTTATGTTTTTTCTGGCAAGCCTTGTCTGTGCATAAAACAAGGCTCCTCCTCAAAATTGACCAAAAAAAGAAGATTCGTTACGTATCATCATCAAAAAAAGTTTCGTGACAAATAAAGAGATACAAGTGAATGTATATCCTTCTTCTTTTTCCTCAAGTCCAGCAAGATGTAAAAAAAATTTACCGGCAATCCATGCAGGCAAGCAAAACACCGGAAAAGCTCCATCCAATCCCTCCCTCCCCAACCATGATCATCCTGATTGTTGTAAACGCTGTCGATTTGTTGCAAACAAAAAGACAAAAGAAATAAAAATTGTTGTTGTGGTTTGTGTTTTTCTTTTTTTGTCGTGGATATGTTTCTTTTTTTGCTGCTGATAAAAATGCACATTGGGGTTTGCGAATAGATCCAAGCTAAAACCCCGGGTATTGTTGTTCAATCTGAGAGTGGTGTTGGAGACGTCCACAATTTGTGTGACGCTGCGTAAAGTTGAGATTGGCCGTTCCGTTCCGTTTCCGTGGTCCCGAAATTGAAAAGAGCAAAAAAAAAAAGAAAAAAAAATGTCGTCTTCGTCGTCAAGTCCAGCAAGCTGGAAATGAGACAGAAAAAATAGTACACAATCCATGGTTTGGGGGGGGAGTTGACTTTTTTTTGTGTGGTTTTCTCAGTGTGTGAGATGAGTGTGTGTGCGGCAAAGACGTGTTTTTGTTTGTTTCCATCATGAAAAGACGAAATTGACGGTGAGGGTATCGATGAGAAAAGGCTTCCTGTTCTTAAAACGACTGTAACAAAGTCCCTGCTCTCTCCGGATGTGAATCGATCGACCAGAGAAGACTAGCTCCCCCAGCCAACTGGAAACACTCCAGAGATATCAGAAACCAAAAAAAACAAGTCCCAAAAACAGCCCGACGCTCCAAAAAGCAAGAGAAATCAAAGCAAAGAAGAAGATTCAGAGAGCAGAGGGGAAGGGTTTTGTGAGCTGCGGCAATGTCTCCTCTCTTTGCAACCACACTCACATCGTGTATCGGCATTAGGCCCCCCTCACTCCGCAAATCTTGTACATCAAAAATAGGGAATTGGTCGGCCAACCTTGAAAGAAGTGAAGAGATTTCAGTGTGAATGAAATGTCTCCCAAATGGTGTTTCCAATCTGATGTGAAGATCTGGGAGATGTGGATGAGAAAGACCCAAAACGCCGGATGTTGAGTAAGAGCAAAAAGAAGACGCAAGCCCATCACGGTCAAATCCCCTCGACATGCGCAATCCAAATATTCAGCTTCCTGCCCTTTGTATAGAGATTCCTCCTTGTCATACCTTGGTAACGCCAGATATCTGTCTGCTGCCTTCCACGCGTGCAAGGTTGATTCAGTTCACCCTCTTAGATCGTCTTGGGGGTCCGCGCGTTGCTCGCATCGATGACGTCGTCGAGGTGGTTGCACATGGCAACAAACAGATCAAAGAACAACTTCCCACTTCCCTCGCCGTACACGTTGTCGCTGCCGCACTTCTCCATCTCGGCCTGCATGGTGCCACTGCGCTTAAAGGTCTTGCGGCACCGGATGATGAGTGCTAGGTAATGGGCGCGCAGACGGCTGTCTGAGTCGGGCGTGTTGGCGTAGCAGTACTGCGCGCTGCGGAGGATGGTGCCGACGTCGATGCCGGCCTGCAATCCTTGCTTCCGCAGCGCCAGCCTCTTGAGCTCCTCCAGCCCAAAGCGATCAGCAGCGCAGTAGATGGCCGTGTCGCGAAGGATGTGCTGGCCGATGCCCGAGAGGAACACGGTCGCCTCGACAGCCGCAGGGGTCTGGGGGGTTTGGCCTGCGCGGCCACCTCCGAATTTAGGTGAGTCGTTGATCGTCGGGGAGGTTTGGGGCGTGACCCGACGGGGAAGCGAGTCCTCGAGCTCCCAAGAGTTGCGCTGCTTGTTGTGCAACAAGCGGGGGTAATAGTCGCCCTTGTAGAGATATTCGAGGATACCGCTGAAGACCTCTGGCTCCTCGTCTGGGAGGGAGATCCTTCTATTCTGCGCATCGGTGAAGTTGCTCCGAATCACCCTCTCGAAAAAGGGCGACTGGCAGAGCACATCTTCGTGCGCTGCAAACAGCCGTGCCTCTGCGCCCACCACCAGGGTGACGATGGGTGAAGGGGCCAGAGACTTGTCGTTGAGCCTCGTCTGCACACTCTGTGTACGCGAGGTCTCCTCGTTGTTATTGAGCGACCGTTGCAATTTCGACACTTTTTGGGCATCCCGCACGGAGCCCTTCCTCATCAGCCTCGCGGCCTTGTCCACGCGGTGTTGTGAATCCATCGTCGTTGAGGCAGCCTCCCGCTGGGAGTTGCTGGTCTCACGGCTTCGGAAAGAACGCTTGAACATGTTGGCGGTTGTGTTGTTGTTTCGGGTTATGGTGAAGCTGATAGCGGTAGAGGAGGTGATGGGAGTGGTGGTGACAGCGGTGATGATGGTATGGTTTCGGTTCGATAAAGACTCGAGGCGTGCGGGATGAGGCAAAAAGACAGCAAAAGAAAAGTCAGACTAGTGTCTGAATTACTGCAACTGTCTAGTTTCCATGTATGTTCTCAGAGAGTGACGAAAATAATGAATGAAGGCCCGAAGGAAAAGCAAGAGAAAAAAGAGTGAGGGGGGGAGAGAGAGAGAGCCACAAAAACGATTGACAGGGTCCGGGGGCGGAGAGGTCCTGAAGAGAGAACTCCAGAAAGACTCCAGAGAGCTTTGCGACCCGTTGGTTGTGTGAAGAGGGGGGGGAGGAAAAGAGGAAACGGATGCAAAAGCTGCGGGGGTGGGGAAAGTATTTATATGCAGGAGGCGGGGGGTGATACAAAGAGAGGTGTGTGCCTGGGAATAACCCATGATCGACAAGAAAAACAAGCAGGGCTGGGGGCCGGCTACAGCTGTTCTTGTGTTGTCACTTATGAATGGACGGATGGCAGGTGTCGTCGACGAGCTGCCTCAGGCATCGTCACTATCTGGCATCCGAGTGACACATTGCTCGTACGCAATTGATCTCTTGCGCGGCATCTTGCGATACCTTTTCGATTTCAACATTGCCGCGGTCGTCGTCAGCCCTGAAGACATGGCCGTTGTGAATTTAGCGTGCAAGGCGGCCCTGGTTGTGGGTTTGTCGAGCAGGGGTTTGCACTGTGGCACTTCAGATGAGGGGTAGCTCCATCCGTCCATGAACTTCCATCACAGCAGCTTCAACTATTTTTGCAGAGTTAGCTAAGCAGTCCTATATTCTCCATTGGATTGATATAAAAGGACAAATGAAATGCTTTTGCCATTGTATTTGCATCCTCTAGGAAAGTTTGGGAACGATTCCAACAGGTCCAATTGTGCAGCATGGGTTTTGCCTCTGCGGGGCACGTGTTCAGCAACCCTCCAGTGACAGCGAAGCAAGAATCGGTTTCACGGCACAGCCTCACCTGCCGGCGCTTGCTCTCCCTCCTCTGCACAACCCGGGAGGTCTCGGCGGACACTTGCTTCTGACAGAATTGTGTGCGTGCACGCCCGTGATATCGTCTCCCGGACAGACACACACACCTCGATATGGGGGTGATACCTGGTATAGGTCCATCAAAGACCCAGAGATCGAATCACACTAGCCACGCGGCACATCTATCTCCCAATGAGTGTCTCCTCCCATTGGGCCGTGATGGAGAGTCCTGCACTTCGACCTGACTGAACTGGCGGTATCCGCACAGCTTCCATCTTCGGGTGAGGTTGATGGGAAAAGGGCAGCAGGGCGGTTGACTGGTCAGGGGGAACCAAGCTTACCCCACACGAACCACTGTGGTGGGAAGGTGGGGCCATTTTTAAGACAAGAAAGGAGCGGCGGGCCGCCCCTCTTGGCCGGCGTGCCGGCCAGGGCTCCCTTGGTGAGCTTCAACATCAAACTACCCCTGTCAGCCTCACGATTTGGAGCGTTGCCGGTGCAAAGGAACTGCAAGTCATGAGACCTGAAGTTAATGATTGCCTCTATTGTTTCATTTGTGTTAGTGTACACTACCGGACAGGATCCTCCGCATCAGTCATAACAATACCAATCTTCCATCAAGAACATAACGATGCATGTCAAACACCACTTCCTCTCACATGAGTCACCCCTCCTTCACCAACAGAAACTGACTTGGGTCCGATATGTCGCCTTGTCGCCCTGTTTACTCGTCCAAGAGCGACCTGTTGTGGGCAGGCTGCTTTTTGTCCCCATCATCCTTGTGAGTCATGTTCTCGCGCATGCCAATGAGTCCATACATGAAGGCGAAGACTGTGGTTCATGATGTCAGCATAGATCGGACCATGAAATTGCTGCAAATGGCTGCTCACCTGTAGGTCCAAGGCACAAGAATCCTGCAACATACGACGCAATGTACTCGGTCATCTTCATGATCTCGGGATCCATCCAGAAGAATGGATACAAGCCGGTGAACCACTTGCCAAAAGCGGCCCAGCCAAGGTAAGCCGAGAGAAAGAATACCGTCGCGATAACGTGCGCAGGAACAGGGACCTGGCGCTTGATGCTATTCAAGACAAAGATCTCGAAGAGGGCAATGAGCGAAGTAACCAGGTAGAGATTGAGAATGCAGAACGGCTCGAACCATCCGTGGCCCCAGAAATCCTTCCCTATTGTCTCATGAGTAAATTCCCAACCGAACGGTCCGTTGAACCAAACGTCACTCACAAGTTGAATCCGAGACCGGCTCGCCTTCCTTGCCCTTGGGAAGGTGACCGTACCCCTTCGGCACCAAGATGCACCAGTAAATGAGCGTGTTCATAAAGACAAACACATGGGAGATGGTGTAGAAGATGCTGAAGTACAAGCGCTTGCGGGACTTTGGTGTCTGAAGAGGTGGAGACATCTTGCACAAAAGCACAGATTCCCAGCTGTTGTCATCCTCGTCGACGTCGGGGAAAAAGAGATGGGTAAAGCTCCAGCACTGCAAAAGACCAAAGACGTCAGCGACCGTTCCTTGGATAGCTACTCGGAGAACCGACTCACAAAGGTAATGAGGTGATAAAGCCAGAAAAAGAGATAGGCCACTGAGGCAAATTCGAAGAAGATATGCCAATTGGACTTTCCCTCATTGTGGGGATATTCGTGGTGAAACTTGTAGCGCAAGAGCATGCCGGCGAGACCCGTGAGGTAGCAGAAGATGAGACCGCGAAGGTACACCAAACAGCTTTGGCTAACCCATGGCCATGGGGAATGGCAAACTCGAAGAAAGATGGGATGGTCCTGAACGGTCAAGGAGCTGTTGGCCACAGGAAGACCTTGGCGGGTCGACAAGAGCGGAGCTCGCTCTTCGGTCGACATTCTGGCCGTACTCAAAGAGACGGTGTTTTAGAGATGCGAAGGCAGCGTGGGGCAGATGGGCTCTGCGTGAGCTTTGTGTAAACAGATTGAGCAAAGAGTGAGGAAGCAATGGCTATAAAACAACTTGCAACCAAAAGAGGTGTTGAGCGAGATGTCGAATCTTAGAGGATCGAAGAATAGAAGAGAGAGAGAGGTGGCCTTGATCTAAGGACAGAGAGGAAGTTGAGGGTCTGAGTCTGAAAGACATCAATAAGGCAGGCACGCCTTCATCAACTCAGACCATCCGCAGGCCGGTTGGAAGGCATGAGCAAGGGAGCTTGAGCTGTGAGAGATAACAAGACGGGGGGCATCTGCAAACACGGTCCCAATGAGCGGGGCCCGAGACGTGGAGCAGAATAGCCAACAGGCACTTACTTGCCTTGAAGGCTACGTTCAACATGGAAGGAAGGTGTCAAACGACTGGAGCGAAATCGTCTCAAGACAGACGTAGCTACCAAGAGAAAGTTGAGTTGGACGCTTCCAGTCAGTGGTTCTGAAGAAAAGCATAACTCTCATGTAGATGCAAACACATTGCTAGCTAGTGCTTATGGAAGTCAAGAAAAGTACAGTGGTCTCCAAAAGGTGAACATCTCCAAAACCACAAAGGTTCTCAGAAAGTCAATGACCCACAAAAAGCGGCCCCACTCTTTGCATTACGCTCCAATCACAAACTGCCAATTCGACACCGTGGTCTCCGCGTCCATCAGCCATTCGAGCTCCTGGAATTCAAGACAACTCTTCCCAAGCCGCAGCAACGAACGTCTCCTGCCGGCTGCACCACATACACCAATTTCTCCCCATATACTGCAGACATGTTATCAGCCTTAGGAAACCCGCGGCAGGCCGCCGCCCAGCTCATGAACTTTGGCCTGATACTGTCCACGGCTTTTATGGTGCGTTCCCTGCCAACCAGCTCCCTGAGTAGGCCCGCTAACAAAATGAATAATAGATGTGGAAAGGTCTCTCCGTCATCAGCGATTCCCCCTCTCCGATCGTCGTCGTCCTCTCCGGCAGCATGGAGCCTGCCTTCCAAAGAGGAGACCTGCTTCTGCTTTGGAACCGAAATCTGTTTACCGAAACGAGCGTGGGCGAGGTGGTGGTGTATAACGTGAGGGATAAAGATATCCCAATCGTGCACAGGGTTATCAGCAAGTTTGGCACTGGGTTCGTTATTCGGCGGCAGTGGTGGCTGTTTAGGGGGATTTGTGATTGACAGGTGGTATTCTAGGCCGACTGCAAAGCTCTTGACCAAGGGAGACAACAACGATTCCGACGACACGAAGCTCTACGCCCCTGGGCAAAACTACCTGGTTAGGGAAGATATTATTGGGTGCGTTGCTCCTGATTAGTGACCAGCATTGTTCTTTCTGGGCGGATGCTAACATTGAAGCAGGAGCGTCGTTGGATATATGCCTTTCGTCGGTTATGTCACCATCATGCTGTCTGAGCACCCATGGATGAAGACGGTGATGCTCGGGATAATGGGCTTGGTGGTTGTTTTACAGCGGGAGTAAAAAGTGTTAAAAGGCAAAAGAGGTTCAAGCACGGCGCGATTTCGTGTCAAATCTTTGGTAATAGTACTGACAGCTTCCCTTTTATGAACATGATACCCCATACCCAACGGGCACGGCCAAGTTGATATTTTCACTGCGGAAGAGTGAAGCAGGAACTTTGCCTCCAACGGACGCCGCACAGTGGACGAAATCAGTGGCATGAATCACCAAGCAAGGCAACTACAGCATTTCCAACAGGCTTCGTTGAGTCACTGGAGGGTTTTATTACGGAGCAGCACTCTACACAAGTCCCATGCATCTCGTTATTTCCTCACAAGCACTGACCAAAATTCCCCAAAACATCACAAAACGGAGCTCTTGGCGGTCCCCTCGTTCCACCGCGAACCAATGCCAAGCGACAGCTAACCCCTGTGGTCTGCACCAACAGCCAGGGGGCGGCCCTAAGGCCCAGAGTGATGCCTGGAAAGCAATTTTAAATAGACGACGTCGTCGTCGCTGTCGCTGGTGGTTCGTTCCACTTGTTTCCCCTCTCTCTTCATTGATGGGATTTCTCTCGTCAATCGCGCTCGTTTTTTCCCCTATGAGTCCCAACTGAGTGTTTGCGCGACATCATATCGCGCCTTGAGCTTGATATTTACCAAGTAACATCCGGGCCATCAACTCGCGCCCACGACTGAGGTACTTATCAGCGCTTATCGGAAATAGAAAGGACGGACGGGTTGGATGATGGCAGACGACGACAGCGCGGCTGCGCAGCCAAAACCGGAGGAGCCCAAAGCCGAGGCTGGGACTGAGCAAAAGAAGCAAGGGGTTGTTGAGGCTGTTGCCGAGGCTGTTCCCGAGGCCAGTCAACCGCAGCAGAGGGATGTTAGCGATGCCAGTCAACAGCAGCAGGAGAATGTTCCTGAGGGCAGTCAACAGCAACAGGAGAACGTTCCCGAGGCCAGTCAACAGCAACAGACGGAGGTAAACGATGCCGCCCCACAGCAACAGACGGACGTAAACGATGCCAACCCAGCACTCTCACCAACGCCACTCCCGCCAACCCACCAGGAGACGCAAAAAGGTGGGCAGCCATCGGGCGGTGCTGTACGGTTCGACACCCTCCCAGGCCCGCATCCAACGGCCCATCTGCAGCCGGTGTTTGGAACATACGACGCCCGGCGCGAGGAGGATGAAGTGCCCTATGAAATCCCCCACAACCCCAAGTGGCACAAGGTCAAGATTGGACTAATGCTCTTTGCTGTTGCGGTTTCGGCCTTGGTTATCGGGTTGAGTGTTGCTACGGGGTATATCTCTGCGGGAGACTACGGGTACTGGTATATTCATGAATCAGCGTACATTTCCGGTGTTTCTGCCTCGGCGGTATGTCTCCCATCTCTCACCTCTCTCTCACTGTTGGAAAGTGCTAACATCACCAGGCGATCCTCTCCCTCGTCTTCATCGTCATCGAGATGTTGACCATGTGGTTCTCCAAAGACCACCGTGGCCTGCACCCAGGATGGCTAATCACCTTCAACCTCATTGTCGGTGCCCTTGCCGTGGCCGGGTTCGGCATCATGGTTCACTATGTCACCAACGTAGGGGGATACAACGGTTGGTCCCGGTATTTCGACAACCAGGACACAGCCGACAAAGAACTCGCACTCTTCCAGGCCCTTTTAGCCTTTGATTTTGTGTTATTCTTCACTCACCTCGTCTTGTTCGTCGGTGCCTGCGGCGAGGCTCACCAGCGGAACCGAGCCAGACGGGAGGTCCAGATAGTGGAGATCCCGTATGATCCTTCCCACCCTCTGCCCGCCGGCTTCCAGCATGTACCACATCCAACTTTGCAGCACCCCCCATTACCACCACCTCCTCCTCCTCCCACCCAACAAATTCCAGGAAGCTGGGCACCCCAACAACCACGACGACAACCACAGCGTGTGTCTGTTCACGGGGTTATCCCCTACATCACACCCGAACAAGCGGCTCAATACGGGGGTTACTACTCCCCTATGCCGACGCCGGCGCCTCCTCAGCAACCTCAACGAGTGAGAACAAGTCAGAGGGGGTATTACGCCCCGGCGCCGTATAACCCTTTTGTGCAGAACGCCCCGGCGCCGCAGCAGCAGCGGTCTTCGATGCGTGGTGCCAGGGCTGCGGCGGGACAGGGGAATGTTGCTGCGGCAGAGAAGACGACGAAACCGACTTCTGCTGCTACGGCGGGGAAAAAAGAGGCGCCGTTGCCGGAGATACCGCTGCCGGAGGTTCCAACGGAGGGGGAGGAGGAGGCCGTGGCTGAGAAGAGTGAGCCAGCGGCGCAGGTAGAGGTCGTGACCGAGAAGGGCGTGGCTGAGAAGTGAAACATGCCAGCCATGTATTTGTATAAGATGTGTTATTAATGAGGATACCCAGCGCGATAATATTACCCTGTTTTTTTTTTTGGTTTTTTTGGTTTTTTTGGGAAGCCAAGTTTCCTTGATCTGGTGCTACTGGAGATGCTTGTGTGCGGAGCTGCCAAGGTCCCGCTTTGAGCCTCTGAGTCGTTCAATCGGCACCGCACATGCCGGTCCAAGACCTTTTGATTGGGGTTGATGCTGTCAACGGCGTCCTAGTGGTTTGTTGAGGGGGTTGTGCAAGTGATGTCATGTGTTGCCTTGGACCCTTTCTATTTCATGATCAAATACAGCACCCACTGCTCAACTCCATCTCCCTCATTCCCTTCTTCTCATCAAACAATCACGACAAACCCCCCAAGAGCAATCATGTCCTCCAAGCTAATCCCCAACACGACCCAAGACGCCGACACAGACAACTCGTACGTCTCCCGGCCAGGCCACAAGCACGAGCCAGTGCAGGTCATCGCCGACGAGCAAGCCAGGGACGAGGTGAAAAACAACAACCAGACCAACAACACAAGCAGTGATCAACTCGGTTGGTGACCTCTCCACCCCTTGTCAAATGAGATCTCACAAAAAAAAAAAAAGGCACGACCAGACAAGATAATCAGACTGACAGAAGAAAAATCCCAGACAAACAAGCCATTGACCAATCCAACATCATCTTCAGCACCAAACCCGTCACCCGTGGCGCAGCCCCCCCAAAGGGGGCATACAAAGAGCCCACCGACACCGAGGGCCTGCCGAGGAATGATGGGCGGAGCTCTGTCTAGAACACATCTCTACCTATCTTAGCTTAAAGTTCCCAAAGAAATCAAACCTTTTCATCTCAATATGAACCTTCTATCATCACGACGTGAGATCCAGCCATGCAGTTTCTTTCGTCCATGCTCAACTAGCAACTTCATTGGAAAACTTCTTCTTACCAATTCACGCTGTATAAGGTAGGTAGTGTCTCAACTGATATCATGTGGAAAGAAAGCGCGGGTAGGTGTACATTTATATATCTCCACCCAACCAACAATAACCAACATAAAAAATTCATATCCTCTGCAAAACCAAAACAGCCCAAAATGACTTGCCCGAGGTGTATATATATATATGCTCCAACCCCTTCCCAACCCATCCCAAGACAAAACAAAACGAAACCCCCATCAAACCCCCCCATCCAACCCCTTCCCCACCCCCGCCGCCCGTTCATAATACCCCTCCCACAACCCCCTCAACTCCTCCCTCTCCCGCTGCAACCTCACATGCTCACTCTCCAGCGTCTGTATATATAACCTCGCCCGATCCAGCACCTCAGCCTTACTCACCTTCCTCTCCCTCTCCAAACTCGGCGCCCCCCCATCCCCCCCCAAATATGTCGTCTGGTACGTATTCTGATACCCATCCCCCATCATCATCCCGCCCACACCAACCCCCGACGGCAACACCTCCAGCAGCTTATCAAAATGCGTGTTGAGCCTATGCCGGTACTTTTGCTCAACCATATTATGCCTAGTGCGGGCGTTATGACGACCTTGCCTGCCCGTCGAAACAGCCTGCTCCTGCTCCGAGTCACAGTCCTCTTCAGGGAGTGAGTTCGGTGCCGCGCTGCCGCTGGATATGGTTGACTGGCTTGTGGGAGAGGAGAGACTCGTTGTGGGAGCTGATGGTTTCTTTCCTTTGCTCCTCTTGGCCGCCGCCGCCGCCGACTTGTGAGGTCGTCGATCACCGTGTGGGTTCATGGTCATTGTATCAATCGTCAAGCCTTGAAAAGGGGGGTTGGCGGCGTGGCTTTTTTGACGTTTGCTTGTTGACGGTGGATATTGGTAAGGAACACCACTGCTTCTCTCACCAACACCCATCGCCACACGAGGGTCCTCTGCATATGGCGTGAAGGATTGAAATTGGGGGCCCCAGCCAGTCGGTGGAGGAGGACCTTGATTCATCACCCCTCCGTCAAGCTCGTCGTGTATCTGCCCATAGGGAAAGCTGTGCGGACCGGAAGACATGCTCAGTGAAGCGTTGTCATAGGCAGACACCGGCTCGGTTGGGGCAGAGTAGGAGCTTTCTGGCATGAGGGAAGTGATACCGCGGGAGTCATAGTCCCCGTATGCTTCGGTGTTGCTGAAGCGATCAGTCGGCGAGATCGAGATCGAACCCCCCAAAGGGGAGGTTGAGCTGGGACACAAGACGGATGCATTGGCATGGTCCTGCTCCTGAATGTCGAAAGCTAAGGGGTATGATGGAATGTTCTGGTTGGCGGTTGTCAGCTGAGGTCCCTACACTGCAACAACAGGTCACCCCCTCCCGAATAGCCGAGTCGTTGTCAAAGACGGAACACATGCTATAAATACAACACGGCAGCATTGAGGCTACCAGTCATGCCATCTCAACGGTTGCGGTAAGGGACCGAGGTCCCGAACCGATCTATATGGTCCTGACAAACGTCACCGTGCATCATGTAGGGACATGAGATGGCCCAAAGGGAGCTAACGAAATAGAGATGAAAACAGGTCATGCCAAGGACTGAGTCGTACCTGTTGGTTTTCGTCATCGTAGTGACCACCGTAGTAAGTGTTGTCCATGTCTGAAATTGAAAGAGCAAGCTTGTTGAAATGACCGTATGATGCAGAGCATGTTCATGATACTGATGGGAGGTCACGATACCGGAAGGAGGTCCGGATCACGACAAACTTATACCACGAGCAGTCCCCCCTTCGTGTGACCAAGCGACATGGCGACTGCCCTGTGATGTCGTAGAGGGTGATGAACCCAGCTAGACCATGGCAGACATTTCTTCTTCTGGACCAACAATGTCAACTCTGAGGAGGCGTCGGCTTCATTTGCGAGCCAGGTACAGTGTTTGAATCGAAAACGGACATTGTGCCAGAGGCTTGACCAATGCCGCCAAAGGCGCACACTCGACACACGGGTAGCGGCCGATAATGCTCCTGTCTGGAAGCAAGGGGAACGCGCATATCTGACCATAAGTTGGCAGCGGCCCGAGCCAGTTCGGGGCACGATGCAAGCTACTACAACCAAGATCTATCCGAGAAAATAGTCAGGTCAGTGTCTCTGAATCAATCGATTTGA
Organism: Podospora pseudocomata; assembly: GCF_035222375.1. NCBI lineage: Eukaryota > Fungi > Ascomycota > Sordariomycetes > Sordariales > Podosporaceae > Podospora > Podospora pseudocomata. The sequence continues at coordinate 2,861,409 of NC_085890.1, read as the reverse complement.
AATCCCCGTCGCTCCCCTTTCCAGGTCCAGCCCCGAGCATGTGGTTCGTGCCGTTCCCCAAACGAGACTCGGCAGAGCGGGAGATCGACATGGTTGTCAAGGGCTGCTGTACATGTACATATTCAGAGGCTGCCGCGGCGGAGATTGGAGCCAGTATTCTGTGAGAAAAATAAGCTGTGGTTCGATTTGGCTCGCCGATCATGCCATTGCGGTAACTACCGACTCAGCCCTAGAATCGTGGCGTCAAGTTCTTTCGAACACTCGATCTGATTGACCCCTGGCGGCGAGCCCAACAAGTCCAGTGCTTTTCTGGAACAAAATGCAGATTTGGGTACTGATCGTCCGCTCAGCAATCATGTCCAAGTCGCCATAATCTTGGGCACTAAAGAGCTGGAGTCGGATAAAGCACTCGCCTTGATTCCTCGACCTCGTCTCGCGCTCTCTTCTTCCACGCTCGGCACTTGGCTAGGGGTAGGGGCTGAGACACGGCGCATCCAGACAAACATGGTCTCGTTTCCACGAGGGAGAAAGCCACGCATGCCATGTTCGCAGAGCAGACAAATCCGGGATGACGTGAGTCCCTGCTTCTTTGCCAGTTCGAGACATGGCAACTTGTGTCGCACAACATCCTCGACAACCCTCCTCGTGGGTTGAGAGAGGCGGTCCCAAAGTTCCGGTTGAACGGTTTTTCGGGTATTCTATCCCTCGTTTTTCCGAGGTGCGCGGGGTTGATCCAAGTTCATGGGGGTGGCTTAATATGGTAGAGAAACGGGCATCTCCGGAAAGTGATTCGAAGGTTTGTTAGCTAAGGGACCTCGGGAGTCAGAATCAACATCTCGAGCTTGGAACGTGGTATACGGATACCGTAGGCATCATACCACCAGAGAAAAAGCCCTTGGCAGAACCGGTGAACGTGCTTCTGCGAGCGAGTGAGAGCGGCTGCCCTGCATGCAGACAACAGACTTGGCGTTCCGTCACCCATCGGGTCGATGTCTGATTCGATCGAGAACATGGAGGAGTCGTAATCGTAATCAATTCTGGGGTGCTTGTTGGAAGTTGTTTGTGGGTAAGGGTTGCTGGATTCCTGCCGACAACTGGACAAGCAGTGCCTGCCTGAAAAAGAATCCCGCCTTCCCTCAAAGCCCCGGTGGCTTTGGAGCGCCAGCAGTCCAACACTCTTGGTCAAGATAGCGCCTTCCCACACATTTTGACGGTCGAAACTTGTAAATCATGCATATGCATTCTACAGACAATGGATATGCAGGAGAAGCATCTCTTTCCAATCAGCAAGATACAACAAAGCAACAAAGCTGCTGTCAGAAGCAGCCACCCGAAACACATCTGCCAGATACCGGACCATGAAAACCTGATTGTGTTGGAGCAAACTCGTAGATGAATGAAGTACAAGTGCAGATACAGTAAATTTTGTTGGAAAAAGAAACGCCAATGCTATCAACCACAATTCTCGCCATGCTTTTCAAACAAGTTTCCATCCTTGATCCCCACCATCTGTCTTGTAACAGCATGCCATATTTTGAACTTGTACCGTGACCCTTTTCCCCATCGCGCCAGTGTGGAGACCGAAACCCGATACCTTTGACCAAAACCCAATCTAATAAAATGCAATCAAAGTCCTTGATTGGCTGCCTGAGCAACGGCTCCAGCCATGATGTCCATGTTCCTTAGCAGCTCTTTTCTTTCTCTGTTCAAGCGCTCCTTCTCCATCTCAAGTGCCTTGATACGTCTGGTTGCTAAATCCAACACCTCGGCCTTGCTCATTCTCTTCTCATCGGTTGCGAATCCATCACAGCCTTCTCCCTGACCCAGGTGACCCCCCTTGTATTGCTCGAGTGGAAGGACGGCCAAGAGGCGCTCGAACTGGGCGTTCAGCCTGTTGCGGTACTGTTTCTCGACAAGGTTATGGTTACGTCTGGCACGGCGTTCTTCAGGGGTGAGGTCATCATCATCACTGGCTGAACCGGGATTGTGAACGCTTTCAGCTGGAGATAGAGGTGTTGCTGGCGCCAAACTTCCTTTTCGAGCTTTGCGGGAGGCGGTACGCAGCTGAATATTGTGCTTGCCACGACCCTTTGATCTACTGGTGGCCTTGATCTTGTCGTTGGGCTGATGCTTGGCCGACGTGGACGACTCCTCAGACCAAGACCTCTTGGTGTGTGTCACAGAATTTGCCATATCGATGGTGGCTAGTTCGCTCACTGGGGAGAAGACCTCATGCTCGCAATACTCGCCCCCGGGTTCGCCCCTCCATACGCCCGCTCTGGAACCTACTGAGCTGAATGGTGTTGGTAGAGAGACTTCGGGACTGAGATTGTTGGACAAGTGCCAATTTCCACCCACAAATGGAGTAAATGGAGTCCTCGACAAGGAAAAGAAGTCGCAGGATGGTTCCTCAAAGAACGAAGAAGCTGTGTACGGTGCGTCGGGCAAGCTCCATGGGACGACGTTAGCCCCGTAGCTGGCTTGACCCATATAGCCATAGCCTGGGGTGGGTACTGCCGACACCGAGGTCTAGATTCCAACGTGCCTTGGTTAGCTGAATCCAGAAAATGATGAATGCAAAAGTGGCGTGACGCCGGGACTTGTCTGGTAACACCACGACCGCCACAATAAACCACGAATATTTCTCACCTCGTCAGCACCGGAACTCGCTTCCTTGATCATGATGCTGGTCTTCGTCGCGCTGGGTTCCATGACTTTTCCAACGAGTATCTCGAAAGGGGTCGAACGCACGATAGTGGGTAAGATCGTTGTCTTGCGGCAGCACCCATGTGATGATGCTCTTGACGGTGAGCGTCAAAGGTAAGCACAACGGCGGAATGGAAGAGAGAACTGGGGAGAATGGCTGATAATCGTACGGTCGTACGTAGGATGCGTGTCCTAGTACCTCGGGAGAGCTGCTTTGCTGGTGGATATCTGGCCGTCCCGCTGGCTTCTGATCTCCAGGTCAAGTCTTATATAGAGGCTGGCCCCTTCGTGTTCACAGACCCCCCTTCTTCGCAAAGTCCCGCCTAGGTTCAATACCACTCCACGGCCCCTTCCCAGGACCACGCAGGGGGCCATGGGCTGCTCGAGTCCAAGAAGACGGCTGCTCCAGAGCCATTAGCGTTGCCGCTCCCGGCAGGCCGGCATAAGCAATGGAGAAAAGGAAGAGAATCGATCGGGCCGCCCACTTGTCCCTACTGCGGTACATCCTCCCACATCCCTTTCGAGGCCTGGGAGCGGGTCAGTCCGGGGGATCGAGCCTATAGCTGGGGATGATGTCAGATCATGGAGTCGTCCGCCATGTGCGTTGAGTGTTTGGGGGGGGGGCAAGCAGCCTACATGAAAATGGCGCCATGTCGGGCAGCTGGTGTGTGGTCCCATCTTTTGACAACTGCAATCCAGAACAGTCCAAGACTTCCCCCAGGGCTGTGTGAAGGCGTGTGTGGAAGACTGGTGTGCATCTGCACAGGGGGTTTGACAGTTGAGAGGTGGGGTAGCTGGTTTTATCGTGCATTCCCTGCCAAGCCATTTGTCGAGGCCTTTAAGAACCTCAATGGACAGTTCCTTCCCGCACAGCAGACAGAGCAAGCGAAAAGGAAGCCGCCAGGGACGAGATATCCACTACTGATCTTTGTGGAGTCTGCTCCATCAAGTCCCGATGCATGTCAATCCTTTGGGGCAGGGGAAAGCGAACCTGATGTGTCATGCCAAGAGGGGAAGACAGAGACTTCAATTCTCACGATCTCTGCTCAACAACAGACCCCTCTCCCAGCCAGCCTTATGGATACACACACAGCACATTATCCACTCTGCCTACTGATGAGTATGAGTAGCTCTCGACACTCGGCATCAACCTAGCTGTAGAAATGAAGGCCAAGTCTTTGCTGCTCCCAAGTCGATCCTCTCATCAGCACAAATGGCATGATGTTGGCAGTGGCTCATCCGAGCACCGATCTGTGTTTTTCCCAAGAGACCAAACCCCGGATCCCGAATGGCCGATCCGATATCCCAGGACCCAGTTGCCACGAGGCAGCGGAGCTCACTGTCGCGTTTGAGGGCTCGGCGACGATCCGGCTTCTTTTATTATTTTCGCCAACCTGCTCAACTATCGTAGCGCCGTCCCAAAAACAGCCCCGCCAGAGCCGCTACTACCACATGCGCTTTTTTATGCTCGGTATCCTCAAAGCGGAAACAGCAAACGAAGTCTGTCATCGACAACGGTGGTGAAGCTCGTATTGCGGCGGCAACTAGCGGCACAACAAGGATCTTGGGTAGCTGTCAACGGTGAGCCCTACATACACTATTTCGACCGCGAGCTATCATTTTCTGTCTCTGGTTAGTGAGAAGCCATGTTTCAGGAGGATCAATCGGTATTTTGAGGGCTCCCAATGGGACAACATTGTCCCAAAGAGCTTTCGTTGAGACTGTTACTTGTACGGATTGACAACTCTTCCGGTTGACAATCGAGACAAGAGGGAGTTCGAGCTCTGTCAAGAACTTGGTTGCTACTCTCGGCAAGTTCGGAATCAGTTCCGAGAATAGACCTGAGTTGGCGATGTGCTTGCAGACTCAAGATGCTGGGATCAGTATGCTTCCTTTTCCCCCAACAACCAGAGTCGGTTTGGACCAGGCATAGAAAGGCTAGCCACGGCTCTCGAGGTCATCACCATCAGCCTCTCTGCGCAAGTAACGAACCGGTCGAAAGGAAAGGCATAAACGCAGCCAGACGACCATACATGCACATATGCAGAGACTGCGCCCACACCTCTTCCCTCAGCCGCTGTTAAACCAAATATCTCAAAAGGTCTCCTACTCGACAAGCCTATCAAACTGATGGCCACCAAAATAGGCCAGAGCTTGGCGGATCTCGGCCCCCATTGTCGATGTGGCACTACATGTCCCAGCCTAAGATTGGGCATCACGAGGCCAATGGTGTGGGCCTCGCCAAATCGACAATATGACTGGGGCTGCTGTTAGGTAGGTTGGTGTAAAACACGACACTGCTTTCTTCCCTTTTCATCCATTCTGTTCTTCCTTGAAGAGACCGCCCCATCTGCGCTTCCCCCCTTCGGCCGCCGTCCATACGTGGACCAAATCAGCAACGAAGGGGCAAGCATGTAAGCAACCGATTACAATTCACACCCCATGCTGCTGACTACAAGTCGGTATAGCGCAAACGCCAACAACAGGAGCAGTTCATGACATGGATATATATATCTAGCTGAGATCGACGAGGACGGTACCTATTGCGCACGCATACCAAAGCAAACAAAAGACAGCCGCTTCCTCCTGCATCCAGCCAGCCACGAATCAGTGGTCACAAACGCCAACGCCTTCAGAGCAGGAGAGGTCGCACACAATGGGGGCTCATGGATCGCGAGGAACTTGCCAACACCACCACAGCCATGTCTCACCACCATTAGTCCTTGTCGTCACCATCAGCGGCAACAGCAGCAGCGCTGCCCTCGGCGGCGGCAGGCGGTGCGGCAGCCTTCTTGACGCCCTTGGAAGCGATAGGGGGCTCATCCTCCTCAGCACCTTCCTCGTCTTCGACGTCATCATCGTCGCCTTCTTCCTCGCCCTCTTGATCCTCCTCCTCTTGGTCATCTCCTTCGTCATCCTCGGCGACACCGTTCATGTGGCCGTTCTTCTGAGGCGCATCACCCTCGGCGGTAGCTGCCGTCTTTATCTTCTTCTTGGGAGGAGCTTGGTTGAGGAAAGATGATTAGCGCGCCAAAAACAAGTTAATGGGATTGCGAGGCTGGTCATACCCGGGGCAGCTTCCTCGTCTTCTTCTTCGCCCTCCTCGTCATCTTCGGCATCCTCTTCGTTGAAGCTTCCGTCATCTCCGGAACTATCGCCGGCTTCTTCGTCATCCTCGTCAGAGACATACCTGCACCGCTACGAGTCAGCCACAGATTCGGGGTTATCTGGCATGCAAATCATGGCCATCTCCCAATTGTCGACGGAGACAATGCTCCGGCTACCACCGCGAAAGTAGGATGCGCCAACGACATCAGCGCCCATTTCGCCACACAAGGTCTGATGGCGTTCAGACCAGTCGCGTCGCATCAGTGACGATGGGGAATGGCATCCAAGGCAGCTACAGAAAACACCAGCATCAGGGGAGCACGGGGATGGGCTTACTCCTCCTCCTCCTCCTCGTCATCACTGGGCAGAGCTACGAGCTCCTCCTCCTCTTGCTTTCTCTTGCGGCCGGTCATTTTGATGGAAGGGCGTGTGGTAAGATATCAATTGAAGAGTGTAAGGATAGAACACGGGCGTGGAGAGTTGGATTTGATGGGAAAGCTTGGATGGGAGAGAGGGAAAGGAAAAGGAGGAGAAAAATGAGAGAGGAAAGGCTGAGTTGGGGGGGGGGGGAGGAGGGTGGTAGACGGGCAAAGGCTGGAGCTCCGGTGTGAACGGTACGTACCTACCTTTTCTTTGCCAGCAGCCAAGGACGGGATTACAAGGTGGGAAGGACGGAGAGCAGAAAAGGGGCGGGGGAGCAGCAGAGAGGGGGAGGGAAGCCAGCCAGGCTTTGCGCGCGCGCACAGCTGGGGAGGAGAGCAGAGCAGAGCAGAGCAGAGCAACTTGGGGGGGGGCCTCAGAGGTGGGCGGTGTGGGCGGGGGAGGAGAGGGGAAGCTTGCCCCCAGCTCCCACCTCTCTCAAAGCTACGGTGGGCGTGGCCTCTTCCCGCTTTGGAGAAGTTGGAAACCTGAGGCATCACTCCATCGGTGACGGGTATCAAGGAACGGAGCAGTTGGCCCAGTGTCGCATACAGCACAGTGAACAGAGAACAGAGAGGGGGGGACTCTGATCGCATTCTGGCTTGTGCATCTGCCCGTCCAGGTGTGCAATTTGACGTTTCCGACTGGCTGATTGACGCAGGAGCTCGGACCTCTTTCCCTCTAAGTGTAACGGAGTGACGGCACGTAACGATGTGAGTGAGCCTTTTCACTGCGTGCGGCACAGTTTTTCAGGAATAATCGGAGCAATAGGGAGGGCCTGTCAGCAAGCAACGGTTGAGGGATGTCGAGCATTGCGGCTAGCGTTCGGAATGGTCGATTCCAAAAGAAAACGTCATTGACATTCTCACGTGACAGCAAAAGCTTGGAAGGAGCTTTGTCCATCTCATGTCTCGGTTGAATATTTTGCCGGCTCCATCGCCGATAGATTTCCCAATGCCTTCATTCCGGGCCGGCTCCAGCAGAACAGAACCTCTCTGTTGTTGGAGTTGGTGCCGAAGCCGAAGAACGGAGGTGTTGCTGCTTCGGTATGTTTGGTTCCGGACTGGGATATCAGGTGGGGATCGGTTGGCATGTCCCGAATGATGTTCATGGCGTGCTCATCGAGATCTCTCACATTCTAGCGAGACGGTGGCCCAGGTTTTCTTCAGATCGGCGACAAGACGAACATGCTTCACAGCGTCAGGCCCAGCATGATCGAGACGGCATCGTGCAAAGGGCGTACGAGGTTCTCATCCCCGCAGCGCGAACGGTTTCTGCTGTGTCGCGTCGGACGCGTTGTAACCTGTAAATTTGACTGGGGTTGCATGTCTTCCGCGTAACGGACTCTCCTGATGTAGGAGATGCTCGAGACGAGGTCAGGTAGGTTCTCGACACATCACATGGGATTGCTATGACGAGTACTCCGGTTTATCTGTTATCATTCTTCGCCGTTTGATGCAAACCGTTAAACAATGGCCGAGAGTCAAAGAGTGCCAAGAGGGCAAAGCTGATATCAAAGAGTCCGGCGTAGCTGGAGGAGAGGAACACTCGACCCCTTCGCGATTGATACAGCGCATTGACTACACCTCCTGGGACCTTCATTGATGCTGACCAACAGTAGCAACACGAGAGGCGGTGATATAGGTACTGTATAATTATTAACAGCACCGGAGCTATGTACATAATAGAGTCACATCTGGGCATGTTCGTGAAGGGGATAATTTAAGATGAGAGGTCCATCCGTCCTTTCCCCTGGCGATCATCCCAAGCTAGAAATTTTCCAAGTTTTCGAAGGCTTCCATGACGACAGGGCGAGCAGGGCTGCGATCCATGGATGGGAAGACCCACAACAGGGAGCCATTGCCCGGATAGGTCTAGTGTCAGGCACAGAGTGGCCCGGAAGACCCTCGCCAAAGGCACAAGCGCGAGTCGTCGTCCGGAACTGCGGGTTCGCGAACGGACAGGGGGAGGGAGGGGGTAGGGGAGCATTTTCATTCCCGATTGAACAAGCATTGCGATGAAATTTCTGTATGAGTCTGCTGGTTTGTCTCCTGATGGTGACTTGTCACAATGGACCTTTTTTATGGGATAGCATCTATGTATGCAGGGTCAAGGAGAAAGAAAACAAACTTACAGTACCCAGCTGGGGGGGAACTTGTGTAGATCGCTGCAGCCGTTTGCGTTTAGGGGTTCCCACCATCCCCTACAACGGCAGCCCACTGCGGCGATGATGTCGGTCTTGGAGGGGGGCATTGTTGCTTTTTTGTTTTCCTTTCTGCATGTCCTGGGGGTCTTTTTGCACTGGGGGTCAGCCAATAAATGGCACGACAACAACCATTTCCGAGAGTTGCACAGTCGTACCTGCTTCGGGGGAACATGACGAATAAATCAGATGGAGTTCTGGAGAGCCGAGAGAGAGGGCCACGAAAGCTGAAGCTTTACCAATGAATGCTCCGCCCATTTGCCCCGCCTTACAGATCGGGCTGTCCGCGGCTTGTTTTATTTATTTTCTCTCTCTCTCTCTCTCTCTCTCTCTGTAATCTCATCCAATTCCCAGCAATTTGGGTTCGATATCCTCCCTCGCAGAGAAGCTCGAACTCAAACCTGGCCTCGGGCCGAAAGTGCGTTGCCCGGACCCTGTTACGCGACGAACGGCTGCTGCTTCGTCCACTGTGCACAACCGCAGACAGAACCACCACAAGGACTGCAAATTATTCGGAGCCTGTCACCCGGCTCTACCTTGGACGGGTGAAACGGTCGTATCCTTCCAGCGGCAAGACAAGAGATGGTCAGGAAACAGAACAGACAGAGTCTTGAAATTGAAAAGGAAACTCGAACCAAGGCAGTAAGCAGGCCACCTACTCCGCAGGTGCTCCCGGGATCCTCCCCGGCACTAATCCCAACAACCATCAACCCGGCTCCAGCGCGGTGTCAGGCCCTGCATCCGCAGCCCAGAAGCCTGCTGCGTGCTCATTTGGGCGCTGATCACGACGCGCTGGGGAAAATAACAATTAAAATAAAGCAATTCCCAATGCTATTTTTCACCACGGCCTCCACCTAAAGGATTGAAGCCTTCACCGCACACACCCGCCGTTCTTCTTCAACAACATCGGCCGCCGCCATGTTGGGCCATCACAGAGAAGACGGAGGAGGAGGAGGAGGAGGAGGAGGAGACAGTGACAATGATAATGATAATAATGGTGGTGGTGCGGCCTATCCCGCCCCAAGCAGCATGATGCACCACGGCTTGCCCGCTTCCCGACAGCAAGCGAAACCACAATGGCCAAACGCCGGACCCTGGTCGAAACCAGACGAACAGACCGACTACTCCTACTACCAGCAGCAATACAACCAGCGCCATCAGCACTATCCTCCCCGCAACTTTCCCGTCCAGAATCTTCACTCTTACCAAACACGCTCCAACCACCAACGACGACCGTCGAGCTCGCCGAAACCGACGCTCGATCTATCACACGACCGCCGACAGATCCCCCCTGACCTCCTTTCTCCTCGCAGCGACTCTTTCTTTTATAGCTCCCCGAATGCTCGGCGAAATCCGGCCTTGACACCGACCGCCTCCCATTTTCCGAACAGCAGTGCTCGGATGAGGGCCGAGTCGAACCCCGTGTCGAGACCGCCGCCCAGGTCGGCTTTTCCGGGCCTGTCGTCGAACCCTTTCATCATTGAGGCATACGAACCAGAACCAGAACCAGAACCTGAGCCGACACCGCAATCGGAGCCCCCATCGCGGGCGCATTCTCGACCGCCGAGCGATGAGCCGCCACGCAAGTTCCCGCTCCTTGCCCGACATCACGAGCAAATCGGGGGGGCGATGTCTCCAGCCTCGATGATGTCGCGCTTCGAGTCACCGCCCGGCAGCAGGCGAGGCACACCAACCCCATCGGAAGGTACTGTCGTGACAGTCGAAAACTTTTCTCGGCCACGGAAGACGAGCATTCGGTCGCAGCAGTCTGATGGTGCTTTGTCGTCACGACGGATGGGGCTGAGTCGCCCGCAGGTGGAGCCGACGCTGGAAGAGTCGGGAGAGTATCAGAGTGATTATCAACAAGTACACGCGCAATCCCACGCGCCCGGAAATCCGTGGCCTAGGCTTCGGAGACTGTCTGGCTCGTCCTCGCAGTCTTCCAGTACGTTTTCCTCGATTGCGCCTCGCCCGTCGCAGGATCATGCTCCGAGAAGCGAGACTCCGAGAAATATGAACGCCCCCATTGCGGCCTTGGCCGGCCCCTTTGCGAGATCGGTGCTGGGTCCCAGTAGTAGTGGCACTCAGGCCTACGCTCGGGAAGAGCAGGCGGCACAAGAACAACAACAACAACAGCAGCAGCAACAACAGCAACAGCAACAGCCAGTTCAACCTCGAGAGCCACCACCATGGCTCTCAGCACCGGACGAAACCCTTCGGTCGAGCTTTCGATCCCAGCTCACATCCTCCACGGCTCAGGGCACGTTATTCACGGCGACGGGAACCGAGAGAAACAGCGTTCTCACCAAAGCGAGCAGCGTCGGGGATCACCAATCTATTACTAACATCTATGCTCGGGCAAGCTGGTGGCACAGCTCCATCATTGGAGACGATGGGCTTTTGGAGGATGTGATGGGAATGTACGAGAGAGGGTTCAACGATTCGGACATTGAAAGCATACGGAAGAGCATGAGGTTTGCAGACGACGAGGACATTTTTGCGCAGGCTGATTTGGACAACCCGATGCCACGGAGGAACAGCTCGAGGCCTGCAAGCAGCCACCATTCCGACGCCGACGTGGTGAAGGAGAAGATATTGGAAGCGATGAACGACAGCTTGCCAGCGCCAACTGGCATCGCGATTCCGATGGGCAGTCCGGGTTCGAGACAGTCGGTTCCCAAGTTTAGACAGTCGTTACTGCCAACGAACTCGTTGCCGAAGGATTTTGGATTTGGACAGCACATCGCGAAGAGAAATCTGGCTGAAGCCGAAGGGCTGGAGAAGCACGATTCGGCCAAGTTGGTGGATGGGGATGATGTCCCAGTGCAGCAGGCGGTGGAACGGGAGGAAGAGAGACCAGTTTCGCCCTTGTCGCCTGTACAGCCAGAGCTACCGATACCCACGATGCCGATACCAGCGATGCCGATACCAGCTTCTCGCCCTACAACGCCATCTCGCGCTCCGCCACCAATGCCACAGGAACCACCGGAGGAGCCAGGCGCCCGGGACCGGTACGGGTTCCGAAAGGCGGGTCCTAATGTTTCCCGCCAGGCGTATGACGCTTGGAACGCCGGTTATACCGAATACTTGTCCAGGAGACGCAAGAAGTGGATTGCCTTTCTCAAGGACAACTCGCTCATGACGGACCGACCTATACGATTCCCGCCACGCAGCACCAAGACGAAGAGATTCATCCGAAAGGGCATCCCGCCAGACTGGAGAGGGGCGGCCTGGTTTTACTACGCGGGCGGACCGGCGATTCTGAGCAAGCACCGGGGTGTGTACGAAGATTTGCTGAGGCGGGCTGCGTTGGATCCCACCGGACCGGGGAGCATGCCGGGGTTGGTGGGGGAGGTAAAGCCGTTGATTGTGGACGACATCGAGAAGGATTTATACAGGACGTTTCCTGACAATATCCGGTTCAAGCCGCCCAGGCCGGCGCCGCCACCTCCGAGTAGTCCGGTTGGCGGTGAGGAGGGAGATGATGCGGTCGAGGTCGAGCCAGCGCCAGAGCCGGAGATCATCACGTCGCTTAGGAGGGTCTTGCACGCGTTTGCGTTGTATAACCCCCGGATCGGGTACTGTCAGAGTCTGAACTTTCTGGCTGGGTTACTGCTGCTGTTTGTCGAGACCGAGGAGCAGGCGTTTTGGTTGCTTAATGTCATCACCAGGGTTTATCTTCCGGGCACGCACGAGATGAGCCTGGAGGGATCAAAAGTTGATCTTGGGGTTTTGATGGTGGCGCTCAAGGACTCTCTCCCTAATGTCTGGAAGCAAATAGGAGGCGACGAGGACATGGGACTGGGCGGGGGAGGAGGGGGAAAGAAGAAACCCAAACGAGGCCTCCCCGGCAGCGGACACAGGGCCAACCAGCAGAGCGTGAGCGATCCTAATCGGCTCCCTGCCATAACACTCTGCATGACGGCCTGGTTCATGTCTTGTTTCATCGGGACTCTCCCCATCGAGACGGTCCTGAGAGTCTGGGACGTGTTTTTCTACGAGGGGAGCAGGACGCTGTTTAGGGTTGCGTTGACGATCTTCAAGCTGGGGGAGCCCGAGATCAAGGCGGTGCAGGATCCGATGGAGATGTTTGGGGTTGTGCAGCAGTTTCCACGGAAGCTGCTGGACGCGAACGCGCTGATGGATTTGTGCTACAAGAGGCGGAACGGGATCGGGCATTTGAGCCAGGATGATGTTGAGGAGAAGAGGCAGGAGAGGAGGGATGGGATTAGGAGGTGGAAGGCGGAGCAGGAGGCTGCTGCTTTGGGCGGTGGGAGTAGCAACAACGGGGGAACAGGGACGAGGGGGTTGGATTTAGCTGGGGGGGTGGACGGCGGCATGAGGGGGGTTTTTGGAAGGGTGGGTGGGAATAAGTCGGGGGGAAACAAGGAGCAGGTCAGGGCTGCGGAGGTGATGTAGAGTGATCCTCGGCCTGTCTCTGGCTTTGCTTCTGCTGCTTGGAGGAGGGTGGGGGTGACGTTTTGAAGCAAGGAATTTCTTTTGTTTTAGACCACATCACATCACATCACAACCGGGTGCTGTCACGTCGGGGACGTTGTGACAGCAACCGAGGCTTTCTTTTGTCAAAACACACTTTGCGAAAAATCATCAGCTCCGGGGGAAAAAGAGAAGAAGGCTGGAGGGAAGGGGGTCAAAGCATTATAAACGGCGAGGGTCTCTCTGGGGTTCTTGTACCTATTTGGGGAAGGCAAATGGCAAAGGGGGCAAACAAACGGTGATCAGGGGGGGGCATATTCTGGGCTTTTTTTGTTTGTTTATTTTGGGTGGTTCAAAATAGCATAGCATCATCTCTTTTCATTTTCTGTGAAGACTTTTCTTCTTGTTCATATTTCCCTTCTGTTCGTTCTTCTTCAGCATGTTGTGGTGTGTGTAAGTTAGGGACTGGCTGGCTAGTTAGTGAATGCGAAGGAAGAGGGGAGTCGAAAAATACAAAGGAGCGCGTTTGTTCACATCTCGAGATCAAATACATGATGTTTTGTGATGGTGACCTCAGTAATTTGAAGTGCTTGTATTTGATTGATAAAATGACTACCGCTGCCATGTCTTCACCATCAACTAACCCCTCAACATGTATCATATCCCGAATAACTGTCTTGGTAGACTTCGCTGTAATGGGTCAAACCCAACCAAAAAACACACAATTACAATCTCTTTTCCCCCAACTACCTTCTCCCCCATCCTCCTCTCCCAAAACACCACACGAACCCCTCCCAAACAGCAGGTCCAGCAACACCACCCCCCAAAAACCCTCCTAACACGCCCTAGCTCCAAGCACCTCAAACATCAGCCCACCAAGACGCCGCCCGCTGCCGCTCCAAAAGAGCATTCGTCGTTCTCGGAGGAAACCTCGGCGGCACCCCCCCCCCCCACCCCCGGTCCAAAGACCCCAAACATCAAACTAAGACACCTGTTGTTGCTGCTGTGGTCCCTCCCCCCCAGTCGTCGCCGCCCCCGCCTCGGTGCCAAACTTCACCGGCCCCTTGGCATACCTCCCCACATACGCCCTCGCCTCCTTCTCGAACTCCTTCCTCTCATTCTTGTACTGCTCCGCGATTCTTGTTTCCAATGGGTCATCCGGCTGCGGCTCGACAAGCAGTTGTCTAATCGCCTCCAGCACAGTGACAATCTTGGTTGACGGCTTCCAGTTGTCTGTTTTGAGCAACGAAAGGCAGATGGAGCCGTTTGTCTCGTTGGTGATGTTGGGGTGGTAGATGCGGGTTGCGAAGGTGATGGTGGGAGGTTTGAAGGGGTATTCTGGGGGAAACTGCACAATCAGGCCGAATTTACCGCCGGAGTAGATTGATTCCGGGGGTGCGGTGAGGGTGATGTGCCAGAGTGAGATGTTGGATTCCGAGGGGAGGGTGATGGTGATGGAGGGGGGTGGGGAGGTGAGGCAGTCGTTTAGCTCCTGAAGGGCAAAAGGTTAGTCAGTTATTGGGGAGGAAAGGGGAAAGGGAGGGGAGGGAAAAGTAAGTACCTTGGTGATTCTCTTGGACGAAGACATGGTTGCTGTTTTGCCTGATTTGGTGATGAGGGGCTCGGTTTTGGTTGGAATAGATAAGGTAGTAGCTCGTTACGGGAGGAAGAGTTTGGTTTGAGAGGGAGAAGATGTCGACGAGTTATGGGATTTGAGAGTGGAAGTAAGAAGATGCTTGGAGGAGAGTAAAAGTGTTTGTAAAGAGGAAGCTTTAGAGGCGTCGGCCAAGACAGGACCCCAAGCAGATGCAGGGCAGGCAGACAAGGCAGGTGAGTTTGGTGGGGTTGCAGGTGACGCGCGGGGTGCTGCTTGCCCAGCAGGATGGTGGGGCTTTCCCGGCAGGCGGGCTGGCCCCGCCTCCAAATACAGGGGTAGCTCTCGTGAGCTTTGATGTCATTGCTTTTATTAGCAGGCGAGGATGAACTGACGGAATGCGGCAAGAGTAACTGTAAATTCTTAGAAATACTAGAAGGCAGCACTGGGGAAATAGCTCATGATGGACTCATCATAAAACATGCAAATCAACGCAACATTAGCAATGCCCCCATAACCCTTTTCGCTTCAAATAGCTACCCGAAATCACTGACGCCCTCAATTTAACCACCCAGAACACATATGCACCCGCCACTGAGCTTAACAGCAAAGCCCTACTCGACATCCTGCTCTGGCCCCTCATCCTCAGTAGCCTCTTCATCATCCTCCCCATCACCAGCCTCCGCCATCTCCACCGGCCGCTCATGCCCGTCCTCCTCCTCTTCTTCCTCAGCCTCTTCCGCCTCATCCTCATCATCGTCCTCGTCTTCCTCCTCCTCCCCATCTTCTTCATCCTCATCATCCTCATCATCAGCCTGCTCCCCCTCCTCCACCTCATCCACCACCTCGTCCTCATGATCAGATCGAGGTCCCACATCTTCCATCTCGGTATCCACCATTTCCTCATCTGGTCCATCTTCAGCATGGGTCTCTTCTCCTTCATCCTCCTCCTCTTCTCCCTCCTCGTCCTCCTCCATATTATCATCCCCCAATTCAGCAGTCTGATCCCCCTCCTCCATGACCGTCTCCTCCCCTTCCATGACCGTTTCCCCTTCCTCCTCCTCCCCTTCCTCCTCGTCCTCCCCCTCGCTCTCCACCTTAGCAACCTTCCCCAAACTGGGAAACAGCAGACTCTCCGGAATATCATCCTCATAATCCGGCGGCACATCACTCAAGTCACTCTCATCGTCATCATCATCATTCCAACCCCCGGGCCCAGGAGTCGACCTTTCGCTCCCAACACCCACAACCCCCCCAGCATTATTACTCGCCTTACTCGCCTTACTCGCCTTCCTTGAATGTCCACCCGCAGCAGCACCGGAACCCTTCATCTCCACATCCTCCCCCTCCTCCTCCCCCCCCTCCTCCCCCTCCTCATCCTCGCTCTCCCTTGGCGTCCGCCCATTTTTACCTCTGCCGCGGGAGGCACCGCTAACCGCCCACTTTGGCGCCTCAGCAACCCGCAAAACAGCCTGCACGGCATCGTCCGCCTTGCGCAGGATGTTCGGCCGACGAACACCCAGTCTGTGGCTTCGCGGTGCTGCATCCCCTGCCACGGACGCTTTTTCAGAACGGTCAGGCTGCTCCGACACCGCCCGCAACGAGCCGAGAACGGTCTTTTCTTCTTGGGCGACCAGGTTCTGGAGGAGCTTGCTTTTGAGTTCCGCCGCCGGAACCCCAACCCCAACCCCGTCTTGAGAAGCGGACGGTGGTGGTTGCTGAGAGGAATCTTCACCCGGTTGTGTTTCGGTGCTATGTTCAGCTGGCCGGGGCAGCTCAGGTCTGACATCGAGGTAGATGGTTGAGTAGCAGTCTGTGATGAGGTCGTCGATGGGACCCGCCTTCATGAGGTTGGAGTTCAACTTCTTCAGCTCGACCGCTTCCTTCATTGCGTTGAGGGCAGGGTGGGATTCTGCTGCGGGCGTGGTGGCCCACTCGGTGATTTTCTCGCCTACGACGTCGAATTCTTCGGTATTCAACGTCTTAAAGGCGTCCTCGCCGGCGGAGGGGACGTCGAAGGTTTGCCTGATCAGCTTGAGGTAGATTTGGACACAGTACTGCCAGAGCTCGTTGAAGTAGTAAAAGTCAGCGCCGCGCTTGCGAATACGTCGGAGGACAGCCTCGAGGTTGGTTCTGTCGTTCAGGGCGGCGAGGATTTTGGCGACATATTTGATGTAGCGCCAGGTGTAGACGTAGTGCCGACCAGAACGCTCGGCTTCACACTTCCAGACGTTCATCACCATGGTCTTGGTGAACATGTTTTCTCTCAAGACGGCAAAGGCTGCCTTGGCGGCGTCGACGTTGGCAGGGTCGTTCTCGTCCACGGAGTCGGGAAAGAGCACCCGAGCATGCCGCATGATAATGCGATGTTGCCAGTTGGACTTATCCTTGTCTCGCAAGTACCGCAAGCACCGGATAATGTACGCCTCCCACTCCTCAGGGGTATCGACCGTAACTGGTTTCCCTCTGTCGATAGCGTACGGCTGACGCTGAAGAAGATCAGCAGCCTCTTGACGGGGTAAATCCCCCCGACGAACCAGCTTGTCAACCACAGAGACAATCTTGTAGTGCGGCTCGAGAATCGGATCCTGACCACTGCGAGGCTTCGGCAACGCCGACACCACCTCCACTGTCTTCTCGAGCGCCTTCAGAATCATCTTCACTGTGGGACGATGCCGGCGAGTGTTCTCATCCAGCTCCTCGGGCGCCTTGGTGTACATCTTCCACAGGCACTTCGCCACCATGTAAGGGTTCTTCCACTCCTTTGGCTTGCCCTCCATCGCCTTGCGGAACAGGTGAGCCGCAAACTTCCAGACCTGATAGTCTGTCATCTCGTTGTGACGAATCCGTCGGAAAGTCTCGATCCCTTCTGGCTCGATAAACCACCTCTCCTGATCAGAGTGCTTGAACGGCTCCATCGCAAACGGCTCCCGGCTGGAGGCATACATCCGCATGCCAAACTCGCGGTACATGTCGTTCAGCGCCTCCTTCTCATCTTCTGAAGCCCCATACGCGTGCGGGTCAGCCGACCAGGCATACGAATGCGACAACGCCAGCGTGTAACAGTGGATAGAGCTTCGCTGGAACTTCACCAGCTCAGCCCGGTCCTTGTTCATCTTGTCCGCGCTCCAGAGGACAGACTCGTCCAGCTCATAGTCGAAGCACTCGGCCAGACGGAACCACGCATCCCAACGGTCGGGGGTGAACTGAAGCTGGAGGCGCAGGTACGTGGCGCCAATGCGGAGATCGTCAGTAGCGCCCGGTGTTTGGCGCCGCGCGAGCTCGACGCCCTTAAATTTGGTTAGACCGATCATGCCGAGGAGGAAGTACCACCCGTGCTTGGCGGGAGCGCTGTCCACGGTGTTAATGGTGACGGCGTCGAGGTCGATACTGCCGTCGAGCGCCTGGAAGAGGTGCAAGGGGTGGATGGGAGTCTTGAGGTACTCGGTGTAATTGCGCAGATTGTGCGTCATCTGGGGATTGGACTTGGTAGTCCCAATCGCCTGCTGCATCCGCTCAATCGTGGTCTTGAGATCCGATTTCAGGAGATCCTTCATCGACATCCTGTTGGCAAGGACGGTGATCTTCTCGACAAGCTGCAGAGCCTGGCGCTTCTCGAGATTCTCAGGCTCGCAGCCATGCTCCTGAACCTCCCAGATACCAACTCCGAGCTTCAAGCCGTGCAGATCGTAAAGGACCTGCCCCAGGTAATCTTCCCAGTTCTCAATGTTCCTCTGCTTCAGGAGCTCCACCCGCATCATCTTGAGGAAGATCTTGTTGGACGACTTGCAGCTCTTGCGCAGACCGAGAACTTGATGAACGGCCGCCAGGTACTCGGCCAAGTCGTTTTCGTAGTTGGGGAAAGCGTCTGGATGCTGCTGAATGCCGACCTTGAGCATGGTATACTGAAGGGACCAAGTTCTCACCTGCATCTCCTGAAGCTTGTTGAGGAACGATCGTAGAGTTGAGTTGTTGGCCGGTGCCGGTCTCATCCCGATGCGAGTCTCGTCCTCGTACATGGCTGCTACATGAAGGAGGCAGCTGAGTTTGGCGAGGGCCGAGAGGGTTGACTTCAAATGCTCCTCATCAATGATGTCGAATGCGCTGTTGTCGTTCAAGGCCAAGTGCAATGATTGTATGATCAGATCATCCAGCGCCTTGATCATGGTCATAAACAGGGCCCTCCTTGGTTCGGGTGGTGTCTCGAGGTAATCTGCATGTTCAAAGTCGGTGATGATGGTTTCGATGCTCCTCAAAAAGCACGAGAACTGTTTGGTCGCATAGCTAATCTTGCCGTACGCCTCGCCCAGTCGTGACCATAGCAACAGCCTGAGCTCCGTGCTGCTTCGCTTGAGGAACTTCCACAAGTCCGTCAGACTCTGGCTTGCGCACTCCAAGAGCGGCAACTTCTGTTGCTTTGCCCATGAGTGGTCACCGTCGGTTCCATTTGGCTCCGACGTGCCAGGCACCGTGATGTAAACATTTTCCGGGTTCAAAACCGGTTCTAGACTGTCAATCACAGAGGTTGGATCACCCATGTCCTCCTGGAAGAGACCCAAGAAGAAGTCCATCGTCGTCAACTTTGATATCTCGCGTTCGGCAGCAGCGGTTGAAATTTCGGGCATAACAGCGTTGTTGGGCAATGTGATTTCGCTGATGGAGGACTCGAGAAGATGATCGTACATGCTGTGCCAGCAGTTGAGGATATGATCTCGTGGTGTGTCTTTCGCCAATGTTGTGGCATACACTCCAGCCCACAGGAAGCGTGACGAGAGCTCGTCGTCTGTGTTTGGATTCCGTTGTCTTGTGACTTCCGTCGTGAGGTCCATCCACTTGTCCACACGCAGCTGAATCTCAACCTTGGTGCTTTCTTCCGCCGTGCTGTTAGGGTTGGTGGTGCGTTCATAGACGTCCAGGTAGAGTTCAAACACCATATGTACCAGCTTGACTAACTCAAGATGCGCCTCATGGTCGCCCTTCGCAAGGCACAAGTCGAGCTCGTAGGTGACCCTCTCGTATATGCTGGAGCCAAACTGTGTGATAACATCCGACAGCGTTGTCTTGGTGTGGTCTGGCCATTTGGTCCCAGTGTATGTAGGCATAATGATCTTGAAAAACTCAAACACCACGTCTTGAACGGGGTACCATCCATTGTTGATCTTTTCAACAAAAGCTCGAACGCCCCGGGTCTCATCGAACGCCGGGGCCTCATTTGCTCGCTGAGACCCTGACTTGGTGTGCTCAAGGAAGGCCGAGAGACTGAGCTGCGGGCGCTCACGCTTACTTAGCAGGACAGTGGCATTCTCCTCGTCAAACTGGAGAATCGAATCTCGAAGATCAACGGTTGATAGATTCTGAATCTTCCCCATCCGGTCGTCAGACGCACACGAATCAAGGACCTCAGCTATTCTTTCCAGTGTCACATGGTCCGTTACTCCAAGATTCTCCAGAAGATTCTTGGTCGTTTGAAACAGATTCTGGTCAGCGGCCTGTAACGGTTGCAATTGCGTCGCGAGAAGCCGGGCAGGATCCACAATCTCTTCCGCCGCTGTTTCTCGTCGCCCTGTTTCCCGCCGTCGAGTCCGCTTGCTCCGCTTGCCCTCGGCCGCCTCTTCTTCCGGGGGATCGGGAAGCCCAGCAACTGACTGAGAACGCTTCCTGGAAGGCAAAGCACGCTCCTTGCCCGTTGCTTCACCCAGGGATGCCGGCTCTGCCACCATTGGCGTGGATTCTTCCTCCGCCGCTTGTGGTTTCTCGGATTGCTCGCCCGAAGCTTGTTCGTCTTTCACAGCACATTCAGATGACCTGTCGGGAGGAGGCGAGGAATCCGGAGGCAAAAGTTGCATATCTATTTCCATCTGGATGTCCTCATCGTCGGCCGCATCTGGAGTTTCCAAAAACACCGCCTGTCCTGAAAGCCCCTCTTCCTCGACGAAACGCGCCATGGCCGCACCCAGCTCTGTCCAGGAGGAGCTCGCGGCAGAAATAACATGTCGTGGGGGTGGGACATCTGTTGTCTGTTTCTTGGGCACAGCCAATGACTTTGCAGGATTCGGAAGAAAGGGTATTGCATCTTGATACCGTTTCAGCATAGGAGGAAGTCCTCGTTCCACAAAGGGCTTCATTATCGGATGGCCCAGCGCCATTTCATCCCCTAACACTTGAAGCTGGTCTTTGAGATCCTCGCCCGCATATCCTTCTGCCAGCGAAGGGGGCTCCACCTCGTCCACCGCAGGGTCATCGTCCAATTCGATGGCAGCCTCCAAGCTGTAGCGACTAATCCGGCTGCTCTTCAGGAAAGCAGCGATGC
Organism: Podospora pseudocomata; assembly: GCF_035222375.1. Lineage (NCBI taxonomy): Eukaryota > Fungi > Ascomycota > Sordariomycetes > Sordariales > Podosporaceae > Podospora > Podospora pseudocomata. The sequence goes on along the minus strand of NC_085890.1, from coordinate 2,840,631 downwards.
GGGCGGTTTTTCTCCATAACTCGGCGTCTGAGGGGTCACGGTCGAGCGCGGCGCTGAAATCCTCCAGTGCCTTCCTGGCATCTTCCAACACAGCTGGATCCTCAAGAGCGGCCGACTTGGCCACGAAAGCTTTTCGGATCTTGCGCCTAATCCGATCGACGATAAACTGGCCGTGGTTTTTGTACGCGAGGTAGAAGGCTTGTGGGAGGGTGTTGCTCAGGGTGTCGGTCTCTGCGGCAGCGGCATCGAGCACTGTCGCAAACGTGGGCTCAACAGCCAGGACGCCATCTTCGCCCGCTTCGGCCCGCTCGTACTCGGTCTTTGCCTCTGGATATTTGAAGATTTCGGAGCTGAAAAGGGCGTTGTAGGCGTCGGCCGCGTCATCGAAGAACTTGGGGCCTTGCGAGTGTAGTTTGAGGGCGGTTTGGAATAGCTTCAGGGCATCTTCCACCTGGATATCTCGAGTGTTGTCGATCTCCTCATCGACGATTTCGTCGGGTTCGACATTGATTGCTTGAAATGCGGGCTGGGCGGCGAAGCGATTAGCATTGGTTCTGTGTGGTTTCTCCATGGTTGATGGAGCTGGATGGGACGGTGCAAGAGACTTGCCATGTTGACGCCGGTGAAATGCCAAAGTGGTCATGCAGGACTCCGTTGGATGAACTGGCGCGACTGTCAGTGGTAGGCTAGGGTTGAAAGTCTCAAGCTGCTGCCATGTATCCGTATGCGCAAGTAGTTGAATGCGCATGTCCGTCTCCAAATCCTCCAATAACCAAATCGCGGTTGGTATATTTCGAGACGCGACATGCCGGCCGGCAGCTTTCATTGGCACTCTCTTGGCACCGCCCGAAGTGCAGAGTGTGACGATATGCCTGCCCGGCCCGGGACCGTGCGCGGCCTTACAAGGAACACCAATCCCACTGGGCCCCACTGAAGCTGTCGGCTGCAGGAGACATTTGGCATTTGGGCCACTGTGCAGCAACACCACGGGGTAGGCCAGACCAGAGCAACCCGACATCACCCCCTCGCATTCGTCCAGTCTTGTGCAGTTGGGGCATCAGACGTTCCTGGACTTGGGGATTGCAGCGCGCATACATGTTTATATCCAAATAGCACCGCTTCAGCTCTCAATCGCCACTACCCACCCAGGTTCCAAGCCAACCGCAAGGTCCAAGCTCCCGTCTCTTCTTCTTAAGACCAGCTTCGTCTTCTCGAGCTCTCTGAGGGGCATCTCATTCCCGTCGCAACGGCGCATCCATCATGGTAGCGCCAGCGGTTCCCGAGTTCGTCTGCCTCCACCTCAGTTATTGCCAGGCACTCTTCAATAACCACTAACACTGCTCTCAGGGTCACGGAAGAGGTCCTGCACGAAGCAATTGAGGCTCGCACCGAGTCTCTGAGCTCCCTTCGTGAACTGGGCCCCCCTGACCTCGTCCACCTCGTCAAACAACCATTGAGACAACAAACCAAGCAAGTTGGGGTGTACCACCATGTCACCGGTGTAGATGCCTCGTCGTCAGCCAGTCTGGCTGCCTACATCAACACTCTTGCATACAAAGAGTTTGGCCCCTCGGCAACTACAAAGACGCTCGAGGGCACCTACTGGTACGCTTACACCCACGATTGTGTATTCAGCACGTTAGCTGACAACTCCTTCTTTCCAGCTGCTACAATGCCTTCTCCCGAGTCGATATGCGCGTGCATGCCCCCTTTCCTGGTTCAGTAGAAGCTTACTGTATTGACGAGCGCGGCGAAAAGCGCAAGGCAACCGACGAGCTCTGGCTAGAGACATATCTCTGCAGTGTGTTGCGAGCCTATTCTTATGCCGACGATGGAACAGGTGATGCTATAAGGAAGATCATGTGCGTGAGACGGTTCAACCCCGTCACTAACACGGAGACCGAACATCGCTTCCTCAGCGCAGCCGAGCAGCTATTTTTCAGGGGTACGTTGTCACACCAGAATACGTCAACGACGAGCGATTGCTAATGGACGGGCAGGCTGGTCGCTCGGGTCCGACTCGGTTGTACAGGTACCCAACGTTGTTTCGAACCATCTCACGACTGGTCTGATAAAATACTTTCACACTACCGGTCGCTACGCCTCGGGTATCAACTTGTTCGAGAAATTGCGCACGCAGAACGTTGAGGTTGCATCTTTGCTGGCCAAGGTCATGTTCATGGGCAACGAGGAGGTACAAGGCATCCGCGTCCTGCACGAAGCCATCAAGGAAATGCCCATGGATTATGTCATGCTGGACACGCAAGCCGAATTCCTGTTGAAGAAGGCCGAGACTGCCACCACTCCCGAACAGAGGGAAGAGAGACTACGGCTGGCTCTTGGCTGCGCCGACCGAAGCACCATCGCAGCACCAAGCGAGTTTGGAACATGGGCTAGACTCGCCCAGGTCTATGTGGCCATGGAAGATTGGGAAAATGCGCTGACGACACTCAACTCGTGCCCGATGTTTACCTACCAGGATAAGGATGCACCGGTCATGCCGGAGCCGAAGGAGTATCACTTGCCAACCCTCCCCGAGACGAGGCTAGACGAGATCGACAGTGAGCCCGATTTTCGTTACTCGGAGCAGATTGACCCGAGTCTCTTGGGCCTCCGCGCGGCCACGTATCGTGGCACCTTCAAGCAGGCCTACGCCATCTTGACCGAAATGACAGCCAAGATTGGCTGGGACCAGCTGCTCAAGATCCGGAGCAACGTCTTCGTCATGGAAGACGAGTACCGTGAGAAGCAGGAATCCTCGCATTACCCCGCGAACCGAAATCCTAGCACCGATGTTCTTCGCGGAAGCCCTGACCCAGGCGTTAACGGAGAAACTGCGGTGGGGGAGACTGAGGTGGCTGAAAAGAGCGAAGAAGCTGGCCAGGAAGCTGACGGTGAAAATCTGGCGCCACCAGCGGCCAAGGGAAAGCCCGAAGATATCGAGAGACCTTCGAGTGCCATGGACCCCGATGTGGTGAAGAAGGCAGAAGAGAAGGTGAGTGCAGCAGTGTCTGACCACGTAGGGCCAGTTGCTAACATTGGACAGGGTTCCGAGGACCACTCCTCCCGGCTTAATAACAAGCGGCTGTGTGAGCGTTGGCTTGACAGCCTTTTCATGGTACTCTACGAGGACCTCCGCGTCTACACAATATGGCGTACCCAGATGGCTCAGTACCGCGCTCAAAGCATGCAGTACAAGAAATCTCCTGAGGAGTGGGAGATTCTTGGCAGCCTTGCCGAGCGCCTCCAGCACACGGACGAGGCTGTGGAGGCATACCGTGCCTGTCTCGGACAGCGGTTTAGCCCCAAGGCCCTTGCGGGTATCTTGAAGGTGTTTATGAAGACCAAGCTCACACGAGATGCGGTTGCGGCAGTCATCCGGCTGGTAACTTGGCAGTATAGGTGGTACAGCGAGTTCTCGCCCGAGCTGCTACACACAATTCGCATTCTCATTGAGGATGAGGGCGCCGTCAAGATTCGGAGCATCATTCAGGCCACCAACCTGCCGCAGAACGTCCTGGACCTCACGCACCACTACGCGGCGCTTTGTGCTACTTTCAGAAGCAGTGGCACAGAGGGTTAGGAAATCCAACGCATCGGTGATCGCACAGCTTCGCCTAAGCCTGCCGAGTCTATCAAGAACTTCATGGTTCATTACTCGAATCTTTTTACTGGTGTCAAAGCGCAGATGTACTGAGGGTCAATTTAGCAGCGTTTTTTTGTTGGTGTTGGATGGGGGGTGTTAAAAGAAAGACGGGCTTTAATCTTTGAGTTGTTTTATTATAGCGAAGCATGACAAAGTTTTTTGGGGTTCATTTATAGCATGGGACGACTGATATAGTGCGGCTCTTGTTGATCTCGGACTTAGACCTCTTGCTTGGGTCTCGGGTACCTGCATGCATGATGACACTTGGTCAGGGGTATGTTCTCTTCAAGAGACGCTTCAGCCACGATAGAGGATCGTCCATTTGGTCTTTTCTAGAGACTATGTCGACGTATTCGAATCTCCACCCTTTCTTTTCGTATTGTACAACACCCGCAGTGTCGGCCCGTCAAGCCCCCTTTTGGACACACAAAAGACCAATGAAGCCCCTCCCAGACAGCTCGGCCTGCAGGTCTTGTACCCCACCAGATTGTCACCATCAGAGCTCAAGCTCCTCCTGAGGTACAGTAGCGCGGTCAGACGAACCCCTCATTGAATCCCGCGCGCGGGGATATGATAACGTCATAAGGTGAGGGAGTGGGTGGGAAATTATTAGGAGAGTAGAAGGTAGCCGAAGCCTTTCGTTCTACCTATAAGAGGGCTGTTTTCGTCTCTGAAATACCTTACGCTGTACCATGCTCTCTATTCTGAGACCAATTCCCAGACAAGTAGCCAGGATAAGTCTCCGCCCTTTTCGATCTTCGTCTTCCATTTACTCATACCCGGCCATCTCGCGTTCGCTGGCAACAATGGCTTCGACTAAGAAGACAACGTATGTTTCCCGCTCTCTTCCCTTTCGCCGCCTTAACTAACGTTCACTTTTAGCAAACGGTATCCCCTCAACGTCCCAGGTCTCTCCATCCCAGCCATCGGCCTCGGAACCTGGCAATCCTCCCCCGGCGAGGTCGGAAAGGCGGTTGAGGCGGCTCTTCGGAATGGATACCGCCACATTGACACGGCCTTTGGGTATCGCAACGAGAAGGAAGTCGGGCAGGGGATCAAGGCGTCTGGCGTCCCCCGGGAAGAGATCTGGCTGACGACCAAGCTGGACAACCCCTGGCACAAGAGGGTGAGGGAGGGGTTGGAGAAGAGCCTGGAGAACTTGGGGGTGGAGTATGTCGATTTGTTCTTGGTGCACTGGCCGGCGAGTATTGATCCGGAGAGGCAGGGGGAGAATGAGGGCAAGGGGGAGGTGTATCAGGATTGGGATTTTGTCGATACCTGGAGGGAGATGCAAAAGCTGGTGGAGACGGGGAAGGTGAAGGCTATCGGGGTTAGTAATTTTGGGATTAAGAACCTGGAGAGGCTTCTTAATGATCCTTCTTGCAAGGTACGTTCATTCTTTTTGATTCCATCTCGAGAGATAACGGTCGCTGATGGAGAGAAAAGATGGTCCCGGCCGTCAACCAAATCGAACTTCACCCTGGCAACCCCTCCCCTAAGCTGATCGCCTACAACACGGCCAAGGGGATTCACTCGTCGGGGTACTCCCCTCTCGGAAGCAGTGACTCGCCGTTGTACACCAACGACACGATCAAGGCTATTGCTGAAGCTAAAGGCAAGACGCCGCAGCAGGTGCTGCTCGCGTGGGGGGTTCAAAAGGGGTGGAGTGTCCTGCCCAAGAGCGTCACTGAGTCGAGGATCAAGGCCAACTTTGAGCTGGATGATTGGGAGTTGACTGAGGAGGAGGTTAAGAAGATTGATGCTATTCCTGACCGGTTCAAGGTGTGTGGGGATGATTGGTTGCCGATCAAGGTTTTCTTTGGGGATGATGAGTAGATTTGAGACGGACGAGTTGCGCTTGTTTGTTGGCAGCTATGTAGCTTAGGGGGGTGGGGGATTTTCAATCGAGAACTCTATCTTCAGCGGAGTGTTTAGCATTTGGGAAATTGTCCTGCTATTTTCGCGCCGCCATGTTTCCATCCTTCACTAGATCGCCCCGGGGCCTTTTCTCATGGAACTTTCAACGCCAAATACAAAAAGGGGGTATCTCAAAGCACACCTCGCTTCCTCGTTCCGCGCCCAACACATGATAGCTTCATCATGCTGATCCAAGCCCACCATCAACACCCATATCCATGCTCATATCCCCCCTACAACTTGCCCCTACCCTCCCTCTCCTCATCATCCCTCACCACCACCCTCACCATCTCCCTAATCTCCCCCGCCAGCTTCTCCCCCTCCTCCTCATCCAACTCATCCCTCTGCCCACGCCCAAACATGGTACTAGTAAACCTCTCATTCCTCTTATCCCTCAGTTCTGGCCTGGGGATAACGTGAAAATGGCAATGGGGCACCACCTGCGCCGCCGCCGCTCCGTTGTTTTGCACCACGTTCCAGTCTTTGATGCCTGTCGCTCTGGAGACTGCTGTCGAGAGGATCCGGAGGTACTTCCCCAGCTCGGCGGATTCGGCGGGGGTGACGTCGGTTAGTTTTGGGCGGTGGGCGCGGGGGCAGAGGAGGAGGTGGCCTACAGAGAGGGGCATTATGTCGAGGAAGGCGATCAAAAGGGGGGTGGAGAGGATCAGGTGGGTTGATGGGTGGGGATGGGTTAGGGTTGGGGAGAGGGATTCAGGGGCGGGGGGAGGATGGGGGTAGGGGGGGTAGGTGAGGGAGATGTGACAGAAGGGGCAGTCGGTTTCTTGAGAGGGGGGGGTGGTGGTGTCGAAGGTTGAGGCGGAGGGGAGTGGTTGGGTGGGTGGTGATGGGGGGTTGTCGTTGGAGGACATGGGTTGTTTTGTTGGTGAGGGAGAGTAAGGATGGTTATGTTTGAGGTCTGCCAGCCGTGAAAGGTCTGGGGTATCAAGAATTTATACGAAAAAAAAATATACAGTATTTACTCGTTTGTTGTTCAAGGGAAGCAACTGCTGTCAAGGTTCACCTGACAGCAGCCTTCCCCGGGTCTCAATTCCCGATAGCGTCGTCTCCCGGGGTCTCCTTGCCTGCCGGAAACCCCCTGTCAATCACCTCAAACTACCACGTGATCCCTGCTGTTTCACCGTCCGTTTCCCACCGCCAAAGGGTTTTGCCGCCCCCTTCCGCCTTTTTTTCTGCCTTGCTGCTGCTCTCCCGTCAATCAGCGCGCGCATCAACCTGTCTTTGATAGAGCCCCTCCACTCCGTCCATCCATTCGCTATCGTCAACCATCTCATCCACAAACAACCCATCGCACTTCCCAAGCAATCACTTACACCCAATCACTCAGCGTCGTCAACCAGGAAAAAGAAATGTCCGGCCAAGACTACGAAGCCCCCTCGGGCGCCTTCTCCCAGCGCGACGACGTCGCCGCCAGCTCGGGCACAATGATCTACCGCTGCGGCGACTGCGCCGTCCGCGTCCCCCTCGAAAAGGGCGCTCCCATCCGCTGCCAAAAGTGCGGTGCCCGTGTTCTCTACAAGGAGCGCACCAGAAGGTTTGTTCATCCCTCTCCCCTCTCCCCCGTCCATCGCTCGAAACGCTGACAAATCTCGTGTATAGAATGGTTCAGTTCGAGGCTCGGTGATCGATTCGTACACTCAGGCGAACGAAAACTAAAAAACACGAATGGGATTGAGGAACATAAAGATGGAGCTGCCGTAGATAATACCTTACGAGGGGATGGCTACGGCTCGGTGACAGGAACAGCATTTTGCACATCATGGCGTTTGGGATACATTGGACAGGAACAGAATATAGTCTGATCATGAAAACTTGATTTCGTCTTTTTCCGCTACCAAAAACACCCTGGTATCATGTCTAAACGCCGAGTCAAATGCTAAATATACCCTTTATTCCTCCCACTGCCCAGTCTCTTTTACACATGTGCACCTAGCGCTGAGAGTAAATATACTTTGCAAAGCTAGCATCCGTCTCAACAGAGTCCGACTGCATGGCGGCCGAGTATCTAGCTTGCAGCCCTTCTCGGTCATCCTCGTCAATGTCGATATCGTCATCGTCTTCGTCAGAGCTCAGAGTCGGGGCGTCCTTCTCGTCCTCGTCGCCAGCCTTGAGATCGGCCACAGCCTTGGACATGGATGAGTCGCCCATGTTCATGTCAGTCATCATCTTGGCAAGCTGCTTTTCGCGCTGCTTCTCCTTGTTCTTCTCCCGCTCGTCGCGCCTCCGGTCCAGTTCTGGCTGGTAGTCCTTCTTGAACTCCTCTGCCTTTTCCGCAACGGCCTCAAAGAATTCATCGATACCAGTACCGAGGAGCGAACTGACGCCGACGACGCTGAGGTGAGAGTAGAACTCCTCGAGCATCAGGCTCATACTGTTGATAAGACCGCCCATATACCCGCTCCCAGCACCGTCCCCTCCCTCTACACCACCAAAGGCATTGCTGTTCTCATCCTCGGCAAGAGCAGCCTGGAAGGCATCGTAGTCCGTCATCCACTCCTTGGCAAAGGATGGGTCCTTCGCGTCGGCCTTGTTGAACACCAAGATCATGGGCAGCTTCATCTTGTAGAGAATACTGCAGGCATAAAGCATGTTGCTCATAAAGGTCGACGTTGAGCTCGTGCGCGGGGTGTCGATTACGTAGGCGATGACGGTGGGGAACGATGATGCGAGCGACTCCAGAAGAATTGTGCCCGAAGCGGACCAGACAAACACTTCGATCTGACCGGGCGTATCGACGAGGATCTTATCGATGGGCTTTTGGGCAGGGTTGTCCGGGTTGGGCTTGGCGCGCTTCTCGAGAATCCCCATGACTTGGTCAACCTTTGTGGCGAAGAGATTCAGAGACGTCATGATGCCTCCGTTTGGGCCAAGCTTGTACTCTTCCATCACCTTCTTGTAGTTGACCGAGTCGCGGATGTCGATGTTGGCCTGGAAAGGGGAGTGGGTGATGGCGGGATCGAGGTTCATGACGTATGGTGGTTGTTTCTTCTCGTGGAGGTAGGCGTTGATTCTCTGCATGAAGGTCGTCTTGCCCGAGCCTGTCATGTTGGATTAGTGGAAGGGTGGGAAAGGAACGGAGGCGCACATCACGAACCTGCCATGCCAATCACCACGATGGCGACGGGGGGCTTGGCCTCTGGCGTTTGCGCCGGGTCTGCTGATGTCGATGCCATTGTTGTGGTATGGTTGGTTGTTTTTGGGATGGTGACAGAATCAAACCGACGGCGGGGTTCCGAGCATGGTGGGGCAAACAAAACTTGGGAAGGCTTCCACCGCAACGCTAAATTCACTGTGTGCCCCACTGTAGAGCTTCCAGCCCGGCATGGATGCATGGAAATGTCAACAGTCAGTGTTCCATGTGTCCGTGGGTATCAGATACTCGGGACCTATCAGAATCTATCACTTATATCACCAACAGAGGGCTCATGCTCACCACCGACATGAGCTATATGCCTCTTGACAAAAGGGCTAGCGACACGTCTCCCAACTTTCGGTTACACGGGCATGGAAGACAGTGCACTGGTTCCTCGCACATGGCAAACATTCAAAAAACCCAAAGCCTCCACGTTTGGGTCAAGTGGACCCAACAGCATTAACGGTTCTCACACTAAAGAGCTTGACCAGCGATCAAAACCACCAGCTTGTCTCAAGTTACCCATACGAAGGACTGAGCTTTTGTCCATGTTTCATTACTTCATCACAGGATGTAGAGGATGTAGAGGATGTAGAGGAGGGCAGTGATGGAGAGCAGCATGGCAAACTACTCGATTAAGTAGTACGTACAAGAGGCGCGGCCGTCCGTCTCACGTCATCGTGCTGGACGGCTCTCCGGGACAAAGGGTCTCCGAGTCGCAGCCCAGATGGTTGATTGACCTTGTCACTTGGCGGGGGAATTGAGCGACTGGCGGCTTTGGGCCGGCCTCTGGGGGCTGAGCAGACGTCCCGGTCCCATCTGCCCAGCAGGGAGCGACCAACAGTCCTGCAGCTTCAACCACTCACAGCGAGGGCCGCCCAGAGCCCAGCCGTTTGTTCAAGAAACCCCAGGTCCCATCCGATCAACCCGCTTCCCATGCCCTCTCCCCTCTTTGATACTACCACAGCTTCTTTGTTGTACCATTTTTAGCACTCCTACCCCATATCCCATGCCGACCTGACAGCTTTATTCTAGTTTTCCACTCTGCATCCCCCAGAACTAACAACCTGGAACAGGTAATCGCTCACATCACCATCGCGAACTGTATATCCAACTTTTATTCTCATACAACCGTAAGAGTTCAGGACCAACTCATTCGCCATGTTGCGGAAGAAGGACACCTTCACCGTCATCACGCCCATCCCGGGCTTTATCCCCCGCCAACTCGCCATTGATATTCTTCATTCCCATTCAGAAGTCATCACGCTCAACCCGCTGGTTATCGACCACAAGCCCATCGCGGCGCCTCAAAATGCCGAGACCGATGAGTATTACTCGACTTGGTATGAGATCACGGAGCGCCTCCAGCTCGTGCCTGGAATCGGCAAGATGGGATCCTCGACTATCAAGTTCAACGGCTGCTTTCACGATATGCCCTGGGGGCTTCAAACACACGTCTACGCGCCCATGAATATCGACATGCGCAGCACCTATCGCATCGCGGGTAACCAACCCGGTGTCGAGCCCCCCGAGGTGCCAGAGATTGGCCTCAAAGCATTAGGCGTACCTTCGGACGGACTCTACCTCCGCGAGGATATCGAAATCAAGTGCAACGTCACCATGGTCAGCTATGTCAGGTCTCAGATGAAGAAGGCGTCGGCCGAAATGGTGCAGAGGATGATCAAGAAGGCCGAGCTGCTGGATGCCGGTGTGCTGTCAGCCATGATTGAGGATGGAAAGCTGAAGACGCTCAACCCAGCCGACAGACGCAACACTGTACGATCACCATTGCCGTCTCCTTCCAGTCTTCACTACTCACCGTCTATCAACGGCGGCAGCACCCCGCCGCAGATGCACTCACCAAGAATGCCGTACCAAATCCCCAGAGTCACATCAGTGCACAACCCCTACGGACGACCCGGCACGGCAGGCTCCCAAGGGCCGGGGGGTCTCCAGCAGCAAATCCAAGCAGCCCAGCAACAGCAGCAACAACCACCCCAATACGGGCAAATTCCCCATGATAACGGCCCCCAGGAACTCCCCGGCGTAGAGGCCAGCCAAACCAACAACAACAACAACAACTTTGCCGTCGAAATGCCTGGCGACTTTGTCTTTGCCAACGGTCAGCGCACCCCGAAATTTAATTCACCATTGCCTTCACCGCAACCCACACCGAGCTCAGCTAACCGGGAGTCATTAGTTGATCCAAACCGCCCCCCCACCAACCACGGCAGTCCACACTCGCAGCAGGGCCAGTGGTCGAATGCGGGTTCACGCCCGGCGAGTTATCAGTCAAGCATCACGTCTCCGAACCCTGATCTGAAAGGGGGGTACCCGGGGCAGCAACAGCAGTTGGCGCCGCATAGGGAGACGAATGAGGAGCATCACACGGGGCAGAGGAAGCATGATTCGATTCAGAAGTCGCCTTATGCGGTGTATAACCCGGCTGATTACGCAAAGGTTCCTTCGCCTTTGCAGCCGGGTGGGGGGCAGCAGCAGCAGCAGCAAGGGCAGCAGTATACGCAGCAGCGGTATGGATATTGATGGTGTGTCGCTGGGTGGTTTTGATTGAAGGATATAAAAATGGTGCTGAAGATGGATGGGATGGGATATCGGAATTGATGTTAGGTTATACCCTGGGGTGTATTTTTCATTTTTATTTTTTTTGCTCTTTTGTTGGATGGATGGATCAAGGTTAATGATGGAAATGAACAAGCAAGTCGGCGTTTTGGGATCTTTTTTTTGTTTTTGTTTTTTTTTGCACTTGTTGGGGGATTTACGGGCTGGGAATATGCACTTCTCAATTTTGTGGTTACTACATTACATTTTCTCACCTGTTGCCTGATCTCACGACAGTCATCATCACCCCTCGGTTCTGTGTGAAAGAGAAGTTACGTCGAGAGATGTCGGTGTAACGCCAGTGACGCAATTCCACCGCGGTCGCCTCGTGGCACAGAGACAATCTCTCCATTTTTTGACCATTTTAATCCGAGAAACCGCTTTTGGTGGGAATGGTGTGGTGGTGCGGTGAGTTCTTGTCCCCCGGCCCGCCACTGAGATGCATACGACACGACAGGACACGAAGGTAGTTGCCGTTCCTACCGGCGCTTACGCAGTATATCTTCCCACTCAAAATTAAGGGAGCTACTATGATTAGAATAGCTATTGAGACTATGATCTGCTTAAATAAAACGCTTGCAATAACAAATACTATCAAATCTCAAACTTGCGCAGGGCGAAAATAACACCAATGTTAAATCAATAAAAGCTTCACAGCCGAAGATAGCAAGCTCTATCGGATCCGAGTTTACACAGCGCGCCCCGTAGCTATATTAAATCCTGATTAACTCCTGCAAAGACATCAGTCATCGCAGCTCGAGATTATTAGCAAGCTTGATACTTGGTACAGTACACAAGCAGATCACCTGGCTGGTCGGCAGATTTGGTCAGGACAGACAGACACAACACCGGCACGTTTCAATCCCGGAAACACAGGAAGAGGCTGAGATGGGATGGGATGGCCGCGTTAAGGCGGGCCCGGAAGGAAACCAGTCTGTCGGAGATTTTAGGTCAAGGTACTTCCTTGCACACTGACAAGTCTCTCTCAATGATGAAGATTGCCGGGAAGAGAAATAATTTGGAGTACGGGGAGACAATAGAGCAAAACCGGACCATCTCGTGATATTCCTGAAACGTGGAAACAAAAAGAGAAGGGGACTATTCATTGTTGGAGGATAAAGCCACATGGCGGCCATGAGCTGGGGACAATGAAGCTAGCCATAAGCGTCCTTTTCTCTCGAGACCAACCCGAAGACGAGGTTTGGAATGGTACAGAGATAAACTCGGATAGTCACAGGTGGTTGACAGCGGGAGGCAACGTCAGGTTGAAGGTTGGGGATGGGCTCTGCCGAACGGAAGGGTTACTTCCCGTTTTGCTCAGCCACTTTGGAGGTTGGAGTTGTTTTGAGATGGAGAAAGGTGGTGGTCAGAAGTTGTTATTCACTTCCGAGATGATGAGAGGATATGGCACATACTTTCAGCACTGCCGCTGTGTCTCCAACTTCTGTGTTGCTTCAAACTCAATATGTTGGAGTTCAGTGGGGGAGGATGCCACCAAAAAGGTGAAGTCAACAGTGGGGCACCCCTAGTGTACAACCCCTACCCCACTAAGCATCGGCGCTATAATCCTAGCGTCGTGCACGGTGCACATTTGAATGGAGCTCCCAGTTCTCGACGTCACTGGCGGCTCTGGCTTCTTAAATTTCCAATGCATCGTCGCCATCTAACCCCAGCAAACAACCCCAGAAAATGGACAGCCTCGAAGACTTTGAAAAGTCTCTCGCTGCCGAAAGGGCTGAGCGTGAGCGCCAAAAGGAAAAGGAGGAGCGCAGAGACAGAAAACATAGACACCACCATCGAGAGTCGAGACGAGACAGGTCAACAGAGCGCGACAGAGACAGCGATCGAAGACGACGACGCGACGACCAAGACGATGAGAGCCGCAGGCATAAGCGGTACCGCCGGGATGATGAGGACGACGAGTCAAGGCGGCATCGACACCGGCATAGAGATGATGACCGGGACAGAGACAGAGACAGGCACCGGCGCAGCGGGAAGGATACGAAGGATTTAAAAGCATCCGACCCGAAAGAAGACCTACCACTGCCAGACGAGGAACTCGCGCCGGGTGAATCCAAGTCGTCATTGGTCCGAGACTCGTGGATGACGGCGCCGTCTGCGCTGGATATTGATTATGTCCAGCGTAACAAACGGAAAAGTCCCTCGCCTATGAGGGAGGAGCCGAAGAGGGTGTTGCATCATCGGGAACTAAACAAGGGCCTGGAAGAGGCGAGCAATAGGCCGGCAGAGGAGCCAGAGACCGGCAAGCCGCGGGAGGTCAGATACACCTTTGGCGACGACGGGTCACAATGGCGCATGACGAAGCTCAAGGCTGTCTACACCATCGCCGAGGAAACCGGCCGGCCAGTGGACGAAGTCGCGATTGAGCGCTTTGGCAGTCTCCGGGAATTTGACGATGCGCGAGAGGAAAAGATTGAAGTGGATAGGAGAAAGGTTTACGGAAGCGGCTACGTTGGCAAGGAGAAGCCAACCGGGGAACTCTACGCGGAGAGAATCGCCAGCCAAAAGAAGGCACCACCACCCCCTGGCTTCCCGGCCCTGAGCAAACCCCCCGCCGAACTCGAACAAGGCGTCTCAATCGAAGACAAAATTGCCCCTGCCCCTCCCATGGATCAATCAGCCCTCAACCGCCTCCGCGCCCAGCTCATGAAGGCCAAACTCCGCAACTCCCCCGACGTGCCCAAGCTGGAAGCAGAATTCAACTCTGCCATGGCGGCGTTCCAGTCAGGCCAGACAACCAGCAACGCCATAGTCCTCGACGCCTCCCACTCGCGCCTCTTGGCCGGCGGGTCAAGAGGGGAAGTAAAGCCAGTAACCAACAAACGGGGTCTTGAGCGCGGCACAGTGGTGGAAAACGACGAGATGACGCTGGACGACATGGTCCGCGAAGAGCGCCGTACAAAAGGCGAAGCCGGCGGGGAAGGGATGCGTCTGGCGGAGAGGATCGCCAAGGATGGGAAGTTCGACAATGATTTGGAGTATCTGGATGAGAATGCGGAGAAATTGGCGAAGAGGGTGCACAAGACTGACTCGAGCTTGAAGAATGTCGCTGTGACGGAGTACAAGAAGCTGAATCGGATATTGGACAGTTGTCCGTTGTGTTATCACGAGGAGAAGAACCCGCCGGGGAACTTGCCGGTGGCGCCGGTTGTTTCTTTGGGTACGAGGACGTATCTCACTTTGGCGCCGGCTCCGGAGCTGACGGGTGCGGAAGGCGGAGCCGTCATCGTCCCTTTGTCGCATCGAACAAATCTCCTTGAATGCGACGATGATGAGTGGGAGGAGATGAGGAATTTCATGAAGTCGCTGACGAGGATGTATCACGACCAAGGACGAGAAGTCATTTTTTACGAAAATGCCGCGAACCCGCAGCGCAGGCAGCACGCCGCTATGGTTGCTGTCCCCATCCCTTACGAACTAGGGGATACGGCACCGGCATTTTTCAGGGAAGCGATGATGAGCGCGGGGGAGGAGTGGTCCCAGCACAAAAAGGTGATTGATACTCTCAAAAAGAGTAAGGAGCCCGGGTTTGGGAGGATGGCGTTCCGGAAGAGCATTGCAAAGGAGATGCCGTATTTTCATGCTTGGTTTGGGCTTGATGGGGGGTTGGGGCATGTGGTGGAGGATAGCGCGAGTTGGCCGAGGGGGGATGGGTTTGCTAGGGAGGTCATTGGGGGGATGTTGGATGCTGATGTCGCTGTGATTAAGAAGCAGGGGAGGTGGACGAGGGGGGATGAGAGGGTGGAGGGGTTCAAAAAGAGGTGGAGGAAGTGGGATTGGACGAGGGTGTTGGAGGATGGACAGTGAGTTCACATAGCATGCACATTTCAGGGCAGGATGAACTCAACAGGAATAGGATGGACGTGACAAAGTTGATCCAAATGTTTCACTCACCAACCCAGCGCGCCCTCATTACACGTAAAACTCCCCAAGATGGTATATACCCACTCCGGCGCTCTCTATCCTCCACTCACCCCCGCCCTTATTCCCAAGAAATAACAACCCTTTTTCAAACTCCGCATATGCCAGATAAAATAAAAAGATTCACCACCTTCCAGAGCCTTCTCAACCCTCCTCAGCATCCATATTATCCCTCCCAGACCCGGGCGCACCCCTCTTCTTCCCCCTGTGGCCCTTCAGCACCGACCCCTTCTTCCCCCGGTCATCAATCAAGTTCTTCATCTCATTTCTCGCGTGCCGTTGAGCCTCTTCCACCCGGGGCTTAAAAACCATCACCTCGTCCTTTTCGTAAGCGTACTCGGTGAGCTTGGTGCCAAGGGCGGCTTCGATGCGGGTCCAGATTTCGAGGTCACTGTTCACGTTAGTTCTCAGGTCAACACAAGGTAGAGAGAGATAACTCACTATTGCGTCACAATACTCAAAGCATGCCCCGACTTGCCCGCACGAGCCGTACGACCAACCCGATGAATATATGTCTTCGAATCCTGCGGCAAATCATAATTGATGACACAGTCCACATTGGGAATATCCAAACCACGAGCCGCAACATCAGTAGCCACAAGAATATTCCTCGTCCCAGCGCGGAACTTGCTCAGCGCACCGAGACGAGCTGACTGAGACAAGCCACCGTGGAGCGGGATAGCGCCCATGCCCAGAGTGCGCAACAGAATGGCAATTCTTTGCGTCTCGAGAACAGTACGGGTAAAGACGATCATTGTCTTGCCGGAGAATTCATTACAGAGGTAGATGAAATACGTGTCCTTGTGAATGTGAGGGATGAAAAGGTAGTTGGAGACGAGCGTCGAGACGGTTTGGTACTTGGAGGTGGAGACGTTGACCTTTAGGGGGTCGCGGAGAGAGGCGCGCTGGAGGGACTCGACTTTGCTGGACATGGTGGCGGAGAACAGAAAAGTGCGGCGCTCGCGGGGGAGGAACTTGAGGATCTTCTCGAGGATGGGGCCAAAGTCCATGTCGAGGAGGCGATCGGCTTCGTCCATGACGCAGTACCTAAGATTGCGCAAGCTGAAGCCCTTGGTCTTTTCCAAATGGTCGAGAAGTCTACCGGGGGTTGCGACGACGACGTGAGGCTTCTTTCCGAGGGCGATAGCTTGCTGTACCATGTCTAGACCACCAAGAAGAAGAGCGCAGCGGAGGTTGATCAGGGAACCGAGAGCTTCAAAGGACTGGGCGATCTGGGCGGCAAGTTCTCTTGTCGGCGCAAGAACGAGGGCGAACAAGGGCTGGGGCTTGTCGAGCAAAGCTTGAAGAATTGGAAGGGCAAAAGCGGCTGTTTTTCCGGAACCCGTCTCGGCGATACCAATGATGTCGCGATCTTGAAGCGCAAGTGGGATGGCCTCTTGCTGAATAGCGGTTGGCTGCTTGTATCCGAGTCGGTCGCATGCTTCGCACAGGGAGTCGACGATGCCCTGGGTACAAGTCAGCAGAGGATTCAAACACTATGCAGACCATCAATTCCAACATACGAGATCCTTGAAGGTCTTTGGGGCAGCCTCCCCGTTCTCATTGTCAAGGGTGGTCGACTCCTCGGCATCTGAGGCCTCAGATACTGCATCTTCGATTCTGGGTTCTGGCCCAGGTATGATTTTGGGCTTGGGTGCTTCGGTCTTCTTTTTCTTCACCGCGGAAGGGTTGTCGGAGATCTTTCTGCGCTTGACTGACGACATTTTGACGGTGTTTCGGACAATCAAACCTTACAGGAAAGTGTTTGTCCGGTGAAATAGACTTTCAGAAGCTGTCGAACTACATAGCCATCTTCCAAAATTCCAGGCTTATCGGCCGTGTGGGGCGGCCCGATAAGCAAAGGCCCCACCGAAATTTTCTCTGCGCGCCGCCAAAGCTCTGGCGCATCAATTGGTTTGCTGTAGTAGGCCGAAAGCTTCCTCCATCATACATTTCTCTGCCTACGAAACCAGAGAAAACACATCAACCACCACCACAATGGCCAAGAAACGCTCCAAGAGAAGAACCCACCTGGGTGCTCACAACCCAGCCGCCCCCACCGCCGTCACTGGCCACATCAACACCAAAGACCCGAAATCCATGGTCATCCGCATGGGCGCCGGCGAAGTAGGAACCAGCATCTCCCAACTTGCCGCCGACGTCCGGCGCGTAATGGAACCCGGCACCGCCTCCCGCCTCAAAGAGCGCAAAGCCAACCGCCTACGCGACTACGTGACCATGTGCGGCCCCCTCGGCGTCTCCCACCTCCTCCTCTTCTCCCGCTCCGAGTCGGGCAACACCAACATGCGCCTCGCCATCACCCCCCGCGGCCCTACCTTTCACTTTCGCGTAGAAAAGTATTCTTTGACAAAGGACGTCCGGCGAGCCCAGCGACACCCCAAGGGGGGCGGCAAAGAGTACATCACCCCTCCCCTCCTAGTCATGAACAACTTCACCAACCCCAACTCGGACCACACCTCCAAAGTCCCCCGTCACCTCGAGTCCCTCACCACGACCGCTTTCCAGTCTCTCTTCCCCCCAATCAACCCGCAACGAACCCCCCTCAAATCCATCCGTCGCGTCCTCCTTCTTAACAGGGAGCAATCCCCCGAAGACGACGGGACGTTCATCGTCAACTTCCGCCACTACGCCATCACCACCAAACCAGTCGGCCTGTCGAAGCCACTGAGGAGGTTAAACGCCGCCGAGAAACTGCTAAAGTCGTCCAAGTCAAAGAAGGGGCAGCTGCCCAACCTGGGGAAGCTAAAAGACATCTCCGAGTTTATGATTGGGGGTGAAAACGGCGCGGGGTACGAGACGGATAACACGTCAGGAAGCGAGTACGAAACCGACGCCGAGGTGGAGGTTCTCGAGACGTCGGCGAGGAAGGTTCACAGTTCCAACAAGCCAAGACAAGCACAAAATGAAGACGGGAGTGATGATGAGGATGGTGACACGGGGCGTAAAGACAATGTTGAGCGTCGGGCTGTGAAGTTAGTCGAGCTCGGCCCGAGAATGAAGCTTCGCATGACAAAGGTGGAGGAAGGGCTGTGCTCGGGCAAGGTGATGTGGCATGAGTATGTCCACAAGACAAGGGAGGAGATTAGGGAGCTGGAGAAGAAGTGGGAGCAGAGGAGGAAGGACAAGGAGGCGAGGAAGAAGGAGCAGAAGGCGAATGTGGAGAGGAAGAAGGCTGCCAAGGAGGCGAATAAGCAGCAGCAGCAGCAGGGGAAGAAGGGGCAGCAAGAGGAAGAAGAGGATGATGATGAGGATATGGAGGATTACGATAGTGATTTGTACGAGTATGGGTATGATGGGGATGACAAGGGGTTTGATAGCGAGGGGTTGGCTGGGGATGCTGAGGAGCAGGTCAACTCGAAGATGGAGGAGGATGGGGAGTGGGAGGATGAGGAGGAGGAGATTGCCGATGGGAATAAACAGGGGAAGAGGAAGGCTTTTAAGAAGTGAAAAAGTTCGAGATACCAAGGGTGTAGATATCGGGTTCAATGAGAGAGATTGCTGTTTTTGAGATCAAGCTCTATTGCGGCTGGATGATCAAGTCTGTTTCCTTGTTGTTTTAGGGACTAAGATGTCGGGTACAACTAATTTACAGAAAAGTACAAATGTGTTGTTGTTTATCTTGTTGTTGCTGTTGTTTTTGCTGTTGTCCTCATGTTAATCCCGTCCTGCCCATGTTTGTTACTTGTACCTTCCCTTATCCCGTCTGTTCATCTTACTCGCACATACCATACTTCATCGCTCGTTAGTTGGCTGTTGACCACTGAGGGCTAGTTGTCGTTCATGTTGAATCTTTCTGGGTATCGTCGCTAGCGGTTTGCCTTGGTAGGGCACGCCTGTGAGTCGCTCAGGATTGCTTATCCATGATAATCTCATGAGCCGTGGTCGGCCTCGTGGTGGACAGCGTTGGTGTCGAAGCCGAAGCCAGGGTGTGCGGCGTGAGCATCTTCTCCCGGAAGCTGTCACCATCGCTCATCTCCATCAGTTGCTCCAAGTCATTCTCGGGCTTCTTCTCTTCCGGCGCCGAGCCCCTCAGTCCAATGATGCTCGCCAGAGAGGCAGCGACGAGGGTGGAGGAGCAAGCGAGGAAGACAGTTTGCCGGTGGCGAGGGTCTGGGATTCATCAGTCTCTGCACACTTGGCCATCAGGCGAGAGAAGAGAGTACTCACCTTCAACAGCAGTCGCCAGTGCAATGATGACAAACAGGAAGTGAGGCAACTTCATCAGACCGTACAAACCCGCTCTGCTGCCCTCGTTGACGACGATACCCCTATGGTACGCCACGCAGGGCACGTAAATGCCGTTGCAAAACTCGAACAACAAGTAGCCAAAGAAGGCGAGGATCTCGATTGGGACATATGCTGATTGCAGTAGACAGCCGCCGCCGATGAAGATGACGATGCCCATCAGGTTGTGGGGATTGGTGAAGGCTTTCTTCAACCAGGAAGGCTTGCTGGGAGATTGGGAAGGATCGACGGGCAAGGCGAGGCGGCTCTTCTTTCTCTTCATGATGGCACTGAACAGCAGAGCGCCGAGAATCATGGCCAACATGAAGGCAGCGAAGATGGGGCCGTAGGGCACATCCTCAGCGTCAGGTCCGTGGATGCGTCTGTGTGCGTCTTGGAGAATACCAGGCCAGAAGAAGAGGACCAAGAAATTGGTGCCTTCCCAGCAGCAGCTGATGAAGCTGAGTGCCCAGATTTTGATGTCTTTATCCGTTAGCAACCGCAAGGTCTTGGCGGTCTTTCTGGTACTTACCTCCAAGCTGTATGAGGGTCTCCTTTGGAGTCATGCGCTTCTCCTTGCTGTCTTTTGGCTGTCCGTAGTTCTCATTCTGCGAGATCAGTCAGTATGTAGCCCAGAAAATCTCATGGCGAGTGTCTTACCCAGCAGCAAATAAGCATGGCCGCAGCAATAGCTTCGATAGCCTATGTTCGTCGTTAATTTCGCCTTCTTCACCACAAACAATGGCCATGCACTTACCACACCAACCACAAAAGGTCCCTTTCTCGTCCCTGACACCTCCACAGCCAAATCGCCAATCAACCCACCCAACACAGCAGCACTGCAGTTGGCCCTCGTCATGGTCCCAAACATGGTCCCTAGCCTCTCATCTCCAAGCTTCCTAGTGTTCCACTCAGTCACCATCCAACTCTCAAACACCGTCCAGAGCATCGCCAGCCCTATTCCACCAAGTGCTTGTCCCGCATACAGCACTTTCAAGTCCTTCGAAAGCACGCTCAACGCCGAGAGCGAGTGGATGAGACAGAACGCTAGACAGGCATTTCTTCTCCCAAACTTGTCCGCCAGAAACCCGACAAAGAGTGAAGAGATTGCCGCAGCAATAAACGTTGTCATGTACAGTGACGCGACCGTCTTTTCTGGAAACTCAAACTCGGTCTTGAAGAGGGGGTAAGTGTATGGCCCCTGCAACCAGTCGGCCGCCATGGCAAAAAGGTACACCTTGAGAAACTTGATCTGGAACGCCCGCGCTTCCTTGTCTTTGATTCGCTCATGGTCATCTTCTCCTGTGACGGAATCTGTTGGTGATGATGGTGGAGTGTCTGATGTGTGTCTTTTTGCTTTGGCGAGGAAACTTCGTGCTGCTTTGGCCAGTAGGCTCCTGCTCATAAGCAACACTGTGACGGGAAGAAGAACAAAAAGCGTGATCCAGTAGAGATTGACTATCATTCTGCGTGTTGTCTTGCTGGGTATCTCGAGCCCCTTTCCATGGGACTGGTGCTGGTATATGTCTAGGGGTCAAAATGTACAAGAGAGCTGTCTTATTGCTCCCCCTAAAGTGTGTAAGTAAGTCAGAAGAAAGCAGAACAAAACGGAACAAGTTGTGCTGATGCAAAACACATCTTATCCTTCATGCTGATTGCGCGTGAACGAGAGAGGAATAGTGGGAGGAAGGGGGAGATCCGCGCGTTGCGAGACATCTCATTCCTCGTCGTTAACCGAGTTCACGGATGGGACTCCGAAGCAGGTGTTGCAAGCCCCAGATCGGGTTGCGTATCCCGCGGCGAGCATTCCGGCGAGCCTTAGTGTGACGTCTTTCTCAGATGAAAAAACAAGTGTAGTAATCATCGGCTTCCAACACGAGGCTGGGAGGGGGTTGAGTTTGGGGCGAGACTATCGCTGACATGACTTGCTGCCGTCGCACTGCCGATGCAGGTCGTGATGATCGAGATAGCCAAGATTGAGTCGTGATACTAAAGGGTGTGATGAGTTCATAGTTGAGGCCAATGATGGGATAGAGTATGAAAACATCGTCTTACCCCTTGCGCTGGTGTGCTCACTGCTCCTCTTGTAGACAGCTGGTCTAGGTCTGGGTGTCTCATCTTGTAGACAGATGCCTCCCTTTGCCAACTTTGCACGGCTTCCGCCTTGCCTGTCTGGAGCATTCTGCCAATCTTATCCCCGTTCCATCGGGTGCCAACGAGCAGTCTCACAGTTTCCCAACGTCATGGGCCGTAGGGAGCCGTGCTGAGCAGGGCTACATCCATTTGGGGAGGAATTGCCCAGAAACGGCAGCGGACTGGGCGTTGATAAGAAAAGGGCGGGTGAGGTTGAAGACTTATCATCATGGAGAATTTTGGTGCTGCAAGTCTCCTTTGTGTTGAGTAGGTGTGTTGAGTGGGTAGAAATTCAAGTATGTGACTGGCGGGCATCTGTGGGTTCCCAAGAGGGAAGGTACAACCAGGACAGAGGCCCATGTTTTTCCAATTGTCGAAAGGCAAAAAGATCCCAAAAAGCCAGAACAACCCAGTGTTCCTATCAGACAGTTCCCATACTCCGTGCGGCAACTTATTCTGCTCGGCACAAGCCTGACCCGGGAAGTTATGTGTGCTCAGGAATGTTTTCGACAACTCTATCTCATTTTTGATGAACCGCCTGATCAGGACAGAATTATTCTGTCATGTCTTACCAGCCTCGTATCTCACTCCTCGGTTTTTGATCACTTAGACCGACGTAATGAAACTGAGCAACTCTCGCCTCATGAGCCATCTCATCACTTCCTCAACATGACTGACGCCCAGCTTCTCTCATGCATATCTCAGATACACACCACAAATGTACAAGCAGTAGCTCCCATACCCTACTTACGATTAAGAAATTCAAATCTCCAACTCTTATGTACAGCCCAATCAAAACCACCCAATAACATCCTCCAAACCCCCACGTTGAAATCTTACAGGCAACTCAACGCATCACCCTTCTCTTCCCCAACTCGCAACACCCGCATCCTCGCAAGTACGACGCCCTCCGCAACGCCCTATCACCCCCATCGTCAAATCGCAGTTTCACAAATCCCCTCCCCCCCCCTCTCTGTGCCATGCTCCCACATCAAAGATCAACCCCATCAACCCAGATCCCCGCCCATCACTCACTCATCCAACCACAAACACCGCATATGCACGCCGCCAACTTTAATAATCATCAGGCATCAACCATCTCATCCCCCGCAGCAGATCTGCACTGCAAAGGTATGACAACACCACCACATCATGCCGTACAAAATCTCCCCCATAGTCCCAATCATACGTGCACAACAGGAGAGATTCGAGGTATTTTTGATGAACTCTGCTCGGATTTAAGGTGAGTAAAATGTGATTGAGTGTGATGGATCTTGCAGGGGGGGACAAAGCTTGACTTCTGCTACCGTCGGGATGTGTGGAAGGGAGGTCTTGGCTGGTGATGAGGTGGTCGTGCTTCTCAGTGTTTGAGCCTGGGTGTGCAACAACCCCCCGCTCATCACTACCCCAGCATCATTCACACAACATGATGACCAGAGCAGATAGAATATTATTTTGACATTTTTTTCTCTCAAAATATCTGCAAGGAATAGCCAGCCGTAGCTTCCCCATGATCTTGCATCAGATTGCCCATCCAAAAACGCCCCGCCAGAAAATATGCCTTGTGCCCGTTTGCCCAGCCCCATCCATCCAGTTCATAACCCATGCTAATGCCTTTCAAAAAACCAACCCAGAAAAACACCAAAACAGGATATCAAAAAGCCAAAATTCCACCGCATTTCCCATTTCCCCCTGTCATTGCCCTGTCAGTACGAGAGAACCCTCCAAGAGCCCGCTCATCAGTCAGTCCCCCTCTTCCTGGGCAACATCACCCCTGCTTAGTTGTTGCCCCGCTGCGCCTCATACACCCTCATCGCCCTCTCCAACTCCTCCAAGCTGCTCCTGTCCCCGTAGGCGTCCGCCAAAGCGGCATTCTGTCGTCTTCTCTCCAGATCAGCCTGCTCAGCCTCGGCCTGTCGTTGCTGGGCGGCAGCGGCGGAGGTGCGGTAGGTTGAGACGGCTACGTAGCCTGCTGCGAGGGCGCCTGCGAGAGGTGGGACCCTAAACACAAAGAACATGTTGGAAGCTGTTGGACAGAGAGGAGAAAGGGGAAATGAGGGGGAGCATACCACTTGATGCCCCTTGCTACGGGGGATGGTTTGGTAGCCGCGGTGTAGAGGTGAGGAAGGTAAGGGGGGTGCACGCGGGCAGAGGTGGAAAGGAGGCGGGATTGCTGCTGAGTAGAGGCCATTTTTGGTAGAGTAAAGGTGTTCTCTCTCGGTAATCGGTGGTGGTTCGACAGAGTGGTGGTTTGTCGTCCTTGGTAGTTGTAGTAGTACGTAAAATGGGTGGGGGGTGGAAATGTGGTGGTTTGTTACAAGGAACCGAAACAGCACAAAACCAACAAAAAGGGTATCTTGAAGTGCGGGCGAGAACTGTTGAAGTGTGTATAACGAAGCGATGATGTCGAGGTCAGGTCGAGAGGACAGAAATCAGGGACGAAGGGGAGTGTTTATATTCCCACTTCGGTTGCCGCGGGAGGAGGTTGCCCCGTGGGGAAGAAGACGTAGTTGTATGGAGTAGATGCAAGGATGTGATGACAAGAGATCGACAAGCAAATTAGAGCGTGGGGAGGATAAGATACCCCTCTCTCTCTCCGGCGTATGTAGATTCAAGGATAGATGCTTGTAGATGGCCAGCCCAGAAAAGGTGGGAAGTTTCTGGAGGGTGGGACAAAGAGAAGAAAACATGCGAATTGATGTATGGCAAAGGCAGAGCAGGTGCGTTGGGCACAACTGGCAGACTGGCCAGGAGAGAACATGGGCAGAGCGGGAGGAGCAAGTGGTTCGGCATGTGGTGGTTTCTCGTGTGATTAGCGGCCAATGGTGGTGTGTTTGGCCTGTGAAGCGCTCCGCATGTCGTGCCACGAACTGTGGGGTAACCGAGGACAAAACGGCTCTGGTGGGCTTGGTGTTGCGGCCAGCTCCGCTTCCCCGGACAGCTTCCCCAGAGCTCCCCCAGACCCGACCTCGCCCCGGATTGGATTGCCCACTGCTGCTCGGAATGGGTCGTTTTTCCGGACGACCGCGTTACAGGCCTCGGCTTTTCCTGTTGGTGATCCGACACAAAACGCCGCATCTTCAACACCAGTGCACCACCCTTCGAATGTCAAAATAAGCATTGCTGGACCGCTGCGCTAGCAACACTAGAATTTCTCAGATCCAGGCACACGAGGCACGTGCGCGGCAATCTCTCGGTTTGGAGGTTGTTCCGCGACGGGACGCGAACCGACAAGATTTGCCGACCAAAGGGTTACCAAGACACTCTCCTGGATCCCCTGATTATAATCCACAACGTGACCTCTTCCAAGCCTCTTCGGCAGCGTCGGTCGCTAGTTTCAGCTGGCAACTTTACGACAGAGTCTCAGAATTGCTATTTCACTAGCCGCGTCCAACTCCCATCTGCTATGCTAGACCAAAAAGATTTGTCAATGGCTGCTGGGTCCCGAATAGCTTCCAGGGTTAGATAAGGCCAGCTGGCATGGATCGACATCTCGGTCTTTGAACAAGAGAATCAGAAAAGTCTCACGACGCACGCTGCTGGCATCTCAATTTCTCAAAGGTTGTCAGACAGGAGGCCATATGCAGGACCTGTCTCACGAAACAACAGATCGCAAGTCTAGACAAACATAGGCTGATCACTACTAGACGTAGAGAATTGTAGTGTTGCACTAGACGTGCATTGGTCAGCCACATTGATTAACATAACCATATCTTGATTATCTGACCTTGAGTTAAACACCTCACCACCTCTACGCTTTAAAGCCCTTTGATCGACCTCCGAGAAAAAGCTATGGCGGGTCTGGCAGGCTGATCTGATCGGGTAGCAGCATTTTGACGTTGTGTACGTGCCGCCGGTCGTTGCATTACTAGAATTAAACGAAGCAGAAAACCAAACACCACAGCTTCAAGGTTGGGAGGTCAGGGGATAAAAGTCCAGATATCTTGACTCTGATTGGCCATGACGGGCGGCTGCATTGCCAGTATTCCCACTCTCGTGCAGATGCAAGATGTGACGGAAGGCAAAGAACCTGTCCTTGAATGGGAAGGCACTTTTATGCGGAGCTTCCATGGTCTTGTCACTTTTGCAGACGCGAACGAGAGAGCGCTTCCCCGAAATGTAAGCGGACTGAATCTCGCCGATTCTTTCAACCAAGCTGCTCTGATTTTTCAACCTGGTGTTGAACCCCAGCGCTGGGACCACGGCTCCTCTACGACAGATTGACAGCTAAAAACCCTCCGACGGAGACCACGGCCCGACAGATCAACGCCATGGTGCTGCCGTGCATCCTGTCTACCGCAAAAGTCGGCTGGGCTCCATAAGCGATGGTGATGGGCGCCCGCCCAGGTGGCACACGGATATTAATGTTTTATATAGCCAAACCGACGACCCGTCCCAACCACCACCAGCACCGCATTCCAGCTGTGTGTCCTGTCGGGTCTGACGGTATTTTGTTAATCTTTCACTCCGTCATTTCTTGAAGCTGCCGAAGAACGAGAAAAGGCTCCGATTCTGTGATCCCGATATCGATCCTGAGACCGGCGACGACGGACCAAAAGCTTCACGGAAATTTCCTTCCTGAATCCTCAACAATCATCCCGCGGTGACGTGCATTAAATCCCGGTCGACGTCAACGGTCGGCACAGCTCTCCGATGTCAGGACTTTCAGAACCCCAAAGGGGGCCATCCGATGACCCCTCACATTTAGAGCCACCACTACCACCACAGACGAAAAGATCGTCGCCAAAACCACCGCAACCGTCAACACCGGGCCCGATACCGGAAGATGAAGCATTTTCGCAAAAAACAGGCGATGGGAGACGGCAGACAGAGCAATTCCCTGATTCAATCGAGGCTGAGGAGGGCCCTGAGGAAGAAGACGAGTTCTTGGCTGAGGGATGGGACGGGTCGTCCAAGGCTTCGACGTCGGTGACGTCGAGCATTTATGCACATACGTATGAGAATGGGAGGAGATATCATTCTTATCGATATGGGAGGTACCCAATTCCAAATGATGATCAGGAGCAGAATAGGGAGGATATGAAGCATGCGATGATGATGGAGTTGACGGTGGGTTGCCCCTTTGTTGCCCCTTAGGTAATTATTCACTAACATTGATTTGTGTCGAAAGGACGGGAAACTCTACCTTTCACCCATTGGACCCAACCCACAAAAGATCATTGATATTGGGACCGGCACAGGAATCTGGGCTATCGAGATGGGGGACCTGTTCCCTGGGGCTGAAATCTTGGGGCTCGATCTCTCACCGATCCAACCACAGTGGGTGCCGCCAAATGTCAGGTTCATGATTGACGATGTCGAAGACGAGTGGGCGAACGGGTCAGACTGGGACTTTGTGCATTTAAGGGGCATGGCGCTTGTGCTGAGGGATTTGCAGAAGGCGGTGGACCAGATCTATCAGTATGTGTTCCCCTTTTTGCCGATGGAATATGAGGCTGACAAAGCAAACAGACACCTCAAACCAGGAGGCTGGGTCGAATTTCAAGAATCACATGGGGAACCTCGTTGTGACGACGGAACTATGGACCCCGAGACGGACGTGATGAAGAAATTCTGGGCTTTATGTGTGGAAGCTATGGCCAAGTTTGGAATGAATTTGAACATGCCGGCTGTGGTGGGCAACTTTCTTGAACGAGCTGGTTTCGTCAATATTACCTGTGTCAAGAAGAAGACACCAGTGGGAACGTGGCCTAAAGATAAAACGATGAGGTTGATTGGGCTGTATGTGAAAGAGGCCGCGTTGCAGAGCTTATCGGCGCTGGGGAAAGCCTTTGCAAACTTGGGGATGGATGCAGTGGAGAGAGAAGTCTTTAGTGCGAAGGTGAGGGAGGCGGTTATGGATGGGAAGGTGCATAGGTATTATTACTTTTATTTTTGGTTTGCGCAGAAACCGTATGATAATAAGGAGGGTGATGGGGGTGGGGGAGATAGTTGAAGTGGAGTGGGCAGAAAGTATCGAGTTCAAACTGGAAAGCTTGTTCCATTGTGGAAGGCACCACCAAGTGCGCTCCTTCCAGCAGGAAAACACATGTGTACTCCCGTCTAAAATGGTCGCTTGAATCGTTTTCTTCTCAACTCAATACAAATCGCTTGAAATGTTGGTTGATAACCACACCTCTAACTTTTGGCTGGATACAATCATGATCTTTCGCTACCGGGACGCAATCACGAGCAACTCCATGTCACATACAATCTCTGTTACCAAACACACATCCACAGTCTTAGAAGGCGTTTGAATCGAGTCAAAAAAACAACAACTTTCGGTACGTCCTTGACTCTCACAAGTGATCGTCATGTTCCTCTCGACTGAATCGTACAGATTACTCGACCATGTCCATCTCACCACAACGGAGCCTGGACACCACTGCTCAGTCTGGAATCACTATCGCGAGATGTGTCCTGCAGGCAGAAACATCGGATAACATTCAACCCCTTGCCATTTTGGCCTGTGAGCGCTTACAATCGCAATGAGCATCGAGACGCGTCGAAAGATGGAACACAGCGTGGTGCCCACCCCTCCGCCAGCTGTGTTGAGCTTCCTCCAGGTCACGGTTGGATTTGCGGCAAACGACAGTGTGGCCTATTTTGGCCGTAGTCTCGCTGGATTGCATTTCTTGGGTCTAATCTGCAGTCTTGTTTCGGCGATGGATACTTTCAACAGTGGTCTTGCTGTGCACGCGATGTTGGAGGAGTCGGCTGCTGATAAAACGCTCCTGCCAACTGAGAAGCAGATGATTGATTTAGTGAAGAGCATCGAGCCGCGCTGTCATAAAGCTAGTTTTGCGACAGAGGTTGTTGGATGGAACCGACTCCTAACACAGACCGAGACTCACCGAAGCCTGTGTGCTCCCCAGGAAGGCATATTGGCTTTGGTCGATGCATTGCGACAGATCAGCCGTATAGGAGAGACTGAGGTCACTCGCATCGTCATAGAAACTTCTATTTCATTCGCTGCATGGACAGCCGCCTTTACCAAGTGGTGCTTAGGCATCCCTTCCAGCATTGCTCATGCCGATGGTACGGTCGGGCTAGATCAACCCGGCTCAATAGTCCTCATCAGCATAATCCAGAAGGGTCACGTTAGGGATATTTCGACATTCAAGGTGATTACCCATTCTTCAATAGGGGCTTTGTCAGAACTTGTGGCGGGGCCCGGTTCCTCGCCTCCGATATTGGAATGGTCAGGTTGAGTACCTATGGGGACCTACTACTCAACGAAATTGGGCTGAATCATGGTCACGCCAAGCAAGCAATGGAGGAGGCCATACCATATGCTCTTCAGCTAGTTTTACAAAAATTTGAATTCTGGGATAACCCTCTTAACTACCCAAGATCCAACTTGAAGCATCCCAGCTACCAAACCGACAAGGTTCGTGGCCAGAAACTCTCACCACTCCCTGGCGAAAGAACAGTTGGAATGGCATGTGCTCTTCTGTTTAGCGCCACTGCTCCGCCAGATTTTCGCAGTCTCGACCCTCAAACCTTATTACCGACCTTCCCCAGGTGCGCGTCCACACTCAGAACGTTACTTTTCAATCTAAAGAGTTCCTTCGAAAGCTAGCAATTTTGGCCGCGAACATCCTTGCTCTTTCGCTGTACAACACTCCGGACTCTCTTCTTGTCGATCATGGTCACGCTTTATCTCAAACTATCCCGTTTAGCTTTGAAGGGACACTCAATTCGGGTGACCTTTTCCCATGGTGTCTTTTCGGTTTTGCGAAGTGGAAAGACTCAAAATACTCACTATTGGGGATTGCTGCAACACGCTTTAAGCCTGACTGAGCAACAGAAGGTGTATCCTTTCCGATCTTGGCTCATGATGAGTTCCCGCGGCCAGACAGTATGGCATACGATCTATGAAACGAACAAGTACAGTAGTAATGGATATCTGGCTCTTTCGTGGTTTCCGGGCACTATTTGGTTCAAGAAGACCTCATATGACGCTTGCAACTCGGGGCTACCCAGTCTGGCGTTCAACAAAAGGCTCAAACTCAATCCGACGGCTGGCGTCGCTGAGGAAGGAGTTACCAGGCCTGTCGACTACTATCCGAACTATCGAATACACTGGGATGTCGCACTTTCACCACTCCTGTTAGAAATATCGCTAGGCCTACGGAGAGAGAACGGACATCTTTTGGTCACAAGAGATCCCGGAAGAATACTGCAAAATCTAGCAAACGCCCTGATTTTCAACCGATGCGAGCACCCGCCTGATACCAAACTGACTGAACCGGACCCGGCCGCCCGCTTCATAAGTCCGCTCATAGACAGCGAAATTGCTGAAACGACGGGTGATCATGGGCAGGGAACCGAACTTGAAGGTGGCCGTCAGCGAGGCCGTCGTCGTAAGCGCAGACGTGCACGTGGACTCAACGTCGTCAATGTCGTCGCTGTGGACGGGAATGACGAGATGAGATTCTTTGCCCTGTCTGAGCCGCTTGTACCGACGGATTTGAGCTCCGAAACCCAGTCGTTTGTTTATTCTGCGAAAGGAAGCTTGCCTTGGCTGCTGCTTGAAGCTTGCTCGGGAGGTGGGCTCCAAGGTTGTTATTCTATGATGCATCAAGCCTAGTTTTAAGAGACAGGGGGAAAGTCAATAACTCCACGGAACAAGCTTTGTGCAAGGCTATTCATCAATATGTTGCGTATGGGTACAGATCGAGTCCACTCTTTTCGGTGGAACCAGGAATTCGGGTACTTATGGCAAGCAACGGGTGGTCTTTTTTGGACTTGTATCAATGTTGGTGTGGACGTACCGGGGCTGTCGTGTGGGAGGTCTGGAGTACCCCAACCTGCCGAATTTCATTTTGCTTTTTGTTGTTTAATGTTGAGATTTACCAGTAATGTTGATCATCGGTTCCGATCCCTCTTCTCAGAGATCGTCCATGGCTATGGGCAGATGGAGCCTCTTTAGAATTGGGTACCAATATCCAAACAAGAGTACATGCTTGCCCTACGAAGGTACTTCCAGCGATCACGATTGACTCGGGAACAGTGATTTTGAAGGCTTTCACAGGTCAGAAATCCTACGTTGCAGGAGACAAGCGGCTCTTCTCAAACTACCAAACACAGAGCATGTGAACAGGCATCTGACCGCAAGATCCCCAAGGTAGCCTCGGATCCCGAAATGCAACGATCACTATCTCCCGATTCATTTCATACCCCGCTCATTTCAACATCTCAGTGGCTCTCTTGTGAACATGAAATGTTGTGTTGTTATCATGTTCCACCGGCCATCAGGAGGCGGCTTCGATCCAATATCCTCCGATCACGGATACACCAAATCCCTTCATATGCCACAGATATTGATCACGGCTGAGGTTAAAAGACGATCCTACATGAGATGTGTAATCTGTGAGATGTGAACAGCTTAATCGTTTGGACTGTGTTTATTGCCAGGGTGTAACGTAGCAGATTTGACCCAGTGGCCATGTTGTTGGAGTTACCATACTTTTGAGATGAAAGATCGGGTGAAATTCCCCGACTTTTTCCCCTTTTAGTTTTCAAGTTACTGCCTCCGAGAGGAAGGACATGAGATGAGGTGCAGGGATGAGGTGAGTATCGATGTCAGACTATCGCGTCAGGTAAGAACACCACACATGGAAGGAGCGACTCAGTGAGCAGGCAGCCTGAACCAGTTCAATTCTCGAGGTACTTGGGCAGTTATCGAGTTTTTCGAAGATAAAGGGCACGTCAGCAAGCGATTTACAATTCACGATTCACCTCGACAAGCGCCAACCAAGACCTTCAAACCTTTCAATTCCCACAACCTTCGACTTGTTGTTCACCAAAAATGCTTCGATCTCGCAATCTCCTCGCCCTCTGCGGCATCATCCTTTCTCTCTCCAACAAAATCCTCGCGGGCTTCGACCCCATCGCCTCAAACAATATCGCCGTCTACTGGGGTATGTTTCTCTCCCAACTCCCCTCCATCCCCAACTTTTCTCTCCTAATCATCTGAATCCCAGGCCAAAACTCCATCTCCCTCACCTTGGGCGGCCAGCAACGCCTCTCCTACTACTGCGCCAACACCCCCATCAACATCATCCCCCTCGCCTTCCTCTACACGATCAAGACCCCCTCCACGACAATCAACTTTGCCAACGCGGGCGACAATTGCACCCTCTTCTCCGGTAGCCAGCTCCTCTCCTGCCCTCAGCTCGAAGAAGACATCCAAACCTGCCAGACGGCCCACAACAAATCTATACTCTTGTCTATCGGGGGAGCAACCTACACCGAAGGGGGTTTTTCCTCCCCTGCCGAGGCGGTCCAGATGGCGGGGGCGGTATGGGAGATGTTTGGACCGAAGAAGGAGGGGTCAAAGGTGGAGAGACCGTTTGGGGATGCGGTGGTGGATGGGTTTGATATTGACTTGGAGGCTGTGGCGGTGAATATGGTTGATTTTGTGGGGGAGTTGAGGAGGTTGATGGATGCGGATGGTGGGAAGAAAAAGTTTTACATGAGTGGTGCGCCGCAGTGCCCGTTTCCTGATGCGGCGATGGGGGGGTTGATGGATGGGGTGGGGTTTGATTTTGTGATGGTGCAGTTTTATAATAATTGGTGTGGGGTTGATAGTTGGAAGGCTTCTGGGGGTGGTGATGGGAAGGGTGAGAGCCAGTTCAACTTTGAGAGGTGGGATAGATGGGCTAGGGAGGAGAGTAAGAATAAGGGGGTGAAGGTTTTGTTGGGTGTGCCGGGGAGTCAGGCGGCGGGGAGGGGGTATGTGAATGGGGAGGTGTTGAAGGGGGTGGTGGAGTATGTGAAGGGGTTTGAGAGTTTTGGGGGGGTGATGATGTGGTAGGTTCTAATGATGGGGAAGTGTGGGAATGAGAGCTAACGGATTACAAAGGGATATGTCGCAGGTTTATGGGAATACTGGGTTCTTGGACAGTATCCAGGCTGCGCTGGGGAGTGATGGCCAGTCGTCTGGTCAAGGATCCGGTCTGCCGCCCACGCAAACGGCCAGCCAAACAACGATTCCAACCAGTCTACCATCCAGCCAAACGTCATTCGTTACCATTACAACTACTGTTGTTGTCAGCGCGACAGCAACTGGATTTTCCACGGAAGAGGTCCCATCGCCTACGACGGCGTCTGTCAAGTCTACATCGGGCTCGTCAACCCCGACTGGCACACCGGTGCCTCACTGGGGAACATGTGGTGGGATATACCACCTGGGATCGACGGTTTGTGAATCTCCATATCAATGTGTCGTGTTAAGCGTGTGGTATTCACAATGTCTATGAGTGACGCATGGCAAAGACAAATCGCAGGAAGGGCTGGAGGAGGGAGGGAAGGATTTTCCTGTCATGGATTACGATCATGGTTGGATTTGAGATGTATGTTGGCAATGGGTTTGGGATATCTGGGGTATTTGAGTGGGAGTTGGGGTTTAATTGCTTTGTACTTTGAGTTTGTTTTTACTTTCTCTGATATGGCAGTTCTTTTGCCCGCGACGTCATGGTTGCTTCGATCTGGGATCTTCCCCTGAGCTAAAACGGGTGGAGAAAAGAAAGGTAATAATTGGCACTGGCCGCCAGGTGCACCACGTCATGGGTATGGATATAAACAAAAGAAATGAGATGAAAATCACAAACGACATGGAACGCGTCGACGCGTTGATGAGAATATAGATTGCTCTTCAGGTTCTTGACCTTGCACGTGTGGGAACTCGCGCTTGTGAAATTCCCTTCAACTGTTCGCCCACTTTAACCCTATAGCGCGACAACTCGTCTTTGTGGCATCATTTCATCGCACCACGGACGCGCCTGCGCCGTCCGAGTCCCCTTTGGACGAGATCAAGAACGGGCTCTGCGACGCATTGGATCGAATCAAGGCTGCCGGAAGCTTCGCGGCATTTGCCAAATTGACCGAGTCCAGCCTCTACCCGATATCAGTTCGCGATGTTGGCCATGTCGCCCTTCCTCTGGGGGAAGACAGTGCCCAACAACTGATTGAAAAGGCACGTCAAGCCCCCTATGGCAAAGGCACCGAGACCTTTGTCGACACCTCGGTTCGCAACACATGGGAGCTGGATGCAGCCCAATTGGAGCTTCACCCGCAGTGGGAGTCGACCATCAGCGCTGCTTGCAAGCTAGTCGCTCAGCAGCTGGGAATTACTGCTCCCGTGAGGGCCGAACTGTACAAGATGTTGATCTCGAGAAGGGTGCCATGTTCAAGCCTCACACTGAGTTTGTCTCCGATGGTACCCTCTGATGACCTCTCTTTGATGACCAACATGGGGTTACAGTACTGAGAAGATCCCGGGGATGTTTGGTGCTCTTGTCATCTGTCTTCCGTCTGAGCACCAAGGTGGCGACCTCGTTGTGAAGCAACGGGATGTTACCAAGACGTTCAAGACGTCAGAAGTCCGACCGTCGATGGCATGCTGGTTTTCCGATGGCACACACGAGGTCTTGCCTGTCACGTCGGGCATCCGCTGGGGCTTGACGTACAACCTTGGCATTTCCCCTCAGGTCAACCGCCCATCGGCTGCCATGAGATGCACCGGGACTGGATGGTGTTCGAGATGCACTGCGTGCTTGGCTGGACTCCCGGGGCCCGAGCAGCGATGACAAGGAAGCTGACCGTCTGTATTACATGCTGGACCACACATACACTGAGGCCAACCTCGCTTCACAGCCTGAAAGGCGCTGATGTCACCCGAATGCGTTGCTTGGAGGATGTATGCGACAGTCTCAATGCGACCTTGTTATTTGGTGTGATTGAAAGATGGCAACGTGGAGGGTGCGACGATGACGGTGGCGGCTACTACGACCGATATGACCGCCGTAGTAGAAGAGGTTGGGGTAGATACGAGTCGACCGACGAGGATGACGACGGAGGTGACGGTGAAGGCTGGCACGAATTGGTTGACATTATAGACACGAGGTTCAAGACCAAGGAGCTCGCTACGACCGATGGAAACACGCTGCGCGAGAACATGGAGATTGAAGACAGTGACCTGGACAAGAACTTGGTTCACGATTACGAAGACCCTTTCGAGAATACCGCACGCGGGGAGGAAGATTACTCGGGGGTCCACAGGCAACGAGGTATGTCACATGTCTTGACTTCTTTGTATCTACTGAACTGACATATCATGTTTCCTTAGGGAGTCTCCGCGTCACACTGGTATCGCTTGGCGGTTTGTTTTTCCTCTTGTCTTCCGATTGCCCGTCCGACTAATCCTCTGGGATAGGTTGCCGTCATTGTTCCCAATGACGAGGTCGACCAGTTCCTGATCACAGGCACGTCCAAAAAAAAGAGGCACAGGGTCTTCTGCCACGCTACCTTGAGAAGTGCTCCAACCCAGACGTGCGCGAGTCGACAATGAAAATTGTTTGCACCCTCGCACAGCTTGCATGGGCAGCCAAACCGGACCCATACGGCTACATCTTGCAGTCTGATACGCGGGATTTCAACGAAGAGACTGCACTGAAGTTCTTGGCGGCTGTTCTGCAGTAACCGGGAGTACGAACTGTTTGGCCGGTCCATGGGTTGGGTCGGGACCAAGGCCGGGTTCAATCTCGGGACGCTGTTGTTTGATCTCGTCATGAAGGCTGCAGCCGAGGACTCGTTTGATTTTACACAGATTCAAGGATAGGCATGCGTTTATTCAAAGTATGCTCGGTTCAAATGCTGACACTATCCAGTCTCGCCCAGTATATCTTGCCTCGTCCAGCGGCTGTCCGGATGCAACTGTTGACAGTGCTTGGTCGGCCGAGCGATGCTTCATACAATCCTCAGATTGGACAATGGGCCGCCAATGAAGTCGTTCCTGCTGCCTTGGAAGCTTGCCTAGGGGCTAACGTCATGGCGTCGACCGGGACTGCCATTGTCAACATGATCAAGGAATTTCATGATTTTGACTATTTGAAGACAAGGCAAGGCATGATTCTTTCACGCGTGGTCTGACACGCGGGCTGACTTCATACTTAGATTGACCCCAGTCATCGAAAAACAAGCCTCCTTGACACCATTTGCTGCGGCTGCTGTTATGAGAATCATTGAACTAGGCAACGAAGGCGTCTTTAATAAGACTGCGAGCCTGGAGATTTGCAAGCTGCTGCTGCTCGTGTCCGTATTCGATACGATGTCACTCACCAAGCTCCGGACCGTAGAAACAGCAGAGGCCGAGTTCCGCAATGCTTCAAATAGTCGCAGTAACGGCTATCCGTACTACCAAATGAGGCCCATTCGGGACGGTCCATATCAGAATCCTGAGACCTACATCCCACCCAACCTCTTGGCCGAGTGCCTGGCCCGGTGCATCGAACTCAACTGGGACGACCTAGCCATGCGTTTTTCCCCCATGATTGTCGCCAACATTGCCCAGGTCCCGCCTGCCGAATTCCATTACCTCTGGCTCCCCTTCGTCCGCCAACTCATATCTATGCTAGAGGCAGCCAACGTTCCCTTCTCTACTCCCCCGCTACCAAGAGCTTGCGCTTGCTGTCCTGGAAGCATACCAGGAGAAGCAGGTCGGAAAGGAGCCCGGCGGTGCAGAGGCCTATTCCGGCTAGGGTCCTGTAAGGTGTAGCTGCGGTGACTGCGAGGATCTCAACCGGCTCCTCAAAGGAGGGCAGCGCGTTTGGTCACTACGCGACGGCTGAGCAATGGGTTGAACTAGATATGTGTGGACAGACTTGGGGCATAATACGAAACTGTAGGATGCTTTAGAAGTTTTGGTCTGAACATCCACAGAGTGGGAACTGGGAAGTTGGCCTAGGTAAGACAATTCTTGTTAATAATTAATGTACTGATTGCACCTCTGTCAACAGTGTTCAACACGGGAATTTGGCTGGCTCTCTTTGCAAGCATTCCCAGCAAGCTCTTTGCAGTTGTCTTCAAACCATGAAGGAAAGCATTACCTGCAGGCTAGCTCTAGCCGGCCTGGCATCATCCTACCGGAACGGCAAGCACGTACCGTGTCTGAGTGCCGTGAACCAATCCGGTGCCTTCCTCTCCGAAGTCTTGAACCATGATCTTTGGGACAAGACTCAGACGTAACACCATCACTGCTCCAACTTGCTCATCGTCTGCACTATTCTCCGCAATTCGTGCGCCTGGGGCCACTCGGACCGTTCTCCTCATTGCTTTTCTTGTCCATCTCTCACCCTTCTGGTTTCTCTTTCTTGCAAGCCTCTAGGGTTACTAACTTGAAGGCAAGGAACTCATTCTCACCCATCAAGCTTTCAGGAGTCAAGTCCAAGCTTGAACAACCATTACCCCTGCCGTTATCGGGCATAGATGCCAGATTGCTTCACACCCTCTTCCAATTCTGACATGACGCTCGACAGGCACATCGGTTTGACAACTTCTACATGGTGTTCTCTCGTCACTCCCAGCTCCCGCTTCTCGAACTTTCGGCTCTCTCGACTGGAGGGACAGCTATGGCAGTAGCAACCAGGGCGTTTTCCCACTTGGCGCAGAATTGCACCCAACTTATCCCCAGCCAGGGGTTCCGTTCCCCAACTCGAACCAACACTGTACGGATCTGGGTCCGCACCGCTCGACCCGTCTTTTGCTCCTGCTCATATCTCTTCTCGGACATGATAACCGCCCTCCGGACGGGATGTGGGCAGCCACCCCCATTCCGAAACGTTTTTCTTCGCTTTGGCTGCACCCCCCCGCATTCTCGCCATTTTAGCCTCGGTGAGACCCCGTTGATTTTACCCCCGATCCCGCCTCTCGCTAACTGGAAGCGTGTGTGAAGCGATATCTGGAGTACAGCCAAACACCACCACCAGCGTAGCATTCAACAGCTTGCTTGGACGAGAGGAAGCGAAAACATGGGGAAACTCTGAGCTAACCCTGTCTCGCCAAAGCGGCAGATTCCGTTTCCCTCGAGCTAGATCAGAAGAGGTTGTGGTGAT
This sequence comes from Podospora pseudocomata, assembly GCF_035222375.1. Taxonomy (NCBI): domain Eukaryota; kingdom Fungi; phylum Ascomycota; class Sordariomycetes; order Sordariales; family Podosporaceae; genus Podospora; species Podospora pseudocomata. The sequence goes on along the minus strand of NC_085890.1, from coordinate 2,803,079 downwards.
GACGACGCCAACGGGTGACAATCCGCTCAGAGTTGTGCTCAACCATCTTTGGCTACATTGACCACATTGGCAGTCACGGAGAACCACGCAGATGCTCTGGCTAACGGAGCTGTTTCTGTCCTAGCGCTCGCGGGTAAACAGCCTCCGAGTTCTTCTACGACTCTACCACGCTTGATTGTATGACCATCCACCACCTCGACGGCACCCTGGCGATCCCAATCAACAAGATCTGGGTGGAGAATGATGCAAGCTGCTGGTCCCGTTGGGTGCGCTCCCCCAGGCCTTTTGCAACCTTGTTGTCCACCCAGTGCTCGTCATGTAGGTCCCGGATAAGCTTATGAAGCTTACGTCGACCTCATTTCTCCGTGGTTGCACTATCCCCCCACAAACCCATCGCAGTCTAGATCGCTCCGAGCACACAACAAGCATCGGTGTCATCGCCTTACCGGCACTTAGTGAGGCTAAAGAGCATGCCAAGACCACACCTGCCGATACCCCTGAATCAGCTGAGATCAGACATAAAAAAATCTGGGGAAGAAAGATGTCGAGAAGTGTCTGATGTCGATGTTTGTCTGATGAAAGCCGCAACTCTGGGCTTTGTGGCTTGGGTACTCGGCCCGCATGCGGTGGACCGGGTTGGCGGAACTGTACAATTCTAAGAAAGGCAATCAGCTGTCTATACAAATCTGCACCATCCGGTTATTTCAACTGACGATATTCGCAGGTCGATCACGACATGTTTACCTCATGTTTGCGGCTAAGCGCCACTCTCCCGTTGGGCGGGAAAATGGGTACGAGTGCGCCCCGATTTCGACATTTACCGGGGACGACGTTACGCGTTGTGAGCCACAAATTGTGCTGCTCACCGTTATTGCTGCTGCAGATGCTGTATGCTGAGTTCCGACTATATTGATGCTTGCCCTTTAATTTGTACCGCACTCTATTCAACCCGCCTCAACGTTGCGCTGCCCGGACGTCGAACTACAACCAGGGGGAGCCAGTGAGGTGATTCACCAGATGGTCAAAAGTCCTGTCCTCTGGGTTGCAATCTCAATATCGGCATCCTTGGCTCAGTCGCGGCCAGACATGGACGAGCTTCTCGACGATTGTGGCGACATCGTTGCATCGTGATTGCGCATGTGAAGCGTCGATGAGGTCTCACGATGGGTATATAAACGTGGTGGACGGTGCAGGTTGGAAGCGGCTTCTCTTCTCGACAGGCTCATCGTCTTCTTCGGCACTTGGGTAGTAAGTTTCAGCTTCTGGGAACAGCCCTCTCAAGACAGACTTCACGATGACTCGCATTCTCATCACCCTCCTCGCTGCGGCTGCGGCCATTCAGCAGGCCATTGCCCTGCCTGTGGCTGATGCCGATGTCGACCTTGTGGCTACTCGTCCCCCCCGCCCGACTGGCCGTCCCACAGGCTTCGTTCCTCCCGTCAAGCCGACCAAGTCTGTGGTTCTTCCGCCCAAGCCTACCAGGTCCGTGGTTCTGCCGCCCAAGCCTACCAAGTCGGTCAAGCCGCCTCCCCCGAAGCCGACCAAGAGCGCTGCTCCTCCCAAGCCGACCAAGCCAGTCCTCCCTCCTAAGCCGACTAAGCCGGTCCTTCCTCCCAAGCCCACCAAGCCGGTCCTCCCCCCCAAGCCCACCAAGTCCAAGGCTGCTCGCGATGAGCCCAAGCCTACCCGCTCCGTCCGCCCTCCCCCCCCCAAGCCGACCAAGTCCGCTGTTGTGCCCCCCAAGCCAACCAAGCCCGTGACTCCTCCCAAGCCCACGAAGCCGGTCCTCCCTCCCAAGCCGACTAAGCCAGTGACTCCCCCCAAGCCTACCAAGCCTGTCACTCCCCCCAAGCCTACCAAGCCTGTCACCCCTCCCAAGCCAACCAAGTCTGTCGTCCTTCCTCCTAAGCCAACCAAGTCTGTCGTCCTTCCCCCCAAGCCGACTCTCTCCGTTGTGCTCCCACCCAAGCCAACTCGCTCGGTTGTGCTCCCGCCCAAGCCAACCAAGCCCCCCGTCTTGACCATCAGCCGCACCGCTCGCCCGCCTCGCCCAACACTGACCAGGACCAAGGCTGCCCGTGAGGAGCCCCCCAAGCCCACCAGGCCAGTCACTCCCCCCAAGCCTACCAAGCCAGTCACACCCCCCAAGCCTACCAAACCGGTCACTCCCCCCAAGCCCACCAAGCCAGTGACCCCTCCCAAGCCAACGAAGCCCGTCACTCCTCCCAAGCCAACCAAGCCAGTGACTCCCCCCAAGCCCACCAAGCCAGTGACCCCTCCCAAGCCAACGAAGCCCGTCACTCCCCCTAAGCCAACGAAGTCCGTCACTCCTCCCAAGCCAACCAAGCCAGTGACTCCCCCCAAGCCCACCAAGCCAGTGACCCCTCCCAAGCCCACCAAGCCAGTCACCCCCCCCAAGCCCACCAAGCCAGTGACTCCCCCCAAGCCGACCGCCACCCGCAGCGCTCGCCCCCTTCCCCCCCTCCCCACCAAGAGCTTCACCCGCGTCCCTCGCCCTACTCCCGCTTAAATCAACACAGGGGGTGTGAAGATTTTGTCTTCTAAGACCAGGCAGAAGCATCAAGGAAGGAAATGGAACTTGTGTAAGAGAGAAAAGGGGTTATTGTCTGACGATGATTGATACTTTTGTGTTACCCAACTTTCGATTCTTTGGGGATGATTGGAAATTGGAAGAATGACAGAAAGAGGATTGTTTGTTTCTTTGAAAAAAAAAAAAGAGATGGACGCAGGGGGTGGTTTTTGACTGAGCAGAACTTTGGATTGCCTATCTATCTATATATCTAGCTAGCTAGCTCAGCTTGCTTGCGCTGTTAAATTTAGAAATTTGTGTGGCTTGAGATATATGACTGTGGGCTTTGTTTCTTTGCCTCTTATAAAAGTGTTACTAGAAACTTGACTCTATTGACCTTGTTGGCGTATTGTCTTATTGAGTTGTGAGGGGGCTTGAGACTGTTTATATTGCGACTTTTTTACCCACTTTAGTTCTAGGAGGACTTTGCTGGGACTGTCGTTTTTGCTATGGATGCGTAGGTAGGTGACTTCTGTACGGGCTCGGGGCCCGATGGAATGCCGGTGATTCTACTGGAAAAGGCTCATAATGGCGCGACTCGTGCCAGGCAGGCAGAATAAACCAGAGATCCTTCAACTAAACACCCTGTGAGGCCATGGTCAGTCATCACTTCCATCCCTTTTTTATCACAACCTTCCCAATCTTTATGAAACATTTAAACAGTGGGAAAAACACACAAATACTGCAACTAAGCCCTCACCGGGGCTTTGAAAGCGTCCTTTCCATGACAGTGACCCGCTCGCAGGCCGCCCTCCACGGAAGACGGGACATGGACACTATAGGCTCGCAGGCCACCTAACAGACACAGGATTGCCCTGATAAGAGGGGCAAAATAGGCCTGTACGGGTGCGAGGCACTAAAAGTAAGGAATAAAAAGTCAATGATTTGTCCAAGGTAGAGTGCGAGTAAAATGGCCACCTTTTATGCATGAACCCCTGAACCCCTGAATCTCCCGTGAGTCCCACTGCCACACCCAAACCCACAGGCCACTGACTGAACCCCAGACCAACACACCAACCATGATTGCATCAAATTAGAGAACAGCCTGATAAAACTTATGTTGACCTCTTTCAAAAGCAAATCTGGTATCTGGTATCATAACATGGATCACTATGACAAACCCCCGCCCCCCCTCCCCCCCCTCCCGGGCCCCCCACTGTTACCTATCATGCCTACTCCTCCCATGGGTCCTCCCCCTCCCTCTTATCCCTCCCCTCCTTCCTGATACTACTCCCAAGACTACCACTCCCACTGCCACTCTCCTGGTGGACAAGCGTGCTCGACCCAGCGCTAGGTTTCCTGGACCCGGTGGGCCTCTCAACACCCCTTTTCCCGCCCCGAGCTCTGTTGGTCTCATTACCCCTATCATCTCTCCGCTCCTGATTATTTCTCCCCGAACCCCCCAACCCCCCTTCTGCCTCAATATCCCTCTCCACCCGGGGGCTCACCACCGGAGTATCCTCCCCACTGCTCCACAAACCCGCCGCATCATCCAAAATATCCCCCGTCGCCCTCCTCCTCTCCCCCGGTCCCCCATGCGCAAAATAATTATACAGCTCCCCCCCGGTATAACTCCCTTCCCTATGCCCAGCAGACCCAATCATATTGAGGTTCCAATTTCGGTGAAACAGTCTCTCATTGTTGTTGTTGTTGTTGTTATCGCAGTTGCAACCAGGAAGATGCCGAAAATGCGGGCACCCCCCAAAGATGTTCCCGTCGGGTAATATTGACGTGGGCATCGTATTGGCTGTCGTGGTAGCAGTGGCTGCTGTCGTCGTTCGTGTCAACGGCGAGGTGATATTATCGATGTGGGTTCGGAGAAACGGGGTGGTGCGACGCTCGCGGGACTTCCGGATGACTTTACCTAGTAGCTCGGCTAGGTTCATTTCAACGCAGAGTTTGACGAGGTAGACGAGGGGGTGTGCTTGCATGTATCTGTTGGGGACGAAAAAAGGTTAGCCTTTTGGTTGTTGGGGGAAACAAGGGGGGGGAGGGCGTACACAGCATCATCCTCCCATGACATCAGAGCAATGATACCCACATCCAGCAACAGCGACACGACCATCATGAACAGGTTAAACGTGTACACCAACTCGTACTTCTTCAGTCCGTTGGCGATCAGCTTTGTGCGGACCATGTACATGAAGTAGATGTTGAGGCAGCAGTCGATGATTAGGAAGAGAGCCTTTTCAACCCTGTCCCAGATGTTGTTGAGGTTGATGAACGTCTCGCTGATCTGGAGGCGGGCGGGGAGCCAGATGCAAAATACGCTGATGTTGATCACGCCGACGGCGAGGCCAACGCCAAGTTTGAGGCGCCGGGCGTCGTCGGGGTTGAAGAAGAGGAGGGAGAGGCGGTTGCAGAGGATTTGGGAAAGGCATTGGATCTGTGAGGCGGGGGTTGGGTGTTAGTGAGGATGGTGATGCTGGGGGGTGGGGGGTGACCGGGAAAGAAGATGGCGGCTCACAGGAGGAATACGTCAAGGGGAGGACGTACCTGAACTACCCAGAGAACGACTGCAAATATTCCATCAGTCAGAAAACCTTTGTGGTCGACGGATAAGCAAGGCCACTTACGAAGACCAAAGAAGATCCAAAAGCTCACCGGGATGATCCCAATGAGGAACAACCAGCTGACGACCGACATGATCACGCAGGCAGTCCACTCCAGCCACACCATGACAATGTAGGCGTTGACCTTGTGTGTATGAAGCCATGACCGCCTGGTCTGGCGGACAGCCTTGGCAAAGCTGAAGCATGCGATGGCTGTCGAGGCTCCCCAGAGGAAGCTGGCGAGGTCCAGCGAGTGCTCGCTGGGTGGATCTGGTTTGTACCAGGGAGGAACAAGTGTTCCCATTGTGGACACGATACTGCCATTATCGAACAAAGATAAAAGTTGTTGTGTTGTTTACAGGTGGGATTTTCTTTCGTGACATCTCACGATGTGTAGCAAGTTGCTCGGCGGCCCCCTTAAATGCTGGCCCCGTGATACCTAAGGCGGCCACGGGGGGAAGAGAGAGGGGGGGGTGGCGTCGCCGGAAGTCCAGTCTGATGGTGACGATTGTATTCGAATGCCTGTTGCTTTCTAGCATTATCTGCGTCAAATGGAAAATAGATTGTTGATTCAGATGGACGTTTGCTGGGAAAACACGATGGCCGGCTTGGCTCTGGCGAGCGTGGCAATGAGATGGCTGGAATCAACAAGAGGACAAAGAGGGGAAGCGGAAAGATCCAACAGAGCCTAGGCCGTCATGGCCGTGCAGAGACGTATAAGGTTTGGCATTGCATCGCACGTGCAGACATGTCCCGAGGCAATTCCGAGTCAGGCCCGGACCATTGGGACAGCTCGGCTGTCTCCTCTCTGCTGCTTGCCGATGTATTCCGACTTGACTTTGGGATAATTAGTAAATTGTTATAGATTGTGCTATGCTGTTTACCTATCAGCGCCCGTGTGTTTGGCTGATATATTTGGCCGATATATGCGCTCCCTCGCCATGTGACCAGCGCATGGATGCGCCCCCCTAGACAACACGTCGTGTACTCTTGCCTCTCTCTACCTCTTCTTCTGTCTCCTCATGTGTCCAACCCTTACTGGATCCGCACATGGACAGTGACAGGACCGTTTCTGGAATGAGGCACAATGCAATCATGATCGTACTTGACGTTGTCCTCATATGTGGTGTTGACGAGCTTGGCCCTTGGAATGATGCGCATGGCGATCAGGGCAGTCATGAGATACACCTCGCAGTAGGCCAAGCTCTCACCAATGCACGACCGGCTGCCCTTGCCAAAGGCAATCAAGAACTTCTGCAGCTTGTAGTTTGGCTTTCCGTCAATCAACCACCGCTCCGGGGAGAAGGAGTGTGGGTTGGGGAAGAGCTCCTCGTCGAAGTGGTTGATCATGCTGGTCATGCCGATGGGAGTGCCTCTGGGGATGACCCATTCAGTCTTGCCATCTCGGGTGCGGTACACCAGGTCCTCGGTACGGGCGATTCTGGCCGATCTGTGCGAGACACCGGGCATCATGCGGAGGGATTCGTGGACAATGGCCCAGAGGTACGGGCGCTGTTCGAGCTCGGCCCACTTGATGTTGGTCGGTGTCAGACCTTGGAGGTCATCCATCAGTTTTCTGTAGGTTTCGGGTTGTTGGAGAAGCCAAAATGTGATGACGGACAGGGTGGCCTTGAACCATGTTAGCGGACAGGGCAGGTAGAAGCCAGGGGACATGAACTTACCGCGGTGGTCTCGGTACCGGCAAGCAAAAAGTTGAACCCCTCACCAGAGAGACGATACATAGTCATCTCCTCCGCAGGGAGAGCCTTGGACTTGACAAGCTCAGCAAACACACGGCCGCCGTTGGGGTCATCCAGAGACGCCTTGATGTAGCCAGGGATGACAGTGCCCATCTGGTGCATCACGTTCTTGATATCCTCGCCCAAATAGTCAGCCACGAGGGGCATCATGTTCGTCATCTTGCGGACCAGGGCGTTGTGCCTCATCAGATAAGCACTCTTCATGAAGGAACCGGTCCATGTCGCAAGATTGGGCTCCCATTGTTCTTGAGCGATGAAGCCCATGGATTCGCCAAAAGCATACTGGGAAATGACGTCGGCGGTAAAGCAGTTGAAGGCCTCCTTGATGTCAAAAGCCTCCTTCCCAGACCAGCGAAGCATCTTGTCAATCGTCAAGTGGCAGAAGTCGAGCACCTCCCCCTCGAGCTTGAACATCTGCTGGCGGGAAAAGAACTTGGACAGGGCACCCTTGCGCGAACGGTGAAGCTCGTGGGGAACAGTCGAAAAGCCCGTCACGGAAACAGGGCCGGCGCCACCCGTGTTGAGCTGATGCTGCCATTTGTCTCTGATGCGTCCAGGACCGGCATAGATCTCATCGGTGAAGTAGGGGTCGGAACAGTGAAGCTCATCCGGGTTGATTCTCACGATTGGGCCTGGATGTAGGGTTCTCTGGTAAGCGAGTGTTGTTTCTTTTTGGGAGGCTTGTTTATCCGACTTACCATAGCGCTTATGCATCTCCTGAATCTTGGGGCCGTATCTTCCCCCGCGAATCCAGTCATGGTAGGCTTCATACGCGTAACTGGCAGCCGCGATCTTGGGCCCGGGGAAGCGGGAGAGAGGATGGAAGGGCGAGATGTTGTACAGGCAAACAAGGATGCGGTAGCCGAGCCAAACGCCAACCACTGACAAAACGGAGGTGAGGGTGATGGCCGATTTGACGCCGTCAGCACTCAAAATGCCTGACATATGTTTCGACTCCATGGTTGATGTCGTAGGAATCCCGTCATCCATCTGCCGAGCTGGGGCACAGCAGTTTGGAGAATCAAAGAAGAACCCAGGAGAAATAAGAAGAGAGGAAAGCGTCCCGGGGAGCTGGAAAAGGGAGGGATCTCCTCGTCAGGACTCCGTGCATGCCACTTTGAAAACTGACAGTTACTCCCTATCACCACACTAGGTCTTACATCCCTCACCGCGACTCCGCTTTTTCATCAGTTGCTAGATCGAAAGAAGCATACGAGGCCCGCCATCTTGGAGACTGACGGCGACGTGGAGGTGAGAGTGGTGAGTTACGTGCTGTTAACTGGCATCCAGCATATTTAGCAAAGTGGTGGCCCACTTGGTTAAACCGGATGCGGGAAGAGACTCCGAGAAAACCGGGCAGGAGTCTCCTCTGGTTCTGCCTGGGCTGTCGATCACGACCACCTCGCTGGCACTGGGGTTCAATAGTTGTTCTGTGACATGGCTTGTCACGTAAAGGCCGCCTCCACGTGAATAGCATATTCCGCCATCGTGGCCGGCAGATACACCAGGACAACCATGATGGTGTTGCTGGCGAGAGCAATGGTGACGGAAAGATGGTTTTCAATGACAAGATTGGACGAGGCTGAAGGGTGTGGGCTGTCAGCATGGGTTCTGGCTGGGGTGACAGGGAGTTCCGAGGAAATGGGGGTGAAGGGGAGGTGAGGAGGTGAGCCTGGCACGTCGTGCCCCTGAATGCGTGCTGCTGCAAAGCCGAAGCGAGGTGAGGGGCAACTTGGTCAAAATGTTGTATCGAGAGGTGGGACTCACGATGCTTTTGGTGGCCGTTGAACTTTCGGCGTCTTTCAGGTTTGGCAACTTGGAGAGTGTCTCAGATGTCTGGACCCTGACGATCAGTTGTCCTGTCCGGATCAGCGGGACCAGGATGGCAAAACGGCAGCGAAGAGCGCGAGATGATTGATATGAGAAAAAGTGGCCGTTGCCGTATCCGTCGAGAGGTGCAGCTTCGACCGCTGATGAAAATCAAAAGGTGAACCTTGTAGTATTCGGGGAGCCGCTGAGAGGCGAAGGATGTGCCAAGCAGCACTAGTGCAGCGGGTCGCAGCGGCACTTAGCGGCCGTGTTTCCGAGTGGAGCAACTGACCAATCCGCTTTCTCCACCGGCCTTCTCTCCCCGCCGTTTTGTCCAGGTTCCCAGTGGGAAAAAGAACTTGTGTTCACTATTCACACGGTTCAACCCTCTCTCTCATTTGCCCATGGCGCCATCCACGAACCCGACCTGCTGGATTGTTGGTGATGGGGCATGCGGCAGAGGAGAAACATGTGACGTTCGGCCGCTGCCAAAGATCTTGAAGGATTGTGTCGGTTCCGGTCGGTCGGGACATTCTTCGACGACCGCCAAGCCAGCCGTTTTCTGGTGTTACCCCCATGTTCCCAGCTCCATCTGCCGAACCACAATTTGCATTTTTGGTCAGGGAATTTGCCCACGACATTTTGAGCGAAAACCGGAAATGCCACCAAAAAGCAGGGGAGTGCATGAAACGAGCTCCATCAGCAGCGCAAAAAGAGCCACCTATCAAGCTCCAAGTGCCCGCTCTTCCCACCGCCAAGAGAATACCAAGACCGACCGCTCCAGCGCCGGTCTTTTCCACGCGGAACTGAGCCGAGAGCCCCGGGGGCATCAACATCAGCTTTTGTCTCATCAGCATTGGCCATATGCTACCTACCTGCTTTCCGTGACCGACCGGCAGGAAAGGGCCCAGAACAAAAAGCACTGTCACGTCTCCGGAGGCTAGTCCGGGTGCCGTTCCGGCCTCCTTGATTTGCCCAGCTTCATTACAGCTCCCTGTTGGCGGAGATGATGGGGAGCTGCTGGGAGGGAAATGCACTGCAACACCGTATCAGTCAGGGCCTCTTCCAGAATGACCGCAAGAAGAAAAAAACGTTGACGCCTTCTTCCTTCGCCTCCCACCCGAAGCCGAAAATCGCGACGGGGGTTGTGTTTGAGAAGAAGCACCCATAACGTCTCTCTGGGGAGAATGCTGATCACTGCTCACAGATGAGCACTTGAGAACTTTCGTTGCTCCTTGCCATTCGTGTCGCTCGTTTAAAATACTTTCTGATCCCACGGCTCGTGCCCAAGCACAGACGGTTGCTCTTCAGATCAACTCTTCGTCACGCTCCTTTGTTTGTTTTACGGCACGACACGGACGGTCCCTACCATACCCCATTGCGATTGTTGGATTTCACAGGCGGTTCTTTGACAGGAGGCTTCAGAGGAAGGGCGACGACAGACACACAGGAACGATGGGCGAAAGGATAAACATCCCCATGGTCGACCGGGCCCGGGACGCCATGATTGCGATATCTTTTTTATGGGTCGTCTTTGGGTTTGTGGTTGCCGGCAGGGTGGTTGCTCGACACAGGGGAATCGGGCTCGGACTCGATGATGTTCTGGCTGTCGCTGCCTTTGTGAGTGCTTCTTGGGGGGATGCTGCCGTGGCTGACGGGTTCTAACCATGGGCAAATTGAACAGTGCCTTACTGGAACCACCATCGGGTTCAATGCTGCAGTCTTTTCTTCTGGTGTAGGGCACGACATGGTCCCAGACTCCCCGCTATTTCCCACACGTGAGTCCATATGCAAGACTGCCAGCGATGGACCGCTGTACTGACAAGTCACAGTCATGAACAACCTGGAGTTCATGATGAAGATTACCTTCATTTTCACCATCGTTTACGTCTGGGCCTTGTTTGCCCTCAAGATGAGCCAGCTGTGGTTTTACCTTCGCGCCTTTTCGGTACATCTCAAAGTCTGGATCTGGATCGTCTCGGGCATTTGCATAGCCTGGGCCATCATCTTCACCTTTGTCTTGACCTTCCTCTGCGACCCCATTGAGCAACAGTGGACACTGATGCGTATCGGCAAATGCATGGACCAAATCTTGGTGTTGAAGTGTGTCATCATGACCAACATCTTGACTGACCTCATGATCATCGTCCTACCCATGCGGACGGTTTGGTCACTGCAAATGAGGACGACAGAAAAGGTTGCCGTTGCTTCGTGCTTTGCCATCGGACTCGCGTATGCAACATTCCCTCCCTCGCCCAATGTTTGTCCCAGCCTAACACTGCATGTCCAGTTGCGTCGTTATCGGCCTCGTCCGCTTTGGTGAAATCTTTGTCATCGACATGATTGGCAACTTCACCGGCACCTCCTTCACCACTTTTATGCTCTGCAGCATCGAACTCATGCTTGCTGGCATCTGCATCAACATTCCGATGCTCCGACCCTTTTACACTCGGTGGAGAAAGAAGTACAAGTCGTCCGCCGACAACTCTGGCTATGCCGACCCCAGCACAGGCCAAGGCGCACGAAGCGGCAAGGCCACGCCATTACCATCAGTCAAGGGCAACTACAATGCTTGGATCGAGTTGGTATGTTTGTTGTATCTTCCATAGACTCCAGCCCAACAATGATGCTGACTGATTTTCCATTAGGAGGACGACAAAGACCGCGACTCGGACAGCAACAACGACGGGTGCTCTGAACGCAAGCTGACAACGTCAACAGCAGCACGCCCTGACCCAGAAGTCGGCTCTCCAACCGAACCCTCGGCCATCCACGTATCGACAAAGTGGACCATCACTCGGGACTAACTTGACCCACCACTCTTGGAGGTTTTGGTCGGTTGTTTTACTTCTTTGTTTTCGGGCAGCGCGGCGGAGGGTTGGATATTTATGGTTGCGTATATATAGACTTTTTTTTTTTCACGGAATCACGGCACGTCTTTCGACATTTTTGGTGGCACAGGAACGGGCCCACGACAGTCCTTTTTTACATCTCTCTCTCTGCTTTTTACGTTCGCTTATATACCCACTTGAAAGCTTTACACTCCTTTAATAGATGTTCATGACCTGCGAGCTGTGTTTTTGGGGTGGTTGAAAGATGCTTCCGGCTTGATCTTGCGCCTTGAGGCGTTGACTTTGCCTCGCAAGGCACACCATCCGGGTTTCCATCGGTTCTATACCCGCTTGGATATATCTTGGCGATTTTTGATGGACCGCGCCGTCTTGTAACACCCGACCTCTCTCCAGCTTCCTCCTAACGTCTGTTGAATGCCTTACACTTTACTGCTCCTCAAGAGTGTGGAAGACACCATCGGAGTTGCATTCGTCCACGCAAAACTTCCGGATTGTAATTGAGCTTGGCCTAACACCGGTCCGTCTTGGTCTCACCGGTGGTCTCTCGATATAGAAACAACTAATATCTACCTAAACAAGATAATACCATATAAATAGCTACAACAAATCTTCGCATGTCCCTATATATCAGCCATCCCCCTCCCCCCCACCCCCGGTTGCCATCTTTCAACACCATCCCTTCCCCCCCCCTTTTTTTTTAAAAAAAATAAAAAACCACCAACCGCATACCCAGCAAACACAACCACTGCCCCATTCACCAGCTTCACTCTAGTCATCAACTTTCCCAAAATTCAAAATGCTCTCAAACCCCTCTACGGCTCTCCTCCTCGCCATTCTTGTCCGCCTGAGCTTGGCAGCCTCGTGCACAACACCCGGTAACCTCGCCTGCGGGAACCAGTTCGGCGCCCCGCCCCCCGACGGCGCCATCTACGTCTGCAACGTGGCCAACGTCTGGGAGCTTTCCTCCCAGTGCAAAGGAGACGGGGCTTGCTTCCAGGCTGACACCACGCGGGCTCACTGCAGCAGCTTTTAGACGACGCTCATCTCGATCTGAACAAGAGGAAGAGGCGGTGCTTTTCATGAGGGACTGATAGATATTTTCGGAGGTGCCGTTGGTGTTTGGGTTTGGGTTTGGTGTTTGGTGTTTGGTGTTTGGTGTTTGGTGTTTGGTGTTTGGTATTCTGGCGTCTGGCTTTGGGCTGTGTTCTGTCTTTGGAAATCTTCTCTTCCTGGTGATGATAGATACTATTGTTTTTGGGGGGCCATCCTCGCAGTCATTTGGATAGACGTAATAACTAGACAAAATAAGCACCCCCCTCGCTCTGTTCACATCGCACAACAACTCACATAAACAAACAAACAAACAACTCTTCATTATCCGCTATCTCCAATCGCTACCCCATAACCCACCCAATCCTTCCATCCTTGCTCCACATATCATCGACACAAGCACCCCCAACCAAAACAACAGTCACCCTTCTCAAATACTTTGCCTTCTTTCACTTGCCGCATTATCAGATGCCGGAATCGGACGGAAAGGCTCCTCCGGAATGGTGTTGTTGTCTTCTTGAGAAGTCCCATTCTGAAGGGCCTCCTGCTGCGGCTGAGGCGCGCCCTCGGCCTTGGCTGCAAGGTCCCGAGCAGCCTTTTCCAGGTCTAGCTCTTTTTCTGCAGCCCTTTCTCCCTCTTCTCGAGTTCGACTTCCAGGGCCGTCCGATCTTTGAATTGGGCACCCCAAGTGCGCTGCATTTCTTGAGTTCTCTGCTCAAGCTCCTGGTGGCTCTGCCGAAGCTGCTGCTCTTGCCAGGACACAGCATTCATGTTTTGATGAAAACAATACCGCAATGTCTCGAGAGCTGCGTAGAACTGGTGACTGTTCGGGCCCACAGGGTAAGGTTGAGGCTGTTGCTGGATATGTTCGGAAGACATCTGGGTATCCGATCCTGGGTTCATGGTGTTCCTCTCGGCCAGTGACCTTTCCCTCTGCTCGAGCAACCTTTCCCATTCACAAAAGCTCTGTTCTCTGGCATCAAGCATCTTCTGCCTCATGTCCCCCTCCTCACGAGCCTCCTGCTGCCTGTCCTTTTCGGCCTTCCGATCTTCCTCCAAGACAGCGTTCTTCCCTCTGACGTCTTTGGCTTCTCTTTCCAACTTCTTCTTTGTATTTTGCACCTCTGTCCGCTCCTCCTTGAGTTTTGCGTTCTCGTTCCTGAGTTTTACTTGAGCATAATTCAGGGCTGTGATTTGCTTGGCCTGCCTTTCGGAGTTTGACTTCAACCTATCCCTCTCCTCGACTACCTTCTCCAACCCCCTTCTCTGCCTTCTCCAACTTCTCCTCTGCCGTCCCCGCGCTGTTTTTTTCGACGGCCAGATTATTTTTCAAGTTTCGTATCCCTGTCGATAGCATCGCCCAATCACTTCTGAACTTGTCCCTCTCGGCCGTCAACTTCGCCACCTCTTGATCCCCAGCCCCTTGAAGGTTCACCAGTGCTGTAGTGGCAGCAGCCGTATTAGCGGAAACGTCATCAGCTCTACTGCCGGAGGCATCAGGCGCATTGCTAGATGCCCCAGAGGGCGCCACGACGGGTTGGCACTACCAAGGTCTGTTCCCATAGTTGCAATGTATGGTATTCTCAGCTGCTGCTTGCACCAACAGGTCGGCGGTGGCGAGAAGTTTCCTGATGGCTCGTAATTCCCCGGGCAAGGCCAGACTCTTGGTCACCATGTTGAAGATGTTGGTCTCCATGCTCAGGCTGAACCGGAACCAAACCTGCCCGTATCGATGCCTTTTCCACTTCGCTCCCTCTCTGTTGGGCGGTGCGGGAGGAGACAGCTCAACCGCCAAATTGGCTGTGATAGCCTCCGGTGGCAAACCCAAGTGATTGGGCTGTTCGAAACAAAGTTCCATCGTGATGGTGTCCTTGCCGTCGACATCCCACTCCTCGTACGCATACTTTGATACATGACACCCGGGGAACAAGTCACATGCGCCCATGGGCGGTGGAGTCATGATTTTGTCGAGGAGGCCGGGGTCTCGACAACGCTCATCGAACCCGCCCCGCTGGTCGGCTAGATGTATGGACGAATGGATTGCGAAAGCCGAGTGGAGGTTCCGTTTCATCTCGACATGGTGCGTTTTGTCGGCACCTATTCTTCTTTCGAGAGTTTCGATCATTCCGGAAACAGGGCCCTCCATTTTGTAACCCCGCGAACGGTGATTCCACTCTCGTCGGGCATGGCGATCGTGATCCATGACGATGGACGCTAATAGTTGTTTGTAATGATGTGTTGATGAACGAATGTGTTTTGATGAATGAATGTGATGCCTGGCTAAGTTGGTAGGTTGGAAGGTTGTGAAAGAGCCAGGTGAGCAGAAATCCTCTGGCTCATGTTGCTGTCGGACGACGGAGGGCAGGTTGATAGGTAATGTAGGCAGTGGCAGTTGCCATGTGCGTCGTGGACAAAACACGGTTATCGAGACTTGAACCTAATTGACAGGCTTTTAGAAATAGTTAATGGACGTTCGAAGATAGCAATAGACCTGAAAAAGGATAGTTGATAGGCCTCAAAATATAGCTAACAGGCCTTTTCAAACAAGTAATAGCAGACCTTCTACCTTCTAAATAGTTGATATACCTTGAAAGATAGTTGATAAACCTCAAAAGATACCTGATAGGCATTTCACTTTACAGTGTCCATTATCTTGTCGTGGCGGCCCGATTTCAGTGCTGACGGCCAGACGCAGCTGTCATGAGGCATGGCAAGTTGCCCCACCAGCCCCATCGTTCTCAACCTCACTCCAGTTCCGTTCCCTGGTTTACACTGCGAATCGTTCCCAACATTCCATTATCAGTACCACCAGGCGCTTGTCAAACACTACAATGGATCAGACACAACCAGAAGACGGCAAGGGCCACAAACGGACCCGGTCGGCCGTCAAAGGTACGTCCAGCCACCGTCACTTGACATCTGTGTCCGGTCCTGACCTGCCAAACTCCAAAGCCACCCGCCCTCGCTCCTCCACCAAAGGTCCGCTCGACGCCGCCGAGTGAGTTCCTCCGTAACCTAACTCTTCTCTCACATCTCAACACATGACAACTAACCCATCCTTCTTTCCGTCCCCCCCAACCAGCCCGCTAGCCCCACCACCAGCAACCTCCCAACCATCAACCACCATCCCACCACCATCATCATCATCAACAACCACCCCAACCCCAGCACCCATCCCCCCATCCCCCAACCCACAGCTCATCCCCCAGCAAACCCCCAGAATGCACCCCTCTCACACCCCCCGCGCTACTTCCCCCCTCCCCCGTTCCCCAGCACTTTCCCCGACACCAGGAACCCCCCGCCGGCCACCCCCAGGCAGCACCGCCCCCCTCCGACCAAAAGACTTCTCCTTCCTCCTCCGCCCCGAAATCTTCCACCCCCTCACCCCACTCAACATCCCCCCCGCCTTCCGCAACTCAACCAAGCAACCGCCGCCCGAAACCCCCCTTCCCGAACTCTTGGAAAAGGGCCACTTCCGCGCGGCCGCCATATCAGCCGTGCAAACCCTCACCGGAACAGGCCGCACCCCCCAGCAGCCGGACCCGTCGGACCACGTCAGGATTTTTGACTTGTTGTACACCCGGTGGGCCTGCCTGACCTTGATCAACTCGACCGACTTGGCGGCGCAGGAAGTGAAAGCGTTGGGTGATCTGAACAGCGCGTTTTATCTCTCTGAGGATCCCACCTCGGGAAAGACACATCATCTTGTTCCGTGGGGGTTGAGGGTGTTGAATGTACGACTGCAGGCGATTGGGTTTGGGGATTTGAGGCGGGCGGTGATGAGTTATTATGAGCTGGCGAGGGAGGCGAGGGTGAAGTTGGGTGAGGCGATGGGGGCGCATGATAACTCTTCGCGGGAGCTGTGGAGGGAGAGGTTGGAGGATTTGGGGGTGAGGGTTGCGGGGGCGTTGGTGGAGATGGGGGATGTGAAGGGGGCGGGGGAGCACTTGAGGGGGTTGAAGGTTGGGGATGGGGGGAAGATGGAGATGATGAGGGCGTTGCTTTGGTTGAGGTTGGGGGATGTGGATGCCGCGAGGGGGTGTGTGATGAATGGGGAGGGGAGGGGGGTCACGAGGGGGGAGAAGGTGGTTTTGGCCTTGTGTGATATGGCGGATGGGGAGTATGAGGAGGCGGTGGCGAAGTGGAGGGAGTTGGAGGAGGAGGAAGAGGGGGATGAGATGGTGATGGTGAATTTGGCCGTTTGTTTGCTTTATGTGGGGAGGATGCAGGAGGTGAGTTGTGTTTTCCTTTTGTTTGTTGAGATGAGAGAGTTGCTAATGTTTTTAACTGTAGGGACGAGCATTGTTGGAGGGAATGGTGGATGCTGGTCGGTCGTCGCATACTTTGTTGTTTAATTTGACGACGATGTATGAGTTGTGCACGGAGAGGGCGCGCAGCTTGAAGGTCAGATTGTCGGAAAAGGTGGCGGCAATGGAAGAGACGAATGATGGATGGGAGAAGACAAATGCCGATTTCAAGTTGTGAGCCTGGGCATTAAAGTTTGGATAGAAGAGCTGGGATGAAGTAGCAAGCAAGCAGCTGGTCAACCAAGAACGGAAGTGTTGAGGCTGGAATGACAAACACGAAGGCAACGCGGGATGGGCGTGACAGGTGTTTGTTGTGCGCGGATGCTCCAGAGAAGGCACGGGTATATATACTCCACGTCCGACCTCATCCTCCGTCGATCCCACACTGGCAGTTGAACCAGAAGAACGCAGCTTGGATGGCGCAACTGTCAGTGTGCAAGGGTGCCCTTTACCACCCTGCCAGAACTTGGTCTCGGCCAACACTGCGCAGGAGGTCATCCGTTTGATTCCCCCTGGTGGTAAAATCTCGCACGGCAAGGTTTTCGTAGCTGGACCTCCAAGCCCTGTCTTGACGACGATAACTTGGTGCCATCTCTCCACCAGCTCCCGACCTTGGTGACTCCCTTGGGAGGGAGTTTGCGAGATGGTAGCCCCAGTGGGAGGTGGTCTGGTGAGCTTTTTTGCTCTTTTACTTTTTTATTTTTTATTTTTTTATTTTTTATTATTCGCGATTCTTTTTCTTTTAATGTGAAAGAATTTTGGTTTGATAATTAATTTTATCAATTTCTTCTGAATGCCCAACCGTGCTAACCGACTCTAGATTGTTACCCTTTCCCATAAAACAAGTCGCTGTTTATCCAAAAAATTCAAGACCTAGCCCACCGGCGCTTACCCAACACAAAAGAGAACTTTTCTTTCATCCATCCATCATCACCTCCTCAAAACTGCCCACGGCTGTACGGCTCATACGCCGTGTTCAAATCCCTCGTCTGCCTGTTATTCCCCCCCGCCCCCATCGACACAAGCGGGACGTTACTACTCCCTTTCGTGTTATTCCCATCCCCCCTCCTCCCAGAATACTCATCCGGCGCCGCCCAGTCATCCTCCATCCTCCGTTCCACATCCCTATGCCCCATCACCACCCCTTGCTGCTGCTGCTGCTGCTGCTGCTGTGGTTGTCGCTGTCCACCATTATTCTGCTTCTCGTAACCACCCACAAGCGGCACATCCACCTCTCCCCCCTCAACACCCCTTTCACTACCCCCCCCCATCTTCCACCCCTTCCCCTTCTGCCTCCTATAAGCAATCACATACCCCCCACACGCCCCCCCAAACAACCCAGCCGCCACCAACCCCAACGCCACCGGCCAGCCCCCGTTCTTGGCCGCGATCCCAAACCCGCCAAAGACATCATTGATCGCGTCGGAAAGTCGCTTGTAAATCACGGCGCCTGTTATCGTCCCTGCGCCAAGGAACAGCATCCCAAACCCGCATGTTATACTTGCCAGCAAAGGGGAGAAGTAGCTCTCCACCGGGGCGGAAAGAGCGCAGATCACACCCACGATGAAAGACCACTCGATGAAGCGTGCCGAGCGGGTGTAGGAACGGAGGGAGTCCTTGAAGAGGATGGAGTTGTGGGTGCGGGAGGGCTCGGAGAGTTTGAGGTCGCGTTCGGGGCGGAACCAGAAGTTGATGTCGGGGGGGGAGCAGGTTGTTGATGCGGGGGTGAGGGAGCATTCCGTCAGGAGGTGGAGGGTTGCGTGGTCTGGGAGGGGGGAGGAGGAAGGGGAGAGGTAGTCGGTTCCGGCTAGGGTTGAGAGGTCTTTTAGGGGGACCGAGGAGGGGAGGGGGGTGGGGAGGGAGATGGCTGTGTTGTCGATCTGGGGATAGTTAGCAGATATAAGGGGTTCCCACGGGAAAAGAAGGAAATAAATACCTTGAGCCAGTGGATGGAGGTGAGGGAGTTGTTGAAGCCGGAAAAGATCACCAAGCAGCAGAGGATGAGGGTGGCGAGGTTGAGGAGGATGGGGGGGAGGGTTTGGAGCAGGAGGGTTTTGGGGGGCATTTTTGCGCTTTGTGTTTGGTTGGTGATGTCGGATGGCTGGAGAGGAGAAGAGGATGTCTGACGGAACGAACAGAAGTTCCACGAAAGAGGTTGGGTCAGTGATATACACCCATCACCTCCCACGAGGGAAGGGAGAGAAAAAAACACCGTCGGGGAACTACCACGATCGGGAAAATCTCAACATCTCAAACGTGGCTCACGCCGATTCACACCACGCGCGCATGGTGAGATCTGAGGCAGGCAGCGACAAGCAAGGGAAACACAGCTTGGCTTTGATGACATGACAGGGGCTCCACCACGCCGGCTGCTGCAGGGGGGAGGTTGTCTCGGGTTCTTTTGGTGCAGAGTAGAGTGTGTAGGTGGGTATTTGCAGCTTATGGATAGGTCTCGGGTTGTATGTTATTCTGGTGTTGAGTTGGTTGTAATTTGAGGTCTGCATGTGCTTCGTTTGGTGCATTTGGCTGCTGGCTTGGTGGTCAAGGCATCTTCATCTTTGAAGACAGGGGCTGTTGTCCCCAAAGTTTAGCGCTTAGCTGCTGCACTGCCTCTGGAACGGTTGCCCGCCCGTCAGCCACAGTTCCAGAGGTGCAAATAAAGTTTGCTGGAGAAAATGCCCAAAATAGCAAACAGCTTCTCACCCCTGTCTCCTTCTGCACTAAGGTCTGACCTTTATCGTGATCCTTTGACGATCCTTGAAAGCTGATGACCCCCGTCAACATCCCGACGGAGATTAGTCAAGGCGTCTCTGTTTCTTTGGCTCGTTGGGTTGCGAAGGCATATTTCCAATGCCTAACATCACCCAGGACCACTCCGCAACATCATCAAGCTTCGAAAACCATGTCAAACGGCAACCACCGCCAGTCAGGCATGGTAAGGAAGCATCAACGCCGGTGCCAATCACTAGTTGCTGTCTTTGCCGTGCTTCCGGGTTTCTCGAACCGGGTAGACATTTGGATATTTTGCGTGCTGAGGAGCGAACGTTCCGATCAAACATACTTTCAAATCTATCCTCCCTGTCCAAAACACACCACCCAACTCTGACCCCAAGCTCCGTCATTCTATTCCAAAAATCAGGCAAACAGTCTACCCACCGCCTCCGCAACAGCTTCCCCGCTCCCGCAAACAATCCCCCCCCTCTCATCCGTCTCCCTGACCTCCCTCTCCAAAATCCGCCTCCCCCCCCTTTCAAACTCCACCGCCTCCCCCCCCGCGCACTCGACCACCAGCGCGACAGGACAAAGCTCATACAGCCGCCTCAATTTGGCCCCGTGCCTCCCGCTCACCGGCGACAAGTAAACCCCATGCCCCTTGACCAACCCGTGGACAATGTCCGGCACCAACCCCCCCGAGTACCTCAGCGTGTACGCCTGGGCGATATACTGGCTCACCAAGCCGGCATACTGCGGTATATCCGACGCCGACCTCAGATTGGCCGGAGAAAAGTATTTGGTCTTTGGGTTCGGGGCCGAGAGAGACAAAGCAGGGCGGGTGAGTTCCCATGTTTGGGTTAGGTTGTCAAGGCCTGCTTCTAGGCAGATTGATGGAAGGGAAGACAGGAGCCGGATGGCGATGATGGCTGTTGTGCGGGGGCCGAAGACGCCCAGGATGGAGAGGAATTGGGATTTGGAGGGGGGTGTGTTGAGGGCTGAGGGGCCGTCCCAGAGGCCGATGATGGCGCCGACCGTCCAGTTGGAGGGGATGATGGAGCTGCCGTCTAGGGGGTCGAAGGCGAGGGTGTATTTTTCGTGGCATGAGGAGGAGGAGGAGGAGGAGGAGGAGGAGGTGTGGACAACGGGGCGTTCGACCGGGTCTTCTTCGCTGGAGGCGGTGACGATGGTGGGACAGGAGGTGATGGCTTGGCGGATGTGGGCTTCGGCTTGGACGTCGACGTTGAGTTCTGGGGGTTGAAATTAGTATGATTTGGTCTGAGGCAAGGAGATGAGAAGGAAAGCGTACGGTCATCGCCAAAGATGTTGGAGGTGCCGGCTGCGGAGACGTGGTGGGAGCTTTGGAGGTCTCTGGCGATCTCGGCCACGCTCTTCAGAAGGGAAGGGATGACGGAGCTGAGGAGGGAGTCGCGGGTTCCGTCTTGAGGGATGGCTTTTTGGAGATGAGAAATTAGGTCTGTCGACAGGCGAATGTCGGGGGTGGTGGTGGTGGTGCTGCCCATGATGCCTATGGCTTTGTCAGTTGAAAGAGCTACATGAGTCAAGCTCTGAAGTGGAGGAACCGACCTGAAGTCGAAACCTGAAGATACAAAATGATTCTGTTGGCTGTGTGGTATATTTCATGAAACTTCGGCTCATGAATCAAAAATGTTGATCAAATTTGGCACTGATGCTGAAAATAGATCATGTCAAGTGTTGGGACCAAGAAATGCCGCGAAACCCGACTTGATCTGAATTTGCTGGGATCCAACCAGCCTTCTCAGGGTTAGGGTCAACTTCAAGATCGAGGAGCGATATAGGAGACAATCACTCAAGTGAATAGGAATAATGGCTCAAGCAGAGGCTGAAAGAAGCTATCAGAATGAAGAGCAAGATAAGGAGTTGCAAAATGCTGTTATTGTGGTCCCAGACTGAATGAGAGCCCACAAATGTGAATACCAAGGCCACCTATTGTCAGGTTCTTGCCTTTTCACTCACCACGATATGCCAGGCTATTATAAGTATTTCCACCGTCGACGGTCGAAATAACTCTCTAGCCCCGCCTCCTATTCCTTCAACACCAACCACAATCACCCTGTCGGCTGGCAAAACGCCGAGATGTCTCCCACCAAGCCGCAGCACATCAGCGGCGAGTTCGTGATCACTGACGACGACAACGGTGGTAAGTTGACATCGCAGCCTCATTGCCTTGATACCCAAGCCGCCTATAGTCCCAACCGCACACACAAGCCGCACTTTCTTCTATTCCTCCTCTAGCCCACAAAACCCACCTCCAGATTCACACTTCCCTTTCCACCCTCTTCGTTCCCAAGCCATCACCACCATGAGCGAACGCGTCGAGGTTCAACTTCGAGCCCGGCTCCGAGCCGGCTCTCGAGCACCTCGAGGCTCTCATGGACAGATTACAGGAGCACGAGAAGGCTCTGGGACGAGTCCATGAGGGCCAGGAGGCGGTGCTTCGGGTCCATCTCTTTGTCCCATCATCCTTGAGACTCTTGTCTTTTCAACACACATCACCCAGCCCAGAGACCATGTTTTCCGTCCGATCTCACTCAGGGCCTTCCTTTCGTCCCATCTCCAACAATACCCTACTCCTTTAGTCATGTGGCCCGGTGGGCTACATATCCTACCTTCCAGAGCCTCTTGCCCATCTACAAATTTCTTCGCCTCTCGCAATTCCCTTCACCTTCCACAACATCTTGACCTCCCTGAACGCCTCTCACCTCTCACCTCTCCCCAGAACCTTTCGCTACCAACTAACACTTTCAACCAGGTGAACGGGCCCCAATGAAGCGCTCCTTCGACAAGGTGGACGAGATCCCCAAATACGAGGGTGTCCGTCCCAAAGCCCTCGTGTTCGACGCCAGCGCCATTCTCGAGAACCGCACCGGCATCTGCCACGCCATGCACAAGGTCTTCCAGAAGGTCTTTCCCACCCACCCGATGCCCACCCAAGACGAGGTCATGGAGGCGTACTCCTACAGCGGTGCCTGGTGAGTCGCAAAAAATCTTCTCGCTTTTCTGGACTCTCTAACCAGACCTCTCCCGCAGGCCTGACATGCTCGCCCACCTCGGCATCTCCAGGAAAGAGTACCGCGCCAAGCAAAAGGCTTCCGAGGAGGCCTACATGAAAGCCTACGGCAGAGCCAACGCCGTCGAGCAGCTTGCCTATTTCAGCGACTCAGTCCGCGTTCTCCGCGCCGCCAAGGAGGAGGGCTTCGTCCTCGTTCTCTACAGTGACAACAGCCCCTTGATAGTCGATGCCCTGCTCCGGTTGGGAACCGTCGACATCTTTGACATCTACATCGACAATGAAAACGCCTGGATCAGCCGCGGTGTCGCAGCCCCGCCCCGTCCCATCGAGACCAAGGACATTATCGAGGCGTATGATGAGTACCTCAAGGACAAGGGACTCAAAGTGGAGGGTAAGCCATTCCGATTTCCTTTTTCTCCCCTTCAGCTGCCAACTGAATTCCCGCACACAGGAGACGACAGCAACAAACTCAAGCGCGAAGAGATGATGTTGATCGAGGGCACCATCAAGCAGCTCGAATCCCATCGTGAGAAGGGAGAGAATTCCGAGACGTGGAATTACCCTCTCGTGTACGTCGCCCGCACCGAGGCCGAGATCAGCGTCGAGCAGGAATCTTGGTGCGCTTTGATCGTGGAGGATTTGGACGAATTTGGCTACGCCGTGTTTGGTCTTGCTCTTCCCGAGACTGCTCCGGCTCGTCCAGTTCCACCCGGTCGTGCCACGGACAAAGTTGTCGATTCGGTTGAGAAGGAGGTGGTTGAAGTTGAGGATGGGGAGAAGGATGCCGGCGAGCAGCAGATGGACAATGCTGAGGAGTAGCAGAGCAAGGATGCTGCTGATGAGCAGGAGGACAAGGATACCGAGGAGCAGAACAATGTTGCCGAGGAGCACCGGAGAACCGATACTGAGGAGCGACAAGAGCAGGAGAAGGGTTCGAACGTAGTGAGTGACAAGGCCGATGAGGTTGTCTAGGCGCGGCGGGTTTGGCCCGGGAGAAGTTTTCTTTTCCGAGTCTGGGGTCTGTCTTTGCGGAATCTGGGGGTGTCGTTATGAGCGGAGTTGGGGATTGTTTGCTCTGGTCCTTTGAGCCATGTGCAGCGCGAGAGTGCGCGCCAATGATACCCGATTCGTTTCTTCTGCGCTGTCACCTTTAATTGCTTTAGCTGTGGAAAGTTTGAATGCTTCTCTTGGCTTTTGCTGGGGATATGGGTTACCGCTTACCTTTGGTCAGTGTATAGACCACAATCAATGCCTTCTCACTGCCATAGAAGCTGTGATGGCATGGTAAAAAACAGCATTCTCTCATGCCACGTATGGCAATCTGACATCACCAGACATCCAAAGACAGGTGCCGAGCATAATGAACTTCGGTTACATTAGTCAAAAACAGAAAACACCATCCTTAGCTGTCACAAAGTTAATTCCTCAGATATACCCCTCGGTGGTACGGCAGCAACATGGTCGAGTCTGTTGGCGGCAGAACAGTGAGAATCGGCAAACAGGGGCGCCGGAACGTAACGCACAAGACCCAAACACCTTCTATAAAAGCATTAGCGAGTTGAGTTGTCTTTCCTGCTCGCCGACTCAGTCAGATCGGCCGCCAACATCATCTTGAAAACTCACTGCCAAGAAGCTTACATCAACCGCACCTCCCAAGACCACAACTCATCACCACCACTGCTGGCTACCTACCCCAAGCCACCATCCAATCTCCCCAAGCCACCATCCAATCTCCCCAAGCTTGACCCCCTTTACGTTCTGACGCAACAGGCTCTTCGGACATATCTTCTTGCATTGCCGTGGGTGTGTGTGTGTGAGCTGCTGCTGGGTCGTCGTCACCAGCAGCCAGCCAACAACCACGCGGGATGGCACGCCGCTGATTGGATCCCACCCGAACATTTTATGCACACCACTCCCATGCCCCTGTCGCACAACACTCACACACATACACACACACACACACGCACACACACACGCACGCACGCACGCGCAACAGCGCCTCTCCCGTTGCCGAAGCGCTTCTCCCAGCAACCCGCTGCCATGTCCACGGGTCTTGCCATGTGCCCTTATTTCTCGGCATCTTGCATGATTTGAAAGGGCCTGGCAGTCCCCCGGACCTGAGAGGGGGTGTGCTGCATGCCGTCGCTTTCCATCCCGCGTTTGTCGTCCCACCATCAGCTTCTCCCAGAACTTGGACACTTTCCACTACCCTTTTCCACACGACCACCACCACCTACCAGGCAGCCCATCTTATCCTATCCTTCTCCGCATCTCCTTCGCCGCCGGTAGCTGTTCCTGAATAAAAATCCACGATCCTCTTTTGCACCTGGAGCGCCCGCGTCGTTCCGTGTTCCGCTATAGCAAACCGTGTACAAACCACTGGTCAGTATTCTGGGTTTTTGCAAAAGTCTCACGGGAACATCCGTCCGGGCGGGGAAAATAGTATGGTGGCAAGCGACGGAGCTGGCCCCGGGCCTTCAACCGTGGCAGTCGAACGGGAAGCTGCACTACCGGCTAGCGGCATCACAGGCCTGACAGGAGGAGAAGGAGAAGAAGAAGGAGGAAGAGAAGGAGGAGGTGGAGGAGGAGGAGGAGGAGGAGGAGGAGGAGGAGGAGGAGGCAGTAGTACCGGAACGAAGAAATGGGCGACCGAGGAGGACTTCAACAAGCACAGGGAAATAATCACCCAGCTGTACCATCGTGAAACCCTGACGCAGCTGATGCAGACGATGGAGGTTCGATATGGCTTCCTTGCCACGTAAGTCGGCCACTCGCGCAGGGGATGGGGGTTTGCTGACGAGCAAAACCAAAACCCACAGGAACAAAATGTACAGAGCACGATTTAAACGATGGGGCCTCGGGAAACGTAAGAGATCGGACAGCGCTTTGGCTAACAGGCCAAGGAAGCCGAAGCTGAAGCAACCCGTGCCGATGCCGATGCCGATGCGGCCCGCAGCAGGAGACGCCAGCCAGCATGCCCAACCCGAACCCGAACCCGAACTTCAGGAAGATGATGTCGAGGAGATCATTCCATCGCACCATCATGAACAGCATGCTGTCCCTTATGTACAGCGACGGAGAGGTTTATTGCTAGTAAACGGCAAATGGATCGATTTGTCGCTCATGACGGACGACGAACGCCTCCGACAACACAAATCCCGAAAGCAAACCGCCAGCTCCCCCCCATCCACCTCCACCGCCTTGTCCCTCTCCCGATCACCCTCCCCTCGAAACCTCCAGGCACCCGACACCCTCCAGTCAACCGAGAACATGTACCGCGCCGTGAGGGATTACTTCACGGCATCCTTCACCTCCAACCGCTGGTCCTTCCTCGAAGACACCACCTCCCCAGACCAAGCCCGCAACGACAAAGCCGTGGTGGCAACCCACACCGGCGTCCGCCGCGGCTTCGAGATCTGGCGCCGGCTGATGACCGCCGTCCGTCTGTTCCACGACACCTCCCACCCCGACAACCGCGCCCAGTCAATAAAAGTAATCCGCATCACCTTCGCCGAGCTCACCTCCACCCTCTCCAGCGGTCGAGAATCACCCCTCCTCTTCTTCTGGGTAATGCACGCCCTCACCCTCTTCCGCTCCATCCCCGACCCAAACTTCCAACGGCTGGAAACCTACCTCCTCAAACACCTCTTCGAACTGACCGAAACCGTCCGCCTCCAAAACGGCGCCATCCCCCACCCCACCGCCCAGCTCTGGAAAGTCCTCTACTCCAACGGAAAATCCCTCCTGTTTTCGCCCCCCTCCTCACCATCACCAGACAACGATGACAAGTCCCCCCTAATCAACCACACCCACCTCTCCTCCCTCATCTCCCTCGCCGTCTCCCTTTTTTCCTCCCACTACTCCCCCCTCCACAAAAGAACAATAGAACTGTCCAACCTCTCCATCTTCACCTCCCTCCCCCCCCACCATCCCTCCTCCTCCACCCTCCTCACCCCCAAATTTCACTCCCTTTTTACTCGGGTAACCTCCTCCCTCCCTGACGTGTTCGACGGCAGGGAAATGGACGTCCGCGCCTGGCTGGCATCCCATTACTTCACCCTAGGCGACCTAACCTCCGCCTCCTCCCTCCTCGAGCCCATCCTCCTCGATCCGATAAAACTAAAAGAGGTCAACAAAGTCCAGGAGGCCTCCGAGTCGTTCAATCTCTTGTACGGCTCCATAAAGATGGCCATGGGGGATGTACGAGCCGCCGAGGGGATCTTCCGACAGGTGATAAAACGGGGCCGCATAAGCTGGAAAGAGCACGGGGAGGACGTCCACCTTTCTGATGGGCTCCTCGCGCTTGATCAATGCCTCAGGGTGCAGGGACGGACAAAGGAGGCGGATGAGGTGATAAAGGAGCATAGGCAACTGCTGAGGGAAGCGTTGATGAGGCGGGGGGAGGAGGATACTTGAGCCCCCTTTAGAAAAAAAAAAAGCATTTGCATACGCTCTCATGTTTAGCATGACGTTGGTTGGTAGGTTGGGTACTATTTTCTCGCTTTCGGGAACGAACGATCCCCCCCAAAGTCTTCATCTAGAATTTATACACTTTGAGCAGCAGCAATGCCTTGCCTCTTTTCCAAAACCTGCACATCAAGCCGCCTCACCGTCTTGTGGTGTATTTTTGGGTATCAATCATCATCCGCTGATCAGAACTCCCGTAGACTCCAAACACCAATAACACACCCAGCATGACAACATGTCTTTCTATCCCTCGGGCTTCTCATCTTCTGCTGTGTCTTTCTTCTGCTCCTGGTCCTGTGCTGCTGCACCTTCTTCCTCATCCTTGGTAGCGCCCTCCTGCTTCTCGTCCGGCGCATCGGTCTGTTGTGGTGGACCTTCCGTCTCACCCGACGCGCTGCCCTGCTGTTGACCCTGCACCTCCGCCGCAGGCACAAGACTACCACCTCGCCTCCAAGGAGGCAACTCGTTCCTTCCTACATATCGACTTCTTGTCCGCCCTGTCGTGGCACTACTGGGGTCGTGCCACGGATGGGTCCTGTCTCGTACGAAACGCCGGCCCCTGAGCCTGTTGAAAAATGCTTGAGGCACCACTCTCCCCAGATGCGCATACCCCGATGGCCCACCGCCGGCGGAATACGTGACGTGGTAGGGATCCTGAGCCACAGGCTGCTTGGGATGGGCATGACCATAGGGCTGCGGCACGGCACGGTACACAGCAGCAGTGTATGCCACGGCAGGGCGCTTTGCACTCGGCGAGCCTGGCTTATCGGCTTCGTCGGGGACGACTCTCTTCTGAGGTGTTGTCAGTTGTTCGACCTGTTTGGGTATTGGTTCTTTGGCCTTCCCAGGCGCGGGTTCTTTCGGCGTTTCAAATACAGGGTCTTTGGGCTTTTCAGATGGCTTTGGCCGAATAGACAACGTGAACTGAGGCTCAGGAGGAAAAGGCTGGTCCGGTGTCGGCTGGCCGTGTCCAATACCCGGAGGAGACGCCTAGCCCGACCTCGGCGCAGACCTCTAGTTCATCCCAGCGCCTCCTCGCCGGTTGCCCCTGTGTCGGTTATCGTGATATGGGTGCCTACCGCCTCTGTTGTGGTAGCCGTAGTCGTGTCGATTGTTGTGGTGGCCACCGTGGTGCCCGTGATGGCTGCCCCGTCCGCCGCCCGCGTTATGCCGGGGGTCAGTTGGTGGGACCTTGATCTCTTCTTCCACCTCCACCTCGTACTCCTCGTATTCGTCGTTGAAATATGTCGCAGCCAGATTTCGTTCCTGGCGGGCAGCTCCCACGTCAAACACGAAGCGCAGGGTGCCTTCGCTGTTCGCCCTCTTGCGCTTAACTGAGGTCCCCCCGGTCCCGGAGATGTTGGTTGCTGGCGAGGTTACGGACCCCGGCGTGACAGAACGGTTGTCAGGTTGATCGGTGCACTTTTTGCACATGGCGTTGTATCGCTGAAAGCCTTCGGCTGTCATTCTCTTGTTGATCTCGATCTTGACATCCATCAGGTGCTGAAGCTCGTAGTTGAGTCCGACCTTGGTGGAACGTGGGTGGGTAGTGTACAGATCCATAAGATCCAACATCGTCTCATACACACACGCTTCTTGCGTACGCGATGCCACCTTCGTTTTGAACCTCGGCGGCTCCAAGCTTTGTTCCATCAACATGGCCGTGAGTCTCACAATAGACAACACCATGGTGAGGGCTGTCTGCTTGATGGGCACGAAGGTCTTGTAAATGTCAATGGACATGTCGTAGGCCGTATGTAGTAGTTTTTCCGATGAAGTGAGCGTGCTCCATTCTCCCCGTGGAAACTTCATGTTGCGCTCCCCTTCCGGTACCAGCTTCTTGGCCATCTTGATCAACAACTTCTGCGGGTATGGCGCTCGAAAGTCGAAGCCGATGGTTTCGAGAATGTGGCGTTCAAGTCCTATCGTGAACTTGGAGGGGGCGTCAAAATGCTGCGTTGGCTGTCAGGACAGATTTCAGAAAGTGGATGGACGAAGAACATCCTTACCTTGTCATCGGGTGTCTTCTTGTCGTGGGGTGACCGTAGGTTATGGGCAGCGCAGAGAATATCTCGTGACTTTTTGATGGTATCCTCAGACTTGCAGGCCACAAACAAAGCGGCAAGTGCAACATCTTCATAGTTGTATTCGCTACTTGGAAACCTGATCCGAAATCGGTGGTAGTATATCGCTGCGGTATCGAATGTCTTGATGGGTCTAGCAGCGCGTCAGCGTCTTGAACTTGGTCACGAAAGCAATGGTGGCCGTACAATTGCAGTGCCTCGCGGACGTTGTCAATCAATTGGACGCCTCTTATCCTATAATGGTCGTCCTTTGCCTCTTCGTACGCTATGGCCTTGAGCCTCTGTTGTAGTGTCTGCTCCGAGATGTACTGGGTGGCCATCTCAGACAGGCCGGTGACAGGTCCTATCGGGACATCGTCGGCGGGGGCGGCGGACTGTCCGTTAGCGGCCGGAGCCGTCGGGTTCGCCGCGGATGGTGCCATCGGGGCCGTGATACCGTCGTCATGCGGGGGCGGAGAGGCGGTCGAGGTTCAAGGTCGAGGTGAGAAGCCACGCAGAGAAAGGTTTGTCTGGAAGGGGATTTGCACAGGCTCCGGGATAAGAGGAGGCTACCTTTGGTCACGTATGGCAGTTGCGACAGATTTTGACGATAGAGTGGCCTTCGGACAACGGCCTTGTAGGACCTTGCGGTTGAAGCCAGATGCAACAATTGCGGCGACGACGTGCTCGATAAGATAAGCTTTTGTCGCGTGGTGACGCGCAGCTCCAGCCCCACTTCTTGATCGCCCACCGACCACGACCACCTGCACGAAGGGATTCTCCACTACAACAACTTTATGCTCGATACCCAGCTGTTCTGATTCTCGATTGACACTGCTCGTCCCCTAAACATCCTCCGCACCCCCGCTGTCACTCAGGGAGCTAGCTACCTGACCAAATTAGCAAGGTTCTAGAACATGTCACGCTGACCATGGCCAGATTGCAAACCCGACAAGCCCAACAACTCCCACGATATCAGAATGCGATCCAACGGCACAGGCGGTTATCCGTATGCTCAAGTCAAAATCACAATTAATCCAGCCCCATTACCTCCACAGCCACAGCCACCATCAACCCTTGCCTGGGCTTCACTTTGGGCCCCAAAAAAACCCCTGTCTTGGCATAATCCTTCGCAGAGCCAACACACACCACCCGCCAAATACACACGGATGAGAGCGAGCGCGAGAGAGCTTCTTCTTGTTCTTGTTCTTCTTCTTCCCAACGTATTCGTGCCACCTGTTCCACACTGCATGAAACAGAATGCCAGCCGAGTCTGTCAGAAGCAAAGCCAGTGGTGGATCTGCAGGGAGGCGCTGTCAATTATTATCGTTTTATTTGAGTAGCCCCTATTTGGACCCTGATATCATCCCTTTCTGGCATTAACGCAGGGCGTGTTTTCCGAGCTGAACCCTTATATGGTCGCCTTTCATCACGCAAAAGTTCCAAGCATGGCCGCATCACCCTAAATATCAATGCCGTCTCTCCCATACCACTTCCCTTTGGTTCCTATTTTTTTTTTCTTTGTTTTGGGCTTGATTTTGCATTTTCATAAACCGTCCACCAACTATCTATTCGCTCTTTATTTATACCTTACCAGTAATATCAACACCATCATCATCACCAACATGGACACCAAGGACCAAGACTCAGCCCAACAACAATCATCACCACTCCTCCCCATGTCAAACCACCCACCACCATCCAGACCCAGAACCCCAATCCTCCTCAAACTAGAAACAAACCCCCCCCTCGTCACACCAGCTCAACCCCCCGAGACGACCCCCCAAGAAACCTGGGACTACCCAACCTCCCTCCGCCAACTCACCGCCCTCCTCCTTTTCACCCTTCAACTCCTCATCCTCATAACTTACCACCCCGGCTTCCTCTCCCTCCTCCCCATCCCCGGCCCCCTATCCAACCACCACTGCCTCCTACTAGCCGACACGATCATCACTTGTCTGGCAATCATAATATCGAGTTATGTCCACTTTTGCATCGCCAGCCTGGACTGTGAGCTACTAGAACAGGGTTGGAAGCCCGTCTACTTTTACATCATGGCCGCGGACGAGACGGTGATTTTGCTGGCGGCGGCGAGCTCAGGATTGGAGAATGTTTGCTCGTGGGGGTTGTTTGTTGTGACGGTGGGGAGTTGGTCTGTGGGTTGGAGGTTGGGGGCGGTGGAGGTGTTGAGTAGGAGGTTGTTTAGGGCCGAGGGTTGGGAGTTTGGGGAGGAGGGGAGGGGTTTGCGGGTGGTGTAGGGGTATTGTCTATGCTTTCAGGATTACGCCCTTGGAGAGGAATAATATTCATTTCGTTTTATCGTGAGCTGGCAATGGACTTCTGGGCTTGGGGAGGATAATTACAAAGGATCAAGACGAAGTGACTCGCCGGCAATGAGAACTCGGTGTTCTTCGAATTCAATGCCCTCACCCTTCACCTTCGCAATGCTCTTACATACGAAAAGCGAAGAGGAGGCCATTGTATCCAAAAAAAAAAGAAACAGCAGCCGTCCTGTCTTGCCAACCGGCTGCTTCATCTCGATGTTTTGCCGGTTCCTCACCATACCCCCTTCAGTATCATCTCCCTAAACACCCCCCGCCTCTGGCTTCTAAAACCCGCCCGTCCCCTTAACCCTCCTAACAGCCCCAACAACGCCCCTAACCCACCCCATCCCCCCTCCCCCAGCCCCAGGCCCAATCGCCCCCTCCGCCTCTTTCCCCTCCCGATCCCTCCAAACCCCCTCCTCCCCATCCAACCGCCCATACACCCCCGTATTCTGATTCCTCCCCAACCCCCTTACCCACTCCCCACAAACCTCCCTGCTATCAACCAAAACATTAACCTCACAACTATGAAACCAACTCTGCGTATCCTGATTCCCATTCCCCATCACGCCCACCTCCCCATCAACAACCATGATCTTGACGTGACACGACCTCCCCCTCCTGCTCTGCACAATCGGCACGGTCTGATCCCTCCCCACATACCACCCATACCTCAACCTCTCCCTCCCACCCTCTGACAAAGAGCCATACAGCTCCTTCGCAATCTTCTCGTTGTGACCCCCTTGATGGGGTAGGAGCTCACCCGCGTCGTTGTACCCCAGACATATCCAACACGTCACCTCCACCCCGCGCTCGCAGGCCTCGATGATGGCCGGGATGAGCGGTTCCGCGTTGAGGGTGGGGGATTGGATAAAGACTGTCTTTGTAGCGTGTTTGAGCGCGGAGAGCCAGGCGGCGTTTTGGGGGTTGAGGAGGGAGTGGTGGGTTGGGGGCCCGTAAGGGGAGCGGGTGACTAGTGCTATGGGAAAGGGAGAGGTGGAATGCGGGATGTAAGGCGTGAAGCGGTCAGGCTCGGGAGGATCAGGGTTGAGGGTTGGGTCAGGGCGAAGGGAAGGATTGGTGGTGTGGTTGAGCAGGGCGTTGACCGCGTCGAGGTGGGTTTTGTTCGTGGTCGGGGTGAGGAAGGAGTTGAAGCGGGCGACTTCGGAGGCGACATCCGGATCGTGGTGAGGGCGGGACGGAGTGTGGAGGCTGCTGTCGAGAGGTAGGGTATTGGCATCTGGCAAAACAGCGCGGCCGTTTGCTACTGCTGCCATGCTTCCATCGGCTTGTTCAATCTCTTCTTGGACTTCACTGAAGCCATCCCAGGGCTTGCCCCAGGAGAGCAGGGCGACATCGACAAAAGAATCGACAACGGGGCCCTCCAGGTGGATCATCATCTCCAGGTTGTCGTTGTCCTGGACATTGTTGCTCTGGAGCAGCGCAATCTTGCGGTCGACAACCACGTACTTAGCGTGGAAGGTACCCATGACTGGCTGGTGGTAGTTGACCACGTCCATCTCGAGATTCGGGATCTCTGATCGTCGAGGCAAGTTGACGTTTGGTCCGGCAAAGTCCTTCTCCGATACGAAATAACGTGGCTTGAACACTTGTTTTGGGCTACCTCGGTCGTATATGATCTTGACCTTTACCCTTGGGCCACCCCTGGCAGCTCCACGGCGGTCTAGCTCACGGATAGCTTCCGTGATGTAGGCAGATGCTGCACCATTTTGCCAGTAGTTTGTTGCCAAAAAGACCTCTGTTTGGGCTCGCACGATGACGTTGGCAATGTGCCGACATATGTCGGGTATGCTATTCTCTTTCAGCACTCACTCGATTCTCCGGACTGGTGAGACGTACGTCGAAATGATAGTTAGCGGAATGGTCCCGTGGGACCCCATCAGCGAAGGACTGACCATTCCCCGAGAAGGATCCTCGTTGAGCGTGCACAGTGCATCATGATAGATCTGCCATGTGTTTAGCTGTGCCTGCATTTCCGCTGCCATTGAAGAACTTTACCTTCAAAAAGAGCTCACTCGGCTTCGTGTCTCCCCATCTCCCACACATCTCGGCCTTCTTCAGCTCCAACAGGTCCCCGTCTATTGCTCCATTTGCATGCTCTTTCTCGTTTTCTGCACTCGCCAGCGCGGTTCTGCCATACAACTTTTCCCATGCGTCCGCAGGACTTATTGTAGGGTCTTGAGAAATGAGGGATGAGACGCTTTGAGTTGAGGTGCACAAGTCCAACAGGCGGTCGTTGATGTGGTTGTTTTCGAGGCTGATCTGGTGTTTCTTCATGTTGATGGCTTTTCAGGGGCTTCAGGGGCTGATCAACCACTGAACGGGACAGTCTTTTAAGATAACGATTACCCTCACAATATCACAATGTATGTGGCGACAAATCGTTGGAGCGAAGAAAATAAACTGGGATTATTGTCCAGAAAGCCAAAATGAAGATAGAAACACCTAATCCGAGCTCACGCGTGGTTCATGACGACAGGTCTTGTCATGAACCGTCCCAACCGTCCACTAAACCGACGCCGAGACACAGCGCTTCAGGTCCGCCGGGGAGCCAAAATCAAGGGCAGGCGGGGGTGATCACAAGCTTGCGTGGCTTGCCAAGAGGAGGGCTGAGGCTGGCACCTTGATGTCTGGAAATGACGTCAGCTGCTGTCGTCGATGTGTTGTTGACCGGAGCGCCGGGATGCGGCCGGAATGCATCTGGCAGCTTGCCTCAGGAATTCCAGCTGAGATTCATGTATCTATCCAGAAGCCAGAAATCATCGACTGATGGTTGTGGGACAGATGCCACTGACAATCCCTCCATTGTTCCTTATCGCTAGCTTACGCGCTGTTGATTTAGTGGAAGGTTGATTTAGTGGAGATGGATTTAGTGGAGGTTTGACTTAGTGAAGGTTGATTTAGTGGAGGAGACGCAAATCATCTCCAACTTGATGTCCAAAGGGACCTCCTCATGAACCTGGAAGCTTCACCGTTTATTTACTTTGGGAAAAAGGTTAGTCAACATGGCCGGCTAGTGACACAGAGAGGGTGTCGTGACAGGCTAGGGAAGCTGTGATTGGTCGGTTCCCCTGCTGACCAACCCGAGCTTCCAGGTACCCGTCGCACCCAGAAAAGGCGACAGCTGAATGCATCCATCCTCCAACACCAACCTCCTGTTTACATCCCTATTGTTGAACATTGAATCGAATACACATCACCATGAAGGCTTCATTACTCGCGCTTCTGCTCCCCGCAGTCAGCGCCCGCAATGTCAACCTCGCTGGCGATACACAGCGGCCCATGACCCATGAAGAGGCCGCCGTTGCAACTTATCACATCGAGATCTCCCCTGGCAACACACGATGGGTGACAGAAGACGAGAAATGGGCCCTGCGCCGTGTAAGCCAATTCTTTCGTCCCAATTCGCTCAAGCTGTTACTGATGCTGACTTCTCTCAACAGAAAGGTATCAACTTTTTCGATATTACCGATCACCCTGACCTCGGCGCCACCATCAACACCCTCGTCGGACCACCCAAGAAAAAGGCTGTCTTCCCAAAGAAGCCCACATACCAAGACGCGGTGAAACCATTGTTCACCAACCTCTCCAAATCCCACCTCGAAGAGAACTTGGAAAAGTTCACATCGTTCCACACCCGATACTACAAGTCAGATTGGGGCCGCCAATCGAGCGAGTGGCTGCTTGGGAAAGTTCAAGAGACGATCAAGGAGGCCGGCGCTGAGAAGTATGTGACGGCGAAGCACTTCAAACACCCGTGGGGCCAGAACAGCATCATTGCCACCATTCCTGGCAAGACCAACCAGACAGTTGTTATCGGTGCCCACCAGGATTCCATCAACCTCTTCCTCCCCAGTATCCTGGCGGCTCCCGGGGCGGATGATGACGGAAGCGGCACCGTGACCATTCTTGAGGCCCTTCGGGTCATCCTCCAGTCCAAAGACATCGTCAAGGGCAAGCACCCCAACACGCTCGAGTTCCATTGGTACAGCGCCGAGGAGGGCGGTCTGCTCGGCAGCCAGGCCATCTTTTCTGCTTACGAAAAGGAGCGCCGCGATGTCAAGGCCATGCTTCAGCAGGACATGACTGGTTTCATCACTAGGACTATCCAAGCGGGCTTGCCCGAGAGCGTGGGCGTTATTGTCGACTTTGTTGACCCCAAACTTACCGAATTTATCAAGAAGATTATCACCGAGGTATGTTTCTTATTCTACTTTTTATTTTTTATTTTTTTATTTTTTTTTTAAATAGGTTTGAACTATTGACTGGTCAATACTGACAATATAATAGTACTGTGACATTCCATTTGTTGAGACCAAGTGCGGTTATGCTTGCTCGGACCACGCTTCTGCCTCCAAGGCTGGGTACCCGTCTGCCTTTGTTATCGAGTCGGCATTTGAGTACTCGGACAATCACATCCACACTACTGATGATCTGATTAAGTACTTGTCATTCGACCACATGATTCAGCACGCAAAGCTCACGCTGGCGTTTGCGTACGAGTTGGCGTTTGCCGACTTTCCTGCTCTTGAAAAGGGCAAATAAATGAGGGGCCGAGGCTGTGAGGTTATGTTCGGGTATTGGGCGTCAAGGGTAGGGTACATACGGGAAGGCATAGTGACATTGTTTTTTTCTTTTACAGTCTTTGAGCGGTAGTGTTTAAATACATGGTTAACCACATTCCCCTGAATCGGGCCTTCACTGGGCCTCCACAGAAGCGCTCGAAACCCGATGCCAAGACGTATGATGAGCTGTCGGGTCTCCACCATGACCTGCGCCAAACGACTCAACTACATGCCCTCCACTGTTTGGGGAGAGGTAGTCATAAACCTCGGGTGTCAATCCCCTCAGTTTTGCTACCCCGCATTTCCTTTTTTTTTCTTTTTTTTACCCTTCATTTGTTACCTTTTTTCTGTTTTTTGTTTTGTTTTTTTTTGGTCGTTTACCACAAACACCACACACAAGACGACAAGACACAATCAGCAAAACAACAATGGACGACACAGCATCCGTCTATGAAACCGCCATCATGGGCGGGTCCTCGGACTATGACGAGGAGGAAGA
Source organism: Podospora pseudocomata (assembly GCF_035222375.1). Taxonomy (NCBI): domain Eukaryota; kingdom Fungi; phylum Ascomycota; class Sordariomycetes; order Sordariales; family Podosporaceae; genus Podospora; species Podospora pseudocomata. The sequence goes on along the minus strand of NC_085890.1, from coordinate 2,766,453 downwards.
GCCGGTTGTCGTCCCCACGCCGTCAAACTCGTTTTACACGCCCCTGCCGTCCCAACCTCTGCCTTCTGAGCTCCTGTCCAAAGTAGTCCCCGAGGAGTCGTCACAGCCAGAAGGAGAACCGAGAGAAGACTTGGGGTTGGACAACCCCTCGCCCATGAGCCTGGCCTCGCCGAGGGACATGATACCCCGGGGGAACTACACGCCCAATCCGGCCGGCACGCTCACCTTCATCGGCCTCCGGGCTATCGAACCACTCCTGCAGTCATACTTACTGTCGCCCAAGAGCCCGCTGTTGAAACTGCTGCCTAAGCTCGGGGTCGCGGTCATCAACCCTGGGTTGTTGGGGCAGACGCCTACAGGGGAGATTTTATCCTGGATGGGGAGGCTGAGCAGACTCAAACAGGCGTACTGGGCGGGGTTTATCGCTCGGGAGCCCATGACGCCGAGGATGGCGGTTTTCGTCGCGCTGCTGGAGACGGCGGCGAACGCGGTGAATAGTCTGTTGTATCTGTTGCCCAAGACGAGCACGGCTCTGCTGAAGGGGGTGAGGGTGCCGTTGTTGGGGGAGGCCGAGCTGCCGTTGCCGGTGTTGGTGGGGAGCCTGATGTTTGCGGTTGGGTTGGCGGTCGAGACGATTTCGGAGAGGCAGAGGAGCTTTTTCAAGGAGGAGAGGATTGCTGTCGGGGGGAAACAGATTAGAGTCAATGAGGGGAAGATTTGTGATAGGGGGTTGTGGAGTCTGAGTAGGCATCCGAATTATGGGGGTTACGTCCTCTGGAGGACGGGTTTCGGGATCGCGGCGGGGGGTTGGTGGGCTGGGCTGGGGATGGGGTTGGCGCATGCTGGTCACTTTGCGGGGGAGAGTGTGGGATTGATGGATGAGTATATGAGCAACCGGTATGGGGGGGCTTGGACGCAGCATAAGCAGAGGGTTGGGTGGGTTTTGATCCCGGGGATTTATTAGAGGACAGGAAGAGAAATAGATGGATGAGACGAAGGACATGAGATGAGAAATGATAAAGGAGGTATGTGGACGAGAACGATGTATTCTGACACTATCCAAAACATATACTCAAAAAGCACCACCTCGGTAGCCACTATCCAGTCCATCCTGCAACGCCGCAAATGCTTTGCCACCCACCCAATGCCGCTCGCTTTACACAGACAAAAGGAAACTACATACTATCCTCCATCTGCCTGCTCCTCGTCTTGGCCCAATCATCCCTCTCCTTCTTCCCCCCCTGACTCTCCAACCCCATCCCCCTCTCCACCCACATCTTGCTCCCCATCTCCGTCAACCTCGACAGCGCCCTCGCAAAAGCAAAAGCCTCCTCATCGCCCGTAAACAGATTCGACTTTGACAGCTGCTCGGCGTTGTGCTCCAGGTCATCCATCATGTGACTCATCACGTCCTCCACCGAGCTATCATCCAGCACCTCGCTGCTTCTGCCTGCCGCCTTCAGCGACTCCCGAATCTCCGCTTTGGAGACAAACAGCTCCCTCAACGGCGCAGCAGTGGTGAGCACCAGCTTCGCATGTGACTCGTACACGGCATCAATAAAAGTGATAAACCTCCTCGCAAGATCCCGCTGCCGATATGTCATCCCGGGAACCTCCGTAACGATGAACGCGTCATACGAGCGCATGAGCTCGATGTAATCCGCCGCGCTGGTCGGCTTGCCAATCAACTCATCAAACGTAAACCACGCACACCTCCCACTCACCCTCGGCACGATAATCTCCCTCCCCCAAACCTTCTGCACCTCAGGATGCGGCTCCGGCGACTCGGGATCACCCAAAAAACGAAACCACTTCTCGGCGTGAGAAGCAGCATGAGCGTCGAGCGGGGTGTGGTACACCCCCGACGGTGGCCTCGGAATCTTGCGGTAATCCGTCGTCGAGTCCAAATTGATAACATGCAGCCTGTTTTTCAGCAGATGAATCGCCGGTATGAAACTCTCGCGCTGGATCCCATTCATGTACAGCTCATCCGGATGCCTGTTGCTCGTCGTGACCAGCACCACCCCATGCGACATCAACGCCTCCAGCAGCCTCCTCAAAATCATGGCGTCCGCCACATCGGTGCACTGAAACTCGTCAAAACACAAGACATTCCCCTGCTCTGCAATCTCGGCCGCGACAAACGGGACGCAGTCGACATCACTGCCATACTGCATCTTCATCTTGTGAAGCCGCTTGTGGACATCCTGCATGAAATTGTGGAAGTGTATCCTCGTCTTGGACTTGACCGACTGCGGGAGCGTGTCGTAGAACAGATCCATCATCATTGTCTTTCCGCACCCGACGTCGCCGTAGAGGTATAACCCCCTTGGCAAATTGCCAGGAATCTTCCCAATCGTCGGCTTGGTGTCCTTGCCAAACCAAGAAAATAAACTCTTTTGCGGCTTTAGGCTCTCAAGTGTGGGTCGGACGACAGGTGGCGCGGTGTAGTGTCGCAGTTCCTCGTGGAGATGCTGTAGGCTTTGGATGATTCCTGCACACAAACCACGGTTAGCCACCCATCTCTTCCCCTTCTTGTCGTTATGATCACTCACCTCGTTGATGCTCGTCATTCCTCAACAACCCCTCCTCCACTCTTCTATCATACTCCTCCGCAGGCCCAACATCCTTCTCATTCCTCACCTCCTTCACCTCCCCATGTTCTTTTAGGGATATCCCCTCCTCGACCGGCACCCCCCCATCCTCAAAAGTAGTAGCAGCAGTCGCAACAGCAGACGCCTTCCGCCTCCTTTGCCCAGCACTGAAAACAGCCGGGTAGGCCACCCTCCCCCCAGGTCGCAAACATGACAGCTCGGTCGGCTTGTTCGCAGGTCGGAAGGTTCGAGCGTTGGTAGAAAGCGTTCGTCGCGACGTTGCTCCTCCCGTCCGAACTACTACCGGTCGTGCTAGTGACGTCGTCGTCAGGGCCCTCTTGCAAGGAACACCTGCCACAAGCGGCGCGCGCATATTGTGCTATCCGATTTCGATACCTGTGTCAAATATAGTAGATCGTGTCAGGGCGCGGGAGGCATCGTATGACTGCTCGCCCTATCTGTAACTCTGGCAGGTTTGCCACCGAGAGCGAACCGAGCCAAGGTTTGCGACGAGGAGCAAGGCGGGAACGGGTGTGTGGGGTTGTGGATGTTGCGCGAGACAATCTATTGGTAAAAGTGTGTCTTTCCGTGAATATGTAATCAAGCATGCGCCGTCCGTGTAGGCTTTTGAATCGTCGTGTCTGTCAAAAGAATCGATTCGAGCGTGTGGTCGAGCGTTGAAGGAAATGCGACACTCAGCAGCCAAAATTGAGGGGCTGTACGTATCCAGCCCAGCAGGGCCGGTTGTATTCGGCGATCGCTACCCGGTGCCCGCCCTGCCGCCGCGGCATTGTCATCCGGCCGGATCAGTCGGGCACGTGGACAAGTCGTCAAACCCAAGGCAGTGCGATCAGTGCAATCAAAAGCAATTGACAAATAGATCTCAGTCCAAATCATTCTAGCTTAAGGTACCCAGGAAATACACTCAAATCTGTCTCGAAGGCGCGCGATCTGATCCCGAGGGCGTGGGGTTGGTTCCGGTTGTCCGGTGCTGGTGCCCTCCGAAAACTGGTGAAGTGCGAGGGGTGCATAGACGTCCCTTTTGCCGTTCTCTATGCACCAGACAGGAATCTATATTACATACATATCTTCTTTTGCCTTGGCCAATATTTCCAATAAACTAGCAGCCGTTCAACATCGTCGGCGCTGATGTCCTCCCCACGCGGGGTCGCCATCGGGATGGTGGGGCCGCCTCCCGGGATGATGCAAGCGGGCCGCAGGCTTGGCACATCAACACCACGGAGACAACGCTCTCCCCTTTCACATTATTTTTAACATTGAATATTAACATTCTCTGCAACTCACTCTTGTTTACCTTCTGCTGCTCGGCCACATCATATTCCCGCCTTCCTCAAACGGTGTTTTCTTTGGGCTTCTCCCTTTTCACTCTTCCCATCACACATCACACACAAGCTGACGTCAGTCCAGGCATTAAAAAACACTCGGGGATAAATCTGCCCCCGACAACGCTGATTTAGTTTTCAAGTTACGGCTTCTATGGCAGGGACTCTGAGTACGCTGTAACATGCACAATTACGTCGAGATGCACTTTGCCCAGTTACAAACAACCTCCCACGCCTCAGATATTCCCCATGCCCAAGGCACAGAGTTCATCATCACCAAACCCCCCACATCAAACCCCCCAACCTCCCCAAACTCGAACCTGATACCCAGACCAACAAATCCCATTATACAGAAACCTCCAGCGCTATCCTTTGCAAATCCACAATCCCCAAGGGTTCCACACCTTCTGATCCCGTCTGTGACCAAACAGCTACACATCCTGAACGGCCCTTTGGGTTTGTGCCTCCCGCCAAATCCATCACATCTCCAAGCCTCTCTACACACCCCAAACCCACCCCCTCAAAAAAGTCAATTCACACAAGAGTGACCTCCGCATCCCTCCCCGACTCCCAATTCTCATACGCCCTAGCAACATGCCCGCAGCAAAACTCGATCAAGCCCTTGACATGACAAGTCCCATGAGAAAACTCCCAATCCATCAGCTCCGGGACCTGTTCAAAAAGAGACCACTCATCCAACGGAAAATCCTCTCCGTCAAGCATGATGCGCGAATAGGCCCTCGCAACGGCGTATTGAAGGGGAAGATCCATGTAGTAGCTCGCGCCCTCGTCGATGAACTCGTCCTCTGTCATCTCGACGGGCAAGTCGTCCATCTCCGAGGCCTTTTCCCAGCAGTAGTCGTGAATGTTGACCCAGGCGTACTAGGCCAGAGTGCCCTTTTCTGGCTCTTCCAGGGTGTGCTCCTTCTTTTCTTCCTCGTGTCCATCCGCGAGGGCAAAAAACACGGCGTCGTCCGTGGACGTGGAGCTGGGCGAGCTGCGAGGGGACGTCGTCGAACTGGGTGAACTGTCCGAGGTCATCGAGGCGGTTGAATCGATGGGTGAATCATGACCGGTTCCTTTCAAGCCAGCGCTGCCAGTGGAAAGGTCCGCACTGCCCGAGGGAAAGTTCGCACCGCCAGAGAGAAGCAGCTTGGAAGTACTGTGGCGCTCCTCATGCGTGGCGAAATCCAAGGGCGGATGTGCCTCGAGGCGGGCGGCGCCGGCCTTTTCAAGGAATAGATGGCCGAGGGCCTGCATATGGTCGTCGTGGGGCTGGTCCGTGGCGGAAGTGAAAGTGGTGATGGCGAAGTTGAGGAGGAAGTCGTCAGTGGAGACATCGATGGGCTCGTGCTTGGGGTTGACCATCATGACGGACGTCTCAATGAGCCCCTCTTTGACGTTGACCGTCGTGGCGGCCATGTCGACGAGATTGTAGCTAGGATCTCCCATCATGGAGGCCATGTTTTCTTTCGACCCTTTGATGTTGTTCTGGTGAAAAAAGAGTCGAAAAGTGTGGGTAGGATAAGGGGTGAAAGGTGAACGGTGAAAGGTCGACGCTAAAAGGTAAACAGAAAAGAGGAGGGTGAAAGATGAAAGAGGAGGGTGAAAGATGAAAGAGGAGGGTGAAAGATGAAAGAGGAGGAAGAAGAGAGCGAGGAAGAAATATGAGGGGCCGAGAGTCTCGAGGACGCGAAAAAAAAACTCTGACCACCAGCTATTATGGCCTGGGGCACAATAAAAAGTGTTGGGTGTATTTACCAACGAAGGCAGGAACGACATCGGTCAGCCCCCAGGCGACTACGTCATTTCATTTGTTGACGAGAAGGGAGCAAGTGAGAGTCGTATGGAGGTCAGGGAGGATCATCCTTTGATGTTTGGATACATCAGACAGCAGCACAAAGTCCACAGACATCTACATAAACAAAGGCCACACATACCCAAATTAGATCTCAGAAAAGTCCTCCCTACCTTAATCAGACATAGTATCACGGCCTTCGTAGAAATAGCTTCCTCCCTCGCCATTTTTACCCATATCTCTTGGACGACCTAGATGCTCACCAACCCCAACCTGCTACCACAAGATGCCTCAGGTATCTGCCACCATCAAACCATCAAGGTGCCCGCTATTGAACCTGTGACTCAATGATGACAATAGCCCATGACGAAATCTGCTCACGAGGGCAAAAGTATCAGGCAATAATTCTCTCGAGATAGAGTGACCCCTGAGGTCCCAAACAAGCAAGACTGAAGACTCCAAACAGACACCTCTCCAACAACTCCCAAATGTGACTGTCTACGCCTCAGGCCTCGTCCACGCTTTTCTAATGCTCGCTTCCCTCCGGATCTGCCACACAGACGTCGGGGTTGCAACCTGAACAGGCAACCTCAAATAGTGAATGACATTGACGCTGAAATCTTCAAACACTGAAATCTTCTTTAGGGTGTGGGGGAGAAGTTGCCTAAAATGACTGATGAGGTCTATGGCAACAATATTGGCATATTGATGTGTGCGATAATTACGGTTGACTAGCGTTGAGGCGAACACATACACTCGTCCCGCCGCCGCATTTCACCCTGCGACCATGGTCGCCAGGGCTCATGTATCAGGTGTTCCAGACGGCGGAATCGCTCGGCGAATATGTGTTGAGCTCTGGCGCCAACCCCTCCGAGATCTTCCGGTCTCCCATAGCTCGCCCGACCGTTGCGATACAGTCCCAAACACAGGGGCCGTTGAATTCCCACCGATATCTTCTTTCGCATGTCTTGCAGGTGTTCTTCCCGGTCAAGGGAAATGTATTGCCGCTTTTGGACTTGGGTGGGGTGTGTAGTTAGGAGCAGCACTGCCTCTTCCACCCTACCCTCCTGCCCATTTCAGCCTGAAAAAATGTGTTTGATTTCGAAATGTCCAAATTAACTAACTTGAGTTCGAATACCGAATTTGAAAATCAAGGTAAAGGCCTAGTTGCATCATGCAATAAAGTAACATACTGCTTGTCTTGACTACAGTTTCGTTCCATATTTACATACCTACCTAAGCTCCTTTATCACATTCAATCAACAAATTAGCAGTTATGGCGTCATACCTCCCTAGTTCCCTTAGCATCAGCTGCCGCTCTCACAGGCTTAGTTACTGCAGTCAAATCATCTTGGGAGCTGTCTCGTATGATAAAGAAGAAATATGAGTAGCGTGTACTGAAGGATTATGCTAATGAAATTAACACCAGGCTGTAAGTAAGACTTTATGTTACACGGTAAATAAGCAATTAGCCGCATTACGGCCTAACCGCTATCTACCTGCACAATTAATGGTTGGAATTAAGGCGAACAATCAAATGCCTCGCGGCTATTAAAGGAAACCAGATCAAATAAAGTTTATTGTGGCGCTTGGAACTACGTCAAGCCAACTAGCCCGATCTTGAGTTGTTCGAGTGGGCCAAATGACGTCTCTACCAAGTGTTCTAGAGCCACCTATCTTCATGACGAAACAGGGTACTCGAAGTGATGAAAGAGGCGGGATCCAGAAGGATCTAGAGTATTGTGACGGGGTATAAATCAATGGAGACCCCCAGACCCCTCCTGTGACACGCTATGATAAAAAAATAGAGAGAGAGATTGAATGAGAGATCAGCTTAGCTGTGTGCGGCTAGCTTGCAAGCCCAGTCATCTGATCTCCGACACCTTCTGAGATAGCTGCAGCGCCTGCCGATGTATCTGCCCGGCCTCTTCATACTTCCCCTGGCTATTAAGCACACTCGCAAGGTTGTTCATGCTACCAAGCGTGCCAGGATGCTCCTTGCCCAACACCTTCTCGCTTAGCTGCAGCGCCTGCCGATGTATCTGCTCGGCCTCTTCATACTTCCCCTGGCTACCGAGCACAATCGCAAGGTTGTTCATGCTACCAAGCGTGTCAGGGTACTCCTTGCCCAACACCTTCTCCCGTAGCTGCAGCGCCTGCCGATGTATCTGCTCGGCCTCCTCATACTTCCCCTGGCTATGAAGCACACTCGCAAGGTTGTTCATGCTGCCAAGCGTGTCAGGATGCTCCTTGCCCAACACCTTCTCCCGTAGCTGCAGCACCTGCCGATGTATCTGCTCGGCCTCCTCATACTTCCCCTGGCTATGAAGCACAACCGCAAGGTGGTTCATGCTGGTGAGCGTGTGGGGATGCTCCTTGCCCAACACCTTCTCCCTTAGCTGCAGCGCCTGCCGATGCATCTGCTCGGCCTCCTTATACTTCCCTAAATTGCGAAAGCTTTCACCCACTTTGGAAAGAGGACCTGTTGTCGCTTCCTCGTCATCTGTTCCCTTCCGTAGTTGAAGAGCATGTTGCGTATGAGGAAGATACCTTATCCACTCTTCTCGGTTTTCGTGTTTAGGCCAACGAAATATATCGTCAAGCCGTTCTAACACTTTGGCCGTCCATTCCTGTCGCTCTCCCTTTCCATCTAACCAGCTCAGCATCGATATCTGAACTAGCCGATGGATATCGTAGCTATCCGACTCATTCTGTTGGGAGATAAATGCATACGCCTTCAAGGTCCCGATTGCTTCAACAGTCTCTAGCGTCCCCGCCGGCGGCAACAGGGAGTGCGGAATATCCTTCCCGGCTAGAAAGCACAGAAATCTGAGGTAGTCAGCCGCCAGCGCGTCGTGATCTGAGATTTGCTGGAACGAAATCAGCCAAGTTGTGGCGACAGCATTGTGAATGTTCTTATATCGGTGTCGGTCGTCAAAGTGACTACTCAACAACTTAACCATATCCTCATCACTGGAGTTGCATAGCTTGAGGTACCGCGCAGTCGAGATCTGCTCCTTGGCTATATAAGCAGACGCTTGCCGTATTGCCAGAGGGAGGTTAGTAAGAAACTCTAGCAACGCATTATTGCTTCTTATATCGCTCATCTGAGAGCCTTTCAGGTTTTTCCCTAATAGCTTAAGGGCCTCGTCTCTGCTCATTTCTTCAACTGCGATAATATGATTTTCAGACTCGACCAGCCTTAATCCAAGTTTGTGGTTTCGAGTTGTGAAAAGAATAGATCCTTTCCGGCTGAATGGAAGATAGTCGGCAAGGGCGGTATCCCCAAAAAGTAGCTTTTCATCGTCGGCGTTATCGATAATTAAAAGCCAGTTACCTATATTCTCGCGGCCCAATGCGGACTTAATAAGTGCCTTGACATCTGCTTTTTCTTCGTCGATTCCCGGTACCTTGAGCTGCTGGCCGATAGCGCGGTATGCATTCTCGAAAGCGGTGGCATCAACAGCGGGAACCCAAAAGACCGAGCATTCCGGCTGCACGTCGCGAATGCGATAAGCGGTCTCCAGCGCTATTTGCGTCTTTCCAACCCCCCCCAGACCTTCGATGGCGGTCCGTTGGCAGTCATCTTCGTCTCCACTAGGAAGAACCCTCTTAAAAAGTTCTTCGAGAATTGATTCACGCCCGACGAATTCCTTATTACGTCCGAACCGGACGATCCAGTGTCCCTTCACGGTAGCTTCACCATGTTAGTACTATTCTGGCCATATCAGCCCACCCAGGAGATGATCAGCTTACAGTTCTCCCGCCGTTTCAAAACATCCGATGCGTTTCCCGAGAATTGCTGGACCGCATCTTTAACTAGTTTGAAGTTGGGGCATTCTGGACCCTTAAATTTATTCATCCCTGAATGGGTCGCATCCAGGCCTCGGCGAGGGAAACCATGCAGGCAGGCCGAAGACTCCGTCACAAGCTATCAAGGTCAGTTGGATATCACGAACGGGGGTAAATAACGTACAATTTTGCGGGTAATACCTATTGATAGGCGATTCGCCCACTCCGACGGTAGAATGCGTTTTAGTATCTTCGTCTTCCTGGTCTCGAAAAAGCAATTCAGGGGTAGTCGCACTGCCTCAGCATTAGCGATCTCGGCGAACTTCTGAACGCGCTGGCGGACGAAGTCGTGTTTCTGCTCAAGGTCTTTTATGAGTTGGTCAGAGGCCTGCTTTCCCATAATGCCGGCAACCAGCACCTGCCACTGAGCCTGCTTCGCAGCATCACTACCATGGAATGGGTGGCGAGAAACACGATGCCGACAGTGGAAATCAGGATATGTCTATAGGCGCTGCCTTCCTGGGCGGCTCGGATGATTGCCTGGGGAGGTTAACCGCTGCCCGCCGTATATGATCTAGGGACATACCTCGGCCAGAATAAGCCCTCCAAAACAAGAGGCGACGAAGATAATCGGTCGCGTTTGCGAACCACGGCCTTCGGCGATAAGACCGAGTAGCGTATCGGCATGGCCGAGCAGCGTCTGCACGGGTGCATTTGCGAAGTAGTTTGCATTCCAGTCGTACGTATATATGCGGGCCTTTGGTAGGGCTGCCGGCAGCATGTCGGCGTCCGACAGCAAGTTCACAACCCCATCCCCATTTCTTTTCTTAAACTCCCATGTCCGCGGCGACTCGGTGCCCAACCCGTGGATTGCGATAATACTGTCCGGTTAGACGTGCCTCTATGCGTTTGACCGGGTGGAACTTACTCGATCGTCGCGTCGTCGGGAGCGTCGTCGACTGGGACGATCCGGTGGAGTCCCCTGCAAGCCTAAGGATGGAGTGCCGGTAGTTAGCATCGGTCGCCGCTTCTTATATAGAGAGCGATCTCACCTCTGTCGTGGTCATCCTAGGAATATTCTGAAAAGCGGGGCTCGTATTGAGCACCAGGCTGGCAAGGGTCAGCTTCAATCGCGGCGATGACTATGTTAAGGTCGCCGTAAGAACGAAAGTGATGGAGAGAGGAGTATTTAGACTTAGCGAGATCCACAATGAGGCGCTGGTTGCCCTTTGTATGCGTGTCACACGTCAAACAACCAACCAGCTACATCCCGGCCCAACCGTTATCGAGAACCAATGGTTGGAAGTAAGGCAGGCAATTAAGTGCCTCGCGGTTATCAAAGGATTAGTATTGGACATGGAGTATATCGAAGGACTTGGCAGCGGGCTGAGATCGCTTAATGCTTACCGCCCAAAGCGCCAGAAGCGCCATATCCAACTATTTTAAGCCATGGTCCCGACATTACCTCTGATGCGACGCACCTGGGCAAGTATTCACAGCACCCATCAAAAACCGCGGACGATCAAACCGTCGTGTCGTGTCCTTGCCTCTCGACGCTCCAAGCGAGTCAAGACGAATGGCGGAGAAATCGAAACTAAGGGATAACGTATGTGTTACAACCTGCACCGGGAGTGGATACAGACTGCAAGGCAGTACGCCAGAGGTGAATATGACAGGATGATCGAAGGTTGTGACAAGCGTCTCAGACATGGGGTTCACTGTCAACAACAGGTCGTTCTAACAAAGAGCTACTGAGAGTAGATTGTAGACAAATGAACTTGATTGCTTGCATTAGGAATCAGATTCCTCGACATGGGGAGCGCTGGGCACTCCCCCTTATTTATGTGAAGCTATCTACATATGTTTCTGAAGTATCTTTGTACCTTGCTCAGTGTGCTCAGTATGCTCAGTAGTCTTGGCGCACTTAGCAGACTGAGTAGACTGAGCAACTCCTAATTGGTTGCACGGGGGCTTGTGGGTCTTTCCATCCCTGGCCCAATGATTGGCTGAGGTGTCCAGCACCTTGGGTACCACCCAGTGGTTCCTGTACGGGAGTATTACGCTTGGGGCGTAACAACGAGCTCGATGTACCGAAGTACCTATACTTTTTACCGCCCGTTTTATTTTCGATTTTTATTTTCTGTCGGCGCTTATATGCTTCAGGTTCATTGGAAGACTGAGGGGTGTGAATGTAGAAGATAGGGAGAGAAATCTTCCTCAGTTTTTGTTAGTATGTCTTCCAAAATCAGCATTGGATTTCCCTGGAAATGACAGTCTGGATGTACTTTTGTAGTTCAACTTCAACACAGATGTGACGAACCGGAGAGATCCCCAGCGGAAAGCTCGTTCGCTTTTCTCTGCAAGACGACGAGATCTGCGGACCATCGTTCTGCGCGGGGAAAGAGAAAGTGAATTTGGTGGTCAAGGATTGTCAATGGTACAATTTTGTTGCGGAATCAGACTACAAATGTTTGCAAAGCTTGGTGTTGCGAAAGGAAGGAAACCGAGCTTAAACCAGCCAACTCTTCATTGGCCGCCACAAAGTATTGAGTTCGGCGCACAGCAAAGCCCCCTTTCTTCACAACCTTGAGCTTGGTGAGAAACCAAAACCAACGCTGGATTTCTTGATGGTGGTGGCGCTGGTGGTGGCGTGGTGGTCGTTATTGCGGAGGAGCTCGATAACCCGCTGGAAAAAGCCACAGGCCATGAAGCACAAACGGCGCCCAGTAATACGCCTGTTTAAACTCTGCTCCCAACTCCCCCCTTCTCATTCTCATCACCGTAGACCTCAGAGCACTGGCCAAGTTGACAGCTCCGCCAGTCTGTCTGCTCGCGACCTCCTGATAAAACGCCTCACTGAAAGCTCTCCCCGCCCGACTATCGATAGGCCACTGGCAACCCAGCACAGACGTGGCGCCCGCATAGAGCAGCGCCGGTATAATTCCCAGCGGTTCATCACCGGGTGCAATGTCCTGCGTGCCAGAGTCACAGGCAATGATGGTGAAGTGGACGCCACCTCGGGGGAGTGTGGCTTCGAACAACTCCGAGACGAGAAGCTCGTCTATTCCTTCGCTATTGTCAACAGCGTCCTCATCATTGTTGTCATCATTGTATTCCGCTTCAACCGTCTCGAGAAAGTCTGCCTCGGCGTCGACTGTCAGATCTCCATCCCCATTTCCGGTATTGCTATCGTGGCTGAGGATGTCTGTTCCATCGCTGAGCACCAGGGATGACTTTAGGATGTCCTGGTTACTATAGCGAGCATGGCCGTGATAATGAATCCAGTTGGCGGTTGCACACTCCTGGAGAAAGCGAGGCTTTGTCACCTGAGACCCAACGGCGACAGTACCCGGAAACGCTCCGGGGAGTGATTCGATATGGTGAAAGATTTGTTCTCGTTCCAGTAACCTGTCAGGTTCCTCGTACACAGCAAAATACTTGGCGCCGTATGATTGTCGAGGTTGTCCGTCTGTCGGTGGTGCTGGTGATATCCGAAGCAGACACTGACCGAGCGTAGCAACACTGGAGGCGTTCACGACAAGATTCCTCTCAACCAAGGGCTGCTTGCCAACTTCCAGTGCATGCAATGGTATGCTGTTCAAGGGACCAGACGGCGATAGGATCAACAGGTCGCCTTCCGATGTAAACTCAAGCAAGCCTTCAACCAAGCCGTTCATCTTCTTGAGCAGTTGGTTTCCCGTCTTTCTTGCCAGTGGTGGCGTAGCCATCTCGGGATATGCAAGGGTCTTGGCTATCCAATCTTTTACTTGATGAATGTTGAGCGGCAGTTGCTGCGTGTAGGTGGTGCCATCCAACTGACGTACAAAGAGGCGAATGTTTTGATTTGAAGTGTTGGCCAACGTAGGGACATGCCAATCGACAAACTTGACTCTGTCAGCCGCGAGACCTGTTGCTTGCAGAGCTTGTTTCAACTCATCAGTTCCAAGGTCCAAATCCAACAGCTGGCCTCTGAGCTTAGCGGCCTCGACCAAGAGCGGATGTTCTTCCATCTTCTTTTTCAACGCTGCCAACCGGCGTGAGGCAACAACATGGTTGACGTTGGACTCCTGAAGAAGCTCGAGAATGCTCTGCTCCGCCTTGAGGAGTTCATAAGCGGTGTGATCTTTGCTGATCTGATCCACGAGCCTCTGAGGGAGGATGCAGTCAGCACCCAGGGCATCGGCAAATGCTCTAGCCTTTCCTTTCTGCAACCAAAGCCAGGCGCCAGCTGGGTCGTGCAATTTCAAAGCAAGCTCCACTGCGACACTGTAGAGTTTGAGGCTGGCCTTCTTTGACACAAGAAATCTCTTATGCATGAGACTCTGGAGTCCTGCAACCGACAATACGCTTTGCCTCATGCTATCACAAAGCCTTTCGGTTTGTGTCATATCCCCCATGAAAGCGGTAAGCAGTCCATGACGTCCATCATCCGACATTGTCAATACAGCCAAGTTTATGATCTCCCATACAAAGAGGGTGCAGTCAACGACCAGCTCAACCCCGTTCGCTTGCCGGTATAACTGTAGAGCATCGTACGAGTGCTGCAATGCGGCCCATAGAAGCTTCACGGCCGACTGGGATTCCTCAGGGGCCAACGCTTTGTCTTGACGAAAGGTACTCTGAACACAAACGAAGGCTTGAATACAAGCGTTCAAAAGTGTCTGCGCCTTCTTGAATGGCGGCACATCTGTAAGCCTCTGTAGCTGTTCCACAAGTTGAGTAGAGAGTGCTAGGCCATCGGAGAATCTTCCTTGACGCATGAGAAGACGCAGCTCCAAATCCACAACCGGAATCCTTGCCAGAGCATCAGCTGAATCAGGGATGTGTTTCTTGACCCGTTCCATCCACCTTTGGCCGTCGCTGTCCCATTCGGCGATGAAGAGACATTTCAATGCCTCGCCATCCGCATGACCGTGCTCAGCATCCTTGTTTGCCCATTCTTTCAGAAAGTCCACAGCAGAGGAGGTCATCTCCATGAATTCTTCCGACCCTTCGGGATGTTCCCTAGCTAAGTTCAACATGTGATGCCCAACCTGAGTTGCTGCATCAGATTGGTCAACGTAGGACGCACATGACATGGAAATTTCCAAAGCCTGCCTTGTAACCCGGACGGCCTTTTCGGTTTCCCCAAACTTGGAATACACCGAGCCCAGAATGACACCCATGTACGAATGAAACTTGGGGCTGATCTCCTCTGGTACGTTGCAGAAATAGGACTCCAGAGACTGCAAGGCAAATCCGTATTCTGGCGCCTTGAGACTTGCTTGACAGACGGAATGGAGTAGGGATAACTGCTTCAATATCTCGCTGCCACACTCGTTGATCATCCGGTCCAGCAGCTCAAGGGACCTGACGACGTCTTCATAGTAGGTGTCAACGATCATGTCCGGTGAAATGGCTACCGCGAGGCAACGGATGCCGTTTTGATACTGGTGGACTTCAAAGTAACGATCGGCAATCTTGGTCTTGGCCAGAAACCTTTCGCCCGCTGAGATGGTTTTGTCGGCAGAGATTTGAAGCAAATCAATGTCGATATTACCAAATGTATGGCCACGTTGTGTGAATATATCTTTGGCGAGCTTGAAGTTTTCCGCCGCTTGCGCTAGCACAGCTTCGCTGTCTGACTTCAACTGCAAGCCGGCCAAGTCTACCAGGGTGAAAGCCCTTTCGATGATGAATGCTGGATCTGTCAAGTACTCGAGGAAGCCGCACAGCTCCTCTATCGCCTGGTCGGTATCCTCCAGGAGATGTGCCTTGGAGTAGATGAGAAACCTGGCTTCCCGAAAACGACCCTCTGATAGGACTTGTCGCAGGACAGGGGCCAGACCGGCCACAGCCGCAGCTTTGGTCTGTTTATCATGAAGCAGTCCCTGCTCGCCGGCAACCACTTGGATCTTCCAGTACCAATGGACCATGAGAACCTGACAGGAGGTTAGATAGGAACAAAGTATCGCAAGGGGGATCGTACCAACTCTGTTTTCTGTTAACGGAGAAGCTTCCCCTTCCGAGTCTTTGATAGTCACGGCTTGCAGCTGTTGCGAAAGCTTGGATTCCTCATCTCGGCCGGTGAGATGCCACGCCTCTCCAATCTCTTGTGCAATCCTCAGCGCGGTCCTGAGCTTCGAGTATCTCCCTATGCCGATGAAAGCCTGCAGAAGGTCAAGAACAGCACGCTCCTCTCCAGAGGCCGATGGTTGATCTTCACATGTTTTTGCGGCCAGCGTGTACCGACCCTGAACCAGGTAAAGTTGGGCAATTTCGATTGTAACGCTCGGGAGAGACCGGATCTCTTCGGGCAGGGCCCTGATAAACTCATGGCCTTCTGCGAATGTTCCTCGTGATCGATGACCTCGGATGGTGGCTTTTGTTTCCTCGATATGTTGCTCCATTTAGTTGAGTTATTTTGTTGCATGGAAGAGTGAAGAAATGTAACACAAAATGGTAGTGCGGGGATATCACGGCCACACCTCAGCCGCACCACAACTGAGGCAGCCGCGAACCTCGCACCTTCCTTTTATCTTTTGCATATCACCGCACATTATCTTCACTCTGAGCATTCATGCTTCATAACTCATCCCAATCGCCACAACACCCACCTCGACATTAACCCGCCACAAGAGCATCTCGGCGACGACTTTCTCCCAAAAGTACACCCCCGCTTGCCCCTCCCTCAACATGGCCTCTCCAGACTCCTCCCCTCACGACCTCGACCATGACTCCCAAACCCCCGAACAAGAAGAAATCTCCACCTCCCCCTGGGCCATCACCTCCCCCCTTATTCCCGACCCTTCTGTTCCCCCAACCCTCGCGATTAAAAACAACTCCCGCATCAACCGCCCCCTAGCGACCCACTCCTCCCTCTCCCCCAGTTCCTACACCGCCTACCTCCGCCACGTCCAATACGGCACCTATCACTCCCTCCCCTCCTGCCTCCTAGCCCTAGACTTCACCTTCCGCTTCCCCACCACCTCCACCTCCCGCTTCTCCTCGGCAGAAATAACCCTCACCTTCACCCACACCACCTCCCCATCCAAACCCTCCCTCCCCTCAGCCTCCCCAAGCTACGACCCCATCATCTCCAACTTCGCCCCCGTCTCCATCATCGGCCCCCCACAAACAAGAACAAACTCCAACACCTTTGAAATCGCCGCTCCCTTGACCCTATTCGACACCCCCTTTGGCCTCGGCCCTTCCGTCGGCGTCACACCCCGCTGGGCCAAGGAAACGACCAAGATGGAAGAAGGCCAGGCAGAGCTGCACGGGTATCTAGCTCAAGACGATGACCATGACGAGGGCGCGAACTCGGTAGCGTGGGATATGGCTGAGAACCCTGTTAGCAAAGGGGGGATATTCCGCTCGTTTCGGGGGGTGGTTTTGCTGACCCTGCCGAGGCCGGGAGAGCCGTTTTGGATGAAGGTCGAGGTTAAGCCTGTGGTGAAATTCAGCTTGGATCCAAAAAGGTGGTTGGCGCAGAGGTTGATCGGAAAGAGGGATGACCCGATACTGCTGGATGGGAAGACAGGGTTGGGGGACTCGGTTTGTCATGGGTTTGAGGCTTTTGATGCGGAGGATTTTCCGTGGGGTGCTGTGCTGAAGGGGCCGGGACAGTTGGGTGAGACTTGAGGGATTTGTTAAAGTCTGGCAGGCAATGTGGATGTTGGTAGTTGGATGGGTGTGTCCGAGAGAAGACACAAGATTCATATTGATGCAGTTGCATACAAAATAGTGCCCCTGAGTAATGTTTCAGGGGTAAACCGCCCAAGATGACAATAATAACCACAACAACAAAATGTTAAACAAAGAACTTGAACTTGAGTCCGAACCGCGGCATAGCCCCATCCGGACACCCCCCAAGCATCACGCAATCGCCACCATCATCACACCTGACTCAAACAAAGAACATAGCTGCAGCTCCAGCAACTACCAGCGCCGCAACAGGTGCACCCGTCCTGGCAGCCGCATTTCCAGTCCTCGTTGACGTGCTGCTGCCAGTGCTAGTGGAGGTGATAGTCGTAGCAGAAGTCACAGTGCCGCTCGTGATGGTGCTTGTGCTAGTCAAAACAGTGCTTGTCGCCGCAGAGGAAGTCGAGGTCGACGAGCTCGGCGGCACAGAAGTGTTGGGATTCTCCCCAATCTGGCCCCCAAAGGAAGGGACCCTTGGCGAAGTGGCGTTGCCTGCCCCCGCGGCGAGGTTTCGGTAGCTGGAGAGAGTGGTGATGCCTGTCACGCCGGGGTTAATGATGCCGAACATGCCGTTCTTGCAGTGCTGGCCGTTGTTTTGAGAACAGTAAAAGACGAATGGTTCCGAGCTGTTGATTTGGACGCGGAAGAGTTGGGACTGGAGAAAAACGGTTAGTTGCTAATATCGGAGAGTAGAATCGAAACGGGAGCTTACATTGATGGTATCTACCGCAGTGGGGAAGAAACCTGACCAAAAGCCGCCAGTGAGACGAGGGATACAGGGCCTGGTGAACTCTCCCGCTACCACGCTGTGGTTTCTGGACCAGAAGATGAACTGAATAATATCGCCAGCTCCGGCTCGGATTTCGTTGGGCTCAAAGGTGAGGCCATTCTTGCCGACCGAGACGTTCCAGGTTATGGCGGTGGTCTGGGAAACAAGTCCCACCAGGCTGAAGATGCTGCTGAGTTTCATATTGATAGGTTGGACGAGATCAAGGTGTATGCTGCAGCCTCTTGGTGGTGTCACTCATCTGACCTTCCAGCAGATTTTGTAGGCCTTGTACAACACCCGACATCTTTGTTCACATCAGGCTGCCGACCGAAATAGATGGTTGATAAATCGTGCCTATGTCATGGGCTAACGGACGGCTCCTGATTGGATAGCGGAAAGAAAGGCGCGAGCTGACACGCGGTGGCGTGAGTCGACGCAGACCTACAATCTCTGAGGGGGCGGGGAAATTCGTCAGCATACAACAAAGAACGAAAGCCCACTTGAGCTCACAACAGGATATTTGACGCTGGTATGTTAGGCGCTAGACTCAAAACATCACCTGTCATTGTCGGAGGCGCAATAATTCCGCGAATCAAGGCTTGGTGGTGCGGCTGGAAGCGCGGTGGATATCTGGATAAACCACTTGCTATCATGCAACAGAGGAATCATTTGCTAGCAAGATATGAGAGCAATGTCCCATCACAGTCAGAGTACATGGTAAGCAGGTTATAGGAAACTTTCTCATCAAATCCCTTTCCAATTATCATGGAGACACGGACCTGAATTCAAATGTGATGCCTACCAAGTAAGGCAAAGCATCAGAAAGTGAAGTCGACTACTGTGGAAGTTAGAAGGGTTGGGATCCCGAAGACGTGAACGCAATGGTTGTTCTGCTGGTACATATGGGAGCAGAAAATTTGCAGCCCTGATCTGGATGAAAAAATGTCATGGCATGGCGTGATTGGGTTGCTGCAGGTCAGGAACGGGCGTTCCATATTCTCATGCTGAGGGGTGTTAGGCCCAGACTTTTACTCTGGTGCGTTAGGGTAAGGTTCTGTTGGTGCAGGGTTTATGTTGGCAGAAAGTTAGGGTGCACTGGGCAATAAGGGTGGCGTAAGGATTGATGCCTCTCTCTCTGAGAATCAGATGAAGACTTATCTTGAAAGCTGTTTAGGTAGAGACAGGTGTGAGTAGCGAGGGTAGACTCGCTGCTCCTGAATACTTCTTAAGCAACGGGCCTCGGCCTGTTGCCATCCCAGTTGCCATTACCACCTGGTTATCCAGTGTCCTCCTGCCCGTAGTTCCTGTGCTATTTGTCTTGATGCCATTGCCCTATGGTCAATTGTCTTGTGATTACTCCTGACCTCATATCTTGCTGTGGTGTCGTAACCAACCGTAGTCACGTGCTTACAACGCTGACATGTCTTGACAGGTTGTAACAAGGGGTTCCTGCTTTCTCAAATATTTTCTCTTTTCTGCCACAAATGTGACCATGACGTCGCTTATTTTCTCCACTTGTGCCTTCCTAATCACACCAGACTTAGTGGTGGCAATCTGCTTGTTTCACCGTGACCTTGGGTATATAAGATGTAGGTACTTTTCACACAGCCATGCAACTGCTGTGTTATCGCCAACCACCTTCGACATTTGAGATATTTCTTCTTCCTACTTGTCCGTGAAATCCCGGCTGACGCGTCAGCACAATCAGATCATCTTTCCTGGCTTGAGAGTTTTGCTTCTTTGAGCGAGCAGGACCACGCAGTCTCAGGTATATATATCATGGATGGTAGGTTGCGATGAGCCCTTGGCATGCGCCCTGTCAGCCCGTTGGGTCCGTGTAACAGTGAAAATGCCAATATATGCGGAAGCTCAGCATGTTTCGTTCTCCTATCTAGTTTGCTTCCTCGGACTTTCCTTGTGCTATCTTACTACAACATCGCAAGCAAGCCTAGCATACATGCATGGTTCATCGGCACTAGGTCTTTGTGGTAGCATTGGCATCCCACAGCATCGACTTTTAGACCAGGTACTTACCTAGCATTGGCTGATTTGACGCACACAGGATATCAAGCTAAACCCTTTATCATTGCCTAGGCTCAACCAGTGTAGCCATTCCCACCCTCCGGACCGGAGGCTCCGGCCGATGTTGCCAGTCTTATACCAGACCGACGGGTCGGATTGTCTCTGCCGTGTCACCAGTGCAATGCCAACTTTGTATCACATCCTGGATCAAGACAGCTCGGACTCGAATTTTCGGTCATCATGATGGATGATACCTGCCCACGATCGCTGGACCTACATAATCGACTGGCATGGCGGTGTAAAGCTTAGCCTCTAGTCGTCAATCGGTCTGGTAGGCACAACGAGTATTTATATGTGTTCAGATATGTCATAGCTTGCCATCCCAGGGGTTAGGATTTCGCCAGTCTGCTTGCATCTTTTCCGCTTTTTAAACACTCCCCTTGACCTACTTGAAGAGACGCCTTTCTTGACCTTTCCATACTCTTTCCTTAACCTTTCCAATCACCACTGGAGATGAAGATGGCACCCAACACCTACGACACTGTCATCTTCGACATTGGCGATGTCCTCTTCGACTGGGACTCTTCAGCTGTTACTGCCCTTCCTCGGAAGACGATCCACCTTATGATGCACACCACGACCTGGCATGACTTGGAGAAAGACAGCATGTCGACTGATGAAGCGTACACGGTACATGCCCCCCTTTCAGCCCTTTGACCTGTTCTTACCAACTTGTCATTCTCTAGAAACTTGGGATGGATCTTGGTGTCGACCCGTCACTTGTTCAGCTAGCTCTACACCAAGCCCAGTCAACCTTGCGAGTCAACAAGGAAGCATTGGCTTTGATCCATGAGCTTGCCGCAGCAAAGGCACAGGGAACCCGCCCGCTCAAAATCTACGCCATGTCCAACATCGCCAAGGAACACATGGACATCGTCCAAGCGCTTCCTTCCTTCCCATGGCCCGTCTTTGACAGGATCTTCACCTCCTTCGACGCCGGCATGCGAAAGCCAGATCTTTCCTTCTATCACCATGTCATTCAAGAGACGGGCTGCAACCCATCCACCACCTTGTACCTGGATGACAAGTCCGAGAACATCTGTGCTGGACGACTGCTGGGTTTACGTGGAGAGATTGTAGACCCAGACCAGAGAACCCGAGCTTTCAACATTGTCAGGAACCTACTCCTGGAGGACGCCTCTCTCCGTGCTGAGCGTTTCCTGCACATGCACGCTGGAAAGCTTGACTCTGTCATCTCGATGCCGGGAAAGGACGATATCGTCTTGAAAGACAACTTTGCCCAGCTCATGATCTGGGGACTGACCGGCATGGAGGACATTGTGTACCTTACCTGGCCAGATGGTATTATTACCAGGGGCCAAGAAGAGGCAGACATGATGGACACCACAAGCCCCACCCCCATATCAGATGCTTCCTGCTCACCCTCACCCGCCCCTTCGCCCTCATCCTCATCCACATCTCCTCCATCCTCGCCCTCCCCTTCTTTGCACCACCTCGAAGTCAAACCCACCCTCTGGAATTACTTCACCCACTCCTCCCCCATCCTAACAACAACCACCTTCCCTCCCGACATTGAAACCACCTCCATCGCCTACCTCACCATCACCCCTTCCCACCCCAACTACCACCTCCTCTCGCCCCCATCTCTAATCGCAGAAGCGATGTTCGCCATTCGCAACAAGGACGGTCACTTCGAGACGTACTTCTCCCCCGACCGCCACGGCCGCGTAAGCCCAGAAGTCTGCGTCTCTGTCCTCCGCTGTCTGAACAAATTCTTCTCATCAGGCCAAATCCCTGGCCTCCCTAGTCTTGACGTCACCGACGAGAGGATCGAACCCTCGAAAAAATTGGTGGCGGATTGCCTTCGGTACCGGGCGAATATTTATGGGAATAGGTTCTACCCCCACCCAGAGAGTTTCTTGTACTACCTGGCCATGTTGTGTGATGAGTGCAGGGACTCCTCGCCGAAGTTGTGTGGGGAGTTGAAGGGGGAGCTGGAAGCTGCGTTGAGGGAGAGGTTGAATGTGCCTATGAATGCGCTTGCTTTGGCGATGAGGGTGAGGGCTTGGCAGCTTTTGGGGCTGGGGAGGGGGTTTGTGCAGAGGGATTTGGAGAGTTTGTTGGGGATGCAGGAGGGGGATGGGGGGTGGCCGGCGGGGGATTTTTGTTCTTATGGACGGGTGCAGAAGCAGAGGATTGGCAGTAGGGGGTGGACTACTGCGCTGGTTTGCAGGATTTTGAGGGATTGGGGCATGTGAGTTGGGGAGGGGGGTTCAGGGGCGAAAGGTTCTAGAGATGATCAGTAAAAGCTAGACCATGATGTGATGGAGAATTGCTCTGGGGCAATGACTCAAGAAGTGACCCTGCCTGTTTCCCTTTCAGCATATGCCGGTCGTCCTCTTCTTCCCTGCACTTTCTTCCGGCGGCTTCTTGGCCATTGATGGCGTATTCTCGTCCACGCGTTTCCCTTGTAGGTATGTCACACCCCGCGGCGTTCTACGCAATCTTCATCCTCCACAACTGATTCTTATTCCAAGCCTCTCTCTGATAGCCAATAACAGGGTTTCTGCGATTTTTCTTTGTCAAAACAGATCCATCACTGGAAAACTAACTGAAGACATACCCATTATCCCGCTTTCCTTCCGACATGTCAGCCACAGTGAAAGAATTCCTGTTCTGGAGTCTTTCCCTCTGTTAGTCAGTCGAACTCACACCGAAATTCTCAACCGTCACTCACATGCACTGTGACCCGTCGTTATACTTCTTGGTAATGATCAACCATTCCTGATTTCCATTTCCAGCATAATACTTCCACCCCATTATTTTGGTGCAGTCATCTGGGCTACCACCGTCGAGGTCCAGTACAGCTTCAAGAGACAGCCGTTAGCAACCTTAATACCAATCCAGGTAGTGAGGTGAACGTAACATACTTCCAGACGCAACATTGTGAAGAACCCAAGCCCCAAAAGGCCCTGAATCGACTTTTTGCAATCGCCATTGCTGCGCCTTGCTACCTAGGTATTGCCACCCTTGGACTTTGTTTCCGTTGTGAGATTGCCCTTTGAGGTAACATGTCAGTTCCTGAAGGGCTGTTCAGGCGATTGGGGCGGGGACAGACCGCCATGGAGATCGAGGACATTGCCTGTGGATTCGCTGAAGAGGTAGACCACGCGGCCGTTCCATTCGTCAGGGAGGAGGTAGTCTTGCTCGGGTTCTGACATGATGAGAATGTCGAGGAGAAATAGGGTCCAGCCTAGAGGCAGCCAAGGTAAAAGAAGGAAGATGGGGACCTTGATAGAGTTCCGGTGCCAGGGCAGGTAACAGAACAGATCCAATCATGTCCCATTGATACCCAAATGCCGAGGCCCAGATTCTCCCCACTGGCGGCCTGTGATTAGCCATGACGCCACGTGGACCTCTGTGACATGCAAGCCCAACTTTTGACTAGGTAGTCTGTGTTGGTTTACCGCTACACCCTCCCATGGGAACACACCTCTGCCTGGGGCCACCACTCATTCAATTTAAACATGGCCAAGACTTGCTAGTTACTTACAGAGGCCTCCTTCCCAGCTCCCTGACACGAGCGAGTTTGATATGGAAATTTTCAGTTAGGTACGATTCATAAATGTCTTCACGCTGTTTCCATCACCAGTCATTTCCGTCAATTTCTTCTGAGCTGTCTCTCTCGCCCGCCCACATGGCTGCCTCTATTTGCTTCTTAGCATCCTCTTTGGCCGTCTCAGCACCAGCCTGGATAGCATGCTTCGCTTCCTGATCCACAACAAGCCCATGGGAGGAAATGGCCGTCTCAATTTCGAGCGCTGTCTTTGCCGCCTGATCGATGCGCCTGCGAAGACCACGAGTGAGCTCTTCCTGTTTGTCCTTCACAATCCTGGCGACGGCCGCACCGGACCCCTCCATGTATCTGGTCAACCGATCTTGCATCTCCATTGTGCCATTTCCGAGAGCCGCGCCCTTGGACAGCTCGCTGCAAAGGTCCAGACCGTCGCGTACATGGGGCTTGTCAACTCGGTTGTACATGGAGCTGATGTCTTGCAAGACTGAGAAGTAGCCCTTGAGCTGTAGCGTCGCGGCGTAGATAGTCTGCTTTGATAGATCATCGACCTTGAGCCGCCCGTTGACCTTGGCACGCCGGCCGGCCTTGCCCATCTCGGTCGTGAACTCGGCAGCGCGCACCAGGATGATCTCGTCGATGACCGTGCTCAGCATGGTGAAGAACTGTTCGATCTTGGCAATCTGCACCGTGAGGTCGACCAGGATTGAGATACAGCTGCGGAGAACCGACTTGATCTCCTCGAGTGTTCGGCCCTGCGCCTGGAGTCGAGTGAGCTTTTGCTGGATCTCAACCATCATTGCTGCGGTCCTGGCTTGTTTTATCAGGGCACTGTCGTATGCGTCTTGCTTGGCGTCGGCCGCTGACTGAGCCAGCTGGACTGCTTGCATGGCTGAGTTGAGCTGGGCAGTCTCTGTGATTTTGGGTCAGGATGGGACGCATTGCGAGTACGGATAGAAAAGTCTTACGGGCCAAGGTGTCCACTGGGTTGACTTTGATGTTTGCAAAGGGATTCGGCACATTGGTAGAGCTAGCTGTGTTTCCAGCCACGCTCAGGCGGAGGACATCCTGCTGGGCTTTCTTGACGCTCTTCTTCCATTTCCGCAGGCTGTCAGCCGGTAACCTTGCATCAGACATGCCGTTCTCGCATTCCCTCAAGTGCGTCCGAATGTCCTTGGTCACCTGTGGAGTGTCAGTGCACGATGCGTTTCAACTGCAAGACCTGGGCATATTCAACCAACTTTGATGAGTGTGCTGAACACAGCCTGCATTTTTTTGTTGGCAGCAGTATTTGTGGACTCCAGCTGGGCTTGCTGCCCTTCCAGGGTCCCAAGAAAGTATGACACTCCTTGGGGAATTCCCTGAGCCCCAGCCTCTTCATGCTCGACAAACTTCGACTGATCAAATTCGCCAGTCTCGCCACCAAGATACTCATAGTAGTGGTTGACCAAGTCGCGAATCGCGATTGCTGCCGCGTATGAGGGGTCTCTTAGCACTGCGGGGGCTGTGACTGCTGATTCTGGGACTGCGCCCGCGTGGCCGCCAGGAAACACAGCGCCGACGCCTTGCTTCACCGAGGAGATTGCCGAAGTCATTGCACCCACCGGACTCACGCTGGCCATAATGGCCGGAATAGCGGCAGAGACGATGGTGGGGATCGCCGAGACGTACCCATTTACAATACCTGTCACAAAGTTCTCCAGCGGCCCGGGAATTTTGTCGATAGCTGTGTCGAGACGTTTCTCGGCTCGCTTGAGAGCCACTTCGGCCGCTTTTACTTCCTCCACCGCCGTTTTCTCTTGTATTCGTTCGAATTGAGCCCGAACCCTGGCCACATCCTCGTCAATCTTGATGGCGTCCTTCTGAATCGACGCTCTCCCGGATTCCGCTTCAGTGCAGGCATTCAGCTCGCCGACCATCAGGCCCCATTTTGTGAATGCCTCGCGAGTTTCGGTGGCGAGAGCGGCGCATCGCTTTGCGTCCTTGTTGAAAGCGTCAAGCGCATCGCGGAAGTCCTCCAGCTCCTCTTCCCCCTTGGTGCAGGGCCCAAGACGCTTGAACACCATAGGAATCTAGATAGTCATCATGAGCACCGATGACAAGCGTCGAGATCATTCTACCGACTCACCCGCTCCTCGCAGATACGCCTGCTGTTTATCTCCAGTGCGTCCATATTGGCACCTGCTTTGGTGAAGGCCGCTCGTCCACCGTTGTTGCAGACTGCATGCGGTTAGCAATGTACAATCTCCGTAATTTGGGGGACAGAGTCTGAATACCATCAACCAGGCATGATCTGAGCGTTGGCTCAGCCCGCTTCGTCATATATCGGAAACCATCTGTGGGCATGCATTTGGCCATGGAAATCTTCTCGGCCATGGGGTCTGCTGCTGCGACCCAAAGAGAACCCATCAACGAGAGCGCAGTGGGAGTGGCGCTGATGAGCTCAGACCAGTCGGCTTGAAAGAGCGTAGAGCATTTCAACTCATCGACGAACTGATTGGAGAGCTTGCCTCTATACTCAGACGTGAGCTTGTCGTTTTGGATCTGCCGGACCTCTAGGAGAGCTGACTGTGCCATAGTGAAGCCAAACGGGGTGAAGTAACAGATGTAGAGTCTGAAAAAAGCAGCTGTGCTGTTTTGGAATCATAAAGGATGATGTGGGGGATTTAATCAAAGGTACCTATTCCTGAAATGAAGACAGTTGAGTTGATGTTCGAACCCGCCCCTATACGACCGCCTCTCGATCCCGGAAAGCCCTGACCCGTAAGTGCCAGTTACCTCACACGGTCACGTTCTCATTTGTCACCTTGGAAAGCTGGCTGGCTCTTACTGGCCATTTTAGCGTTGTTGTATCGAGTTGTGAAGTTGCCTTGATTGGACCACACGCACCAAACAACTTTCTTGGCCGGGGTTGATCATCAGTGCCCAACCCAGCCCAACCCAACCGACCTAACGCAGGGTTCTTGAAGGCGAGAGGAAAAATGAGACTCAGGATTAGGCCTGCAGTCGATACCAGGTAAGTTCCACCGAGTGAATATCCCACCGCCTACCCTGTAGAGCAAACACAATGGATAACGCTTTCGAGGAACGATGGAGGGATGATTGTGATTGGCTTAAAGATCCGCTGAAGAAAATCGGCAAGTCCTGCAACAATCGAGCTTGAATCAATAATCTCCTGACCAGAATAGACCGACTTCAGAACAAGCACAGTGCCTTCCTGTTGCCTGAGACGCACCGATATATCAAGGCTTTTGAAGAGAAGACTGAGGCTATAAATTCACTCGAGGAAAAAGCTGTCCGGCGGACTGAAGACAGAGCCAAAGTCGCCTGCGGATCGCTCGAGGTGGTTGTCCACTCTCTGCTGCTCATCGAGAGAGGAGACAAGACGCTATCTCGCCAAAGCAGCACCATTGTGGAAACACTGGACTCCACAGCTGCCAAGTTCTCGAACCTCAGTCAAGTATCAGAGGAAAACATGTGGGAGTTTGGTATCGAGGCAGGAGATTGCATGGAGCTGAAAGACAGCGTCGGGTGCTTTCTCGACAACCTCAAGGCCAAGATCTCGGAACTAAACAGCTTTGTTCCACACGTTTTTGATCAAAAGGCTCGACAGGATCGCCTAGTTGACGAAAGGCGTAGTCGTGAAAAGGCTCTTGCAGATCACTATCGGAATGCTCAAAACGCGTTGGGCGTGAGTTATGACCCTCATCTATAAATGTCCGAAGCGTGTGCTAACCGATAATCTGCCCACAGAACGTTGGAAATGTGATTGCCAACTTTTTTGACCGCGCTGTCATGCGAAATGCTAGGCACCGCCTCAAGCTCGCCCACACCGCCCTCGCCGACAACCGGAGGGAGCAAGAGCGGGCACAAAGCTTGAGCAGGGCTTATTACCAGCTTGCCATGACTGTGCGGAACCTCAGCGCTGCTATCTACAGCCTTCAGATCGCTCTGGAGAAGCTCAAACAGGATATTGGCGAGAAGTACAGCTACGTGACAGATAAGCAGAGTGCCGAGACTCGTCTCTGCCGCGGGCTTCTTGATCTGCGCAACCAGATTGTGTCTGGGGACTGGACCACCACGCGTGACCATTCGCTGCAGGTCGTGCTCAAGCTGCTCACCGCTGGCGATGCTGTGTTTATTCCCAGACGGCACCACGAGCAAGTCCAGGCACGCATCAGGGACAGTATCACAGCCAAGTTGGGGAATGGGGCAGTACAGAAGCTGATAGACAACGTGCCGATGCATGTCGATGGGTCAGAAGCTGCTTTGGACTATTGATACCGTCTACATGTTTTGTTTCTTTGCGACTAGAAACAGAACGGCTGCCTTGCTTTCTACAAACGGCCAAGAACCATCCGATAAGACCTTCCTCCCAGCTTCGCCGTGGCCTGGAACGAAAGACTCGGTGACCCGTGCGTGCGTTTTTTTTTTCTTAAACGAGATTTCTGGTGCAATTTAGAGTTAAACTGCGCTAGAAGGAAAGTAGATATATCTGCAAAAGCTCAGATAGGTATGTACCGTAGTATGGAGTAAGGAATTGATAGCTCCCTTGGAAAAATGGTTTGAAATATCGCCATGTGCACCTCAATGGTTATCTGTCTTCCACTTCTTATCCTCGCATCTCTCTCGGGTTCCAAGCTCTCTTGTTATCTGATCTTTTGTTCCCTCCTCTCTTGCTCCCTATTCTCCTGTTCCTTCTTCTATCGTTCCCTGATGTCAGTCCACAGCAAAACCCGTTCATCGTTATAGCTCTCTTGCAGAATCTCGGCAAGCTTCAACCTCCAAAGCTGTTGGTTTTCCTCTGCTAGCTGCCTTTGAAACGCCAAATATCTGGGTGAATGGCTGAAACCAAGTTCGAATGGGTAAGCCCGCATCTCGTCAGTTGGTGCGAGATCAACCCCTGTTCTACCCCAACTGTTGGCTTCTGGAAGACGTATATGCCTCTCCCGGGAAAGTTCAGTGAGATATGTAAAGTCCTCGATGCTCACTCCCAAGGCTGCCATTTGGAAGAGAGTATTCCCAAACGAGTCCACATGTGTCAGGTCCTGAGGCCGCTGGTAGAGTATCCCCTTCAGCATGGTCAAAGTCCCATATGCAGAAGCAAAGGCAACGGGTCGGCGGCCGGGTTTATCCCGGAGACTAAGGACAATCAAGAGGTGCTCAGCCAGCTAGATAAAAATGTCGTCGTTGCCAGAGGTGATGGCTCGATGCGCAATCGTCCATCCCTGGTTGTCTTTTGCATTTTGGACATGGGGTGGGCATTTGGCTGCTAGAAGCTTAAGGACTTCGAAATGGCCTTTGCGTGCGGCAACATGGAGGACTGTTTCTCCCTGTACTGTCTTTTTTTTTTGAATAGAGGCACCTCGATTTGAGGAGGGCTTCCACCACGGGCAAGAGTCCTTCCTGTGTTGCCCTGTGTGATGCTGGCAAGTCGTTGCTGAAATCCAAGTCTGGCCAGCCCAGAAGAACTGACACAACCTTGTCTAATACCGCATGGAGGGCAAAACTCAGCGGTGTCTGCCCCACACGTCAACCACGTCTGGGCCAACCCCAGGAAAGGAAAGGATCTCGTAAAGTGCTTTCTCTGAGGCAAATGGTTCGGTGGTCTCTTTCTGAGTCTCGCCGCTTTCTTCCCGGAGGATGGCGAGGTCTTGTTCACCTTGCGACTCTCGAATGCACCTTTGTAATAGAACCTGTCTGAACCGAGTTCTGCCGTTGATGTCTAGGCCTATACCGGTCAGAAAGCGCATAGCCTCAAGTGGCAACTTGCGCATATTGGTGACGACAACATGTATGAAGTGATCGCCGTAAGTGTCGGTAATGTTGAGATCCAGCTGAAAAGGCGGATTGACCCCGGATTCGAACAGGTGATACAAGTTATGGTGCCACAGACGAAGAACGAGCTCACTAATATCATACCACCTCACACGTTTTGTTGACAGATCGAAAAGCCGTGAAAGGTAGTGCCAAATGTCTTCTGCTAGATCGTTGCGGCCCTCAAGATGGTGAAACTAGTATTCATAGGCGTACGAGAGAAAATTGTGTTGCTCACACGCAATTCCAAGGCCATGGGTTGCAAATCCGTCAAGTGCGAGATATGTGAGACAATCAAGACCCATCTCAAGATTGGCAGTAACCGCGTCGATATGGGAATTGTTTGGCTTGTTGTTCATCATAGGAGCTCTAATGAGGTAGTCCTTGTATGATAAGTGAACCAGGATTACCATTCCTGTCTTACTAATCTTGATGAGATGAGGACACGCGCTTCGGAAAAAGGCTTGCACGTTAAGTCGAGGATCAATGTCGCGTAGTCCATCTCGCCGTCCTCTTGAAGCGAGCGCAATCGAAAGGTCGTCGACGGTTAGCGGTTTTGCCGCAGAAACAATCAGGTGCAGCGAATGCAGCAAATCGTTTCGATATCTGAGGCCCACTTCGTCTAGTATCCGTTGATAGAGCGACTCCATGCCCAGGTAGTAGATGTTGGAGGACTTGTAACCTTTGTGCTATAACCTTCTTTGTCCAGATACCAACCCCATCGGTGAAGAAAAGCAAGCAAGTGAGGCCCAGAGAAACATGCCATGCGCTCTTCTCGTCAGCTCTGAACTGATGATTTGACACAGCTCGTTTGAGAATGTGTTTTCGTCGTCGGGTACCGATACAGTCCCAGTAGCATAGACAGCGAGGTCGGTTTCGTTTCCCTTGGCGGTATCGAGATTTAAAGCGTATGCACCCACTGCGTTCATATGTGTTGCTGATAAGTGCACCGACACGGCTGGTGACGATTGTTCCCGATGCCTTGGTGTCAAGTTGCAGTACCATTTTACTTAGACGCTCCAGAAATATGGCCCTATCATTCTTCTCCAGCTCATCAAGGACGCCCAGAACAATATAGACACTTCTGGTCGCTCCAGCATACCGAGGATCCCGATTGCGATGTCGTAGTGCGGTATCTGATAGCAGATCAACAAATACGCCCCAGACACGAGGTAATGCCTCTTCGAAGGGTAAAAGTGGTGCCGTATGTCGCTGCCGCAATCTCTGTGTGTGAGGGAGCTGGAAAAGAAGCTGATGAACTAGCGAGCACAACAGACTCATTATTGTTCTGGCCCCTGGAGAGGAATAAGAACAGAAGAAGAAGGCGATTATAGGCTCCCCTACTGACTCGCCATCTTGCACGAGAGTAGTGTGGCTTTTTGGGATGATCTCCTGAACAAGATACTTGGCAATCACTGATTCCCCTTGTCCAGGATAGTCATGCAGCCAAGATACGCCATAGGAATTTCGACGGGACCACGCCAAAAAGGATTCCGTCTCTAGAATCTAGGAAGCACGAGCCGGGGAATCGTTGGGAGACATTATCCAGGATATATTGATAGTCGAAACTGAACCATTCGCCGAGAGATGCTCGCATTGCTTTTTTGGCAAAAGATCTTCTTCACTCCGGAATAAATCTTCAGTGATAGTCATCAAATGCGCTACACAGGAAAAATATCAACGTTATTGTGAGAATGCCATGTTTCAAAGTAGCTACGTACGTGTGTGCTTCGGTAACTGCTTCGTCTCCTCTGCTAGATCCAGCAAGACATGCGATATATCTTTCACGCCAGGTTCTCTAACCATGTCACGGTGATCTGCGTCTATCGTCTCGCATATCTCTTCCGGCCACCCAAATTTGGAGGAATAGGTACCGACAATCTGCCAAGTCAGGTTAAGGTAGGCCTCAAAGCAGCATCCAGGGGAGTTGAGGAGGGATTTACCTGGCTGCTGAGTCCCTTGACACCTGTCATGGGCCGGCTTTCCATGAAAGAACGTATGCGAACCTGAGAAAGAGTGCGACGCAACGTTTTCAAGCAATCCTCGCGAATCAAATCAAGAATGTCTGAATCAACTTCCAGATCAGAAAGAAGCCTTGAGTTCGAGTCTGCAAGAGCAACGGCGAATAGCCTTGAGGCCAAGAGACCCCAGGATGCTGCATCAGATCCTCTGTGAGAACAGCCGCAGAAGATTATGCAGGTCACCCTTTGTAAGAACAGGCGATATCTGTCGTCCAAACTAGCTTCCATCAGGGAAAGTGCCTAGAATAAGTCACAAGACAGGCCCGGCTTACGGAAAGGGAGCCACATACCCGCTTGAGGATGAGTCCGCCGAGGCTGTGAGGAACGAATATGATAGGATGCTGGAAGGGTTAGGAACGGAGCACATGAAGAGGGAGCCAGGGTCTCGCATTATCCTTCAGGGTCCTCTGCAGCTTAACCAGCTTGCGTACACCTGTGGGATGAGATGCGTCTTGGGTTTCTGGACTTGAGGCGTTGTTGCTGGATGAGTGGTCGTCTTATATTCCCAGGTAGATTGCGGATGGCCATGTAAGCCATGAATGAATATCACACTATTCACGGTAAACTCAGTCGCAATTGTGGTGGGTGGGTAAGCTTGGTGAGTTAGGAAGGTACTTACTGTGCTGTTGGTGGTTTATGCACGATATATGAATATTCTCATTGAGGTTGGTGGCTGAAATACACGTGGGAGATAGGTAGGCTGAGAGGAGGGAGCATTCAGTGTTGTCTCCTTTATTTGACACACTGCCATTAATGTACCGCCGACATCAAAGAGTATCCATCTCTCCAGGTCTACAACTTTTTTTTCAAAGAAACCGTCATATTCTTGATTTATCTTTCTGGTTGTTTAACAGCGTATGGAAGCTCCCAGACCCATCTGGTCACCCTGAAGGAACCCTCACCTGTGCGGATGAAGGCCACTATGATGGCCTCACCACGACAGGCCCATGAAAACGGCCGATTCCCAATGATTTCCATGTTCGAAACCCGCGCCTGTTGATCTCCACCAATTTACGGACCAGCGGCACCTGTCACTAAGACAACTCGATGGCGTCCATGGCTCTATTCGAGTCACGATGCAAGATTATCTCTCATTTGAGTCTCAAGCAAACGCACGCCTGGACCGAGCGAATTCTGTATTCCAATCTCTCCGACCAACGTAAGCGGCATCCCGATCATGTCAGCTTTTGATTACCTCTAGGATGGTCACCCCAGGCCCGCGCGGGGCCACGACCAGGAAATCGACCTGCCCGACCAGGAGACGACCAATGCAGGACGGAAACATCTTATGAATGATTCTCGCCACAGGAGAAAAATTATGCCACTGTTCGGACTTGATCGTCTCTCCAGATGCGACCACGCCAAACATATACACTTTGATCCTTCAGGGTCCACCACGGCCCCAGCATTGTGTTGCAAACATTTGGCAAGATCGATATAAACCATGCTGTCCGCTCCGCAGCCTGGCTCTGTTTCTTGTTCGTCAGGAGTCACCTCCCGCGCTCCCAGGACAACTATCACAGCACGGTCGATTCATTGGAGGACTCGACGCACCGTCCGCAGCCAACTATCTGGGCGTCTGATTTTCTCAACATCACCATCATGCCCCATTCACCCATGAGTCCCATCTTCAACCACACCAACTGGGACACCGTTGACATTGGCATTGACAATTCGGTCCGCAACACCTCTGACACGATGACTTCTAACAACACCCTCTCCGGCTACCGCTACGTCCCAGCCAACCTGAAGCACGCCGCCCCCAACACCACTGAAAACGACGACGCCATCTCCCGGCACACCGACCTCTTCCCCCTTCCCCCAACCTACTCCCAGTTCCACCCCCCGTACACCCCCTCGCCAAACTACCACACCTTCCCTTCTTTTCCTCCTACCAACCCCGACAATGACTCCTCCTCAGACTCAGACTGCTACTCCGACCACCTAGACCTAGATTCCTACCTCGCCCCCTCCCCCACCGTAGCCACCGCCCCCGTCTTTCCCTCCTTTACCAACAGCCACAAGTCCCGCTCCCACAAGAAATACCAACCTCGTGCCCCTCCCTCCCTGACGTTCTTCCCCCGTCCCTCCCCAGCCCCGAAGATGATGCCCTCTACTCGCCCAGTCCACCAAAGCAGGCATTTATCTACACTCTCGGCAAAAATGCCACTCCTCCCAGTCCACCACAGGTACCAACCCCCCGCAGAGATTAAAACCCAGCCCAATATCTTGACATCCCTTCTGGGCGCTTTCACCACTGGCGATAACAAGAAAGAACGCGCATCTTGGTACCACGAAGAGATGGAAGAGGAGCTGGAGATCACACCTAGTTTAGTTCAGGGGTTGGATTTGGAGAGTGAGAAGCTCCAATATGGGGACTGCCAGAGCAGCTGGTGGTGTGTTTTCCAGTTTTTGGTCATGGTGCTGCTTGGTTTTGTGTTTCTTGGGGTGATGTTTCTTGCGGGAAAGACATTGTGGGAGTTGGGATGGGAGGTGGTTGCTTGGATGAATGGAAACGAGGCCGCTGTGGAGGGTGTGGCCGGGGGAAGGCTTTGCAGTGATGCTCACCCGAGGTTTTGTCACCTTGTTGTTGGGGCTGAAAGGTAGACTGCACAGGTTTACCAACTGACAATGGGAATCTTTGGACTTTTGACTTGCTTTGTGACTGGGCTGGCTGACTTTATTACACTGTGATATCTCCAGAGTATCAAACAGATTACTTCCTCCCCGCCTTCGCCTTCCTCTTCACCGCCTCCACCAAACTACTCAACTCCCCCCCATCAACATCACCATCATCCTTCTTCACCTTCTTCTTCTCCCTCACCACCACCTCCTCTCCCTCCCTATACCCAGCCTTCCTCTTCTTCCTCCCTTCCTCCAACAATTTCTTCATCCCCTCGGTGGCCTTGAACTTCGGATTGGAAGGATCAATAGCAAACTCATGGCTCTCAAACACGGCCTTGAACCGCTCATCCTCCACGTCCATCTTGAACCCATCCTGCAACCCGTCCTTCTCCCCCCCCCCGTCCGTCGCCTTCTTCCCCTTATTCTTCTTCCCCTTCTTGCCCTTTTGCTTCTCCGCTTTGATCACCTCCCTCATGTCAAAGTGATCCAGATGGTCCGCATCACCCTTCTCATCAACCATAAGCAGCTCCAGCTGCGCCTTGGCAGCCTTGCTAACCTTCTCTTCCTTCTCTTTCTCCGCCCGTTTCTTGAGCCGCTCCTCCTTGCGGATGGCAGACTTGGACTTCTCGACGGGCTCAGAAGTGAAAAAGGGGTCGTCAAAGCCGAGGTCTCCGCCTCCCGCGTTGTCCCCGGCAGCAGCAACTTCTTCGACATCAGATTCGCCCATCCTGTCAGGATCACCACCGTTGCGTCTGGCAAGCATCTTTTGCCTCTTGGCTTCTTTCCTCTCGCGCTCGCGGCGCTTGTACTTCTCGATTGTGGTCTCCTCTTCGACAGGCTTCTTGTTATTCGACTCTGACAGGGCAGGCGTAAACGTAATTTCCATCGCGCCCGCCGGGGCGGGAGACTTGGACTTTTTGGTCGTGGGCTCCTCGGGAAGGCCCAGAGCAGCGCGCATTTTCCGGCGGGCGAGTTCCTTTTTGTCGAGGGGCTTTTCGGCTTCTTCTTCCTCGCCTCCAGCAGCATCGGCGGCGGCTTCTGGTTCCTCCTCTTCATCTTCAAAGTCTTCCCCATCGTCAGAGCTGTCGCTCGCAAGATAGGCACGGAGGTCATTTTCAGCAATGTCGTTTTTGCTGCCGGAAAAGGCTTTCTTGATTTGTTCTTTCCTGTTGACCTCTTCCGGGTGCATATCCCAGGTGAGCTTCACCTTGGAGTGTTGCAGCGCGTCGGTGACGAAGTCGACTGGCTTGTACCCCGGTGGCACAGCGGTGCACTCGTCTCTTGGCTCGTCGTCAAAGGTGGTATCGTCGGGGATAAATCGCAGGTCGAGGAAGTTGGAGGAGGAGAGATATTCGGTGCCGTCGGTGGCCTCGTAAATCTTGTGCGCTGTGCCCTTGTCAGAGCAGACGGCCACGGCGTAGTAGTACCGTAACCTGTCGAGCTGGTATGTCCGCAACTTGTCGCTATCAAAGTCCTTGTCGTCGCCCTCAGCTAACAGCTCCCTCTTGACCTCCTCGTCAGAATCTTCGTCAGAGTCCTCGTCATCATCATCCTCATCCTCGTCACTGAAACCCTCCGAGTCCTCACCGCTATCATCGCTGTTCTCGCCCTTGCCCTTCTTGAAGATCTCTCGTGGTGGGCCCTCGAGCTCCTCTCTTTGCATCCTTTCCTTGCCGAACTCACTGGGGTAGATCGACACCCTCTCAATCCTCCCCCCTGGCGGCACGAAACTGCTAAAAAGCGCCATCAGATCCACAGACTTGATGTGATCCCAGTCGATATTCACCACCGCAAACCGATTGGTGACCTCACCCTCCGGCACATCCTCCTTCTCCCTCCTCAACCGAATCCCAGGTCGCGACTCCTCCTCCCCATCATCCACCTCTGGCTGATCTTCCCCATCCGACTCAGAGTCCGAATCCTCCTCCGAGGAGCTAAAACCGCCATCTCTCGCCGGATCATATTTCTTATCAGCCTTCTCGAGCTCGCGACGAACAATATCATCCCTCTCCACCTCCCCATCTACCACCTCCTCGTCCTCCCCAGACTCCTCCTCATCCTCATACAACCTCTCCAACGCCTTCTTCTTCGAATCAGTCTCTAATTTCCGCCCGTAGCGATCCACCTTGGCCGTAGCCAAAAACTCGTCATCGTTGAGCACCTTGGAAAACCGCTTGTCGAGCTTGGTCTTGATGTTTCTTTTCGAGGGCAATTGGAATCGGGGATCGGTCTCGAAATTGGCAAAACGGGCGTCCTTGATACTGGACGCCGCGCCAGCGTTCTTTTTTGTTGGTTTGGGCATTTTGGATGTAGGGGGGGGAAGGGGGGGTTGTTGCGACAAAATGAACACAAATTGGAGCAACGCGCAAAAGCTAGAGCTTGGGAAATGCGATCGACTTGGAGCCGTCTTGAAAATTTTAGTGGGGTATCTTAATTCTGCCAGTTAGGCGGTGAAAAATGCAAACTAAATCGTGTTGCGGGTCAGGCCCCGCCTTTTCCCGGCTTGTCAAATCCGTTGCGCTGGAAATCCAATCCGAACTCACTCCCCCGCTGTTTCCGATGCCGCCGCCTGGCCGCGCAATGCGCCGCGGGTGAAGATGTGTCCTCCCGTTCTTCCCTGTGCGCCATAGCTTTTTCCCTCCTCTCCTCCTGCGTTCAATCTGGTTGATGGGTATCTAGCGAAAAATAGAGAATCGTTCAATGTTTAGAGCACTGCTTGCTGGGCTACAGAATGTCAGCGCATTGATGCCGTGAAGAATAGCGGGGAGAGGAAGCACTCACCATCGCTCATCAGCACTTGCTCCAAATCCAGACAGCAAAAGGGAATGCGCCCACGAGCGCCCCGCATACAATCCACGTCAATCTGTCGCCGGTCCCCTGTTCTCGATCCTCCTCCTCCATGTAGGTGTTGACCTTTTTGTAGCTGTCGAGATTCATGGCGGCGTTGAGTATCGGTGATATCGGTATAAGAGGGGTACAATCTAGGAGGAACAGAACTTCAATATGCACAGCAAAATCTGCGATGGAAGAGACGGGCAATCTAGAAGAAGCGGGACGGCACGAGACCTATATACCTGTTTTCCCGCCCCCAGCGTTTTTTCTATGGAAACTTCGGAGCTTGACTGCCTGAAGCAAGTGGCCACTTCTTTGGCGGGTGGCCTTTTTGTTCACATGAAGAATGCACTGTCACGTCGCATCAGTTGACCAAAAAAAAAGAGCCCGCATTCCAATCCCGGGCGAACGTCCGCCTGCGGGCGGTTGGCTGAGCCGCCTGAGGGGCGCCATCGCATTCAGCCAACACAGCCAGGTCTTTCTCCAGGGCTGACTCCATCAACTGCTTTCAGTTGGCGGTTGACTTTTCCCGGGAATCCATCTCATTTCATCATCTTGTCTCGCAGACAACCCAAAGGATCTCCCCGAGTCAATGATACAAACCCGTTTTTCAACGCCAAACCAACTCTGTCTCACAATGGATGACGCCCTCGATTTTGGGGAGATTCGATTCATACAGTCAATCCCTCTGGCAGATCCGGAACAGCACTCCATTTATCCAACTTGGCGTGCAGAATACCCGCTCGGGATGCCAGGTCGATCTCCAGTTGACAGCCGTGCAGTAGCCATCAAGCTTTTCCTCATAGGGGCTGGTTTCCGATCTAGGGATAACGCCAGAGACAAAAACCCGCGTATCCATCTGTTTCTTGATCTTGGTTGACGTCGATGCCGATGCTTGGTGGGGTTGGTGTTTGACGGGATTGCCAACTGCTTGGCCCTGGTGCTTATCAGATGTCAGTATGATGGATGAAGGAATCGAGCATGCCCGGCTGTTGTGAGACTGGAAAATTCCGAGTTGAGGTTACGCAGCATGATTTTGAACCAGCGCTGCGGTTGGCTGTTGATGGTTGGACCTCTTGCAGGATCATCCCTATGTTGTCCAACGTCATCCTTCGGGTTCTTCTGACGAGTCCGAAGTTTGTAAGAATATATCCTACGTCCTGGTCGCCTCTTTGGGTCCTTTCTTCGATTTAGCTGCTGGGATTACTCAACTCTTCCGAGTATCTACCAGACTCATTTGTCCTTGCGGTATGGCATGCGGTCCGGGCCAGTGATCAGGGCTTGAAGAACCGTGGAGTCCCGTCTTTGCAGAAGGATCTAGGTACCCTACCAACCGCCCAGCTGTCACTTCTTCAAGTCTCGGCCGCGAGCACAGGACTGCTCGGATAGTGAATGGGCAATGGTTGGAGAAATTCTAATAGAAGCTAGGACTAAAAAATAAGACTATTGTTGCGATAGATAATCCCATAAGCCTGGATAGTAGACTTTTAAAACTAAAATTAAATCCATGAAGCATTAGATTAAGAGAGAGATAGTACTGAAATTATCCATACCGAACAGCCCAACAAATGGGATGAGCGACGCAGGGATGGCAAGATGGAATCACTGGCTATGACCAAATGGCCCCTTAAGTGGTACAACCAAGGCGTTTCATATCTAGACAGGCGAGCAGTCATCAGGCATCTAGAAGATGGGCCTCTTGGAACGAGAAGGGATGGTTCAATAGGGAGAAGCGCTGGACTGCTATCGTGTGCCACGTAAAACAGGAAATAAGGCAGAAACTAGCACTCACTCGCCGTGATAGGCTAGCTCTACTTTCCAGAAGTCAATTGTCGTTTGTTGTCCTCTTTCTCTGCGACCTCCTGCCTTTTTGTCGACTAGGTAATCAAAGCAGCAGATGTTTTCTCAGCCTTGCACGCTTCTCTCCAACCGTCGCTGGTAATACTTGCTCTCCATTTTCGCGACTACGATTTTCTGCTTGCTGACCTAAAACTTGGACACGAATTTTAGCTCCTGGATCCAGAGCTACGTTAGCGACATAACAGCTGAGATGTTTTGGTTTGCTTTTCAAAACCATCGCCACCGCATCGTGGGACTCAGCGTGGCGCTTTTCCCTCATGAGTCTGATCTGGATCAGCTGGGCTTTAACTGTTGTGTTGACCTTCATCTACAACTTGATCTACGGCATTTGGGCAGTGGCCGTCTGGCTTGCTGATTTTATGGAGCCCGGAGCAGCCTGTCACGCCTATATGAATGGTAAACGCATACCACACCCAGCTTGACCACGGCAAACAAGGTGAACTTTTCTCTCTTCTTTTCACTTGGTCCGATGCTAACTCTTCTCTCGCAGCAGAGGACGACTTGGTGGCTTTGATCATACGATGGCCAACAAGGATTCCGGCAAGCGTCTAACATCATAACTCAAGATCGTATCCTTACCATTTTGGGAACAGTGGAGGACCGGGTTCAGCAAGCTTTTTTGCCGCTCGTCACCGAAGTCTCACATACCTCGTATTTCTCTGCTTTGAAGCAGCCCGGTAGTTTGGCAGGATCCTGGCTTTATCTCGACAAGGTATCTTATTCTTTTATCGAATCTCAAGCATCCAACTTTTACGCAAAGTCACTCGAGTTTGGAGTTCATTTGATTTGACCTTCTTTCGTCCAATTTCCAGGTCACGAGCTGCCACCCACATAGCCCTACAAGCAACACCATCATGTCTATGCTACTCCCCTCCAATCAAGTGATGCTTTGAGAAGCACCAACTCTTGTAGTCTAGGCGGAAGGTAATGGAATTCTATATTAACAGACTTTTTTTGTTAGATGTCTTCTGTATTGTCTCATCTAATTTCTTTCCGTTTCTGGCCGTGATAAACTTGCAACACCCACAACACTCCTGAAGAGAAACCTACCTCATCGAAGGTTGCTCCACCGATTCCAATCCGTGCAACAAGAAGGCCTACAGAATACGTATATATTCACAAGTAGTAAACTCCTCAAAGCCCTCTTTTCTTCTCCAACAAGGTCACACCCGATCAATATCACCACCAACACACAATCCATTTACACACTACCACACTTCACCCACCTTCCGAGATAGAACACCCCCTTTAGACCAGCAAGATGTTCTTCGCTGCTATGCCCACAGCCTCAGGACCACAAGCAGCAGCACCCCAACTTTTTATCAGCAACGTTGCCGCTGGCGCTGTCTTTGTCATCCTCCAAAACACCACGGCTGGAGGCGTAGGACCAGTGATCCTTCGCGTGGTGGTATCAATGGTAACTGGACGGCTTGCTGAAAATTGGTGTGGATCTCAGGTTCAGTCTGCTCAGCCTGTCCAACTGAATGGGACGGTAACGAGGGTGGCGCTCATCTAAATTGCAGTACTGATGCCTGGGGATTGTGGGGCTGGTAGGTTGATAATGGCGGAGTTGAAGAAGGCTGGGGGTGTTGTCAATTTATGATGCTAGGTTGAGACGCTGTGGCTGGATGCCTCGGATAGCAATCATAATATGCGTTATAGTATACGAAAGAATTAGTCTTAGCTTTCACGGTCCACCGTCTAAGCTTGAGGGATCATCTATCCCAACAGTAGTCTAATATGGTCCTGGTTTCTACTAGGATCTCTCCAAGCATTTCCCCTTCGCCATCCGAGCTTCCTGTCATGGCTTTCTGACCTCATCTAGGGCTTGATGCTTCCCAACATCTTCAAGGTCCATTGCGCGAGGAGTTTAATAGACCCAAAGGTCTACTAAAAGGGCCTCCTTGCGCTAGCAATGACCGAGACCCAACTGACATCCCACGATCCACCCTCGTACTTCTCCTCCAGATAGTTCTTCACCAACCCCTGCACCTCCTCCCTCGGGTGCGCTTTCCTCAACTCCCCACTCCAAGCGCTATCCATAATCCAGTCGAGCATCATGGCAAACTGGCCGACGAAATACTCGGCGTTGTCCACCTTGCTAAGGTGAGCATAGATATCAACATTGACATCCTCCAGCCCCTTGGCAGCGAGCGTTTTCCGGACCCAGTAGATATCAGACCATTTACCCCAGGCCGTCATCTGCAGGGCCCAGGTGTATGGTGCCTCAAAGGGGAAAGATGCAAAGGCTTCTCGGATGTCGTTGACCCAGGTTGGGGGGAGGTGCCAGGTGGTGAAGCCAAGAACACCGCCCGGCTTGAGAATGCGGATAGTTTCTTTGCGAGGGTTAGCAAAGTAGTTCGAGGAACGGGGCAAGGGACTCTCACTGACCATCGAGAGCCGCTTCCGAGTCAGGGACGACATGGAACCCAATATTGGTCGTCACATAGTCGAAGCTTGCTGATGGCAGTTTCGTTTTCTTTTCAAGGGATCACTACCCCATCAGCAAGTGTTTAAATCTGTGAAGACATTGGAAACACGGACCTGGGCATCGATTCTCTCCACCTCAGTATTCACCCACCCCTCCTCCTTGATCCTCTTCTCAATCAGCCCTATACAAGGGGTGGAGAAGTCGCCGCACAGAATGCTGCTCTTGGCCAAGACATCTGGCTTGGTAGTCCTTTGAAGCACAGGAGCCACGACACCTGCTCCACAGGCATTTTCAAACAGCCTGAATGGGGCGACCGATTTGGTCCCATACAAGTCAATGCCCATCTGGGTGAGCATCTGGATAACAAGTGGGGTGCTGACTCGGCGTGCGTTGTCGAGGAGGACATCCTCCCAAGATGCGGTGGCAGAGGAGGCGGTTTTGTCGACGGTTTCAAAGAGCTTGCTGAGCTCTTTGGCGGCTTTGTGGATGGCAGCTTGGGCGGACATGATGTTTTCTTCGCTACTATTGCAACTGTAAAATGTGGATGGTGATAGTAAATGATTGAGATGAATCATTTCATCTCGAGCAGATGAGTAGCAGTCTTTTTATGGGTGATTGAGGCTGTTGTGACTGTGTACATAATGTTGCCGAAATGTGTCCGTCGTAGGACGTTAGAACATGATGCTATGATTGATTGGTGGCCACACACTTTCATTGTGTCCGAAAAGTACCCGGTCTATGCGATCATAAACCAATCCTGCCTGGTCGATTGTGCTGGGCGATGCGAGAACAAAAGTGATGCACAGGCGAGGATATGAGATCAGATGAAGTGCATATGCGTGGAAGTGGGAATAAGTTCACGTTTGGAAGAGATCTCAAACCTGCTTCCAAACCAAGTGCAACATCAAAATTCATAACCGTTCCCTGCCATCAAATGTTATCCATAACCCATACCAGTTCACAATCTCAGCACGTCATCTTCCTCAGCAACAACCAGCATATCCTCCCACCGGCATTCATTCTCTCTCTCGCCCCCTTCCCCAGAGGAACTTGCCCAACGCAGCCCCCGCAGCAGCAACCCCCCCAACAACCTGTGTACCAGTCGCAACAGCCGCCGCTCCAGCTCCTCCAGCAGCAGCGCTCTGGCAAATGGCGAACACGCTACCTCCGACGACGTTTCCGATGCCAGCTTGGATCCCGGCGGCGATGGAAGCTACAAATCACAACGTTCGTTAGCTGTGCTCACAGCGGGGTGTTTATGCTGGAAGAAGACAACCCAAAAGTGCAAACATACTAGCAGCAACGCCCTCAGCAGTAAACCCAACAGCAGCCAGAACCGGCGCAGCAATCGCAAGCGGAGCAGCAAGCGCAACTGCACCGACAGTAACAACCCCAGCGACGGCGGCAGTCCCGGGATTGCGGGCTACCATTCCCGCGGCGTTCTTGACGAGGGCAGCCATTCTCGATGTGTACAGTCTTCGTGTTGAAAATACCAATGGTCTGATGCTGGATGCCTCGGTGTTGTGGTGGGACGATGACTGGTATTTCGGGACATTTTTAAAAAGGAAAGAGCAAACGACACACGTGTCAAGCAGCAAACGGATTCCCTTCATTCGTTTGCTGCTTTTGCTCCTGCTGCGTTTTGATTCGAGATAAACACTTCAGGTTGCACAACATCCATGCCTGGCAGGCCTCACTGCATTGCATAGTTTCAGTTAGCTTAACCACATCGTGACCTAAGTCTTGAAAAGTTGAAAAATACCCAGCCAACAGGCCTCACATGGCAGTTTCAAGTTAGCCAAGGTTTGTCAAAGGGTGTTCATTATTAATATACTACGCTTGAAAACATATACCCATGCCTCTACCCCAATGCTAACAAATGGCACCCGCCTGCATGGTCACGCTGGCCGGCTCAGACGTGCAGCCAGAGTCCGCAGACGTGCAGCCATAATCCGTCGCCTGGTGCGTCCTCCTCGCCTGGTGCGTCCTCGTGCCCTCAAGCTCAGACGTGCAGCCAGAGCCCGTCGCCAGGTACGTCCTCGTGTCCCGGGCCTCAAATCCAACACCGCAATCTCTACCAGCTCACAAGGGAGTTCGTTGAGACCATTCCTATCCACAATCACACAGGCGGCGCCACAGTCGCCAAAATCGATCGTCCTGCAAACCGCCCCAATCGACACTAAGCAGGCGTTTTCGTCAGTATATATGTCCATTGACCAAAGGCTAACGAGGAATCGTGTGGAAAGGCATACGACTCGGATCCAGCCGTGGTTGCGGATGTATGGCGCCGTCTCTTATGGTCGCATGAAGCATAAAGCCGGGGGCAGCCACCAACATGAGACTAGCGTCACCAGTGTCATGGCTGAAGTAGGCGTCGTGATTGTACAGGAAAATTGCGATAGTCTCACTCCCGTTTTCAGTATAAGGAACCAAGTCTTGCAGCTCGCTCTTCCAGGGGTGTCAGCACACATGAGAAAAGAACGACACAGACAAAAATGTTTGCCTACAGTGCTCTGGTGATGTATCGTTGCGATGTGAAGGAAGCCCGCGTCAAAGGCAGCCAAGAGGTTGGGACAGGAAGTTTCCAGGGCCGATCGTCTCGCTGGAGTCATGAGCCAGAGTCTATTGGGAATATTTTCTGACATGTTGAGGTACGCTGATGCTTGAGACTCTAGGGGTATGGTGAATATCGCTACTGGAGAGGACGCTGGAGGAACGGGTGACGAAGGGAAGGGAAACAAGTTCGGGTTTGACGGGGAGAAATCATTTTAGCATGTTTGAAACTGGTGAGAACGTAGGAGGAAAGAATGAGAGAGGTATAGCCTCAATCTGTCAGTTCTTGCAACCATAACACAACCAAATGGGGCAGCAGCAAGATTCCGGTTCGCGATGCGTGACGAGGCTGCCGTTGCTGCTTCTTGATTTGACACTCCCAGTTGCGGGGAACTCGCGGGCAACCTCGTGCCACTGCGCTTTCTTTTACCATCCGTGGCTGAACGGAGATGATCAAGATACCTCCTACCTTACCTTCAGCAGGAAGGAGCAGATCCACACAGCCACGACTCTACACCGCGCCGAAATCAAGATGGCAACCCCAACCAAGCTCTGTGTTTTTTGCCGCTCTGTGGAGCCCATCTCCCAACCCTGCGCTGCGCTTCCGACGTCAAAAGCCATCGAGCTGATTGCCCCTCTGCGAGCCCATGAGGAGGCACTCATCCTTGGACTCCAGCAACAACCCAGCGCACTTTGCCAACGATGTGCC
Organism: Podospora pseudocomata; assembly: GCF_035222375.1. Lineage (NCBI taxonomy): Eukaryota > Fungi > Ascomycota > Sordariomycetes > Sordariales > Podosporaceae > Podospora > Podospora pseudocomata. The sequence continues at coordinate 2,722,009 of NC_085890.1, read as the reverse complement.
GCCTTCGACATTGTTCGGGTTTTCAAGGACTCAAACCCCTTGGACAATTCCAAGCCTGAGTACCACACGCTCGACTACCGCCACTCAAGTCGGCAGTACGAGATGGATTTCGGCGAACTGGCATCGCTGGTACTGTCCCCATCCTGTCCGCTCTGTCGCTTGATTTTTCGAATCTTCCCCAGAGTAGGTCTTGGAACCACTGATGTCATGCTCAAGCTCGTACCATTCCGATCCTACGTCCAACGAGGGGGGTGGAACTCGTTTCCAGCGCAGTTGAGAACAAACCCGGCCATTTTCCTTGGTGTCAATTCAGGGGGCACCTCAATCATCAGTGAGCGTGAACCTCGGCCACTGGGCGGCGAGGTTCACCGCTTTGGATATAGGACTGGGGAGTCGATTGCGCTTGCTGGAACCACACGATCAGGCAATGCGAGACACCTTGACCGCTTTGTCGACTTCTCAAGATTCTCGGGGGCATTGGAAGACTGCATCAAGAATCACGGACCTACCTGCCAGGTCACTGCCTCACCGGAACTGTCCCTCACGCGTATGATCGATGTCATGGACCGTAAAGTCGTCCCTTATCCTGACGGGTGCGACTACTTTGCCCTCAGTTATGTGTGGGGTGGCGTCATGCCGGCCGCAGATGCTCTGGATGGCAAGACGCTTCCCGACACGATCGAAGACGCCATCGCTGTCACATGTAAACTTGGTCGGCGCTATCTCTAGGTCGACGCCCTCTGCATCGATCAGACCCCAAACCCGACTCCCATCCAACACAGAGAAAAGGAGGAGCAACTCAGAATGATGGATCAGATCTACTCCTCTGCCACACTCACCCTCGTTGCCGTGGCAGGCAACAACTCTAATGCTGGCCTTCCCGGGGTGGCCCGCCCCCGCACTCACCAATTGCGCGAGACCATCGCAGGCCACACCGTCTTCACCGTTCCCCCAACCGTTGGGGAAGAGATCGCTGCCTCCACTTGGTCAACACGCGCATGGACACTACAGGAATCGATGCTTTCAGTCTGTTACCTCTTCTTCACCAGCACCCAGGTCGAGTTTGACTGTGCTGAGCACAGGGTGCCTGAAACACTGGAAATCACAAAGACTGTGCCAAGCTGGCCCCATTCAATGCCAGGAATTTTGAAGAGTGTAGAGTTGGTATTGAGTCAGTGGAAGCAGGCACCTGATGATCTACTCGGCTCCATGTATTGGACTTATATTATGGACTATACGGCTCGACGGATGACGAATGATGAGGATTCGCTCAACGCGCTGGCCGGGATCATTGCGGTCTTGGAGAAGAACGTTCCAGCTGCGGCTTGTGTCTGGGGGCTCCCGTTGGCAGCCTTTCCACGGTTCTTGGGGTGGATGCATCTCTGCGAAGGCGGGACGCCGAAGAGAAGAAGCGCATTTCCGAGCTGGTCATGGGCCGGTTGGGAAGGGGAGGTGTCACTCAGTGAGGCGCTGCGGATGTCCAGGGAGGATAGAAGAATGCGATTTTTGACTTGACATGCGACATGGAGATTCAGTACTTGGGTGTGAATGGGGCCCAGATCGAGGTGGAAGGATGGCGAGTTTGTTTGGAGATACGCACTGAGCCACTCAGCGAGGCTGTGCTTCCTGGGACAGATAGGATGATGGGGTACATCAAAGAACGAGATTTTGTTCACGGCAATACGATTCCTTCTGGCGGATATGAGTGTTTGGTCGTTGAGAGGTTTGCCTACCGAAACAGCAGGGATGGACCGGTATATCAGAAGGTCTTCATGATTGTTTTGGAATTTGGCGGAGTTGGCTCAGGGGTTGCCAGGAGGAAGACATTCATCACACTTGATACTTTGGCAGGAGTGGACTTTGTATGCTCGGGGCCTAGGAAGGAGAGAGTGGTGTTGGAGTAAGTGGACAAGGGATTTTTTGTTGATGTCGAGTGCCATACAATGCTATCCTCCGATGACAGGTTATAGGATGGTCAATGACTGTTTCAGTTACCGGAGAGGGTGTTTTTGGTATATTTTTGGACATTGAACACGATGTATTCCGCGGAGTCGAGAACTCGGGTAGTCGCACCAGCAACTATAAGATACTCGGCCAGCCCTTAGCCATTCTAAAGTAGGGACAGGAGAAGGTACACCCTCAGCACCATCATTAATTCTAGTCACAGTCCCTTTGCGCCGTCAAGAGTCTCCGGTTGGTTTCCTCCGAGTTCCTTCATCGCTACTTCAGATAATATCTCAACGACTTCGTGGGCAATGGCAAGGTAAAAAAAAACTCAGGGTCAGGTGGCAAGTCAGCCACGGAAAATTCCGTCACGCTGCAAACCACATGTAGGTCGACGGCTAGGCATCGAATGCCTTTCCTGCCGAATTTCTGCCCAACGTACGCAGACCTGCAACTTCTGAACAACTTGTATTCACCTGTCGCTTTGCAACGCCCCGAAGACCCCAACAGCTAATCGCGTTCGGTCCACAATCTATTGGTTGGGTTCTGGTACCTATGCTGTTCTCAGCAACAGCATCTTTCATCATGGTTTGCCAAAAATACCAGTTCGCACTTCAATACACGTCTACACATGGCAGGGATGCCAGATGGATGTTTCTATTGAGGTCCGGGCTCGGATGGGTACAGCTTTGACATACTTCTTCCCCGACAATGAAAACTCTCACCAAAGTCATCCTCCAGCACCAGATTACTACGCCTTGAAGCAGCCGTCCAACATGATTTTGTAATGGCGTTGGGCTGGATAAGGGTCCACTTGCATAAGTGTGGGCGAGCCGAGCCTCTGTTGAAATTCGTTATCATGTTCTTCCCGGTCAAGGGAAATGTATTGCCGCTTTCGGACTTGGGTGGGGTGTGTAGTTAGGAGCAGCACTGCCTCTTCCACCCTACCCTCCTGCCCATTTCAGCCTGGAAAAAATGTGTTTGATTTTGAAATGTCCAAATTAACTAGCTTAAGTTCGAATACCGAATTTGAAAACCAAGGTAAAGGCCTAGTTACATCGTGCGATAAACCAACATACTGCTTGTCTTGACTACAGTTTCGTTTCATATTTACATACCTACCTAACGTTAAGACTTTATGTTACACGGTAAATAAGCAATTAGCCGCATTACGGCCTAACCGCTATCTACCTGCACAATTAATGGTTGGAATTAAGGCGGACAATCAAATGCCTCGCGGCTATTAAAGGAAACCAGCTCAAATAAAGTTTACTGTGGCGCTTGGAACTACGTCAAGCCAACTAGCCCGATCTCGAGTTGTTCGAGTGGGCCAAATGACGTTTCTACCAAGTGTTCTAGAGCCACCTGTCTACATGGCGAAACAGAATACTCGAATGGATGAAAGAGGCGAGATCTAGAAGGATCTAGAGTATTGCGACGGGCTATAAATTAACGGAGCCCCCCAGACCCCTCCTGGGTCACGCTATGATAAAGAAAAAAGAGAGAGAGAAAGAATGAAAGATCAGCTTAGGTGTCTGTCGTGAACGTGATAGTTAGGACGCGTCCCGAAGAACAGCCAATAGCAACTGTTGATGCCGCTACAGCTGAACAGCTTGGCTGATATTCCAGAGGCAGCCATAGCCGGTTTTCTGAGTCCTTCGTAATCCATCTGTTGCCCAAGCCAATGCTATAGCCTTGGTAATGTGGGGGATTGGCATTGTCTAATTTGGATGCGATCAGCTTCAAATCGAGGGAAGACGCTACCGACCTGGCGTTACTGTAATCACCCTCGAGCGTCTGCGTACATGACCCCGTGGCCGCATCCCAGATCTTGATGGTGTTGTCGTCTGATCCTGACGCAACCCACTTCGAATCGGGCGAGAACGCTACCGACCAGACTGAAGAGCCATGTCCCTCGAGCGTCTGCCGGCATGCATTCCAATTATCCTCTACAATTGGCCCCGAAGTAATCCACTTCCGTTCTTCCTGCGTAAACGCTGCCGTCGGGGTCGAGACTGGCCTTCCTCCTTTTCAACTCTTTTCGGGTGGGGGTAATCGTGACTTGATGGTTGTCCGTGGCGTTGTTGGAAATGAATTCCCAGGCATCATATTTGGATACCAGCGTACCTGCATCTGCGGACTCCTGATCCTCCAGCTTGAGCTCCAGTGACGGCGTCTGGGTTTCGCTCATGTTGTCATCGGTGACGCCGGTCCTGCTAAGGGGTGGTATTGCGGCATCGACTCCGCCATCACAAACAGACGTATCAAGCCGCTGTTCGAGCCGAGAGCTAATGTGGAGGAATACAGTGTGCCGAAACGCCCGCACAGTGGTTGCGAAGATTGACCGGCCACGACCTCATTGATGCGATCTTCATGCGAACAAGTCCACAACCTCGCTGGAGTCTTACAGAGAAAGGGCCAGGAAGAATGAGGGACCGTTTTTCCTGTCGAATAATTCGATATTGTTGTACCAGGGAGGTCTGGTGGTCCCCGAGGAGGACGGCATGCGCGCCAGAGTGCTCGACGAAGTGCACGCCAGAAAGACGACTGCCCACCCAGGGAGAAATAAGACGAGGTCTTTGATTAAAACTCACTACTGGTGGCCAGGTATATCCATAGATTCTGACAAATATGTCTCCAATTGCCTGACGTGCCGAGCCTCAAAGGTTCCAAGGGACAAAACGCCAGGTTTCCTACACCCGCTCCCGGTGCCTGAACGAGGATGGAAGGATTTGGCAGTAGACTTCAAGTCAATGCCGAAGGACAAGAATCGATACGACAACCTGATGGTCATCGTTGATCGGTTGAGCAAAGCGACTTGGGCAACACCATGCTTCGTCAATGCCACGGCCCGCGATGCCGCCAAGATGTACTACAACGGTCCTTTCCGTATTTTCCAGTTTCCCGACACCGTTGTATCGGACAGAGGACCCCAATTTGTGTCCGACTTTACTGACGAACTGAGCAAGATCATGGGAGCCACCTGGCGCCTTTCCACGGCTGGTCATTCCCAAACCGCTGGCCAGGTGGAGATCTTAAATCAGATTGTGGGGATGGAGTTTTGAGAGTGATCTTTGTGAGATATGAGAGCGTTTGAGCGGTATTTAGAGCGAATTCGAGGACGAATTCGGGATTTTGAAGGGGGGGGGTGATGTCACGGCCCTGGCTCAGGACATGTTGGTCTACAGCACAGGCCACGTGAGAGTCACGTGGGTGCTTTCACAGGTCCAAGCTTGCCCATGTCTAAAGCCATGCTTGCAGCCAGGCTTTGTTTGCTTTCCGTTTTTGCCCCTTCAGCTTACTATTTAATCAAATTGGTCAGACTTATCGTAGCTTGCCTCGACTATCTACCTCTCCCGTGACAAGTATAACCTTTATACCTTCACTTGTGTCACGGCGGTTGCACCGTGACCGTCGTTGATCCATTGGAGCTTGGCTCGTCCAGAGCACGGGCCAATGCGACTTGAATGACTTCGCATCACGCTGCCGCGAGACCTGTTTGTAGCTCTTTGAGCTACGTCTTCACAATAGAGCCTGCCCGTACCCGACGGAGTAGAGCCCAGACTGTAGCTTAGCTGAATATTACTGTCATTAATCCGTCAACCTGTCCTGCCCGTGACAGGTACCCCCTGCTTCCAAAGTGGAGCGGAACTTTTGGTACACTTTTTCAACGGATTGTACTACAATCCGTCTGATAATAATAGGAAGGGACCGAAATTTGTGTCCATAATTTCAATGTTGAAACTGTCTCCTCACTGGCCGGCTTCATCCTTGGCTGGGGCTGGCAACAATGTATCTGGGCTCACTTTGCACAGCTACACCCCAGCTTCAAAATTGGGCAACTGGGATGGTCGATGACAAAAGCACTGCCTCTTTCGGTATTTACCAGTTGCATAAATGACAAAGAATGTAGCCATTGAAATGTGCATATAATAACGACTCGGTAGCTGCATAATTGTACACTCGTATCACAAAAGCAAAAGTCAAAGTACATTATCCAGATACAGTAGACCATAAAAACGAAACTAAGAAACATGTTCTAGCTACCCCACTTGGTGACGGTGGCCAAAGACGACAGGGTGTCTGGATGCTCTGCACCAAGTCGTCGCTGCCGAGCCTGGGCACAGTCCTTCATTAGTGCTAAGGCGGTCGAGTGTCGACCTTGGCTTTTCCAAGTAAAAGCGAGGTTGGCCATGCTCGACAGCGTATCTGGATGATCGGCCCCAAGCTTGGTCTTGCTCGTCTCCATCACCTGCACCTCCAGCTTCTCGGCCTCCTCCCACCGGCCCTGGTTCCAAAATGTCGCCGCTAGGTTGGCCATGCTCAATAGCGTATCTGGGTGATCGGCCCCAAGCTTGGTCTTGCGAGTCTCCATCACCTGCACAAACAGCTTCTCGGCCTCCTCCCACCGGCCCTGCTTCCTGTATGTCGCCGCTAGGTTGGCCATGCTCGATAGCGTATCTGGGTGATCGGCCCCAAGCTTGGTCTTGCGAGTCTCCATCACCTGCACAAACAGCTTCTCGGCCTCCTCCCACCGGCCCTGGTTCCTGTATGTCGACGCTAGGTTGGCCATGCTCGTCAGCGTAGAAGGGTGATCGGCCCCAAGCTTGCTCTTGCGAGTCTCCATCACCTGCACAAACAGCTTCTCGGCCTCCTCCCACCGGCCCTGCTTCCTGTATGTCGCCGCTAGGTTGGCCATGCTCGATAGCGTATCTGGGTGATCGGCCCCAAGCTTGGTCTTGCGAGTCTCCATCACCTGCACCTCCAGCTTCTCGGCCTCCTCCCACCGGCCCTGGTTCCTGTATGTCGACGCTAGGTTGGCCATGCTCGTCAGCGTATCTGGGTGATCGGCCCCAAGCTTGGTCTTGCGAGTCTCCATCACCTGCACGTCCAGCTTCTCGGCCTCCTCCCACCGGCCCTGCTTACTGTATGTCGACGCTAGGTTGGCTATGCTCGTCAGCGTAGAAGGGTGATCGGCCCCAAGCTTGGTCTTGCTCGTCTCCATCACCTGCACCTCCAGCTTCTCGGCCTCCTCCCACCGGCCCTGGTTCCAAAATGTCGACGCTAGGTTGGCCATGCTCGTCAGCGTATCTGGGTGATCGACCCCAAGTTTGGTCTTGCGCGTCTCCATCACCTGTACGTCCAGCTTCTCGGCCTCCTCCCACCGGCCCTGCTTCCTGTATGTCGCCGCTAGGTTGGCCATGCTCGATAGCGTATCTGGGTGATCGGCCCCAAGCTTGGTCTTGCGAGTCTCCATCACCTGCACAAACAGCTTCTCGGCCTCCTCCCACCGGCCCTGGTTCCTGTATGTCGACGCTAGGTTGGCCATGCTCGTCAGCGTAGAAGGGTGATCGGCCCCAAGCTTGCTCTTGCGAGTCTCCATCACCTGCACAAACAGCTTCTCGGCCTCCTCCCACTGGCCTCGGTCCAAAAGGACTAGAGCAAACAGTGACATACTATCTAGACTCGCCGTATCCTCTTTTCCCAGTCTATTCTCGCGGGCTCGTCTCGCTTTGCCCACCATCCGCTGTGCCACCTCGTATCTCCCTTGCGACCATGCAAACCAACCCCCATTATTCAAAAGTGTCGCCCATATGTCGTTCCTATCGTCGCTGGGTTGGTAAGCGACGGCTACTTGAACGTGTGCGAAGAGATTTCGACAAGTCGCCCAGTTCTCGTAGTTTCCAGTTGGGAATGACGCTGCCATTCGCTCAATAAACTTCTGTTTGAACGTCTCCTGCTGCCCGCATTGTTCCAGCCACTTCCTCGTTGAGAACTGCACAAGCCCGTGCATCTCAAACTCGTCCATCTCAGTCGTCGCTATGAGGCAGTAGTCTCTCAGCATCGCCACATCATCTTCGAATCCATCATCAGTGGTATCTGCACTATCATCCGTGAGGTCACTATCTGTGTCACCATCCATGTCATCATCTACGGTACCATCTGTAGCACTTCTGCCATTATCAAAGTCTGTATCTCCGTCCTCGTCTATACGCCGTCCTAGAATATCCTCCTTAGTAACTCTAGGAGGTTTTAAAACCCAACCAGGGATACCTTGCCGGTCGAAAAAGCTCATAAGTGACAAGAGATCCGCCGCAGACGGCCGCTTAGACCGGATGTAGTCAAAAGATATTTGCCATGTGGTAAGAACCGCGTTCGATGCGCCTCCATCCCGTCGTAGGTCCCCAGCATCGTACTGTAAAAGACTGCTCTTTCTATGCTCACTCTTCCGGAACTCAGCTAGGTACTTCTCGGGCGAGCTCCGCGGCGCCCTTGCCTGTATGTAGGCGGCAGCCTGGCTAATGGCCAACGGAACGAGGTCGAGCGCCTGTACGAGATCGGCCGCCACATTTAGATCCGCGGGCGATCCTAGCTTCTTCTCCAGGAGTGCGAGGGCATCTGTCTGCGCCATCGGTCCGACTTCGATCATATTTTGACGGCGCCCGGTCAGTCTGAATGCTAACTCCCTGTTACGTGTTGTGACAATAATCGATCCATTTTGGCTCTGCGGTAGGTATGTCGCAAACGGCCGCCTTTCGCGCTCATTGCCGCTGGTCGTGCCGTGGGCAATATTCGCGTTGTCGAACACATCGCGGTCGTCAGCGCTGTCAAGGATCATGATCCATCTGCCGTTCCGTTCGTTGGACAGCCAGCTGTACACAAGCTGTGGGATGTTGGCCTTGGGCTCGTTCCGGCCGGCCAGCTTGACGGTGTTGGCAATCGTCCTGAAGCCATCCTCGACGCGCTCATACATTCCAGCGTGGACCCAGAATACCCATATGTCCGGCTGCTTTTCAGTGATCCGGTGAGCGAACTCGATGGCCAGCTGCGACTTGCCGATACCGCCCAAGCCTACGAGGGCCACACGAGCGGCGGGCTCGGAACATCGCCGGTCGATTTGCTCGAGAATGTCTCCGCGGTTGACAAAATCGGGATCGCGGGAGAAGGGGATGGTCGCGAATGGCCGCGGCGGGGTTTCTGATCGTTCTGGGGAAGTTAGCGGTGCACCCCTCGACTCTCACAGCGCTCTGGTTATCTTACCTGGCGCCTGCGGGAAAGTATTGTAGATCGTCCCCCTGTTAGTCCCCACCTGGGAACCATTGTTATAGTCGCCGAAACGATAACTGTCTGACATTGCACTTTCTATCCTGAGCTCATCAGCGTGGCGGAAGCGTAGAGAAAACTTGGGTTTTACGATGAGGTAAGTAGCGTCAAGATCGAGCCATTTGTGTGTTTTGTAACCTCGTGGATGGAGGCGAAGATCGGAAGTGGGCATTTTTTATATTTGCAGAGTTGCTTGGCAATTCTTCTTCTCATGGCATTCGATGCCGGTCATTGGGCGGCGTATCGCCGCATTACTCAGCCTCAACTGTAAAAGGGAATCCGTCTGAAGAAAAGAGGCAGACATCTCTGCAGTCGGGTTGGTTGGTCCGACCTGCTCTCTGCAGAGATTGATCCCCCTGCCGGTCGCAAGTCCAGACAAAACTTGACACTGCACTGCCTCCACAAAAACCGTTCCGCAAATCAGAGTCAAGCCAGAAGCTGCATCTCGACCGCCTTCATGCAAGTCTAAAGCTGCTCAGCCCAGCTCGTGATGTCCAACGCGCCCAATTTTTCCCAGTCTTTCACTTTTTTACTTGCTATATATTAAGCGACTCAAGCCTAATCTCCAGTGGTTCCAGCTTTCTTCCACTCTGTAAGCATCAACGAGGCAGCTTGGTTGACGTGTTAATCCTCAGAACTCCAATATGGATCCTCTCAGTATCACAGCCGGCGTCGTGGGTATTGTCGCACCAACGCTGCACTGCGTGCGACTCTTGGTAGAGGACTTGCAGAACATTGCCGACGCACCTAATACCGTGAAGGCGCTCACCAACAATCTCCAATCAGTGGAACTTGCTCTTGACTCGTTGGGGGCTGGGACGGACTCGCAGCGGGAATCCCTGGGCGATGCTGTTTGAGGAACTGCTCTCCGTGATCCAGACAGCAGCCGCAAATGCCCGAGCAGACCAGGGAACCACAATCACCTTTGGAAACAATAATAGTGGCCAGCAAGTGGGGGTCAACAGCGGGACTATCACTGCTACATTTGGCCGAAGGGGGTAGACTTTGTATATTTGTTCCTCTTGCTTGCTCTGCTGTGTATTGAACAAGCTTGAATCTATTTACACAACCATTTATTCTCCCGTAATGCGAACCTGACCGCCGGTTCGGAACTCTGCAGCTTCGAAATAGGGTCATCGACTATCCTAAGCTAGGTTTCAAACCGTGTTCACGCCCGACTCTTCGACAGGGGGGGGGGGATTTCATGATTCGGGTTGGAGGACACTACGGGAACGAAAACAAAACCATGCTCTTTTCTTTATGGCCTTCTACAGAGACTGGAGAGTTTTTGACGCATGGTATGCGAAGCCGCGACACATGCGGTTCAGGACGACGAAGCCGACTGGAAAGAGCAGTCATCCTCGATGAGCTTAGTCTACAAACATGCGAGCCGCAATATTGCAAGCAACATGGGCTGAGAACGGAACTCAAGGCCGCTTCGGCGACAGACAGGGATCAAAAGCCAGCGATGCCGACAGACAGGGATCAAAAGATAGCGACGCCGACAACGGTTACGTTGCAAACAGACCCAGAACTTCTACACAAACAATCAATTGTGTTGGTATCCGGTAACTTCTCCGGCAACATGCGCTGGAATTCATTCCAGAGCGCGGCTGTACCTCGCACCTGCTTGGTCCTGGGCGAGCTGTCAGAAACCTGTACGGGTAGATAATAATAGTTACCACGGGGGGAGATGACAAAAGCAAAGTATATCTCTTGGAGGTACTGCACGCCTCCGTGGAAGCGGAGCACGCGTCAGGATTGCACAGTTTTGTATCGGGCATCCTGCGCATTTGGGCCGTCGCCGCGTGGGTTTGCCTGCAAGAGTACCCGACCCGGGGGTATATTTGGAGGTTCAGCAAGGCAAAGGTCGAAGCCTGTCACACGTCAACGAACCAACCACCGTGAACACGGCCAACAACACCGTCGATGCCACTAAAAGAAGGGGTAACTGCACGCTGTGAACCAGTAGTCAAAGTGAGGTAGACGATCACAGGCTTCGCGGTTATTAAGAAGATGATATTGGTCAACCTGAGATATTGAGGAACTTGGCAGCGGCTTGAGGCCACTGGGCACGGACCACCTGACGATGGATAAATACGCGTCTCTGAGATCTGTCTGTATTCCTAGACCTTCTTCTTCCTCATCACGCTCTTCGAGGCCATTGAAGATCATTAGCCTGAATTGAACCATGAAGTTCCAAGCTCTGATATTACAGCCCTTGTCACAAAGCCCCAGGTCCGACCAGGAGTTCTGCCAACGGTTACGGCGTGTCTCAACTTTTTGGCACCAAATGTGACGTGCGATGGGATGAGGATTTTGAAGACGAACCAGATCTGCAAGAGGAGCTGGGCGAGAGACGCAAGTCCGGCCTCCTGCTGGTGTTCGTTGATGGGCCTACTCAACCGACCACAGCCGGTAACACGTACTTCGCAGGTCCTGTCAATACTCTTCATCTTGGCCCGGCACTCTGAAGAGCGGCAAAGATACTCCCCGCGGCGACATTGCCGATACAACTGTGAATAAATGCAGCGAGAGAGCCTTAAAATCTCGTAATAGCTATGGATCGTGGTGTGAGGTAGAGGATGGACACTTATCGGCAGCTACAATACCCTCGCCAAGCCCAACCGAAGAAAGGACAGGTCCAGCGACAACACCTGGGGCGACAACCAAGATGAGGCCGGCAATTATGATGGCTATCTTGTCGGGGTTTTCGGCTGCCCAAACTCCCGCCTGGGAATTGCGTCAGAACATCACTCTGGACCACGCAGACGGATACATAGGTACCTACCTTCTCGGCGGTATCTAGGATAATAAGCAACCCATCTTGGATGGCGGTCAAGATGGCAGCGTGGTTGCCTTGCAACTCTTTGATGACAGCGGCGGTTAGTTGGTTCGAGTTGGGCGATGGCTGAGACGATGACTGGTATTTGGCCCTGGACATGTTTTGCTGCACCGAAGGCCCCGGCGGCAATGACCGACCCGTGGATTTTAACGTGGTTGGTGACGTCGTTGCCGATGTTGGTGGTGGCCTCTGCAATGATTGGGGTGTGGTGTTGGATGGCGCTGACTACGACTGAGGCAGCTGCTGGGGCGTGGACTTGGACGTTGCTTGCGATGCCCTTTGCCAAGTTGGCTGCTTCTTGACCAATGCCAGCGGCTTGGTTGATGAGGGCAGGGCCGTGGATGGCTGCTGCTTAGTAGGCTGCTTCGTTGATGCCTGCGAGGGCGGGAGGAAGTTGGTCATCTTGATGAGGGACGGTCTCTGGGATTTGAGAGAGGGAGTTCTTCTGGCCTTGGGTTATCGAGGGGGGACTGGATGTTACTTTGGTGGTGGAAAGGAGCGAAGAAGATGGATTCCGTGGAAGCTTGAATCTTTCAGGTTTTCCGTTTGTTGGCTCCTATGTGGTACAAATTGCGGGATGTGCTGTAGGCCTCACTGCTTGACTCTATTGCATCCGTTGCTGCTGCTGACCACTCAAAGACAGAGAGCGCAGCAGCTCCAAAGGGTCCTCGCGAAATCTTCCACGGATCACTGCAGGCATAAACAAACAGAACAAAATGGTCAGCAAAGCCCGACATGGTTTACGTCATCCATGTTATAGGCCTAGAGCCTTGGTGGTTTGAAGGCTTGAAAGACACGGGGTTACGGTGCCTATGAAGGCGGCTTTTCTGGACGCTTCTCCACAGGTCGGTGGCCTGGCAAGGTGCCGGTCCTTTTTCCACATGTATTTAAGAAAGTCCGCTCCCCCTCAACAGACCTCCTTTTCTTTTCCTCCCCATCAGTCAACTCAATCTGTTATTACGGCTTGAATTCCCGCACAGGGCCAAGCCCATAGTGTCAATCCAATAAAAGTCCCTAAAAACGGCAGGCAGGCACCTGCATAGGTATATCGCAAATTCTTCTTGGGATCAACACCGACTGTGTATTCTTGAGCAGCAATGTCTTTCAACAGCCTGTTTATTGTTGTCCAGAATTCTCACAACACCATTCCACAAGCCTAGCTTTAGCACCAACCGCACAGCCATCACTTCTTCATGTCAGCCACGAGCACAGGACTGGCATAAAAGTCACCACTCTAATACATGTATTAAAAGAGACCAGCCATGGCAGCATGTTATCTTTGGTAGCACCTTTTCTCCTGGCAGTTGGATTTGGCTCAGTTGGGATAGTTGCAGGTATCATGGGTGTCAAACAGGAAGCTCGGATAGTGAATGGGCAATGCTTGAGAAATCCTGACAGAGGCTAGGATTAGAGAGGACTACTGTTGGGATAGACAGTCCCTTATGCTTATATAATAGACTGTTAAAGGTTAGACGGCACTTAGATTATAAAAAGCTAAGATTAAGTCTGTAAAAGCTCAGACTAAGAGGAGATGTTGCTGAGATTAAAGAGATTGATGTGAGGTTGGGAACTGGCTATAAAGGGCCTTGAGTTGTGTGGCTAGGCACGGCATTGTTACGTGATCGTTGAACTTGCTGAAATATCTCGGCCATCTATTCTATCCCTACATTATCATCTTTCAATAATTACTTGTCTATCCCCTCCGGTAAACCCATATCTCTTCCCCTCCTCTACCAAGCCCTCCCCCCAATCCTCTTCACTTCTTCTTACCAACCTACTCCCAAGCAAAGGCTCGAACATCTCCAAGTCTGCCGTTTGTGCACTGGTAAAGTGCGAATATAGCAGAGTGAGTTGCCTGGCCGATTGCCACTGTCTCACTGGGTTGCAACCATGAGGTACTGCCAGTGGGGGATACTGAATGAACACACAATCGGCACACCAGGTGATTCCTGACTTCCTTGGAGAGTTTGCTCATTTGAGAGAAAACAAAGATCAAGTTGGGCATTACCTTCCCAAAGCAAGTCCTGGGGCAAATGACAATATTCTGTAGTTTTGATTTGGATAACCTCAGAAATTCGGGAAGCACATCATTCTCTGAAGCTACTTCTTGAACAGCTAGTACTCTGCTCATGGTTTGGAATTCCAATCTTCACACCAGGCTGGGGCCAAAAGAAACGTTCAGAACCCACTTTGCTTGCCCAGACTAGGTGGCCAACCCAGAAGAGTGTTGAGACTTCGATCGATAGTTATCATCCCCCTATCTCAGACACCGTGATAGATTCATGGCATTAAGGTGCACACTGGCCGGTGGGGGTCCATGTCTGGTTTCTAGTATTTCAGGTCTGAGAGAATTGCGTGAGAAGAGATGCACGACTTTGGTACGCCGGCAGCATTAGTACTTGTTCGCTTTTCAAGTTACGATCCTCTACGATGGCTGCTAACAAGACGATAGCTGATTATCTCTGCTGGCCAAAAGCTGATTATGCAAGAGCAGCGCATTTGCGTCTGTAAGATGTGAGATGGTGATAGGTTGCACTGCAGAAAGAAAATAGAGGGGTAGAAAAGAGGCCTGAGGTTGAATATTTGGGCGTGAACCCCGCATCGGGCGGCACCCACAATTTGTTTTCCCGCAGCGCCGCCTCGTTCATTCGTGCAGACCACGTGACGAGAATCGCGAACCCGATGCTCTCAGCCATCCCCATTATCAGCCTTTGGCCCATCGTCATCGTTTCCCTGATCTGACACTCACCAACCGCGATATGTGAATTTTTTTAATTTTTTGCGCGCAACCTGTTCGCCTTGGTTTGTTTGGCTCGTGTCTGTTGTTATTCCAATATCCTCACCATTTCCAAAAAAAAAAGACAGAAGCCGAGTGACGCGCGCGAAGCGCACAGGACTCTCCGCGACCCGACAGGCGCCCGGTTGGCTGGCTGGACTTTGTCAACACAAACCACCAAAAAGCTGGGGAAAAGACACACACACACACAGTGCGGCGCAAACAAAATATCGCTCTCTGTCAGCCTGGATCCCCTGTACTTTTGGAGAACCCATGGCAGCAAACACCCTGACCCCCAGCCAGTTCAACACCTTGTTCAACTCCCTCACTGCCATCGACCGCCGCCTCAGTCGCATCGAGGCTGTCCTCAAGATCAGCCAGAACCCAAACTTTGGTGGTGGTGCAGTACCTAGCGGTGGTGGGGGCCCAGCCCAAGTCCCGGCAGGAGGAGGAGTCAGCGGCGGTCCACCGGCGTCAGCGGGACCACCCGCTCCTGGTGCCCCTGGCGGCCCGCCGCCTCCACCACCACCGCAATCACTATCACAGGGGGGTCAACAACAACCACCCCAACAGCAACAGCAGCAGCAACAACAAAGTCAACAATCCCAACCTACGCAGCCGCAACAACACTTCACATACCAGCAACATGCCATCCCACAACAACCCCAACAACCCATAATCCCCCTCGAACCCCCACCCCCCAACTTCGTCATCAACTCCCGCGCCGCGATGCAAGCCACCCTCGACGCCTGGACCCTCCCGCGAGGCTACTCCATGCGCATCGCCGGCGCAAAAGTAACCGGCAAGCGAAAAGTCCGCTGGGTCTGCTTCCGCGGCGGCGAAGCCCGCCACCACCGACCCCCCGTCGACCCCTCGGTGTTTGTCAAGGCCAAAGAGGAAGGCAGGCGGAAGCCCACTACCGATAGAACCTCCAAGAAATGCGGCTGTCTCTTCAAGTTTGAGGTCATCGAGACAGCCAAGGATTCCGACGTCTGGGTGCTGCATTACCCCAACGAGGAACACAAAGTCCATAATCATGGACCGAGCACCGACACCAGCGACCCGAGGGCGAGGAAGCTGCCGGATTTCGTGAGCGCCGAGGTGGACGGCTGGTTGAGGGAGGGGAGGTTGGTGAGCCAGATTCAGGAGGAGCTTAGGAGGAGGGGGTATGTCAATGTGTTGAATACGGATTTGTATAACCGGAAGAGGTTGTTGAAGAAGGAGGAGAGTCAACAGCAGCAGCAGGGGAATAATGCGCAAGGGGGTGGGCAGACCGGGCAGCAGGTTGTGGGGTGAACTTTTACTCGTTCATTTCATCTTTTTTCTATTTTTTTTTCTGGAGTGCTTCAGAAGGAAGTTTTTGATTGGTTTGTTTCCCGGAGCTATAAGAAGGAATGGAAGGGCATTTTGATATCCGATCTGTTGTTTTTCTCTCTTGTCTTGAGGGAAACAAAGATCACACGGGGCTAAAGGGAGGGCGGGTCATGATCTACGACGTGATGACAAGTTTTGCTCGTTTCTGAGGCTAGACTACCTAGGTATTTAGATTGAAAGGCAACATGACCTTTTTCCAGCTACAAACTCACTTTCTTTATTGAGGTTGAGTTGTGGAAGTGAACAAGGGTGCCCAAGAGGACCCCTGAGCGAGAATAGGTCTGGAGAGGTTGAAAGGGTGTAAGTTGAACTGAAGGCACCGTCCATCATCTATGTTTTGCACGGAACTTCATGAGACATGTTGCTTATTGGCTAACTACTTCATGAAGGGCAGACGTGGGAGCATGATGTAGAAGACCCGACGCGATTGACAACAAGGCTCGGTTTCGATTGTGCACTACACCACTAACAAGACCCCATTTACATACCGCCCGTCCCATCACAACAGAGGTTCCCTCAACGCGGACTTGATCAGATGAACCTACACCTCTAGAAGAGGTCAATACGACAGGCGTCGTCCTCTATCGGTGAGCCCACATCCCATCGTACCTTAGGGTGGCCTCGGCTCTCCGATGCTGCAAATCAGAATGCAGCTGTTGGCAAGACAAGCGTTGACATAGTGACGTAGATGTCCGGGGTGAGGTAGGGCAGGGTGATCGCCCCAGCGATCAAGGATTGGATGGCACTTTTGGCACACTGCCGCACGAGACCTCTGGCCTGGGCGGGAGTGTTGTTATCCGGGCACTGCAGTTTGATGTGTTGGTCCATGCCGTCAAGCGAGTGGTGGACGAGAACCCAGCCAGCGGCGTGCAAATCATCAGTCTGGAGCGAGCCCGTTCAAGACGGGGGCCAGCTCGGAGGCCGTGACTGAGTCCTCCCATTTGATGGACATTGTGACGAGCCAGGTGGGGTCACTGCCGGTGAGGTAACTTTTCTGAACGAGTAGCTTGCTGACGTCCTGAACAAGACTTTTGTTCAGCTAGCCGTTGGAGTCACTCGGCGAGGGCTCAAACCACAAGAAAGTCGATTGGCCCTGAAGCCGTAACCACCGTGATCTTCAGAGCAGGGTCTTTGCTTATGGCTTGGGCGATGCAACTAGAAGCAAATTGAGTCGATGTTGAAGTGATGCAAGAGAGAAGTGATCTAGAGATGTCTGGCCGGGAAGAGAGGCCAGAGAATCAAACGAGAACTCCTGCTTTATATACCTGATATCTGATTCTCTGAAGTCTTGGGAATTCACAATATAAAATTCATGTTCAATTGCCTGGTTTCCAGCCGCCTCTCTGATACCCCCGCAGCCAAGAAGGACTGATGTGTGCATCGTTGGGCTCCAATATCACCTCATGCTCTGCTAATCCAGATGGCTCGCTGTCACAAATCAATCACAGATCAGGAAATGGTGACAGTTGGAGTTGGAGCTACTTTCTGTCCATCACTGAAGCCCAACATATCTCATGCTGGAACCATGATTCCGGAGCACACACTCGGCTGACAAGATGCAACGCGGTGAATCGGGGTCTACATCCCGTCATCACACCACCTCATATGTATGATCATGACAAAGCTCAATTCGTCACCTAATTCCCACCCCGATTCAGCGTTGTTTGTCTCAACATACTCGCCTTCCCCATACTCCTGCCGGATAGGTAGAATCACCAGTCATGAGCCAATCATGTTTTTAATGTATCTGCAAATCCTACTTCATCAATCAAGAAATTCCGGCCCCTGCAGGAATATCAGGTATCAATTTTCACCCGGAGATTATTTATTATAATACCTGAGAGAATCGGGGTTTGAAGAAGACGGAAGAAATGGTTCACTGGGGAGCAAGTCTCATACATACTCTTGGCCATCAAAATTCTCAGATGCCCAAGTTGCCATCCTCTCATGCGAGAAAGTCTTTGACACCGACCTTTCACCTCGTCTCAAAAAAGAAGGTGTTCCCTCGGGGCCTTTCATTCCCCCATGAAGCCGCGTCAAATCCTATAAATCTACATTTACCGTGTTTCTTGTCGGTGGAAGCCCGTAATTCACAATGTAGATCAGTGGATTAGCCCTGATAACTCTGTCATGTTAAAGTTTCCGTGGGAAGTGGTGATGAGAGAGTCGGGGAATTTCCTGATGGAAGTTTGAAGAAATTGACTTGAATCCACTGCGGCCCTCCATCACGTACCAACTTTTTCGGATCTTGTCCTCTGATATCTCTCTCTCACTCTCTCTCTCTCTCTCACTCTCTCTCTCTCTCTCTCTCTCTCTCTCTCTCTCTCTCTCTCTCTCTCTCTCTCTCTCTCTCTCTCTCTCTCTCTCTCTACCTCTGAGCCATATGACACACCCTCTCGGCCCAGTGTCAAGTTGAAAGAGTCAACGTCCCTGACCAAAGCCAATCATGTCTCTCATTCTCGGCTCTTGTCGCCCATTCTCTGCTGCTACACATTTGACTCAAGGCTTTAGACAATTGGCTACGTTTGTAGGTAGGATAATGACAGAAGAAATCCCCAGTTGCTTTGTGGACCATTTGTGAGCAAATTTTATGTAATCTCGCACAGACAACCAGCCAATTGCATCTTTTTTTCCAGAGTTGCCGACCTAACCTCATTTTTTCTACCCAACAACAACAACAACAACCATGCATTTTGCAAAAAGAGTAGCTTTTCAAAAAAAAAAATTGGCTGATCAAGGCACCGAGTGTATTCATGCAATCTCCACCGAAAAGACTAGATGACAAAACTGATCATGGTTAAACGATTGTTCGCATGTAGGAAAGGGCCCAAAAGACTAAAATGATCTGTGTCAAGTGGGGTTGAACTACACGGCTGGGCACCCCCATTCAACATCCCGAACCAATGACAAGACATCAGTGAGCCAAATGGAGGGAAAGGGGTTCAATGAAGGACGACTTAAAGAGTAAGAAACAAGAAAAAATAAAAGAGAGATAAAAAGTTCATCATGAAAAAGAAAAACCACTTTGATCAACCCGAGTTTGGCGAGCCTCCAACTCGCTCCCTCTTACCTACCTCACCCACCCACCCAGCTGTGTTCCTGCCAGCACAAAGAGACAAGTGCAAAAAAAAAAAAAAAAAATTAAAAGAAATTAAAAAAAAAATAAAAAATAAAAAAAAAAAGACTGGATATCCGATCAAGACTTTGCCTCGTCAATTGTCACCGCCAAAGACAAGCGTAGACATGGTGACTAGGATATCCGGGGTGAGATACGGGTTAGCGTTGGGAGACAACAGCATGCCCGAGGACCTGACCACATCCTTGATGCACCCGCGAACGAGACCTTTCGCCTGGGCAGGGGTAAACCCGTCCGGACACTGCAGCTTCAACCGCTGATCCGTCCCGTCGAGCGAGTGGTAGTACAGCCGCCAGCCAACCTGGGTGACGTCGGTGCTCTGGAGCTCATTCAGCAGCGCCGGAGCCAGCTTGGAGGCAGACACGGCGTCCTCCCACGGGACGCTCATCGTGACGAGCCACTGCGGGTTGCCGCTGCCGTTGTCCATCTTGAACGGCTGGGAAATAGTCAGAGCCCTGGTGCTCGCAAACTCGTGGAACCGGTATGCTTCCGTTGTGGTCTTGTTCATGGCTATCGCGGCGTGCCAGACAGAGTTGGCGCCCGTCTGTCCGAGCGGGATCGGATAGTAGGCGTGGCAGCCCGAGATGGTGCAGCAGCCGTCGGCGCTGGAGATGCTGAAGGGGGACACCACAATCCCGTCATCGTCGGCATATTCGGCGTCGGCGCTCATGTTGGCAAAGATGGCCTGCCCGATGGACAGTGCCACGTCCAGAAAGCCTGAGTCGGACCCCTCTCGTTTGCCCTTGCCGTTGCCTGCTTTGAGAACAGTTGGGAAGCTGCTCTGCGCGAGCATCTTTCCGATATCGTGAACAAGACTCTTGTTCGGCTGGCCGTCTGGGTTCAAGGGTGCTGGGTCCACCCACATGAAGGTTGAATCTGACAGGCTGGCGGCTTCTTCGGTTTTCCGAGTTTTGTCGTTCTTGATGCGATCGGGGAGAGAGGCCGAAACCTCGTCGAGCTTTGCCTGGGCCCCCTTTTGGGCCTTCTTTTTGAGTCTTTGAGCCGCCTTTGTGAAGTTGGGAAATATCTGGGCGACAGGATCACTATGATCATCCGCGATAGCTCCGGCAACCTTTGCGATGATCCCAGCGGCCGTTCCAATGGTGCCCGAGTTTGATTTGACCCAGTCCACGGCAGAACCGACGCCATGGATGAGAGAGCTCCACCAGCCCATGTTCAGTGTCGTGCTGTAAAGAAGGGTAATGTAAAGTGTGTGTAATAGAAAGGTAAGATTTAGAAGGTGCTATATGCGTCTTGATGATACTGAGAGGTTGGCGGTCGAGAGGTCAGTTTCGACGGCGCGTCAAGCCGTTAAATACTTTTTGGTCTTCGATAGGAGTCCAGATATCCTCTGGCTGGTTATCTTTCATGGCTGCCATAGTGCAAGGATCAACAGCGGACGGATCTGCGTAAAGTGCTGCAACAGAGAGTCAGCAGTGAAATATTGTCATTGTGGCTGGCTGCAAAGTCAAAGATATTTAGATGTTGTCGTGATGGTCGATCTTGAAATAGAACTTGATGGCTCAGAGTGCGAGTTGGTAGGCTAGGCGGTGCCATATTGTCTCCTCTGAGTAAATATGGCTCGCAGACCAAGTGGTAAGGAGTGGTGATGTTAAAGCACCAGGCAGTACGATGGCGGCCAACAATGTCAAATAAAGGTTAGGTCGGAAGCTGTCAGTTGATGAACTGGTCTCCTTTGGACAATGCGCGCCACGGGTGAGCATCAAGCCAAGTGTTGAGGCGAAGATTGTGGCTTGTTCTCAGCCAGCCCAAATTCCTGTAGACGCGGACTATAGGTCCACTTCTCTTTTTAATAGTCCGAGTTGGTCAGCTAGTGTAGGAAGAAGAATGAAATGATGGTGTTTATGTGTAGGTAGGTAACAAGGTGTGAGAACTCTTGCGACGGACGTCGAAGTGAAAAGGAAAGAACCTGGTCCGATCTCATTGGTAGATATCGTTAATTTGTCAAATTTTTGTGGAGCCATGTCACTGACAGTAGAAACAGTGGTAAATTCTAACGGCTTAAACTTTTACACTTTCGTATCACCAACCAATCACCACAACCACCACAACCACCACCCATCAGAAATGACGACTCGTCTTCCACAACTATCACCCTCCCCCATTCGTCATCCCTCTTCATGCTGCTCCCTCTCGCTCCCATTACTCTCCCTCCTCGACACCATCCTTCCTCCTCCTCCCAGTCTAACCCTCTCAATCGGCTCCGGTCCTGGCCTCTTAGAAGCTCTGCTCCTACACCACTACCCGGCCCGTTCCAATAGCATTTACGGCGTGGAGGTCTTGGCCCTAAAGCCAGTTAACGTTTTTCTTCCCGAGCAAAACACCTTGACAGTGACAGGAACATGGGCAGTGGTTGACAGTGGCTTGCTGAAGGAGGCGGGTGCGCTGCTGTTCGTCTACCCCAGGCAGCCCTCCTTGGTAAAGGCTTATCTGGCAAGATGGGAAGGGGAAATCGTGGTTTGGATCGGGCCTAGGGCAGACCTGGAGGAGTTTGGGCCAGTATTTGACGAGTGGGCTGTTGACAAGGAGGGGGAGGATATGAGGAAGGGTGCCGTCGAAGCGGGGGAGGGCGTGTGGGTTTATCGGAGGGTGTGACTGTGTAGAGATATATACCCACCCGGCCTACCCTGTGGGTAGGGTATCCTTTTGGTTCCACAGACTGGCTGCGCTGTTGGAAGGTGGGATGGAAAGCGCGGATGAGATGGAGCCAGGTTTTTGTAGATGGTTAACATAATCCAATAACATTTCACGTAGCTCTCTACCGTCGAAACAGTCTCGACCTGTCCAGGCAGGAGTCCCACAGGATGTCGTCGGGGCTGGTGAAGCCGCCGGCTGGTTTGGGGAGGACACGATTGGGCATGGTTGGTTCTGCTCTAGGTATGTGCCGTGCTCTCACCAGCCCATGGGAAACGACGGGACTGAATACTAGGTAGCCGCCTTATCTCAGTCAGACAACATCTCTCCTCCCCCAGGTGGTGTCAACAACTAGGTACAACTGCCACCCAGCGCATTCCGTTGCATGATGGGAAGGGTGACGTGGGAAGAGTGACGTGGGAAGAGTGACGTGGAAAGAGTGACTTTCGGAGCAAGGCAGGTAACCTGCAACCCAAGTCAGTCTTGCAAGAAGGCCAAGTACGTAACTGGGATCACTTAGCTACCTTCCTTTCCATATCGACACCTCAGCTGTCTCGGTCATCTCGGCCATGTTCCACCATTGCTTCTCAACAAAGCAACGTCTCTCCTTCCACAACAGCACAAACTTCCCATTTTGCTGATCTCCATTCTGCCACTTCAATGATGTCAAGGTGATTACGGTTGCAGTCATGGAAGGTGCAAATTCGAGGTGCTGTTGGCTTTAAAAGACCACTTTCCATCCATTCTGTTAAATTTTCCTCTTTTCTTCTTGATTGGGTCTGCCAATCAACAGCGAAACAGCGTTATGCCCTCATATCTCGACCTTACGGAACAGCAGTGCCTCTGGCTACTTGCTCAGTACCTTGGCCCAGGACTCCTCGCCTTTGTCTCTGGTCGTATCTTCGAGCGGTGCCGGTATCCTCCCGGCTATCTTGATGTTTCGGAGTCTCTAGCCAGGGGGTATCGGTTCTTTATCGATGGTATTGTCCCGAGATTTCTCGCACTCCTCTTGAGGGCTGTGTGGATAGCTTGGTGGTCCTCTCCCCGCGAGGGGGCAGTTGGATGTCGAGCTTACTTAGGTGTCTGGGAAAACTTTTGTACCCACGCCGTTCTGCTCTTGCTTGTCCGCCCAGTTTCTCGGGGCTGGCTGGTATTACTATCTCCAGTTAGCTCAACACTTGTTGAAACCGCTGATGCAACCGGAACTCTTTTTTTTTTTTTTCCCAGTTTGATCACCACTCCGTGGTGACAAGGGGAAGAAAACTGCCTTGTGCTGTTCAACTATGAACAGGGGATTTTCACACACCGATGACGCTGGTTTCGCAATCTTGATAAGCAAGGTAATGAATGCAAGTTCACCAACGAGAATGAGGTTTCAGAATGCAATGTTCCAGTCACGTATCCTCGATGGAGGTCATCGAGCGTTTGATTGATCAGCATGGCAAATCTTCCTGGATTTTTGGCCGTGATTTGATGAGGGTGTTGGAAACGGAAGAGGAGGAGCAAGAAATACTTGTAGTTGGAGCTGGTAGTACTATCGCATATTGCAAGACTGATGCTATTCATGAAATTGCAAACTGCCTGATCAATGTGTCAAGTGGAGTATTTCTCAGAATTCTGCGGCTTCATGATGGGCACATAGCTCTTTGTGTAATTTACATTTCCAGCTGCGTATCGGGGCTCTCCATCTGCCCTATCAAAGGTGTTGCCAAATTCCACGCCCTAGCGATGCTGAATGGGAACGAGCGCTTAGACGTAGGGATCTTGAACTGCGAGAATACGGGCAATGACAGCGGCACGAAGCTTCTCGGAGAAGACATAATGACGAAGTGAAACACCATGGATAGAACACAGTCTACCAAGTAGAGGTGCATCTATTTCCCTCTAAGAAAAGCCTGATACAACTCCAGAATCAGCTGGAGCTTACTCGACTGAAGCGGCTCTTCTCGTAAGCGGATCCTTCTGCGACCCCCTCCAGATCCTCGTACCCGGCGCACGGCGCGCTATAGAGCAAACCAACTCTCACCGCTGGTGCCAGACTTCTCACTGGACGTTTGTCTTAGGGGGCCACGGGGGAGTGAAGTTTAATTATCTTGGCTCTCGAAGGAGAAGGCGCATCCCCATGTTCTCCCAACTTGTGGTCCCAAGCTTCATACCTTATGCGGCGACGTCATTCTCAGTGCATTCAAGAGGTGCTTGTGTACTTCGTCAAAATACATACGATACAGCATATGTCTGCCTAAATCCGGTGAGAGCATTCTTTTGTACAACATCCACGCTGTCTTTTTCGCGCGTAACACCTTGACTCTACACTCTCTGTGACCAAATGGATTAGGAGTTTAAAATAGACGACAGACTTTGTCTCCCTCCCTCAAGTTGCAAAAGTCCGAGTTTCATCTCCAGCACAGATGCCGACAGAAACAGCCGGTGCGCAGCAGCCAAGTCAATATAAAGCAGTTGGACGCCTCAGCCTCTTGATATTCGGACGTGGCTTGCTGACTACTAGGTCTGACCGCTGACGTCCTCCAATAACTCTATCCGTAACATCGTGAAAGTATAGATCCTTACCTCACGCTAGCGTATCTAATAGGGCAGTCCAGCCGAGTGCGGTGGTGTAACCACATAACTTAGGCGCTCAGAAAATAGCGTCGGGTATAGTTAGCCGCGCCAATTGCAACGCTGGTTATCCACATACATTTCATGCTTGTGCTAACAAGGACTTGCTTCCCCCTTGGGAACAAGGGCCACCGAGGCCAAACCCGCTGGGGAACGGAGCCATGGATTACTCACGTTTGCCAAATACCTACCTAGGTACAGTTACGGCCCACGGACCAGACTACCGAGTGCCACCGTCCCATTCGGTAATGAGATCATAACCGGTGGTGTGCGTTGATTGCTTAATTATAGCTGAGCGATCTTATGGGGGGGAAGATATGCAAGGTACAAATATCCCAATATCCGCTCACCCCAAAAAGATTTAGTTTCTGTTTACTCTACACCGTGGTCTGTCTTCTCACCTCAGTCATACCTAGGCATTACGATGTTGTTCAAGTCCCTTGTCCTCCTCGCGGGTACCGCTGCCGTGGCCCACGGTGCTCCCTCCGCTCCTGGTGCTAATGACATCCCCCGTGATGTCCTCACTCAGATCTCGTCGTGGGGATCCAACCCCACCAACCTCCAACTTCACCTCTATGCCCCATCCAACTTGACCGGCAAGCCAGCCATCATCCTCGCTGTGAGCACCCCTCTTCCTTTCTAACTCCCCATTATCTCCATGCTAACACCCCTCCAAGCTCCACGGCTGCTTCGGCTCCGGCCCCTGGCACGCCGAAATGACTTCCCAATTCCAAACCCTCTCCTCCTCCCGCAACTTCGTCGTCCTCTACCCATCCTCCATAAACGACAACAACTGCTGGGACGTCGCCTCCCCCGCCTCCCTCACCCGTGACGGAGGAGGTGATTCCACCGGCCTAGCCACCATCGTCCGCTGGGCCACCACCACTTTCAACGCCGACCCCAAGAAGGTCTTCATCACCGGGTCATCCTCAGGTTGCATGATGTCCAACGTCATGGCCTCGGCCTATCCCGACCTCTTCTCCGCCGTGTCCTGCTACAGCGGCGTCCCAGCCGGCTGTCTCGCTGGCTCCCCTGGCAGCAGCCCCATCAGCGCCGATCAGACGTGCGCCAACGGGGGGATTAGAAAGACGGGGGAGGAATGGGCTGAGGTGGTGAGGGGGATGGCGCCTTTGCCTGAGGGCAAGGGCAAGGGGAAGGGCAAGGGTAAAGGGAAGGGGAACCAGGGGTGGAAGTATCCCAAGGTTGCTACCTGGCATGGGGATAATGACTTTTTCGTGAACTATTTCCACAACTTTGAGGAGCAGCTTGAGCAGTGGGGGGCGATTCACGGGGTGGAGTTTACCAGGAATGAGACGAATGTTCCGGCGGCGGGCTACACCAAGATGGTGTATGGGGATGGGACAAAGCTGGTGGGATATTCGGCTAGTGGGGTGGGGCATGTGGTGCCGCAGTTTGAGGCGGTTGATCTGGAGTGGTTTGGACTTTGAGGAGGATCTTGTTGAGGTGTATGAAAAAGAATATAACGATTCCCATGCTCTGAACAGATATATGTCGCTCATATGGAGACAAATTCGATGATATCAGAGTGCCTTGAGAGACCACGTATGCGATATGTAGCAAAATGCAAAATATATCCCGTAAGAAGTAGGTAGAGAAAGAAAGATCGCTTCCAATGACCGAAACCTACGACCTTCAACACCAAGCATACTTCTCGTTAGCCACCCAGTCCACCTCCTCCCCCTCCTCCTCCCCATACCACATCAAACTAGCAATACTCTCCTTATCCCTTTCAACAAACTCATACTCAACCCCAATCTTCTCCACCAACCCCCTCACCAACCCCGTCGGATTCCACATCTGCACATCATGGCTCCTCCACTCGTCCGCCTCCGCCCGCGCAATCCCAATAATCGCTTTAAACCCCTCGACGAGCTCCTCCTCAGCCGTATTCTCCTCATCCTCCACCACCACCCTCAGCACATGCAACGTATTCCCCTCCGTCTTCCCCAACCCCCCATAATACCCCCTAGTCCAAACAGCCCAAACCCTCCTTCCCTTCTCCCCCGCCACCGCCCCCCTAACCTCAGGCGTCCTCCCAAAGATATGCTTCGTCATGAAATCCTCCCTCATCAAATGCCAAAGCAGCTGATCCAATTCCGGCGCCAAAGCAACATGTCTCTTTTTCCCGCCATCCTCCTTCGCCAACCCGGCCAGTCGTTCCTTTAGCAACCTCTCATCAACGGCGCAGAGCTCCGCCAGCTCATGATACCCAATCGTCTTGACCCCTTTCCCTCGAGGCGACCCGGCAGCGGACGATGGCGTCCAAGAAACATGACTCGACCGAAACGGCGCCCACCCATGCTTGGCATAGAACCCCTTCCCGATATCACTATACAACACGCTAAACACCACCGGCCTGTCCTCCCCGCCGTCTTGCCAGGTCTTGAGCCGTTGGCCCAGGTCAGACATCATTCTCGAGGCGTAGCCTCTGCCTCTGTACTTTGGGTCGGTGAAGACAGAGGCGATGCCGTGGGCGACACCCTCGCGGACGGAGCCGGAGGGGGTGGTGTAAAAGGCGCGTTTCTTGATGGATTCGCATGATGCTAGGATCGGTCTTTCCCCTGAGGGGGATGGGGGGGAGGACAGAGTCAAAAGCCAGTGGGTGATGCCCCCGTTTTTGGACAGGGGC
The DNA here is from genome assembly GCF_035222375.1 of Podospora pseudocomata. Taxonomy (NCBI): domain Eukaryota; kingdom Fungi; phylum Ascomycota; class Sordariomycetes; order Sordariales; family Podosporaceae; genus Podospora; species Podospora pseudocomata. Next base: position 2,694,909 of record NC_085890.1, on the reverse strand, counting down.
ACGGTGGTGAGGTAGGCTTCTCTGTCGAGGTAGTCTTGCAGGGTTAACGCGGGGCCCCATTTGGGATGGGAGAGGGTGAAGATTTTGGGGAGTTCGGAGGGGGTGGGGTTTGTGAGGGTGATTAAAGGAGAGGAGGAGTCGGGGGAGGAGTCGGGGGAGGGGTCGGGGGAGAAGTCGGGGTTGTTGGAGCCCATTTTGGTGGTGGCGATGAGGGCGAGAGTGAGATTGAGAGGTGGGTGAAGCTATCGCCGAAATAATCTATCCGAAGGGTAAGATCAACCAAGCAGGAATGTGCTGTGTTCAAAGAAACAAAGAAAGGGGGTTAGCAGAAGAGCACCAGTCCCTGAGATCGAACAGCAGCAGCAGCTGGCCAGAAGCTTAAATCAAGTCATCAATTGACGAGTCGCAAAAAAAGGGGAACGGAAACCCGGCAAAAGTGGATCAATCATTGGTTCGACAAACGTTTGCTTCCATTGATACCCGTGGCTTACCGATCCGGGCTCCGCAACACCGCACGCCGGCACCGGGCACCCCGCCCCGCCCGGTCCTCCCTCGACCTACCGCACTTGGCAACGCTCACAGCGCTAGAAAAAGACTAGAAGGCTAGTGATCATACGGGGCTATCTTGTCTCCTCAATCTACAATTGTATCGGGATTTGTTTTCCTCTTTGAGAACTAAGAAACAGTTGAGCTTCAAGGCGGCACAGCATCCCGTCCGTTGAATCCTGTCCCGGTCGGTACCTTTGGCTCTTTGTTGCCCACTGGTCGAACCACCGATCAGCACCTCAAAGAAGAAACCCTCCGCAGAGACAACTCAGACCATCTGACCTGCCCAACCCCGGAAATTTTACGTCACAAAAGACTCTTGCCAACTTTGCTGTTTGCTGTCTCGTCTAGCGGCTGTCATCCGGCTGCCGGCGTGACTCCCCCTCTGTACCACAGCGGATGAGGGGCCGCGCTGGGCCTTCGGTTGTAAGCCGACGGTATCCGGCCCGGCACCACCTCCGTCACCGCACCAGCACCGACCGCCAAACCCAGTTCTCGAGATATGATATGATAGGAGAGGTATGATATGTCTCCATAGGTAGATAGCAACACGCAAAAAGGCTGCTCATCCCTTCATTATATGTCTTACGGTGTTTTTTTACACTCAAAACAAAGTGTCAAGCAGAACTAAAGGTATCTAACTTTTTTCTCTTCCCTTCCTCTAATGATCATGTCCGTCATGTCCGTCATCCGCTGGCGCCTCTGGGTCGAGCTTGATGAGTGTATCAATACGCATGATGCTGATGCACGCCTCTACGGCGCTCTTCAGCTGTCTGATCTTGCTCATGCTTGGCTCCATGACGCCGTTCTTGATCGAGTCCACGACCTTGCCCTTCATGAGGTCAAGACCATAGTTCTTGTACGCCTTCTTGCGGGCAACTGACTTTTCGTCCTCGTTCGCCTCGCCCTCCTGGATGCGCTGCGACAGCGCGTGTCTCGACCGCAGCTGGGCGACGAGCTCTGAGGCGTCCTTGGCCGCGTTGACGGCCAGGGTCTTGGGAATAACAAGTAATGATTGGGCAAACTCGCCAATGGCGAGCTGCTCGCGGGAGCCGACTGTGCCAGCAAACTCTTCGAGGTAAATGTGCAGCGCAGTCTCGACGGCACCACCGCCAGGAACAAGGCTGCCGCTCTCCAGCGTCCGCTTGACGGCGCACAAGCTGTCGTGAACGGAGCGCTCCATTTCGTCGAGGGTGAACTCGTTGGGGCCACGGAGGATGATGGAGGCCGAAGAGTGAACCTTGGTGCCCTTGACCAAGATGCACTCGTCGTCTGAGATGCGCTCCTGTGAAACCTCCTCGGCGTGACCAAGATAGGAGGCCTCGAACTTCTCGTCACCGTTCAAGTCTGAGAGGGAGCTGAGCATGGTGGCGCCGGTGGCTCTGGCAATGCGGCGGAGATCCTCCTTCTTGCACCGACGTACAGCCATAGCACCGCGCTCAATGAACAGCTTCAGGCAGAGGTCATCGATACCCTTGGTGGTAAGGATAACGTTGGCGCCGGCCTTGAGAATCATTTCCACGCGTTCCATAACCATGCCCGCTTCTCTTTGCCTGATCGCCTCGAGTTGATCGGGGTCGTCGATGGTGATTTGCACGCCGAGCTTCATGCGTTCCTTCTGAAGGTTCATGTCGAGAACGGCAATCTTGGCGTCTGTTATCCGGGTCACCATGGCCTGGGAAGCGACAGTGCAGTTGAGCGCATACCCCTTGACCAACACAGACTCGAGAGCACCCTTGCCGTGGGCCTTGAGAATATTAACAGCCTTGACCGGGTACTTGGTCTCGCCCTTGTTGCTCGTTGTCTTGACAGCCTGCATAGCATCCACCACCATGTTTGCGAAAAAGTCAGAATCGGCGCCGATGATCTTGCTGCTCATGGAAGTCTTGGCAATGTTGATCAGAGATTCCCGCCCGAGCTTGTCGACCTTGATGCTGATATGCTCGTTCATGTACTTGACCGCCTCTCTGAGGGCCAGACGGTAACCTGTGATGATGGTGGTAGGGTGTATCCGGTTCTTCATCAGCTCGTTTCCTCTCTTCAGCAGCTCGGCCGCAATCAAAACGACCGACGTTGTGCCATCGCCGACTTCCTTATCTTGTTGGTGCGCAAGGTCGACGAGGATCTTGCCGGCGGGGTGCTCGACGTCGAGTAAACTGAGGATAGTCGCGCCGTCGTTTGTCACCGTCACATCCTGTTTGTCCTTCGTGTCAGGGGGATGTTGCGGTCAGTCGGCGGGGCGGGGCAGCAGCAGGCACTCACACCGATATCATCGACCATCATCTTGTCGAGGCCGCTGGGGCCGAACGAGCTCTTGACGACATTGGCGATGGCTTGCGTAGCAAGAACTGCAACGGTGGTCAGCATGGATGATCGAGCTTCGGAACAGCTCCCCGCTGTATAGTGGGTGACGAGGCCGACTAACCGTTCTGGTCGCGGATTTCAGTGCCGGAGATCTTTGTGCCTCCCAGGAAGAGGGTGCCGTTTCTCGGCTGCTCGAACATGGAAGCCATCGCGATGTATTTATGTGTGCAGTGTTGACGGTGTCGAGAGTGGCGGTGGGGATATGGGGGATGGAGGGGTGGAAGGGGGAAAGGGGGCGTTGGGTCTCTGTTGACAGGCTCCAGGCACAGTCGGGACTCGAGCTCTCTTTCGTCGTTGCCCTGCAAGGCGGGCTCCTAGCTCAGGAACTTTTTATCGGAGGTGCAGATAATCCCATCCCGGTCTTGAGCTCCAAGGCAGCCCTGTAATTGGCTGGGTCACTGGCATGCCCCGCTAAAAAGTCTACGGGCCTGGGCCTGTTCCCGCCGTTGCTATCAGAAGGAGGGGTATCCGTTCCATGGTGGGGTAGCCACCTCTCTGAAAACGCCCAGCCGTCCGGACACCTGAGACCGGCATTGACTCAACCTCGCCGTCGAGAGTCACGCCCCTTTTTTTCTTCCTTAAAAACGCGGCTCCATCTTGACCTCTGAACGTTATACTCACCTCAGTTCACTTCAACAGGCGAAAAGGCATCACCATGGGCGACTCTACCGAACAATCCAAGTCGGCGTTGAAGAAGGCTGAGAAGGCCGCGAAGATGGCAGCTCAGAAAGCTGAGAAGGCGGCCAAGCAGGCTGCCCTGCCCATCCAGAGCAAGAAGGACGACATTATTGGTATTACCGCCAAGAAGGGGGAGAACTTCAGCGCCTGGTATCAAGAAGTTGTCCAGAAGGCCGAGATGGTGGAGTACTAGTGAGTGCTGAAGTCCCTTAGCTTATCTGTGAGAGCTATGGTTCTAACACATGGACAGCACCGAGATCAGCGGTTTCTTCGTACGTTGTGTTCTAGGGCTAGTCTTCCGACAGAGTTGACTTATATGCTTTTAGGTCATGCGTCCAAACACCATGTACATCGTGGGTCAACCCTTATCTCAGCTTGCCAAGCCTGTCTTTTTGGCGAGGGACTGACTGTTGCGCAGTGGAATACTATCCGAAAATGGTTTAATGAGCGCATTGAGGCTGCCGGTGTCGAGGAATGCAACTTGTTCGTCTTCATCCCTGTCCCGGCATCGGGTTGCGAATCTTACTAACACCACATTGCAGCCCCATGTTCCTCAGCTCTACATCACTGCAGAAGGAGAAGGACCACGTTGAGGGTTTTGCCCCAGAACTCGCGTGGGTCACCAAGGCTGGTGAGAAGGACCTCGAAGTGCCAGTTGCCGTTCGCCCAACTTCCGAGGCAGTGGTACGTTGAGCGCTCCTCGCAACGCTGGGTCAATCAGATGCTGACGGAGATCTGAAAAGATGTATCCCTACTACTCCAAGTGGATCAGGAGTCATCGTGATCTTCCCCTGAAGTGAGTTCAAAACTCATTCCAAACATTCTCGGCACTGCTAACCCCAAGCTTAAGGCTCAACCAGTGGGTATCAGTTGTGAGATGGGAGGCTAAGCAGACAGTGCCCTTCCTGCGCGCAAGAGAGTTCATGTAAGGATCTCATAAAGCGGCACCAAGTTTCACAATGCTGACCTGTAACCCTTCTCAAGGTGGCAAGAAGGTCATACTGCTTTCGTGTCAGAGGAGCAAGCAGGAAAGGAAGTTCTGGAAATTCTCGAGTTGTATGCCGGTATCTACGAGCAACTGCTCGCAGTGCCAGTCGTCAGAGGCAAGAAGACCGAGGCTGAAAAGTTCGCCGGTGGCTACTACACCACCACCGTTGAGGGTTACATCCCAAGCAATGGCAGAGGCATCCAGGGTACGTACATCGATAGCAAGCTGTGTCTATGTGTTCAACTAACGTAACATCAGGTGCCACAAGTCACTGCCTTGGCCAGAACTTCTCCAAGATGTTCGACATCACTGTCGAAGACCCCGCCAACAAGGGCCAAAAGATTCACGTCTGGCAAAACAGCTGGGGTCTGTCAACGAGAGTGATCGGTGTCATGGTCATGATCCACGGTGATGACAAGGGTCTTGTCCTCCCACCACGCATCGCCAAGACCCAGGCCATCCTGATCCCCGTTGGGTTGACGGCTAAGACCACCCCAGAGGACAAGGAGAAGCATCTCGACCGCATGTATGAGTTGTTGGCAATTCTCAAGAAGGCCGGCGTTCGCACCGAGATCGACACCCGCGAGGGCTACACCCCAGCCTGGAAGTTCAACGACTGGGAGATGAAGGGCGTTCCCGTCAGACTTGAGTTCGGTCCCAAGGATGCGGCCAAGGACGTTGTCTCCTTCGCCCGCCGTGACACCGGCGAGAAGGGCACCATCCCCATTGGTGAGCTCACCACCAAGGTCCCGGAGCTCCTCGAGACCATCCAGCAAGACATGTACAACAAGGCCGAGAAGACCTTCCGCGAGCATCGCGTCAAGATCACCAACTGGGACGAGGTTGTCCCCGCTCTCGATGCCAAGAACGTTGTCATCATCCCCAGCTGCTTGGTCCCCGCCTGCGAGGACAGAATCAAGGAGCTCACTCGTGGCGAGGATCTTCCCGAGGGCCCTGACGGCCAGAAGGTGCCATCTATGGGGATGAAGTCACTTTGCATTCCCTTTGAGCAGCCGGAGGGTCTGGTCAAGGGTGAGACCAAGTGCTTGAACCCAGAGTGTGGTCGCCTTGCCGAGTCTTTCTGCATGTTTGGTCGCTCTTACTGAGTAATCTAGAGGGGAAGGAAAACAAAATAATCGATTCTTTGTCGTTCACGGGGGTAAGCAATAGCCTGTTAGCGGAGATGATCATGTGCTTGGGCAGAGGACAAAAGCTTTCATTTTGCAGAGTGGAGGATAAGGGAAGGGTTATCTTTTAACGGGGTTAGGAGTCGCGGTTTGGCTGGAGGGAAAGCGATTCTGGCTGCCTAGCTCGATCCCTATTCTTTCCCTAGGCAATAGACAAAGTATCGACCATTCATTTGCTCTTCTGGCGTTTGTGATGTGCTGGTTCGGGCGGGCATATAGAACAGAGGGCGGACAGGGTTTATGACCCCGACGAACATGGCGCGTCAAGTTACTTTTGAAGTGTCAGTTATTTTGTACACGACGTGTATACATACAAGCAAAAGTTTAAAAAGAAAGATACATGAATCGCTAATTCGACACATACTTGACCTCTACCCAGAAGCAAATGACCCCCCCCCCCTGCTAGGTATCAAATCTGAGGTTCCCGCGAAACGCCTGGCTCGCCCTCCCAGAAAATGCAGACCACCACCGCCCTAACCGCAATGAATGTGAAACTCTTTGAAACGTAGCCAGAAATATGCAGCTCCAGCAGGTGAGCCTACCAATCAGCCGCCCATCCATTCTCCTCCAAAAAGTCGCTACAAGCCTGCTTCAAATCCAAGTTTGGCCTGAGCTCGCTCGCCTGAAGCGGCTCCCTGGTAAGAGGATCTGTCTGTGACCTCCTCAAGTGCTCCAGAATAGCAGCTCGTTCGTACGACTTGCCTGTTTTGGTCTGTTGTGCCCTTTGTCAGCCCAGTCAAACCCCCCAATCTGTCCCGGTGCGGCACTCACAATAACAGGATCAACCATAAACCCAAAAGTAATATCATCCACCGCCCAATCCGGCACCCCCTCCTCCGTTCCTCCTTCTCCCTCGCCTTCTCAAAAACCTCCCTCACCCGCCTCAGCTTCTCCTCCCACTCCCTCGTCAGCTCCTCCGCCTCCTCCCCAGAGAGAACAGCAGCCTCCTTCTTCTCCTTCCTTAACAGCATCAGAACCTCCTCTTCCAAATCAGCCGTCTCCCTCCTCCGGCGCTTCTCCTCGTAATCCCACTTTTCTTTTTTACACTTTAGCACCTGAGCGGTGATGTTCCCAAGAGACTTATCATTCGCCGCCACACACAGCTTGTGCGCCTTGTACGCGTGCTCGAGAGCGTCCGAGTAAGCGCGGAGGGCGAGGTGGGCTTGGGAGAGGTAATAGTGCGCTTTGAGGTTGTCGGGGGAGAGGCCGAGGCAGGATTCGCAGTCTGAGATTACGAGGTCCCATTGGGAGAGGCGGAGGCGGGCCATGGCGCGGTTGGTGTAGAGGGTTGGGTTGGTGGGGTCGAGGTTGAGGCTAAGGGGGGAGAAAGGTTAGAAAGAAAGGGGGGTTTGGGTGGATATGGGCCGTGAGCTGGGCGTACGCTTGGGAGTAGAGCGCGTCGGCGCGGGAGTATTCGCCTTTTTGGAAGTGGCGGTTGCCTTCCTCGCGGAGGAGCTGGGATTTGGACATGGTGGGTTTGGGTTTATGCGGTTGTTGCTGGGGATCGAATGGAAGGTCTGGAAGGGAATAGGTAGGTAGCTCTGTAAGTGCTGGTGGGCGCTGTTGTAGGGCTGATCAAGCTCGAAAGGTTTGGGCCGTTGTTGCCAAAAGTTGAGGATGGTGTCAGGCTGGTAGTAACACAGGTTCTGGGGAAAATAACTAGTATTGCAAGTCAGTAAATCGTGTAGTTATTGTCAAGTTACATCCTTCTGAAAGTTAAGAGGCCTGTTAACTAGGTGTTGAGGCGTGGTTTGAAATACGATATGTGTTGACTTACTTTTGCAGTTTTGGTCACCTGCCCACAGGATGTAACACGAGCAAGAAGCAAACAGTTAACAAGGCCAGCTCGACGGTGAATGATATCGCGGCTCCGGAGCAAGCAAAGCAAGCAGCGGACACACCCCACGGCGGGGAGGTCCTGCCTGATGAGGGCCAGCGGGATCGGGTGAAAGCGGGGCATGGCTGAAGACCCCCCGATCTGTCGATTTGTCAAACGGGAATCTTCTGGAAGCCGAGCTCTCCACAGGAGGCCCAGCTCGGGGCCGTCTCCGAGTCTGGAGCGTGGGAGTTGGCCCATTCTTCGGCGGTGTCCGGTGAACCTGATCACTTCTTCCGAAACATTTTGTTTCGACTTCCGCAGCAAGACCGGCATGATCCGAAGGACCAGAGGTTATCAACCACCCCCTCCCAACGCGGGGGCCAAGGTCCGGGCCCGGGGCTTACCCCACCTGCCCACTCCGCACGCACGCCGGCTCAGCTCCAGCCTTCCCCGCATTCCACCACGATAAGGCTTATCACGATGGCCTCTCCTATGGTCTCCCTCCCGTTGTCTGACCCCGGAAAACCAGATTCCGTTTCACATGGCAAGATGGCAAAAACTGTGTCCAGTGCTACCCTACCTACCACACTTCCCACGGAGGTTTTCGCGTGTTCACGTGTCCTCCACGTTGAAGTTGACAGAGCACATGCTTAACCGCGCCAGTCAAGATTGACAGCTCGCATGAATGCACCAGTCCATGCGTCTGAGCTGCGTCTGAGTACCGATGTGACATCTGGCCATCCAATTGGGTTGCCTCCGTCTGCACCGGTCGATAGGCTACCAGGTAAGTCGGATGTTAGGCAGGAGTGGCAGGCGGGGGAAAAGCTGCGGTCGGTGAAGGCAGGCATGGCCCGGAACTTAAAACGCAACGTAACCTTACTCCCATGTTTCTTTCCTTTTTGTTGTTCTTGTGCTCGCAGATATCCTGTAATTGAAGGCCCATCATGAGACGACAAGAGACACCAGAACAGACACAGGACACCATGGTGGCCACCACCTTAGCCCAGGACGACTCCCCGTTCTTTTCCCTCCTGCCACCGGAGATTCGGGAGTTAATTTACCAGGACATCTGGAGCGAGAGTGGTTCAAGGCAACACATATACAAGGATAACGACAAGTGGTCTCATGTTCCCTGTGTGGCAGACTACTCCACTGGAGATACTCGTTTTGAGAAATTCACCCAGAGTGCCAGAGGATCGCAGGAGGAGTACTACTGGGTGAAGCGGTTGAAGTCGGAATGGTGTTATCACTGGTGCTGCGAGCAGTCGACAGCCAAATGGCACAGGGCCCAAAACCCCAACGACTCGTGGAGGGAGGAGAATGTCGGACATGCCGGGCCCAGCGGCTTCATGAACCCCATGCTGGTGTGTAAAAGGATGTATGTGACCCTCACCACTGATCCCCGCAGTCCCCTAAACTAACAGTCCACGCCACCAGGTACCGCGAAGCCCTCCCCTCCCTCGTCGCCAACACCACCTTCGTCTTCACCGACCTCCTCGAAGCACACGGATGGCTCTCCCTCTACGGCGGCAACCCCGAAAAGCTCCCCATCCGCTCCCTCGAAATCTGCATCCTCACCACCCAGCTCATGACCGAGCTCTACTTCCCAACCTCGGAAGAAAACGAAGGCCCCAACCCTACCTTTGGCCACGGCAACAGCAGCAACGGTCGCAGCGAGGACTCCCACCCCGGCATCACGATGCACTCCAACCCCTGGCAGCGCGTCTGCGACCAGCTCGCCCTCCTGCCCAACCTGCACAGCCTCCACATCTGGTTCCACACGAGGGACCTCCGGGACTGGCACAAGCGCATGAGCGAAACCCGCTTCTTCGCCAAGCTCTTCAACGTCAAGGTCAAGGACAGGAACCAGTTTGTCTTGGCCCTCCCGGACCTGCCCCTCAAGCCAAAGCGTGGACTGCCCAGCCACCACTTTTTTGAGAACGAGACCTTGGAGGGCGCACCGTTTGTGGTTGAGAGGGGACCGAGACCGAATAATTGGCGAGTGCATCTGATGGCTTCGGGGTTGAGGGGCCCATGATGTTTCAGCGAAAAGCGTTTTGAGGAAAACTAACCATGGGCATTTCTATCTAGGTTACTGGAAGAAGCTATATTCCGGACTCGTGTAAACAGCTGGTCCTCTCTTGGCCCAGAAGCAGGAGGGCGTATTTTCCTTGAAATTGCCAGAATGTGGGGGCTCGGCGGATCAAGCTCAAGCGTCTAGCTGGAGTTGTGTGCTAGGTACTGTTGACATGAAGCATGATTAGACATCACATCATTTTTTGGCGGGAAGAAAAACCTCAAATCCAGTCAAGTCTTGGTACAACTCTTGTATTCTACAACTCCCATCGTGTACTACTGTAACAACACGCCAATGTACAACTCTGATCGCCCCCCCACCCCCCCTTGGATCATCAAAGAACACTCCCAACCAGAGTTCAACAAAACAAGAAAGCCATCAACAGGCCACACAAAAGTAAGGAAAAGAATATCTTTAAGCTTGTACATTTCCCGCACAAAGGGCAGGTCGTAGTTAGGTATCCACCAAAACAGAAAAGGTCCAAAAGAGAAAAGGTCCATAGCATAGTTCCAAAACAAGGTCCAAAAAAAGCTTCCAAAAAATACCTTTCTCCAATAGAGAAGAAAAGGTCGCAAATGAGTGACTTGAAGATCCCCGGTTTTATTTTAAAAAAAAAAATGAAAAAAAGTTCATCCCCACCCAAAAACAAGAAGAAAAAATGCCACACCAAGGTCCCCTTAACGCCATCAACTCCCTTCCCAGAGCCAGATACATAAAACACCCCACCCTCCGAAAACCCATAACTTGAGCAAGGCATTTACACCGTTGCGTGGATCAAGATACAGCCAGTCCCCCTCTCCTCCTGTCGTTCCTTTCCCTATCGTCATTTGTGTTTCTCACATGATGCGGTCCTGCTGCCAACGACAGCACTGCACCCATCGCAAAGCACCTCCATTCACGGCCGTGGTGTCAACCTCAACCCCCTCCTCCTCTCCACCATCTCCCCAATAATGCCTCTCCCTAGGCCTCGCCGGAAACCTCCTATACCCTCCCCTCACCCTCCTCCCCACCGGCACCTCAAACTCAAACCCCAACCCCTCGGGCCATGCCAACCAGGTGCATACCTCACCATCCTCCCCTCCCCGCAGACAAAGCCCCCCTAATAAGCCTGCCCAGGCGCCGGGCTCAACCCCCCATCTGCATCTCATACTCGCCCCCCCCTTGCCCCATCATCGTTCCAATCCCACCACTCCCACCACCCCCCGGACTGGGGCTGACCCCCTGGTTCGTCGAGTAAAAACTCCCCGGGCTCTCGGACCTCTCCGCGCTCTGCCAACCCCCATTTTGTTGCTGCCCCGGCGGGGATGGAAACCCCCCCGTGTTATTCCCATTCCCACCCCTATTATACCCCCCCTGGGGCACAACCCTCGGCCCGTTCTGCGCCGGCCTGGGCTTCACCGGCCGTGTAGACAAGCAAGTCCTCGGCACAACCCCCTGCTGCGATCGATCAAGCCTAATACACAGCGCCCAGCCGTCATCATATTCGTGCAGCAACCGCACCAGCTGTCCCGCCTTGAGACCTAATTCGTCCTCGAGAGTGGGCTTGAAATCGAGCTGGACACGATGCACAGTTGAGTTTTGGGGCCCGCCGGCAGCGGCGATCTCGGCTGCTGATGTGGAGGAGGGGACCATAGTTGAGGGGGACATGGAGTGCATGCTGTATTCTGTTCCTGCTGGGGATGCCGGGCCGGGGGCGTATAACGGGGATGGTGGCTTCGTCAGGTCCAGTGGTTTGGGCAACCCCTTATTGTGGTGGTTGATGGACGTCTTGCGGGTTAGAGGCTTGGAGCCGGCGCCAAAATCGGGGAGGTCAGTGTCCTGATCTATTGGGGATACTGGCTCTGGTGTTGGAGAGCGGTTTTTGCTCGGGACGGCAGGGAACTCTGGCGCGAGGGTAGACACCGGGCTGACGGGCTCGTTGTTGTAGTTCCTGGTGGAGTGGCTGTCGTGGAAGGGATTGAGGGAGTAAACGCTCCCTTGGGTGCCAGGGCGGTTGTCCCCGGTGGGGGTGGTAGACTGCATCCTGTGGCGCTCCCAAGCTGAACCCCCTTGGTTAGGACGATTCAACGGCGACAGAGAGTTGGTCGGGGAATGAGACGGGCCGGCGGGGTTGACGGTGAGTTGGATACCCCTAGAAGCCCTCCGCTCGGGGTGCCCGCTAGGAGCCAAGTTCTGCCACAGTTGAGAAACCGGACGGAGGCTCAGTCTGGGAGCCGCGCTGGGGGCAGCAGCAGCGGGCGGGCTTCTCGATATGGCTGCGCTGTCGGAGAAAGGTCCGTGGATCTTTTCATCGTCCTCGATCTGCTGGCGTCTGCGGGCTTGCTTCTTCTTGCGCATGCTCATTATCAACCAGACCACCACGAAGAGTACTAGCACGCCGGCGAGGACACCCATTGCGATGCCAGCTTTGACCGCGACGCTTACGCCTTCGTCGGCGTTGCCAGTGTTCGTGTTCATATCCTGTGTCGGTCTGGATGATGGCGTGCCTCGAGAGGTTGACACCTCCGGGGTGACGCTAGGTGCCACGAGGGTTGAGGTCACTGGCGAATTGTCGATGATGATTCTGTCGTTGGGGGCGTTGGTCACTGGGTCGATCTGGTCAGGCAATATCGCTTCCAGTCTCCTCTCCAGGCCTCGCAGCTCGATATGTGGTGTCTTTAGTGGCTTCTCCTCCGCTGTCCTCGTAGCCGGCGCCGCAGCAATGACCGCCTCCACCTCTACCACATCATTCCTCATCCTCTCTCGTGCTGCCATCGTAGCTGTCGTCGCACGGGGTATCTCGGGTAAACTTCAACTTCTCGTCCGAATCCTGAGCGTCTATTCTAGATAATAATAAATAAAGATGGGATCGCAATGTCCCGGCGATGGTGTTGGCGTCCTGTGTCAAACTGGCTCGGGAACACGGCAACGGGAAGAGAATGAAGGGGTCGGTAGCAAACAGAGAGTCTCTTGCAAGGGAAGGTAGAGGGTGGGTGAAAAGAGGAAGAGGTGAGCGTTCGCTGGCGTCAATCTCTGCGCATCATGGTCAGGATTCACAACATCCACGACAGCATGCCCGGCGACAACAGGACGGCGATGTCTGGTGGACAGAGACAGTGAAGTGGTAGGACGAAAAGCGGGAATGGGGGATGCAGGAGAAGGGAGGGCGAGAGGGAAAGAGGAGAAGGCAACTGCAGTCAGAATGGCAGCCAAGACCAGCCCAAGAGCGGCAAGGTGGTGGTGCTGTTGAACGGTGTCGCTGGGAATGGGGAAGGGTGGCCGGGATCAGCGAGATGCTCGAAAGGAACGCAGGCTGTGTGTGAGGCCAAGCCGTGAGCTTACAGGGTCACAGCGATGCAAAATGGAAGGGTCTAACGAGTTGCAGTTTGCTGTGCCTCCCCTTGTCCCCCCTTCTTGGAATCGTTCGCTACACTGCGCCGTTTTCCTGTTTTCCCATCCCTTCTCTCTATTCTCTTCCGATCTGCTCGTATCACGGTAAAACCATTCGATAATGTTTCGTTTCATCCAAACCACCTCTGGCCACGAGCTCTCGTTGCTTGTTTCTTCTTCCCCTACCCCAACGCATGGACCCGTCCAACCTTTCAGGGACCGCATTTTCCTGATTGGCGGGCCGCAAATCAACCCCTGAAGCGAGATTGTCGGCAGGGATTCCATTGGCTGGTAAAAACTGCCCGCCGGGGTATTTCGAGGGGGAGCCAACTGCTCGCCTTGATCCGCTAGGACTATTTTGGCATCAGCCAAAAACGCCGCCCCCCACCAACTGGCCGCTGTCGTTCGCCGTCTCTTGATGCCTCGTGGAAAAGGCTTCCATTCTTCTTTCGAGAATTCCTTTTTCTGTGTGTGTGTGTGTGTGTGTGTCTGTGTGTGGTTGTTTCGTTTTTACCAACCACGTGTTGTGCTGCTGCTGCTGTTGCTGCCACCATCCTGCCGCCCATGCGAGATCCCGATGGGTGTTTGCATTCCAAACACACAACTGGGTGGGTGAGGGCAACACAGGCGACTCGCTCCGTCACACGCAGGCCAAGCAGACGATGAAGGTGAGAATGCAGCGCCTGTCTGATGTTGGATCACCACTTTTGACCTTTCTCTCTCCTCGCCTTCTCTGTCCATCTTCTCACCAAATCCCCGTGGCTGAGTTTCTCTCCAGTCCATCAGGTCCCAAGCACCATCGGAATTTCTATTCTCAGCTTTCTTCCTGCTGCTGACCCTTTTACGCCTCACCAAACACCCAAGAAATTATTCACTCGGTTCTACGCCGCAAACCAACCCACCACTGCTAACCAACACCCCTAATATATTACTACATAACAACGGGCCTCATGCACCCTCTCATTCTAGGCAATTGATCAACCATTTCCCTCCTCATATGCACAATTTTACATAACCACCTGCAAGTTGATCACTTTGATCCTTAAGGCCAACAAGAACTTGACCTTTTTATTTTTTTATTGTTTTTTTTTTATTTTTTATATAATGATTCCTCCGCACTGGCTTCCCTCCAGACTGCGCCGCGATCTTGTCTCCTGTTGTGGTTGTCTTATCGGAATTCAATTCCCATCTCGGAATTTTTGATGGGTGGTGGTCGTTGATAGTGGACTGTTGGTGTGGGCCGGCCGCTAACGTTTCACCTTTTCCGCGCCGTTCAATCCTCTTTCTCCACGCGCGATCAGCGGAGCACTTTCAGGGTCCCCCCGTTTCTTTTGTCTCGGCCGCCGAGCCCGAGAGCACCGGCCGGGTCGGCGACCTGCGACCGTGAGGGCCTTGTCTTTCTCCATTTGTAGGGCGGTAAAGCCGTGGGGAAGATGAGATAAGATTGAAAGGTGACGCCATTCCGAGATCCGAACAGCATGGGGTTGGTGTTGAAGCTGTGACCATCAATGGTGATATCTGTCTTGAGAAAATGCATCAACACGATGAGAACACAACGCTTCGATGGTTCATCAAGGTTTGCAATGGTTGAGCTTCCTTCCATTGACGGTTATTCCGATGCTTGAATGTCCAAGATATTGGAACTCCCCACATGAGAATTATGCATCGCCAATGATGGGCCATAAACCTGGAATTTTGAACAACTACCCACATCAATATTATGCACCAATAAGCCAAGTGATCAACATCTGATCCGAATTGTAGACCGTACCTAGGTGATCCATGACGCGGAAACGGGGAATCACGGCAAACCCAGCTCCTTTCCACGCCTCTATGCCTCGCCGCAAAGCCATCACGGCGTAAAACAAAATCCAACTGTCACGGGAGCATCAAGCTCGGTCTATTTTACCTCCAGCTTGCCACCCTCAGCGGCGAAGCAATACGTTACCGTCCCGAACCTGCTCGCGACCTGATCTCCAATCCACTAATCCATCAACCTTTACGAGACAGTCTGGTTTGTTTTACAGTACTCTTCATTTTGTCTACCTCTGTGCTGGTATCATTATAACAAGTAGTCCTACATCCCATAGACAGTGCCTTCTTGCTGAACGGAAACACCATGATGCACCCGGCTCATCCGCCCATCCATCCTTGCTACACTATGCAAACAAGAAATCCTCCCCCTCCTCCTCTGCTGTACACACTAACCACTCGACGGGTGGTATCCCTATGGCTCGAAATTCCCGAGTCTAGCAATAAAAAAAATGCTGGGGAAAAAAAAACCCCCCATGGTGGACGACTCATCCGCCAGGTCCATCTTGTGCGTTCCACACGCGCTCATAACTTGAGCAAAAATCGACTATTGGTGTAAGTCGGCAATCGCTCCGCTAAGTTCCAAAGAGAAACCCATATTTTGTCGTGGAGCATTTGCTCAAAGACGATGAGCCAACCTCTATACCACATCCTATCCCTCGACAACCAACAAAGGAGGCGGCCGTTCGATCAGTTAGGCGTCACGTCGAGACTCGGATCGGTCGTTCGCCGATCCTTCCTGACTGTCAGTCGAGCCTTGCTGGCCGTTGGCCACGTTTTGCTCGCTCAGAAGCCTAGCATAGTGAATGGCACGTACCTAATGCTGCCAGTACTGATTCTGTTGCTGTTGCGGAGCTTGCTGCTGAGCCTGCTGCTGACCTCCATTCTGCTGGGCCTGGTGACCAGCTTGACCTTGGTAGCCCTGCTGGGGCTGATAAGCAGACTGACCTTGATAGCTCTGTTGAGCCTGCTGTTGAGCCTGCTGCGGAGCCTGTTGCTGAGCCTGTTGCTGAGCCTGCTGCCCGTAGGCACCCTGTGCCAAATTATGGAGAATCGCGGCTGCGCCGGCCCAGTTCGGCGGCTGAGTGTACCCAGTCTGCTGTTGGGGAGGGGTTGGGGATGGAGCCGCTGGAGCATAACCGTACCCCTGCCCCTGGGCCTGGGTTTGAGCCTGCGGCCAGGCGGGATAGTTAAACGTGAACCCACCCGTAGGAGGCTGCGGCTGTCCGGGAATGGGTGGACGCGGTGCCTGCTGAGCAGCTGAATAACCGTGCGGCGGAGGGGGGAAAGGAATAGCTGGCATGCCGGGCCAGGCGCCTTGGGTAGGAGCTGGAACGGGTGCGAATGAAGGGCGGACATGTAAGCTGTAGGGAGAAGGGCTGCCGCCGGCGGAGAAAGCTGGCAGAGTTGCGGATGTTGCGGTGGAGACATCAGTCGAGACAGACGAATGTCTCCCATGACCAAAGCCGCGAGGACCCCCTTCGTTGTCGCGACCGCGGAAATTGCCTCTGAAGCCGCCCCTGCCACGGCTGTTTCCTCGATCACGGAAGCCATCATGACCACGGTTATCGTCACGGCCTCGATTGTCGAAATCACCATGCTGATTGAAGTTCAGCTGGTCGCGAGCCGGACTCGGGGGCCTGGGAGGTAAACCAAATCCAGGGGGTCTGGCCAATGGACGGTAAGGCCCATCGTCGTCATCATAATCGAGTGTAGCTGTTGTCGCAACGGAGGAGCTAGGAGCATGTTGGGCGCCCCAGCCTGAACCTCCGCCTCGACCACCACACTTTCCGCCGCGACCGCCACCGCGACCAGTTCCTGGTTCAATCCCGAGCTTTTTCTCGCGGTTCGTTCGCTTCTGCAGCTTATTGTTCCGCTTGTACTCTTGTTCCTTCTCGTCGTCGGAGAATTCCATCTCTTCGGGAGCAAGCTCCTCATCGTGCACGTTGCTCGCATCCGTGTACTTCGCTTGCATAAGCGGCTTGGTGAAAACAGAATTGGCATGCCTCGTTGAGAAGAAGATGGGCATTCCAACCTCCAGCCCAAGCTCTTTGATCTCCTCTTCGTTGGCGAAGCCCACCGTATACTTGGGATCTCTGACGTTGCCTAACACATCAGCCAGGGCACCAATGACGGTGCGGTCTTCCTTGCACAGTACAGTGCCGGTGTCTAGAACCTGCTCTGCAGCGGACTTGCAGGATTGGATGACAAGATTGGTCTCGACAATGAACTGAATCTGACCCAAAAGCTCAATCTTATCCTCGGGGAGAATTTGAACATCAGGCTTGGGGATCACCTCTTCAGGCTTCTCGTTTTTGGATCGGATTGGCTCTCTAACGCCTCCAGACCCGTTCACATCACCATCATGCTCGAGAGCCATCAACATCCGGGCGGTTTCCTCGACGCCGAGAATTGGATAGTCTTCATCATCTGAGTCATCATCTGAAGAATCGGAGCTTGAGGACTCATAGGGTGAAGAGTCAATCTCCCACTCTGGGTGCTCGCCCTCCTCTTGCTCTCCATCTTGGACGGGAGTCTCGTTTGTCGTATTTCTGATGGTCTCTGTAATATCAGTTTCCTGTGTTGTAGTCATGACTGTGTCCTTGACATTGACATTGCTCTCCGTTGTAGTGACAGTCGCTGGAGCAGTAACAGACTCCTGGGCTTTAGCCACCATGTCTTTGACATCATTCTCGGCGGCAAGAGCAGCCTCAAGCGCGTCAGTAACATCTGGGCTGCCTGGGACATCGAGATCCATGCCCTCATCCGGGCGAGCAGAGGCCTCAACCACTGGAGATAGATTCTCCTGCTGCTTTTCCGGCTGCAGAGCAACATTAGCCAATTGTACTGTGAAAGTCTGAAGAGCAAAACTTACAACGACAGGAGTGTTTTGCGTCACCTCACTGGTTGGCTTCTCCTCAGCTTGCCCCTGGCCAAGATTGAGGCCGGGGATCTGCATAGAGGACCCTTCCATGCTTTGTACTCCCTGAATGGAAAATGTGGTGAAAAGAGGTGGGAAGTATGTAGGGTGCTATAGTTCTGGGTGAAGTAGCTTCACAGGCTTTCCGATCGATCAATACTCGATAAGGCGATTCAGGTGCGATAAGAAAGTCGTGAGGGCGATGATATCGAGATGGCAGAGAGAGGAGATATTTCGACGTGAAAATAGTCTGATCTGATAAGATAGAAAACAAAAAAGAGATGAACCAAATCTCCTATTCCGACTAGAGAAAAGACTGTTCAAAACCTCTGATGAAGTCGCAAAGGTTCTCTGATGGCCACGCAAAAAAAGTCTGGTTCCAAAAAAGTTCAGAGAACGCCGGCAAGTAACGCGCACGGACTCTCTTCGGGAAGTGGATCGCTCGCTTAATGGCGCCTTACCTGAGGCGGTTAGCGGCATTGACTGCCAGCACGTCTTGGCTTGGGGACATCGAAGCCGCTGGAGAGCTGACGTCTGTGTGTGTTCTTCAGCTCCCGCAAAAAAGTGGCAGCTGAATGCAATCACTTTCCTCCTGCAGCCCCGGAATAGGGTCCAAAACAACACAATGGCTCCCAAAGCCAAACCAGCAGCTCCCAAGCCTGCCCCCAGCCAGGAGAAGAGAGAATTCGTACATCCATCAGCAAAACACGCCAGGAAACAGTGAGTTTCTCTGCTACCCACGTCATATCCCAGCCGGGTGTCCCGCGAATACATACTTGGGAATGTTGAGCTGACATGCGCTTCTCGGCCAGGGCTATCAAAGATGCCTTCGCGATTCAACCCATCTCTGCCTTCTACTTCTTCCTAGCCGCCAATGCCGTAGCAGCTCTTTTCTCCCCGATCCAAGATTGCGACGAGACGTTCAACTACTGGGAACCTACCCACTACCTCAGCCATGGCTACGGTCTTCAGACCTGGGAATACTCCCCCGAGTTCAGCATCAGGAGCTGGTTCTACATTGCTATCCACGCCGTTGTTGCCAATATTCGCCGTCTATTGCCTCACTCTAACAAGGTGGCCGAGTTCTACTTCCTCCGCTATGCATTCGCCGTGGGGTGCGCATTCTGCCAGACCTTGATGTGGCGCTCCATCTGCCTGGCCCTGAGCCCCCGTGTTGGAATCTTCTTCATAATAGCCACCATCTTCAGCCCCGGAAATTTCCACGCGAGCACGGCCTATCTTCCCTCGAGCTTTGCCATGTACATGTCCTGTCTTGGCGCGGCCGCCTTCATGAACTGGCGCGGTGGGATCAAGACAGCGATGGGCATGTTCTGGTTCGCCGTAGGAGGCGTTCTTGGCTGGCCGTTTGCCGCCGCTCTTTGCGCGCCATTCGTTGCGGAGGAGATCTTCTTTGCTGCTGTCAGTGACCAGGATCGTATGTTTGAGTCTGCGCTTCGCGTTTTTCGTGGTGTTATGGCCGGAGTTCTTCTAGTTGTAAGTTTTCATGACCCGCCTGGGTCAAACGCCAACGCTAACTAGCCAATAGGGCCTTGACGCTTCTATCAACACCTTTTTCTACAGAAGGTTTGAACTTGTCTCTTGGAACATCATCAAGTACAACATCTTCTCCGAGACCGGCGGCCCCGACCTCTACGGCACCGAGCCCTGGACCTTTTACTTCAAGAACCTGCTGCTCAACTTCAACATCTGGTTCATCCTTGCGCTGGTTTCTCTACCGCTGTTCTTCTTGCAGAAGCTCTTCATGCGCTCAACAGGAGAGACTTTCCAGTCTGGGCTTCGTACCTTTGTCTTTTTGACGCCCTTTTACATGTGGCTGGGCATCTTTACCCTTCAGCCCCACAAGGAAGAGCGCTTCATGTACCCTGTATACCCTTTCCTGGCTCTCAACGCTGCCCTGGCCTTCCACAGTTTCCTCACCTTCTTTGGTAACGCAAGCCCCAGGACGCTCGTGGGAAAGATCCCAGCCAAACTCAAGCTGGCTGTGGTCAGCCTTGGGCTCGTGACGTCAGCTATTGTCGGTCTTGCCCGCATTGGTGGCATGTACACTGCCTACCACGCCCCATTGTCCCTCTACGATCCGCTCTTTGAGGTCGGCGGACGGGGCGACACAGTCTGCTTTGGCAAGGATTGGTACCGCTTCCCTACTTCGTACTTCCTCCCCAAGGATATGCACGCCAAATTTGTCCGTTCCGAGTTCCGTGGCTTGCTTCCTGGAGAGTTTAGCGAGGCCACGACTGGGTTTGGCTTCTTTGGCGGGACTTGGCTGCCTACCATCGGGTTGAACAACAAGAACGAGGAGGACATGGGCAAGTATGTCGACTTGAGGATGTGTGTTTTCATGGTGGACACGCAGTTCCCGGAGAGGGGGGATGTGGAGCTTCCGCCGAATGAGCCGGACTATGCGAAGAATGTGGATCGGTGGGAGGAGGTCAAGTGTCTTCCTTTCTTGGATGCGGAGAGCACACCGTTTTTGGCGAGGGCGGTTTGGGTGCCTGATTGGGAAATTATTCCTGAGGGGTTTAGGAGGAAGTGGGGGAGGCATTGTTTGCTGAAGCAGAGGAGGTAAAGGGGGTCATTTGTATGATGATAGATGTGAGGGTTTAAATGGGTGGGTATATAGGGGGTATAGAGTATATGACTACAATGGGACTTGGTGGTATATGTCTGTAATATGTATCATAGATTGGGGGAAGGTTTGTTTCCAGAATATACCTTATAAAAGGTATCGAAACGGTATGAACCATCACATCGACTCCTTGATCAAAGCATGATGCTTGAAGCGTTGTATCAAGACTACCTGTACGAATTGTGAGCCGAGGATCAAGACAAACTAATAACACTGTCTCATTTCGAGGACCGAGGACAGAATTTAAGTTTTAACAGAGGGAATGGCATCCCAATTTCATGACTCCGGTGCTTCTCGATGTCATGACCGCGTAAGCCTAAGGACTCCTCGTGTGGCACCACATTCGACCCGAATTGGGCAGAGAGAATTGAATAAGCATCTTGAATTGATTGTGTAATTGGACAAAGCAATACTCGCCCTTGTGCAACTGGTCTTCTCATGCGTGAATGCAACCCAACTACTCCACCCAAGTCTCTCAATTCAAGCCCAAAGCCATGTCGACCGTCTTGCTTATATCCAGCGTCTCAAGATATCTAGACTTTTGGCAATAGACGCGAACTGTGTCAAGGGAGATCTTTGATTGTTACCAATCTGGTAAGCCATAAAGTCCCCCAACAGAAGTATCATTCACTACTCACATCATTCAAACATAGATATTTCTTCATCAGCGCAAAGAGCCCACGCCGGCCCACACACCCCCGCAACCCCCAATAAGTTCAACCACCATGGCCTTCATGCTCACAAACTCCCCCTACCTCCTCTCCCAAATCTCCCTCGCCAGCTTCGTCCCCCACCTCACCCAACCCCACCAAGACGCCAAGCGACCCTACCACCCCGTCCCCGAATCCGCCTTCACGATCCAACCCGACACGCTCTTCTCCGCCGAGCTCGACGCCAGCTCCAGAACCTTCCTCGACGTCCTCGCCACCAAGTTCGCGTCCTTTTCTGTGTCGTACAGCAAGTCGACCGTTCTCCGCATCCTGGCCGACACGGGCAAGATCTACTCCCTCAACAACCCGGACGAGCTCTTCCAGTCCATCGTTTTTGGTCCCGAGACCGGGGTGGAGATGCAGCGGTGATTGGAGAACTGCCGGGTGAGGCGGTTGTCGCCGCAGTTCATAACTGGTTTCAGGACGTTTGAGAATGCTACTGTTGAGAGGGAGGAGGGGGGGTCGGGGGTTGGGGTTCAGGGGGGGGTTGCGATGCCGGTTGGGGCTGTTGGGGGAGATTTGCTTGGGTTGACAGATGTTGAGGTCAAGGGGGGGAGGGAGGTGAGGAAAGGGGTGAGGACTAGGGTGAGGAATGAGGGGGAGAGGATATATGCTATTGCTTATCGGAAGGTGAAGATTAGGGAGTTTTGGGGGGGGAGTGCGAGGCCGGAGTTGGGGGTTAGTAATCGGTGGAAGGCGGTTGTTGAGGGGGTTGGTGGGAGGGGGGGTGAGCAGGAGGAGGGAGAGAGGGAGGTGTACCTTGGGGCTGGGCTGGCGGAGGGTACGGGGCAGGGGGCTGAGGCGATTTTTGAGGCGAAGAGTGTGGATGGGGAGAGGGTTGTTTTTGGGTGGGCTTGTGAGTCTGATGTGTCGTCGGATGAGGATGATAGTGATTCTTGAGTAGGGTCGTTGGGATGACGAGAGCGGGACTTGAGGGTATGTGGAGGAATAGCTCAGATATATAAGGTACCTATCTAGCGGTCTTGTCGGCAAGGACATGGTTGTGGGAACGCCAGATTGTAAGGCCTAGGCCCCGATATGAATGAATGGACACCAAGCCAACAAATGTCTCTCATCGCCCGTGGTGGCGCTGCGATACTCCAACATGCTCTGATGCAACGCCTGTGCCACACCAATATCACCCGCGGAGGTTAGTTTGGCATAAAATCTCTTTGCCACATCCCCAGCCGCCTTGTCATTAGCACCCCACATTGTCCCAATTACATGCTGAAAGCCCAAAGCTTGGAATGTGTTTCCGAGGTGGATCGCCTCATCGGCCAGCTTGCCTTCTGTTTGCTGCGCTGTCGAGCATGCAGACAGATAGGCTACCGCCGCCTGCTCTGTATCAACCTCTTCAAGTTGAGCCACGGTGAGCATCGCGGCCTTCCCGTCCTTGATCAGAAGAAGTCCGCTTCTCGACGGGTCGGAACTAAAGGAGGCCCCATGACAGGCAAAGTGGACAAAAGAGCAGGTGGGAATCTCCTTAAGGACGAGCTCGGGATCTGGATGCTCGAGATGTAGCATGTCCTGTCCAAAAACGCTTCGAATCACATTCTCTTCGTGCCTCGTATCCAGTTTGCAATGCGGCGGAGGGTTCTTTTGCATTGTCACCAGAAGCATGCTCCTCTTAGGCTGTGCGTTGACAGATGTGGCAGCCTGCCTCGCGTATCGGAGAGCTTTGAGTGATGAGATGTAGGATGAGATGACATGGCTAAGTGTGTTTTCAGTGGAGTTGAAGCCATGGCTTCCGGCTGCGTGGAGAGGTGCTCTCCCAGCCAGTCCGCTGGTAATCCACCAAACTCGCTTCGAATCGCCCAGATGAGCCCTCAGCTCATCCAGAATTGGACGTGCTGCGACATTCCAAAGCCAATACAGTGCTTCACTACCCTCGTCTCCTGGCTCATCTTCGCACTCATCTGCAACTACGACGTTGCGTCTTGATCCGTTTCCAAGCTTCTCAAAGACAACAACCTTCTTGTCCAGTTCTTCATATTTGAGATGTTTGAGTTGCACAGACTTGATCTCATCAGGAGTGATGATGATGGCGTCGCTTTCGTCGGTATGTGACATTGATAACCACAATGGGCCCCTCTTGAGCCAGCTCTTTGACCATCTCTTCAGATAGGGGCAACTGGAAGGTTTCAAACCCCTTCAACATTCGTATCTCTCCCTCCATTTGTGAAAGTTGTTGGAGCAGCTCTTCCTGCTGCGTTTCGACAGGTCGCGGTCTGGTCAATGCGCTGGGGGAAGGTCGACTAACTGCAGCCAGCCTCTTTCTCAGATTCTCGTAGCTATCAGCAAACCCCTTGTCTCTCTGCTGAAGCTGAATCATGTCTGTCTTGAGACTCATGGAGAGCCCAGAAATGATGCAACGGCCGGCCTCCAAAAACATCAAGGCGTCGAAGGGGCTTTTGTCGACTTCTAGGGTGACTGAGGCGGCCAATGTAGAGAGTCCGGATACTTGAGACAACGTAGCCCTGAAGTCTTCGGCAGAGAGAATTTGCGGGTGAAGGGTCGGCAAGAGGGAGATTCCGGTCTGCAAGAGCTGGTGTGCTTCGGTTACTTCACCCTTCTCCAGATGTAGTCGAGCCCCTTGAATTGTCGCAGGCAAACGCAACAGAAGTGGCGCCGAGGCTAGGTTGGCCACATAGCAAAAGTGCTTCCTTGCCTCCAGCACGAGCATTTCATCTTCTTCGGGTTGGTCGTCTCCATTCAAGAGCCATTTACTCAGAAGCATCTTGCCAACATTCATATAACGCTCGCCTCGGGCTGGGTCCAGTTCCGGTGTTGCTTCAGCGGCCTCTCGGCCGTATCTCAAGGCTTCGTCCAGCTTTTCCATTGCCTGCCGTTTATTCTTACAGCCTTTCAAGATCTGGTGTTGAGTTTCGAGGATGTGAGCCAAGTAGGTAAGAATTCGGTGACGTGCTGGATGCCCATCCGAGGTCAGTGTCAGGGCCTGTTGAAGAAGCCGAACACCTTCCTCGCCACACCGAAGATCTCCGGTTACACTCAATTTGAGGGCGAACCATGGTGCAATTAAAGTGAGCGTATGGGACTTTTCGTGTCTGAGAAGTGCATTGGAACTTGGGTCTATTGGCTGCAGAGTGCGGACGGCCTCTCGACCCAGCTGGATTGCCTCCTCTAAGGCTTGCAATGCTTCCCGAGATTTGGTTTCAATGTATCTTTGACATTTGGTTACCAGCATGTTGCCGAGAGCCGTCAGCTTCCCAGCCTTCTCCGCAACGTCCTTCGACGCTTCATATTTCACAGCCAACCGGGAGATCTGAAGAGCGTGCTCAAGTACACTGAACTGAAGGGTTTGTTGGAAGCGTTGGTGAAGAATCCCCGCACAATTTGTGTATTCCATGGTTGCAGCTTCAGGCGGAATGATGTCGATGGACCGATAACCAAGCTTCAGAGCTTCCTCCATGATGGCAGGCTCGTCAGAAACGAACATGCACTTGTGGAACAGAGCCACGCTGAATCTAGATAGGAACTGCGCGTGGTAGGTTGGACTGAGCTTGATTGCTGTAGAAGAATGTTTTCGAAAGAATTCCACGGCTTCGGAAACGTGCTCCTGTGTAGGGAGCATCACGACCCGATCCATCAGGTAAATGCTCAATTTTGCAACGGCTAGAGCACTCCACCGTGCAGTTCCGGCCTCCTCGAAGTTGAGTGCCACAATGCAGTTGTCTATGGCAGCTTTGATGCTGTCAAAACTTCCAGTTGCTTGAAAGTGAGTGTAGCGACTGTTGGCGACACTCTCATAGACCGCGCTCTTGTCAGAATTAGGGCCATTGGGCCCATCAAGTTGCAAATGGCAGAGAGCAGCGTCGCTTGTTTCGAGCGCTTTTTGGAGAGAAGCACTGTCCATAGTTTTGGCAAAGTGCAACTGCCATGTGAGACTCTCCTGGCTCAGGAGATAAGCCATGCTAGGAGAGTCATGTGGCTGTCTCGTAGAGAAGAGCTCTTGAAAACGTTCAAGAACATACTTTATGTCTTGCAGGGTCATGGAATTTGAGAGATTTTCCCAAAAAGCATCCATCTCCTCTAATGGTTGGTTGGTGGTCTTGGAGAAACAATGTGTGCCGATGCTCAGATCAAACTATCAAAGCTGGAGGCAGAAAGGCCGCTGCTGGGGTAAATTTCGTCTCGAGCTCAGACAGAAAGTTGCCAAAACTGGGACCGAAAACTCTGGAGGATGGGATGACAGACTCGCGTAACTCGGATCCAAAAAATGACTGTTCCGGGTCAGTCATGAAATTCTGCATGTTCGACCTTGCAGTTCAGCTTGGGCAGCCAGCATATGCTCAACTACCGCCTGATCTACTCGAATCTTATGCCAAGCTCAGTTTCTTGCCGTTTTACTCTTGGAATTATCAACAAAATTCCAATGTATGCTATCGGAAACTTTAGTAGATGTGTGGGTGTTCGCCCTGCTTTTCATCCTGGTCATGGGCACTCCATCTTTTCACTTTCGTGAGTCTGTGGCCGATAGTTATCAGATGTAACACTTTTCCATTGATCTCTGGCAGGTACTTTGCGACTTGGTTAGGCAGAAAGGAGACACCCACTAAACATTGACAGGCCGAATATCTAACGAGTCCTGACTCGCCAAGGCCATATGTCAATGTCTTGGCTGGTCTTTGCCACAACATCTCTTTTGACCAGTGCAAGGGCACAGTTCTGGCATATGTGTGGCCCTCGGTATTTATTTGGCGCAGTTCTATCGATTTTACCTTAGAGAGAGGATCTAGACTCTTCGGCCAAAAGAAATATCAGGTATGCATGCAGTTCATCAAATCATGAAGTTCTTCTACCCAGTGTCAGAGTTACATTGGAAGTTATATGTAGGGATATGTAAGGTGGCCGTCGTTCATCTAACGGTTGGATGTTTTCTTCTGCCGCCGATGCCGCGTGGAATATCAATGGCAAAATGATCACATTGGTATGTACCTTCTGTATTTCCCAAGTTAATTTGACACCAACAATTTGGTGACGTGTCTTGCACTGGTTACCTGACCCGCACATACTGTTCGAGGCTGGGAAAAGACATCCACTGTCTTGAGAATTTCTACCTCTCCGAACGCTTACTGACTTGGATATAAGCTCATGCTCCCTGTCACACAATCTGCCCGGTGATCAGTTTCATCAATACACTCGTTGACCTGCCGAGCCCAAAATTACCAACCTCACTCAAGACACAAGACCGGAAGCTTTCAGTCCCAGCAACAATGGCCGTCGCACCTGAGAAGATATTTGCCGTGTTGATTGGCATCAACAACTACCGCGGGCAGTACAACAATGTCAAAAATCTATACGGTTGTGTCAAGGATGTAGACATCATCGATACACTCCTCACAACCACCCTCCGCGTTCCAGCCGGCAATGTTCATACCCTCACGTCCCCTCATGGGTCGACATTGGAAACTTTGCCGACTAAAACCAATGTCCTTGCCCTGATTGAGGAGGTCGCCGGAAGAGCGGTTGCGAGCGGCCCTGGTGCCCTTTTCTTCCTGCACTACTCTGGCCACGGCAAGCGCACCAAAACAATCTACCATAAGCCAGAGAATGGTGGTTTGAAGTCTGCAGGTGCCTACGATGAGGGGTTGTGCACTCTGGGAGAGCCCCTGATGGATGTTGAGCTTTCCAATGTTTTGGATGGGCCGAATGAGCTGGGTCTCACGGTATTTGTGTCCCTCGACTGTTGTCATTCAGGAGGCGCCGATCGGGACAGCTTGCATTCAGGCTCTGGTGGTGGACATGATGCTTTGGATGGTCAGGATGCCGCCGGACTTGAGAGTGTTAGCATTCGGTGTCCTTTTCCCGATTCGGACTCAAATGATGAGATTGATTCTGGCACTGAAGTGGGCCGTGGTGATGGAGATGGCCGCAACGTGAAAGTGCAGGAGAGCTGGCTGTATCGCAACCGGAGGCACAATCTGCTCGCAGCCTGTCAGCCAAGTGAATTCGCATATGAAACTGGTGGAAGGGGGACAATGACATACCATCTCGACAAAACCGTGACGGCGCTGAAAGATTCCATCATCCCAATCACCTACGATATGCTCATCACTCACCTTGTATCCAAGTCCGGTATCCGCAACAACATTTTCCCTCAACAACCCATGCTTCTAGGAAACCGCAACCGTCTGGCTTTTGGCACAAATACCAAGTCGGCTCTTAGAGGCGTGATGCAGGGCAATGTCACAAAGACAGAGAAAGAAGTGGGATTCACTCTTGTCACCATCAGCAGGGGTGCTTCTCATGGGGTCGAGGTTGGGGACCGCTTCGCCCTCTACAGACCGGATCAGTTCACCTTCGGCTTACTCAATCCTGACGAGGAGCGGGCTGCCGAAGCTATCATTCTCGAGGTCACCAACATGACGGCTGCTGCGCGAGTTCCGACCACATCCAACCTTGCCAATATTCCCAAGGTTGGTTGGTTCGCCGTTTTGGTCCAACGCAACCATCGCCCCGTAATCTACGTTGACACAGTCAATCTTTCTAATCAAGCAGCCACTCGTCTCCAAAACTCCTGAAGAGAGCTGCCGGAAGACCTATTGCGGCCCACGGCTGACTTGAGACTACACTCTGATCCGGATATTGTCCCAGAAGTCACTTGTCCTGACACCTTTTACGTCAAGCCCTCTGAGGATGGGACAAGACTTGTGGTCCACAACAACAACACAGAGATAATGGAGAATGTCCCCAGCCTCGACCATAACGACGACAGCAACGCCAGAACACTCTCCCTCATCGTTCAACACCTCTCCCCTTACCAGCGTCTCACCAACCTCGCCGCCCGTGAAGATTCCACAAATCCGTGGAACCCCAGGTACGAATTCGAGATAAAACGGATCCATGATGTCAACAGGTCCAACAGCCCCACGCTTCCCGCCAAGGTGCAGTACGGGGTCGTCTTCAAAAACACCGAACCCCGCCCTATCCGGATACTAAACCAAGAAGAGGAAGCCCTCACCCAATTCATTACCATCTTCAACCTTGATCCAACCTACGGCATAACACAGATCTTCCCTGACGAAGGCGCCGACAGCTTCGAGGTCTACCCCAGAGAGGCCATCGACCCCAAGTTCAAGCTCAACATCACAGTCCCCCCACAGCTCCAAGCCGCCTCCCAACAACCAGGCTTCCAAATGCACGACAAGATTATAGTTCTCATCTCGAGCAAGGCGACAAACTTCCGGCATTACTCGCAGCCAGACCTTCACGCCTGGCTGCATCCGGAGGATGCCCGCGAGGACGTATTCTTCAAGAAGATCACCCCGAAAGGTCAGAGCAACATGCCTTCGCGGCAGGCGACGAGAGCAGAAGAAGAAAGAGGTACAGAACTTGCGATCTCTGGATGAGTTCAAGGTTGCGACTTGGGATATTATCACTACGCATGAGGACTTGTACCCTCAGGTCGAGACCAACACCGCCAACCACACCCAACATCAACCACCATCTCGTGTTTCCCCTGTCACCCAGCCGATGGTCGAGGCACATGCTTAAAAACCCTCCACCGACATGAATGACACAACAACCCAACCCACACTTTGTTCCCACCCGATGGCATTTCACACATTCTTTCATGTACCTCCTTTTTCAGAGCCTCAGCGACACGAATACCCTCATTCTCTATCTGCTTTCCTTCTTCCCTTTCAAAAAGAGATAGCACATCAAGTACAGATATATAGCATCGATTACATAGTCATTCCTGATCAGGTAGTGTGTAGAGAGAGAACCAATATGGAGCCACCTATTTATCTTACCAACCCCCCCTCCCCCCTGAATATAGGATTTAACTATATTATCAAGTATAAATATTAAGGGTTGAAAGGTATTTAATAGGCTCTGAAAATAGTTGAAAGATATTAAAAATAATAATTAGGAGGCCTTAAAAGACAGGTAAAAAGGCTTAAAAGATGGTTTAAGGGCTTTAAAATAGAGTTTGAAGGCTATGAAAAATATTTCAAGGGTCTTTGAAGATAAATTAAACGCTTATTATTTTTCTCTTAAGGCTTTGTACTATATTATAGCAAACGTAAGTAAATAGGTAGGGAGGGGGGCACTGATAAGATAAATAAGGGACTCCGTAAAGGTTCTCTCCTTCCTTTACACATGCCAACCACATTTTCTCCCCATTGTGACGGCTGTGGCGGCGTCACCATATATATACCACTGGAGCGAGCCAAGCCTGGAAGCTTGGCTCACTTGTAGCTTTTGATAGCAATCACAGTGGGTATGGTGCAGTGGTCCGGCCTGCCGTGACACCCATTCAAACATCAACCTCACACTCACTCAAATCATCACTATCACCCTCAAACACACACAAAATTGACACGTAACTGTCTATTTTCTTTTCTTCCACCCTTCTCCCTCCCCCTCCCCAATCCCATAAAACACCCCAAACTAGCTAGACAAAACCAGACATTGAAAAAGTCCAACAATCCCTACACCATAACTATGTACAACACATTACATCAAAAACCCTGCCTACACAAGCCCTGCTCCTAACAACAACAACCTCCCAAATTCCCTTCCCATCTCGACTTTTTTTCCCGCTCGCTTCCCCCTAAAATCAATCTATGTTTCAAACTCCCACATAAGTTTACCCAAGTCTCATCCTCGTTTTCTTCCTCCTCCCTTCCTCCTCGTGATACCCCCCACGGGGTTTACTTCGCCCCGGTAGTGACACCCCTTTCTTCTCCACAACAGCCTCGGCAGCAGCAGTCGACTCCTAAGCCAATCCGCCCCTAAAACCAAAACCTCCCATCACACTTCCCCCCATCCCCCCCTGCGCCGTCGCCGCTACAAGCCCATCGACCCTCCTCTTGACGGTAGCCAACTCCCCCCTCAACTGCGCAGCCTCGTCTCTCAACTTCTTATCCGCCTCCGTCCTCGCCCCCGCAGACTGAAACTGCCTGAGCAACGCATCCACCCGTCCCAACAACTCACTAACCCAAACCCCAACCCCACCAGCATCAGCCGAATTCCTCCCCCCCCTCATCTGAATCGAAGTCACCCAATCCTCCACAACAGCAACAACCCAGCCAGCCACATTCTTCCTCTTCCTCCCCACAAAAGGAACCTCCTGCGCATCCAGCACCCCCTCCAACACCTGCACAATAAGCGCATGCGGGACATGAAGCTGCTGAAACAGCGCCATCGGCCAGTTAGGGCTCTCCAAATCCTGGTTGTACTCAATCGCATAACCGCACACCATCGGGATGACCTTGTCGACGGGGAAGACGAGACTGTCCAGCGAGGCGCGGTGAGCAATAATCTGCACGTTCTGCGCTACACACTCCCACGGCCTCGGCGGCTCAGCCTCGGGGATCTGATCCCGCAGCTCGGCAGGTACCCCATTCCCGTCGCGCTTGTTCCACAGCTCCGTCTTGATCTCCGTCTCGTTGTGGACCTGGTGGATGAGGTTGCTCCACGTCTCCTCGATGACGCGGTGGTTTTGGAAGTCGGCAAGGTGGAAGATCAAGAGGCTGAGGTCGTAGTACCCGGCTTGGTCGATGTAGTCATTGTAGAGCTAGAAAACACAACGTTAGCAAAACAAGTCCTTGTTGGTAAACGAAAGGGACTCGAACGTACCTCGTTCACGCTGAGGATCGGCCCGTTCAAATGGTCATTGACCTCGGCCTTCCTGCTGTTGTCTATCCGGCCGTCTGCAAGCAATCTCTGCAGCAAATCATCCTGGATGTGCGCCATCTCGAGCATTTCAGACACCTCATGGTTCAACATTTGTTGCTGCTGACGGCTCACGCCAGCAGTGTTGACACTGGCATTCGCCTTGGCCAAACCAAGCAGCTTGATGCGGTGTTTGATGGGGATGGCCATGTCCGACTTGGCAATGTTGGCTTGGACTTGGGCCGCTTGGAAGAAGAAGTTGCGGTGAGTATACCACCGGCAGAGGAGGTCAGCGTGAGTGTAATTCTGCTCAGAGAGCTGCTGAAGGTAAGCCTCAACGTGTGGCGAGTCAATGGCAAGTAGCCTATCAATCCAGCCCTTGGAGATGTACCACTCGTACAGGTCAATGTGAAACACTTGATCATCCGAGTTGTTAACCACATCGTAGGCCTCTTTCCTCTTGGTGGCAGCGACCGTTTGGCGCCCATCAATCGTCTCAGGCTCCGTGGAGAGGTAACCCTCGAGCGCGTCAAGAACCTGCTGAATCAGGATGTAGCAGCTCTTCCTGGCATTGTACGCCCTCTCACGAACATCACTCGCCGGCCTGTTGTCCATCACCCATGTCAATGCAGTGTTGCCCCGGTCCTTTTCCTTGGCAACCACCAAGCACAGCTGAATAGCACCGGCGTAGTACTTGAGCTCGATGTACTGGTTAACAGCCCTCTCGAGGTTGTCGGCAGAAAGACTGCCAGCGACCTCCTGAAAGAGTCTCAAACTCTCGGCCAGCAGCAGACGAGCGGCGCTGGCATTAGCAACCTGGTCACTCGCGCGCTGCAACTGCTCTTGGGCCTTGAAGATGACCACATCGTCAGGAGAGCAGAAGCTCCCGCAACGTCTCCTTAGGCCATCAGCGACCGTATCCACATTGGCGCCATTAGCGATATTGCGGTTGACGATTGCTTTGACCAACACCTTTGCGAGGTCTTTTCCGGCCTTCTGGGAGAACAGGTGCTCATAGGTAAGCTGAGAGAGCCTTTGTTGGTCGGCAGGTTCGAGCCGACCATAGATATCCGCAACTCTCTCGCTAAAAAGCATAGTGACGAAGGAAATGCCCTCCGTCACACTCTTCATGAGCTGACGCATGCCGTGGAAAGCCTGGTGTTCCTTTTGCGCAGCAATCTCGTCATTTCTGTTTGTCAGAGTACCGGGAGGGCCAGAGAGGCCTTGGATCGTGCCCTTGTTGGTCTCCAAGAAATTCTCCAGACGGTCGACCTGTTCCTGAACCTGCACCAATTTCTTGACGTCTACGGTCGAGGTCACCTCCTTGCCGTCCTTCGCAATCGTGACGACCTTGGTTTTCCAGAGTGTCCTGACAAGGCGGGTAAAGTACAGCACCAACGCATCGTGACGGGACGATAACCTAACAGAATCCTGAGGGGCCATGCGCCCGTCTGACTCCGCCACTCTGGCTTGGCCACCGTATTCCACAAATACCAAGCGGGCAAGGTTCGCAAGGCCGGTGTCCGAGGATCGCCCAATACCCGTCCGCGAGTCGTTGCCCTGACCACACGCTACTGCCAGCGCCGCCGAGCAGGTTTCCACTCTCCCGTACTGAGCAAGAAAGTGGCGAACCTCCAGCTCTAGCACGTCGTCGCCCTGACCTTGGACAGATCTGAGGGCAGTCGCAAGCATATCCACCACCCTTCTCCGGCGAATGATGTGTACGCCAGTGTTTGTGAGAATCGCAAACTCCCCGGGAGCCTGGTCGAACTGAACAGCGAGCTCATTGCCGAAGCCTAGAGGCTGACTGTTTGCCGAGAAAGGCTTGGTCGTCAAACCGATCTCAATGGTTCGGTTGCCGGCGCCGAGGTCAATCCACGTGCCCTGCTCAAAGTATTTCAGCGCCGAGGTAGGCTGTGTCAACTTGATCCGGCCCGTATCGGGAGCCGAGATAAAAAGCCTGTCCGAAGCAGCGGTCCTGTCACGGACGACGTCAAAGAAGTAACCTGGAGGGAAGCGCACACCCATTGCGCTAATTTCAAGAAGCTGCGATGTCTTGTCTAGTACCGTCTCGATAGGTTGGAGTCTGTGATCCCTAGTCCGTTGGTACTCCTCCCTGGGAGGGAACTTGATAAACTGCAGCTGCATACTTTGAGGAGGAAGGGTGGATGACCCACCGCCGATGGTGTATGAAGCAGCGCTCGTGGCGCTGAGAAGAAGGCGACAGCCAGTATCGGTGAGAGCCATGAGATGGAGTTTCGACGTCTCGGTGGCGGTGATGGGACTGAGTGACACAATGGTAGTCCTGTCGGTGAAGAGAGGTGATGGGGCAGCCAGGTGGGCAAAGTCGCGGAGGATGCTGGTCTTGTCCTTCTCAATCACCTTGGTGAGCTTTTCGGGGCCCTCCATGTGATAGGTTCGGATGGTCGACCGGTCAGATAGCGAGTACACAAGGTTTCGAGTATCGTCAACATAGAGACCCACGAGGTGTTCGTGTGGCCGGGGGCCAAATGGCAAGTTGGTCAGTGGTACAACAGAGGACCAGCCGGGATGGGTATGGTTGACTTTGCTGCATCTGCTAGAGAACCATCTCTCTTCTTGCTGGTAAACAATTTCGTGGATGTCGGTGTCCGTTTCGCCACCGACAAAGATGCGCCCATTGGCGGTTCCGACGATGTAACTGACATCACTGCCACCACGGTGCACAGCCATCTTGGTCTGGTAGAGCGTGACCTTCTTGGCTCCCGACGCATTGGTCTCGGCCGCCACGCCAACAAGAACAACATCGGTTGTTGTGGAGATGACAAGAATATGTGTAATGGTCTTGACGAATACGCCTGGCTTTGGCGCAACGAGGGTAACGGCGGTGATGGTGGTGGTCAATTCCTCGTACCCGATGAGTTCTGGCGTGGGATGCGTGTAGTCCCAGAGGAAGAGCGAACTATCGATGGAGGCCCAGGCATATCCGAGCTCTGGGAAGAGGCCTAGTTTCGTGAAGACCTCTCCCCCATTAAGGAAGTCGAAGATCTGGTCAGGAATTTGGTACATATGGGTCTTTTGAAAAGGCGCCCATGGCCTGTCCGGCGGATGGATGTCATACTCGGAGGAAGCGCCGGCTATTTCAAGGTCTGTCAGTGTCTGATAATCGGAAGCTCGTAGAGATGATACACACGTCGGCAGTATGAGTCCAGGTCAGGATAGCTCTCATCGTTGAGGAGATTTGAGTTGACAACATGGCCAGCCGTTTCGATCAGAGGGACGTCTGCGCGGGCAACAGGCGGTGCCGGAAGCTGGCCTGTCACGAGAGCCTGAGTGCCGGGGCCAACTGGGTTCGCGGGTGGGAGTGCCATAGGTGGTGGCACACCATTCCCAGGGTTGTTGGTAAAGAGTTGTCGTCGCGTGGTGTTTGGCGCAGGAGTGTTAATGTAAGCGCCGGGGATGGGGCGCATGGGCGTTGAGGGCTCCATTGTCGGGGTATCGAGCAAATATAATAGCAGACAATCTCATCCCAGGTCGCGGGGGTCCTTTGAGCTGTTCGTGGAAGGCAATTGAAGGTCGAGAGATGAAAGGTCTCTCTCGGTTCTCCTGCGGCTCCTGTCCTCTGCTTGGCCCTGCGACAGCCAGTCGAACGAACACCAACACCAAACCAAGCTCTTTCTATCCCCGGCTGATGCAATCAACAGCTGTTCCGTAGAGATGCCGTGTTTCGTATCGCGATTATAGCTCAAATAGATGCTTCCAGGGCTGTCGGGAAGCTCGCCGTAGTATCGTTCGGTTGCAAGGGACGGTGGTCACGATGAATGGGCGCCTTCGCAGTCAGTGGCAGGAAACAAGAAAGAGGCTGGCCGTAAACAATTTTTGGAGAGCAAGGATCATTGGCAGCGACCTGAATGGCACGGACACGCGAACGCGCTGCATGGGACGGTAGAAGGCGCTAAGCCTTATTGGGAGCAGCCCTCTCTGTCACCGCCTTCAAAGTTCAAGCTCTCAACCGGCACGCACAGACCACATCCACCACGTCACTGTCACCTCTTGCTCCAAGGGCTTGTTTTGTTGTTGACATTGGTGTTAGAACAGCAACTGGAGACCAACTGACCCATTGTCATTCACAAATAGCATAGAAACAGATAGAGAACCAATAGTTATACCATTTCTATGCAGATCCAAAAACTCGAGAACCAATCGAAGTCATTACAACAGTCTACAAACTAAAGCATCGGCTGATCATGTACCCCGCCAAATGGACGCTTTTTCCATGAATACCATTGCCACCCTATTTTCTTCCTTTCCTAACCCATCCATGCCTTCATTACTCTTACATTATCCCCCAAGGCAACCCTTTACTGCTTCTTGGCCTCACGGGCAGCCTTCCGGAGGGCACGGTTGCGGATGTCAACGTGCATCTTCCTGTTCTGCCAGATAGTGAAAGCGCTGGTGTTGCCAACAGTGCTGTCAATGATCCACTTGAACACGTTGTGGCTCCACCAGGGGGTATAGGTGTTGGGAAAGTTCTCGTTGCTGTCGAGACCAATCTTGCCAAGGGCAGCCTTGACAAACTGCTTGGGGCCAGGGATGAGGAGGCTGGTGCGGCGAACCTTGCTCATGGCAGTGGTGACGAGGTAAGAGATGACAAACTGAACATCAACGCCATGGGGGGCAAGCTCCGAGGCGAGAGAAGAGCTCCAGTGCTGGAGGAAAGCCTTGCTGCCGCTGTAGGTGGCGAGGTAGGGGGTGGGCATGGTGCCGGCGAAGGAGCCCATGGTGAGAATGAGACCCTTCTTGCGAGCAGCGAGGATGGGAGCAACGACCTTGGTGGTCTTGAGAGTGCCGAGGCAGTTGATGGTGACAATGTTCTGGAGCTCGGTCTTCTCGGTATCGAGGAAGGATACGGGGATGCTGTGGGACTGGCCGACGTTGTTGATCAAGATACCGACATCAAGACCAGCAATCAGCTTGGCCAGGCGCTCGTAGTCCTCATCGTTGTCCTGGGAGAAATCCATGGCGAGAACCTTGGTCTCGAGACCGGACCACTTCAAACGCAACTCCTTGGCGAGAGCATCGAGCTTAGACTGGGTGCGGGAGACGAGGACGAGGTTGAAGCCCTTGGAGGCGAGCTGAGAGGCGAACTCCTTGCCGAGACCATCAGACGCACCGGTGACGACGGCCCAGGTGCCCTTCTTGCCATACTTGCGAAGCTGTTCCGAGATTGAGAGGTTAGCATGCTTCTGGTGTAATTTTGTCCAAAGGTGAAGCCACCTACGTTGGGACCACTGAGGATGAATGAGTTCAAGAGGAGGCGGACGAAGCTGAGAGCGCCCCTCAGAACGTAGAGAGCGCCGAGAGCAGCAAAGGTGTACTGGAGTGGCTGAGGGACAGCATTCCAGAAGTGGAGAGCCTTCTCCAGGAGCTGGGTGATTTGCGAAGCCATGTGTCTGATCGCCGTGCGTATTCCGAGATGGCGATGTCCCCGGATGTAGTGGTGTCTTGTCCTGAAATAAGGTTGAAAGGGTCCGGATGGCTCGGGCTTGGAGACGAGAAACGCGCTTCCCCAAAAAATGTTGAGGGTCCCGCCAGGGAAATTTTTGTGACCATCCACCGTCCATCCCGCTGCGGGGCCGCCGCCGAGCTTCGGCCAATGGCGATTGCCTCCAAAGGAGACCCCTGACAGTGGAAACACGTCCCCTAGGCTTGGGCCTGAGCTGAGCAGTGTCTTGGCACACCTCAGATGGTGTTCAATTCATTGGACGACTTTGAGTCTGTTGGTCCAATCTTGAGATTGCTGGCTGGAAGACGACACGGTCACTGAACAACATCACCGTTCCTTGCCTAGTCAATCGACATTCTATCATCTCAATCGCCAGAATGGACCAACTCAAAGCATTCCTCCCCTCGGGAGAAAAGGGCATCCTCCCCTATTACCTGTGGTTCGTAAGTCGCACCTGCCGGGAACCCTCGGACCAACACGGCATCAACAGTGCACCGTCCACTAACCTCGATCCTCCTTCTAGATCTCCATCGTGTCCATGGGCAACGCTCTCCAAAACTACGTAACCCTCCACTACACCCGGCGCATCTACAACGGCCGCTTCGTCCCGAACCACGCGCTGCCCCCAGCCACGGGCAAGCACAGTCCCGAGGACAGCACCAACATCCTCAAGCCCGCCTCCGGCAAGGACGCCGAGAAGGCCAAGGACCAGGTCACTCCCCTGGCCGCTCGTGTCTTTGGCACCTACACCTTCGTCGCCGGCATCATCCGGCTCTACGCCAGCTACCAACCCGAGAACTACGCTCTGTACCAGATGGGCATCCTCACCCACGTCATTGCCGCCGTTCACTTCACCTCTGAGATGCTCATCTTCAAGACCATCCGGTTCAGTGGGCCTCAAATCTTCCCCTTCCTCGCTGCCTACGGCGGTACTACTTGGATGCTGCTCCAGTACAGCAACTACGTTGTCTAAGTCAGCTGAAAGGGGGTCAGGAGTATATGTGTTATAAAAGGTTGTATAATACAACACGGAAACGAGCATCCCCTCGTGTTTATAGGGACTCCGTACTCAGGCGTCTAGCAGCTGTCTAATATCAATATTACTACCTGTTGTTGCCTTTCTCACTGCAGCGACTTGCGGTACAACTCCCCTCCACAATCCCTCAACTTCGCAGCCGCCTGCTCCGGCGTAATGTCCCTCTGCGGCTCAGCCATAAGCTCATACCCAACCAAAAACTTCTTCACCGTGGCCGACCTCAGCAACGGAGGGTAAAAGTGCATGTGGAACCAGCTCGTCTCCGCCTCCTCTTCCGTGCAATCCAGCGGCGCCTGATGAATGCCAGAACCTATTGTTGAGATGTCAACAGACCCATCCCCTACACACTCACCATCAGGGTAGGAAAACTTACTGTAAGGAAAATTCGTCTCAAACAAATTATCGTACCTCCTCGCGACCTCTTGCACCGCCTGCGCAAACTCCAACCGTTCCTTATCATCCAGATCCACCAGCGCCCTCACATGACGCTTGGAGATGATGAGCACCTCAAACGGCCACAGAGCCCACCACGGGCAGACAACAACAAAGGAGTCATTTTCCCAGACTAGTCTCTCCTTCTTCTCTAGCTCAAGCTTGACGTAATCGCCTAGCAGATGCCGGCCTGTGTCGGACTTGTATTTTCTCATATTAACCAACTCCTTCCCTGGTTCCTCAGGGAGGGTGCTGGTAGTCCAGATCTGGCAGTGAGGATGAGGGTTTGAGCAGCCCATGGCAGCGCCTTTGTTCTCAAATATTTGCATGTTCTTGAGCTGGTGCTTTGGGGGGGTCACTTCGCCGTCTGGGTTCTCTGGGATAGTGGAGAGGACATAGGCGGCTTGGCTATTGAGAGGGTGGGAGGGAGAGAGGTGGGAGGCGTAGATACGAGTCCATGTGTTAATTACGGGGACAATTTCCTCGGGGGTCATATCAGCGAGGGTGGCGTCGTGTTTGGCGGAGAAAGTGAGGACGTAGCACCTGCCGGTGACGGGACGAGCTTGGAGGAGGAGGGAGGCAACATCGTCCTTGTTGGTTTCCGGATGGTAGTCTTGCTGGGTTTCCTTGACGGCGGAGTAGTCGTTCACAAAGGCGAAGGTGCTTTTGTAGGGGGGGTTGCTGTCTCCTTGGGCACGTTTGTTGCCGGGGCAGAGGTAGCACTTGGGGTCGTACGAGGGGAGGGTGTTCTTGGAGGGGGTTTCTTGTGCTCCTCTACAGAAACCGTGAGTTGATTGGTCGTCAGGTGTATGAAGAGGTTTCACTTACTGCCATGGCCTCTTAGTCCGGTGAGGGGAGACCAGCAGCCATGATCCGGTGAGGGGGTTGTACCGCCGGTGGGAGATATCGTTGAGCACTTCGTCTGGCATCTTTTAAAGAGGTGACTGTGAATATCGATGAGGTGAGGTTGATGGAAAGGAATAAGATGCAGTCGAAGCACTACTAATATGCAGGGTCTGGGATGAGAAGAAGCGGCGTTTGCATTTGGTTGTTCTCACAGCATCTTGCAGCAAATAACCCCGCGCCCACACTGCTGGGTCACACTTGCCAGTTTGGCGACAGCACGAGGCGGGGTCACTGGATGAGATCGAGTTTTCAGATTCGCAGATTCGGCGCTGTTCCGGCGGTATTAATTAGTGCCGCACTTGTGGCCATTGAGTTTTCATTTTCCGGGAATCATGTTCTGTTGCAAAGAGCTCTACGGGAATAGCTGCTCATGCCTTACTCCCCATCATGTCAAGGTCCTGCCTGAGTTACGAAGCATGTGATCATATCAAATTTATACCAGATCGCTGGTCAAGCGACAATGCCGCAGTACTCCCAGCCTACACTCTCGTAATTGTGTATAACGTAAAGATTAACCAGGGCGAACAGCTCTAAAGCAACAATTCGTTCGACGATGTGCGGCTAGCAATGGGTTAGGGTTGTGACATCATCCGCCGACAGCTCGGGGAAGGACAGGCCGAAGCGTGCACAGATCAATCGGCTGACACATTCCGAGGCCGGCTGATCCTCGGCAGCTTCTCCGCAAAGGTCCGTGTCCCCAAAGTGGCATCGTGCAGCTGCCTTGTCCAGGATTGACCCTCGATCGCAACATCAATGTCCATCACCACACGCGCCCATTCCATCAAATTCGGATCCCTCACCACCAAGAATCATCAAAAGTACGCGTCGCCTCCATCTCTTTCCTGTATGCGCAATCACATTCCCGCTTTCCCGTGGGTTTTCCGCGTGCCTTTTGGCAGTTTTAGGCGTGCTTGATTCATCGATTGTCTTTGCTTGGCCCCTGTCCAATAGTTGTCGCTCCACCAAAAGACAGCCCTCCATCCGCATCCGCATCATTTTGCGCCCGCGCCCGCGCCAGCCCGTCTCGTCACACTCACAATGGGTGTCATTCGCAAAAAGATTGCTGCCAGAGGCGGTGAGGGCGGTGTCAAGTATGTTTGCGACGTTTGCTCTGCAGACATCACTTCTACTGTAAGTTATCCAGCTGCTGTTACTACCCCGCGATGGCCGACTCGAGTCGCATCTCATCTCCTGTCGGAGCAACTGTGGGGTCGACAACACAACCGTCGAGCACCCCCAAGCTAACAGCTTTCCCGGCAGGTCCGGATACGATGCGCACACAGCGCTTGCAATGAGTACGATCTTTGTGTACAATGCTTCGCCAATGGCTCCTCCAGCGGTTCCCACCAGCCTGCCACCCACCCCTTCCGAGTTATCGAACAGAATTCCTTCCCCATATTTGATCGCGAATGGGGCGCCGACGAGGAACTGCTACTCCTAGAAGGAGCCGAGATATATGGCTTAGGGTCCTGGGCCGACATTGCCGATCATATTGGTGGCTACCGTAGCAAGGATGAGGTTCGCGAGCACTATTACAAGGTGTACATCGAGTCCGAAAACTTTCCGCTTCCGAAACGATGCAGCCCTCATGATATGGAACTGGCAAACGAGATTTCGAGAGAAGAGTTCCAGTCTCGCAAGAAGCGCAGGATCGAAGAGCGACGAGAGGCTGCAAAGAATGCCCCAGCTCTGCAACCAAAGACGAAACCGACGGCTAGTGTGCCGTCTTGTCACGAAATCCAGGGGTACATGCCCGGTCGGTTGGAGTTCGAGACAGAATATGCCAACGAGGCTGAAGAAGCAGTACAACTCATGCAATTCGACCCAGGCGATGGCATCAACCCACGCACCGGCGAGCTCGAGCCAGAGATGGAGCTCAAGCTCACAGTTATGGAAATCTACAACTGCAGGTTAACACAGAGAGCCGAACGGAAGAAGGTCATCTTCGAACACAATCTTTTGGATTACCGAGAAAACAGCAAAATAGAAAAGAAGCGGTCCAAGGAAGAGAGGGACCTGATCAACAAGGCGAAGCCGTTCGCACGCATGATGAACCGGGAAGATTTCGAGAATTTTTGTCAGGGGCTGATTGACGAACTCAACCTACGGCAAGCCATTGCTCAGTTGCAAGAATGGCGAAGCATGCGCATTGGTGACCTCAAGAGCGGCGAGAAGTACGAGCAGGAGAAGGCATTGCGGA
This sequence comes from Podospora pseudocomata, assembly GCF_035222375.1. Lineage (NCBI taxonomy): Eukaryota > Fungi > Ascomycota > Sordariomycetes > Sordariales > Podosporaceae > Podospora > Podospora pseudocomata. The sequence continues at coordinate 2,654,091 of NC_085890.1, read as the reverse complement.
TTCAGAAGTCGATACCTATGGGATCCATGGACCGAGACCGCCTAGCAGCAAACCAACGTGGCAAGAACCAGCCACCACCGGAACCACCAAGCGGCGCCGCCCTGCTGGTCGCGCCAGAGCTTCCCATCCGGTCGGCAGCGTCAGTCGGAGGCACAAATGGCGATGCGGTGAATGGCGGGATCAAGATCGAAGGCAAGGAGAACCAGGTCAACGGGAGCCACATCAACGGAGGCAGCATGGTGGTTGCCAATGGCACGCCAGCGAAACAGAAGTTTGTGGCGCAACCGATTCCAGGCATCCAGCCATTGCCGTTATCGCAAGACAACGCGCCTGATCTCCATCTTTTGACACCAGAGGAAGCGAAGCTCTGCGAGACGTTGCGCTTGCAGCCGAAGCCTTATCTGATGATCAAGGAGCAGATTTTGAAGGAGGCCGTCAAGAGCAACGGCAGCTTGAAGAAGAAGCAGGCCAAGGAAATCTGCAGGCTGGATACACAAAAGGGAGGGCGCATCTTTGACTTTATGGTGAATGCTGGATGGGTCATCAAGGCTTGACCTTTGCTTATTTGTGGGAATGTACATGACATCTTTATTCTTTTCGTTCCTATGTTAGGGCTGGAGTACTCTGGCGTTTTTGGTTATGAGCGGGATACCACATTGGGCGGACAGCGCGTTCTAGGTGGGATTGTTGAGACTATTCTGTATTTTATTTCATGCGATCGCAGATGGCACGCAATTGAAGATGTTTTTTGGTACCGTTATGGATCATTTTGGAAATGCGCTTCGGTGTGACGGACGGGATGAGTGATGACAATGCGGCCAAGCCCTTCCTCTCGGACCAACTCGCCCCCGCCCGACGCGACAGCCCCGAGGGCAGCAATGGATGGATGGGTGGTCACGCATGATGAGGGGGAATATTATTGGTTGCGGGCTCTGTCTCAGGGTATTTAAACCATTCTTTTTTGTTCCTCATCCTGTTATCCTCTTTTTCTTTTTCCCTTTCTCTCTGTGCCGTGGTTCTCGTGAGATCACACTTGTCGGTCGGCTTCAGCTGTCTTGTCTTGTTCGCTTTGTTACCCTCTCCATTGCTTGTTCTACTTCTCAGTGTCTGCTCCATCCTTTGCTCATCTTCTTTGTGTTGTACGCAATTGACCTTGACAGTATTGCAGCGTTTTTGTCGTTGTCGCCGCTGTCAACCCGAGCAAAATGGCCGATCACTCTTCCAACACTGTTTACTTGGTCACTGGGGCGAATAGGGGTATTTACTTACCCCTTTTTCTTTGCTGACACTGCCATCTTGGCACATCCCAACCCCGCGTCATCTCCCTCATCTGCCTTTTGCATTAACCCTTTACCACTGCCCCCTTCCATAACACTTTCACAGTCTCTTCATAGCTCTTCATACCTTTCCTCTGTTCCCCCCCAGTATTTGTCACCCACCACCCACCCACCAATATCAAGTACCACCCAACTAACTAACCTTCCTCCTTTTATCAGGGATCGGCCTCGCCATCGTCAAACTCCTCTCCGCCCGCCCCAAAACAACCATCATCGCCACAACCCGCTCCTTTTCCACTCCCTCCCCCTTCGATGCTACAACCCCCCACCATGCCACCAGCTGCGTCATCCCTATTCTTCTCGACGACGCAAAAGATGAGATATCATCATCTACCCTGCCCTCCCGCCTCCAATCCCTCGGCATCACCCACATCAACACCCTCATCGCAAACGCCGGCTCGGCCACAGGTTTTAAATCAGTCTTTGACACGACAGAGGAAGAGTACCTCGCTGACCTTAATGTCAACACCCTCGGCCCAATCAGATTGTTCAAAGCACTATGGCCGCTGTTGGAGAAGGAAGGGGGGAAGTTTGTCGTGATTGGGAGTTCGGTGGGGAGTATAGGGGGTTTGGTGACACCGGAGGGGGAGGTGGAGGGGGGGATGTTGGTCTGTGGGGGGTATGGGTTGAGTAAATGTGGGGTGGGGTGGTGGGTGATGAAGTTGAGGGCGGAACTTAAGATGCAGGGAAAGGGGGTGGTGGTTGGGGTTGTTCATCCGGGGTGAGTTTTCTGTCAAGTGCTGGGAGTGGGAATGGAGATGCTGATGATGAGTACCTACCTAGGTGGGTGAAAACGGAGATGGGACAGGGGCTGGCGGATGCGGTTGGGTTTGAGGCGGGGCCGCCTTTGGGGGTGGGGGAGAGTGCGAGGGGGGTTGTTGAGCAGGTATGTTACCTTTAGTATCATAATTGGAGAAGTGCTGACATCAAAGTAGATTGAGAAGTTGACGATGGAGAATTCGGGGCAGTTTTGGAGGTGGGATGGGGGTGTTTTGCCTTGGTAGTAGGCTCCAGGCGTTTATACTGGAGATAAGTTGGAAATATCCAGTTCCAAGCGCTTGGTGTTGTGCTCAGGCGACTGTTGAGACTCTTGGTTGCTCGTCAGGGGTTCAGGGGTAACCCACTAACAGATCCTCGCGTGCACTCCACCGAAATCTGTTAGTGCAAGTTGCCCATCGTTGAGACGTCCTCCGTTGCATGTGGAAGTGTCCAACAGTCGACTGTGGTCCGTTGGCCTAATAAAAGATGCCGTTGGTTATCTAAAGTGTTGGGTTAGGTGTTGGTGCTGTGTTCGGTCTGCATCCTTTTACCCGGGCTGCACTATCAACCCGTGTCCGACAGCTATGTTTACCCATCGGGCATACAACTCCGGGGACTCGGTGCCAACAACATCAGACGAAAAAAAGGCCCGGTCGGCGTTGGACATTGGATGCCAACCGTCAAACGGGCCCGGGTCAAAAGCTTGTCAACGGGCGACCAAGGATTGATTGGCAAGCCATCAATTGGAAGATCACTCATGCATGTGGCTGCGAAACCAGGTCTCACATCCAAGGCGTGCCACCCTATCAATCCTGGGGATCTGCACGTGTTTCCGTGGCCCAGTTGACATCATCGTCACTGTCTGGCGAGGCGCTCGCTCAGGGTGGTATGGCGGTTAGCCACTGATGGCACTGAATGACGACGACCCTTTGCGCAGCTGCACGGCGAAGGGGGCTTCTATCTAGAGATAGAGTGATAGACTACGGGGGAAACTGGGGGGAAAGACGGATGATACGCCTATCGCTAGATGCAGATTGAAGATGCAGCTGCACAGGAGAGGAGCTGAAGAGTGGAGTGAAGTCATGGAGCTATGAGCGGGATAGGTGGGGGAGAACACGAGGGGAGGGGAGGAGAAGTGAGGAAGAAAGAGGAGGCTGGCAATGGTATGATTTTGAGCACATACGAACAGAACAAACATGACGCCAACAACACGATAAAAGAGTTGAGTTTTTGTAGAAGATATAAAAGTAAAGTCTTGCGATCAGTGGTTTCACGATTGAACTGCCCAAAACGAAGCGAACCCCACAGTTTTGGGCGGGCAGGGGTTAACAGTTCGGTTACCGGGCCAGAAGCCCAGAACCCCAAGCTGGTGGCGCAGGAACCCCACCACCTCAACCCCCCCAGTCTGCGGCCTGCACCTGCCCCCTCTGGTGCAAGCAAGTTTTTGCGCCGGTGTCCCTTGTGCGTCGCTGGGCGCCAAAGGGTCCTCCGTTCCATCATCCCAATCTCTGTTCTCGACCTTCCTGTGTCTTGGTGTCTTTTGCGATTTCTTGCATTTTTCGCAGTGTTGTTTTGGTTGTTTCAGTCCCTGAAGCTGCTTGTGTTTTTTTTTTTTTTTTGGTGTGGAGAGCTCCATCTCACTCCCCCCCTGTCGAACAAGGTCGTCGTCATTGCACCAGCAACCAGGAGCGAGACTCGACAGACACCCAGAGCGCGATATCGCCTGCTCTCGCACAACCATCGTCTCAACCTGTTCCCACACCCCGAATCATTCCCCTACGAACACCTTACTTGGCCCCTCCTAGCCCCCTGTGTTGTCAATTGTTTGTATTCCGAGAGCAAATACGAAAAGTTCATGCCGCTTCCTCCATCGCACCTGATAACGCAAACCACCTTTTCGAAACCTCTCTTCCAACCGTAATAGCTGCTGCCCCAGACCAGAGACTGCTCGAGAGACCAGCGATAGAAGAACCCTCGGTATTCGAACCAGGTCAGCGACGGTCGAGTCGCTTGTTGCGCCAACGACCAGCGCAACCCACACCATGGAGCATGCAGCACAGGCGATCGACCATGTGCAACAACTCTATATCCGCGCCGGCGGCGGCGCCGGGCCACCCGCCTCCGAGAGACCCCCCGTTTTCAAGGCGATCGGCATAGGCCTCGCCATTGGCTCCGGCGCCTTCATCGGTACCTCGTTCGTGCTCAAAAAGGTCGGCCTGCTTCGCGCCAACGAAAAGTACAACGAGGTGGCTGGCGAGGGATATGGGTATCTCAAGAACTTTTACTGGTGGGCGGGCATGATCCTGATGATCTTGGGCGAGGGACTCAATTTCGCTGCGTACGCCTTCACCGATGCCATTCTGGTCACCCCTCTGGGAGCCCTGTCGGTCGTCATCACCACCATCTTGTCTGCCATTTTCTTGAAGGAGCGCTTGAGCATGGTCGGCAAGGTTGCTTGTTTTCTGTGTATCGTTGGGTCGGTTGTCATCGTCATGAATGCACCACAAACATCGGCTGTTAAGGACATCCAGGACATGCAAGGCTTCGTCGTACATCCGCTGTTTTTGAGCTATGCGGGCGTCATTATCGTCGGCAGCGCTATTGTCGCATTTTGGCTGGGACCAAAGTATGGCGCCAAGAATATGATGGTGTACATTTCCATCTGCAGTTGGATCGGCGGACTGAGCGTTGTGGCGACGCAGGGCCTGGGAGCCGCCATCATCGCCCAGGCGGGAGGAAAGCCTCAGTTCAACCAGTGGTTTTTGTATGTGCTGTTGGTTTTCGTTATTGCTACGCTCTTGACCGAGATTATTTACCTCAACGTGAGTGCCTCCCTTATATACCCCTTTTCCCAACGACACCGACGGGGCTTTGGTGAAATCCTTTGCAACTCCTTCTTGCCACCCCTGGACCCGACGGGAGTTTTGACACCTTTATGCAGAAAGCGCTCAATTTGTTCAACGCCGCCTTGGTTACCCCCACCTATTATGTCTACTTTACCAGTACCACCATTATCACCTCGGCAATCCTGTTTAGAGGTTTCAATGGCACACCGACATCGATTATCACCGTGGTGATGGGATTCTTGGTTATTTGCTCGGGGGTTGTTCTCCTGCAGCTGTCCAAGTCCGCCAAGGACGTCCCAGACACTGCCGTCTTTGCCGGTGACCTCGACCAAATCCAGACCATTGCCGAGCAGCCCCAGCCCGAAACCGAGCCCAAGGCGGACGCCATCAGAGGCACCGCTGCCATTGTCAGGCGCCTGTCATCCGCGAGACAAAAGATGGAATTGGAGGAGCTCAAACGATTGCACGAGGAAAAGATTCAAGAGAGTCTTGCCCCTGTCAGCGAAAATGGAGCTCCTCTCTACGAATGGGACGGTCTACGAAGAAGGCGCACCGGAACCTTCAGCAGTCACCGCACTCGTCCCGGCACCGGTGTGGGTGCCTCCCCCGCGCCCTCTGGCGCCCCCTTTCTCGCTCCTCCTACACCTCACCCTCCACTCGGCTGGTCACACTTCCCCACCGAGGAGGAGCTCGCCGAGGCCAGCAGACCTGTCTCGCCTGCCCTCTCTAGCATAATGGGCACGATCCGCAGCCGCGCCCGGTCTGCCCTCCTCCCAGGGCACCCCGACTACAAGCCCAGCAACAACCCCTCCACCACAAAGGTGCAAAGCCCAATGCACCCCGTCCAGTTGACCTCGATAGCAGTGCCAGGTCAGGACAATCCCGCTTCTTCCAACAACCCATCAGATGATTTCCTGCACCCACTGGGAGCAACAAGACAAACCAGAGCAGGAACGACAGCTAGCGCCTCGAGTTCCAAACGGCGGGTCCAGTTCCCGGAATACAACGAGGGCGAACACCCCCTCCCATCACCACCCACCCCCCCGCCTCACTCTGCAAAGCGCCAGTTTTCCTTTCAAAACATTTTCAAACGCAACCAAGCCCAGTCCATCGACGGGGCGTTGGAGAGTGGCGGCAGCCCGCAGAGAAGCGGGCTCAACTCGAGGGGGTACTCGTCCCCTCAGGTGCGCATCACGGGCGCGACGGAGGAGGAGAGGTTAGGGCTGGTTAAGCCCCATCCTTTGGCCGCCAAGTCGATGCCTGTTCTGCAGATCCAGCGGTTTTCCGAAGAGGAGGAGGAAGAGGAGGACAGCGAGGATGAGCAGCAGCATGTTCAGGAGAAGAGACCTTTTGTTGGGGGGGATGGGGGTGATAGAAAGGCGAGGGAGTATGGGCATAGTATTACGCAGGGGTATACTAATACTTCCCCTCCGAGGAAGAAGACGGAAAAAGATGTGGAAAAGGATGAGCTGAAGGCTTATGAGGAGAGGAGGCAGAGGTTTAAGGAGCGGAGGAGTATGGAGGGGGAGAAGGAGAGGCCGAGGGAGAGGAGTGGGAGTGGGAGTGGGAGTGGGAGTGGGGGGAGTAGTTCTGGGTCAGGGAGTGGCAAGAAGGGGAGGAGGAGAGGGAGGGCGGATAGTAAACCGCCACCGCAGCCGCCTAATCATAAGAGGACGGGGACGGGAGGGGGAAGTGGGGAGTTTATTTGAGGCTCTGGAGTATGCCAAAAGTGGATGATGAGGGAAATGACTGTTATGATTATGCGCTTTTTTTTTTTTTGGAAGGGGTTGGACCTGTCACAAAAGGAATGAATCAGTACATATGGGAAAGGCTCTTTTCTGTTTGCAAGCCGGGATGGGAAAGTTTGGGTACCTATCAAAATTGGGTGGGTGTGGGATGGCAAAGTTTGAAATGCAAGCGAGCATGCATTGTGCAGTTTTGTCTTTTTCTTCTTCTTTTTTGGCAGCTGTTAACACCAGGAAGGGGAATTGTAGGATAGGGACATGATGGATAGAACAAGGACTGGTTTGTTGGCGGTAAAGGCAGACATGGGTAGTAGTGTAGACTAAAGAGAAAGAGTAATGATGAACAAACAACAACAACCAAACAACCTATAACAACACGAAAAAATGTTCCCAAAATGATGATGTGCTGAAATTGACTGTAAAGAAAAGAATATAGTCATAAGCCCGGGTATCCATCGCTAATTGCTTTTCCAAAATTGCCTTCCAAGCTCTCTCGTCATCGCAGAAGAGAGAAGACCACCAACCCGCCAGCACCTACCCAGCCAACAGCAACCACCGCACAAGAGCTAGCAAAGAGGAAGAGAAACTCTGCTGCTGTGTTGTGATGGCGAGGGAGATGATAAAGAGTGGGTGATCCTTTCTCTTTTTCCTCCTTTCTCTTTCCACCCCTTCTACACATCTTATCTCTTTTCACAATGTAAAACTAGAGTCAAACTCAGCAGGGTCCCTCATGTCCTCATCTCATTCCCCGCGCGATGAAAATCACCACTCCGTATATATGGTGTCCCAACATCCACTTGCCTTCCGTCCAAAAGATTACTCCAAAGCAGTTCTCCTTGTCGTTCTCCATGAACACCATATATAGCCTCCAAAGTCCATCCCCATCTCCAGCACACTTGTTTCACTCCCCGGTACCGAGGCAATCTCTCTTGGTTTCTTTTCTTCCGCTTTGACCATCACCACGCAATCCCCTCCTGACTGGCACTCTGCCTCTTCCTGCTCCTACTTTTCTTCTCCTCACCACCCCTCTTCTTCCCCTTCTTCTTCCTCTGCGACGCGCTCTCCTCCACATCCCCACTATACTCCTCCAAAACCGGCTTCTCCCCCTGCTCCCCCTCCAACCCCTCCCCAACAACCACCGCCCCCTCCTCCTTCATCCTCTTCCTTTCTCGTCTAGCCCTGTTCGCCATCGCCTTCCTGACCACCTCATCATTCATCTTCGCCCTCCACTCACACTCCCCCACAAACTCGCAATACCCACACTTGAACGCATCCTCCATCTCCACCCCCCTCGGCTCCCTCTCCCCCTTCCACCAAGGCATAGTCTGCGCAAGATACGTATCCAGCGTGCCCGGCTCGACAAAATACGTAGTCGTGGAGATGACCCTCCCCTCATCCTTGTCTATCTCGTCTTCATCCTCTTCCTCAGCAGCAGCCGGTGCCTTCCCCTTGCCTCGATAGCGATATTCCACAGCTACTATCTGTCCGATATCCGATGCTCCATGTGGAAAGGTGACCTGGAGCTCAAACTTCAAAAGCCCTAGCAACGATTGGAGATTGCCGTACTTGAGACCCTTGGGTCGTTTCCCTACACCGGGTGACGCCGGGGCAGAGAAATAAGCAGAGGATTCCGTCGTGGTGGTTGTCGTGGATGTAGTGGTGGTCCTGGCGCTTTCGGATTCATACCCCCATTCTGACGCCCCTTCCGTTTCGCTTTCTGAATCCCCATCCTCAAACACCTCTTCATGCAGAGCGCCCATTTGAGCCATAAACGAGTCTGAGAAGGGTTCCTCTGGGTTCAAGTTGTACCGGCCAAAGATCTGGAAGTAGTCGAGTTTGTCCGAGGCCATCTCACTGAGAAAACGGTGGTACAGGAACAGCTGGATTAGGGACATGTGAACCTGGGGTTTAGACGGGGGCTTGGGAGTGAGACGAGTCTTGATGTCGGTTATGTAGACTTGCATCATGGTGTCAGCGAGGCGTTGTGAGGCGGTGGTTTGGCTTCCGCGACTGCTGAGAGTCTCCTCTTCTAGTTCGGAATCGGGATTCTCGTAGCTGAGGTAGTCAATGACACCGTTCACCAGGTTGCCGTCTACCATGCCCCAAACCTGCAGTTCCCGGGTTGAGCCAGTATCGCGAAGCGTTCGTAAACCCAAAATGACATTCCACATTTGCAGACCTAAATTGTCCACCTTTTTAGCGATGGTGACTGTAACGGGCTGAAAAACTTCGCGCTCGAGCTTCTCGTGAACCTTGGAGCCCCTCTTCATGGCAGGAGTTTGCGTCCTTCTGCCAAACGGAAGTCTCGACAGTGTGTAGTAGTGCTGCAACTCGCACCATAACCCGGCTGTAAGATCAGTAACAGACAGTGGTTTCTTTGGGAAAGATCGAAACTGGGAGAGGGGCGACGGAACAACGCCATTGCGTCTCTTGACTTCTATCTCGAGCATGTGTTGGGGGTTCTCATCCGACACAGATAACGACGTGTCGCTGACGCCAGCAAGCGCCTGACTCACTAGTCGAGGTGTCTGGTCAGTTAGACAGGCGACAAAGCCGGGGGCAGACAACTCACGGTCCGGGTAGTTGACGTGCGGTATTGTATCCACGGTAGACGTGCGCGCTGTCTTGTGCTTGACGTCGAAAGACACACGACTGCCACTGCTGCGCGGCGCATTCCAGATTCCACTGTCCTGACTGTCACCGCTCTCCCTGCCCACATGCTTAGAATTTGCCGAGCCATGACGATAGGTACGAGGGTTCGTTTCGGGGGTGAGCTGGATGATGTCAAATTTCAAGTCGTTCTCACTGAGGGCGTCGAGCGCTTCATCAACGGCTTGAGAAGCATCGGGTTTGATGCCGCCACTGATGTCCCACCTCGGCTTGACTAGCTGCGATGGCCTCGGTTTATTCTGGGGCACTGTTGGGGGTCTGAAGACCGAAACAACTTCGGGTACGGGCGGATCCCATGATGAAGATGGCGCCTTTGAATCGATTGTGGGTTGGGAGGGCTTGGAGCGCTTGGGTGGGGAGGGCGGTGGTCGTGACGTACGCGGAGCTGGGATTCGCGGTGCGGGCGCTGGAACTTTCGTCGGCGCTGGTTCTGGCGGGGCCGACGTTGGAACCACGGGAGAAATGTGGTCGGCAAGTGCGCAAAGAAGTCTTTCCTCCTCCGGGCTCAGGTTGTAGCCATACTCGCTGCTGTCGTCGTCGTTGTCGCTATATGACCTGAGGCTCGACATGGCCACGGCTTCAGGACGGCATCCTGTGCTTTTGTTGAAGACGCAGCGCTTCAGTGAGGCTCCCAAAGTTCCACTTGCCCATGCCCGCCCGCGGTTTCTTCCCCGCACCTTTGCTGGCGGGGCGCGTGGTCACGTTGGTTCGCTGGACTTGGGTTTTATGACTTTCCAACCCTAACCCCGGTTGAGAAAACATTCATTCAGACAAGCATGCTCCCTACAGAATAATTGGCGCACCAGGTAAGTTAACCCCATATTATACTTTGAACCATGCCTCAAAAGTACATTATTAGGCCCTTGAAATATCTTTAAGGCTTATGAACTATCTTTTAAGACGTATTGACTGTTTTTAAACGTAAGACGATTATCTTTCGAGATATAGTTTGTGAGATAATATAGGCTTGAACCTACTTTCGACCGCTAATTATTTTGTGGTGAGGGTAGCAAGCTAACCAGCTCGATACCTCGAGCTCAGAGGTTCTTGGGCATCACTGTCCACCATCTCAGCATCATCTAAACGGTATATTATCCACCATGTGCGCTCCATCCAAATACCTGTCCTCCAAAATGTCGTCCAAAAAGTCGTCGCAAAGATGACGCAGCCCTCAGGGGCTCTTTCAGGCACCACACCAAAAACGAGATGCGAGTTACAGGGGTTCAAAGCCCGCTAACCAAGCGCCACAGGTCTTGTCTCAACAACCCTGGAATCACCCGCGAATCACTCAGCTGAGCCCCTCGCACTTGATGCCAGTTTGAACGATGGGGAGGACTCCAGGCAGAATCTCGTTTCTGGTGTTTATATATACCCGTGTTCTCCAACCTCACCCGCATGTCTGATTGACTGCTTCTCCTTAAACCAACCACTGTCCAGCTCTTGTTTGTCTGTCATTTGTAACCCGCTGAAGAAATGTTCCACATCCGCCGCCGCCGCAACGTTCTGCAGGACAACCTGGGCTCCACACCGCCGCCGAACCGGAAACCCACATTGACGTCTTCCGGACCCAACTCCACTTCCGGCCCGGCGGCTGATTGCGAACTGCCTCATCATGATGATTCCGGCGCTCAACCAAAAAGGGGCTTTTCCCAACTGCCACCAGAGATCCATCTGATAATCACACAACATCTCATCTATCCCGATGCCCTATCCCTCAAGCACACCTCTCGCTATTTCTACCGGCTCGTCGATACCGGCGTGAAACTGAAGGTTGATTGGCTCATGGAGAGGAGGAAGCTGCATCTGGAATGCCCGAGTAATCAGCGATGTGATTTGGGGAGTGACTTGCGGTTTTGTAGGGGGAGCGTAAAGTCAGTATCGTCACAATTAGCTCTCACTGGTATCTTCGAGAATAGCCGAAGGCTAACAAGGATATGTTTAGGTTATTGATGCAACGAAGAAGAGAGCATATCGAGTGTGAATCACGACCTGGTTTAGGCTGTCTAATTTATGGTACAGAGACCTGTCCCCATGCGAGGAAGCTCAAGACCAAAATCAAGAGGTGGTTAAGGGGCCCGGTGACGATGGAGATGAGATGGGTCTTGTTGGTTATTGGTGTTGCTTTGCTGCCATTGATCATAATGGGTTGGGTTTGGTTGATGGAGAGCTGTGTTTGGAATTGACCAGTCTTGTTTGGAGTCTGATATGAGCAGGTGTAATCGCCCTGGCTTTACTTTTCAATCTGTAATGATAGTATACCCCAGCTACGCAATGAGGATAATGCAAATTTTGCTCTTGACGTTATGAAACCCAATGCCCCTGTCAGCCGTCACCACCATCCCATTTTAGAAAGGAACCCTCACTGGTCGTGGTGTTTGATAGTGGCGGATACTGCATTCCTTCGGAATGAGCACTGGCCGAACTGGCCCCAAAATTCCAGAGTCTGGCCCCATGACCTCTAGGGAAGAGTGAGAAAATAATCGAAGAGTCCCAATCCTGGAGAAAATCACTTGTGCCATCGCTCCCCATATCGAATCCCGGGTCGTGACCTGCGCCAAAGGGTTGTATTAACCCGCCGTCGACCTCTTGGGATGGCGAGAAGTTTTCGAAACCTTCGAACTGGGGGTTATCGAAGCTTTGTGGTGGTGGCGTTGCGGGAGGTTGACAAACCGATGTTTCCATCATGCTAGTGGCTGGCGTCACCAATTTGGTATAAGCACGAGCGTGGGATTGAATGCCCTTGAGGCCGTTGGACATGCACTGCTTAGAAGTCAATATGCCTTGGTTTTTCACAGATTGGGGGTCTGGAAAGAAAACAAACCTGCATTTCAACCACATTCCACTTCTCTTCACACCTTGCCGCCAGGGGTTGCCAAATTTCCTTGCGCATACTCATGTACTCCTTGCACACCCTCCCCAGCTTCCTCGTATGAGCGTCATTCTGACCCTTCTTCTTCATGAAGCTTTCGTGTCTCTTTGATGGGAATGTCGACGTAAAGTTGGATGGCGTGCTGGTAACCGGTGTCCCATAATTCTCAGTTGCTGGTGATGTTGGCTCACAGTGGTCGATCTTGTGGACAGCCTCTTTCACCCTCCTCACGAGACTAGACAATGCCGTTGACATCAAGCCTGGGAGCTGCGCTCTGATAGAATCGGCGTCTTCGTCGTATGAATCCTGTCCGTGGGTGACATCAAGAATGATTTCCAATCGGTGTTCACTCCAGAACCCTTGCAACACATCGACAACTTCTTCGATGACGGTCTTCTGATGTGGTGTCGCCGGTGGTGTCCTGGCTTCAAAAAGGATATCCCAAATCTGATACCATATCTCCTTGTCTGACCCACCCAACCGCGCTCGCAACAGCTCCTGCTTTTCAGGCGGAATCGATGTGTTTGGTAGGTCTGTTCTCACTTTCAAATCTTCCGTACATGTTCGCTGTCGGATGTGATGATCGCGTTCCTTGATGTCGGAAAACTTGTGTTGGCAAATCGGGCAGTAAAACGGGAGTTCGTAATGTTTGCGCATGAGATGCTGCTTGACATCTCGAATTCGTCTAAGCTTGTAGGACATGCAATCCATATGGTGAAAAGGGTCCCGCTTCCAGAATGGACAACTCCACGATATATCGGAAGATCCAGTCCCCGGAGCCTTGTCTTCCTGCTCGAGGTATGGAATATCATTGTCCCCGTCGGTGTCGTAGTTCTTGATCTCACATCTGCGTTTTCTTTTGCGATCCTTTGGCCTAACGGTCTGCTCATACGAGAGGTCGGATGTCGCTTTGTTTGCAATCATAGCCATAGACTATTTGGATGAAGCTGTCAGTTAGGGCGGAAAGGAGAGATACGAGAGGCGAGCGCTATACATCGGGGGGCAAAACAAATGGGCTGACTGAGATGTCATGAGAGGCATCTGAAATGAGGAATCTGAAATTCCAAATCCGATTTGGCCGGACAAGGCAGACTCTCAACACATGGGAATCATGCGCTAGTAGGGTCTGTCCTATTGGATGACGCCGTGGCATGCGGCAATTCAGACAAATGTCCAACTTTCCAATTGACCAGGCACCCCTCCCGACAAAATGATTACCACACCAAAGTAAGTCAACCCATAGGATAGTATAAACCATACCTCATGAAATATTAAATAGGCCCTTGAATATTATTAAAGGCCTATTATCTATCTTTAAAGGCCTCATGATTATCCTCCAAGGTATAGATAGTCCACGATATGATGTGGGTTAACCTACCTTTGTGTGCCAATTATTTTGTGGTGAGGGTGCCAGGACGCCTAGTCGCACAGTTACGTGCCTCGTAGGTGCTGTGCTGGCTGGTTCTTGGGGATACACCACATTCATTAATGTATGTTTTGAGCCAGGTGAACTATAATTTGCTGCAAGCTTGACTGAAAAGAAGCCAAGAGTCTGCAGATAGAGCCAATCAGCTGTGACACTGGCCTGGCTGGATCCTACTTGGAGACACCCACCCCCCCCTCATCGCGGGATTTTCGACATTTGTCTGAACTGGGGTATTCGGCAGTATTCGACAGGGTTTGGGGTTTGTTCTCTAAGTTGTTCCGGGCTGACCAATTCTGTCAATTCAGCCTTTTGTCCAAAAGGTGTTTACAGCAAATGGCCCACTCAGGATCCTATAGAGACAGCCCACCGACCCACCGTGTTGGACATAACTTCCATTACTCACATATACTTCAAGACTTAAACTTGATTTGACTCATTGATCTGCTCTGGATTTGTACATGCGGCTGCAAACATGTCAGCTCCATTACTGATGCACCCTGCTGAGTCTGCCACCGCCGACAACACCAAGCCAAGGCTAGCTTGTCCCTTCTTCCGTTATGATCCATGTCGCCATTACGCGTGCGCCAGTTACGAGCTGAAGGGCTTCGAGGCGGTCAAGAAGCACCTCGAGAGGAAACACATCCTGAAGAATCACTGCGCCCGTTGCTTCAGGTCGTTTGAAAGTGAGGATGCAAGAAACAACCACATCGTGAGCGAGCGCTGTTCAATCGCGCTTGGCCGCGACGAAATAACATACGACGAATGGACCACAGCGCGGCGGTGCCCTAGAACGAAGTCCTGTGAAGTGAAGTGGAAGTGGTTGTGGACGACATTCTTCAAGCTCCCAGCACTGCCTCGAGAGCTTATCTATTTTCAAGATGCTGTCGTGGAGGCCAAAAACGTTTTGATCGACCCTGTTACCATACAGTCAGTTCTCAAGGCGCGACTGCACCTTGATCAACAGGAAATTTCATCAGTAGCCGACGAGGTCCGCGAAGCCTTGCTCCGTAAAAATTCCGGTGCAAGACCTTATCGCGTCTGCGACAGCGAGGGTGGCGGTGACAATGGGATACCGGCTAACTTGAAAGCCTCGGGGTATGGGTCTATGGGTGTAGGGGCCGCAGAAATGGAAGCAGAGGCCGTTGCTTTTGCCCTTCCACCAGCGCGACACGCATTGCTTCCAGAAGAACCATGTCTCCCAATCATCGGAGAATCTTCTCCTCACCCTGCCGCTGTGGTCAGTCCTGTCACCCCTCTGCCAACCAGCTTTAGCCTCGGACCGATATCGGTACCTCAACAACCAGCGTCCACCAGCGGCGAGGGCCCTGAAACAAACACCTTCGGCGCTTGGCGAACCGTGTGTTTGGTCCCTTGGGCGACCGCGGATGGGATCTTGGCAAGGTTGATGGAAGACCCGATTTCATGGTTTAAACCGAATGGTCCCAAGTGGAGTGACGTTTACGACCACATCGACCGAGATGCTCTGAGGAAGTTCTGGGCCCTTGGAAACACACCGGCAGTACAGGTTTCGATACCGATCCGGTCCACCCATGTCCAAAGCCTGGCCGCAATAGAATCCGAGCTGTTCGATTTCGAGGTCGCAGGCATCCGGCCTTCATCGTCCACGGGTTACATTCCAGGGCTCTGAGGTGGGAAGCATCGGGCCTCGTGGAGGAAAAAGGTTCGGATGTGATGGTCTTTAAGAGTCAAAAGTCGGGGCATCGGCATTTTTCTGTGATTTGTTAGGTGTAGAAACCCCTACCTGTCAGCTGGAAGTAAAGCTAAAAATGTGTGATAACCTTATCTCTTCGTGAGCCAGTGTGTACCAGATACGGAACTGTGAGTAGTCTCGAGAGAACTCCCTTTTCCGTAGGAAACGGGGGATGGATTGGCAAATGATGTCCTTGTGGGCGAGTGACAAACAAACTTGTGAACCTCGACGAGAGTGGGTGCTGAAATATTCGGGAACTTGGCCTATCGTCAAATTGCGAAGTGTGCGGAACGCTTAGAAAATCAGGTAAGTATTGATGAGTTGACCACGAGAATTTTATCTAGGCGGAGAAAACGGTGCTTTTAGACATTTGGATTTATTTTGGGGCGGCAGCGGGGCAATAATTGCCCCGACCTTGCGAGTTTCACCACTAAACAGGGACGAAGGCCCGCACAATTGTGCCAGCACCACTGCGCCAGCTATAGCCGCATACCCGGTGGAACAATATAAGATGGCAGTAGGCACCAAACGGCATAACATGACCCCGTCCCCCTCGCCTAACCTCTCCCAGTCAACAGTCAATGGCCACACGATTAAAACAGCCCATTGCCCTCCAAAAATGAGTCTACCACGCGCCATACAGTCCAACCTCTATTCAGTCTCTATCTGCGAAACAGCTTTTATTGATCTCGACAAAAACCTGGTGCATACTAGCACCTGGACCACCCTGAGCACAGCATCTTTGGAATATCCAGGATAGAGATACTCCCAAGATCATGCCACAGCCCGGACATGGCAGGTCGGTCACGATCGGAAGAAAGGAAAAGACCTCGGCACTGAATCCGTCATCCCGACATCGCGACTCTATACGTCCAGCGACGGGCCGGAAACGCTACCGGCATGAGAGTCATGACGACGTCACCTCAACACACACTGTCGAGAGCACCGACCTAGAAGATGCGTTCGAAAGCGACTGCGGCAGTGTCTCCCCCGACGAAACAGCCTCATTGTTACAGCCACACTTGCCTAAGAATCTTCAACACCTGGCGTGCCAGTTAGCCGGTCAAACCTTTCCAGTTGTTTCTCAATGGATGAAGTCCGCACGCTACATCCCACCCCCTACTATCAGGATCCCACCTCCAAAGCGCTCCAAAACCTCTAGCCCAACACCTCGATCCATACTCATGGAGACATCTGACCCATCCGACCCCTCAACCGTCCTCATCTTTCGAATTGATGGCTACTACCCTCTACCATGTCCCTTCGCCATCTCCAACCCATCCCATCATGGATTCTGTAACTTACAGCACCACCTCCGCTCCATCTCTGATGTCGTCCAACATCTTATCAAGCACCACCCCAATCCCTTCTACTGCCCTATCTGCAGTCAAACCTTTGCCAATGAGCCCACCTGCGACAGCCACATTCGGGAACGCACCTGCCAGCCTCGCAGCCTTGACATCATCAAGGGCGTTTCCCAGTCTACGCTCAGGGAGATCATTAGACGTGACAAACCGCACCTACCTGAAGAAGACCGCTGGCGGAATATTTATAGGATTTTGCTTCCCGGTAACAAGCTCCCTGGAAGGGGGACGGCATATATAAACCAGGGCTTGCCGTTGGCAGTAGCAATGACGAGGGATTACTGGGAACAACACGGGCGGAGGATAGTGGGTGAGTATCTCGCAAAGGTTGGCTCTGATGGGAGTGTACCTACAACAGGAGATGAGGAGGTCTCGATGCTTTGTATGATTGCGGAGAAGGAGTTAGTTGGGCTTGTTATTGCGGAGCATGCCCAGAAGAATTGTCAAATCAGTGAGGTGGGTGAGGGGGTGGGTGAGGATAAATGGGTGACTGTGAAGGCTGAGCAGGACTGATATGATGAACACATCCGCTTGGGTCAGCATGGAGTTTTTTTTTAATCTACGTTGTTCTACCAATTCGGCATTCTTTCAACACTTGGATGATATGTACTGAAAACTCACCAACAGAAGCATGTTTGTGAGAGTTATTAGTGTACTGCATAAGCGTCTGACCACAACAAGACTTCACTGCAACTCCAACTTGCTTCTTCTGGCGATGGCGTCTTGGCTCGCGCTGGAGGCTCTTTTCAGGGTGACTAGCAGGGGTATAACATGATGAGGACGGGTGGCGGCGGCCTCAACAGTTCACCGCTGACATTCTGAGGATATAACTAAACCTTCCGAGTCAATGCTTTGCCAGCCATTATCTCTGTTTTATCCTCAGGTTTTTCACCTCTCACAATGCCAGACACCGCCTTCTCCTCCCCCCTCCCCTCCCCCAACATCTCCATCCCCTCGCCCAACCTCTCTCCAGCCACCAAATCCAGCGATGAACACCCCCCCACCCCTCGGCCCGTCCGCGTCCTCTGCCTCCACGGCTACTCCTCCAACGGCATCCTCCTAGAAAAACACCTCCAACCCATCCGCTCCCGCCTCCCCCAATCCTGGGAGTGGCACTACATCGACGGCGACCACCCCGTCCCGCTCAGCACCTCACCCCCAGGGGAACACTCCTGCCGAAGCTATTACCCAACCCCCGACGCGCACCACATCGACGAGGCGCACTCCCAAGTCCACTTGTACACCCTCCTCAACGGGCTCGGGTACGACATCATCCTCGGCTTCGGCCAAGGCGCCGCGCTAGCGGCCTCAATTCTGTTGCATGAGCAGCGTGATTGGCAGATTGGGGAGTCAGAGTTCAAATTAGGGGTATTTTTCAGCTCTACGATCCCATACGCGAAGTGTTTGCAGGCGGGTTACAACGCGCGGCACGTTTTTGGGATTGAGGGGGAGACTCCTGAGGTGGTGAGGGATCGGCCGACGGATGTGCCGGGGGAGATGTTACCGACCGAGGAGCAGAATCGTTTCCGGTGTCAGGAGCATGAGACTGTTTGGGAGGAGGATTTTAATGTTGTCAAGAGGGTGGATAAAGATGGGGTTGTTTGGAGGGCGGAGACGAGGTTGTGTATGAGTCTTGAGGGGCATGAGGGGTGTAGGGGGGCGAGGAAAACAGATAAGATTGTGGTGGTGGATAAAGGGGAGAGGACGTTTTATCAGATGTTTCATCCTGATGTGGAGGAGGCGAGGATTCAGATCCCGACGGTGCATATACAT
The DNA here is from genome assembly GCF_035222375.1 of Podospora pseudocomata. Lineage (NCBI taxonomy): Eukaryota > Fungi > Ascomycota > Sordariomycetes > Sordariales > Podosporaceae > Podospora > Podospora pseudocomata. The sequence continues at coordinate 2,635,591 of NC_085890.1, read as the reverse complement.
GGGAGGAATGATCCTTGGAGGGTGCAGGGGAGAGCGTTGATGAGGATGTGTGATGAGGATAAGGTGCAGTATGCGATTCATGAGGGGGGGCATGAGATTCCGGGTTGGGGGGAGGATTTGGATGATGTGGTGGAAGCTATTAGGGAGGGGTTGAAGGAGGCGGGGATACCCTTGGAGGAGGATGAGTGATGGAGGTTTGCACAAAAGGGGGGGATGTTTGGCTTAGGATTTCTTGCATGCACTCTGAACATCCAGCCTGGCGTTTGATGGATTATTGTTTGGGTCTTGGAGTGAGCTACCCACAGCTATAACACAAGGATGAGGATAAACGTGGTGAATACAGCGCAGTTTGCAACGGTTACGAAGCATTGAAATTCGGTATAAATCACATGGCATATTCTCAAGATCTGGATTTTGTGCCTACCTACACTATTACCTTTCCAACAATTCACCAGGACACCGAAGCTCTCCAGTGTTTCAACCAGTAATTTGCTCTGTGGACTGACTGTAGAAAATTTGGCAACTCGGGTGTTTTAGATTCCTACTACAGGCTTTGTATCCACTTTCCGCAGCATGAGGTCTCACGTTTGTGAGGATGGGACAGTCAGAAGCCTCCATTGGGTGTCTAGACGCACAAGTGAGATATAGAAAATGCATTGTTAGTTTCCCAAGCGCAATTAGCGTAAAGACTTAACTAGATGATCCTCTTATAATCACTGGGAGTTACTTGGAGCTATTCCAAAGATCCATTGTGGTTAAGTTGCTCGATGGCTCGGAGCACGGTTGATCCACTGTGCTAGTGAGAATCGACCCTCTTTTCTACAACTTTTATAACAAAGCTCTCTCTTACTTTTAAGAAATCGAAAGTATATACCGCAAGCTTTCCAGCTGGGCCTATCCCAGTCTGCTTCAGCATTTCGCTTCCAAAACCCTTCTCATACTGTGTGTAAAACACTATGTGGTAACTTTCGGTGCAATAAATTAAACCTGACAGATAAATAGGAGTAACTTCCTGAGTGAAAGCCTATCTAAGGTACCTATTTTAGTCTGACTTCTAGTGGTTTGATTTAATAATCTCCCACGTTTTTCTGAGTTTGTTATTAGGAGCTATTGTTAAGTATCGCCAAGACTCTCTTGGTTCTGAGTTCAGTTTCAGAAGTGAGTCACATTAAGGTTGGATAGTTCACTTAATGTACATCAGTGAGTGAGGCATATCAGTAAGTGAGGCACCTTCTACTACTCTATTACAACTATCCTCAATTGCTAGACCACAACACTAGGAACCGACTATAATTACATCAGAAGCAGCTGAATCTGAGGCTTCTTCAGCCTCCTGGCAAGTGCGCGCATTATGGCCAGGCTTGCCGCACACACCACAGCACCGAACCTTCGTACGGACCCCCCTTGCACCACTACCATCCTGATGCGTTTCTTGCACTCCCTCCGCACCCACAGCCTTTTGGTCCAGTAGATCATGTGCATCCTGTATAGCAAGTGATCATCCGAGCCGTACACGTGTTTTTTTAGCTCTCCGGCGCTTACTTAGTGCCTCATTGGCCTTGCGGAGCGAAGCGTTCTCTGACTGAAGGAGGGCCACCTGGTGCATCACAGCCATTGACTCCCTGGATCACCGTTGCCCATTCGCGGTTGCCAGGCTGGGCCAGTTTTGCCTTGCTAAGGCCGTCCGAGGTCGTAACTACTATGCCCACGAAGATAATGCCCATCATAAACCCAGTCTCGTCGAAGTTGTAAATATCTTCCACACCACTTAATCTCGGTGGAAAAGCTCGCGCAGATAGCTCAATAATATAGTGAACAATAGCCTCCTCTTCTAATTGAGTGAGCTTTTTCGACTTGGGTGTAGTGTCGCATCGTGCAGGCTTGCCAGCGCGTCGGCGCCCTAGCGTTGCCTGGGAGACTCTATAGGCCTTAGCCGCAGCCCGTATGATTAGCTTTTCGTCATTTTGAAGAGCCTGGAGAGCCAAGATTATTTGGCTTTCTTTTGAAGTAGAGGGCATCTTTGATGGTAGAGAAAAGTGGTTGTTGAGTACAAAGATGTCGCGTCGCGTCGAAAGTGTCCCACTCACTGATATGCCTCACTCACTGATAACGTACGTTACAGACTTTTTCATTTGTTAACCTAACCTGGGCACTTGAAACTTTCTTTCACTTGGGTTCATGCCCGGTATCATAAACTATAACTAAAATTGTTACGGCACTGGTACGTGACCTATGGACTGGGTCCGGGCGCGCCGGCTATATAGCCTATAGGGCTCTGGGAGTTAGTTCCATTTCTCTTCTTCATACCTTCTGCCAGCTTTATATTTGAACAAGTCTCTATATCATCGTCGGTTCCCAGTCCCTAACCAAACACTTTTTTGATACTTCACGAACAGTCTTATCAAAAAGATTTATCATAATTGCCTCCATTGTATCCCGGTTCACAAACCTAGTACCTGATATCCTTTCCACAACGTCTAAAAAGCTTCGCAATGTCGACCTTCCAATAAATTTCCCTCGAGGAAGGCCTGCTAGCAGAGATACACGATATAATCCTCCACCAAATTCTCATCCAAGATCTTATGACTTACGCCACGCATCGCCAACATTTTACCGCAAATACAGAGGTGCAACCCTGGACAGCCACCTTTGCCAGTGCCTGTTTGGCAACTTTAAACTGAGCGCGACAGCCTACAGACTCAAGTTCAACATCTGGATTCCCAACCCCAGTAAGGACCCTCTGATCGCGGCCAAGCGCGCGCAACGCAACAAGGAACGGAAAGGCGACCTCAAGACTCCGGACCTGGTTTCCATGTGCTTACATATGGACCGGGTCGACGCGGTTATTGACGATTTCTGTTCCAAGGCTCTGTACAACGGGCAGCTTGCTGATGAGATCTGGGGAAGTCTCCCCGCCTGGACCGACAGCAGCATTCTGAAGCATTGCCATTCCACCCCAACTTCCCAAACCAAGACGGTTGGGTTGGGGTATTGGCAGACTGAACGACTGAATCTATCTTTTAGCGAGCGAGCGAGATTGAGACGGGCTTTTCTTTGAACTTCGGTTATCTGCACCCTTGGCCAATATCTCACCGCTTGCAAAGAGACCAACTCAATGAAGAAGAGCTTACCGCGATCGGCAGCGACCTGCTTTGCAGCATCAACGAGACAGATCAGGAGGCGGTTTCCAGCGTTTACAGTTACATCTTGGACATGTGGGAGAGCATTCTCCGACAATGTTCCAACCACATGGTCGGCTTCTCAGCGGCGGAGTCGCTCCCAGGGAGGAGCACATATCGTCATTATGAAGACATGACTCGAAATAGAGCCCGGGAAGAAGCCCAGTATTTCTGTACCCTCGGTCCGGAGGCATTGTTCGCCGCGTTGAAACATGCCTCTGGGCCTGAGTCAGAAACAGCGCGCTGTCTTCGAAGCCTATGTTGATGGCCTGGAGAATGAAGATCTTCAGGTGTCATCCGGGCTCACTCAAACGAGTGTCCACTCACTTGGGCACGGGATGGCCTTTCTTACCGGTGGAGAGATCATCTGGTCAAAGGTCCTTGACCTGACCACATTCTTGCCTAGTAGAATAAGAAGAGGAGGGCTGGTATCATACCAAATAGGGAATGCCGCTTGCAGACTTCTCCGTGGCCTGCTTGGGGACCTCGCGTCTACAAAGCAGCCGCAAGACTCCAAGCTGGCAAGGTTGTCCAGAAGAGGATGGGTGTTTTGGGATGACTCGCGCGTTCACAGAATGGGTTGGGATAACATTGGGGTGCTAGGCTGGATGGCCCTCGGTGGAAAATTATAGTGCGGCGGGGAGGAGGACTGGGAAGCGCAGGTGGAAGAGGGGAGGTAGTTTCTTGAAGGCATTGACAGGGTAGTCACCAATGTCGAAGATGTCGAAGATCCCAGAGCGTGGGATGAAGAGAATGATGGGGGGGAAGCGAGGATGGGTCAGACATGGAGGGCTAGCACAACCCTTGGTGTCCTTGAAGAATGTCAAAATAGCTCGTTAGATGTAATTATTTCCTATATTTGTGATGGAAAGGGCGGGAATTGGAGGCAGTTCAGCATGCAACAAAGGCTCATGCAGCGTCATCGACACCAAGATAGGTTGGAACAATCTGAAGGCACCTGATTGGGCTGGATTGTGATGGGTGAGAAAGCCGTTTGGGTTGGCGATAGAGAGGTCCTGGCTGGCGTCAGCGGTATACCTAACCTTATCAAGTTGCCCGACCTCGTATCAAGGCGAGGCGTTCAGCCATGTCGGCGCACCAAACCTTAGAACAGAGATTGGCTTTTGGTGGCCAAAAGCTCAATACTGCCCTTCCACCCCTCATCATCTGCTGATACTTGTCTTGATCTCGCATGCTTTCGGCACCCATCATTGCCCGTTGGGATCATGGTCAGGGATATTCTGGACAGGCTGCCTCTCGAGCTTCAGGATTTGATCCTGCTCAACCCCCCCTTCAAAGATGTCATCAATCTGCGAGCAGTCTCCCAACACTGCTGCGGGCATACAGTGGGGAGAACCTTGTCAAACACTTCAAACGCCGTTTACCCTCCGACTTGACGCTTCTCACCATGTCACACAAACTCCGAACCTGAGAAACTGAGAGCATCTCGAACCTTCAATAGATGGCCTGCGCAAAGGACAAGACGTTGACCACGGAAGGTCTGATGTCGATGTGCCACCATTTGGACAAAATCGACGATCTGATTATCGATGTCTACAAGAAGGCCTTGTACCCGGGACAACGCGTTCGACATGCATACAGAAACCTTCCTTCGTGGTCTCACCCCACTTTACGCGAGGGCTTATGGCTCTTCGAGATCTACAAACCGCAACATGAGAAGCGGATCTACTGGTCTGTTTATACTTTGTCGCAGCAGGAGCTCTCGCGGCTCAGGCATGCGTTTCTTGTGGCCCCCATTGCTTGCTGCCTCAACTACCGAATGCGACGACATTTCCCCGGGATGATGTGGCGGTCGGACTTTCTTGAGGTGCGAAAGACACCTCGCGTGGAGGCTTCTTGCCTGTTCTACCGCTCGACCAACAGCAATCTGTCTGTGCTATTTACAACTACATGTATATGACCTGGGATGCCATGAGAGACTTAGCATACGTGCAATGCACATCAAACACCCATCCCTCCCACGACGCCGCCGCGAAAAGAAGCATGTTTGTACTTTTTGCTCTCCTCGCGAACCCTATCCTACTGAGAGACCACTCAGATACGTTCAGTGTAGTCGGTGCTGTGACCACTCTTTTCGTCTTGAGTATAGAGAGACCTTGTGTGGCCTTGGTCCCGAGGGCCTCTGGCGAGGGTTGCAGATCGCCGCTCATAATCCTCCTACTGAACAGGACCACCACGACTACTATAGGGACACCTATTGGGACATTGAAAGCTTCTTGTATCATTCATCCCAGTCCGCTCTCGGCCGTGAGGATATGAGACAGTTCATCTGGCTTAGACCACTCGGATCTGCCCATGCTCACAGTGTACAACAAAAGAAGAAACCGAGGCCGGCAACTTGTCGTGGAGGACTGTTGCAGAAGAACGTGAAAGGCCAATGTCGAGTTGCTTTTCATATTCAGATGCCCGTCCTTACCCATCAAGCAGGTGAATACCGACATGGGGTGAGGTTTGGGGGTGCTCTATGTGGGGTTGAGGTGATGAATGGTATCGAGTAGAGTTCGGGAATTTGTCATTAAGAGGATGGACGCTCTGGGATGACGAGCGTATCAAAAGGATGGGGTGGGACAAGGTGGATGTTTTGGGTTGGATTGCTCAGGGAGAGGTGGCATATTTTACCGAGAGTGGGAGACTGGAGAGTATGCGAGAAGGGAGGTGTTTCATTGAGAGGGTGCGATGCACTCCCCTTCCACTGAGCTAAATTCTGGAGGGCGCAGTGGAAAATGATGATTAGATGGAGACGGGTGTCATTTCCTCAAATCAGAGTGTTCGACGAACATGATGGCCGCTGATAGTTGTTAGAGGGATGCTACAGTAATGAGAGAGAAGCTGTTGACGGTCTCAACTGTAAGAGTCTAACCCCTTCTGTCAGAGTCCTCAGCAAACATTGCCCACCACAGAGCACCATTTACCACCATCGGTGGCCTTCAATAACACTGATGTATATGAAGCGGAGCAGGAGCACCACTGTCAACACGAGCAACTGTGTTAGTGGGTGTTAATCACCTGGCTCAGCATCGTCTGATTTCTAGGTAGGTTGCCAAATACTTTCGGCAGAACAATTTGAAGCTTTTATACAGGTTCAGTTTCCGGATGGTATAGATTCTCAACGGCATTCACCCATGTGTTGAATCTTCCTGTGGGTCTGTGGCGTGGTTGGCGCCCCTGATATCATTAAGGTTCTGAAAAGGTTCAAAAGCCTGTAGGACGCTGTGTGGCATCCCAAGGTTTGATAGATCGGGCAATACGAGGAGTTTGAGGTCGTGGCTTTCCAGGTGACCTTTCCTGAGACTTTTTCTGAGGCTTTCCAGAGGCCAGTGTCTGGCAAGGTGTCCTTTCCAACATGTATTTAGGGGAGTCCGCTCACACTCAACGGACCTTTTTTGTTTTTCCTCCCTTTCAGTCAATTCAATCCTTTATTACAGCGTGAGTCCCCACAGAGAACCAAGTCTCGTACCAGCACAAACCATTATACTGGTGGGTTCAATCCCATGGCCCAGACAACCAGCAGCAAAGATTTGATTTGACAAAGTCGTCACAGAATGGAGGTCACACGCCGAGGCAGTCACACAATACATACCACGTGAATCTGCGCCGCCCAAACAACCAGGACCGATCTTTCTTCACTAGCACACCAACACACCAGAGTCAAAAGTGTTCATCCTGGCTGCTATATTTCAAGGCTATTCTCCAAGTTTTATTGGCCTGCTCCCCTTGGAGATCATCGACCAAATCCTTCTGAGCATGCCAGTCAGGGACGGCTGGACAGTTAAAAGCAGCATCCCGGCAATCTTCAGAATGTACACCGGCACTGAAGGGGAGAAGCATCTACACCGTCGCCTCTACGGCGCGTTGCCCAACATTAAAGCTGCTCACCTCTTCAATGATCTGAGTTCGATCGAGGACCTCAAGCTTGAGTCTCTGCAGCTCAAACTTGCACAAGGACCAACAGCTTCCAATCTCCACCACATAGCCGAGCGTTTGGATGTCATCGTCGATTGCTCGCTCAGCTGCGAGGCAGAACCGCTCGTTCACAGGCCTGAGACGCTTGCTCGCCTGGCCCAGGATTTGCTTCCAACGCCCTCCGAAACCTTCCTCGAAGCGCTATCGAGCGTCTACACGTATATGTACTTGTACTGGAAAGGGATAATGCTCGCCACGAGAATGGAGTTCAGTTCCGGGCATCATACGTGCGCGGAGAGGCAGGATAGGCCATGCTTTCCTTGCATCGGGCACAAGCAGATGATCGATTGGTGTTCTCACCGGCTGGCTAATCAGGGGTCAGAGGCTCTGTCGTTGGCAGTCAAAATGCCAGCAGTTGGGACGTTGGAGCGACTGAACGTGTAATGCCCAAGGGTCTCCGGAATAAGGGGTTATTGGCATTGTTGTATAAAGGTTGGGATCTGCACCCTCATTACATTTGGCCACAGATATATACGATGCTGACGGAACTAACCTGTAACATGATCAACATCTGGCAGAAAGCACCAAGCACCATCGAATAACGCATTACCTCACGTGTGTGTGGGGGTCTTGCAATTCGGTTTGGAAGATGCTAGCGGATAGGATGACACGTGAGAAACGGGAAATCCATCATGGGGATCGCAACCACTGGTCCCACGAACGCTGGGAGTTTACTGGTCCGACTCTCAGGGGTTGGGTCTTCTGGGACGAAGAGAGGTTCCACTCCCTGGGATGGACCGACGCGGAAACGGTGGGCTGGACTGCCCAGGTCCAGCCTGGGTGGCGGGATGGGATGAGAAGGGCAAGAGGCTGGCTTTGAAGAAGTGCGCCGAGCTTATAACACGAGCCAGCCACAACGACGAAGGTGATGTTAACGAGGGTAATGACGGATGGGGGGACGCTGAAGGAGGTCAAGAAGGAGGCGAGGGCGAAGAAGAAATGGATCGTTTCTGTGATGAAGAAGGGGTTCTAGTATGGTGAAAAAGTGAGGAGGAAAGTGAGGAGGAGGAGGGTGATGATGATGGTGAGCCCTTCGTGAGGGTCATCGTCTAGTAAGTTACAATGGTAGCAGCAGACGATTGCTGGTTAAGCTCTCCTTCTGGGGAACGAGGAGGGCACCCAGTTACCCGTCCAAGCCTGTCAGAACATGAAGCGCTTACTATTCAGCCAGTTCTTGAAACGTCTGTATCTCAGATGCCACTTCTGCCGTACCAAAAGGACATCCTTGGCCATGGGGCCAAGGCGAGGGGTATATCTTCACAGTTTCCTTGACGCAAAGCTTCAAACATCGGCCAACAATCTTGCTACCTATACAAGGTAGTCGATAATTACCTCGTCGAATTTGCCTTTATTCTTAATCACGGTCTTTGCAACTGCGTAGATGCCGCATCATGCCGTTCATTAACAGTTGGTAGAGACCAGAATGAAGCACACGTAGTGTTATTGTCCTTGCCAGTGCGACGGCTTTCACCACTCCCGTCATGCTCTGCGATGCTAGATTTGAAGTTGGCCTGAAGGGGTTCCGGCCAGTAGTACAATCAACATGGTTTCCATCCAAGATACAGATACCAACACGGTTCCCAACGCTAGCTTTCTCTTGGTTGCATAGTATCTGGCGCAACGCGGTGTGGGTTGCTCCGTGGGTCTTGCTGGCAGGCAGCAGGTTGCTCCCAGGGCTCTGCCCTGGCCCACTTCCGCAGCGAGGATATATTAGATTAGCCGGTTTGCTTGCTCCGTTCAGATACTCCCAGAATACATCATCACTTTGTACTCACTTCTTCTGTTCTGGTCGTACCACACGCAGGCTGCCTTGTCAAAGATCGACATGTCCGAGACCAAGCATCCTCAACACACCAGAGGATGACGTCCGAAATTTCCATACCGACGCTTCAATGACATATGGGCACGGATAGGCAGGAGCTACTCGTTGGTATGTGGGGATGTGGGTGTCCCTGGTTTGACTTTGTGGCGTCATTAAGGTTTTCAAGAGGCTGGGCTGTCAGAATGTATCTTTCTTTTCCATCTTTCTAAAATGGGAACCTTCCCCCCAGCTGTCCTTCTATCCTCATGACAAAGCTTGAAAGCATCCGCGTCATGTGATCTGCCATTCAGTCCAAATCCTACTGAAAAAGATCACACGGCGAGCACTGAACGCTAACTCTCAACCGTTGGCATCACGTCGAACCAAATCAAGCACGGTAGCCTAGGGCAGTTTCACGCTCGACATTTGCAAACATGGCGGCCTCTTCCGGAGCAAGATCGACTGTACAGGCCAGCTTTCCTCTCCTGGACCTTCCGCTGGAGATATTAGACCTCACTCTGATTCACATGCCAATCAAGGGTGTATCACCCTGAAGAGACTGTCACCAGAAATTCTCCGGATCTACAGCGGGCCGGATTGGGAGCAACACCTGTATCGACGACTCGGAGTCATCGACCCGTTCCTCAGCATCGCGTGCTCTTTTGACCGGTTCGAAGTCTACGGAGATTTCAGCTTGGAAACATTTATTTACCGAATGCCTCCCACTTCTCGAGAGCTTGAAGGAATGTGTGAGAAGCTCGAGATAATCGACGACATCATCTCCGACTTCGCTAGCATCGCGCTCAAACCCACGAAGGGGGTCGGCTATTGGTCCTGGCCTATTTGGACATCTGAAGAAATCCTGCGCGATCAAACGCCGTCTTCCACACGCCGAGAGATGATTCTGCCGCGAAGGCCATATGGGATGAACCCTGGGGTCTCTCGACCGCGGAGAGAAACCGTTTACGGCAGGCGTTTCTCTACCTGTCCATTGTTTGCACCAGAGAGAATATTCAAGTCCCTTGATCACTACCACCTGCGGTGGTCACTTGCGAAGATTGTTCAACAGATCATCTCAAGTGGACTGCCACTCATCTTCATCGAGGCAGTCTCATACGCTTATACGTATCTCGAGGGCGGAGTCATCGGGCTGCAACTCATGGTCCGGAGACGCTATTCACACAACTTAACGGCGTGGGAAGGGTTAACACTAAGCAGTCGAAGCAATGGTCAGCGTGGGCAAATTTATTGAAGTTCTTGTATGGCGTGGAGGCGGGTGGCTGGGACCAACTTCTGCATGGTGGAGGGGGAATGGATACCAGCCACTACTATCTCTGACCGAGGATTGTGAAGCATCTCCGGCGATCTACAAACACCTTCAAGGAGCCGGATGTTGAAGTGGCTCGTGTTTGGGGGTTTGGGGCACACCCAACACGATTTGGACCATGGTGGGGGATCATCACCGCGCTGAGACTGTCCTAGACGATGGAGAGGACGAAGACTATGAACATATATTCTGCCTGCTGCCCTGACTGACAAGACATCAATTGACCACACGGAACAGGTACCGAGCCCCATCTTTAGCGATAGCATGTGGGTGAGTGGCTGCAAGGAACTCGGAAACCTCGTGATGATCAAGTATATAAAAATAGAAAGATTCTAGCCAGGCAGAGGGGAATGAATTGTCTGTGCTTACCCGTTCCATGTGGTGGACTCGTCAAAATAACCATAAAGCAAGGACATGCCGGCATAAAAGAGTTGAACTTGTTGTACTTGAAGACTACCCCTCGTCTGCGGGTGAAATCTGGATAAATTAACAGCACTATATGCCGAGTGTCACCACAGGGCGATTGGACCGTCGGGACGGGAGACCACAGTCGTTGCATCCATCCGGGACGCTGTCTGATTCGGCGATAGCAGGCACACGGCGTGCAGAGCTTCCCGACAAATCGAGACACGGAACTTGAAGAAGAGTAAAAATAACAAAAAGAAGGCGCAAAGAATTCTTGGGGCAGGTGAAGCAGTGAGACATGCCTGGCGGGGCATGGAACCCCACCTTCCATTGCCTGCCATGCTCCGACTTCTATCAGGAGTGTAACCATCCCAACTTGTCAGTTACCAAACTGCCTATTCGGAGATCCGACCCCTTCCGCCTTGCTCTTTCGAGTCTTTTTGCCCCTTGGCAGCGGACCCGTCCATTCCCAGCGCCCAGGTTGCAAATCATTTCCCCCGCCAGACCTCGCACCTGCTGTTGCATTCCATTGCAGCGACTGTCGTGCCGGCCTGAGACGTGCATATCCCGGGAGTTGGGGACTCGTCATGGTCTAAACAAGTATCATAAATCCGGTCCTGTCCTTCCTCGCCTGGTTCTCGGTGTCGGCGATCCATGGATATCACGCCTAGAACATGTCACCGACCGTTACCACGAGCGAATCTAGAATACGACGTCTAGACTCCCACTTGCTCTCTGAAGCATCCTTGCTCCCATCGGCTCCACCCTGTCCATCCGGTGATACAGCAGTATAAAGAACCACGTTGCCGTGACCGACCAGGTTCTCTCCCGCTCACCACTCCGCTGGATCTACACCATCTTGCCGATCGCTTTTATTTTTAAATTTTTGTTTTTTAAAAAAAACTCCCCTGAAAAGATCGTCGCTTGACACAAGACACTCCATCAAACTCTGTCACCCCTCACTTCTAACGTCTATTAGCCATCATGAAGGTATGTGCAACCTTCCCTCTTGGACCTCGCACCGTGACATCTAACTAACCTTGGCCCGTGTAGCAACCAACCACGCACTTGCTCACCCTCTTCCTCCTGCCCTTCGCCCTCGCCCTTCCCACACCAGAAGACTCAGTCAATCAAGTGGAGCAAGGGACCAACACGCCGGCGACAGTGGGCAACGTCAACGCCGGTATCCCCCGATGCAAGACACAGGGCCTCAGCGACTTTTGCCTGTCAAACAGCAATAAGCCATACTGCGACGCCACCGGGTTTCACAACAACATGATGGCCCAGTGCGAGAAGAACTGCTGGTGCGAATAGATTGTGCCCAGACCCGACATCGGGGATGAAGAAGGAGGACCAAGAGCCAGATAATGGACGACTAGATAAGGGACGGGCATTGGAGGAGGAATAATATCCACCAACACAAATTCTATCGCGGCTGGAAGCTCTCCTTTTATCCTGCCAGCAATACCCAGCCCACATTTAGTATGAGGATGGGACAAGTTGGAGAGAGAATATGACAGGAAAAAGGTGTTGAAAAAAGAGATGGGGCCATCGAGGCATTGATTTTTTCTTTCTGTGTATTTCTGATTCTTGATATGGAAGTTATTTCTGCACCAAATCAAGGACAGCGTGTTGCTGCCCGTGGAGAAAGGCCTCACAGGGTCAACATCTACCACCGGCGTTGACTAAGCATTGTACGACATTGTCGTTTGCGACGCCGTTCGGACACATTTCGGCATTCACGGGACTGCCTTTCTGTCTTTAGACGTCCTCTAATATGAGCACAAGAACAAGGGGATAAGTGTTTAAGAGGGTTTCCAGGCGGCTGTGACTGTAAATGTGGATTATGCAGGAATCATGCCATGATGGGTGTTAGTAAGTGCATGTGTTGACGTCGTGATGACAAAGCTCGACTCATCGTCTCCACGATCAGTAACTGGGGTATAAACTCCCATAATCAACCTCACCTCACCAGGAGTAAAACATTGTTTTCACACCAACAACACTGAGAACGATACCCAGTTCACGATGACGACCCCCACCCCCTCCCGCGACGACCTCATATCCCTCCACGGTTTCACTCCCCTCCCCGTGGACCAGGACGCCATCTTCCAGGGAAAACCATTCCTCCACCAACCCACCCCGGTCCCTCTCTCGTCCATCACCTATCCAAGCTCTACCGACCCCTTGGTCGCTAAGGTGCAGGAGTACGCGAAGGAAAAGCTCCCAATCCAAACCTACAATCACTCCATGCGGGTTTTCTACTGGTGTACGCCCCTTCACCCCTTTCCCATCCACCCTCCCCCCTCCCCCTCACCATCCTCGCTAACCCCCCCAACCAGCAACCATAATCATGCAACAACAATTCCCCTCCCTCCCCCCCATCTCGCCCTCCACCATAGCCCTGACCTGTCTCCTCCACGACATCGGCACCACCCCCTCCAACCAATCCTCCACCCTTCTCTCATTCGAGTTCCAAGGCGGGGTGATAGCCCTCGACCTCTTAAAAGAACTGAACGGCAACAAGTCGCAAGCAGAAGCCGTAGCAGAAGCCATAATCCGACACCAAGACCTCGGAACGGTAGGCACCATCACAGCCTTGGGACAAATCCTCCAACTAGCCACAGTCTACGATAACATGTCCCTTCGCCCGTATCTCATCCACCCAGACACCAAGGCCGAGGTGAACAAGGCTTACCCTAGAAAGGGCTGGAGCGGGTGTTTCTCTGCTGCTATCGCCAATGAGAAGAAACTAAAACCCTGGGGGCATACCAGTCATTTGGGGTGGGAGGTTTTTGAGAATGGGGTTCGGGAGAATGAGTTTATGAGGGAGGTTGATTCTTGGGAGTGAGCGGGGTGCAGGTAATGGATATGGTAGGTAGCTTTGATGGTCAAAGGGCTAGGTTGAAAGATGTAAACTAGGGTGGATTAAGCCAGCTTGTTATTTGAATAAGAAGAGGACCAGTAGCTCAGGGGTAGAGCAACCGGCTGCAGTCCGGTAGGTCACGCGTTCAAATCGCGTCTAGTCCTTGACTTTTTTTATTACACATCACTGTGATTGAAAGGCTTGAATGGGCTGGGGAAAACACTCCTCAGTAATCATTACGAGTCGGCCTGTACCTATCCCTTAATAGTATTTCTCACGAGGTCGCTGCTGGGTGGCCTTCGGCTAATCAACGTGACTCTCACACACACACGCCGAATAATGAGATAAAATCTTGTCAGAATACTCTTCAACGACAATAAAAGATAGATACAGTGCAGTAGACCAAGTGGGCTTCTGATTTGCAGTACGCGTCATTCCCTCCATGCCCGGCAGCCGCTCCTCAACCAATTTCGCTGCAATTAAAGCATTTCCAGGTTGACAACGCTTCGAACACTAGTCAATGATCTGAAAGAACAACGCCAAAAAATGACAGTGCTACCATTCGGACAATTGACCAGCCCCGTAACCGTTGCGAACCCTAGCAATGCTTCGATTCCAACACAATTGCTCGAGAAATAATTCCACCTTGCAGATAACAGGCAAATGCATACAAGATAACGATGATAACGAGAAAAAGAGGGGTAGACAGTAGATACTAGTCCCATATCCAGCTGACGAACCTTGTCCAGCCTCTAGTCTTCTTTGTTGGCTGGAAACCTTGGGTTTGTACCGAGAGGTTCTCCTCGGCCTGTTCAAACGCTTCTTCAAGGGGTATTTGATCGAGAGGAGTGATCGAGGTCTTGCGGAAGAACTTCCAGCCCAGGTAAGCAGCTAGGACAATGGGAATGTCACTGTAGGTCACGTTAGTATCAAGACAACAGGTTTGCACAAAACAATCAAATAACTGACAGGTACGACGACACAAACTTGGCGGCGTCCCAACGGCCCGTGGTGAAGACACTGAAGCCGCTCGTGAACAAAATGACGAGGCACATGACAAGCCCGACTGGGGATGTGTACTCTGCTGATTGTCAACTTCAGCTTCCCTCACATCCAAGAATGAAGACCTACCCGTCCACCAATTGTGCCACGGCAGTCTGTCGGTCGAAATGCCTTGCTTCTTCATAGCCTTGAGAAGCCGGATGTGGTTCAGCAGAATGGAACTCCAAGAGACCAACACCCCGGCTGCCGTCAGCATGACCAGCCACCAGAACACGCTAATGGCGTTCTCGGACAGGCTCAAGAAGCTCAAAAACATGAAGACCGTGAACAACAAGACACACATATATGGTGTGCCCCAGGACGTGGTCCTCAAAAAGATCTTCGGTGCTTGTCCCTTCAGTGCCAATCCATACAACACCCTCGTGCCCGCCAGCAAACTCTGATTCGCCGCTGACCAGGCCGACGTGATCACAATGGCATTCACCAAGCTGGGGATCCCCTTGATCCCAGCTGCTGCGGCCGCAAGCACAAACGGACTCTGTGCCACGGTATCACCACTCCCCTTCAGCCTCTCATCATTGCTAGGCACCAACAAGCCCACCACAAACACCGCCAGACCATAGAAGATGACAATCCTCGCAAAGACCCTCTTCACAGCCCGGGGAATAGCCTCTCTCGGGTTTCTCGTCTCAGCGGCAGCCATAGCCAAAGACTCCACCCCCGCAAAACTGAACACCGCCCCGGTCATCACTGCCCAGAAGCCGAGAAACCTCCCCCAGTCTCCTCGAGCAATATACTCCACAAACGGACCCGGATCTCGCCAATATCTGAACCCAATCACCCCAGTCCCAGGCACTCCCCCCAAATTGATCACCAACCCCAACACAATCAGAAAGACAACCAGCAAGATCTTCAACAAGGCAAACACAAACTCCACCTCACCAAACACCCTCACAAAAGCCATCCCTATCCCACCCGTGAGTGCAATAAACGGCAAGATCACCGCCGCCGGATTCAGCCCATCCCCCGTCCAAAACTTGACCAGCACACAAACCGCCACAATCTCAGAAGGTATACTCAACAGATTGCCGTAAACCAAGTTCCACCCGATAGCAAACCCCATGGCTGGATCAACCAGCACCTCGGCGTGTCTGACGAATGATCCGGTGACAGGCATCAAAGCAGTCACCTCTCCCAGGGCAAACTGCACGGAGCAGACGACTAGTCCGATGACTGCATAGCCTAGCAGTGCACCGAGAGGACCACCCGTGGAAACTGCCCCGCCAAGGCCGAGGAAGAGACCGGTGCCGATGGACCCTGCTATTCCCAGCATGGAGAGATGGCGTTGGGAGAGGCCCTTTTGGAGGGATCTGGACTCAATCTGGTGCTCTTGGCTGAGGCTCTGGGGGTTGGATAAGAGGGGATTATTGGATTTGGGGGATAGGAGAGGGGACTCGACATCGGTATTATTGATGATGCTGACGGGGGCGATGTTCTGCTTGGGAGAGCGTGATGGTTGGGGGGTGGATGAGCCGGAGGAGGACGAAGAGGCGGTGCCGTACCCCGCCGGCTTGAGGTTGGGTGTTGAGGCGGTCATGTTGGCCAGTGGTTCGCCGTGTTGAAGATGGATCTTTTGCTGAGATGGCTGGAGACTGAGATTGAGGCCCTGCCTGATGATGCGGAGTGATCAAAGCGCGAGCAGTCGCAGGAGACCTTGTCGCTGACTGATCCCCGAACCGCCCGACAGAAGACCGCGTCTTCACCTCGGTCGATGACAACGACTGTATATGATGGTATCTGATCTGGCAGATTTCTGCCCGCTCTCAAGGGCAGAAGACATTGCGCCGCTGGCTTTGCGAATTCTCAATATTAACAGAAGATTGAAGGAGGGAAGTGAGACGGCGGTGGATGGTCCAGCCCCGCACGCGACTTGATGTCGCGATTGCGCCAGGGTCAGGACCCACTTTGGCGGTCAAGAACACTGTCACCGCACCTGCAGGAAGTTGGCTGGTTCATCTGAGCCGCAGCAACTTCATCTGAGCTCACAAAAAGAAAATGAAGGACTTCAGAAAACTGAAGGGCACACCTCAAAAAATGGTCAAAAACGCAAAAGATAATTGAGACTCGGATACCGGGAGTCGAACCCGGGGCTGTTGAGAGAACAGACACTTCTGAGAAGTGAGAGTCAACGATGTTACCGCTACACCATACCCGATTGAAATCGTGTGTGGTCTCCGATTTGATGCAAACTTGATGTGGATTGAGCCACTATGATCAGCCTCCATCAACCACACGGAACACCATAGCCCCCTGTCCTTTACCTCCCAATAATCCTCAACTCCAACCACCTCAACGGAGGAAAGCTCACCAAAGCAAACCCACACCCAACCCAAACACCAACATCACAACCCCCCGCGCTCGCTCCTGCCAGCACCGCCAATGGCCCGGTATACCAAATCTGATACATCCCCAGCACGGCCCCGACCCAGCCCAACAAGAAAGCAACCAGCGCAGCCCACCCAACCGGCAAATAACTCTTATCCTCCCACCTCGCCCAGTCAAACCCTCTAGTCCTCCTAAACAGCACATGCTCTAACACAAAGATCAGAATCATAAACTCTACCCAGTACCCCATCAGCGCGAGGAAGTTCTGGAACAGCACAAACAAATGCTCCCTCCCTGCCAAAGCCAGCACAGTCTGCAGGACGACCACCGTACAAGTCCACACCCACCTCGGCACAACCTTGAAGTGCCTCCCCAGAACCTGAAAGCCCAACGCCGCTGAATAACACCCGGGGATACTATTCGCGATGATTCCCAACGCCACAATAACAGAGCAGAACAATCCGAACCCCTTCAATGGTTCAAACCCAGCCACAATCAACGCCCCAGCAGAAATAGCACTCGCCTCCGCCCAAGCAGTATGATGCGTCACACCAGTCGCAAGCCCAATCCCAATCATATAAACCAGACTAAACGACGTCCAAAGCCCAAACAGCGTCAAACAAAAGATCTTCCTCTTGCGTGTGCTCTCAGGGTAGTAAACATAGTAATCACTCGCCGCCGCCGCCCACGAGTTGGGCACATAAAGACACAGGCTCAAAAAGCTAAGCCTGTTCGCCGCAATGGCCGTCCCATCTCCCTGGGACTCAATCGTGGTGTCAAAATACGGTCCCGCACACCCGATAAGTGCGAAGAGGACCAATATCTGGGGTATCAACGCGAACCTGTTTTTCCATCAGCTGCTGTCTCCCGTTCCCATCTCCAAACAGGAACTTACCGTTCATAAAAATGAAAAACCCTCATTCCAAAAACCGCCACAACCCAACACACCAAAGCACTAACCACAATCCCAACCACAATCGTCAAACTCCCCCCGCTCACCGCAGATAACATCTGTCCCGCAATGATGTAACTCAAGGTGATATACCCCACCATCAAAACAATGTTCAACGCTGTCGGTATCTTGCTAGGCCAGTAACCCATGAAATACCTCGCAATAACCATCGTTCTGTTCCCGCTTGCCGGTCCCCAGATACTCATGTATGCGGTGGAACAACTCCCCAGAAAGGCTCCAACAATAGCGCACCATGCCGAGTCGGTGAAACCAAGCTGGAAGACTAATGGTCCGAGAAGGGCCACTGCGAGGTTGTTGACGGAGATGTTGGCCCCGAACCAGAGGAGGAATACCTGGGCGTCTGCGAGGTGGGAGGGAGGTTGCCGTTCGGAGGGTAGGACGCGGGTGATGCCGCGGGCTTCGAAGCCGGAGAGGGATTCGAGGGTGTTGTTGATCTTGATCAAAAAATGGGGAACCTTGAAAGGAGAAGCATTTTGGGGCTGTTGTTGTTGTTGGGGGGTGTCAGTGGAGGAGATTGATTTGGTGGTGGGATCTACTGGTGTTGTTGCGGTGGTGGCAGCAGCTTGCTGCTTCTCCAGATCGGGGGTTGTCATTTTGGCTTGGATGTCATCCAAATTGGATGATGTTAAAAAAGTGCTGGCACCACGCGCTGGCCTGATGAGACTTGGGAGACGCGACCTTATCACCTCTTACCCCAGCCTTATCCCAGCGGTGAGATACGCCACGTCAAAAGTAGGTGATACCAACCAACCGCTCCAACCCCAGCATCCAAAGATTGTAAGCCATCGCCATCACCCACCGAGCGGGGTATCTTCCCTGCATCTCGGCTCCATGTCGTTGGTTCTACTCCCTCCTTGTGATTGACCAACCGAACCGATCGCAACCTGCACCTGAACGTCTGTGTAACACTGTATCACACTTGTGTAACCACCACTACACCCCACCGCGTTAGGCACCCTGGCATATCAGGTCTAGTAAGTCTTGGTAACCTGCTCTGAACGGCAACTGTTGGGGTTGTCAGCCGCAAAAGACGCCGCAAAAGGTCGACTATTTGATGGGTTATGTCGAATAGAGAAGGGGGGTTACAGTGTTACCCCGCATGTGCTGCAGAGGTGATGTGACATGATGCTGCGGTTGGGGGTTTGTGCGACAGAGGGGGAGAGATGGGAATAGTGGCTCATTGCCAAGACGTTAGATATGAGTGTGGACATTTGTTGGAGAATTCCAACGTGAGAAAACGGGAACGACAGTACTGACAGCCTGCCCCCCCCGACGACGTTCGTCTCACTACCTCTTTGCACTCAATTTTAAGCCGTGATAAGAGAAATCTGAGAAAATGGCTACCTCAACTGACGCCCAGGAGTTCTCCTCCATCAAGTTCGACTACCTCATCATCGGCGGCGGCACAGCTGGTCTCGCCGTCGCCTCCCGTCTAGCCGAAATCCCCTCCCTCACCATCGGCGTCCTCGAAGCAGGGAAAAGCGGTTATGGCGACGACAACATTGACATCCCAGCCTACTCTGGCCGAGCACTGGGAGGACCCTACGACTGGCACTTCCAGACCACGCCCCAGCCCGGTCTCGGCGGACGAACTCTCCCATGGAACCGGGGGAAGGTCCTAGGCGGATCAAGTGCGCTAAATTATATGACTTGGAATCGTGGAAGCAAGGAGGATTATAATGCCTGGGAGGAGCTGGGGAATGATGGTTGGGGGTGGGATTCTCTCCTGTAAGCATCTTTCGGCTATGACAGGCGTGAGTTGAGAACTGACGGGTGGACAGCCCTTACTTCAAAAGGTCAGAACGATTCCACCCGCCTCCGCCGAACTTTAAGGACAACCACCAGGCTTCGTACAACGAGCCAAACAGCTTCCTGGGGGAAGATGGGCCCATCAATGTCTCATACACTCGAGACTTCTCGCCTTCGCATGCTCTGTGGCATGCAACCTTCAACGAGGTGGGGGTCGAGTCAAATCCAGCTCACTTGGACGGATCAAATGTGGGTGTGTGGACTACCATTGTGGCCGTCAACCCAGAGACCGCCACAAGATCCTATGCGACTCATTACTGCTTGATGCCGCCTGTGAATCTGCATATCCTTACTGAGGCTCTCGTTGAGCAAGTCGTTCTGGATAAGAAGGACGGGGAATGGGCTGCTACTGGCGTGCGGTTCAGTCATTACGGGAAGCAATATGTCGCCTCAGCTGCTCGAGAGGTCATCCTGTCAGCAGGCAGCGTCCAGTCATCACAGCTTTTGGAGTTGTCCGGTGTTGGCCGGGCTGATGTTCTGGGTGCTGCGGGAATTCCGTTAAAGGTTGAGAGTCCAAACGTGGGTGAAAACCTGCAGGAGCATATCAGTAAGTCCTACTGTAACGTTGAGTATGTCTGTCGCTGATCACCACCAGTGCTCCCAATGGTCTTCGAAGTAGACCCCAAGCTCCCCCATCCAGACGACCTGTTCATCGAAGAAATCGCCGCCACTGCCTACGAGCAATACCAAAGAGAAAAGTCCGGTCGTTTGACCGTCCTCCCCTGCTCGATGGCATATCTTCCCGTTTCCAAGCTGGCACCCGAAGAAGATGTGGCTTCGCTCTCGTCCAGGTCCCAACAGTTGGAACGTTATGGCGCCGAGCAAACATCTATCCTCTCTAGCAGGTTCGACACCGACAAACAGCTCGGCCAAGTCGAATTCGTCTTTGATCTCGGCAACTGGAACCCGTCGTTTGCGCCTAAGGAAGAGGGCAAGAGATACTGCTCCATGTTGTTGGTGCTGCAGTATCCCTACTCGAGAGGGTCCATCCATATCGATCCTAAAGATGGACCAACCGCTGATGGGGTACCGGCCACCGCGCACCAACAGCCGGTGATTGATCCGCAGTATTATGTTGGTCCTCATGGGGAGCTCGACCTTGAGATTATGCTACATGGTGCCAAGTTTGCGCAAAAGATTTGCTCGACTAAGCCATTGAAGAATGTCATCCTCGGTCCTGCTTCTCCTTCGTCGGCAGTGGTCTCTGATGAAGACCTGAGAGGATGGATTGTTGAGAATACCATCACAGACTGGCATCCGATAGGGACCTGTGCGATGGGCGGTCGTGCTGGGCAGGCAGGCGGTGTCGTTGATGAACGGCTCAGGGTGTACGGCGTGAAGGGGTTGAGAGTGATCGATGCAAGCGTGATGCCGCTGCATATCAGCGCGCATTTGCAGGCTACGGTTTATGCTATTGGTGAGAAGGGAGCCGACATGATCTTGGAAGATGCTGGACTCCGAAGTTAGTGGTCATTAGCCTGCGGAGTTTCAAACAAATCTCTCGGCCGGTAGAGTGAATATTGAATGAGATTCTGCAAATAGCCACGAGATGGAGTCGAAAACGAGACAACTTGATAACCTTCCTAAAGGCAGGTCTCGGCTGCCAACTGGGTTCCGGGCCGACTGGAGGTTGAAGATGACTTGAACATCACTTGCGAATGCTGCTGCCCACACCGAATGTGACTCAAGATCGAAAGTTGACCCATTTTCGCAATGGTGTATGGAGTGATGGGGTGATGTGGTGTATGAGAGCAATTTGACATCCAAAGTAGAAGGTCAAGATCAAAGTCGCATGAAGGTGCGTGCAATCCGGAGAATATGGCCAGTTGCAGCCTAACTTGCAGGGCCGGTGACATCACACAAATCTGCATCCACTGAAAGGGTTCAGCGATCTCCATCCTGTCCATCTTCCGGGGCCCAAGCCGATCCGGCCGTGCCTCTCTCAGGCACCGAATTGGAAATGCCAGCAGCCCGCGCTGGGCCGCTGTTGGTAGCAAAACCCCCCTGTCTTTTCGGGGCCTGGAAGTCATCGCCCAGTGCCGCTGACGTGGGGCTGTTGAGATGCCGGCCGCCAGCGGTGTAGGGCTCCACAGCTGCACCCAGATCTGGGGTTTCATCTGACTCTTGGTTGCTGCCAGCTTCTCTTTGTTTTCCTCTCCTGCGAAAAGGTATAAACAAGCCAATGCCTGCTGTTCTGTGACAGAAGAGATTTTGCATCAAATACCCTACTTCTTCTGACGTTTGGCTCGTTCTTTCCACGCCGACGCCCTCACGGTTTACTGTGTCAACGCCCACCAACTTAGCTGGGGCGATTCTGCCACTTCCGTCATTCTGCCTTTTCGAGTACACACACCAGGGCCAAGATATGTCTCCAAGCGCCAAAGAGAACGGCTCGAATGGAGTGTCCGCAAACGGCCATGATGCTGTTCCAGGTAGGTTTCGACACCCGGAATTCCTTGCGCATACCACTCAGATGCTTATCTTTGGACTGGACAGACGTGGCCGAAGTACAACTTCCCCAAGTCGAGGGCGAGTGGACAGTAGGCAAAGTTCTCGATGCGCTTCCAGGCGACAAACCTACCGAGGGTACAACCTCACCGCTAGCCTTCTTCCACATTCTCGAGAAGCTGAAGACGAACAAGCGCGAGGGGTGGCGGCGATTTGGAATCAACAGGTGGGTTGCTCCAAGCAGTGTTGACTCTGTGAGACCAGACTGACACATTTTGTTTCAGGGGCGAATCCATCTCCGACCACATGTACCGCATGTCCCTGATCAGCATGCTTGCCCCCCCAGCGCTGGCTAGCAAACTTGACATGGCGAAGTGCATGAAGATGTGCCTGATTCACGACATGGCCGAGTCGATTGTTGGCGACATCACACCCGTGGACGGAGTTCCGAAGCAGGAGAAGAGCCGCCGGGAGGCCACAACTATGGACTACATCACCAAGGGCTTGCTGGGCAACGTGGACGGCGGGAAGGTGGGCGAGGAGATTCGCGCTATCTGGCAGGAATACGAAGACTCCAAGACACTAGAGAGCCACTATGTGCACGACATCGACAAGATGGAGCTTCTTTTGCAGATGGTAGAGTACGAGAAGCGCGGTGACCACAAGCTAGACCTGGGTGAATTTGCCTATGTTAAGACTAGGATCGTACTGCCCGAGATTCAGGCCTGGGCGGACGATCTCTTGAAGGAGTGGAATGCGTACTGGGTTGGACATGAGCACGTTAGGGGCGACAAAGCCGTCGAATCTTCCGGCGTCTCTGCTCAGAAGAAGGCTATGCAGGACGACTACTACAACAAGGAGTAGACGGCGAGGTCAGGGTTATGATGCCATGATTTTTGCCTTTTATGAACGGGCTTTCTGCGCGGAGCATTTGGGTTTTGTGTGGGACTTGCATGGCATGACGAGGCTATTCCTACCGCAAGGTTTAGAAGCAATAACTACAACTATTAGTTGCACCATTACAATAGGCAGCATATGATGTTAAGAGTCGGTGATATGGAGAAGACCCCGGATTTAATGGTGGGGGCGGGCTCCAATGCACTGTACGTACAAATTCCCCAAATTTCAACCGCCTTCTCTGCATTGGTGGGTTGTTCCAAACCCCACCATCAATATATTCAATGGTCCTTGTTTGCCACAGCAACCGTCGTGGTCGCGCTGTTGACCAGAACATGCCAATGACCGCTGACAACCTGATACTTATCCCAAACTATTATTCTTCGTAGAGTGGTGACAACCGTGACGTTGTGACCTCCCTTTGCCTCAGTCCCTCGGATCTTCAGCATTGCGCTTGGTCCCTGACCAAGAACTGTCAGAACGGCTTTAACACATACCCGCCGCTACGTCACCCCACTTGGTGCCGGGATATACCAGCTAGGCGGTGAATATTTGGCGCCGGCGCATTCCACTTCAACAAAAAACATTCGGCGACGGTGCTTTCACACAATTGAAGGAGCAAAGATCCATCCATTCGTTTTCCAACTCCTGAGACGGCCAATGTTTATATGCCCCGACAGTTGACAAAAGCCCCGGCGTGGCCATTTGAACACAGCGGCTCCAGTGCGACAACAATCGCAAGATAGGGATCCAGGCTTGAGGTTGGCGGTGAAGCTGCCACTTGCACCGGGCGCTCACCAGTTCGCCAGCCCTTACATCTGGTTGGCTGTTCGTCAAGCTCCGCCAGCTCAACAACCCCACTCGCTGACAACTCAACCACGGGACCACGAGACCAGACCAGCCCCTTCAGTCCCGACTCGACTGTGAGGAAAGAGAGTGTACAACATTGAACACCGCGCGGAAAAGACAGCAGTTCAGACCGAAGAACGAATAGCGATTACAGGCGGACCATGTGCGTCTGCTGAATCCTCGCCATCCACTGCGACTGAGAGCCTGCGAATCAACAGTCTGTGACCATTCTACCCCATCAGCTTGTCGGATCACTGAACCATCAAGCTCTGCGCTGGAACAGTCGGGCGTCGACATCGCGATCGAGACACACTTCGGCACCGCCCAGCCGTTCCCCATGGCGTCGTACTCACCACAGTTCCATGTGCCTGGCACATTTCACTTCGATACGTCGCCAAAATCTGGCCAGACACTTAGCGCAGGCATGTTTCGACCTCCGGCCACATCACCGACCGCCTCGACCTACGGGAGCCTGTATTCTGATGTCTCAATGACGAACACACACGGCAACGGTGCCCTCGGCACAGGCACTGCCAAGCGAAAACGTGCCAGCACAAGGTCATCAACACCGATGGGATGGAACATGGACATGGACGGTGCGCACGACATCAGAGAAGAGGAGAAGGGTTGTCAGTTTAGATATACTCTGGCAGGGCAAATCAATGCAACGCCGATGGGGGCTCCCATCGGGGTTGAGAATGGCCTGTTGGAGGACAGTGTCTACTCTGATGTTGACTACAGGAGAGCTCTAGGTCCCACCAAGGTTGCCCCAGACTTCGAGGTGCCATCAGCGCACCACGACGAAACCCCGAACGCACAACCGTCGACTTCGGCGGCATGGAGGATATTCACGCTTGGCACGTTGGGTGAGGTGGTAGGGAAGGTATGGGAGTTCTGCACAAAGGGCGCATTCAGGGGCTTCCAGGCGGGCGGAGGGACAGCGTACACGGCGAATGGAACGACGATCCCCGAGACTACAGGAAAGCCGTGGGCTAACCAGCACGACGAACCTACTCCGGCGAGCGAAGAGACCATGACCGACCAAAGGATACAGGATGGATACCCCGAGCCAGAAAACGACCAGGAGAAAGCCGGTTCCTACGAGCCGTTTTCCCCATACCAGGATGCAGTTTCCTACATCGAATCACCGGATTCTACACCACAACCACCAGCCGCCAAACGGAGGCAAGTTAGCTACAACAACGACGAACTCAAGAATTGGGTAGTGGTGGACGGTCCGGCTAACACAAACCAAAGGCGATTTGGCTCCGATGCCAGGGCGGTCCCAGTGAGAACACCGGCCTCTATAGTGCGACATTCCCCTCGGCCTGGATACTACTCCTCCACAGCCGTGAGCTCCGGCCGGCGTATCAGCGTCCCATCCTCCAGGTTCACAGGAACACCGACCCGGACTGCCGCAGTTCGGCCTTCCCTGCGGACCTCCCACGCAGGTTCCCCTCTCGTCCCACCCCGCGAACCAGCAAGCTTTGCCTCTCCCCGCCAGGCTCCCGTTGCCCCCTCTACCCCTAGCCGCATTCCGATGCCGGTACAGCCTGCAACGAAGAACCCATTCGCCGCCCTCGCCTCTCCAAGCCAATTACCAATACCTACTTCTGCCTCACGCCCGTCCAGTCGACAAAGTCCACGGCTGAGTGTTGGAAGTGGGGTCTCCTCGCGACCCATATCGCCGACAAAAACCACAGCCAGCACCATTCACCGGCGCAATCAGAGTGGGGCGTCTGCCACGGCTCGGAGGCACTCACTATTAGCAGCGAGCGTTGACCCGGAGGAGATCAAGGCCAGCCAAAGGTTAGATGCCGAGGCTAAGGCGCTTGCAGCGAGGAAGCTGGCCGCGGAGAGGGACGCTGACATGAAAGTGGATGCTTTCAACGCAAGGTTAATGGCGATGATCAGACAAGGGAAAGAGGCGTTAGGGACGAAGGTGGAGGTAGAAATGATGGATGAAGATGATTTAGGTGGTGGGGGATGGGAGGACGAGGACGTCTCTTGAAGAGGAAGCCATGGGTTGGATCTTCGGTGAATTGCTGGTTTTGTTTGTTCTTATACCCCCTTGTGCTTTTTCTCTCCAGACCTCGATTCGCATTCCTAGCATGCAGTGCGCGGCTTACCTATTCTACATCTGTCCATAATCTTGGTTTGTAGCTGGCATGATGGGCGTGGAGTTTGCGGGATTGTTTTGAGTATACCTTTGGTGTTGGAATAGGAATGGGGTTGGATATGGTTCTGTTGTGTTTGGGCTGATAGGCTTATATGACCATGATGAGACAATGCATGATGTGAATGACATTTCCGATTGTTTAAGGCAGTTTACTACAAGAATACTTGGTCTCCAAAACACACAAATATCTTGTAGTCGCATCCTTATGGTTGTTAGCTTTGGGCGCAGCTCATCCTTATTCCCGCGGCCCGCCCCAAGGCCCGCCAGGTGGTGGGGCCCCAATCACCTGCCAAGCCAGGCAGCTTAAAGACCCCTTCTCTTATACCTCACATCTTTCTCTCACTCCCTTTCAACCTTTTCTCACCCTGACATCTCACAGTTCAAGATGGCAGAACCAAATGGACACAGCAAACATGTCCGCCACTACCCCGTCGACATCCCACACGCCACCCCCTTCAACCGCTACCACCACATTGAACTCACAGATTTTGACCTCCTCATCGCCGACCTGCTCCAAGACTTTATGAACCCCTCCCCAGCAACTGCCTCCCTTTATGACAGGCCCCTCACCCCATCGACAAGCATCCCTTGGCGTGTCGCCTTGCGGGCCCTCCACCAAGTCGACCCGAAACGCCTCCACGCTATTGCTTCTCTGCACGAATCTTTGCTCAGCCGATTACCCCTTCAGCAAAGGACTACGGCCAATTTCGGCCCTCCACCCGAAAGATGAATCCATGTGGTATTTTGGCACCTACAAGAAGAAATGATCGCACCAAAAACCCCGCTCCGGACGGCCACCATCCCTTGGCGATATTCTGCTCTCCGCTTTCGAGAGGTACTACATCGAGCACGACCTCAACTCGTTCAGCACGTTTTGCCGGTCGCCTTATTTTGGCAGGATGGTTCATGACGTCAGGCCGAGGCCGGTTAAGGATACGAAGTGGGCGAGGGAGAGGTTCCTAGAGAGCCCTGCGATGACAAGATGGGATATCAAACCTTTAAGGGATGTCAACTCGCATCAACAAGTCCAGGCGGAGGGGTGGAGGAGGGTGCTCAGACTGTAGGGAAGCATGCATGGAGCCTAACCGGGAGTGCGACAATTACGGCGAGGATCATGTCATGTCGGTTTGCAATATGCCGTGTGGTCACTGCGGGGGGTGGTCACCAGGTGAGTATGATGTATACTGGCACATGGTTGCAAGAGGCGAGCTTCCCGACAGGGATTCCATTCACGAGCCGGGGCAGAGCCACTTTGCGCCTGACTGTTCTAAGGCTAAGAATAACAGGTGTAAGTATATGCCTTTTCCGGTTTATCACACGGCCAAGAGGTGTACGGTGAAATGTCGTCCGGGGTGTGGACATCCCAACCCGGGGAGACATAAGGGGAATGCAATGATGTGTACTTATCGGTGTTGTATGTGCGGGATAGGAACTTGCATGCGGGGAAGGATTGTAAGTTGAAACGGTGTAGGTTGGGAGGGGCGCATTTGGGGCAGGATCATGGGTGGAATCCGACTTGTCGGAAGGAGGGGTGTGATAGGTTTTTGTGTGGGGTTCATTGTCAGGGGTGTTTTGGGACGGAGAGGCCGTTTGATGAGAAAACGAGGAGGTGTTGGAGGTGTAGAGGGTTGGAGGAGAGGTTGGAGGAGAGGCCGGAGGTGTGGGGGAGGAGGAGGTGGGAGTGGAAGGGTGGAGGTGGCGAGGAGGTTTTTTGCGGGTGGTTTAGGTGATGGATTGAAGGTGGAGGAGGAAGTGAAAGAGAAGGATGGACCACGAGTATGGCTAACCAAGGCGCGGTATGAGGCGGTGGAGGAGGGCAAAGCAGGCTCACGGGACGGGTATCAGAGCATATTTGGGGGTGGAAGTAGTCAAAGTGATGCGTGTCCGTGTAGGGGCCCTGTTAAATCGGAGAGCTGCTCGGTCTAAGAACATCCAGACAATCAATTCAAGGGAAATGTGATGCCGATTCTGGCAGAAATATCTGCTGAAAACTGAGGAAAATTGCCCTGTGGTTTTCTACATCCACTCCCCTCAGCCATTCGATACCTGTTGAGTTCAAGGCCTTGATTCTTGAGGCATTATTGTATAGCGCTAGGTCAGCCACACCTTTGGGGGACAAGGAGATTACGTGAGGTGATCCAGAGGGCATGGAGTTCTTGGCAAAGATGGGGTATTTGAGAGTTCCCAGTGTTACAATTCCCCTGGTCTTGGGCTTCTCCAGACAAGTAATATACATGCTTGAAATACACACAATATAACCTAATCAAGTTGCAAGCACAGGTTTCAACATATAACGCTTCTTAGCGCTTTGGGCGGTAAGCATTAAGCGATCTCAGCCCGCTGCCAAGTCCTTCGATATACTCCATGTCCAATACTATTCCTTTGATAACCGCGAGGCACTTAATTGCCTGCCTTACTTCCAACCATTGGTTCTCGATAGCGGTTGGGCCGTGATGTGGCTGGTTGGTCGTTTGACGTGTGACACGCATACAAAGGGCAAACAGCGCCTCATTGTGGGTCTCGCTAAGTCTAAATACTCCTCTCTCCATCAATTTCGTTCTTACGGCGACCTTAACATAGTCACCGCCGCGATTGAAGCTGACCCTTACCAGCCTGGTGCTGCAATACGAGCCCCGCTTTTCAGAATATTCCCAGGATGACCACGACAGAGGTGAGATCGCTCTCTATATAAGAAGCGGCGTCCGATGCTAACTACCGGCACTTCATCCTTAGGCTTGCAGGGGACTCCGCCGGATCGTCCCAGTCGACGACGCTCCCGACGACGCGACGATCGAGTAAGTTCCACCCGGTCGAACGCGTAGAGGCACGTCTAACCGGACAGTATTATCGCAATCCACGGATTGGGCACCGAGTCGCCGCGGACATGGGAGTTTAAGAAAAGAAATGGGGTTGGGGTTGTGAACTGGCTGTCGGACGCCGACATGCTGCCGGCAGCCCTACCAAAGGCCCGCATATATACGTACGACTGGAATGCAAACTACTTCGCAAATGCACCCGTGCAGACGCTGCTCGGCCATGCCGATACGCTACTCGGTCTTATCGCCGAAGGCCGTGGTTCGCAAACGCGACCGATTATCTTCGTCGCCTCTTGTTTTGGAGGGCTTATTCTGGCCGAGGTATGTCCCTAGATCATATACGGCGGGCAGCGGTTAACCTCCCCAGGCAATCATCCGAGCCGCCCAGGAAGGCAGCGCCTATAGACATATCCTGATTTCCACTGTCGGCATCGTGTTTCTCGCCACTCCATTCCATGGTAGTGATGCTGCGAAGCAG
Source organism: Podospora pseudocomata (assembly GCF_035222375.1). Taxonomy (NCBI): domain Eukaryota; kingdom Fungi; phylum Ascomycota; class Sordariomycetes; order Sordariales; family Podosporaceae; genus Podospora; species Podospora pseudocomata. The sequence continues at coordinate 2,606,193 of NC_085890.1, read as the reverse complement.
GCTCAGTGGCAGGTGCTGGTTGCCGGCATTATGGGAAAGCAGGCCTCTGACCAACTCATAAAAGACCTTGAGCAGAAACACGACTTCGTCCGCCAGCGCGTTCAGAAGTTCGCCGAGATCGCTAATGCTGAGGCAGTGCGACTACCCCTGAATTGCTTTTTCGAGACCAGGAAGACGAAGATACTAAAACGCATTCTACTGTCGGAGTGGGCGAATCGCCTATCAATAGGTATTACCCGTAAAATTGTACGTTATTTACCCCCGTTCGTGATATTTAACTGACTTTGATAGCTTGTGACGGAGTCTTCGGCCTGCCTGCATGGTTTCCCTCGCCGAGGCCTGGATGCGACCCATTCAGGGATGAATAAATTTAAGGGTCCAGAATGCCCCAACTTCAAACTAGTTAAAGATGCGGTCCAGCAATTCGCGGGAAACGCATCGGATGTTTTGAAACGGCGGGAGAACTGTAAGCTGATCATCTCCTGGGTGGGCTGATACGGCCAGAATAGTACTAACATAGTGAAGCTACCGTGAAGGGACACTGGATCGTCCGGTTCGGACGTAATAAGGAATTCGTCGGGCGTGAATCAATTCTCGAAGATCTTTTTAAGAGGGTTCTTCCTAGTGGAGACGAAGATGACTGCCAACGGACCGCCATCGAAGGTCTGGGGGGGGTTGGAAAGACGCAGATCGCGCTGGAGACCGCTTATCGCATTCGCGACGTGCAGCCGGAATGCTCGGTCTTTTGGGTTCCCGCTGTGGATGCCACCGCTTTCGAGAATGCATACCGCGCTATCGGCCAGCAGCTCAAGGTACCGGGAATCGACGAAGAAAAAGCAGATGTCAAGGCACTTATTAAGTCCGCATTGGGCCGCGAGAGTATGGGTAACTGGCTTTTGATTATCGATAACGCCGACGATGAAAAGCTACTTTTTGGGGATACCGCCCTTGCCGACTATCTTCCATTCAGCCGGAAAGGATCTATTCTTTTCACAACCCGAAACCACAAACTTGGATTAACGTATATTATAAGCGAGTCGTACATATAAGCGAGTCGTACAGTCTCCACCACCCTACAACAATTATCCTCAATTGCAACATAACAGCACTATAAATCAACTATAATTACATCAGAAACAGCCGAATCAGACGATTCTACAGCCTCCTGGCAAGTACGTGCATTATGGCCAGGCTTGCCGCATACAACACAGCATTGAACCTTTGTACGAGCACCCCTACACCACTACCATCCGGCTGCGTTTCTTCCACTGCCTCCCCACCCACGGCCTTCTGGTCTAGTAGATCGTGTGCATCCTGCACAGTAAGTGATCCTCCAAGCCGCACACGTGTTTTTGGCTCTCCTGCGCTTGCTTAGTGCCTCGTTGGCAAGGTGGTACTGCGCGGCCAAGATGATAAAAGGAGGAATGGCCCAACCGAGGGCATTAACTCCCTGGATTACCGTTGCCCATTCGCGGTTACCAGGCTGGGCTAGTTTCGCCTTACTAAGGCCGTCCGAGGTCGTAACTACCATGCCCGCGAAGATAATACCCATCATAAACCCAGTCTCGTCGAAGTTGTAGATATCGTCATCTACAATACCGTACTTAGCCTTAGTGTTCCGTACGAGCGCAAACCACTCGGCAATGACCTTTGGATCCTCCCACTTAGCCCTCTGGTAGTCGTATCTACGCTTAAAACGCGTACGGAGCTGTGGCTGGCGTTTGACGAAGTTATGTGCCCAGAGCTTGCCAACAGGGGCGCGTCGCGTACGCGTAGCAGTTTGTTGGCCATATCTTCTTCACACTACGCAATCTTGGTGGAAAAGCTCGCGTACATAGCTCAATAATATATAGGACAATAGCTTCCTCTTCCGATTGAGTCAGCTTTTTCGAATTGGGTGTTATATCGCGTCGTGCAGGCCGGCCGGCGCGTCGGTTAGAGAGAGTCATAGCTGGTACGTTGTAGAGCTTAGCTGCAGCTCGGAGGCTTAATTTTTCATTGATTCGAAGAGCCTCAAGGGCTAAGAGTATCCTGGCTTCCTTTGAAGTAGGAGGCATATTGGGTTGTGGAAAAAATTGATGTTAGGTGTAAGGAGGGCGCGTCGTGGTGGAGACTGTACGACTCGCTTATATGTACGACTCGCTTATAATATACGTTAAGGCTGGTCGAGTCTGAAAATCACATTATCGCAGTTGAAGAAATGAGCCACGACGAGGCCCTTAAGCTATTAGGGAAAAACCTAAAAAGTTCTCAGATGAGCGACACAGGAAGCAACAATGCGTTGCTGGAGTTTCTTACTAACCTCCCTCTGGCAATACGGCAAGCGTCTGCTTATATGGCCAAGGAGCAGATCTCGACTGCGCGGTACCTCAAGCTATGCAAGTCCAGTGATGAGGATATGGTTAAGTTGTTGAGTAGTCACTTTGACGACCGACACCGATATAAGAACATTCAAAATGCTGTCGCCACAACTTGGCTGATTTCGTTCCAGCAAATCTCAGATCACGACGCGCTGGCGGCTGACTACCTTAGATTTCTGTGCTTTTTAGCCGGGAAGGATATTCCGCACTCCCTGTTGCCGCCGGCGGGGACGCTAGAGACTGTTGAAGCAATCGGGACCCTGAAGGCGTATGCATTTATCTCCCAACAGAATGAGTCGGATAGCTACGATATCCATCGGCTAGTTCAGATATCAATGCTGAGCTGGTTAGATGGAAAGGGAGAGCGACAGGAATGGACGGCCAAAGTGTTAGAACGGCTTAACGATATATTTCCTTGGCCCAAACACGAAAACCGAGAAGAGTGGATAAGGTATCTTCCTCATACACAACATGCTCTTCAACTACTGAAGAGAACAGATGACGAGGAAGCGACAACAGGTCTTCTTTCCAAAGTGGGTGAGAGCTTTCGCAATTTAGGGAAGTATAAGGAGGCCGAGCAGATGCATCGGCAGGCGCTGCAGCTATCTGAGAAGGTGTTGGGCAAGGAGCATCCCTCCACGCTCACCAGCATGAATAACCTTGCCGGTGTGCTTCATAGCCAGGGGAAGTATGAGGAGGCCGAGCAGATACATCGGCAGGCGCTGCAGCTATGGGAGAAGGTGTTGGGCAAGGAGCATCCCGACACGCTCACCAGCATGAGCAACCTTGCGGGTGTGCTTCGTAGCCAGGGGAAGTATGAGGAGGCCAAGCAGATAGGTCGGCAGGCGCTGCAGCTATGGGAGAAGGTGTTGGGTAAGGATCATCCCTCCACGCTTGGTAGCATGAACAACCTTGCGAGTGTGCTTGATAGCCAGGGGAAGTATGAGGAGGCCGAGCAGATACATCGGCAGGCGCTGCAGCTATGGGAGAAGGTGTTGGGCAAGGAGCATCCCGACACGCTCACCAGCATGAGCAACCTTGCGGGTGTGCTTCGTAGCCAGGGGAAGTATGAGGGCGCCGAGCAGATACATCGGCAGGCGCTGCAGCTACGGGAGGAGGTGTTGGGCAAGGAGCATCCCTCCACGCTTCGTAGCATGAACAACCTTGCGAGTGTGCTTGGTAGCCAGGGGAAGTATGAGGGCGCCGAGCAGATACATCGGCAGGCGCTGCAGCTATGGGAGAAGGTGTTGGGCAAGGAGCATCCCCACACGCTCACCAGCATGAACAACCTTGCGAGTGTGCTTGGTAGCCAGGGGAAGTATGAGGAGGCCGAGCAGATACATCGGCAGGCGCTGCAGCTAAGGGAGAAGGTGTTGGGCAAAGAGCATCCCTCCACGCTCACCAGCATGAGCAACCTTGCGGTTGTGCTTGGTAGCCAGGGGAAGTATGAGGAGGCCGAGCAGATGCATCGGCAGGTGCTGCAGCTAAGGGAGAAGGTGTCGGAGATCAGATGACTGGGCTTGCAACCTAGCCGCACACAGCTTAGCTGATCTCTCATTCAATCTCTCTCTCTATTTTTCTATCATAGCGTGTCGCAGGAGGGGTCTGGGGGTCTCCATTAATTTATAGCCCGTCATGATACTCTAGATCCTTCTAAATCCCGCCTCTTTCATCAGTTCGAGTACTCTGTTTCGTCCTGAAGAGAGGTGGCTCCAGAATGCTTTGTAGCGACGTCATATAGTTATGACCCACTCAAACAACAGGGAGTAGAATGGCTCGTGTGGAGAAAGTTTGAACATTGGAATCGTGTTCTTCAGGGCGCGTCCTAACTATGAAGTTCAAGACAGAAAGCTGAGCTGATCTCTCATTCTTTTTCTCTCTCTTTTTTTTCTATCATAGCGTGACACAGGAGGGGTCTGGGGGTCCCCATTAATTTATAGCCCGTTACAATACTCTAGATCCTTCTGGATCCCGCCTCTTTTATCAATTCGAGTACCCTGTTTCGTCATGAAGACAGGTGGCTCTAGAACACTTGGTAGAGAGGTCATTTGGCCCACTCGAACAACTCGAGATCGGGCTAGTTGGCTTGACGTAGTTCCAAGCGCCACAACAAACTTTATTTGATCTGATTTCCTTTAGCAGCCGCGAGGCATTTCATTATCCGCCTCAATTCCAACCATTAATTGTACAGGTAGATAGCGGTTAGGCCGTGATGCGGCTAATTGCTTGTTTGCCGCGTGACACAAAGTCTTACTTACAGCCTGGTGTTAATTTCATTGGCATGGTTCTTCAGTACACGCTGCTCATATTTCTTCTTTATCATACGAGACAGCTCCCAAGATGATTTGACTACAGTAACTAAGCCTGTGAGAGCGGCAGCTAATGCCAAGGGAACTAGGGAGGTATGACGCCATAACTGCTAATTTGTTGATTGAATGCGATAAAGGAGCTTAGGTAGGTATGTAAATATGGAACGAAACTGTAGTCAAGACAAGCAGTATGTTAGTTTATCGCACGATGCAACTAGGCCTTTACCTTGATTTTTAAATTCGGTATTCGAACTTAAGCTGGTTAATTTGGACATTTCGAAATCAAACACATTTTTCCAGGCTAAAATGGGCAGGAGGGTAGGGTGGAAGAGGCAGTGCTGCTCCTAACTACACACCCCACCTAAGTGCAAAAGCGGCAATACATTTCCCTTGACCGGGAAAAACACAGATGTCACAGCCTGGGTGGTAAAGTCTGAGACAAGGCAACAGTTATACCAACCAATTGATTGAAATACTAAGGTGAAGAAGAAAAGAGGAAAAATATCACAACCACTGTTTGCCTGCAGGGCCTTTACCACACTTATCCTCCAGTCTGCCAGTGCCAGGCTAGTGTCAGGCCAGTGCCGTGACAACAGAGATGTGAGATCTAAAAGGTGAGAAAAGAGCTAGAGATACAGAATTGACGGTCTTTGAAGATTAGGATAGACCGCCGTGTATAGAGATTGCATGAATCTCCTGCACCATACGATTGTGTCTTTAATGAAAGTCTTAATTTTACCATCCGCCAACTGGGACACCTTCCCACCTCTCTTTTGTGTGATGCAGGCGACTCGAGGTAAGGTACCTTACTCTAGACAGTGAACTTGCACATTACCTCATCGCCGAACCGCCAACAATATGCATCACAGAAAGCATGCTTGTGACATTTTTCTCGCAAAATATGTACCATCTCAGAACTAGCTACATAAAACCCACCCCTTTTTCCACGATCCCCGTTTTCCCACCTTCACATCATCTCCCACCCTAGTTATTGTCCCTCCTCGAGTCAGGTTCATTAGGATAAGGCACCCCCTCCACACCAGCCTCCCTCACAGTAATAGCAGAAGACCCGCTACTCCCATACCCCTCGGTAGCCAAAATCATGTAATCATGCGTCCCCAACTTGAGGTTACTCCTCTCCCAAGCAGCAAAGTGATTCGCCACCGTGATCGTCCCGCCCACCCGGTGATTCCTCCTCACAGACCAGAACTGGTAAAACGTCGCCCTCCCAACAATAGAAGGCTGGTTCACCCGCTGAGTGCGGTAAATATCGTAATCACTCCCGTCACTGTTGACTGTGCCGAGACGGGAGGTCCCGCTGCTGGGGTTGTAGGAACCGTAGCTCTCGACGATGTAGTACTCGATGAGCGCGTTCTTTGTCCAGCCGTAGAGGGCGAGGTACGAGTTCACGTTGCGGCCGGACCAGGTGCCGTTGTATTGGACCACTTTGGGCCCGCCGGGGTTCCAGCCTTTGCCGCCGACCCAGTTGCCTACGTTGGTCCAGGTGGCGGTGTAAGTACCGTTGGGCTGGTTGCGGTAGTCGACGGTGCCGCGGCCGTCGGACCAGTAGGAGTAGAAGTAGCCGCTGTGGAAGCCGTTGCCTTCGGGGTCGCCTCGGGCGGTGCGGCGGTCGGAAGAGTGGAGCTTGGAGCCGAGGTCGAGGGAGCGGCCGAAGAGTTGTTCATCTAGGGGGATGGCGGCGGCGAGGGTGGCGGCGAGGCCGGTGAGGAGGAGGGAGAAACGCATGGTGATGGATTGGGGGGGGGGGGGAAGCTGTGAGGCGAACAGCGGTGGGATGTTCTGATTTGGTAGCCCGAAGGATTGGGGAAAAGGGAACGTTCTTATACCCAAGCAAGGAGGGCTGAGGCTTTCGGCATCTGGTTTTGCAATAACGTACCTCCCGGTCACCCGACATGGAGATTTAGATGATGCTAGTCCGGGTATACCACGTCGGGGATTTTATCCTCGCGGCTAAAGCCGCAGTATGTTTATTGTAAAGACGTGTACCCGCGAGCTATGGTGATCTGCTAGCGCCCCGATATTTGTTTTTCTGATGCCAATGCCTCTGGAAAGTTGGGCGGCTAGGAGGGACGTTTCCTATTGAGGCGGCTGACAGCAGCTCGGGCGTGCGGGCGTTTGCGGTTTCTCAGCAGTGATATAACCCAAATGTAGGTACATGAACCACTAGAAATGACCGGCTTTAAGCTGGGTAAAGCCGACAGTAAGCTGAGGTCGAAGGTAAGTTGGCTGCGAGTTGAGATGGGTGCGAGAGGGAGCTCAAATCGAGTCGGGTGTAAGTTGCGATCCAATCGGGTTGAAGTCGAGATCAAATGCAAAAAGATGTATGGCAAGATGGTTAATTCCCTTCCATACTAGGGATGTAGCCATAAAAGTCCTAAGTCTAGAGCCCTTAATACCTAGCATGATGTGATTGATCCCTACTAATATCTCTCGTCAAGGTGGTACCCAGACCACACATACTCATCAACGTCCTTGTAGAAATCTTCTTGGATGGGCAAAATGAAAGCCTTCTTTTTTCTCTCCTCTTCCTCGGCGTAAGGGGGATAACCTGGCTCTTGAAGATAATGATCGAAAATCTCCTCCCACGTCATATTCGGAAAGTCACGCCGCAAATCCCATTCAATCAGCGGGGAGTCCCGTTCCTCGTACTTGACCCCAGTGCCCCTCTTCACAACGACCATGAGTTCTTTCTTTTTCTCATCTCCAGACATGAGTTCGGGGTCCTCATGAAATTCATTCGGTTGCAGATCTTGGCCGCAGTGCGGTTTTTGTTCGAATATCACCCGCTTGTTGGGGTCTAGGATCGAACCATATTGGGCTGGTTCCTTAGCTCTGTAGATTGTCGCGGAAGGACCCGAGGCTACACCGTCACGATCTTCCAAGACACCTTGCCAGTGCTTTGGCTGTGACTTCCTGCAGTACTGGGGATTGCCTCCCAACCCTGGGCCGTAGGGGCCGTATCCTGACGCGAATCCGAGCATCTTTGATCTGTGGGAGATGTAGCGCAATGTTTTCCATCCATTGCCGTCCTTGATGAGATCGTCGAGCGTGTCATAGCTAAGTGGAAAAAAACGGGCACCGAGGACCGTGAGCTGGTCGAGCTGAAGGCCTGGAAGGAGCTTGAAATAAGAGGTTAGGAGATAATAGCGGCCGTCGTCAGGGTCACCCAGCTCAAGTAAAGCATTATCGCTAACTCTGAGGTGCCACAACTTTGAAAGTGTATCTAGGGGTAGCACAGAAAGCCGGTCCATCATTGACTTGGTGTCTTGGAAGCAAAACAGGACGTGGCGTAGCCATGAGTCGCCAATCTCAAGTTGTGCTCGACGACTGGTGCGAAGCATCGCAAGGCCACTCGGTGTAGGCTTGATGCGCTTGCAGTCACGGGAGTCCGGGCCTTCCCACAATCCAAAAGTGAACCTCATAGAACAGAAGAGCTGAGTCCAGATGTGATCTCGCATTTCTTGCGTCAGTCTTCGGAAGAACAAGCTTTCTCCTTGCGGATGTATCTTGTTCTTCTCGGCCATGGGGATGGATTTCTGCTGGATGTAGAGACGAAGGTCGTGTGATGCAATTTGTGGTGCATTGTGCGAAGTGCTAAGTGCTAAGAAAGAAAGCAGAGAGGTGGCCACTGCTTACCTGGGTGGTGTCGAACTTTTTGATGGCTGAACCGGGCTGAAGTTTGCTTGCCCTTAGGTCGTCAGGTTATCATGTGTGGACAGAACCTAGATAAGGAAACTGGGACTTGGAACAAAATAACGACTCTAAAAAATCAACGAGAACCGCCGAAAGATAGTAATAAACGGCCTTTGAATATAGGTAGCCAAGTCGAAGGGCTCGGAGCTGGTATCAAGACCTTCTTGATCATTAATGAAGAGGGTCAATTGAAGCCCAACATTATCTCTCGACGCTCTATGGCGTGCGGAAGGAATCACTGACAGCCTTGGGTTCCCTGTCGACGAAAAACATCAACTCATTATTTTCATGTCATCATCTCTATCGTTCTATATACAAACTATGCTTGTGTTTTCTCGCTCAAGTTGATCATGCAAACTCCTTCACCCCATCGACCCCCACCCTCTTCTTCCCCGACTGTCCCACGATGTTGCCAAACGCGTACTGCATCCCCATCTCCCTCACCTTCCGATCGCGTTCCTTCTTGGGAACCTGGCTCAACCCTTCCAAACTCCACAACATCCACGAATCGCACACATAATACATTGCTCCCGCAATCGTGCTAGGGTCAACAGGCATGTGCGGCCATTTGATAAAAAAGCTGGCAGCGACGACAATCCACATGATGGCCATGATGGCGACCGCCAGCCAGGTACACACCCGCGATGCAATCCACGTCTGCGTGACACGGAACGGCACGTTGTTCAGTAGGATGGGAAGGAACTCGGACAAGATTGCGACAAAGGCAACGACGATGAGGAAGATGTGCCGGCGTTTGATTGCGCTCCAGATGCCGGAAAAGGCGTTCATTGGCGGAGACAAAGTGATGGATTGATGGGCCGGCCGAGGGGATTGAGACATGAGCTGGTACGGGCTGAGAATAGCCAGGCCTAAACAGATGAACAGGTCAGTGAGTTTTTCCCATGCGGAGATGTCACAAAAAATGCTTACTCGTGAAAAAGGCACTCCAAAACAAGGTTATCCCAACACCCATCAACGTGAACAACGACCTCACGCCAAAGTTTTGGGTGCTCATGAACCGTTCGAAGCCCGTGTCACCACCAGTGTTGTTGTAGTATAACACAACGGCCATGATCCCGGTCAAGGGAAGCAGGAATGCAATCCTACCACTGTATGACAGCATCAGGAACGGCAGGTGGCGCTCGGCCTTTGCGTTGGAGTTCTGACCCTCGAGCAACTCGTGTTGAGGGGAGGTCGTGCCTGTGCTGACAGAATCCGGTCGGTCTGGACGAACAATAGTGACGTTTGCCCTACTGGCCATGACGCCGTACTCTGGGATACCGTAGTGGTTGAAGAAGTGGCCCAGTCTGAACGTCCTGTCACCAAAGCCGTTCACCAGTTTGTCGTGACTAAGTCCTTTCCCCTTGTCGGGAGGAAGGGAGCAGAATGCAGCGCGGGTTTCCCTGTTGGTAGCTAGCGAACCCATACCAGCAATGGTCCACGGATTGGCTGCTACGCCAGTGCGCCATTTGCGGAGCACGATCATGATCAAGATCAGGAGGACGACCATGAAGCTGAGCAGGGCGGTTGTCGCTCGGGCCGGACCGAGGAAAACCCCCAAGGTCATGGCACAGCCATTGAAGTTGGTGGGCGTACAGCTGCCATGCAGCTTCAACGCCACTGCCTCAGAGGACAACGGCACCAAGAATACGGAGGCAATCGTCAACAATGTCGTCAAGACCATCAACATCTGACCTGTCGCCATCGCTTTGAAGCTGGACACGATCCCATGGAACCCTCCTGTTCGCAAGCATAACGACTCCTCAGCGGGGACGCCCATGCGTTGTGTCAAGGCGTGCCAGGGCTGATATTGCTTCGCGGCCATGTCAATCATACGGATGGGGATGGTGAGCATGACTGCCAGGATTGTTGGCAAAAAGAATCCGACAAAATATTGGGCCCGAGAGATGAAGTAGACTGAGACCTCTTCTTGGGGCTTCTTTGGGGTATCAGTGGGGACGGTTGGGAACTCGGTGATGGTGGCTGTTGGGACTCCCTGGAAGTTGGTAACGACCTTGGTTCTCGGCGGTACCACCACGTCTGTGGTAACTGTCAGTGTCGGAACACCTCTCGAGTCGGTCACCGTGATAACTTCCGGAGAAAAGACAGGTGGAGGAGTGTTGATGACTGTGACGGTCGGGGTCCCGTCATCATCACTCAAGATCTCAACAGACAGCGTCACAAACGATGGTGACACGGCTGTAACAACATTGAAGATTGTCGTTGGTGATGGCACCAACGTCACAACTTGGTCGACGGTCCGGGTCTCAGTGAAGGAGAGGACAAGGCCGCTCTCGGTTGTGACCCCTATCACTGTTGTTGTCGCTGGTACTCCGATGATGGTGGTCTCTTTTGTCACGGTTGATACAACCTCGTCCAGAGTGGTGGAGGGAAGGACGATGCCGATGAAGCCGGCGGGGTTGGCATCTTGGGCGGCCTCGGTGATGGTTTGGGTACCGTCTTGGCCGAAATTGCCGCTGTCGCCGATGAGGGGGTTGTCGGGGTCTGTTTTGGTTGAGATGAGGGTCTGGGTGCCGATATCTGCAAAGTTGCTTGATGGTTGCGTAAGGGGGGGTTCTGTAGTGGTAGATTCAGACCTTAGCGGGTTAGGCCTGCCGTCGGTTGCTGCGGCCGTTGTGGGAGATGACCCAACTGCTACGGTTCCGATCTGTGCAAAGTCTCCCGGTACCACTTGCGAAGTTGAGTCTGGCAAATCAGTGGATATCGTAATCGGGACCACCGTGTTCGCTGGAGAATTGGCGGGTGCGTTGTCTCTCTCGTCATCCAACGTTGCGTTCTGTAACAGTCGTCTCGATAATTGCAATCTCGGCTTCAGCAACGGAGGGTTGTCGATGCCTGTCGGCGTGCTGTTGACGTTGCTCGTCGGGCTCGGCTTGGGCTCTGGTATGATCCTCCTGTCTTGCTCCGTAGGCAGGAACTGGCATGCACACTCGAGCAACACGATACAGACCAGCAGCAAGACGATCAGTATCACCAGGAATGATCTTCTCAACGGCGTCGGCTTGTAATCTGGTGGCGAGATCCGGCGCAGGGACGCCATTCTCCGGGGAGCCATGTTGGCTGGTTTCGCCCGAACCTCGGGCATGAAGTCTCTTTCATAGTCTCTCCAACTGCCCGCTTGGCTGAGCGGAGATGGTTGTGTCAGGACCACGGGGGCGTCTCCTGTCCGCCATGACCGACGAGAAGGTTCCTGAAACATCTTGTCGCTGTCGTCTCACCCCCTATGCCTCGGTTGGAATCGGAATCATGAGAATATTGAGCAGGTCATGATTTTGTCGGACAGTTTTGATGCTGCATTCCGCGCACAACGCTTCGAGAGGAATAACCGTCAGAATATCGAGCGGCAGTGCACTGAGGGGGTATATACCAGCCAGACCGTCTGGACCCATATCTTCTGCCTCTCCCCGCGTTACACTAGACCCATTCTCACCAGACTTCATCTAGGACACCCAAGACATATTGCTAACTGTCAGCAGCATACAACCGATGTGGCGATCTCGACGGCAAGGGAAGACTACAAGCCGAAGTCCCCGCATTATTGGCTTGTGCCGCTGTGTGGTCCAGAAGCAAAGGGCTTGCCGTTTCGGCATTCCAGTGGCGCACACCAGTCTCGGTGCTGGATGGCACCCATTTCGAGAGTCTCCTTCCGCAAGCTGAAAGTGCGTCCTATCAGCTAAGCCAATCGAAGAAGCTGCCCCCACTACTGACAGGCAGATCGCGGACCAGATGACCCGTCTGGCCGGCCTATCTGATGTTGTCGGTTTTTGTGGCTGTTGTAGGTAGGTGTGGTGTGGGTGTGGTGGTTAATGCTAACTTTAGTACCCCGCATTGATCGCCATTCTGCTGGATGCTACCACGGAGCCTACGATGGGGGTGTCGTCTTGCCCGTCTTGTCAAAAAGTGTGGCATCCCGAACCAAAGCACGCAAGCAATTGGGCGGATACTGTCCGACCAGGGTAGCATCCATTCTGAAACCTGACGCCCGCGTGCTCATGGCTCGGCAGTGGCAGAGCTCGCTTCAGATTGAGTAAGGTAGGCTTTACTTCGGCATCAGTGGCTCGGTGCTACCTTCTGGATCGGCGCGGAATATTCGGGACGTTCTATCGACCTGCTGAAACGGTCTATTAGATACGCTATTGGGGGGCTTGCCAAGACTGAGAGGGTTTTCTACTTTAGCTTGTGCTCCCCCCACCATGTGGAATGGTTTTGGGTGGTTGTTGGGTTGAAAGGTGTCCTTATTGATTTTGTGATACCGCTTTTGGGGGGAGGTGTTGGTGTTGTCGTCGTCATCTTGGGGGGTTTGTTCGGCACCGAGGAGGTTAGTGATGGTCTATTCATGGCTCACGGCAGGAATAAGCTGGAGGAGGTGAATGTGTCGAGTGAGACCTTTGCACAATCGGGGCCCCCTTGGGATCGATCCAGTTGCCCACTTGCCCCGACGTCCACCGCCTGTATCGGCCAACGTCAGACTTTCTCTTCATGGAATCCAGCAGCGAGAACGTGATGGAGGAAACTGACATTTCATGTTGGCAAGCCCACTGCATGCAGTAGGTGTTGATGCAATCTGTAACCAAGATCTGCTCGCTTTTCAACCATATCGTGATTGGCTCTTCCTTGCTGCATGGAGGCCTGAGGCTTCACCATACAGGTGCGGCTTTTCCGCTCCTCCATTTCAGTTGACTGTCTGCTCGCTGAGCCACAATCTGTCTTGTAATAGCAGGTACCTTTTGTTGAAACCCAGATGAAGAGTCCTTGATTCTCCACTGCCTTGACGGGAGATGTGACATGGACACATTGCTACCAAACTTCCCAATTAAGGGGGTTTAAGAGGTCATGTAGGTAGATCAGGTAGCTATAGTTTCTGCCACGGGACTCATGGTACGTTTTCCACGTCTTAATATGTCAATATCTTTTAGAGCCGTGCGAACATGTGTTCGAAAGCATACCCAATTGCACCCTCGCCAGACCCTCCCGCTCGGTAAGGGGCAAATGATGTTGCAATGGTTCTCCTCATAGAACTAGAGAGAATGAAACCTGCCAGAATTGAGATAAAGAGAATAATGGAGCAAAGCAGCACAAAATTCATACTTATGAAGCGGGAAGTTGTTATAACCACTCGGGCTGGGATGCGAAACAAGGCGTTATCATGCTCCTGTAGGGGTGTTGAGGAATATCGATTGCCGCCCAGGACACCCTGCCTTTCCTCGTTCCCTTCTACATCAAACTCGACTTTAATTTCATCATTATCCTGGTCCTCTGCTCTAGTTGGCATCGGAGACTCGGAAAGGCCAAGGCCATCGAACTTTTTGGGATGATCTAGAGTACTTACTATGTTAGGCGCTGAGGAAGATAAATCACTGATAAGTGGGCGGTGCGTACAGGTCTTCCCGGGTTTCCGACCACTTGGGCGTTTGAGTTTGGCGGAGAGGCGACGCATGGTAGGATTGAGAAATTGGTGAGCTCAACCGCCTGCTTGTGGGTATGTTCTGAGATTCGCAGAGTAATTCTGCCGTATCTTATATGGCATCACACAGTGTCAGAAGCTGGAAAAATTCTTCACTGGCTGGCTCGATTGTTCGGGTTCAAAATGAAACGGTTTGGGTACTCACCCATCCCAAAGCTTAGATACCTGCTTCAGTCAGGTAGACTTGCTTGGCACCGATGCTGTGAGTGGTGCAAGGAGGTCAACCCTCTCAGCTGAGAGGGAGGGGCTTCTTGCAATACCTAGTTTGGTTAGACTGCTAATGGAAACCAGAAGTTGAGAGCCTCCTGTGGCTGGGCAGCATGAAACCCCTCCCGAAAGGCGTCAGCTGTGTTTCTAGAAGCCAGGACACCTTTTTCCCGTCATGAAGAGAACTTCATGCCTATCATGTACTGGTATACTGTGGGACATCCCATCAGTGCTGGTATGTCATGCACCATCCCAAATTTCGAGCTGGGGTATTGTGCACTATCCCAGGGAATGTACTGGTACATCCTGGACCAGATTTGGGACCGTGGTCCAGGATTCGGGCCATCGGAGCACTGTGCGCTTCTTAGCAGTTTCCAACTGCTGTCCCAAATTCGGGCTATAAGTCGCCCGCACTGTGGTTTGCACTATTTTACGCGGGGGCATCGGGGACACGTTGGGCTATTCCGGCCCAAATGGTGGCCTGTCTGCCACCGGTGATAACTGTCGTGACAAACGTTTTCCTCCTTTGGCAATCCTAAGTCGTGGCGCTAAACCATGATGATACATAACGCACTACCTAGTCATTATTACGCTTGGTGAAAGAAGTGTCTATAATTATAAGTTATTCAGAAAAATGGACAACTTAACCTGGGCGCAACGGGTTGAGAGACACTGGGAAAGGTCGAGAGCAGCACTTTGAAATCCGAATATAATATCCATGATTTATCGACATTAAAATTGCAGATTTTTTTTCTCATGTAGTTAGAGTGAAGGAAAGCGCGGCTAGGTGGTAGTGGTTGAGGTCCCAAATCCGGTCCTCGTAACTGTACCGCCATTTTAGACCTGTGGCAACTATAGCCGAGGCAGCCCAGAACTGTGACCGCGTCGCTCAGTCTGGCTCAGTCTGGCTCAGCCCAAGGCGGCAGCCGCTCAGTTCCGAAGAAGGAAAGGGAAATTCATGGTGTCGATTTTAGGGTCGTGAACTGGGTGTTTCTGGATCACCCAGTGGGTTTTCTACATCGCACAATCCGGGACTATCTGAGAGACTATTACTACGAGGAACTGCTCAAGGAAGTGCGGTCCAATTTCGATCCTCTTGTCTCTCTCGGGAACATGATGCTCTTTCTTCTGAAGAGCCTACCCCTAATCGAAGCCTGGAACGCATCATACATTACACGACTCTTCCAAATCGTCGATGGGCTGATCTACTACGCTCACGAGGCTGAGAAGCGGAGCACCTAATCAGAGTCACCTCTGACCTTTGCCTTGGACGAAATGGACAGAGTTAACAAGTTTTCACGGCGAGATCCATGCGAAACCACTGGACTCACCTTCGAGACATGCCTCGAGCACGAGGTCTCGACGAGTACCGAGAGGGGGGAAACTGTACTTTCTTGGCCCTGGCCATACAGGTTCGATTCACCAAGTATGTCAAGACAAAACTAGACGCCGAACCAGGCACTCTGAGAAGCAAATCGGGAAGGCCTTTACTGGATTATGCTCTCCGCCCGAGAAGGGTCACTCCCATGACGATGCCGTACCACTCGGTAAGAGATGAGTGTGGAATTGACATCGAAATGGTTCAGTTACTCTTGGACAGGGGCGCAATCCGAACCAGCAAGTTCATCTCAACGAAGGGAGGACTGTATGGGCGTTCTTCTTGGTGTCCTGCTATGAATCAACCCGAGGCTACCAAGCTGTTGAAGGAAGTATGGTTCCGTGTTTGCAAGTTGATGATATGGTATCATGCAAGCTCTACGGCTTGGTTTGACAACAATACAAGCAGGCCACTGACTGTAGAGGGCATACTGGGGGTGTTATGGTAGGTGCAGATTGACAAAGTGCTACACAGAATAAAACTACTACGGCCCTGCAGGCCCAGAATATAACCACCGGGGAGCAACCAGAATGGTAGCCCCACATAAGCTCAGGCACAATATATACTGTGACACGGGGAGGTGTTTGGACAGGACAAGAAAACAGAGCTACTAAGGTTGATGGAAGAAGCAAGGTTGCAAAGAAAGAGTGGATCTTGGCTTTCGTGGATTGGTCTGTAAAGCGAGGCCAGATTCAATCTCGTGGGAACCATGCCGGTAGATACGTGCTCAATAGAAGAAGACAGATTGTTATTTGATATACACCCCGAGAAAGATTGTCGGGTTTTAGTTATGGATAGGTAGACCGTAGTAATGAGGCGGTAGAGGATAGTAAATAAGGTAGGTGGGTATCAGCATTGTACTTAACTTACCTGGTGTGATGGAACCCAGACAGAGAGTATGTGCATCCAGGTCATGAACTTTCATGTTCGGACCGGCTGCCGCCATACGGTTCTATTGGTGCAGAACCCAAGCCACGTCCACTAGAGGAGGGGGTTTGTGAAACATGAGAGCGGGGACACCCATCACTGGCTTGGTATTGATGCACTGCCTGCATAGTGCCATTGGCGCTGCTTACGCTTTGTCATGAACAAGAACTTTTCCAGGGTTGAAAACTTGAATTTTGACGTTGGTTGATAGCGGCCGGCATTCCAAAGTTCCCACGGTGGAGAATCACACCTAAGGTACCTTAGGCTGCAAGCACCAATAAAGTGATGGTCTCGCGAGCCCTCACTCATCACCCACGTACCTTAGTCCAGAGTGATTTCACTCCATCTCTTCATCCACCCTCCTTGCCATTCTTTCTCCGAGCAACACCATCACCAACTTCAGCAGCATGGCGTCTCCTTCCCCCGTGAGTGAATGGCTCACTGAGCGGCCTTACACGGCAACTTTCATAGCCATCGCCATGCTCCTCCTCCCTACCATCTCACTCCTCCGCTCATCTGGCGACAAAACCGCGGTTCCCAAACTCCCTTCCACCATCCCCTATGTCACAAACACATACCACTACATGACAAACATGAAGACATTCTACGAGCGCTCCAAGTAGGTCCCTCCCCCTTCTACTCTTTTCAGCTTCGCACTAACCCCCCCATTTTTCAGAGCTCAGCTCCGAAAAACTTCCAAAAATATCCTCGCGTGGAACCTCACACCCTGGATGAAAGTCTACCTCGTCACCTCCCCCGGCCACATCCAAGCCCTCTTCCGACCCAATCCCGCCATTTCGTCAGATAAATTCTTCCACCTGATCTATGAGAACTTGTGGGGCGCTTCCCTTGCCGACCGCGAAAAGTTTCTCAACGACAACTCTGGGCGAGGGAAGGTGCCGTTGCCGGGCTACGAAAACGTTCTTCCTGAGCAGAGGTACTTTGCGGGGATGCATGCCGTTTTCCATGATCACCTCGCTGCAACGGCCAAGTCGAATATGCTCGCAGCCATATACCAGCGCTTCTTTGCGGAAGAGTTGGAAGGGAAGTTTCCGGTGCGTATTGACCTTGGATCTCCTTCTAAAACAACCAACCGGCACTGACCATTGTTGCCATCATGACTCTAGCTCGGAGAAGGCGTTGTCGAGGGCGTCCAACAACTGTTGAATGTCCACATGGCAACCGCAGCAACAGCAACCCTAGCCGGCAAAGGCATCCTCGCCCGCTGGCCAAAACTAATCGACTGGCTCTGGGACTTTGACAAAGTCGCCGCCAGCCTTGTCTGGGGTCTTCCGCGGTGGATGAACCGCTCCGCTCTTGAAACTCGGGACAGTCTTCGCCACGCCTGCAAACAGTACATCGAGGAAGAACTTGCAAAGGGCTTCGATCTAGAGGCTGACCACGGTAACTGGGAGCCAATCATGGGCTCGACCTTCCAACGGGAAACGATACGGTGGATGAAGCAAGGCGGGTTCAGCACTGAGGCGATGGGTGCCTCGACCATGGTGGCGATGCTCTTCGGAACAAACGCCAACAGTATCCCCGTCACGGTTTGGTGTTTGATGGAGGTCATCGAAGACAAGTCACTGCTCGAGGCTGTCCGGGAGGAGGTCAACACCGTGCTGGAAACCGACCCCGATACAGGAGCACGCACAATCAATATGCAGAAACTGCTGGCGTTGCCCCTTTTACAGTCTATCTATGTAGAGTGCATACGCCTCCACGTCTCCATGAACGTCACCCGCGAGGCGATAGCCCCGGTCAAGCTAGGGGATTTTACCCTTGACAAGGGATCGCTCATCCAAGCCTGCACCGAAATTTCCCATCTTGACGAGGAGGTCTGGGGCGACGAGAACCATCCCGCGACGGAGTTTTGGGCAGCACGACACCTCAAGTACGTCGACGAGACAGACGAAAATGGCAACGTGAAGAAAGTGCCGCAGTTCTCCATGGCGGGAAGGCAGAATGATTGGTTTCCGTATGGTACGTTTACTTAACCCTGCGTTTACCTGGTGATGCTTACCCCAGACACCTAGGCGGCGGTATCTCGATCTGTCCCGGACGACACTTTGCCAAGCAAGAGATCATGCTGACAACAGCCATCATTGTGGCGAGATTTGATCTCGAATTGGTCGGATGGGTTAATAAAGACGGGACTCCCTCTGACAGACCGGCGCAAAACGATGTCAAGTATGCTGGTGCGGCTTCTGTGCCGCCTGATCGGGAGATGAGGGTGCGGTTTACGCGTCGATGGTAATTGCGGTTCTTGGCTACCTATCTTTAAACACCTTTTGAATATCTTCAGAGGTCTGTAAGCTATCTTTAGGGGTAGGTGTATGCTGATCATCTTTTGAGGTGTGAATCTGGATAATCTGTTGGGTTAGCTTGACTTTGTTTTTTATAAGTTCATCCATCTGTCTGATGCCAGCAGGATATATATTTCAACTCGAGCTCAAAGGAACCAGTCCACGTCCAGCTCGGCCGGAAAAGGCAACGTCTGTCTTTTAGTCAGGTACTGCAGTAGCATGAAAGACACCAAGTGCGTACTCCCTTGCACTAGCCTGGTATTCCACAGAGCAACATGATGATGTTACATCGAAGGTCTGTTGAGTTCTGACAGTGAGAATCCTCGTGCTGACCGGTGTAATACCTTGGCTGTGCCTTTCTTACTAGGATGTCAGAACAACAACTGCAACTTCACGTCGTAATTCTGATTGTAGTCCTTATTCCAGTTCTTTGACATCTTCATGGAAACACTCATCATGGCCAAGGTCGACAATGACATACATCCCAAGGGTGACACAACAGGCACCACAAACAGAGCCTCAAATCCCTCCATATCACCCTCTGAATCAACAACCCACGCGACCCAGAACCCCCTTACTCAGCCTTCATCACCCCTCAAAAATCCTCATCACCCTCTCAGTCACCTTCCTCGCCATCATCTCCCCCCTATCAGGGCACATGAACCTCCCTGCCCTCTCCATCATCTCTATGGACCTACACATGTCCATATCACTAACAAACCTAACAATAACAGTCTACACCTTTGTCTCAGGGCTGACACCGTCCCTTATCGCTCCGTTTTCTGATTCCTACGGCCAACGACCGGTGTATCTTTTCTATTTGGCGTTGTGCGCACTGTCTAACATAGGGCTTGCGCCGCAATCCTCCTTTCCGGCCTTGATATCGCTATTATGTGTCCAAGCTGCTGGATCTGGGGTCACAATCTCCCTGGGGAGTGCAGCCGTAGCGGACATGATCACCATAGCCGAAAGGGGAAAATACATCGGCTATGCTGCGCTGGGGTTGACTCTCTGTCCTGCTCTTGCACCGGTGCTGGGAGGGATAATGACAGAGTATCACGGTTGAAGGGGGACATGCTGGTTTCTGCTTGGGTTGTCGGGGGTCATTCTTGCTCTAACGTTCTTGCTCTAACGTGGCTGCTGTTGCCGGAGACAGGAAGAAACGTGGTAGGCGATGGGTCAGTGAGACCCGAGAGACGGTGGAGTAGGACGGGATGGGATCTACTGAAGCACATCAAGAGGCACGAGATGACAGAGGAGGAAGAAGGCAGACATACCATGGAGGAGGCAGCAAAGAAAAAGGTCAGCATACACACCTCAGTGAGAATACTGGGAGAGAAGGAGGCGTTTGTGACAGTAATGGCTGGAGTGCTGTTCTCGGGCGGGTATTTCATGGTGTTGATCACGCTCGGTTCTCAACTTTCTGAGCGGTTCAGTTTCCGTCCCATAATCGTGGGTGTGCTACCTGGCGCTGGCAATCGGAATGCTCGCATCACGATGGACAGTAGGATGGCTTCTCGACTGGAACTTTGGACGATGGGCACGGAATTTGGGGTTGAAGCTCGATCTAGACAGGCAGCAGCGGTTAGAGGAGGTTCCTATCGAGAAGATACGACTGGAAATTGCGTTGGGTGCGTTATATGTTCTTTTTAGGACTGTTGTGGCGTACGGGTGGACCGTGAAAACGAAGTCGTCGTTGGGATCGAGATTGCTCTCTTCTTCTTGGGAGTGTTCTTTGCTGGAGCGATCAATGGGCTCAATGTTCTTATCGTCAACACCCATCCCGACAGCCCAGCCACGGCGGTTGCAGCGAGTAAATTAGCACGGTGCGTGGTCGCTGCTGGGGCTAGTGCAGTCGCGATGCCTATTATTGAGCGAGCTGGAATGGGGTGGGCGTCAGCGAGCATCGCCGGGGCATGGTTGGGGTTTAGTCCGCTGTTGTGGATGGCGATGTATTGCGGAGCAAATTGGAGACAGGATGTTAAACTGAGAAGTAATGAAACTGGAAGAGATAGAGCTTAAGTAGCAAAAAAGTCTTGCACCATTGAGAGGGTGGAAGCACAAAGATGATATATCGGAAGGAAAAAACAAAAGAAGATGCCCAATAACAGGATTGAACTGTTGACCTTCGCATTACTATATGCTGTTTCCAGTATTAGTACGACGCTCTAACCAGCTGAGCTAATCGGGCTTGGGTGATTGATGCATTGTGAGCTGGAAGATAGAGTAATTGAGTGGGCCACTGTAATTGATGGTTACGTTTTCGTTGACGGCTTTATGTCAAAAGCTTCCCCGTTATACCTATCCACGATGAATGGTCCATGTTAGAGAGAGGGAAAACCTACGTCGGAGTCAGGTCGGGTCTCAGTAATCAGGCTTACACCGGACATATCTCGGTTCGGCTACTGGTCAACTTAGTAATCCCGGATTAGAAACCAAGACGGTTACAAATGCTTGTGCGAATTAGAGCTGTGAGATTTTGATGTGGCGTTGCACAGATGCTACCGATCTATCGGAATACCCGGTGTGGAGCATGACGCCATTGAAGCAGCAAAATCTGATTCGCAGGTTCTCGATGACCATGAGAGGTCAGCATCTTTGGCCATCAGGAAAAACAGTGGAATTCCGGTAGTGCAGGCATGTCAGGGCCATCATTACTCCACACCTGGAACTGTTTCGAAGCTGCAAAAAAGTCTTGGAAGTCAACAACATTCTCCACGCCTGCGACGAGGTGATTTATAAGCCTGTGTCAACTACTATAAAACCATGCTTTCGCCTTCAACAACAAAACAAATTTCATTTAACCTTCAACAGCATATTGATCACGACAAGATACCCTGAAGCATCTCTAATCACACTTCACCCTCACCCAACTACTACAACAAGAAATAAACCAAACGCTCAACATGTCGGACTCAAAACTTTTCCAGCCGCTCAAGCTCACCTCCTCCATCACCCTCAAACACCGCATCGCCATGGCGCCACTCACTCGCTTCCGATCCACTGACGAGCACGTTCCAATTGTTCCTCTCATGAAGGAATACTACTCACAGCGCGCCTCCGCCCCCGGTGGGACTCTTTTGGTAACAGAAGGTACCTTCATCTCCCCCACCGCTGGTGGTATGAACAACGTCCCGGGTATTTGGTCGAAGGAGCAAATCGCTGCTTGGAAAGAGATCACAGACGGCGTCCATGCCCAAGGCAGCTTTGTCTACCTCCAACTCTGGGCGCTTGGCCGTGCCGCCCTCGGTGACGTCGCCAAGGCGGAGGGCTTCACCGTCAAAGCACCCTCAGCCATTGCCATCCCAGATACCGACGGTGTTGTTACCCCAGAAGAGATGACAATCGACGATATCAAGCAGAAGATCGCCGAATACGCCCAAGCCGCCAAGAACGCTATTGAGGCCGGTTTTGACGGCGTTGAGATCCACGGTGCCAACGGGTACCTTGTTGATCAGTTCATCCAAGATAACTCGAACCAGCGTACCGACGAGTATGGTGGTAGTATCGAGAACCGCTCCCGCTTTGCCGTCGAGGTTGTTGACGCCGTTACTGCCGCCGTTGGAGAGGAGAAGGTCGGCATCAGACTCAGCCCTTGGAGCGTCTTCCAGGGCATGAAGATGAAGAACCCGGTTCCCCAATTCTCCGATGTCATCAGAAAGATTAGCGAGAGACACCCCAACATGAGTTACCTGCACTTGGTGGAGACTAGAATTGCTGGCAACAGAGATGAGGCGAACGACAACGATGAGGAGAGATTAGACTTCGCGTTGGATATCTGGAAGGGGCCAGTTCTCATTGCTGGCGGGTTGACACCAGAGACTGCCAGGAAGCTGGTTGACGAGGAGTTGAAGGAGAGGGATAATGTGGTGACGGTATTTGGCCGGTACTTCATCTCCACGCCAGACATCGTTTTCAGAATCCGGGAGGGTATCGATCTGAACCAGTATGACAGGTCGTCATTCTACATTCCCAAGAGCCCCAAGGGGTACATTGATCAGCCATTTAGCAAGGAGTTTGAGAAGGTTTACGGCCAGGGGATCAAGGCTTGCATTTAGATTTACTTTTCTTTTGCATAGCAAGCGGGTTCGATAAAGTACATGAATAGAAAGTAAAGATTTTCAGCGTCAACAGCCTGTTTTCCCTGAATCGCTTTCTACGTCAAAGTCAAAGACAAGAAAATTTGAGTGTGCCACCGGACAGCGTCCCGATTTCCTAGATCAGTTTATGAGTTTCCCGACTCTCCGAAGAGCCCAAACCACTTAGCTTCGTGATCGGAGGGACTGTGTGACGAACCCCTATCCAGAACCTCTGAAAGGGGACACTGGTTGAAGGCACTTCTGAATAATCATGGTTCGGTGCAGCTAAACAGTGCACAACAAGATGTCTCAATGTAAACACAAGATACCGTGAATACAAGTGTGAATTGAATACTGCAGAACTGTCTATCTACACCAGCCAGTTCCTCTGTATATATAGACCTCGTGGTCTCCTGGATTATTACCCCTTGGCAATGATCCCACGGGTAAGGCTACTCCCGTCCTGATTGGTTCTACTAGCGATTGGCTGTGCGCGTTGCGCCCCGCACACGGTCTGACTTGCCTGTTGGCTTAACTGTGACAATATTGATTCGATATTGATAATGGTATAAGTACTTACAAATGTGTGGGAAAATAGCTTGTTTGGAAGTACTGTAACTTTGAAGAAATAGATTAAAAATGTCTGTTGTCTTTTTCCTATCGGGTTAGTAAGTCACACGCTAACAATAATAAAGGCTGGATAGGTATACATCAAAAGCCAACAGATCTGCAAAACCACGCAACACTTCCAACAAATCAGGTAACAATCCAGTCGATCGTTCCCAGACCCTGGGGCTTACAAAACTGGCAGTGCAGTTGGAATGACTTCTGTGAGCAAGTGAACTAAGGCAACAATAACATTTTAAACCTTCTTTGTGTTCCCAATATCACGGGATCTGCGTTCTTCATTCCTCAGAGCTTTATTTTTAGCGAGCGCCGAGTAACCGTTGAACCACAACGTC
The DNA here is from genome assembly GCF_035222375.1 of Podospora pseudocomata. Taxonomy (NCBI): domain Eukaryota; kingdom Fungi; phylum Ascomycota; class Sordariomycetes; order Sordariales; family Podosporaceae; genus Podospora; species Podospora pseudocomata. The sequence continues at coordinate 2,582,466 of NC_085890.1, read as the reverse complement.
TGAGACATTCACCATTGACCCAAGGAGATTTTGCAAACGGCCGCCACTGATGATCTTTGAGGCACTGTGGAGGCAGTCAGCACAGTGTCATTCATTCCAGAGCGCTCTCATCACAGTATGAGAAAAACTCGGTAACAATCACAATGGTGGTGTGGCTGCATCAATCACACCCAAAACCCGACCCGTCCGTTCCATCCTGGCTGGGAACGGAATCCTCTTCCTGCAGCGAAACGTGCAGAATTCACATGTTTCTCCCGCCTTTCGCGCCTCCTCGGTAGGTTGCTCTTGGCAATCGTGAAAACAAGCATTTTTGTCAAGCAAAAGGTCTCGACCGCTGCGGAAAGGGACACCACCACCAAAAGCAAGGACAAAAGGGTGACGGGAATGTGGAAAACGCGGGGAAGACCAGGGCCTGATCCGATGCTTTGTTAAAGCAGACAACAGTTCGTGAAAGCAATCCCTGCTTCCAGCAAGCCCACTGTGACAATCGCAAGTCCCACTGTCCAGTTTGGCAGTCGGAATCACCCAACAATCAGCCAACTCACCCAACTCACACCGCTTCTACTCTAATCCAGCTTGCAAAAACCAGCAAAGCTGAAGCTGAAGCCCGAAAGCACGCGTTCAATCCGCCGAAGGCGCACAAGCCATCAAAGTGTCCTGGGACCAATCAGATACTGCTATCTAATCTAATCAATCTACAATCAAATCTTTGCATCCACATCTCGCCCATCATCCCCCTTTCTCAGTTTTCACTTGTCACAATCTCACCATCTCTCACCTCCTCTTCTCTCATCGCCACCGATTCTCTCTCAAACCTCGCAAAATGCACCGATAAATCAGCAACAACATCAACCAATCTCCCGCATGCAGGTACACCACAGTACCCCTCCCCCAAACTCACACGTTGCGCGACTGTCAAAAAATCCGTTGGGGCAGCGCGGGGGAAGACACCTCCACCTCGGAGGAGCTAACCCTCTACAGCCTAACGCCAGTCAAAGCCCCCGCATCACAAGCTTCTGACGCCAAACCTCGGTATCCACTGCTTTTGGGCATGTCGACGGCGACGGCGACAACCCCGATCCGCCCTTGCCAAAACCAAAAAAAAAAACCTGGAGAAAGTTACATTTCTCTGCTGGGCAGATACAGTGATCGGCCTTGTCCAATTTCCGGAGTCTGCAGCACCGTGATTGCAGGCAATGTGTGAAGTTGGGGATAGAATCCACGTTGCTGGAGAAAGAATCGCCCCTGTTGATCTTCAAACACCACCACACCCACCATCAGTCAAAATCATGCGTTTTGGTGTGTTCGAAACGTACATAGGTAAGATGTCTGTGAGCTTTTGTGAAAATCAGGCGAAGGAAGTTGTTTGCAAGATGGCATGAAGTGATGATGATGTTGAGCGTGAAGGTGTGGGATTATCAACGAAGGATCAAAGTGGCTAAACCGCATCGAGATGTTCTTTGTTCCTGTGATTGTGGTTGGTTGTCGTGGCATCAACCCCTGAACAATGTCAACACACGGGATACAGTCCGTCGGGTGCGGCCCGCGATAATGGATGCTGGCAGCCGTTTGTCGCACGGCTTCCACCGGTCTGTTCATCCGTCTGTCATTCCAGTCCCGTTGGAAGTTTATTTAGACTTCAGCCTCACAAATGTAGACGGTCAAGAGTTGTGTCTACAATGCCACTAAGGTGTCCGGCTTAACTTCACCACTCGGATTGTAGTTGTAGGTGCAGAATCTCCCTTATTGTGGCCACTTTCTAGCGTACCCGATTGAAACCAAGAAACACGAGGGTGACCAAGATGATCCAGCTGCATAAACCCATACTTTGCCAGCCATGGATGTGCTTAAATGTACATGTACCTGTCCCAGTATGATCATTACGATAAAAGAAGCCACGCCATAACATGACATACAATGCATTACACATAAACCAATTTCGTCCTCCCTGACCAATGACCTCGACTAGCCTCAAGCCAGTCTCAGCATCATCTCGTTACTCTCTGGCTTCATCTCTGGTTTCCCTCCTCCCTGAACCCTTTTGTAAAGCCAAGCCGCAAATTTGACCGAAGGCTCGTCCACCATCCTCGTCACAATATCCGCCACCCAAAACGTCAACGGCAACAAGATCAAATGCGGCACCAAAAACGAAAACTCCAACCCGATCGGCCCAACCTTGGGCAACGGCAACAAATCCCTCCATGCCGCCAGCATGTCCACCTCCCCAGCCTCGACCGGCCTCCCCCATCCAACAACATGATACAGCCGATCCCCCACCGTCGCCAAAATCGGCCCATGCACCAAATAAAACGCAAACGAAATCCTCCCCAAAAACTGGCAAAACCTCCCCTCAAACCACCTCCTCAACCACCCCATCCTCGGCACAGCCGCCACCAGCATATTCGCCGCCCAAAACAGATAAAACCACTTCGGATCGAACACCGCCTGCGGCTTGAGATAACTCAACCAATACCACCCCGGATTCGCCCTCAAATCCTCCACCTTGTTCGTCGCCGACGGCACCCCGGCAAGGTACATGCTCACCACAAAAAGATGATAGTAAATAAACGTCTTGTGCCTCTCCAACCTCCTCAGCCAACCAGGAAAATACCCACCCTCCCTCCTCGCCAACAAGTCCAAATCCGCCTGCAACATCCCCGCGACAAACAACGCCCCGTAATACCCATCCACCACATAAAGGTAATACCCCACCAGCACAACCAAACACACCAGTCTCGCCTTAGTCGTCGCCCGGGAGAGCGCCATGCAAGCCATGTAAGTGATCACGCTGCCCCTCATCTCGAGCGGTATCGACCAGGTATGCGTGTTCGCCTTGACCCAGATCCAACCCCCTTCTTTGAACAAGAACGAAAAGTTTTTGAACTCGACATACCAATTCCACAGCTCGTCCCCGAACGTCTCCTTGGGAGGGCAGGCAAAGTTCCAGTACCCAAAAAGATGCCACGAGGTGATGTAAACAAGCGTAGTGGCAATAATAGGCAGATACAACCTAAACCACCTCCGGAAAAACGCCGATGCCAAATTATCCGCCAGCTTGAGATGCTCCCCGCTCTGCATCAACGCCAGCGGCTTGACGGAAAGGACATAACCCGAGATGACATAAAACACGGCCACAGCCATGTGCCCCCCGGTAAAAAAGTTCCTAATGCCATAAAAGGTCGACAGCCGAAACTCCCCGTCGAAGCCGTAGGCGTTCTCAAAGTATACTGCAGACTGCAGGCTCTCCGCGCCGTGGGCCCAGAGCTGGTGGTGGTGGATGTACACCAGAAAGGCGGCGAACCCGCGCAGACCGTCGAGGTAGGCTGTTGGTCGGAGCTGTCGTGGAGAGCTGTCTGCCGAGGCGGCTTTTGGCCAGAGGATGTGCCGGAGGCCGCGGAGGATGGCTTTGAGGGAGAAGGAAGGGGCGGTTGACTTGATGGCGGAGGAGGAGTCGTTTCCCGTGCCGTCTAGGATGCCTTCGCGGAGGGAGTGCATTTTGAAGGCGGCGACATTGACTGTCTGCCTGCCCGAGAGTGGAAAGTAGGTAAACAAAGATGTCGAGGTTCCGATCTGTCCGCTGTGGGCCGAAAAGGTCTCAGGAGATAAGCGCGGTAAGTGCCGGAGGGAGGGAGGGGGGAAAAGTCGTTTTGTCGTCAACTTTGCGGTTCGGGAACCAGTGAGTGCATACGACTCCGAGACCACTCAGCTGGAAAATATTCTTCAGGGGAAAAAGAAGAAAATCCACCGAGAGCCAGCGGTTGAACAGAGAGAATCAAGAAAACACTGTGGCACCGTCGGGGTCTTGAAGTTGAAGCGGGATTGGCGGGATCAACACCGGATAAGCCTCCCGGGTTTTCAGATGGCAGCAACAGTTCGTATCAAAACGCACGCTCCCCCTCTCTATCTACACGAAAAAAAGCGGAAAAATCACAAGCAGAAAATGCAAACGCGGGGAACAAACTGATCATGACGAAATAATTAACCATCGCCTGTCGCCCGCCGTATCTGCGTTCCAGCGGAGAGGCCATGGCAAGCTGGAAGCCAGGAAGCACCTGCATTGAGATCTTGATTTCAACGCCCGCCCAGGTAGCCTAGCGAGACAGGGTGGGGGGGTGCACGGTACACCAGGCGATATCTGGGGTGTGCCTGTTTACACAGTGCGCCATAGCCCCGACCGATGACTGGCTGATAGCGCACAGGCCAGTCCCACACAAGTCTACCAAAAACGGCAACGACCGATCGCGTCGAGCAGGGGTTGGCAGCTTGGTGAGCTTAGCCTGCTTTACAGTGGGGCACCGCTCCCGCAACCGGGCAGGGGATTCGGTTTTTGGAAAAACAGCCCCTATCGTGTCTGACAGATCTCACTGGCTGACGGCCGGATGGGACACTCACGAATGCCAACGGCATGATTGGATCAGCAAGAGTCGCAGCAGCTTCGCCACGAATCAAGCACTCATCAGAGTAGAATTAAAACCTGCACGAACCTGTAGAAAACAAGAGCGAGAGTGGTGGGGAAGATAGCGAAAACAGCTGTCCATGGCCTGCCCCTGGTGCCCTGGGCGTGGACGGTGTCAGAAGAATTTTCTCGGGCCTCCATGATTGGATCTGGGGCCTGGGGACCCCGGCAAGGTGTCGGCGCTAGGTGACCAAAATGGCCGCGCCCATGATGAATTTCCCGCGCGAGTTTGCATCCGGCAGAGGCAGACACCAACTGGTGCCAGTGCTGACAAGATAAGGAACCACTTGGCCGCCGATTGGAGGGGCCTAGACCTCTCTCTTGCTCTCTCTCTCTCTCTCCTACCTGACTTCGTGATACTGCTACTCGTGTATCCTCCTCTTCTCTCTTCCACTTTTTCCTTCGTCTCGAGACCTCACCTCCTGCTCGTCTCGTTTTGTCTCGTCACATTCGCTTTTTTGCTCGAGAGATACATCCCAGTGGGGACTGGGGTCAGGCGTTGTCGCCCAACGGCACTTTTCCAGACTACGGCACACCGACTCGTCAGCCAGCTCACGACTCCAAGTACTGTTGTCTGGCCGCGCTCGCTATTTTCCCACGTCGTACCACCGGGAAACCACGATTCATTCACGGAATTGACGAGTAGCTTTACTTTCGCTCGAACAAATATCGGGTCGCCCAGCATGATGTCCAAACTTGGTTCCCCATTGGGGTCGCCAACCTTGGCCGCCACCACAGCTCAGTTCCGCAACCGCCTACCAACACAGTTCCGCCGTTGCCTCCCAATATACGTTGCCGCCATCATCCTCATCTTCTTCACCTTTAACCTGAACCTTTTCCACTCGCGCGTTCGCGAAGTCACCTCGAACGCCGCCGCCCTCGCCCGTCCACCGGTCCCGGTGGTGGCTGCGCCAACTGTGCCCATCACGCCAGTAGGACCAGCTCAGACCCCCAAGGCCGTCCGCACCGAGTTCCCCAGAAAGATTTGGCAGACATGGAAGGTCAACCCTCTCAGATTCGAGGAGCGTGACATCAATACCGCCCGCTCATGGGTTGGCAAGAACCCCGATTACCGATACGAGGTGTTGACCGACGACAATGACATGAAGTACGTCGAGTGGCACTTTGGCCCCGAGGGCTTCAACCGCCCCGACATTGTCAACTTTTACCGCGACGTCAAGGCTGCCATTGTCAAGGCCGATCTCCTCCGCTACATCGTCATGTATGCCGAAGGTGGTCTGTACGCCGATATCGATGTTGAGGCCTTGAAGCCTCTCTCCAAGTTCATCCCCGACCGTTACAACGTCAAGGATATCGATATGGTTATTGGCGTCGAGATTGATGAGCCTGACTGGAAGGATCACCCCATTCTTGGTCCCAAGTCGCGTTCTTTCTGCCAGTGGACCTTCATGTGCAAGCCCCAGCTGCCCGTCATGATGAGACTCATTGAGCAGATCATGACATGGCTCAATGGTGTTGCCAAGGAGCAGAACGTCCCTCTTGCCGACGTCAAGCTCGATTTCGACCAGATCATCAGCGGTACTGGTCCGTCTGCCTTCACCACCGCCATTCTCGCCGAGATGGATCTTCACAAGGAGGACCCCAACATCAAGGTCGACTGGGATCTCTTCCACGACCTCCAGGAATCCAAGCTCGTGAGCCGCACCCTCGTCCTCACCGTCGAGGCTTTTGCTGCCGGCCAAGGCCACTCGGATTCAGGCAACCACGACGCCAGAGCTGCTCTCGTCAGACACCACTACCACGCTTCCAACTGGCCCAGCAGACATCCCCGCTACAGCCACCCTGCCTATGGTGAGGTTGAGAAGTGCAACTGGAACGATGAGTGCGTCAAGACCTGGGACAAGAACGTCGAGGCCTTTGCCAAGATGACCGAGGAGGAGCAGAGGAAGATTGTCGCGCAGAAGGAGCAAGAAAGGAAGGAGGCCGCCGAGAAGGCCAAGGCTGAAGAGGAGAAGAGAAAGAAGGACCGTGAGGAGGCCGAGAAGAGGAAGAAGGAGGAGGAGGAAAAGAAGAGGAAAGAAGCCGAAGCGAAAAAGGCCGAAGCCCAAGAGGCCAAGCGCAAGGAGGAAGAGGAGAAGAGAAAGGAGGAGGAAAAGAAGGGGTGGCTGCATTTTTCATGAGCATTTTTCTTCTGCGAACAGCATCATCAGGAGCCGGAGAGTGTTTGCTTCAAGAGGCGAAGGAATTCCGGGGAATAACAACTAATGACGAGACGGCGTCCTCGCTACACTTTGCTCGACGGCAGTGACACCACATGGCCGAGCCGAGCTGGGAAAGGTACGGACGACGACAACGAGAGACGAAAAGAATACGAGCCCGGTGTATATGTCTCTGCCTTTACTGTAATATCAATTTGGGTGGGGGGTGAGGTTTGGGAATGGGGGGCGCTTCGGGAATGGGATGTTTGGATGGGAACTGACCTTGTACATAACTGCTCTTTCGCATCAAGTGCGGGTACCTACTTGATCGAAGAGCAAGCCCGCGCTGGTGTATTTGGGGCACCTTGGTCGCCGGCAAGACATTATTACGATACATTAATAGAAAAAATCCATAAACGGTCGCAGTTCGCATGTTGATGGGATGACAGTTGCTGTCTATGGGTTGATGGTGAGATGTGGCCAAGAGCAAGAATGTGTGAGGTCTCGATAAGAAACAGGCGGCATCACATGATGCCTAGCCACAACAAGGAGACTCCAGAGCGCCTTTTCCCGTGTTCGTGACAGTTCGGACACCTGCTGCCGTCCATCAAACTCAGCTTTGACACCAAGTGACGTCTGCTGCCAAGAGCGCCCCCCACCTCGAGACATCAACGACGATGGCACCCCCACGACGGGATGGAACAAAACGACAGCAAAACCACGTGGTATGATGGATGCACACACACACACACACACACGGACAAGAGGATTGTTCAACACGTGCGACTACAGATAACCAACACGGGAGCCAGCATTATCCCGTCCCAAAACCCAGTCCTGTGCAATGTCCTCTTGGTTTGACTGCCCGAGACGAGTCTGAGAAACTCGGTTTGGATGATCACGATTGTCCTTGACAACCTGGATGAATTTTACCCAAAGCACCCAAAATCATCCTTTCGTCTGATATCTCCACAAGTCAACACGGCATTGTTGTATCGGCTTCTGCTGGAAATGCCATGCGCCGAGCCTTGCCGCACAAGCAACACGGCAGAACCTCAAACATCACCCAAAAACTGCCAGCCAATTCCTGTCGCAAACAACAGTATGATCGCCGAGGGGCTCAACATCAACCACTATTTTGCCGGCTCCTTTGGTGATCACCTCATCACTGGCACCATCATGTGCATCCCTATAAGAAGTCTTCTTCGCCAACCCGGGAGTTGTTTCCTTTTCCTGATCTCCCTATCCACTCTTTTCTGACCGACCGGTTCGATCACGCTCTTTTTCTCACGGCGAGACCGTTAATTATCAATTTAATACCTTTGACACCGCTAGTTGGCTTCGCTTCCATCTTTCACCATGCAAACCAAGACCCTTCTCCTCGCCACCCTGGCTTCTGTTGCCTCTGCCCGTTTCGGACAGGAAGGCCTCGTCCAAAGCGTCATTCAAGCTCTCGGCGCTTTCGGTCCCCCAGGCGCAGCTGGTACCCTCGCCGGCCAGACCCCCAGCGTGCTCCTTGCTGGCGCCAGTGCTTGTGCCAAGGTTCGTTACCTCTCTTTCACCTCATTTCTCCCTCCTGCTAACATTTCCCCTAGCTCGAACTGGCCGACGAGATTGTTGCCACCCTAGGCAACGACCCCCAGGTCATTGCCGGTGCCGCCGCCCTGGTTGCCGCGGAGAAGAACTTTAACCCTTTCGCTGTTGACATCCCCACAATCTGCAGCAATGCTGCTTTGCCGGCTACTCCTGAGTTGAGGGGAATCATTCCCTTGGTTGATCCTGCCGTGGAGGGGGCTGATATTCAGAATGCCAACTCGGCGGCGAGCTTGCAGGCTCCGTTGGCGGATGCGGGGTTGAGTGTGGCTGATATTTCGAGGGCGGCTGGGTTTGAGAATTTTGAGGAGCAGGCTTAGGCTTAAGGAGTGAAGCTCTAGCGGTGGCGTGTGTTGTGGACTGGAGGGGAGGGGAGGGGAAGGGTGGGATCGTACATGGTGGGATATCCTCACAGCGAACGAGAGAATAACGATGGGTAGTGCAATACATCAGCCGGGTCATCTGATCATCTTCACTATTCCCCCTTAAACAACAAGTACCAAGCGAATGACATGGCTAACGTGCTTACCAGCTGGCACGCACCTGCGCATCACTCCCCCGGTTGCCCCCCAACAACACAACACGCCCCTTCTAGCAACTTAAGCTGTACCTATGCCAATTTGGGATTTGGAATAAACACGTCTCCCTTTGAGCAACCAAACTGCCAACCATGACATTCAGCAGAGTCCCACCCCAAAAACCACAGCGCTCTAGATTTCTGAAACGAGAACACAAATCCAACTACCTTATGGAATCTCCAATTTCCAAACCAGCTCCGCCCTGCTTCCCCCCCGCCTGTCACCCTCTCATCAGTGACCCATCAGACCTCAACCTCCCAAGTCAGTCCTTTGGCTCCTTAAACCTAACACGAAAAGCATTACCAACATCTCGTACCTGCTTCCAGCAAGGCGGCCTCCCAGGCCCGCCACACATCGGCTCCGGCTCACGCTTCTCTTTCCAGCAAGGCGGTCCGCCCGGCTTGGTGCAGCGAGTTTCCAGTTCCGGGACAGGGCTGCGCTTCTTCCAGCAGGGAGCGCCCCTCCACGGCTGGTACCGGGGCTCAACCTCGGGGACTACTGGCTCATGTTTCTAGCAGAGTGGACCGCCGGGCTTGGTGCACCTTGCTGCGAGGTCGGTCGACGGGGCGGGGAGGGCGAGGGTGGAGGTTGTGAGGGTGAGGAGGGTGTGGAGGGGGGTGGTGAGGTGCATTTTTGTTTGCGAGATTGGCTGGAGGCTGGAAGGTGGGTATGTGGGAGATGAGTCGTGAGATGAGGGATACTTTTGTGACTTGACACTTGGGGTGGCTGTTGAACACTGGTTTGAAGTGCTTGGAAACTCCTGATCATACTATGTTCTCTATCGTTTGGCTTACGAAGGTTCGGAGGGCTTGATCCTTTGAGAGGTGTGTGGCGTTTGGTGGCTGTTGTTTCAAGGTCTGATATGTGATCAGAATACCTACATGATGTTTTCACGAAGTTTGAGAAGCAGTCCAATGATATTAGTTGAAGCTAGTTGGCAATGATTTGTGTGTCATCACCGGCAACATTCGTGTGATAGCGCTACTTCATTGATAGCTTGCTGAGTGGCGCGTGTGAGGCGTACTCCATGTAACGTTTCTGTAGCTAGTCGTGTATAGTTCTAAATTATTGGGCTAGTAAGATTACTACAAACAGTTTCGGTGTGCTAAAAGGTGTTGTTGAAATTCATGAGGCTTCAAAGACCAAGACTGGAGTTATCTGCAGGCGGCTGACAGAGCTGGTTACCAATCTGGGCACCCTTATTGTGTGAACACCCTCATGAAGATGTAACTGAAATTGCTACCGATAGCAACATGAAACAAACAGCACTATCCAATGCAGGGTGTACCTTCTCCTCGTAAACCATCAACCGCCATCCAATCCACAATTCCCACCATCCCTTCAAAAACTTTAACTCAACGCATTCCCAATGTGCTGCCCACTCCCCATCGGCGCCCCAGCCGGAGTATAAACCTTGATGCCCGTTCTCTTCTCCTCGTCAATCTCGGCCTGTCTCTTGGCCTCTGTCGCTTTCACCATCGGGCTCTGGAATTTGGCCATGAACTTGGCCAGTTTTGACGGCGGCTTGGGGACATAGTTCGGGTCTGGCTCCCCCACTTTCTCATAGTAGAGGTACCGAGTCGGTGCCTGTGGTTGCTTTCCCGTTGTGGGGGCCTCGCTGTCCGGGACTACCGTTGAGGCGGCGGCGAGGGATTCATTGGAGGCTTTGGTGGTGAGAGTCTTTTGTTGGTCTGGATCTTGAGGCTGGGAGTAGGAGGAGGAAGCCATGCTGTGGTGGATGATGTCTTCTGATCTTATTCTTCTGATATTGCGGAGTGGCACGATCTTCTTTCTGCGGCGTCTGGGCTTCGTCAAAAATAACGTGGATGTCATTGCTTGTGGTTGCGTAAATGGAGAGGTGAAGACAGGGCGCCAGGGTGATGGGTGATTGTGCATTTATATCCGAGACCTGGTCCCGCCTTTTGGGCCGTCCTACCTAACAATCCACTTAAAATCGGTCGTCAGCGTTGCATTTGGCGTCTCTTCACAGCCAACTCCACGGTCCAGTGATATCGGAATGCACTTACTGTTTGCACAGCCACACTTGGCACAGGCGAGAACAACGGTTTGTTGCCTTGCCATTGTGTGAATATATGTGCCCAAGAGCCCAAAGGATCAGCATAGCCACAAAAGACATGGCAGATATGCCTCGAGTGCGCATCTTGTGCGTTCGTGACACTGGCGCCACGGTACCTTGGTGACCATCGAGGATAGATACCCACCTGCCCATCCACATGTATAAGAGTAATGCCTCCCGGCAAAGTCCACACTGTCGCTCTTACCTTAACTATTAAGGTACCGTCCCAAGCCCCTAAGGAGTAGTAGGATCCAGACACCTTACTGATCATGTCCAGTCTCTTGCTTGAACAGCGCGGCCGTATCGTACCACCTACATGCTTCATATTCAGCATGTGCATAATAGTAATGCCAAGAAAACATGATATCAACGTAATAGGGGATTGGGTGCCTTATTGCCTGAACTCGGCTGAGCCAATTTTGGGCATTCTTGGATCTTTGTTCACCTTTGACATCAACTACAGTAGCTCTAGAGGAATTAATGGAATTGAAGATGCCGCCAAACTCTAGCTTACGTCAGTAGCCGGTTGCCCGTGCGATTGACCCTCTAATTACAAAGGTGCCTACACATAGAGTACCTAGGTAAAGAGTTACATCTTGAAGGATATGGCAGGATATCATGTAACGACTTTAAGCCTGGTTTTGGTTTTGCGAAGGTGTCGTACAGGACTTGTGAGCCCATGCCACGATGGTTGAGAACCGCATCTTGAACCCACTACTTCCCTCTTGGTTGTCTTCTCTAGCTTTCTGTAGAATGTTTCGAATCCGCCGCCTGTACCAATCCCGTTTCTCAGGCGGCGCGCTTTGCAGCATACAATAAGAAAATATGCGGTTTTCTAGCGCCCGTCTCGTCAACCATCTGGGACAGCCTTCAAGTCTCAAGGTTCAATGGTAAGCGGAAGAGCTGCTTGGCAACTGAACTGTCGAAGGCGGATTGCCACATCTCGGATTTGAACCTCGGTGCTGGGCTAACCCGTCCATCACGGTAACATTCCGTAGTCGCTTCTGAGCAAGGAAGTCCCTCATCTGTCTGTGTGGTTCGAGAGCAATGATGCGGAATTTGGGAGACCACGCAGCCAGATCTTCCGTCAACTTCCCGGTCCCTGCACCGAGCTCAAGGATGCAGACCTCGCCATTAGTAATACTTAGAGAGGATAGGAGACGATGGATGACTTGGTTGGGGTAGGACGGGCGGTATTTGTCGTACAAGGCCGGCGCGGTGAAGCCTGCCTTAGCTATTGGGGAATAGTGGGTGGAATCTGCCATGCTATAGCTTTGAACTCTGGTTCTAATCACAGGGGTCGGTTGCCGCCGCTGTTGGGTGTAAAGTAACGTAGGTAGATACTGGTTTCAAATATTCAGGAGGATACACTACCAGGGGTGGTTTGGCAGTTCGACTGACCCATCACGGACGCCCGTGCAACCGAGGGAAGTGAAATGCAGGGAACCTGGAAGTGAAGTGCAAGAATTCAGAAAGTGTAACAACCACAATGATAAGCCTGGGAACTATTTGCCAACTGGATCTGCATTGCACATATTAGTTAGACCGAACATAACTGAGTTGAGGGATTGTGCACCCATACTGTCATAATTCCTTCAATAAGTGTATACGTCCCGTGTCTGAGAGATGCACCTCCAGATGAGGCGTTATCACGCAGGGCTGCTCCCACCATCGGCATGGCTGGAAGTAAAGCCACCCAGCGTGGGTCTCAATTCTGCCTACCTACTTTGGACGCCGTCAGGCATGAACAAATATATACACAAGCAGCTGACTTCATATAATTAACCAGATCCAAACGCACAAAGTCTGACTCTTCCAGTCGCCTCTCCGTTTACCCCACTTTCGCTGCGCAAGAGCTGCTGTGTCGATATAGCGGAGCTCGGGGCAGCCGTCGTGGCCTTCATGTCATTAGCTGGCGTAATTCGCCCGTGCTCACCACCCTGCTGGTTCTTTTATACAGGCAAACCCCCTACGACCCATACTGTCAACTGTTCATTCTTGACACCGCTTACACATTTGTACTGGCAACGACTATTTCCCCCGCCAGCATGACCTTCTGACGCGTACGTACTCTGCCACCGTTAGCCTCGAGCGCAAATTTGCTTCCATTCAGAGAGTGTTTGATCCGCGTCAATCTTGCCACCATACCAGCATCGCTTTACCATCGCCGCCCTATCTAGGTCTAGCGTCTGCCACCCCAAGCGGTCTCGTCCACCCAGATCTACAAGGTGCCCTGCAACAGCTCTCTCGACAGCAAATGAAACACAACGACGCTTTCAACAAACAAGTCACACAGGTCGTGATGGAGAGTTTGAGAGCTGGAACGACACTCGATGATACCTATCCGCACTTGGCAGGGAGTCTGACAAGCCCAAAGATGAGGCATAAAACCGTAAGACGATTCGAATATGACTTCTATTTGGGCACCGTGGTTATGTCGTGGGGACGTCTTCGTTGGAAGCGTCAAAGGAATACCGTCCTGGCAACGATACTGGAGACAGCAAACAGTCGACAACAGGCTTTTCCGCAACATTTGAAGTAGTTCCCGTCTCGTGGTTGTCTCAGCGCGCTGTTATTGGTGGTTGGAGTCTCACTCACGATCAACGAGGGTCGCCTTCCTTCTATCCACGGCTCTCCTTTCCAGTAACAGTCCCCATCAACGCCGAAGTCATGTACCACGCCTCGACGAACAATGTACCAGGCTTACGAGACTTGCTCGACTCTGGAAAGGCGTCTGTCAGTGATCGTACTAGTGCAGGGTGGACGCCGTTGCATCTATCCGCCGCCGCGGGGCATGTTGACTGCTGCAAGTATCTTTTAGCCCATGGTGCAGACGTCACAAGCGCCGGCCACGTCGGAGTCACTCCGCTACACCGCGCAGCCGTCTATGGCCACCTAGATGTTATCAAGGCACTGGTGGAAAACGAGGGCGACCCCAAGGCCAGGAATCAGCACGGCTTCAACACCATCTTTGGGGTGCTGCACTCACCCTTTATCAGAGATCCTGCTTTCAAGGCCGCCATAATTACCTGGATTCTCCAACAAGAACAGTTTTTGTCGATGTTGACGGCCAGGACTATCAGGGAAACTCGATTCTGGGGTGGTTTACTGAGCATCACCCAAATGGTGTGAAGTTGTTGCTTGACCACAAGGCCGAAGTCAATCTTCGCGCAAATGACGGGTCCACGCCCCTTCACAAAGCGGCTGCAAGAGGCTGTGGAGAGTCTGTGCGGCTTCTTATGGAAAACGGTGCTGACACGAGTATCATTGAGATGGACGGTTCAACGCCCCTCGTTCGCGCTGCTGAACAGGTTTGGCTCGATATTGTCCAGCAGTTGACTGGTCAATCAATCTCTTCACTTGAACGGTGAGAAGACGGAGCCTCAGGTCAGGGCAGAATACAGACCAGTTCAGCTTCTTTGTGAGCAGGGGATGCCCGGACCCTCCGATGTCGTCAACCAAATTACCAAGACGTGCTCCAATACCACTGCCACGGACCAACTTCGAAGCTCCGAGATTTGGCATGCGGCTCAGCAGGGCTATTGGTCAGTCGTCAGCAGACTGCAAGAGGCAGGCGTTGACCCTTACCGCAAGAACGAATACAGATACCGCGCTCTAGTTATGCTGGTCTACAAGGAAGATCTCAAAGGAGTGGACCAGCTCATCCAGTCAGGCTCGCAGTCCGCTCTGGCGGACGACGATCTAGTCCTATCATTGAATCGAGAGGCTGCAACTGGGCATGCCCAAATCGTTTCCCGCCTCCTCCTGATGACCACCGGAGACTTCTTTGACAATGCATCAGGCTCCAAGGCGCTTGTTGCTGCCTCGTCACCTGGTCATCTAGCTATCGTGGAGCTGTTGCTGCCATCGGTGCCTGAACATTGTTGGTACAAGGCTCTCGTCCGGGCTGCTGAACATGGGCATACCGACATCGTCTATTTGTTCCTGAACCGTCGCATCCATCCCACTCGAAACAGCATTGGTGGGGACACCGCCATCGTACGAGCAGCACGTTATGGCCTGGAGGTTGTAAAACGCCTGTTAGACGCTGGAGCCGACCCAAACCAACTCGGGTGGTTCGGATATTCCGCACTCGTTCGTGCTGCCTACAATGGTCACGAGGAAGTGCTTGACTGTTTACTCAACGCTGGAGCGCTGCCTGACTTGCCTGAAGGCGAAGGCGGTGACCGCGCCATCGTCAGAGCAGCAAGACAGCGTCACCATGGTGTCATTTCTAGGTTGATACATGCTGGTGCCCGTCCTGTTGATGGTAACTCACACGAGAAAAAGGACGGCCCATCCAATGCGCTCATGAAAGCTGCTATCGACAAC
The DNA here is from genome assembly GCF_035222375.1 of Podospora pseudocomata. NCBI lineage: Eukaryota > Fungi > Ascomycota > Sordariomycetes > Sordariales > Podosporaceae > Podospora > Podospora pseudocomata. The sequence goes on along the minus strand of NC_085890.1, from coordinate 2,567,271 downwards.
GACGAAAGCATCCTCGTGCAGCTACTGCAAGAAGGTGCTGACCCGAATAAGATGGAGGCCGATGGTAACACACCATTATCTAGGGCCTGCGAAAATGGCCATTTGAACATTGTTGCTATCCTGCTTGCCAGTGGTGCACACCCCTACGAATTTACTAAGAAGGCAATCAGCCCTCTCGAAAGAGCAGCGGAGGGCGGCCATCTTAACGTCGTTGAGGCTCTTTTGAATGCCTATCACCAAATACCCATTGCTGAAAAGCGCAGGGTCATGAGCAAAGCGTCAGAAAAAGGCCATTTCAATATCACCGCCTTCCTCGTTAAAGGCGGCCTTGACTCTCAATCGTTAACTAGTGCTTCTGGGGTAGCCCACTTCAATATTCTAGATCACTGGATGAAATCAGCCATCGGTGACCTTGGTGTTCGACCAACACACCCTCAGAAGATGGACATCGCCTCAACGGCATACCCCGTGGGACCACCGACCTGGGGTTATGATAGGTCTCTCATTACAAGTTTCAGATACCCGCTTCGAATATTTTTCCGCAGTGATCTCACTTCATCCAGAGTAAGCTTCTTCTGGTCATCTGTCCTACTCAAGGCAGGTCTCGCTTTCAACATGCTCACCAACTTCACTGTCATGCTTACTGCTTTGAGTGCTCTGTTTCTAGGTTTTGGCTTGCTTGGTATTGAGTTTGTCGTTCATGGTAATAGCCAAGGAGCTAGTCATTGAGCTTTTGGAAAGGAGGCTTTGCTTCTGTCTGTGTTTATTTCATACGCATTATGAGACCATGCTAGTTCATTTATGTTGTTGCAATGCATCGGCATTTACCTCGTGAGAACTAGATCCAGTTGATACTGCGTATTTAGCGGCATGGCGTAACTGTACGCAGGCAGCACCCTTAAAACCACTTAGGTACCTACCTTAGGAACCCTACCTCAAGCATCGTACCTCTTGAACGGAGAAAAGAAATGGAGTGGCTACCATAATGAAGCAATGGGCAGTGCTGAGGCGAAGTAGAGCCTTGTTGAACTTGACGCCCACGAAATCCGTTTGGTGTAGCTAAACGTTGCAATGGCAATGGTATGGCTGAACAATTATGGAAGCCTTTCTCCATGTCTATCCCACGCGAGCCGCCATGTTGACACGATCCGCAAGCCTCGGCGGGTATATCAAAGAACTCCTCTGATGATCTACCTACTATGGCACCTTGGTCTCATGTGTAGCCACTTCATGGCGGCTATCAACGGGGATAGGCCGGCATGACTTACGGTTTCAGGAGACAGAAGGGACGAATGGCCCAGTCGAGACCGAGGAGATGCATGTAGCTCCTCTAGAAACTCCAATGATATTTATGCCGAGCCTCGTCTCCTCTGACTGGACGTTGGACCGTGAAAAACAGCACTTTATGAAGTATCAGCGCCTCTCCGTGCCGGCGAATCGCCACAACCTGACCATTTACTGGAAACGTGCAGGCGCGGAAGATGCCCGGTTGGAGCAGGCCAAGGATGCGAGTTGATCGTCTTGCAAACAGGCCGCCAAAGATTGAACGCTGCGGATATGCCTGACCCGGCTCAGCCAGGGTGTAGGCGTTCAAAAAATAACGGTTCCAATAGCCGACCTAATGGGCGACGATCTTCGCTGCCACTCAGTAGCAGAAAGACTCCCGTGGAGAAGTCTGGTCGTGAGTGGTCGCTTGAAAGGGAGGTCCGGTACCCTAATCTATTACAGGGCCTGTTCTGTCAAGCCTACATCTCTTTCTTCGCCCCAAGTACATGCCTTGCCTATGCTTACTAGATGGACTTTTGAGCTTTCGCCAGCGTACCGCAACTTTTTCAAAAGACCGTTTCTCCCTACCTTACCTTTTGGCAATATCTTTTCTCTCCTCATTGAGCAGATAGGTAGCTGCAAATCTACCAAGAGGAGGAGGGGTACATATACTTACATAGATACCTAGGTTACCCTCACTCTGGATTGTGTTACATGCAAAGAATGGGCCGCGATCACCAGCAGCTTAGCCTGCTTCCGAGTCCAAAGTGACCGTCGTGCGTTAGGTGGGTGGGTTCCCACCGCTCTGCTTGGTCAAGACATGTGGCTGAAAGGCATAAACAGCTTCTGAGAGCCAGTCGTTTGTGCATTATTCAAGACGCAGCCTCACAATGCTTCTGTTCAGAAACTGATAGCCGCTGGCTTATATTTTTACCTGAGACTTGCAACGCTACATTCGGTCGAGAGGTCACAGGCCAGGTAGCCCAACGGCTGTATATGCTGCCGAAAAGAGTCGCGATTGAGCTCTTTGTGCATGCATACAGTCCGGTGGCACATGACCTCTCGTGGTGAGGGCGTGTGTAGTTGTCAAGTCGAAAAGAGGCCTCTCCCCCTTCGAAGGAAATCAAAAGATATCAACTTCTATTTCTCATGCTTTCTTGCCTGACATACCTCGCTACCGGCCTGACATAGCATTCTCTGCTGTCTGTTCCAAGGTAACAAACTTAGCAACCACTACGATAGAGACAAACCCGCTGACATCAGATTCAGGTTGTGTGCCAGGCGTGCAAGATGTCCGATTCCGAAGCGTATGTGGTGTCTGACTCTGAAGTAGTTGTCAATCTAGTCGACAAACAGACTGAAGAGTACATGTGGACTTTATCTGAGCCCGCGGAGGATGATGTGTCGCCAGAGGTGGGAAGAAGATGCACCCTCAGAGGATGATGCGCTGCCAGAGGTGGAAGAAGATGCGCCCTCAGAGACCCAGTCATACTATCAAGGAGATGAATCGACAGGAGCCGTGAATTCTGGGCTGTTCCCCGACCTCAAAGACGTCGATAGGTGGCACACGGGGCAAGACGAAGAGTCGGAACTTCTCGAACTGGAGCAATACGGTGGCAGGCTCCATATCCTGAAGTTCAGCGGACAGGCCGAGGAGTCTCGGCACTTTCGACACACCAGAAACCTCGGCAGCGGCAGATTTGGAACCGTTGACGAGGTCATCCACATTCAATCGAGCCGGCTGTACGCACGGAAATGCCTCCCTGATGCCAGCCAGGAGGAATTGGAAGCCCGACATGCAGCTCTCGTAAGAGAGGTCGGTGTCCTCAGCAGACTACAGCGCCGGGCGGGCGGCGGTCAGAAATTCGTCCGCGGTGCGTTGGCCTACACCACTCCCAGCGAGGTGAGCCCCAATGCCCTACGATGTTCTCTGATTCTCTACCCCATGGCTGACGGTGGTGACCTGGAAACCGCCATGGAACTGTACCGCACTGGCATAACACCAACGATGACATCCGAAGAGCCTATTCACACCCACGAAGACTCCTTTCAGTCTCAGCAAGACCTCGGCTACAGTCGATTTCATATCGACACAAAGCAGGTATTGTTCAGTGCCTTTGAAGATTTGGCATTTGCGATGCAAATCATGCAGGAGCATCCGCCTGCGACATAGGGACCTCAAACCGCCTAACGTTCTGATCCACCGTGGACGTGTGGTACTAATTGATTTCGGCTTTGCTGGAGTATACGACGGTTTCAGGGATGATATGGATATACTGGGCTCCGATGGTAATGCAAACATCAGAAACCATCGCTATAGACCCCCCGAGGTCATCAACAACCTCCCGCGTTGCGACAAAACCGATGTCTATTCCTTGGGGTGCACATTCGTCGAAATAGTGGCGACCTTGATGTGGGAACGTTGTAAGCTGAACCCCTGGCCGGATCTGGATCAAGAGGGTGATACGGATGAGGAGGAGGAGGATACGGATGATGAGAATGACAAGGATATGGATGATGAGAAGTATATGGATAAGGAGAAGCATAAGGAGCAGGAGAAGGACAAGGGGAGAAAGACACAGAGGAGGAAGACACGGAGGAGGAGGAGGGTGATCATCAGGTGGAAAGGTTCGGTGTGCACGTCTTTGCAAAGAAGCTTCCATCAATTAAAAGATACCTTCGGGGAATTTTGAGGGAGGACTTGAGGCTGGCGGGTATTCCAGCGGGTTAAAAAAGACTTGTCACGAGAATTCTACCTGGAATGTTACGCAACAAAGTCGGGAGAAGGCCTAACATATCCGATATAGTCAATGATCTACATCAAGACCTGTACGGATCAATCGATGGTTGGGAATTTGAACCGGCTACAGTAACAAACGACAATGCGTAGTAGGAGGATGAGGAGGATGAAGATGACGAGGGCAAGGACAAGGACGATGAAGGACATTGGGTGAGCGATGAAGGTGAAGAGGACGACGCATAGAATGTGTTCACATGTTCACTAGTTCTGTACCTATACATGACTTGCAAAGTATGCGCTTCCATGCGTATATCTCTCATCAGGTAGCCAGCACTCTCGGAGGCGGGAACATGTCGCTGTCATAGCATTCCTTACTATTCACTAATCTTGCATGTTCTTACTACACCATCACATCACTTGACCTCACATTCTAAATACCCTACACCCACTTCTATGCTCCTTGTCACGGCAGGGCAGACCACTGCGCCAAACCTGTTGTGATTGCTATCAAAAGCTACAAGTGAGCCAAGCTTCCTGGCTTGGCTCGCTCCAGTGGTATATATATGGTGACGCCGCCACAGCCGTCACATCTCCCCCCCCTCGACGAGAGCCCCCGCGAGCTGCTGCTCCAGCGAGGCCTTCGAGTGCCATTTATCATCGAGAAGAGGGCATATATATGGTAACTGAAAGTCCTACCACTCCATATACCCGAGCGCGGTCTTCCCGGCAGCAAGCTCCAGAGTACATGCAAAGCGGGCTCAGACTTTCCAAGAGCGTGGCTCGAACCCACGCTCCCGTGCAAGCTTGGCTCAAATGTCACGGCAGGGCAGACCACTGCGCCAAACCTGTTGTGATTGCTATCAAAAGCTACAAGTGAGCCAAGCTTCCTGGCTTGGCTCGCTCCAGTGGTATATATATGGTGACGCCGCCACAGCCGTCACACTCCTTCCCAGAATTACTCGCGACCCACCCAAGAGCTGTCTCACAAATGACGAAACGCCCATGAGATCGATGTCTCAACTCAGCGCCCAACCTCATCCTGACTGGAATGTTAGCCGCAGCACCCAGCGCAACGGCCAAAACCATATGTCGTTGTCTTTTTTTTTCTTCAGTCATATATCGCCTTCAACATCCTCCCGAGTCTCGTAAAAAAACGCCAACCTCAGCCCAGAATTCATTTCCAGCTGCTTGCCTAGCCAGTTTGATCCTTCCTTAAAAATGTACTTTTTCTCCCTCCTTCCTCTCCTCATCACAACCACCACCTCCTCCCCTTCCCCGGGTGGTCAAGTCCTTCCCCGACAGTCCTCCCCACCCCCGACCAACCCCTCCTTCATCTCGACCATCCTCGCCACAGCCAACGCCTACCGCTCCGCCCACGCCGCCCGCCCGCTGACCTGGGACGCGAACCTCGCCGCTTTTGCGTTGCAAAAGGCGAATGGATGCCGGCTTAACCATGCCGTACTTTTTTTGTTCTTTATCCCCCCCTTCCCTGGTCAGTGTCTAATTCTCTGTTCTAGGGCCCATACGGCGAAAACGCCTACTGGTCATGGTACTACCCGCCTACGCACCAACCTGATTTTACGGCGGAGATAGGCTGGGCGTTTGAGGCCTGGAACTCGCAGGAGGAGATTGATGCTTACGTTGCTGGGGACTTGCTGGGGGGAGCGCACTTTACGCAGACGGTTTGGAAGGCTACGGAGAGGGTTGGGTGTGCTTTTAGCGGGGAGAGGTGCGTGGGGAATCCGGATCAGGAGTGGTGGTTTTATTGTGATTTTTGGCCGAGGGGGAATGTGAGGGGGTGGTATGGGGGAAATGTTACTGTTTGATGGGGGGGGGGGAAGTTTTTGGTTGGTGGTTGTGAAGGGGGGCGTGGGAGAGAGGGTTGGGGAAGGGATGGTGGCGTTGGTATCCTTGGCTGGTTGATGCTTTTATTCGTCGTGTGGGATGATTGGTTATGGTGCTTTTTTCGGTAGAGTAGTATTAATAGTACACGAAGGGCACGTTTTTTTTTTTTGTATGTTGTGAATGGTGATGCTTTAGACAAAGGATCGAGGTGACATGTGTTGGGTTTAGGGTTACATCTGGTTGCCATGAGCCCCTTTTTTGCCCCTTTGTTGGTTGTTTACATGCAATAAAGGTTGTGGTGCCAAGACAGGAGCGTGCTACCTAATTTTTCTTTCTGGTACTTCATCAAGGTGGAGATGACGGAAAAATTGGAAATTGAGACATGAATATATTGATTCAAACTTCATGAGTCATAAGACTAACAGGTAGGTTGGTAAGATAGCTAAGTACTAAAGAGATATTGAGAGCAGTCATATACAGCATCGTTCCTCCACACAAGGCCCTTGAACCCATGCTACTACCCTGTCGCCGTCAATTTCTTTCTTGGTTGAGACATCCCAGCTGCGGCTTCTCGAACCCTGACTCTATCACTCTCGCAAGGATCGCCACAGGCTGGGCAGGTGTAACCGTCGGTCTCAATGTCAACGCGCACCACCAGACATCTATTACAGCGCCACCATCCGTTGAAGACTGCACGTGGTGCGCGGCTTTCCCACCACTTTGTATCCAGTCTTTTGGGTCGCGATATGAGATCTTCCTTGTGGAAGTCACGGAGATGCTCCTTAAAGTGGTCTAGCCTGCCAAAGGGTGCTTCGTGGCGAGGGCATTTCTTGTAGTCGCAGCGGTACTTTCTTTTCTCGTCTTCGGGAATGTGCACCTGCTTGTAATGTCGCTCGAGATCGGCTGAGCGGCTGAATGACTTTTGGCTGCATCCCGGTGCAAGGCATTCGTAGGTTTGCTTCGTGGTTGGGGCCGGTAGGTTCTGATAGCTGGATGCATCCTGGGACACCGGCGAGATTGGGAGATGTCCAAGTTGTGAAGCCGCTAAGTCCACTGCATCGTCATTGATGGGTTGTCGGGTGCTGTTCCCTGGGATGGGATCACCGAAGTCATAATACTGGCCAAAGGGCAGATCGCCTGTCAATTGTGAGTAAGGAAGATAGTAACCAGCTTCCGGTGACAGTTCAGTGTAATGTATGTCCTCAACAACTTCGTAGCTGGACAGACTGGAGATACTGAGATCAGGAGCTGGCCAATCTGAGACTGAAAAAGCTGTCGGGATCGTACTCGATGGCGGTCGTTCCATCATGGAAGTTTCATGACTGTACAGACACCCATAGTCATACGAAGACCCGTCTAGGTCATGGGGGTGATCCGAGTGCTCCATTGACAGGAGTGGAAGGGAGAAGAGTTTGGGGAGATGTGAGTTACCTTACTTGCCAGTCAGAAGTAGACGAGTTATATATCCAGATAACAGCAGCAAATGCGTGATTTATCAACTCGGAGGCCGCATATGGATGTCAGCTCTCAGAATTGTGATTGAACAAGAACCTGCTCATGTTAGCTCTGCATTGTGCGCCACAGTCGCGCAACAGCGATAGGATGCAAGTCTCCCCAATGACAAATCGCCACGAGTTGATCGCTCATTTCAAGGCTGGGTCAAGAAGAAATGATCGTTTTGGTGGCAGACTGGCAGCTCGAGGCTGCAGCCCTCCAGCTGGCAGAGATGGGTGTCAAAAGTGGCCGGAACGGTGGCGGACCTCAGGCTGTTGGACATGCAGCGTCCCAGCCAATGGATTTTGTTTTTTTCCCAATCTTGCCACAGATGACAAACGCAGCTTCCATACAGGACAGTTTGGAAGACTTTGGGCCGCGACTTCAACCCGACTGTAGGCCTCACTGTCTGAGGTTAATTACACTTGTGTTGGTAACAGCAGGGTTAGGGTATAGCCTGCTCCACGCTGGCGCTGAGCTTTGGTGCTTGTTAGTGTCCTCTCCAGCCAAATCCCGATTTGAAACTTCATGACTGCAATCCACGACCGAACTCCGTTTGCAAGGCAGCCAATTTTGTCTGTCTGTCGCTCGCTTTCTTCCTTTCCTTTCTTTCTTCTCTCTCTCTTTCACGAAGCTTTTCTCTGAACAACCCTTTACACCAAATCCGCATGGTCAACCAACAACAGTTGTCCAATCAAGTCGCGAGTCCATCATGGAGATCGCACTATACAACCACCTAGCGTTACCGCTGCGCGTTCCGCCGTCTGAAGATGGCAATCTGAGTGATCTTGAAATTCAGTTGACCGATCACTTGATCAGCAATGTGCGCATTATGTGCCAAGCGTTTCGACAGCCGTACCAACCTGGCGCTCATCCATCCGCGATTTCCAAGGTCTGGGAGTATATTCGCTTGTGCCTCGAATCGTCCAAGACTGTTAATCGGAACGGACGAGTCAACAGAACGACTCTGCTGTCGGAGTTTCGTCATCTAGCCCAAGGAAATGCCGTGATCCTTCACATCAGCAGTCAAAATGCCGCTCTTTTGGTCCACCGACTCGGAGTCCGCGACGAGGTTGTCTTTGAAGTCTTCGAAACCTCGCCAAGAAATGACGATGTCCTCGCCGCCGAGAACGCCTTGCAGTGGGACTTTCCAGGAAGCGCTGTTGCCATCCCGCTGGCGACCTTTGAAGATGGAGCATTTCAGGGCAGCCTGGCGACCTTTTTGGAGCAAGCATCTCTCGAGTCGACAAAGATGTTTGCTGCTCATACTTTCAAAGCAGGAGCTGACATCCACGAGTATCGAGACACGTCGAGTCCAACCATGATCAGCTCCATGTTGATGGCCGTCCTGGAAGAGAACGGCCGCCGAATCTCGACACCTCTTCTCCGCAAGCGAGTTCGTGACGACATCTCTTGGCATCAAGCGCGCAAGCCCTGGCGCCGGCTCCCATACTGGCTCGTCCTCAGAGTCTCCATCGCTCGATATCTTTCGCTCGTTTTGGGGGCAGAGATGGGCCGTTTCCAGTACAAGTTCTTCATTTGCAACACCTTGGCCACCTTCCTGGAATCGGCACAGGCATCGCTGCAAGCTGATCAGGTTCACTTCCTCAAAACCAAGCTCTGCCGTCGGCTGGTGAAGCTGGATGTGGATAGGGGCAATGTGAAATCTGCAGGCACCCTGCCAGATATTGACATCCTTTTCGGCAAGCTCACTCCAGGAATCAACAAGATCATTGATGATGCCACCAGGCGCGTGGCTACCGAGTGGGAGGCGTTCAAAAAGGCCCATGCAAGGCCCATTCCCGAGTTGCCAAAGAGGGCCAGCCCCGCCGACCTGAACCTACCATTGGAACTCAGCGGCAGCATGTTGCGGGACCTACAGACGAACTGGGGAAAGACGACGAGGGGGCATTGCCGCAGATGGGTGGCCCCGGAACACTTTGATCTGGGTTCTGTTACGAACAAGCATCTGAGCGAATTTGCGCAGCCCTTATTCCACGTTACCCAGCAAGAGATGCTTCTTCAAGATTGCTCGCCAAATGAGTCGTTGATAACCTATCTCCAGACCGCACTTCCCCTATTTCACGGCAATCCCGAGCAACTCAGTATCCTCATTCTCAATGCAATGGAAATGTGGATGAGACTTGACCAAACGACCTGCTTCCAGTTCCCCCTTTTGACAGACTACCATCCTGTCTTCACACCCGAGTCGCTCAATGTCTTGCATTTGGCCACCTACAAAGATATGGTCCGCCTGCAAGCCGTCCAGAAGCATATTTCACAGAGAATCCACGCAAGTTCTCTTCCCAGATGCACCATATTCGATGATCCTTCTTCCAGCTGTTTTGCAGCGAGATATTTCGACGGCATGCATCCCGACTCTGTTGCCATGCGTAACTCGTATGCAGATATCACCCATGCAGATGTTTTAAGGAAAGAATTGAAACGCAAAGAGTGGGAAAAGAAGACTGAGGAGTTCCAGAGCCTGACTCGGCAGGTTGGTATGTAAAGCCTTTTCCACTTGGACATACACGAAATATGGCAACTAATCTATGAATAGATGGAAGCTCATGCATCCTCATCGTGGACGAAGACGACCCCCTTGGACGTAGCTTCCACGATGACCATTACTGCCCGCGGTGTCGAGCAATGCACAAGCTGGAGAAGATACGGATCCAGATCTACGAGGAATCTCTCCCCTCTGATATTCACCTTGCCAAAGCCGCAGTGTTTGAGCTCCGGTGCCCCCCAGCCTTCGCGAACTATCGTGACACAACGTTGATGCTTATATCCAAGCTTGCAAGCCCGGAGGTTGCTGTGGGTGTGGCTCCAAAATGCCTGCTGAATGGCTACTCTCAGCTCCATACCGTCGCAAACATCTATCCCAAGTTCACTCTGGCATCTTTGACAAAATCATGTATGTTTTTCCTCGGCCTTTTTTTGTCTTTGTGATACCTGCTAACGTAACCAAGTCTTGCAAACCCACTACTCCATTGTCAGATTTCCCGTCGAGTGGGAAGGTGGACGAGACGGGCTGTGCAAGCCCAACGGGCTGAGACTTGCATACGCTTACATCGACAGCGATACAACTATGTGGACAGGTAGGGCATTCATGACTCCAAGCTTTTCCCATCATGTTCAGCTGAAGCTGCCGGAAAAGTCTCCTCTCCGCCCCATATTGAGCCATAAAAGCTTCGCCGTTGAGGGGCAAGGCCCGAGTTCGTACGAGATCATGGCTACACAGCCCAACTGCCCTTCTGGACTGAACCCTCACGAGTTCCTGGCCCTGAAAAGTCTCGTATCGGGGGCAGCGCGAAGATGGCTTTCGATCTTGACGGAATTGGCCTCGACAAACTTGAACTGGTCCAGCGAAGGCACCATGTCATTGCTGCTGCATCTAGCACTCCAATGCGGTCCCAGCTCTGACAAGGACGATCCTCTTCGCCTTGTGCACTCGGTATTTCGCGATGCTCATTTTGTGCAGAAGCTTCTAGAGCAGGTCAACACCCGTCTTACCACCCTGTCAGCCTTGGCCAGTTGGAGAGAAACGCACCTCATGAGACTCACGATTGTGCTTACCTTGCGCATACAGGAGTTGGCCAGCAGTGCAGGGCTGGCCCAACTTCATTTTCAAGCCCTCGAGTCGCTGATTCAAGCTCGCAGGACATGCATTAGCTGGCTCAGGATGCTTCGCGAGGAAGTTCAAAGCTGCGCAGATATATCCACGGCGCAGCAATTACAGGAGCGCGCACTGGGCGCTGCTTTGCTCTGTCGACGTACATTCATCATCAACCTGGAACAAACAACACCTCTTGATCCTCTGTCCTTGGAAGCATATATCGAGTCCACTGTTGCGATCCAGGAAAACATGACGAGTGATGTCGACTCACTTTCCCAGACCACCCTCCATGACCTCGTGTTCGCAACAAAGCTGTCATATCAGCTTCAAAATCTTCTCATCCAGTCGATCAACCAGCACCCCGAAGGACTCTATAATGCCTTGAAACAATTTTGGCCTGATGCTGAGCGCCTGGACCCCATTACTACCACTGTAGAAGTTGAAGGTCGGGGTTGGATTCGGTGCGAGCTCCCTGAAACGGATGTTGAGCGACATCAAGCCGTGCATTTGAACATTCTTCTCGGGACACTTCTCGTCAATGGCAAACCTGTTGGAGTAAGTTGAACGTCCGCACATTCGGATCGCAGATGAAGTTAACTGGAAAACAGAGGCTTCCCCAGGATACCCGAAACGAGGTTGTGCTGAAAGAATTGTTTGGCGACCAGCCCCTGATGGTGTACCAATCATCGCTTCCATCGATGACGTACAGTACGTAACTGAACATCCGACCCCATGTGACTGTGATGGCTAACTCTGCTAAACCATCAGCTCTCAAGTATACACCGAAGCGTGTGACCGTGCATATCGGATCCGAAAAGGGCCAGACGGTTGTGCTAGCGAAATACGAGCACATGCTTGTTCGTCTAATTCCTCGAGAGCGCTTTTGTCGAAAAGATCTTTACGATCTTCCCAGTCCCTTGATATGGGACCACTTTCACTGGCTGTATGTTCTTCTATCTTGATAGCGAGACCGCCGCAAGGCTAACTTAGGGATTAGGAATTTGAAGACAGGCCGCCTCTATATCACGCCATCCCACAACAAGTGGAATTTCGGCCACTATTCGAATTGGGAAGTGGACATACACAGAGGCTACGCTCAGCGACGACAGCATGACGGGGAGGTGGTGAGCATGGTGAATCCTATGTCTCCCCTTTTCCAGAGAATTGCCAACATCGTTCAAGGCCTCGCGCAGGGGCACCGCATTCTTGTTACGCAGAAAAAGTCTTACGGGTCACTCGAAGTTCGGGTTCACAGTCTGGAACTGTTGTTCTTTGTCAACCACAACTCCCTCCTATTTTCACCACAGCTTGGACTCGAAATCGACCCACTGCAAGACGCTGGCACTTGGTACGGCCTTGAACATAAACTGGTCTGTCGAAAAGTACACAATCCTTTCCGTCGGACCATTCTTGTACCACTGCCCTCGGACCGCTTTCGGTTTAGAAGATCAGGCTGTCATGTTGAACTTGCCGTTGGGCCGAGCAACCGATACGGGAAGTTCGACATCAATGACACTTTGGGAAGAATCGACTGTGCAGCTGAACCTGTACTGGTGTATGCCAAAGCTTTGATTCACGCCTTCACGTCTTTTCCTTTACCGGACCCTTTGACTGGCCGCACTGGAACCGAAGAAAGTCTTCATTGGCTCGAGTCAGGAATTTGTCGCCCCTGGACGGTTCTCGGGGGAGAAATTTTGTTGCTGCAGCATATTGCGAGTCTTACCCCCATAAGGGAGTACTACCCATCGGGCCTCAAGGGTATGAAGACAGACTTCTGGGACGAGCAACTTACCACTCACATACAGCACCCTCTCTATCGACTGGTTGTCCAAAAGATTTTATCAATCTCGAACGATTTGAGGATGTTCAACCCAACCCGAGATGATGAAGACAACTTACTTGATCTTCTTCCAGCAGGTGGCGAGGTTTGGCTTAACAAAAGGTCATTGGCGCGTCGGCAGCTGTATGAGAGGGATGCTGAGAGTAACGATACAGCGCTCTCTTCAGGAAGGACGGACAGAGTGTACATTGCACGCGACAAGAGTGTCAACTCGGACAAACTGTACAGAAGGGTCATGGAAACAACCCATCTCTTGCGCACGCGGCCAGTCAAGTTCCCAACTCCGACCAACTTGGCTTCTACTTTTGCCTTGGGAAATGTCGTGGGTGGGTTTGGCCAGGCTTATGATAAGGTTTCCCTCAATGATCGGATGTACACAGACATCCAAGAGAACTGGGGCGCCCTCGTGGAGTACTGCCGGAATCCAAGCCAGTCATGCTACAGCCTCATGTTTCTTTTCGCCAATCTGGCCTTTCGCGAGGCTACGGATGACAAGCTTCTGAAGGGGCTCGTTGCATTTGCTATCTTGAGAAACCTTCGAATGCTGCCTCTACCGAGACCTTGGCCTCTGTACTTCAACTTCCGCCCCGCAGCGGTGCCTCAATTGGAAGACGTCATCAAGCTACTACTGCCATTCAGGATACCACCACCAGAGGACGAGAAAGAGAAGCTGGGCGCATTCCTCACCATGAAGCTGCGGCGGAAGATACAAGCAGCCAAGGACGCCCACGAGATACGGAGTCAAAGTGACTGCCACAAACTTGCCAAGATCATGCTCGCTCAGTGGCCCTCTGAGAAGCCAGATCTGTCGGAACTACCAACCAGCGATCTCTTGCTGGATGTCGATGTCGCAGTTCAGGCGGTTATTCCAGAGTGGCAGCGGTTATACCGGAACCTAGAGCTTTGGAATCATCTCAAGGAAGTGCAGCTGATACTGGATGAGCATTTTCAAGATGTCGAGTACAGCCCTGCGATTGTCACGGCGGCTGAAGAGGTCCTATCGTGTCGGGTTCGCGGAGGCGAAGTGCCTACTCTAAGCGTAAACCTCCTTTGCAAGGATTTCATCCCCCGGCTTTCGTCCCAACCCACAACGACGACAAGGTCTGCCGCTGAGTGGTCTCCTCTTGCCAGCTTGCCCAATGATGGGCGTCGTGCCTCCAGACAGGTCAACGACAGAGCCATTGTCGGCAACGCACAGTCGCAGATGTCCGCATACGAGGTAAAGAGATACATAGATGAGCTGCGGGGGATTGTCGATACACTGGGCAACAGCAAATCACTGGTCCGAAAGAAATATGCTCAGGATCTCAGTGGCAGTTTACAGGCCCTCAGGAGTCTCAAAACCCCGGACCAACTTGCGAAGCCATTTCTTGCTATTCGGCCAAACAGCGGCACGAAGGGCGATGTCAGCCATCTGTTTGAGGTTTTGAAGGCGTCATTGGTTGCAGAGACTTCCAATGTTTCGTCCCGCCGAATCGAATGGCTGAGGATTGGAGGCCTGTGGCCTGCCATCACCACCACAGCCTTACTCGAACAGTTGCGGTCAACCAGCAGCACATGCTTTGGGGCAGGCATGCGCCAAGGCCTTATCCAGTTTGGACTTGCCATAACCAAGCTTCAGCGAGAAATGCGGCTCAATGACTGTGTCATGGCAGGTGATGTCTCTCGCTACCAGGACGAGGAAGCGAACACTGGTCATCAGAACTGGGACCCGGCTCAACACCCCGACTGGTTACTCTTGGAGATTGAGGCCAACCTCCTGATACGACCCGGTCAAATCGATGTGACGCGGGCCACCATCTCGCCCGAATCCGGGAGCAATTCGGTTCTGCAAATGAACATGGGGGAAGGCAAGACATCATGCATCATTCCGATGTGCGCAGCCTTCATGGCTGACACGAAGAATCTTGTGAGGGTAATTGTACCGAAGGCCCTGTTGCTCCAAACGGCACTGCTGCTTCAATCTCGTCTTGGGGTGATGCTGAACCGCCACGTTCGCCATGTGCCCTTTTCTCGCCGAACATCAACAACGGGGGGCAATATCAAGCTCTACTTTGATATCCACAAGCAAAGCCGAGACACGGCAGGCGTCATGCTATGTTTGCCTGAACATAATCTCTCGTTCATGTTGAGTGGCCAGCAGAGGCTTCTTGATGGCAATATCAATGAAGCGAAACCGATGATGAAGGTTCATGCCTGGATCAAATCACACTCTCGAGACATTCTGGACGAATCCGACTACACCCTGGCGACGCGCACCCAGCTCATCTACCCTTCAGGCTCTCAGATGTCAGTCGATGGTCGTCCCCATCGCTGGCTCACTGTTCAGGCCCTTCTCAGCCTTGTTGACCAACATCTTTATGGTTTGCAGGTTTCTTTCCCGAAGTCGCTCGAAGTGGTGAGGAGACCTGGTGGCGGGTTTCCTTTGATATACTTTCTCCGACAGGACGTCGAGGATGAATTGCTTCGCCGGCTGACAGTTGACATCACCAACGGCCTAGGTCACATCCTCCCCATGCATTACCTGAATGCTGGCGAGCGGCGCGCTGTGGTCGACTTTTTGTCCCCGACGAAATCTAGACTCGGCCCCATCACGTTGGAGAAGGTGAGAAAGCTGTGTCCTGAGAGGCCCGAGGTGGGGAAAACGGTCTATCTCCTCCGTGGCTTGTTGGTGAACCGGATCCTGATCATGACCCTGAAGAAGAGATGGAACGTGCAATATGGGTTGCACCCAAACCGTGATCCGGTGGCCGTCCCTTTCCATGCCAAGGGTGTGCCAAGTGATCAGTCGGAATGGGGCCATCCAGACGTGGCGATTCTGTTCACTTGTCTCGTCTTCTATTACGACGGAATCTTGGAACCGCAGCTTAGGCAAGCACTTGCTCGCGTGCTCAAATCCGATGATCCGTCGACCGAGTATGACAAGTGGGTTCAAAGCTGCGACATCTTCCCAGAGTCGCTCAAGGCGTGGAATGGGATCAATGTGGAGGACAATGTCCAAATCCACGAGATCTGGAGAGCGGTCCGATACCGGACTGTGGTTATTGACTACTATCTGAACAACTTCGTCTTCCCACGCCACGCAAAGCAATTCAAGGTCAAGCTGCAATCCAGTGGTTGGGACATTCCACTCTTCTCAAGCGAAACGAAGGACGCCAAACTGTCAAAGGCACTCACAACAGGATTCAGCGGCACCAATGACAACCGCACCATGCTTCCGCTCACTATCCAGCAGGCGGATCTTCCCACACTGTCCCATACCAACGCCGAAGTGCTAACATACCTGCTTTACGAACGGTCCCGGCGGTGCCAAGTCATTACCAACCAGTACGGGAAGAGAGCAACGGAGCGCGATCTGCTTTACCTACTCAGGGAGCGTAACATACAGGTTCTGATTGATGCCGGCGCACAAATTCTAGAGATGGATAATGAAACTCTCGCCAAGACATGGCTGTCCATAGACGGACGCTGCAATGCTGCATTGTATTTCGATTCGTCAAACAAGCCATGGGTCATTGACAAACAAAGGCGCAAAACGCCTCTCTTGGCCTCGCCGTATGCGGATGACTTGTCGAGATGCCTGGTCTATCTTGACGAAGCCCACACTAGGGGCACAGATTTGAAACTTCCTCTTGGTGCCTGTGGTGCCTTGACAGTGGGTCAAGGGCAATCCAAGGATCACACCGTTCAAGCTGCCATGCGACTGCGTCAGTTGGGGAAGAGCCAGTCTGTCATGTTTTTCGTCCCTCCAGAGGTCAACCAGGTCATCAAGGACCTTCGGAAAAAGTCAGTGTTTGACAAGATCGACTCGCACGATGTCATTTGTTGGCTTCTCGACAATACCTGCGATGGCATTGAGCAGCTGCAGCCTTTGTACTTCTCCCAGGGCATGGATTTCTGCAGAAGAACACAGGCAGCGATCGATAACCCGGACTGTCTGACTCATCCAGGCCAGCAGGCGGACTACGTGGCAGCCATCAAGCAAAACGAGCTGCAGACGTTGCAGGAGATGTATGAGCCCAAGACCAAGGTGAAAGCTGCAAAGCTTTCGATTGAGGCGGGCTCCTCACATCCAAAGGTTGCAGGGTTTTTGAAAGAGCTCAACAACCGCCGCAAGGGGTTCCAAGACACCGGCAGAGCGGTGCACGGATCTGCATTGCAAGAGGTGGAACAAGAGCGCGAAGTGGCCTTTGAGGTTGAGACTGTTCGCCAAGTCAAGAGACCGGTCATGTACGATGCTCTCACCTTTCCCGGCATCAGCAAAGAGATCGACACGTTTGCCCGGACTGGTAGGATACCTGTTGGAAGCCTCTCTGTCTGCCACGTTTTTGAGCTCCTTAGAAAGACAGCTCTGGGGCGAAAACACAAGATTAGGGCGCAGGACCAAACCTCGCGGTTGTTTGTCTCGGTCGAGTTTGGGCGCACGGTCAAGCTTCACACTGATCTCGCCAAGGACACCTTTTTGCGTCCGGTGAACTGGGTTCTGTGGAGCGGATTCACGCAGACGGCGATTGTTTTGATCCCGGAGGAGGCTGAGATTCTGATTCAGATGATCCGGGATAAGGTGACGCACCCTTGCGTTCACCTTATTTGCTATGCCTCCCCTGTTACAAGAAGTATGCTTCCGTTTAACAAGCTCAACTTCTTTAGCATGCCGCCTTTGCCAGAGGGTTGGGTCGCACCGCAGTGGTTGAGGACGGAGCTTGGGATTCTTGCCGGCAGGCTGTATTTTGAGTGGGAGGAATACGAGGCCCTGTGTACGTTCCTCGGTGTGGACGCCAACGACGGAACGGCTAAGGGCTTGGGTCTTGTTGATGGGGAGGATGAGGGGTATGGAGGTGATGGGGCGGCTGATGAGGATCATACCCTGAGGAACACCCAAACCAACAGCTTTGCACCGAGACCATTGACGTTTTTGCAAGAGTGGCTTGCTGTCAGGAGACACGGTCAGGATTTTGTTCACACGCCCATGGGGTTCTTGACACAGAGCAAGCCTTTGCAACAAGACCACCCTTTCTTTGGGGGCACGTCTTTGCCGTTGCCCACGCCGGATGCGCCGTTGGGGTTGCCTACTGCTGCTGGTCTGGGGGGTAATGGTGGTGGGAGGGAGGAGGAGAATCATGACTTTTTTGATGGGGGGTTGGATGATATGGGGGCTAATGTTGGGATGCCGGTGGAGGAGTGGGAAGAGGAGGAGGATGGGAAGGAGGTGGTGGTGTATGAGGAGTGTGAAATTTCGTCGGGGATGACGTCGGGGAGTGGGAGTTTTGAGATGACGGATTCGGGGTCGTCGGAGAGGGGGGAGTATTATACTTGAGGTGTGAGGGTTGGAGTTTAGATTTTTTTTTTGTCTTGTAGTTTTTGTTTGTTTGGATTGGAGTTGGGAATTGGCTTCAGTTGTATGATACCATGGGAATTTGGGTGGGTGGGAGGATTCACGGGTTTATGGAATTGGGATTGGGATTGGGAGTTGTGTAGGATTTGGGATACGGGATTTGTATGAGATTTGTTGATACCACATGAGACATGGGACATGGCATTTGAGGGAATAGGGATAGACTGGGGCCTGGTGGGGTAATTTGAAGGAGTTTGTGTGCATGTTAGATTTTGTGGGAACAGATGATGTACGAGTATGCTTGATCTGTGTTTCCTTTGAGTGCCCAGTGGTATGATGTTTGGAACTTTTGAGGACAAGATACCAGCTTAGGTGAGTACTGGAACAGGACTTCTTTACAGAAAGGCGCGTGAGCTCTCTGGTTTCAAAGGGACTTTTGGAAGTCTCAATACACATTCAAGTAAGACGCTGGTAATGTGTGTTGGAAAAGCTTGGAAAGAGTTGGTAGAATGCTTGGGTGAAAGCAAAAAGATAGATAAAGCTTGGGTACCTAAGAAGAAATATAGCTGGGGCAAAAAACAGATAAAGCTTAGACAAATAACTTTGCCTAGAATTTTGTTTGACTAGCCCGGTTGTGCAGAACGGAATTTAGGTCGTGGGGAGGAAGCTTTATAACCCAAGGTTTATATGGGCCAACGGGGAAAGAGAGGAAACAAATGCTCATGTATGTATGTGAGTGCCCTGTGAAGTACACTGGTGACATCACACTACCTGTCAATGGTATATGGAAAGCACGGTGCTTCAAGTCTTGCATGCCAGCTCACCCCCTGACAGTCCCCCATTCACACCAAGATCATGTCACCAGAAAGTTCAAAGAATTTGAATTCAAGTAAATTTTAGGCTACACACAACCCCCTAACCAGCCAAACACCCCTTTCTGCTGTCCCCCAAAACTAGACAATAGATTCTAAGAATAAAAATAATACATCAAACGCAAGAAAAAAAATCGAAGAATGTTCATACATGTCGTCATAACCGGTCGTGATTTTGATATCCCCTTCCTTCACAACACCGAATCACCGTGCAACTCCTCTGCTTGACTCGTCTCCTCCAGCCAGAAACTCCCCCCTTCCCACAAGCCCAAGCCACTCGTGTATAAATACATCTACCCCCGTATATGCGCATATATGCGTCCACCTCTTTTGACACATCAACGTCCAATATCATCCCCCTCTTCAGTGATTACATTAGTAGCAAGTCAAATACAAGAAATGTCAAAAATATATAGCAAAGGAAATAGAGCAAGAGCTATGCTCGTTAGTGTGTCCTCTTGACGTCTGTGTCGTCCCCTTGTTGCTTTCCCCATGGCTAATTGATGTTATTAGTATCCCTCCTGCGGGCCTCCATGTCCGCCAAACATGTTCGGGTTAGCCCCTCCGTGAAAACCCCATTCGACCTCCTCATTTCCGGGAAGGCCATGCATCTCCATTGGCCCCGTAGTCGGGGTAAAGCCAGGCATTGTGGTATGGCCACCTTGACCGTAAATCTCATGTGGCTGCTGCTGTTGATGAAGCTGATGTCTGTGCTGCTGTTGGTGAGGATGGCCGGGTCCGACAACACCGTGGTGCATGCCTATCGGCGACTGGACATGCATGGTAACCCCCATGTCATCCGGCAAGGGCTTGCTACAGGAAGGACAATACATGTTGTTACAGCGTCCTGGGGGGTGATCCTCGACGAGAGTCTGAGCCGAGTCGCGATTTTCGTCACGCATCCAAGTCGAGGCAACGGAAGACCTAGGTGTTATGAGACGGCTTGCTCGGATCGTTGCCGTGGATTGTGGTCGGGGAACCATGTCGTGCTGCTGGAGCCCCTCGCCTGTGGGGACGTGAACTGCGCCTTGGTGCTCTTGGTTTGCAAGGTAATTTTGAACCTCAAGGTGGCTTGGTCCTATCGGAACAGGTGAGTAGTGGGCTGGTGCTGTTATGAGATCTGGAGACTGGAACATGTCTCCGGCAGTGGTGTAAGGAATGGCATAGTTGGCGGGCATGGAGACAGGAGGCGAGTCCCAGTTGGGATGCTGAAAGGCTACAATTGGCTGCTCCATCTGTCCACTTGTTGAAGCTGGCATGAGCGCAGACTGACTTGGCAGAACCGACGGTGGCCGGAATGAGGTGTTGATCGCCCTGGCTTGTCCCTGGGGAGTTCGTGCTCGCTGGATGGGCACTGGGATCTGCGTGGTTGGCTGCGTCTTGGGCAGAACTTCGGCTCTCTTGATCCTCTTCACGGGGTTGGGACGTCTTCTTGCTGCAGCCGAAGGAGCGCCGCGTCCAGGGCTTTCTGTTCCGACCAGTGTCGTTCCGGCCATTGTGCTGACCATACCTGTGCTTCCTGATAGCATAGTTGGAGTGGAAGCAGGAGAGGGTGTCAGCCGTTGTCCGCTTGGGGCCCAGCTGGCCGTGTCGGAAACATCCACAACTGTATTCTCCACCGGATTCACATTGAAGAAAGATACCGCGCCTGAAATTTTCTTCTCCCAATCCTGGACCACGGTTTCAATCCAGTTGTAGATGGACTTGATGCTTCTTTTCAGCCCTTGGTGAATCTTCATGTCGATATCTCCAATGTGTGTTGCCCCATCAAGAACATGTCGATACTGCAGTTCCAGCAATTCTTTCAGCTGGTCCTTGTACTTCTCAGACTCGGAGATGAAGTCAAAAGCCTCCATCACGGGAATGAACGCTGTTGTGATGTCAGTCAAATTCCATCACGACAGGAAACACATGACCTACCTGGCTCCGGAATCTCCCTGTCATGTGGAAACAAGAGCTTCCACAATGATTTCCAGTTGTCGATCTTGGCCTTGAGACTTCTGGCCTCGAGCGACGAAATAATTTTCTGGGTAATACCATCTTCCGGGTTAGCTCCGCCGTGATCAACCGAGAGGCGGCACGGCTCTGGTTGCCGCAAATGAGAGTCAAGGTCGTTTTTCGAAGGAAAGCCCTTGCAGCACCGAGGGCAAAGGAATGGACCCGCGTTTCGCTGAACGGGTGGGTGGTGAGCACGAATGTGCTTTTTGAGTTGTGACATATCGGAAAATGAGTGTGTAGCGCAGACATAATGGTCTCGCACGTTGAATCGAAGAGGGTTTCTCTTTCTGTAAGGGCAGCTGAAGTTTGTTGTGTTTTTGCTGGTGTACCCCTGGGCGGCCATGGTGGTATCCCCATCATCATCCCCTCCTCCCATGTGGTCCCGGCCTCCCAGCCCGCTTCCATCATCGCTGCCTCCCCCTTCAGCCTTTCTCTTCCCCTTGCTGAAATAACCACCGGAGGACTGTTGATCATAGCCTCCTTCTCCCGGCGTACCTCCACCCTGTGACGTTGGTGTCCCCTGTCCAGACGTTGCCTGCACGATTCCCATGGTTCCATCCTGGGCCACGCTGGAAAGCTCCTGAACATAGCGGTATGTGCAATCCCATATCATCAAAGGAGCCGCGCAGTCATCGACATCCTTGCCACAAGTGTTCCGCAGGACCCAGGACGAGATTTCATCAATGAGCCTGTCCTCGTCCAGCTCACCTTCCTCCTCCAGCTTCTTGCAAGTCATGCTGGAACTAGGTCCGGATGGCACACCCAAATGATTTCTGCTTTCCGAGTAAAACATGTTGGCGAGGTTGGGGTGGTAGGCAAGTATCGGGGCCTCTCCGTCGTCAGCATCTTCCACCTCGATGCGGATCTCCCGGGAAAGGCGTGATTCTGCGCGGCTGCAGGAAGAGGCCGTGTTGACACAGGTTGTGGAGGTGAGGATGGAGTCGATGGACCCAACGACCCGATGGGTCTTGCGGAAGTCCTTGTCTGCAGGCTGGTACTCAGCAGTGTCTTGGTCCTTGGCTTTCTTGAGGCTGCTGCGTGAGTCCATAGACTTGAGCTGAGGGCGGCTATGAGGCTTGGTCATCATATCTGATATGATAACCTTGGGACCTCCACCAACGCCAAAGTTGGCCATGGTTGGGCTCTGGGGCGGCGTTGACCCAGACAGAGACAAAGCATCTGCGGCAGGCCTGGAGTAACGGTCAACAGGGTCTTGACCCTGTGCCTTGAGGTCAATGTCGGCGGCTGCAGTCTTCCGGTCATGGTGCCGTGGTCGAAGGGGGATGCATATATTCATGCTGCCTCCCTTCTGTGCAACACGCGACGACAGCACGGGGGACCTGCCGCGGGGTTCCATGGTGATGCTTGAACTGCCAGGTCAGTGATGAAATGAGGTCAGGTCAGGCTCTTGAGCCTCAGGCCCCTCCTCCTATCGAAGGCAGGCTAAGACAGACAAGACAGACAAGACAGCGCGCGCGCGGTGCGCGGGTGGTCAGAGACGGAGTACACCGAGACTGGTTCGTAGGTAGGTGTCGGGATGCGGAGACTCGGGCGGAATCAAAGGAGTGACTGTTCATGCGCGAATGGGCAGAGAGAGAGTGGGTTGGCTGTAACGAACGACGAGAGAGAGCGCATAACAAAAGAGAGATTGGGTCCAACGGACACGACGACACACCCCAACCAGTCAGTCAGTCAGTCAGTCTGCCGAACAAGAGATGTCGGCGCCTGTCATGTTTCTCCAGTCGCAAAAGTTCGAAAGTTTGACAACTGGAGAATTCAAAGGCCCCAAGAAACCCCAAGAAGCAGTTCGCGCTTTCCGCAATCTCCCCTGACCGCGTAATTTCGATCGCTACCGTGTGGCGTCGGCCAATTAAACAGTGCTGGCCGCCTATTGGTTCAGGCAGCCTGTCCTGGGGCCGACCCCTGTACCCCAAGCACCGCAACAGGGTCACATCGCCAATCTCAGATTGATGTGTTTCCTCTCTCTGTCCACGAGCTCGGGACGGGAGATCTGATAAAAAACTGATCGGGCTGCCTTTCCGGGTCCGCTATAAAATAACAACGGTTTTGCTCCCCGTGCTCCCCCCGCAAACTGTCATCATCATCCCTCCCATTCCACACACTGACGCTATCGAGAAAACAGCGTTAAAAATGGCCGTGTTTGCCGTCTCAGCCTTGGTGTTTACATCTTGCGCCGCAGTATTTTTGGGCATCGTGTTGTTGTTGACGCTACGGATATACAGACGCCAAAAGAACGCGGTGGTCAATTCTCCGAGGTTGAGGTTGCAACGGCCAGTCCTCTCGGCAGCCGGGCCGGTTCCCTTTCCTGGTGAACATTTTCTTTCCTGTCCCAGCGACGTGCGATTCTTGGGTCACTTGATTTCCACAGATAAATCTCCGGTTTCATCAACTGCACTGTTCAAAAATTGCAGGTGCAGAACAGCAGCATGACCTGATTCCTGTGCGCTCTTTCCCTCGGATTGTCTTCAACCCGCAACTGCTGCTGCTGCTGCAGTGCCAAGACCCCTCGGATTCCGCTTCCATGCATATGCAACATGCTTTGCAGCCTTCTAGAATACCCACAATGAGTGCATTGAACGCATCGCCTATCGCTAAAAGTATTTATTTGCGCATCTGTCTTTTTGTCATGTGTCAATGCCTCATGTTTGGTCGAGAACCTGGAAGCATGCATCGAGTTGAGGGGGACACTGGACAGCAAGGTAGGTATCATAGTATCACAGAAAGTGCATCTCTGTCTCTGGAAGCTTGGTGAATGAACAGAATGGCCCAAATCTTCATCTCTCTTCGGCTTCCAAATCATTAAACGAACCAAAAAGGAACTTTTATGCAGCGCTTATTAGCGCTACAATGACACACACCGCGGCTGGAGAAAATCACATGCTTCATTGTCCACGCTTGCTCTTATGGCTCGGTGGTCTGCACGGCTCATATCAATAGGGCTAGTCAGCCACACCCCATCATCAGATTTGCTGGGAAGCTTGGATCAGGTCCAGTCAGGGCTCGGATCAAGTCCATATAATGCTTAGATCAGGTCCAGACAGTGCTCAGATCAAGCTCAGGTTGAGTGATGGAAAGCTGAGATAATATTCTCAACCAGGTGACATAGTTGGAAGAAAAGGCAAAGCAACACACATGATAAATGAACAGTTGGATGCTGATAAAGAACCTCTAACATAGTCTATGATCCGAAAACAGTTCCAGGATAACGCCGACAAAAGAGAAACCTTGCCTACTCTGTGACCTTGACTTCTTCCGGGGTGTCCTTCGCTCCCTCTGGACGCCAATCCCACCCGGGTGGCTCATCCCGCACCATTAATGCAAATTTGGTTCTACCAGACTCCAGGATACGGGGTTGTTTGATCCGCTTCTTGATCTCCTTTACAAAGGGTCACGAGCTATTCCTAAGCACCACGACATCCACGCCGTCTCGATCCGGGTCGGATTTCTTCTTGTCTGTGACCCGGTACCCTTCCACAGTTGCCGCAGGACTTCTCGCAGAAGGTCCTCTGCATTTGATGGAAGCCAATGGTATATTGCGGATGATGGAGATGAGCTGCGGTCGGATGCTCTGGAATGCTTGATCGGCTTCGGGGCTGAGAGGTCTGACGTTGTATCTACCAAACCCGACCATTTGCCAGTTGCGCTTCTCGGCATCGTCGTATTCGATGACATGTGTACAGCGAAACGGGACGTTATCGTTAATTGCGGCTGCAGTCATTCGGGCAGCATATACCCTTGGTCTGAGTGGAGGAAGTCGTGAACTTGACTCGGCAATTGAAGGTGGAGGGGATTTTGCTATAGAGCTGTGTCACGGTTTCAAGTCGAAGCCTTGCATCGTGAAGATCTGTGTATGGAATACTTTGGAACCGTCTTTTATCTAATCAGTTGTTTTAGTGGTGCCTTCCAGGGGGTAAACGCGGGCAGGCACGTGGAGGCTTGGTCACAAGTACCTACCTAAGATAATGTTCAATTGCGTCGTTCCTTCCACCTGATGTGATAAGTTGTGGCAGTGTGGGCCTTTGCAACACGTATGGGGGTGTAACAGGTGGCTGGGACCCGGGCAGCCGTAAAACTGCCCCCAGAAGGCATTTTCGGCACCGCCGGTCTCCGAGAGGCCAAGTAGCCCAACTTCTCCTGCCCTACAAGGCGCGGTGTGGCTTGACTTTCCTTCCTGTCTCTCTTTTGCCCCCAATCAGTAGATGGCCGAAGTTTGTAGCCATCCTTTTAAGATGCCGCACACTTTGTGTCTTGCGTTACGACTTTATGTTTCCTAGTTCTGTGGGGTGTTGAGAGTATTACTGACAACACATTATTCCGAGTTGCAGGATTCAGAACACAACTCTTCAATTCGTCCTACGCACGAGCTATTACAAACCTCGCCAAGTCTTACTTCCCCCCTAAACGAAATGGGCGTTCTGGTTTCTCTTCCTGGTTGTTAGCTACCATGCCGGTACTCAATTCTGCTCATTCTCAGGTGCCGTTGTGGCGTTTGACACTTAAAGCTTTCCAAGGAATTCCCTAGAATCAGCCTTTGAATCCCGAATCTCCGAACCATCGACCACAGTCGATCGGACCCAGCTACCGTGACCAACTCATGGCTGGCATTTGGGGCAATGGGTATGGTAACACTGTCTTGTAAGCTATGTTTCCCACAATATGGTATCTTATTCACTGATATGCATTTCGGGTAAAAGGTGAAGACGGGTATGATAGTTCTGTAGTGTACCTCGAGAGACAACTCGACGACTACCAACCTCAAGATTGCATCTACGAGATATTCCGCGAACTATTCAGCTTGATTACGACACTAAGGAACTCACATGGTACCGCAATGACCAGATATCCTCGCACCAGGGACCAGTACCCATACCGAAAACTCGCTGAAGAAACCTTAAAGACCCTGGCTTTGCTCATCCCTGACACGGACATTGACAACCTCCTCTGGTTTCAGCGAAAGCTACATAACGATGAAATGGCGTGGCCTGGCTATGTTCGCAAGGTGCGAGGGGTTGACCCCAGGGCCGGCACACAGCTGCTGTATCCCCAGGAAGTACCGCCCCATACTCAAATGTGGGGTGACAGGATCATTACTGTGTCAAGACAGGTCGACGGTTCAAGTTCTGGAGAGCTCGCCTTCTAATCTTGGAAGAGACATTCAACTGCACAGTACCACGGACTATTTGCGGCTTTCGGCTTGACAAGCGAAACAAACGCGAATACTTTACCTTTTGGTTTGCCGGCCTAAGCCCCGTCTTCGTAACCATCGGGCTGATCTTCGCCATTAGAGCTTTCATTGCAAAGATCTTGCAATTGAACGCAGCTCAGGAGGCCAACAGGTTTACGAGTATTGCTGCTGTGTTGACAGACTCCGCTGCCGGTACTCAATATCTCAGCGGGCACGTGGATTGCTGTTGTCTACCTATGGCATACAACAACGAGACTTCAACGGCCGTCGTATTGGATGCTGGTCGAGAAACATCTTCACTAGTGCAGGCCACCATCCCCTCAGTCTCCCCAGGTAGTCCCCATGAAAAGATTCTGAGCATCAAATCTACGACCTCTATCACATGCATCGGCTCCACGGCCGCTGAGCCAACCGTGACAACCCTCCTTTCAGCGGATCAACCCAAAAAATTCACTACCTGTAGTCTCCCTTGATAAAGTTGCAGCATGGGAGGTCTCTGGAAGAAGGAAGGAAGAAAGTGGAACGTCAAGCTTCGCATTTTTCTCTTCATCAGTTGTTGGAGATGGCAGTATTTTAGGGGGTAATCGCTCGATGGTTCAATCAAGCGGTTGCCATGGCAACTGTTCAGCGGTAACTTACGTCAAGAAAGGAGGGGTTTGGACATGCAATTGCCCCTGGGTTTGTTCACAAGTTCTATGAGACGAAGTTTCATGCAAAAAGTTGGCTATCTAAAATCTCGTGCCTTTTATGGCGAAAGCATATGTCAGAGGACGTCGGCCTGCGTTTTTGAAACTGGTCCAGCCCTACGGCTTTGAGGACGGGGCTTTTAATCTCGGGTTGATGAAATGACAGGGATTAGCCAGTTTAGATCCAACGCTGTGATCTTAGCGAAGGGGCAAGCTAGACGCCTCGTTCCGCCTCCCAGTAATCCTTCGAGCCTTCAACACGGATATAAAAAAAGCGTCCTCCTCGCCCTCATCTTCTCGGCAAAAGCTGAACCATATCCAAGGACTACAGCTTCGACAACTAGGAAAAATGAAATTCTTCTCCGTGTCAACTTTGCTTCCATTAGCGCTCCTCGCGGGCAAGACTCTCTGTTGGCTGCGCCCAACACACCTTCGGCGTATGCCAAGACAACATCGTCCACTGGTACGACCCCGACGACGGTCAAATCTGCGACCCTCACGACTGCGGCGGTGGCCGCGCCCCCCCTAGAAAAGATGTTCCCGGTTGCGCTTTCTACACCGGCACCGAAACCCTCAGGACAGAGGCTTCCTACATGCCGTGCTTCACCTCTGGGAAGCTTGTCCTCACCACGGAGGAGCCGACTGTCAGTCCTACGCCCGTTGCTACTGTGATAGAGTCCAGTTCTACGGAGACCATCGACTCTTCGACCGGCGCGCTCACACTTTCCGAGTCACAGCCTACTGGGAGTAGCTCAGTTCCTTTGGTGACGACATTGACGACTTCTACATCGGCGGTGATTACTGATCGGCCGAGTGTGGGGGATGAGGAGGAGGAGATTACTACTCCGACTACGACGACGGCGACGGGGAATGGTGGGAGTGTTGTCGGGGCTGGTGGTTCACTGGTGCGGGTCTTTGCTGGGGCGGTGTTTGGCGTTATTGCGTTTGTTTAAGGGGGGGTGGCTGACAGTGACGGAACTGAGTGGGCAAGGAAGATGAAGATGCTCTTTTGTAGCTTTGTTCCTGGTACGTGTACTCCCAATATCATCACACTCTTGATTCTGTAAGGCGGGTTTCAAAATATTCAGGTCCCGTGACAGTACCTAAGCGCGGCGTAACTACATATGTAACAGCAGGATGCGAGTTGTGAACTCTGCATTGAACCCGGCTTTATCCCGAGTACTGGAGTTAATTAAAGATACCGAAGGGCGGCCAAATTGTCCTGCTGGCTGGGCTATAGGTGCAAGATGCTACTTTAACCCACACAACTTTACTCGCGCAGTATGAGGTAAGGTAGCCCAATCGGAATTTCATGAGTCTAACGAAAAAAGAAAAAAAGAAAAAGAGAAAAAGGCTGGAGCCGACGCAAAAAACCTTGAACAGTGGCCTTACCCACTGTCAAAAGACTGAATTTAGTTTGATATGGGAATCCTATAATTCTCAGATAGCTGATATAAAGGTTTAGATACTATGTATGAGAGTTTGGATTTCAGACAGAAGAAGCTTGGCTTTTTAATAGAAGAAGCTTGGTTTTCTAATAGAAGAAGCTTAGATAGTGTCCCTACTACGCTAGGATAAAGCTCGGCTAGGCGTAGGTAGATCTTATACCGTTCCTCCGCTGATTTTGACCCCACCCATGACTCCGTGTCCCCGCCATCATCACCCTCCATTCCTCGGACTTCTCGAATAACCTGCCCACTCACCAGCCAAAATACAGCACGGAAGGCTAGAGGTAGGACGATCCTACCGGTGTGGAAGTGGCTGAGGTCAATGGCGCGATATACAATGTCCTCCCATTCAGCGGAGAAGAGGCATGAGATCTCGAGCAAAGGACGGCGAAACTAGATGTTGTGAGGTGAACTATTCGAGACAGACCATCCGCAACCGGCCGGTCAGACCAGGCGTTTATTGAGGGCTATAAACTCTGCAAACAAGGTTCAACGCAGCACCGAAACCCTCGACGCAATTATTATTGCAGGTGGCCCGGAGACGTTCATCCATGCCATGAAAAAAGCTCTAGAGGAAATTAAATCGGAGATAAAAGGCAGGAGAGAAGGAACTCAGTGGAATATATTATCCGGGAAGACCCACGTAAACCAACGAGTCGAAGGTTCTTCCAGAGGATAATAGGTTAGGTTACGGGAAAGTTCGAGCGGTAAGCTACTATACTTGATCCAAGGTGGTCAACCAGTCAAGTCAAGTCAAGTCGGCCCTCGATTTAACTTGACTTGCCGCCCAGGTCTTGATTTGACTTAAGGTCCTTACCGCTTTGACTTGACTTGTCGACTTGCAAGCTTACGGTAGTTTTTCCGGCCCGATTCTTAGCAAAGTAGATAAGGGCAAATCGGATATTAATTTTCTCAATTATCTATAGCTCTTTGGCGTTAAACTCCCTACAGTAGTGGGTTCTTGCGCCTTTTCTTTCCAGAGGTTCCGGTCTGGGTTCTGCCGAGTTAAACTCAGAGGCCAACCTCACACCTAACAATAACCTCACCACCATGAACTCAGTTATCGACCACTAGTGTTTGTATGAAAAAAAAAATACATTATAGGCCTTGGCAAATCGTCAAGTTAAGTCTAGGCTGGATTTAATTCAGCTTGCGTAAAAATCGGGCCGATTAACTTGCCATGACGGTTGAACTTGGAAGTCAAGTCAAGTTTAACTTGTTAACCGCCCTAGCCTAATCAACACAAAGGTTCTGTTCTGTCTTATTCATCACTAAACAGGCAGGAGGAGAAGGATCTAGAATAAGCCAAAGGGTTGCCTGTTTGGTCCTGTTTGGCTTGGCTGGTTCACACCAGGTTTGATTTGCCCTCAGGACTCACCACTGGAAGTCATTTCTCAGACTCATCCAGTCAGCAGCTATGTATATATTAGCCGGCCTTGTTCCACTAGTCAGTTCAGTTCAGAACCTATTGATATCGGATTGTATCCACTACTTCCTGTGTCCTTGATTTTGAAGAACGGTCTGACTTTGTTTTCCTCACAAACATCCAATCTAGCCCCTCATTCTGGTGGATAACATAGATACTGGAGATCAAGGACACGCAATAGTGGATGCGGTGGTGGTAAATATCAGTATAAATTAATGAAAAATTTGCTCTTCACTCCCGAGACTAAGTATGCAATTGGATGGTGATGGCAGGGGAATATTCTCATGAGCGACGAAGGCCTGGATGAGTTGATGGCTTGGCTGGGGAAGCCGTGGCCCGTAGATGGCCCACAGATTGCAATACCACAGGACAAACCGATAGGAGGCTGGACTCGGTTGCGTAAAATTATCGTGGGCCTGGCTTAACTTGGCGTCTTATCTCACAAGAAAAGCCACGAAGATCTCGTGTTATTGACCACCCTAGATATTATTCGAACCTTTTTAGTAATTTCAATGGAAATATTTGAGCTTCTGTCGGACGCCCTTTGTATAGAGAGGATGGTACTATTCGTAATGTATAGGAAAAAGCTACAAGCAAAAAGAAAAGAAACCAATATCTATGAATCTGAGGCGAAGTTGGGGCCCCAGGGCTAAAGGTTTAGGAGAAACCTGACTGCTGGTCTCAAAGAGAGCAACTTCATCATCACACAGCTTGGCGTCGACAGAAAGCTTCCACAAGTCTGCCATGTTTATAATTAGTAGCCATACAACTCGTGTCGAGGAACGATCTAGATGCATCAAGGGCAAGGTGCATTACTCGTCCTGAGCCCTTTGGTAGTTCTATGCGACTCTCTCGCCTGCTAAAAGTCATATGAATGCTGCAGTTCGCATTTCGTCTCGGTGATGGATCTTCGTGGTCCATGATGTCTAGCCGGTTTGGAAACTGGAACTGGAACCTGCGATGAGGATGCGATGGGACAGCCAATCCTCTTTTCCACTTCAATGGCCCTCGACGATATTTTTTTGCAGGGTTGGTCTCGGTGTCAGCGATAGGGCATGAGAATAACCAGCACAGAGTCCAATTATAGGCAGCCATAACCCGCCACAATTGCTCCACCGCCAAGGTAGTGCGGGAAGAGTACAACCAATCGGCACTATCATCTTAGACCCAGCTTTGCTGTCAAAGTCCGACGGCATGAATGGGTGCAGTAGAAGGTGGATATCATGACAACTCGAGATCTTAACATGTTGCATTCGCGTATATCAACAAAGGCTCGTTTCCGATCCACCAAGAAGATATCATTCGCTTTCATCCACACGTGGGCTGCCCAGCTTCACAAGACACACAGTGTGATCCATCCAGCTTACCGGCTAATTCCTTCCGGTCATCAAGGTCTCCAGTCAACACCAAGGATCGGTGAGACAAGTCGGCCTTTTGACAAGGATTTTGAGGCCGCCATGAACAATGATGAGCTGAGACTTTGAGAAACCGAGGTCAGTGGGGAATCAGCTTGTCGTTTGTTCATTAAAAAGGCACGTCCTCAGCTGTTTCGATACTCTCTTCTCACTTCACTCTTCAGTCGTCACTCCTCAGACTCCACAGCTCCATCCTCAACAACACCAGCCCAAACAGCAACCATGGTTCTCCCCAAGAGCATCCTCCTCGCCCTTGCCGCCATCCCATGCGTGCTCGCTGCTGTCGCCAGTCCTCGTGCTCCCGATGTTGACTTGGACGATGGAATGACATGGACCGGTCGTATCTTCAAGACCGATACAGAGGTCACCGAGCTTCACGGCACGGCTACGGTACACATCTTGCCTTGACAACAACACTTCCCGAATCCCTTGACTGACCAGCGGTTGCCCTACAGGAAATTCTCGCCCAAATTCTCGCCATCAACCCCGAGTACAACGCTGCCGAGATCGCTCCCGAGGATGCCCTCGAGGCCCTGGAGAAGCGTGCCGAGGTGCTCACCTGCGGAACAATGGCTACCGGCGACCATGAGCGGTCCATCACTGCTGCCAATGATCTCAAGAAGCTAGGCCAGAACTGCGGTGCCCCGTCCAAGCGCTGCCGCCGCATGACATGCCAATCCACCACCGCCAGTTACATCTGCAGTGTAAGTCCTCCTTCACCGTCCCATGTGACACTGTGCTAACCCTCTCTGCAGGAGAACAGCTCGGATGTTTCCATCCCTTGCTCCACTGCCGGGAGACAGGTGAACCATATCATGCTCAACTGCTGCCGAGGCTACAGGGCTGGAAGATCTGGGCACATTTACCAGGACGGAAGATACAGCATTTGGCTCGGCTATGGAAACTGCAACCACGCCACCAATGTCTTCCCCCACACCTACCCTTATCCCGGTGGATACGTTAACGGTGGCTGCTACGACAACTAAGGCGGAAAGGGAGATGAGACAGGCATGTACTTACAAGAAAACGAAAAGCGGGTGAGGTGAGATGGTTAGGGAGATAGACACACGAGTATCAAAGCAGAGATGGATAGTTGACTTCCAGTAGTTTTGCCTACTTCTGAGATGCCTGCTGATATTCCATGTCCCATCTTAGACTTGTGCTGGACCAGGTTGTGCAAGCCGTAGATACTGATAGGGATATATGTAGGTCTCTGTAGTCCATGTAATCTCCACCACAACGACGACCGTGACAGTGGACGTCTGCAGCACTGGCGCTGCCAGAGACGATATTGCGCCTGAAATTCCAGCCATAATGGTGCAGCAACATGCTACACATCCACCACCAACAGAAGCCGCCGTGAAAGGGGACAAAAATGAAGTTGTTTCATCCGTGTGTGTGTGTGTGTGTGTGTGTTATTAGCGTCCAATCGGGTCGGACTGTGGCCCGTGGCCCCGTAGGGGTCACGTGCCCGAGCCTTCCTCGCCTGGCCCCCGGATGGGGATGTGGACGCCCAAGATTCTAATACTACCGCTAATACTAGCTGACAGGGCGCTTCGCGTTACAAAAGAGAGATATTTACATAGGAGAGTGAGGCCTGCTTGCCTCAGGGCTCTGGTCCCCGAGGGCTTATAGTACCTCCCGGTGTCCGTCGCGTCTCCCTGCCGTTGTCATCCCGGTCTTGGCCGCTTGTCCTCATCTTCGTCATTCTTCCGCCTGGTCATACGCTCCCGAGCTTTCCACCCACTCAGCGTACTTCCTCCAGTCCTTGCCCAGGAGCTTCTGCGGTCTCCTGAGCGCTCTTCGAATTTCGCTGCTCCAGGGGCCCCTCGCCCGTGCCTCTGGGCACACCGCGAAATGTCCGACCTCCGTCGGTTGTCCACATCGGCACGCCCTGTAAGATTCGTGGCCGAGCCGTACGTGGTATGCTTCGTAGTCCCCGTGCCCTGTCCTCTCTGCCAGGAGGTGGTGTAGAGTCTTTCGTGCCAGAGTTAGCTCCGGAGGCGGTTGCTTCCCCGGTCCTGGGATTGCTAGCCGGGCGTACCTCTCTGGTCTGTTCGCCGCCCACCATGCGCTCCACGCCTCGCGCTTCAGGGCCCTGGCCTTGTTTCATCCGTGTATTGTTGTGTCGAGGGAAATTTTTTTGCCGTTTTCGGACTCGCTTATGGGGTGTCGCAATAACAAGTGGCACCCCACCCTCTTTGCTGTTCATGTTATTTTCAGCATCATCTGAAAATAATTGTCACTGCGACGTTGAAATTAGCTTGTCGTTGTCAGCAGTAGTAAACATATGAATCAGTTAAGTGTGACGAACCCCTGATCAGAACCTCTGAGAGGGTTACTGAGTTGAAGGCTGCTTCTGAATAACGGTTCGGTGTAGCCAAAAGGTACACAACAGAAGATGGATCAACACTTATCTTGCAATCTAATAATTGGCTGTGGTGCGCCCTGCGCCGCACCCTTATGTCAGGTTCGTGACACGATTGCACGATATCTTCCCGAAGCGATCACGTACTGAGAGACACTTGATTCTATGTGTTACGCCCCAAGCGTAATACCCCTGTACAGGAACCACTGGGTGGTACCTGTCAGAAAGAAAGGAGTCTTACTAGCAAGGAGTTCATGGTCTGTTAGCGGTGGCCAGGGTCTGTTAGCGGTGGCCATGGTCTGTTGGCCGCGACCAAAAGCAAGCAATACAAGCACACAGAGCAAGGTACAAGGATACCTCAGAAACATATGTAGATAGCTTCACATAAATAGGGGGGAGCGCCGGGCGCTCCCCATGTCGAGGAATCTGATTCCTCATGCAAGCAATCAAGTTCATTTGTCTACAATCTACTCTCAGTAGCTCTTTGTTAGAACAACCTGTTGTTGACAGTGAACCCGTGTCTGAGACGCTTGTCACAACCTTCGATCATCCTGTCATATTCACCTCTGGCGTACTGCCTTGCAGTCTGTATCCATTCCTGGTGCAGGTTGTAACATATATATAGGTACTAACTGCGCATTAAACAAACCTTAACTCCTCCGACTTTGTCTTACGGAAGCGAGCCAGTGTTGCGATGACTCCATCCTTATCCTGCCGATAGTTTTAGTTGCGTTGGACACAATGCATTGGTTAGACGGTGTGGTAGCGCAGAGCGCCGGAATAGCCGAAGGCAAAGATTCTGAAAAAGACACTGCTGGGGACGGTATCACAGTTCTCGGGTGGACCTGAGTCCCGAATATTAGATAATATGTTCATGTTGACACAGATCGTGTCTGGTAAATAAGTTTTCTTGGGCCATTAATGGGGAAGCTGGGGTTAGGAAGGGGGGTGGTGAAACGGTTATTTTGCAGGGGACTGGGGGTTAGTGTAGCTGGGCTGCAGATTGGGAGCGCTAGGGGGATGAAGAGTGAGTTTTTCTTGTGAAATGTATTAAAGGGGGATGTGCTTTACTGATGAGATGGCAGCTATTATCACCTCGTCGTCGGATAAAAAGCTAGAGAAGGCCAAGGCTCTTGGGGCGGATTATGTCATCAACTATAGGACGAATCCGGATTAGGAAAAGGAGGTTATGAGGATCACGGGCGATAGAGACGGTGACGCTGAAGGGGATTATCAACGGGCCGAGGGATAGGTTTGAGGAGATGTGTCGGTTTTATGAGGAGCATCAGATCAGGCCGGTGGTGGACCGTGTGTTTGGGTTTGAGGAGGCGGCTGAGGCGATGAAGTATCTTGTGAGCGGGTCGCACTTTGGGAAGGTGGTTGTGAAGGTTCAGTAGGTAGGTCTATATGGCACGCTAATGTGTGAATATAGAGGTGCGGTGGTGGTTAATCTGAGCTGCCATTTGTATGCCTCGGAATTGCTTTCTGCGTGTCCGATGTTGTGGTTGATAAACCCCGAACGGTATGTTAGAGTTTGAGGTTTTATTATTAAAGGCCCAGTCATTATCTTTGGATGCATGGTTCATGATATGATATGATATCGGTGAACTTAAGCAGCTTCTGGCCCCTCAAATCCCACATGGATCCCTGCTCTCCCAGTCCTCCCATAACCCTCGGCTCCCCTCCTTCGAAGACCACAGTCTCCTGAAGCATCTCAACAAAGCGTTGTCAACGTTCACGCCCGCCCCAGCATTGCCCCGATGATACCTCGAAAGGGTTGGGCTCTGGTCCCAACGCTCCTTTCTTCCTATCTTCTCTTTGATCCTCAGCTTCTCCTTCTTTTCACCACAAAAGTATCTATCGACCACCAACTCGCTTCTCAAACCCCTCAAGTATTGTTCCATTCCTAAACATGTGTCAAACAACGCCGGACTGCCCACTGCTATCCCGAGCAGAGTGTGTGGCATCCCGATGGATCTCCAACTCGCTTCGACGAAGTGACCCCCACTACGAACTGCCATGACCTCCAATGTTGGAGACGAGACTGCCAGAAAGATCTGCCTGGCGAGTTTCTCATCCAGCGCGCAATTCACAATACAGTCGATAATATCTCCGTTCGTGAGTCCCCCATAGACCAGTCCAAGGATGTGGTGAAGCGGCCGTTCCTTAAAGAGACGAATGTCTTCGCCTTCCTCTTCCAACAGCTGCGGGCACTTGTTTACCCTGCAACACTCAAACGCTATGCTTTTAAATAGTTCGAATAGTTGCCACCGATCAAGCACGTTCATTGCCTTCAGTGACGCATCCAGCGTGAGAGAAAGACGCTTAAGCTTGGGAAAGCTCTGCCCAATAGTTTGGTATAATGCAACCTCGGCCTTGCTGCCTTGTAATCTCCGCACAGGAAGGGAGAGATTCTTGACGCTTGGGTACAGGGCGCCCAGGCCTTCAATTTCCCGCGCGGAACTCAACGAACTCTCAACCTCAGTGGGGCTATGCGGATATCGTGCGTTTTGAAAGCCCAAGGACTCCATGCATGGAAACACCATTTCATGGTGCTCCTCGCCTGCAAATGACACGATTGACCAATCCCAAAACCTCACAAGTAGGTTCTGGAGGTGCGGGTGAGCTCGGATGAAGTGAGTGACTTGAGAGTAGAGGGTTGGAGCCAAGATGAGGTTGGCCACGTCGACGACAAGGGTCGTCAGGGAAGGGAAACGATGCTTTTCGGACAAGTGCCTCCCCGCATGGCCGGGCCAGTGAAGGTCGAGGGTGGTCAGGGCACTGAGATCCAGATGTTGGCAGATTCCAGCTAGATTCTGGTCGACGAAATACATCGCCCTGAGCCGCTCAATTGCTTGACGATGAGGCCGTCGAATCCCGTTGCCGAGTTCCTTTGTGAGATCAACTCCGCTGTTCGTTTTGGGAAATATCGAGGCGAGGCGGTGTGGACGCAGAATAATCTCGCCCAGATTTGGCGCCAGTCCTTCGGTCTGTAATATTTCTTTGATTACTTCCATGTACATTCCACTCGCTTCACTGATAGAGCTGTCGTTAGATAGCGAGATGCTGTAGAGACATGGGGATCTGATGAGCGCGTATTCATGAGAATCGGTAACGCGTATAGGGACCGTAGGATATGCGAGGCCAAGAACTTCAGATGAAGGACTGTCCAGTGCTAGCTTCAACCTCTATCCTCCGCAGCTGAAATGTGCCATGATGGAGCCGCACGGGACGGCCTGATGGCAGACTTTTGCTTTCGATGGCGCGGAGCAGGCATGGCGGAAACTGCTCTCTCGCCTTGTACATGACATCGGTGAGCCCGGGTAACCTGCTGATGAATTTGGCCAAAGGCTCCCAGCTCTTGTCCCACGTATACGCACTCTGGAAAAGGGGAGATGGTGTGGTGGGGCTGCCCCCCGGCCAGTCATCAGGAAGGCTATCAAACTTGTCTCTGTTTAGGTCATCCCAGCAACCTTGTCCACAAAAGCTGTGCCGTGTGCAGCTGATTTCATACTCGGTCGTCGAACCGTGGATCTCGAGGACGCGAACGTGACGAAACCCGTCATTCGGTCCAGGCACCGGGAGTAATCTTCGATCAATCCCTCAAGATTATCAGATGTAACGTTGAAGGTCAAACGGTTGAGTAGGCACGTATTGGCAACAGCCCGAAAATGTCGGTTGGTCAACGAGAGCGATACCAGACTATGATGGTCGTCTTCGTTCAGTAGTTCGGCAGATACGGGTTTGCAGTTCGGTGGGAAGTTTGTGCAGCGCTATGCTGAAGGGTAAACGGTTCGTGATTGTTGAGCTAGACGAAACGGTGAGGACTGAGAAGTGAGACGGTGAGAGGTGAGACGGTGCCTGTGAACGAAAAAAGCGTTGGACTCAAAGATCTGGTATTCGACAAGAAAATCTTGCTCTGTGCGTGAACCTTAACCGTAAACCCCAGTTACCCAACGTGGCCAAACTTTATCAGATAATTAGCTGGCACCGCACTCGAGAGTTTCCAACTTCCCTCCTCCCAAACTAGGGTGTTGTGTGGGTCCACCTGGTTGGCCCACGCTCTTCAAGCTCGCCTTCTTTGCTCCCGCTAAATTGGTTGGACTTTATTTTCACCGATTCAGCCACTTTCGCCTCTATTGAGCAGCGGCCTTACTTGTTCACGAACTCCCGCCCTCAAACCCCATCCCCCCCGGCTTGCAAATACTACCTATTCGGGACTTTTAGCTAGAATAACGAAGATCACTGGCCGCATACTATCATACTACACTGTTGGACGCAAAGACACCCGTATTTGTACCGGAATGCCTCTTGCCTTTATAGCAACTGTAGTAGCCCTGCCCTCTGTCGATCTAGCTATCATTTTGGTTATTATTTGCTGAACGATGTGGTTAGGAGAGTTGATTGTGAGATACCTAGGACATATAAATGAGGGGGGTAATGGCTGAATAGATACATGATGCCCCTGAATAACGCTGAGAGATAGTCTGACCTGTGGGCCATGACCCTATCTTCCAATATCTTTATGATGACCACCAATCAGATTGTATCCCACATGCGTCGCCATGAGCTCCTTGAAAAGACTCGGCGCCATCCTTTCTTGGTGGTGGTATTCCTTATCGAATGCCACTCCGCTACCAGTGCCTTGCTCTTCTTGTATCGTCTGTATTTGTTGTATTTATGTGATGCAAAGGCAATCATCCCAAAAATTCCCGTCAGAATGCCTCCCGTGGTGGCGACATCGAGAATTGTTACGCCCCCCACCGCACCCGTTGCCGCTGTCGCTGTGGTCATTTTGACTACCCCTGCTGTGAAACCAGGTCCTCCTGTGATCATTGCTGCCGGTACGAGAGCGTCAGGATTGTAGCTTTCCCACCGATTTGGGACCGTGTCTTGACGCAAATCGTTTACGATGCACCGCATAAGCAAATGGGCGAATTCTTGGCAGTTCGATTCGAAGTTCTCGTAGGTTCCGTCGAAGACTCTCTTCCATATGTCGTCCGCTAAAGAGGGTGAGGAAGATTGGTCAGCAGCCTGAGCATGTTAAAGCTATGGTAGAAGGCATGGGTACCTATGCACTTACCGCATTTCTTGATGTCGTCATCCGTCCATTCTGCATTGCATTTCCCATAATGTGTATACTGGTAGACAAGCCTCTTTTCTTGCGCGTGCTGAATCCATTCTGACTTGGTAATGGTTCGTATGTCACGGGGTTTCCCCGTCGGATGGTTAAGGGTATGGGTGACCTCGTAACATGTTTCGCCTACGCAGACTGCCCAATGGCTGATGGAGGCATGGGTCGACTTATTCACAAAGGGGACTTTGGCAAGGCTGGTGATGGGTCGGCGGTAAAGATAAACGTCTCGCTGTCCCTCTGCCATGGTGACTGGATGTAGGACGGAAACTTGCTAGTTCACTGGTGAACAATTGTGTCGATGGGCAGTGGTTATTGGGCTTGGGCTGATTGACTATCACGTAACCCCGGAGATTGTCGACTCTTTTTATGCTTCTTGTAGAGACAAGGCTGCGCTATT
Source organism: Podospora pseudocomata (assembly GCF_035222375.1). Taxonomy (NCBI): domain Eukaryota; kingdom Fungi; phylum Ascomycota; class Sordariomycetes; order Sordariales; family Podosporaceae; genus Podospora; species Podospora pseudocomata. The sequence continues at coordinate 2,528,179 of NC_085890.1, read as the reverse complement.
TAGGGCTTTTCAGGATCAGAGAACACGTCATGCCGACATCTTTGAAACCGAACAGGCCAATCCAACCAAGTGCCCAGACTCGTAGCCTGATCTGATTGCCAGAATGATTCAGAGGTAGTACAGCTACGCCTCCACCAGACAATGTAGTCGCGGGTTTATCTTAGCTCCAGTACGTCATAGAACTTAAGTTTGCCAATCAAAACGTGCAGGTGAGGCTCAAGTGGTGGCGATGGCATTCAGCCGCTCATACGTTGAAACAGTCCTGCTGTAGCACAGTGTACGCGCGTACTTTACGGCAGGTATATCTCCGCCACTAGCCCCCAAGGCGGCTCAAGGCATGCTATCTCAGAAAACTGTCAAGATAACTAAATCCGAAACATATCGGAGAGTTGATGGCATATAAACCCGAAATCACCAATACCTTAAGTATACTAAAGCTTTGCCAACTATCATGTAGGCCCCCTGGCAGCCCATCCCATGAACCGCCATCCAAGCCGTGACCGCAGCAATAGGCAAACAGCTCGCCTCCTCATCCGTCAAATACCCCGGCGCCTTGACTAACCCCTCATTTCCAAAAACTCTATAACTTTGCAAGCACCTATCTAACGGCTTTCCTAAACCAGTAGCTAAATGCTCGGGGTAGACCTGACCGGTGACATGCGACTGAAGAAATGTAGACACAACCTTGTCGCCTACTTTCTAGGGACTGTTGTGATTACCAACAGCAACCACAGTGTCGCACATATTAGATACGGGAATGAGCGGTTTTCTGGGAGTGCTAGGTTTATTATAGTAGTTGTATAACCCGTTGACGACCCCAGTGTCGCGGTAGTTGAGCGAGACGGCCGAGATCTTAACTAGGATGTTACGCCCCAAGCGTAATACCCCTGTACAGGAACCACTGGGTGATTCCCGAGGCGTTGGGACACCTCAGCCAATCATTGGGCCAGGGATGGAAAGACCCATAAGCCCCCATACGACCAATCAGGAGGTGCTCAGTCTGATCAGTGGCCAAGACCACTGAGCACACTGAGCACATTGATCATGAAAGGTTGCTCAGTCTGCTCAGCCGCCAAGACCACTGAGCACACTGAGCAAGGTACAAAGATACTTCAGAAACATATGTAGATAGCTTCACATAAATAGGGGGGAGTGCCCAGCGCTCCCCATGTCGAGGAATCTGATTCCTCATGCAAGCAATCAAGTTCATTTGTCTACAATCTACTCTCAGTAGCTCTTTGTTAGAACGACCTGTTGTTGACAGTGAACCCCATGTCTGAGACGCTTGTCACAACCTTCGATCATCCTGTCATATTCACCTCTGGCGTACTGCCTTGCAGTCTGTATCCACTCCCGGTGCAGGTTGTAACAATAAAGCTGATGCGGTAAGGTACTAACAGAACGCCCAGAAAGCCCAGGAAGTAAGAAAAAGGCGTAAGTTGAACAGAGAAGACTCGAATTCCAAGTTTGTGAGGCTTTATGAACTAGAAGAGGCCCGCAACGAAGGGAGGGTGGTAGAGGAAGAAGTGGTAGCCAAGGAGGATGTGGAGCAGCCAGAGCTAGCCTAGCCTGTGCGGCGCAGCGCACGTCATTGGGTTTAAACCATGCGCAAGCGAGAAGCAGATGCAATGTTTGACTCTGACAGTGATTGAGCTACATTTTGGTATAACTCCCATAGAAATTGACCCAATATTAGTCTTGTTGTGGCCAGTGTGAGCATTCAGGGGTAATCTCAACAAGGTTGTGTGGCTGGTGTGGTGGTGGTGGACCAGATCCACATGTGGTCCATTTCCTGGTCATCCAACCTATAACGTTAGTATTACTTTTGTCGTGGGTACCGGGGTCTTTCTTTAGCTCTCGCTTTGGCTCTACTGCTGGCTAACCTACTGGTTAATAGTAATAATAGTCCTCTCAATGACTATAGGTTCCTGTGGGTAAACGGGTCTTTAGCCTAATCTCCGTCTTTAGAAACATCGGTATATCCTATTACACGCTTCTTAAACGAGCTACCCTGGTAGGTGCTTTGATGTATCTAGTCCTTGCCCGCTGTGTAAGCATGGGTTCTGTGGCCGGGCTTCAAAGTCTGCCAGTCTCTTGTTGAGGTATAGGTCCAGTGGTGGCACCCAGGTTTCGGTTTCCAAGTTTCTAATTGGTGTAGCCTTGTATGCTCCGGCCACTATCCTGAGGTTCCTTATCTGAGCTTCGCCAGCCTCTTCGCCAGACCCCGTGGTTGACCTCGAGTTGGAGTGGGTGTGTGGTAGTTGACAGCTCCATAAGCTATGACGCTTCTGATGCACTTGGTGTATACCTCTCGCGCTCTGATGAGGCCTGGGCCTCAGGTTTTAGCTGCAATCCTGGATAGTGCGTAGTCTTGAGTCCTCAGCTGTTCAACTACCTTTCCTTTGTGTGCTCTCCAGTTTAGTCTCCAGTCTAACCATATGCCTAAGAATCTGTCATAAGGCTGTGGTTTAATTTCCGCACCGTCTCGACTCGCTGGCTAAGCTAAATTATTAAATAATTTATAAGAATCTGCATTACCTTATCTATCCATATGTAATTTAGAATTTGTATGTAGTGGGGGGGAGATGTGCCATTATCCGGCCATTCGTTGCGATCGAAGCCTCCTATAGGTTGGCATTAAAAGGCTCTCCGTACTTAGTGTACTGGGGGTCTGCTCTATTCCACTATATTTGTTAGTCTGTTAGTTACCCTTTAAGTCCTTCATTCAAGCTCCTGTGCCATTTATTCTTTTTAAGAGGAGCATGCCCAGTTCACTATATCGTGCTTTGGTTCAAAACTTCATTCCAGCTAGGCAACTCTTAATCCCTGAAAGACAAAGGCCACGCGTTTGATCAAAGAATACAAAAGACCAGATAAACGCCATCAAAGATCCCCTCATAACAACTCATAACAAATACAAAGAAGTTCACGCAAACCCCTTTAGCAAGCCCTCAAATAGTACTCCAATCCGTCTCCGTAATCCTCACAAACATATCCTCATGCAACTTAGTCAAATACGCCCTCTCCTTGACCGGGTTCTGCACATTGACAATCTGAAAGTCAAAGTGCCTCAGCAACTGTGAAGTAAACCTCGTAAGCAACCTCTCCTCACATCACCACATCACCACACCCATCAACTTACCTCAAAGAAAATTTTATTCAACTCCATCAGCGCCAAGTTCTTGCCTGCGCAAGTCCACCTCCCCGACCCAAACAGCATATCCAACGCCTTCAACATGCGTGCCTTCCTCTCCGGGTCCGCCTCCAGAAACCTCTCCGGTCTGAAGATATCCGCGTCCTCACCAAAGATCTCCTTATTGTGCGTCAACGAGAGGGCGTTATGTCCGATTTCCGTTCCTGCCGGAAGGTACATCCCGTTCACAGTATCGCCGCCCTTGGGGACGACCTTGTAGTGGCCAAAGGTCAAGGGGGTGCCGATCCGGGAAGCTTCGGTGATGATGGCTTGGAGGTAGGGGAGCTTGAGGGCTTCTTCGTTGGTGATGGGGGAGGAGACTTTGCCTTGCTGCAGGGCTTCTTTGATCTCCCTCTTGAAGCGGCCGTAGGCTTGGGGGTTGGACATGAGGTAGAGGATGGTGGAGCGGATGGTTCCCTGGGATGTGTCAGCTGTATTTTCTCATGTTGAGTAGTGATATAACTAACCGCAGAAGTATCGGAGCCCGCCAAAATTACAAGGAGTGCCTCACCCTGGCATTCCATCTCTGACAGTCCGTTGCGAATGAAGCCGCTCATCATGTCCTTTTGCTTCAAATCCTTGTCGGTAAAATGCTCTCCAATGAGCTTGTTAACGTAGCCCATGACCACTCCCAACCCAAACTTATCGCCTGGCTGCGGTCCAAACCATCTCAATAGCCCATAGCTTCCGCCAAAGAGGTACCTCAACGCAGGAAGCTCCATCATCAAGAACATCAACACCAACCTGTCGTCCATCGCCACACACCAACCAAGTACATCGATCCCCTCATCCAGATGGCCCCACGGGGTCCCAAAGAGCAGCTTGGAGATCACATCCAGTGTAAAGAACCGCGAGATCTTGGAAAAGTCCGTCTGCACCAACTCCCCGTTCCTAGAGACATACTTTCGCTTGATCAAATCCACAAGTCTCACCAGTTGGGCATCAACGACACTTTCCAACCCACCCTCTGCCTCCCTCCCGGCGTAGGGCCCGGCAGTCTTGGACTTGATCGCATCATGTTCGGGGGTGTCGATCAAAGTCCCCATATTGGTGGTATCATGCTTGAACTTGCCGGCCGCGTACCAAGGGGATCGATCATACTTGCTCCTGGCACCGTTGGCCCTGCGGAAGATTTCGGGATCGCTGGTGACGACGGTGCCCGGGGCGGTCAAAACGAGGGGGCCATACTCGCGGAGGTTGATGTAGTTTTCTTTGACGCGGCCGGTGGCGATGGTGTAGACCTGCCAGATGTAGGAGAACTTGGCGACGAAGGGGCCGGGGAGGTGGCGGTAGCGGTACCAGGAGATGAAAGCGGTGGTGATGTACCAGACTGCGAAGGAGCCTGCTGCGAGGGTGAGGGCGGTGGTGGGGTCGAGGTCGAAGTTAAGGTTGATCAGGTCGTCGAAGAAGTCCATTTTGCTTTGATCCTGGGCCTGGATGAGAAAGGCTTGACAGGAGGGACTGGATCTTCAAGATAAACTCCACAGGCCAGGGTGAGTGGTCTTCTTGTACTCGAAGCTCACTGCCTTCTAGTTTCACATGGGTGCTGCTGCAACCCCCTTCCCATACCGACCTCGCCACAAGGTCTGCCTTGCTGTAGCCAAGACGAGGAGAACATAGTCTTATATCTCACCGGTTTCCTCGAGAGCTGCAAAAGATGCGAACCGACATGGTAATACCACCATATAGTTCCATGCATGTAAACTAGGTGTAACGTCGCACCAGAGAACCAACCGCGTTTATGTAACGCTGCGGTGTAGATCGTGAATAGAATCAAGGCCATAACTGCGCCACTACTTCGAATTAGGAAACCCGTGCGCGGGGGAGTTGTTCAAAGGATACACAAGCTCACTTCGCTGCCGCCCTGTACACTTGAAGCACATGTTGTTGCATATCGTGTAAGCGTGATTCATGTCGGGGACTCGCGAGGATGGGGTGGAATACGACTTCATTTTCCCCGGGTTGCTTGATATGTGGACCGGCAGTTGACTCTGCATTCGCTGTAGACGTGGGATGGCGGGGTACCTAGGCAGAGATAGGCGTTTTGCGACTCGCTGCCTTGAATTGGCCAGACAGAGATGCTTGCCAAGGAGGGTCTAACGGGATGTGAAGAAAGGACAACCAAGTGCTGAACCGCATTTGCATTTTTCGATCAATAATTGCCTGTCTGCAGCATGTCAGCATGCTAGTTAGTATCACGCCACTCACCAATCGTCCCCGGCCAGTCGCTCATAATGAATCACAATGACGGGAGGTGGTCGAAATATCTATTTATCAGCAGTGTTTCACAACATTGGTTTTGCGAGCCTCAAACACACAAGCCGTCATCATACCCGTTTGCACAAGTTCGTTGCATGAGTACAATTATATTCTACCCACTGGCCCGCATAAATCTCACCAACATGCCTCTCGACAGGGGATAAGACAACCCTCGCCAAACTCCGTCGGCATGCATATGCACCACCTGGGCCGCGTCGTCAGCAGCAAGGATAAAGACAAACGCTGTTTCGACAGCGGGAGAAGATCTTAGCTAACCATTATAAAGGCCTCTACCCCCACAACTTCAGCGATGATCTGATCTCTCTGTCCAGGCCCGAAGTTACCAACTCCCTACTGCAGAGCGAGGATCCGCCAAGATAACAGGGTCTTGGTGTTCCAGTCCCCGCAGTGATGCCACATCACACCTCTTGTGAGGCACGACACTAACACGACTCCAGCTTGAAGGTCTTGGAGCTTGGTACCTATAGATAGCGACATAGAAGCCACAATCCCATTTCCTGCTCTCATGCTCTTCGCCTCTCCGCATGTCTACCTCCACCAAAATGGACATCCTCCTCTTTCCTAGCGATGGCTCCAACCCTCCCCCTCTTGTCCTCCCCTGTCTCCTTGCCTCATTCACAGGCTTGCTCTCCCACGCCTGCTACTTCATCCATCGCTTTCACGACACCTCCGCCCTTCGCATCATCCTCTTCCACCTCACCTCGTACCTCCTCCTCACCGTCTACGCAACAGCCCGCCTTTCCCTCCTCCCAGGTTTACTCCTCTCCACCACCCTAATTCCTCTCCTACCTCACCGCCCTCTTCACCTCCATCATCATCTACCGCCTCTTCTTCCACCCCCTACGCCACATCCCCGGTCCATTTTTGGCCAAGATAACCAAGCTCACGAGCCTGTACGCAGCTCGCAACGGCCAAAAGCACCTCGAGCAAGCGGCCCTGTTTAAAAAATACGGCAACTTTGTGCGCGTAGCCCCTAACGAAGTCTTTATGTGTTCGGTCGAAGGGATCAGAGAGATCCACATGAGAGACAGCGGATGCAGGAAGCTGAATGCCGGAGTCTATGATGTTATCCATTTCGAGGGGGGAGTATAACCTCGACTCCATTATGACGAGGGAAGAACACGCGCCTCGGAGAAAGGTGTGGGAGCGGGCGTTTTCTACCAAGGGTGAGTACAAAGCGTAGGAGTAGATCATTGCGGGGGAGAGCATGTGTACCGATAGAATTTGTCTTTTATCGTTGGCGATCCACGAGCCGAAAACACGAGAGGTTTGCCATACCTGGTTGGCAAAGGTTGCGAGCTTCAATGGTAAATCGATTGACACTCCGTTGTTTTCGCTCTTGATCCCTTTTGATCACATGGGAAAGGTTGGGTTTTCGCACGAGTTCCGATCGATTGAAGCCGGAAAGGAACACAAGATGCTACACTTGTTAGAGAGCATGTTTGGAGAGATTGGACAAATGGGAGAATTGACGTGGCTACTTAGCATTGCCCAGAATCTGAAGCTGAGCAAGACAGCCGCCGAGTTTGACCAGTTGACAATGTTGATGGCTGATAGGAGGGCCGCGGTAAGTTAGGACTGTGATACTGTTGGTCTGAAGATGAACAAAGTTGACACAAGACCGAAAAACAGGCGGAAGACAACAACAAGGGCGACATCCTGCAGCACTTCCTGGACGACATGAGATCCGAAAAGCCAATTGCCTTTACCAACAAAAACATCTTGTACTCGGACGCGGCTTTGGTCCTGACCGGAGCGACGTAGGTCTTTTTTTCTCAGAAGATATTCTCGGTGACTGATCTCCATCATTGCAGTGATACCATCGGTGCCGTCCTCGCCCACCTGTTCTACCAGCTCGCCAACCACCCCCACTACCAAGACCTCCTCCACGTCCAACTTCAAAAGGCCTACGGCAAAACCATCCCAGACGAATTCACCAACCAAAACCTCTCCAAAATCCCCCTCCTCGACGCCCTCATCAACGAAACAATGCGTGTCGACAACCCGATCGCCAGCAACGACCCCAGACGGACACCCCCCGAAGGCATCACGGTCGATGGCGTCCACATCCCCGGGGGCGTGGCGGTCCAGGTCCCGGCGTACGCCCTCCACCGCAGCGAACAATTCTACGCCGAGCCAGCTCAGTTTGGGCCGGAAAGGCGGCTGGACGACAACAAAGAGTATGTCAAAAATGCCGAGGCGTTCATACCCTTTATTGTCGGTCCGAATAACTGTGTCGGCAAGAGGATGACCATGAGCGTACTTCAGCTTGTGATGGGCCTTTTTCATGTTGAATTTTGAGCTGCTCCAACTTCTCAATCGCAAATGTGCAGCATCGTGCAGTTCTCCCCGACCTCCACCAGCTCCAGTTGCGATACCAGTTCCAGTTGCGACTCCTGTTTCAACCTGCAGTTACAGGAGCTCCTAGAACTGCTTCTCTTTCTTTTTGTGCCATTCTTTCATTTACGACCACGTTGGACCTGATTGGAATACCTTACGAACTCGAGTCGGCTGGTAATGGACTGGAGTTAGCACTTGTGGACGACCAGATATCGATCGCAGTGCGCGTGTGCAGACTGAGGGAGCGGGTGAAGGCGGTCTTGTGGAGGTCCAGATACCGGTTGGACGCGGTGGAGTTTGAGAAGGCTCTGAGGGATAGGGCTTGGTTTGATGAAGAGATGGAAGAGGAGTGACTTGTATCTGGTTGATGGAAATTGGTGTGAAGCGGGCTCATCTGTGGGGTTAATGAGTTGATTCTGTAGGACTTGAAGGGTGTAGTAATACGTTTTGTACAAGATCTCTCGATGTTTTGCCCCCTTGGCACCTCGAGTCCTAGTTTCACTTCCTGCGCTAAGTCGTCGATTAGTATGTTCTTGACAACATGTAGAGCAATGTAAGAACTCGAGCGCCGTGATACTCCCCCCTACACCGCAGGCAACGCCCGAGGCCGAGGTAACGCCTCTAGGCGAGATCAACATAGCCTCTGGATTGTCGACATATTTCTTCAATTTCCATCCTCATGACGTTGATGTCAAGCCTTTTCATCTTCTTCTGGGAAACGCTCTGTATTTTCACGGCTGTCGGCCGACCATTTGTGGGCTCGCGACGGATACACATGCCCCAGCTGAGGAGGCCTTGTTGGTTGTTCAACTAGCTTACACAAGCTCTCCGAGATTCATTGCAATGTCTGATGCTGCGGCTCGAGAGCACTGGTATAGCTACGGACAGGGTTTAACTTGTCACCACCTGCTCTGCTGTCCATCTAAGGTCAGGACAAGAATATTTGTCAACAATCATCTAGGGGCAGCAACAAATCAAATTTGACAAGTGATGCCTGCCATTTAACAGGTAATAGTATTACTGGAAAATGACATTGCTGGCGCGACAGTCGGTGTATTCCCGCCGTCAATTTTCGGTCGCAAATCCTTGTTTAGACTTGTAGGAGGAGTTCCGAAGCCTCGGAGGGCTACTCTGGTCGTCTCTAGGTGTGGTAGTAGCAGCGGCGAGGCGACACTAGCGACCGCGCTAGACGATTTGTAGTGGGACATGATGGCCTTCGGCATTGTAGGCAACGGTACACCCGCCACAACAACATAAGCCTGGAAAAACTCGTGCTCGAACGCATTGAACACCCCGGTGGTTTCATCCAACTCTTTATACAACCCCGTTTTCTTGTCAGAGGCCAGCGCTTGGCCCCTTTGCGTGGCCTTGCCGACCAGCTTGTCAGCCAGGGAATGCGGTTTTGCCTTGGGGGCCTTGTCCTCTGGGAGGTGGCTGGGTATCCAGTGCAGGGTGATGTTGATCTTGGTTAACACGGCCAGCTCATATGCTGCTGTGTCGGTCTTGTTCAGGACGAGCGACCAAAGCCGGGACAAGACTGGGCTGGCATGCGGGTGCTTGCCTGAGGCAATTAGCTTCAGCACACCCTGGCCGTCGGTGAAAACTTGTAAGCTGGCTCTTTTCGGGAGAGGACGGCTGAGTGCGGCCGGGCGCAGCTGCTGGAGCGCGTGGGTGAGAGCCTAGAGGACCGCGATTGCTTCAGCTAGGTGGTTGTGCAGGACCGGGGATATGGACCATCCGCAGGCGTGTACCTCGCCATGGCCAGCACCACCGGGGCAGAATTCTTTGAATACGATGGCGTAGCTGCCACGCTTTGATTGGTCCTTGGGGTCGGGGCAGGAAGAACATGCCGCTGGTCTCTTGTTTGCTGAGCCGTCGCTGAGGTAAACCAGGTTCATGTCTCCCAGAGAGGAAGGTTTGTTCCAGGAATGTTGTGCGGTGCGGATCGGGAGGAGAGGGGATGTGCGATTACCCTCGATTACGACGGTGCATGTTATCTCTACCGTAAATATTGTCGCGAGTAACATAAAGGCCAAATGAATTGTTTGGGGGTTGCTTTTCTGTGTTCCACACCCCAAACAAGATACCTCAGGGGCGCTGTGAGCTATCATTAAGCCCCCATCAACAATCTTTTAGGGCCTGTTGCTATCTCCAAAGACCTGAAAACTAGCTTTCAATGTCGTTTGAACTACCTTACAACACCTTTTCACTGTCTTTGAAGGCCTTTATATCGCATTTGAACACTTGTGTTCTATCCTTTGGCTTTATTCACGTTGTGCAGTGCTGTTTATTTGAGCTGTGTTAAAGACAGGTCTTAAGTTTCTCATGAAGGTGTGAGACCCTCAGTTGATGAGATGTTGAGAAGTGTCAGCGGCAATAACATTCGCATCATGAATCTGAAATGTTGCCAGTCCCATTCAACTGGTAGCTAAGCCTCCCCCACACAGAAGAAATGGCACTGTAGACTATCATTCAAACCCTATTAAACCTGCTACATAGCTATTATCATGATGTGAGACCAATTCATGATCTTGCAGAGTGAACTTGATCATCATTTCCAATTAGCTGGCTTTTCACGAGTAGGTATACTTGACAGCCTTCTTATATTCCATAGAACCCATTGCAATCTCATTGTTCAAAACAATTTACTTCCACATGTTTGTTCACCAATATATACCTACTGTTGTTTATTTACCATGTGGTGTGACATGTACAGTCAACAGCCACTGCTATTCAGACCAAGAGACTGGTTGCTGAGCCATCCAAGTTTGTGGGTTTAGCTCAGTTGGGAGAGCGTCAGACTGAGGTCCACTTCAATCATTAATCTGAAGGTCATGTGTTTGATCCACATAAACTGCACGATCTTTTGCACTTTTTATGGAATTATCTGCATCAAATGACGATTCGGCAGAGCTCCCACGGCCAAAATCGACTGGGAATTGACTTGATATCACCACATTGCCACGTAAAGTTGATCTTTTTTGCAATCATCAACAAATAAGAAAGCTCCGACTTGTGTGCAACAGTGACAGTGACGGGAGTACGTGAGTACTACATCAGCGCACCAATGGCCAGGTCAATTGCCTTCATTGCAGGTTCGTTGGTGAGGCCTTTTGCCATTACCTGAAGGTGAAAATCCTTCGTGGTGTGAAGGACTTTTAGACAAATGCTTAGTTCTGCGCTATTTAGACGACAGATATGCTTGTCTCAAGTCTCAAGTCTTAGCGGCCGTTGACAACCCGAACATGAAGGAAGGCATTTAATTCTCCGAGTGGTGAAACTACCTGCACTAAAAAGAGGTGGTTTGGATGCCAAGCATCACCAAACCTTCTTTGTGAACTCGGGGCACACAGCAGACTCCAACATGGAAGATACCTCACCCACGATCCATCGAAGAAAAATTTTGTGGTCATGTCAAAATCTCGATATCGGTCAAAAAGGGATGTTGCCTCACCTCTTTTGGGCTTCTTGCATCGGGGAAGAAACCATTTCCAGTCTCATTGTCCCAAACCATAATAGTCTCACTCGGTAAACAACAGGCAATACCACACTGACGGAAGAGCGTTTCACTCAGGCTCATTGCCTCCTCCTGTATCAGTTGCGTTGTAGTAGTGATTGTTCCCCCTGTGTCTTTTTGAAGGGGGCATTGAGGTGTGATTCGTGACTGATACACGCCAAGGAGACCAAGCGAGCACAGACACAAGTAATTTCCGAAGCATCACGCACACCCCACCGATGCAGACAATTGATACCAAGATATCCCTGTTCTGTTGACTTTTGTTGCTGCTGCCCATCCACTTTGTGGTCCATCTGAAGTGTGGTTCGCCGCAAAAATATCGTGATCCATTTCTGCGCAGACATGAGGTGCATGTGAGAAAAAAGGAAGTGAGGTCTGATTAAAAAAAGGTTGGGCCCACAGTGCTGCAGAGTGCAGCGGTTGCTGGCCAACCATCTTATCTCATCCCTGACGCTAGTCTACATACAGTAGGAATGGTCTGTCTGGTACAAGCTCAATCTTGGCATCAGACATCGAAAAGGCTCCAAATTAGGGACCAAAAACAATCGCGATTCCAAACACCAAGATCACGACCACCAAGTTCAAATCTATGTTCAATTGCAAATGTACACTGTTTAACTATTAATATAAAAAGCCCCCACTCATTCTGTGGCTACAACTCCATAGGGTAGCCCTCATTGCTCCACTGCTGGGCGCTTCCGTCAAAGAACTTCACATTGTCGAATCCAAGCATTCTCGTGAGCACCCAGTAAAGCCCCGAGGCGTATCCACCAACGCCGCAGCTCACAATGATCTCACCGTATGAACGAGAAGCGCCATAGCCGATTTGCTGGCGGAGCAGGGCGAGAAGTTCAAAGGTGCTCTTGAAGCTTCCATCCGGGTTCCAGACCTTCTGTGTGGGGAGGTTCTTGGCCGAAGGGATGTGGCCGGGTCTCTGAGCCCACTCTTCGAGGACAGAGCCGTTGTAGACAGCCTGGTCACGGCCGTCGAGGATGAAGATGCCCTGTCTGTTCTTGTTGATCTTGGAGGCGACGTAGTTGATGTCGACGAGGAAGCTCCTGTCAGGAGAGGAGATGAAGGTCTTGGGAACAGGGACGGGAACCTCGGTGGTGCTGGGAAGAGACTCGGAGGTCCAGGCAGGGAATCCACCATCCAGGATAGCAACACGGCCCGTGGAGAGACCGGCAAACTTGAGGGTCAGGGCCACACGGGGCCCGGCAGCCTGAGGGAAGGCGGGAACACCGACGCCGTTGACGAGAACGATCTTGGTGGCGGTGGATGGGGAGTTTCCCACGCCGATGGAGCCGAGGAAGGCGGCGAGGTCATTGTACTCTGGGAGCTCGAGAAGGAGATCGCCGGGGCCCATCTGAGACCAGGCGGAGATGGGCTCAAAGGGAGCGCTGATACTGCCGGGGATGTGGGAAACGGCATACTCTTCAGCGGACCGGAGGTCAATGACCACCATGTCGAGGTGCTGCTTGCATCTATTGAGCCACCATGGCGAAACGATATCACCAAAGAAGAGGCATGCAAGGGGAGTGATGGCACGGTCTTCGATCTTTTGGGCGTTGCTCGAGAGAGCCGCAGCCGAGACGGAGGGGAGGAGGCCGGCAATGGCCGGAAGGAGAGCCAGAGAAGGCAGCATGATGGTTGCAACCCGGGGGGCTAATAATGAGGAAAAATACGCGTACGGAAGCGACCGAGTGTGCGGAAAGAGCTGCAGCTGGGGGAGAAATGAGTGACTGAAGCTGGAAGCGACTGCTGCAACAAGATGAGAAGGTTGAAGGGGGTGGATGTCCAGTGCTATTTAACCTGCCCGGTCACCGTCCGCTGCCGAGCCCCAGTTCCACGTGGTAGTCGAGGATGTTCGCCGGAAAGGAGAGGAGACGGGTTTCGTCAGGTCCCCGGATATGGTGACGCCGGCGAGCAGAATCCAATAGCACCCCGGGCTATTCTCCAGGCAACGTTGCAATGCAACTCGCCGATGACAAAGATTTTTGGGATATATCGTCTTGTCCAGTCCTCGTCATTTGGTTTAAGAAACAATGGACAAGACTTGGAAAAGGTCAAAGACTTTGACAGACATGGAATAACCCCCTCTTAGCGGCTCGACCACCTGCGCCAACGATATTATGGCCTGCAGACATCATTAAAATTTCCGCTGCAGCTGCATTGCCGACAGCACCACGCATGCTGTTGGCGAAGGCAGTGAGCTGCACTGCGACCCTGAAGAACTTCGCTTTGACCAGCTGTACCCCGCCCACTGCTCACCTCGGCAGTCTTGGAAGTGACCTCGACAAGGAAAATGAGGTTAGATTGTGCTAGTTACCTAGTGCTATAATGACACAACAAACCCGGTCCGAATTACCCAGGGCATGGCGAAGAGGAACGTAGATGCTGGCTATCTTTCACCACCAAAACAAACGCAACGATATCAAACGCGAATGAAGACCAGGAGAAGATTGGGTGAGTCGAGAATAGTATACCAATGTGACCTCGAGCATTGTTGGTACGGGATGTGGGTGACATCAGAAATGGAATGCATGAATATTATTTCTTATCCGCACTCATCCTGCCATTGCCTGCCCCGAGTTTTGTCTGCCACTCTGCCTCGACTCGACCCCAGTCCGAGCGGCAATCAACAAAAGCAATTCACGTCCCGGGGGCTTGTTGCCAGGAAGAAGGGAGGCATTCTGGACCTTTTCAGTTCTTTTTCAGCTTCCCCAGCCTTTCTTTAGTATCTGATGACGCTGATTGGCGGGGAATGACCGTGGCTGGAAAAGAAAGAGGGGTCTATTGCGGCTGCAGGGTTAGTGTTGGCCTAGACTGTGGGGTGAAGGATCAGTGGCAGGGTTCAGAATCTGAACTTTCGCGGAATCTCCCATCCCATGTCCTTGCTTGACCGAGCTGACGATAAAAGGGACCAGCAACTCTGCATGTGTCAAGGCTGCTGAGAGGAAGGCTGCACGAGGCCAGCAACAAACTGCGTCCCTTCTCTTTATCTGAGGGCAGCACCGTAAGGTACCTTAGCTTGCCACTTCGCAGCCTTCTCGCCCAGCCCTCGGCTGGTTGCCCTCTTTGGAAACATCATGCCATCAGCTAACCAAATAAAAACACGCCAGGGGCTTCCACGAGCACTTGCTCGGATCCCGGGTTACTGCAGAACAGACCGAGGTAGCTTGGCAGGAGCTATCTGTTTCTAACACGCGTTGCTAAAAGTCTTGTCTGTTTTGCCTTGTGAGCGTGATGGAAACAAAACGTCGTCCGAACTCCTGAACGATAGGCTAAAATCGTAGTTGAACGGATACCATGGAGAATATGGAGAAAAGCCCTTGCCAACGCCGTTATCGCATCGGCATGCGGATCTCCAGCGTCCTCCACGCAATCCCACGTGTGTCGGAGCTTTGTATGGACTGGGTTGACTGTGCAGCTTGCCATTTGCCATTGGCCTCTGTTAGCAAGGCCGCAAATGGAAAGGGGGTAAAGTACACAACTTCCAAAAGGGTAAGGAGGAAAAGGGGGCGCCCTGCCTCTGCCAGCATCACTTCAATGTGTGACTGACACTTCTTCACTCATGTTGTATTCTCTGCAGTCGGCCGGATGCAGCAATCATGTTATTCGGGGCTCTTCATGCAAGCAAGGTGAAGAGATTGCTTCTTATCCATAGTGCTGTCCATTGGCGGATTGACCGTTGAGATCGAGGTCCTGATTTTAGCCTGCCGACACTGCGCACGGTGTTTGCCCGGTCTTTTTTCTCTTTTAACTGGCCGATGTTCTCCATTCTACCCGCCAGATAGCGTACACTACAACACACAGCCCTGTGGAGTGTCTAGTGATAGCTACCGGCAATTCCTGTGTTGTGCTGCTGAGACTGGTGGGACGGCAAGAACACAGTTTCCCCACCTGTGACATCCCGGGCCGAGACAACCTCTCTGGTCTGCCGTGCCGTGCCGTGTTGTTGTTGCTCTTGTTTGCGGCAAGTCAAGAAACCGCTGCAGAAAAATCATCCCAAGTGTAAGAGAGACGACCGAGCGCGAAGTCGTACGATCCGTATCCCTGCTCCGCAGTGCGGGGTGATTCCGCTGATAACATCCGATGAAATCAGCTGGGACATCTGCAGCAGCAGAGCCCTGCCACACAACCACCGCCAAGCCTTGATGGGACCTGCCAAGGTACCGAGCCCTGTCCATTGTTCACCTTCCATGTCACTGGGTGCGGATAAAGTGAAGAGCATGAGAGGCCATTTCCGTTTATACTTTGTGCAATGGAGAAGCAACGGCGGACGATGGCGATAATGGTGGGGATAGAGTGGTTCCGAAAAGCCCTTTACTCGGGTTAAGCACTGAGCGATTGACCGTGCGTTGGGATTTTGGTCGGTAATGGCAGCTCAAGTTGTTTTAGCGTTGTGTGCCGCATGCTGACGGCCTGTCCGTGCTTCCCTTCAGAGATGCTCATGCTGCGGTTCTGAGCCGAAGAATCTCGTGATGATCCACTGTCAGTATTCAGCTCTGACCGTGACCCACCGCTGGGCTCCCTGCAGGCCGGGTTCGGTTTTCGGGTGCCTTGCATCTGTTGCGCCGAGCAGGACCCCCAACGTCCATCACACCGGTCAGACGTTCAGAGAAACACATCGCTGCTACCCTGACGTGTAAGCGAGTCCCATGGTTGCGTTTGACGCTCCCCAAGTGCCTTTTTTCCAGTGGCGGTTGACCTACCCGTGATAGGGCCTCTGGTTCGCCATCTTGAACGGTCCCGAGGTTTTGATAAAGATCACCCTGCCGCTCCCCAACTTTCCTGGATCCCCGTCCCCGTCCGTACCGTCTGTCTGGATCTTCCTCACAGTCAGGCCTGGTCTTGATCGACCAGCAGAGCACCCATCTTGGGTCGACAACACCTTTCGATTCCCACACCTTTTCTTCTTGTGACGAAGACGACGAGGACGACCATCCTTCGACAACATGTCTGCCACTGAAGCTTCTCCCCCTTTCGTGGAGCCCTATCCTGGGTATGCGGCCGAAAATAAGGGCCCAACCATCCTAGGCGTCACGTCGGCCATGACGTTGCTGGGCATCGTGTTTGTGGCGGCAAGAGTGTACAGCAGAGTGATCTCGATGGGCAAGATCTACCTCGACGACTACATCACTCTCTTTTCCATTGTAAGTTGATGTCGAACGAAGCAAGCCACGCTTGGATGGACTGGAAGCTGACCCGGGGCCCCCGTTAGACTCTCTGTGTTATATATGTTGGACTGGCTGGTGCCGCCATTTCGCATGGTGGTGGTAGACATCTCGATACCCTAAGCCCTGAAGATGTCAAAAAAGCCCTCTATTACACCGTCATCTCGTTCGTACCTGGCGTGTCGTCCTTTACGATCCCCAAGTTTGCCGTGGTGGTTTTGCTGCGCAAGATCTTGAACCCGGGCCGGGCGCACCGCATGGTCATGTGGGTGGTTTCGGTCATCTATGGCCTCCTCGCCATTGGCATGCTCGTCATCAACTTTGCCCAGTGCACCCCAGCTCGTGCGCAGTGGTTGGACGCCCCAGGCAAATGCTGGGACCGTCAGATCACGGTCGACTATGCCATGGCCCTCGGAATTTATTCGGTTCTTTTCGACTTTTATCTCGCCATCTATCCCACCGTCGTTCTTTTCCAGCTGCAGCTTAATTGGAGGAAGAAGCTGGCTCTTTCGTCGTCGTTGGGCTTCGGATACTGTGCCGGTGTCATCACTTGCTACAAGTGCTACACGTTGAGTGGCCTCCTCGAGGTCGTGGACTTTACGTATACCGTCGACGATGTGGTTCTCTGGACAAAGTAAGCAACTTGACGGAACATGTGGACGGACAATGCTAACCTGGCAAACAGTATCGAAGCAAACTGCGTCATCATTGGCGCCTGCATTCCCTGCCTCTACCCCCTCATCAGGAAGCTATTCGGCAACTCTGCTCTCGGGGGCACCTCTGGTCCAACGGGCGGCAACTCCAAATCAGGGGGCGGGTACCGTGGAAACACTGGACGCACCAACACCGTCGTCACCATAGGATCTTATGCTAAGAACAAAGGACGCTCGCGCAACAAGTCCATCTCGCAGCTGGACACCATCAACGACATGGATGCCGACAGCAAATACATCATCCTCGAGGAGCGCTCGTTCCACTGCAGCACCGCCGAGCTGACGGAACCGGATGCCGTGGCGGCGAATGTGCAAAATGAGCACAGGAAGCCCGAGCGGGTAGCAAAACCAGACGGATGGTGATTTGGGGAGACGCGAAGGCGAAGCGGAAGCCAAAACAACAACAAAAAAAGGGGGGGGGTCACCTCAATGGTGCGAGTGTTATACTCGATGTCTGTCGTTCAAAAAAAGTGTATTATGTATTATGTATATGCCATTGCCGACTTGTGATTTCTTATGATACCCCGAAGATAGCAGTATAAAGACGCAAGTAATGTATTTGAACAGTCAATGGGTTCTGACGCGACGCTTGAGAATTTGTCATGCTGCAGGTACCCGGCACAGTGCGGTGATGTCGTCCGAGTCCAGTCCGTTTTCCAGACCTTCCATTAGCTGCCTGGAAATCGGACCAACATCTCCTCCAATCCATCTTTTGTCTCATGCCATCACAAACATTATCGGCTCGAACCGGGCCGTTGAATTTTGAGCATTTTCGACTTGCCTTGTGCTTATCATCGGTGCATACTGCATGGCCCATGTCTCCCCGCAACGCCAACGGCCTGTACTTGATCATGGGAGGCCACAGCCACACCCCGCTGGGTGACTTTGCCGGTGCGGTGGGCAAGTACCCGACCATTGTTGAGAACTCGGAGGGCGAGGAGGTGGTTATCGTGCAGGCGTATCGGTGGGGCGAGTACCTTGGTTACATTGACGTTACCTACGATGCCGCCGGCAGGATCCTGGACTACCACGGAGCCCCTATCCACCTGACCAACACGACAACTTAGGACGAGGATCTGCAAAGTCAGATTGACGGGTGGAGGAAGCCTTTTGAAGAGTTTGCCGCCCAGGTTGTGGGAGAGAGCAAGGTGGTGTTGGACCAGTCCTTGTGCCTGCAGCAAGAGTGCCTGTTGGGCAACTTCATGGCCGAGTATGTACCCTTTTCTCCGTCTTTTAAACCTTGGCTAACCCTGAGAAACCGCAGTGCCATGCTCCAGTACCGTGTCAACAACACCACCCCTGAGACGGCCCCGGCCTTTGCCCTCATCAACGCTGGCGGTGTTCGCGCCACCATTGACGAAGGCCCCATCACCCGGGGAGAGGTCCTCACCTCCTTCCCCTTTGGCAACTCCATTTTTGAGATTTCCATGTCGGGTGAGCGCCTCTGGTCGGCTCTTGAGGGCATCATGTCCAAGGTCAACCAGGTCAACGGCTGTCCCGTCACCTCCCTGTTGCAGGTCAGCCGCGGAATCGTCATCGAGTACAACCCTGACGCCTCGGCTACCACCAAACTCGTTGCTGTCACGATTGGCAGCAAGCCCCTGGACAAGGCGGCCGAGTACCGCATTGTGACTCTGGATTTCCTGGCTGGAGGTGGTGACAACTTCTTTGACCCCCCCTTCAAGAACCCGGTCGTCCTCGACACCCAAGATACAGTCTTGGTTGACTACATTGGGTACACTACACCGGTGGATATCAAGTTCGAAGGCAGAATTAAGCCTATCAGCAGGTGCAGACAAAAGTTTCTGGCCAAAAAGGCTAAGCGGGCGGCTGATCAGGGGCCAATGAAGGCGTAATAATGCTGCTTGGTAGGAGTATATCTAGAGTTAATGTAATGAAGCGATCAATGTGGAAGCAAATCGGTCGACAATGTGACCGGCACAATGACGGGGAGGCAACGTGAAATGACACATTCTGCAAGCCATAGTGTAATCGATCTCGGATTTCCTGCCTGATCTATATACATTTTCAAGGCCAACAATGTCACACGGGCCCACGACTCAGTGCCCCTAGACAGTACACACTCCAACCAACAATAGCCCAACGATATGCCCAGGATCAGAATATCTGGGGCCGGCAACCAACTGAGCCCACCGGGGCTCAGCGGAGGCATCACGGCGACCACCACGAAGGCAGAACCAGGGTGCCGATACGGGTTGGTTGGGCAGGAGGGACTGAGGACCCATACGAGCTGCAAGAAGACTGCAGGACAGGAATCATATGTACCTATTACTGGTGGAATCAGTGGCCAGGACGCCGAAGGAGGTGCCCGGCCAAGGCAGACAGATAAGACAGGTTCGAGGACCAGGGAGCTCAGAACGGTCCTGGGGATCCGGAGGACTATAAGTAGGCCTTGCCTTTCCTACCCAAATGGCAAGGGGCAAGGACCTTGAGGCCATAACAGATTATTATACTGAGTTGAACTACCTGTTCCAAGCCGAGATACTCCCCTTGTCACAGATAATCTGTTATCATTCAAGCTCACCAAAACACACTACCCCTATACACAGCATGCCACGACCTTAACAAAACAACCCCACCTGTCGATGTCAGACAGCGACACATCGTCATCACCACCCTCACCCAGAACACTCAGCAACCGGAACCATCTAGCCGCCCTACCCTGCAACGACTGGCAAGCAGATAGTGACTTCACTTGCTCAGATTCGTCATACGGAGAATATTCGTTCGATTCTCCTAGTCCACCCTTCTTACCTGAATCCACAACTACCCAGGCAAACCAATCCAGGCGCAGAGTTCCCTGTCGCAAGAACTGGTGATTCCCTTACCACCCTTTTCAGTCTCGCACTCTCAACCACCATCCTCCTCTCACGACGAGACCGATTCTGTGGACAATAATATTCGTCGTCCTACCATTACGTCAGCACGCCTATCACATCCGCAAACGTCTATCACCTCAGCCACACCGGCGACTCCCGCCCAGAACGTATTCCTGCGTTCAACCGAGACGAGGCAAGCCGCAGATGCAGCCACCTCGCGCGCGACAGACGACTCTACCCAGAACACCCCCGCTCGTGTTCAGGTACTTAAGGACTCCCTCGCTACCATGACCGGTGAATCCTCTTCTGGCGAGCATGCCCAACCCCAAGGATCTCGCCAACCCACACCTGAACCGCGCAACGACGCAATGGACAGGTCTGGACGGACACCCCCACCTGGAGAGGACGCGCTTGTTCTCTACCAGCCCGCTAGTTTTGAGGTGGTAATGCGAGATGCACCACCCATTCAGAACTCCAATGTTGTCGTCAAGACACCCCCCCGCCTGGCTCCTCGAGATGCACCAAGCCCTCCAGGAGACCTACCATGCCGTGGTTGAACTACGACAAACCAAGGACACCCTGACGCCTGAACAGCTGCACAGCGTCAGCGATCAATATGAGGCCATGCGACAACTCTACAACACCATGGTCGGTATGCAGCAATCCCACCTCCAGGTTACCTGAGACCAGGTGGAACAATTTCACCGAAAACTGACGGTGGCATCCAACAACTTCGCCACCGAAGTCTATGGTGCAGTCGCTCGACTCACTGATGACGCCGACCAACGCGCTCGCGCCATTCAGCAACTCACGCTTGCGACCGTCAAGCAGCAGGCGGATCTAGCTGCATTGGCGAGTAACGTGAGGGACACCCAGGAAGCCATACAGGGTTTCGCCAACAAAACCGACACTACCCTGCAGGAACTCCTCGCCCGGCCACAAATTGACCTCGCCAAATTCGACGATGTGGCCGGAAAGCACCTAAGCTCTCTCCAGGAGTACACCGAGGAGGTGATTCGCTCTCTGGAAGAGAGATTGCGCGACGGCAGACCCAAGGATACCGCTTCCGTAATAGAAGAAGTGCGTACCCGACTGTCGCGTACCCCCGCACCAGCAGCTGCCAGCAAACGACCGCTGCCAGCAACCGTGTCCACGGCTCCTCCCAGCAAGACGTCTTCCTCGAAGAGAGGAATACCGCCGGATATCCCGACTGACCCGCGCACTGTGCGACTCCCCAGGGAAATGGATCCTCTTTCGTCTGAGGCATTTCTCCATGCACAGATTACAGGACAATCGACACGCGCCCGCACACAATACCAATCTGCCCGCGCAGGCACCTTCGTCTCTGGAGGGACAGGAGGCAACCTCCCACCAAGGAACCCTCCCACTCCAGGAGCACCTGGCGACGATTCATCCACTGATAGTGACGATGAGCCCCGTCGTCCAAATTTCAACCGGCACCCACCCAAGAACAACACCAATCCAGCCCAAGACATCAGCGCTGCCCTACTCAATGCGCTTGACCGCCTGGGTCGTCGCCCAACTTCGGCGACGGTCAATCCAGTTCATCTGGAGAAACCGCCCAAGTTTGACGCCAAGGATCTGTCTAAGTTTCGGCCATGGTGGATGAAGGTAGAGGCTTACCTAGAAACGTACGAGAGCAGCTTCGTCACCGACGCTCATCGCATTAACTGGGTTGGCTCTCTACTGACCGACAAGGCTGCGTCTTTCCACGCGCAGCGTATCAGGACGGCGGAGAAGATGGGTCTGACTGACACCTGGACGGCATATGCCACTGCCCTCCAGTCCAGATTCAAGGACCCCGCTGTTCGACACCGCAACCTCAAGAAGATGAAAGACCTGAGGTACAAGGGGGACACGGCGGAATACGTCACCGATCTTCTTGATCTCAACGAAGAGGTTTGCTGGTCTGGTCCCTCTCTTCAGGACCATGTTTCCCGAACCTTGCCTGCCGACATCATCAAGATGGTATACTCTCGCCAAGGCGGCCTGCCAGATGACGACGAAGACTTCTTCGCCACGATTCAGGAGGCCGGCCAAATTTACGAGAATATGCTCACGAACCCTGGTGTGTCGGGAAAGGCGAGCCCACTTCGAACCCGGAGCACTCGAAGTTGGGCCAACACCGCCTAGGCAAGAATCACCGCTCCCAAGCCGGCCAAAGTCCATCCTCAAAAAGGAAAAGGACGGAAGGAAGACTGGTGGCGACAAACCGAAGATTGACGCCAAGGACAAGAAGTGGTCTTCCAACAAAGATGCTCTCCGCAACATCGACCAATCAGACATTGACCAGCGCAAACGCGACAAAATAGCATGCTGGCGATGCGGGAGAGACAACCACCAGACCCTGTCCTGCTATGCTAAAAGGATGTCAACGGCAAGGACCTGCCAGCCCCGCCGGAAAAACCTTTTCCACCAAACGAAAAGTCAACGAAGAGGTACCAGCACCATCCGCGACCAAACGCGCCCGAGTCGATGCCATCATGACTGACGCCGCGAGGATCACCGAGATTATGGACGACGACCTGATTCGGATTTTCAGTAGGCTCCCGTGCCACACCACGCGGACCCGAGCCTTCCGGTGTCATCCTCCGCGCCTGCGGAATCAAACGAGCGAGCAACGACATCAGCCCAGATAACAAACGACACTGTCCTGAGCCAAAACAGGCGATCGCCCGATTGTCAAGATGACGCTCATCTACAATGATGCCGAACACCCAGTACGAGTACTATTGGACCCCGGCAGTACTATCCCCGTCATGTCAATCACACAGGCAAGACGTTGGAAGCTGCCCTCATTCGACGAGCCACTCCCGGCTCATCCAGGCCTTCAACGCCACAGCAGACGACCTCGGCGGAAGGTACTATACCGACCGACTCGTCCTGCGACATCAAGAGGATCATTTCTCACGACTCAACTTCGAACTCAGCGCTATGGACGACCAATGCGACATAATACTTCCGCAGTGGTGGCTCCAACAACACCAGCCTGCTGGATTCTTCGGCGACGCAAGAAAGATCACCTTCTCCTCTTCCTATTGCCGAGAAAAATTGCACCAGCCGCGCGATGCGGAAGACCCGTCACCAGCCAACAGTCGCCTCGGCACAAGCCGCGGCAGAAGCCGCCATAGCAGCTGTCCCTGAGAAGTTCCGAGAATTCCTCCCCATCATGTCCAGCGAGGCCGCCTCAAGACTCCCGGATCACCAACCATGGGACCACGCGATTGACCTCCAAGAGGGCAGGACGCCCCCGTGGGGACCACTCTATGCCATGAGCGCCAGAGAGCTGGACGCCTTAAAACCTTGGTTGGAGAAGATGATCAGTACTGGACGTGTCCGCAGATCCACATCATCCTGCGGCGCCCCTCTCATGTTCGTGGAAAAGAAAGACCCGAACGACCCTCTCCGACCGGTGGTCGATTACCGCGGCATTAATGCCGTGACCATCCCGGTCCGATACCCAATTCCGCTCATCAGCGAGCTCCAAGCCCGTTTCCGCACGGCCCGCTGGTTTACCAAAATCGATCTAAAGTCAGGATTCTGGCTCGTTCGGATCAAGGAAGGGGACGAGTGGAAGACCGCATTCAGATGCAAATACGGACTCTTCGAATGGACTGTCATGCCGTTTGGACTCATCAATGCACCCGCCACCTTTCAGTCCATGATGAACCACATATTCAGGGACCTGATCGACGTCGGCTTGCTGGTGTACCTTGATGACCTCCCTCATATACGCGGACACTGAAGAAGAGCACGACCGTCTTGTGAAAGAAGTCCTCCGCCGCCTCACCGAGAACAAGCTCGCTGTAGCCCCCAGAAATGTCATTGGGGGTCCATGAAGTGGAATTCTAGGCTACATCATTGGTGCCAATGGCATTGCAATGGCACAGGACAAAGTCGACTGCATCAAGAAATGGGAAGCCCCAAGAACCTTAGAGAGATGCAGCAGTTCGTGGGTTTCGCCAATTTCTATCGCCGGTTCATCAAGGGTTCTCCGCAATCGTCAAACCCTTGACGGACATGGCAAAGGTAGAAAAAGGGCCTGGACCTGGACTGAGCAAATGAACAAGGCCTTCCTTACCCTGAAGTACCTGTTCACAACCGCCCCCATCTTAGGACACTTCGACCCCGACAAGGTGGCCTACGTGGAAACGGATTCATCAGACTTCGCACTCGGAGGAGTGCTTTCCCAGAAAGGTGCCGATGGCAAACTCCACCCCATCGCCTTCCATTCACGCAAGCTCATGCCAGCCGAAATGAACTACGAAATTCATGACAAGGAACTTTTGGCAATTGTGGATTGTTTGGACCGATGGAGACAATACCTGGAGGGAGCTAAGCACCGAATAGAGATCTACTCGGATCATCAGAACCTCGCCTACTTCACTACGGCCAAAGTGCTCAACCGAAGACAGGCAAGGTGGGCCCAACAGTTCTCAAGCTACTGGTTTATCATCAACTACCGCCCGGGTCGGCTCAACGAGAAGGCAGATATCCTCTCTCGATTGTCCCAACACCGACCTGAGAAAGGGGGGAGTGAAGACCAGCCGATTACGTCAGTCTTGCAGAAAAAGCATTTTTCCAACTCCGAAGGCACCATGTTCGACCAACATTCAGCCTGCGTCCTCCTCTCTTCAGCCCGCATCGCCAGCCTGAGGACCGAAGTCCCTCGCTGGACTAAGGAATTTAAGGACAAGGTCGTGAAGGAAGGACGCCAGGATCCAGAGTACCGTGCGCAATTATCAACGCCCGGCAAGAACGTGGCCATCAAGGATGGACTGCTTTACCGCAAAGACCGGTTATGGGTGCCCAAGACGCTCATCCGGGATGTCCTCATCTCAGAACACGACACCAAGGTGGCAGGACACATGGGTTCAGACAAGACGATGGAACTGATTACACGCAACTTTTGGTGGCCTAACCTGGAAGAAACAGTCCGAGAGTATGTCCGCGGGTGCCTTGAATGCCAATCCAACAAGCCACCCCGACACTCCGCTCATGGGCTGCTTCAACCAATAGAGCTTCACTACAAGCCGTGGCAGACTGTCGCCATGGACTTCATCACTGACCTACCTCTGTCAAATGGATGTGACTCGATCTGGGTCATGGTCGACCCCTTCACCAAGATGGCACACTTCGTCCCACTAAAGGTGGAAAGGAAAAAGACCGAGGACCTGATTAAGATTTTCGCGCGCTCCTACTGGAAGCTGCACGGAGTACCCCTAGACATTATTTCTGACCGAGACTCTAGATTCACGGCTCACCTCTGGAAAGACTTCCTCAAACTCGTCGGTGTACGAACACGCATGAGCACCGCCTTCCACCCACAGACCGACGGACAGACCGAGCGACTCAATCAGACCCTAGAGGTCTACCTTCGCGCCTTCGTCAATTATGAAATGAGCAACTGGGAGGACCTCCTGCCAATTGCCGAGTTCGCCTACAAACAACACCGTCTCTTCCTCGTCTGAATGACACCCTTCTTTGCTAACTACGGCTACCACCCCGCCGCGCACAACCCCTCACTCGGTACGACCTCCAATCCTGGCAGTCAGTTGTACGCTCATTGGATGATACAAATCCACAAGCAAGCAAAGGACCAGCTGGAGAAGAGCCGTGTCCGAATAAAACACTGGGCCGACAAGAAACGTTCTAAGGCACCCACCTACGCCAAAGACGACCTGGTCATGCTGAACGCCCGGAACATCAAGACCAAGCGGCCGGCGAAGAAGTTGGACAAGAAGATGCTCGGACCATTCAAGATCCAGAAGGTTATATCACCCACCGCCGTCCGACTCACGCTTCCTGAGGGCTGGCGAATTCATAACTCATTCCACGTCTCGCTCATAGAACCCTACCGCGCCGGCAATCAGGGAGAACCTGACGTTCGCCGGGTCCTGCGGGAGGCAGCCCCTATCGAGCCTGAAGACTACGAGATCGAGAAAGTTATGGATTCGATCTCTGCCCAAGGAAGTGTGAAGTATCTGACCAAGTGGCATGGTTGGCCAGCCAGGAAGGATTGGACATGGGAACCATGGGAGCACTTCCACTCTAACGGAGCCAAAGCAGCCGTCTTGCAGTTCCACCAGCAGAACCCAGGTAAGCCCAGAGACCCCCGAGCAACCAACTGACAAAGTGAAGAAGTGACTGGCAACAAGCGGCTCGAGGGCGCGCCTAGAGAAGGGGGAGATTGTGTCACACGGGCCCACGACTCAGTGCCCCTAGACAGTACACACTCCAACCAACAATAGCCCAACGATATGCCCAGGATCAGAATATCTGGGGCCGGCAACCAACTGAGCCCACCGGGGCTCAGCGGAGGCATCACGGCGACCACCACGAAGGCAGAACCAGGGTGCCGATACGGGTTGGTTGGGCAGGAGGGACTGAGGACCCATACGAGCTGCAAGAAGACTGCAGGACAGGAATCATATGTACCTATTACTGGTGGGAATCAGTGGCCAGGACGCCGAAGGAGGTGCCCGGCCAAGGCAGACAGATAAGACAGGTTCGAGGACCAGGGAGCTCAGAACGGTCCTGGGGATCCGGAGGACTATAAGTAGGCCTTGCCTTTCCTACCCAAATGGCAAGGGGCAAGGACCTTGAGGCCATAACAGATTATTATACTGAGTTGAACTACCTGTTCCAAGCCGAGATACTCCCCTTGTCACAAACAATGACTAAACTCAAAGCTCAAGCCGTGGCATCATAGACGTTTTGGCATTTTCATTACTTTATTCACAGTATTATAATCTATGACATAATATGAGATACCATCTCCCGATACTTTTTAGAGCTTGGGGGTTGATCCAGCACCCTGCTTGAGGTCGAACTGGTCTAGGTTCATGACCTTGTCCCACGCGGCTATAAAGTCCTTGACGAACTTCTCCTGACCATCAGCCTGGCCATACACCTCGGCGATGGCACGAAGCTCGGAATGGGAACCAAAGATGAGGTCGGTACGTGTACCAGTCCACTTTTTCTCGCCAGTCTTGCGATCCCTGCCCTCAAAGAGCTCACCCTGGTCATCGACCTTGGTCCACTCGGTGTTGGGGTCCAAGAGGTTGACAAAGAAGTCATTGGTAAGCTTGCCTGGCTGAGCAGTGAAGACGCCATGGTTGGAGCCGTTATAGTTAGCACCGAGGACTCTCAAACCGCCGACGAGCACGGCAAGTTCGGGGGCAGTAAGGTCAACAAGTAAGCCTTATCCACTAGGTACTGCTTAGTCTTAACCCGATCGTTACCATGGCCGTAGTTGCGGAAGCCGTCGGCGTATAGCTCGAGGTGCTCAAAAGAGTGCACATTAGTCTGCTCCTGGGAAGCATCAGTGCGGCCAAGAGTAAAGGGTACCGAGATACCGGCAGCCTGCTCCAAGGTAGCGACACCACCGAGAACGATAATATCGGCGAGCGAGACCTTTTTACCACCCGTAGCCTGCTCGTTGAACCTCTTCTGGATATTCTCTAAGGCCGTAAGAACCTTAGCCAGCTGCGCAGGGTTATTAACCTTCCAGTCCTTTTGAGGAGCCAGGCGGATGCGTGCGCCGTTAGTAGTACCGCGCTTATCGCTGCCGCGGAAGGTAGAGGCCGAGGCCCAGGCGGTAGAGATAAGCTTGTGTGGCGCAAGGCCGGTGGCAAGAATCTCGCGCTTGATAGCGGCAATGTCGTTAGCATCAATAACGGGGTAATCCAGAGGGGGGAGGGGGTCTTCCTAAATAAGAACCTCGGATGGGATCTCGGGGCCGAGCCAGCGGGATCTAGGACCCATGTTACGGTACAGAGACTTGAACCAGGCACGGGCAAAGGCATCGGCGAACTGGTCGGGGTGCTCCAGGAAGCGACGAGAGATCTTCTCGAAGCTAGAGTCGAAGCGAAGAGAGAGATCGGTAGTCAATATACGGGGGAGATGCTTCTTGTTGGGGTTAAAGGCATCAGGAATAAAAGGCTCCGCGTTCTTGGCCACCCACTGGTTAGCACCAGCAAGAGACTTGGTAAGCTCCCACTCGTACTTAAAGAGGTACTCAAAGAACTGGTTGGTCCACTTAGTAGGGTTCTTAGTCCAGATAACTTCAAGGCCGGAGGTAATGGTGTCTGGGCCCTTGCCCGAGCCATACTTGTTGCTCCAGCCGAAGCCCTGCTGTTCAATGGAAGCCGCCTCGGGCTCAGCGCCAACATTGTCGGCAGGGGCAGCACCGTGGGTCTTGCCAAAGGTGTGGCCACCGGCAATCAGAGCCACCGTCTCCTCGTCATTCATAGCCATGCGGCCAAAGGTGACGCGGATATCACGGGCAGCCGCGACAGGGTCGGGATTGCCATCGGGGCCTTCGGGGTTGACATAGATCAGACCCATGTGGGCGGCCGCCAGAGGAGACTCGAGTTCGCGATTGTGGATGTCGGTATGGCTCTTCTTGGACTCGTCACCCGAGACGATGCCCTTGCCGGCAATGCCCTCCTGGCCGTGGGCGTAGCGAGCCTCATTGCCCAGCCATGTAGTCTCACCACCCCAGTATGCAGACTCGTCGGCTTCCCATCGAAGACAAAGGTCTTGAAGCCCATGGACTCGAGGGCCACGTTGCCCGTCAGGAGCATTAGATCAGCCCACGAGATCTTGTTGCCGTACTTTTGCTTAATGGGCCACAGCAGGCGCGAGCCTTGTCGAGACTGACATTGTCGGGCCAGCTGTTGAGAGGAGCAAAGCGTTGCTGGCCCTGGCCACCACCTCCACGGCCGTCAAAGACGCGGTAGGTGCCGGCACTGTGCCAGGCCATTCTGACGAAGAGACCGCCGTAGTGTCCAAAGTCGGCAGGCCACCAGTCCTGCGAGTCGGTCATGAGGTCGGTCAGGTCCTTCTTGAGGGCATCGTAGTCGAGGGCTTGAAGGCGGCGGTGTAGTCGAATTCCTTGTGGAAGGGGTCGGAGGCGGCCGTGTGCTGGCGAAGGATGTTAAGACGCAGCTGGTTCAGCCACCAGTCGAGGTTACGGGTACCACCTCCAGCTACCGGGCTGTGTTTAATGGGGCACTCTCCCATGATGGCGGTTTGTCGACGACTCGAAGAAAAAGACTTGAAGATGTGTGTGTGATGTGTGGTGTTGGAGCAAAGTGAGAGAAAGCAAAGCCACAGGTTGCTCAAGACAATGAAAAGGATGAATAGGGGGAGGTTAGGGGAGGCGGGAAACGGCGGCAGAAGAAGAGGGGCCACTGCCTTACATACCTGTGCGAAGGGGAAAGAGGGCCGGAGGGGTCCGACGGGAGGTGCAGATCGCGGTCGAAGCATCTGGATCTTAGAATAGTCGCCGACCCCGCTCTTCTCTCTCTCACACACAAACACCAACAGTGACCAAGCACATACCACCCATGGACACGCACACCTCACCAAGTACCGTCACGTCAACCCCGCATGGTGAGGGGCAAGATGCAAGATCGCGACATAGCTATTGCCCCGCTTCCCCCTTCCTCCCATTCTTTCTCAAGGTGTCACGATTCCCGAGCCTTCATGGCAATGGGCGGCTGTTACTCTGGACTCGCCACGGTCGTTGTGCTGAAGTAAGTGGCCGTAGAGGTGCACGCGGTTCAAAGCGGCCTTCTAGGTTGATGATATACGGTGACGCTGATTGGTGGGGTACCTCGTGCTCGGAGTTCGGATGTAGGACGGAGTCGTTGCAGAAGAGCTTCCACATTGGTTGTCTTGCCCGTCTCTGCGTTGTCCATGGCAGACACGCAGACCAGTGAGCCCAGTCGTGTCCGGGCGAGATGGAGGAGGGGACCTTTCGATGCCAAGACCATCGCTCGCAGGGTCTTGCCCCCATCCGCGTCATGGCAGCGTTGGCTTGGCGACCAACAGACCCACAAATACCCACTTTACTTGGCCGTCTGGGAATAGCTTCAAAGTTTAACTTGGCTTCCCAGATTTCGCCATCTTTGTCAGGCAAGTACGTAATATATTTTTATGGAAAAGACTACCAAACTCAGACAGCCAAGAATTACATTCCATATGCGTTACGAAAGACAAGACCACAGAAATTTGACTTGGCTGGCAACCCGACTTGAAAATCATCGAGACCCTCAGATTTTTGGTTCGTGGACAATGGGCACATGGACAGATGTGGGAGTAACCTGCTCCTGAAAGATTGTCGAGGACTGCTGCTGCTGTACGGGCTGGCTGGAGAGTGTCTTTCGCACATCATTGTCAAGGAACGGCCGAACCAGCCCGAGGCGAAGCCGGCCAAGCCCTTCCATGCGATCCGCACTCTGAGAAGGGATTCTCAAGACAGTTTCCCTGTACAGAGTTCCGGTCGTGATATCAAAGGAACAGGCAATGGCACGCTTCATGCCGCCTTCGCTGCCACCGAGTACCAGAACCGTGGGAGGACGGACAGCATAAAACAGTGTGACGGTCATGTTGTAGGTGTCCACAAGCGTGAACACCTTCATCTGGCCCATTTTGCTGCGGCTCATGTCCTGACAGGAAGCCACGGTCGGATGGTAGCTACAATACCGCCCGCCACTGGCGTTGCTTGAGCAGTGCGAACAGGGGCTGGTAGGGTCTGTCGATTCGACATGATACGTGTCAATGTTCCCGTCGAGACTGAGAACCGGCACCGCATTCTGGATACCAGTTCCAGGGTCGATGGCGTCTTGGTACTTGAACTTGACCGACCGCTCGCGAGTGACTCTGCCCTGGGTGTGTCGAGAAAGAGGAGAACCCCATGTGCTCCACTGAAGACGAGCATGACTACCTCTGGTGCCAAACAGCTTCTCTTCAATCGCCTCGATGGGAACATAACCTTCAAGTCCAAAGAAGCACGGCTCCACTTCCCAAAGCTTTCCAGAGTAAATGTGCCAGAGGAAATAGGGGGCCGGCAGAATGAAGAAGAGAAGAGTGATGACCGTGATAGCAAGACCCGCTTGGTAGGCTGGGTTGGTAGGCACTGGGTAGTAATACATGGAGTTCGGCATCGGAGGCGGCGGTTGAAACAGGGCTGCAAGGATGACGCCGATAAAAAAGACCAAAGGGGACCAGATGAGGAAGTAGATGAAGAATTCACGCTTCGCCGTCAGCTTCCGCAGCGTTCGAACCCGCGTGAACTCTGACCACTGAATCTGGGCGCCCTTGGCATCGTCTATCACCACCGTGTCATTTTCGCCAATGGCGCAGATCTGCGTGTTTGGGTACACATCCCACAAGCTAGCCTTGTACTGGTCTGTCATGAGCTCCCAGTTCTGCCCGGGAAAGTCGGGCAAAAGACAGATCAGACGCTCCATGAGACGATCACTGTCCTGAGGCAGAGACAAACGAGCAAAGGCCTGGAAGGAAGTGTCGGTGCTGTCGATGGGAGGCCGGATACGCAAGAGACCCATGAGGACGTAAACACGGTCGCCTGGATGCATCGCACGGAAATGGCGGCTCATCAAGCACTCTAGAGCAATCTTGACGAGCTCGAGATGGCTGAGGTGAAGGTTGCCGTAGTGCTCGATCAGCTGGCGCGAGTTCAAGGCGTCTGCCCATGCATAGGTTGGGAAAAGGGCTTTGGGTATCTCGGTGAATTCGTATGGCTTCATGGAAGGTCGAGTGCCGCAGTGCCAGACGGTAACTGTCTCACCCTTGCTAAGAACAATCTCTGGTAAAGTCCAGACTCGTTCACCCCACACACGGAGTGCGTTGGGATCCCAGGGTCTTTGCAGGTTACCAATCACAACGGCCACATGCTGTGCGGTTCGAATAATATCGCTGATACTGTAGGTCTAGGTACACAAAGTCAGTCAGACATATACATCCAGCACAATGACTGGGAGTATCGAGCTTACATCTTGGTTGGCAAGGAGCTCCTTCTCTTCTCCGTCCACATTAACCACTCTTCCAAGGTGGTCTACCCTTTTCGTCGGCGGCATACAGTTTGCAGAGCACCAAAAGGCCTTGGGGTGCTGACGTAGATCCTGCTTCTCAGGCTCGAGCCCAAAGTACTTGACAGACGCCGTCACGCCCATGGAGAGAAGAGCGTCGAGGTCGCCCTCGTTGTTGCGGGGCAGCCCGGACTCGTTCTCCCTCGACTTGAGCTCATAGTGTGCCGAAGACCAGGCAATCATGACGAATGGGGTGATGTCATTGTCAGGCACCGGGCGTGTTTCAAACGAGAACAACTTGCGGCCATCTGGAAGCTCTGTCTGCACCAGGTAGTTGAGGAACCTTGGCCGAAAAGTCCGGTATGACGAGAGTGCCGCCGTGGTATTCCAGGAAGTGTACTTGTAGAGCAACTGAGCGACTTGGTGCCGATTCTCCAGCATGTTGCGGGCCAGGCGAGGATACTTTAGGCCGCGGTACATCAGCGGCAGATATTTGGTAGGATCCTTTCCTTCAACGGGGCCTGAGGGGTCATACACCGTCCACGACATGAGAAAGACTGCCACAGACGGGATCCACATTCCAATGACAATGCACCAATCTTCAAAGGTGAACTTGGATCTGTGACCCCTCCTCTCGGCCGGTATAAACCGAAAGGGGAGGTTGCCCACCCGCAAGAGAAACGGTGTCACATTTCGAATAGGCGTTCGCTTCCAGGTGCAATTGGGGTCGACAGAGCCAAGGAGACAAATGGAAGAAGGTGCTTGGACATAAAGTTTCTCAATCTTTCCGGTGAATGGGTCGATGTAGCATTCGAACGGCTGGTTGTACACCTTTTCCCTTCCCAGACCATCTGTGACGAAAAACGGTGTCGAGTCGGCATACTCGAGGTTGGGGCGAAAGTACAGGTGAGGTCCACCAAACCAACGCCAGGAAAAGCCCCCTTTGAAGAAGGCAGCCCACCAACTGGACACATCCTGGTATGGGTTAGGATGGGAGCTCGCCCCTGAGCCCGTAGAAAGAGGTTTTTCTGACATGGCGGTACCCGGTGTGTCTAGAAGCAAAAGAGTCTTCGTCGCGACTTGGGCTTGGAGTTGTTGGTGAAAGCCGGACGTGCTGCAGTATTGCCTGTCTGAATTAGAATGATTTCTATAGGTAATGTGAAAGTTGACTCACTGTTGGCAGGGAGAGCTCCTGATCCTGGTGTGTTTGCAACTGGTCGGGGGGCGGGAGGATATTGGGGAGGTCGTGAGACGCTCTGGGAACTCGAATGAACTTGAGCTGGAGGGACAACCTCGTTCATCAAAGTCAGGAACCCGTTGATCCGATCACGATCGGGCTGGATGTCTGCACCGTGATAGTCTACCTGGCGTCCAGTGGATGCCATGAGTTGAGTAAGCCTAGGAAGAGTGACAAGGAGAAAAGAACAAAGGCAACAGATTTTCATGAAGAGAGGGAGGGTAAGAGTATTTATGTTGAGAGCCTTGTTAGATTGGTAATGTGACATTGATATCTATTGATCGTCTCGCGTCCGGAGCCCTGGACAAAATATTAGGTCCACCCAGATGATATTCCCTGCGCACTTCAGCAACGTCTCCGTCATATCTTGAAAAACCTATCTATTACAATGGTCACTTACCTGATACATAGTTTCCTGTCCCCGGGAAACGCCGCAGTGTTCGCATGAGGCTCAGCTGTCTCGGGAAACAATCTCTCCCAGGGTCTGGAGCTAGGACAGGGAATGGCATGGTTACAGTGTCAATATTGCTCCTTTTTCTTTGCATTTGCCGTGGTCTAGACGCCCAACATGTGGTTAACCATGTTGTTCTATTGGTAGCCTGATGGCAGTCCGCAAACATGGTGTGTGACACAACATGCACCGCTCAGCCCCTCGCCTACAGTTGGCAATTACATTGGTGTTCCCAAGAAAAGACGCCCAAAAAACCACCTCCTACCCCCTATCTCCCACTTTCCATCTCCGCTATTTCTTCAGCTTCCAATGCAAGCGCTTCTCTCTTCTGGCTTGTAATCAACATCACATTGACCATGGCATCAACAAATCAACAAGATGGTTTCCTGCGGTTTGAGAGATGGATAAGGCAACAAGGTACCATTCCTTCTGAGTATTTACCCTGTATCGCAAAACTAATTGTGTCTGGCTTGAAAAGGGGACGACCGTCCCAGCAGAATACAGTCAGATGTAACCGAGTTGACCAGATGGGGAGGGTACGACTTTGACATGATGTGCGTGCTCACACGGCTGGACTGTCGCGTCACGCCTAATTTCCTCTTTTGGAATCTGTTATCTATGGATGGAAGACTGATAGTCCCTTGCAGCTTTGCGCCCCTGGACGGCAGATACCGAGGTCCGCCATCGGGAGAATATGACCAATTAATTCAGCTGTACGACATACCCGACGACTTTGTGGCCGAGCGTGAGCGGAGTGTCACACACTCATTTGGACACCAACTGGGAGAAAATGGAGTAGAGAGTCAGTCCGCTAGCCTTATCTACAGTGAAATAATGGATGTTTGCTGACGCTGGATTGCAGCTCTTTGGATGCACTTTCTGGTCAAAATTCCAACAACAGCCTCCCAACCCAACCAACATGAGCCTTGGCTAAAATGGGGCTTTGTCATGACATGGAAGCCGAAGCCTATGACCCCAACTGAACGAGACACTGTGGAACCAGAGAAGTCAGAGTACTGTGTCACTTTCCTTGCCTTCCAGCCTCCCCTTGAGTCTATCCAGGCTTTGGTGACATTCATTTTGTCTTCAACCTGGAACCATGTCAACAACGATCCCTACGTGATTGTGGACGTGGCACTTTCATCTTGGTATCAGAGAGTGGATAGTATTGCTTGGGATGTTACTCACCTCGTACGGACTGACGAGAAAAAGTTGTTTGAGCGGGCAAAGATACTTGAAACGACTGACCCTAGCTCACACTCTCGTCACCTCTCAAGCCTGGATTTACACGGAATTCATACCAGTGCTAAGAACGCCATCTACCTGACTGAAGCCTTGGACGCTATCCTTAGAGCAGTTGACAGGGTACTATCGGCACACAAGGAGCTTCTGCATGATCCAAAAAACAAGTGGAGAACGGAGGATCGGACATGGGAAAACACCCATCGATTGTTGAGATACCGGAGCGAGCTTTTCAACTCCACCAGGCTCAGGATTGTTAGTTCTCACGAAAGGATCAAGAATGCAGTGGATCTGGTATGTACAAATGAAGCAGGTGTGGAACAGAGACTCATACAAACTCTTTTTAGGCTTTTCACTTGAACAATGCCCAAGATAGTCGTATCGGCATGATGAACAGCCGCAGCGTCCGGATCATTTCTATTGTCGGCTTGATATTCATCCCTTTCAGCACCGCAAGCTCTATCTTTGGCACACAATTCTTCAGTTTCCCGGACAATAATGAGCACCACATGCAGGTCAATCAAGACATCTGGTATCTCTTTGCTACAGCCATCCCTGTTACCATTGGCATTCTCCTACTCTGGAAGGCAAGCGAAAACGACCAGCTGCGATTACCGGGCGGGCTAGCTTCACTCTTTGGCTGTTCAAGTCAGCCAAGGCCGCGCGATTCTCCTTCGGGGGAAAGGGGCATTTTGCTAAACGATATGGAACAGCAACGTGCCTGAGTTGGAAGACAAGCTGGCATGAAAGGATAGCCATCACCTCTCATTGAACAAATTACATGGCATTGTAAGCCATTGCTAATGCCTAAGTTGAAAGATCAACTGCTCGATATCTTTAAGTCGAAGTCCCTATATGAATGGAAAATTTACAGTAGAATGAATCATACCTGTCATACACTCAGAAACTTATATTGTTACAATCTCTTCTCACGAATCCCAAATCGGTCCAAAGGCAGGGATTCCTCTCGCCTCCAACTGATACACGACCCTCTTAGTTGTCCTTGCATTGCTGACAATGCATACACACTCGGCGCCGCTCTCATGATACAGCTCCCAAGCCAAGTGAACCATGTCTGGTCTTCCCATACTGTCCGTATCCCAGATGACAGCTCTATCATCACACCTCTTCACTTCATCAATTATGCCCTGGCCATATGTCCTGAGTGGGTTTTTGGTGCTCCACAGGATCCGGCAAGGAACCTTGCACTCCATGATGACTGGAAGACAAGGACCGATTCCAGAGCCTGTGGCCACCAAAACAATCTTCTTGAAAAGAGGTGCAATAGCCAACACTCCCGAGGCTGGTTCACCCCTCGTCCAAAGATATGTTGGTGGGTTGTCAATCAGGCGACCTGTCCAGTCACCAGCACGGGAGACAAGAATGGAGAGTCCTGGCTTGTTGTCCGGCTCAGGGATAGCCGCAAAAGCGTGCCATTCCACCAAGGGGCGGTCGGTGATGCGGATACCCAAAGATGAACATTCTCGTGGGGTCTTGAAGTCAAAGTGCAAGCGGACTGCATGGCTTGACAGGGGTTCGGCAACCACCTTGACGCGGCGGAGACGCATCCACGGAGCGGCGATGGAGAGTGTTGTCAAGCTGAGGAGATACAACGTAGGCGTCCGAGCAAGTGAGGCACTAAAGGGCTGGGTGCTGGGCAACGCCGCGGTGACGACCATGAGATGAGCCCAGACCAAAGCCAGGGCGGTCCAACCGGCGAAGCGGTGCGTCCACTCGAACTGATCATGCATTTTGGCACGGATGCTAGGCCATGCCATTGCCAATATGGCGACGAGGAGTGCAAAGATCAAGTAAGTCAACACCAGGACCGCAATTCGTTGAGACGGCTGGGTAGACCCTGTTGGAGCAAGACGGCGAGTGGCAGCCACAGTAAACACCAGCCACCAAAGCGAAGCGGCAACAGATGCTCCGGAATGGACCCCGCCGTAGTGATAGACACGAGCGAGGTGTCGTCGGATAGCCAGGGGTGCGGATGTTGGCATTCGAGTTGCAAGCCAGAAAACCACATTTACGACATAGTCCTGGCGAAGCAAGACAGATGCCAGCAGGTTTGCACTCACGACCGTGGCTAGATTGTCGAGGGGCAGCTCAAAGTTGGACTCTCGGCTCTTCCAAAGCATGACAACAAAGGCAATGGCGTTGGCTACAAAAATAATGCCAAAGAGCTTGCGGTAAGCCGATAGGCCGCGGTGACGCAGCCAGCGCCAACCATGAAACCCCTTTTTGGGCGGGATGGGTGCAACGGGGTCAGGCTTTTCGTCGGTAGCCGAGCTGCTGCTGCTCGGAACAGATGCCTTTTCCACGTCGGTGATGCTCGGAGCCAGAAGCCCAACTTCTGCGGGTGGAGTTGTCTGCTGAGCACCCGAGTTGACAGCGGTCGCCAACTCCCGCAGCACACGCTTGTCGATCTTGCCGTTCGCCGTGAGTGGAATTGTTGGGCCAAGATAGTGCCAAACTTTGGGGACCCCATAGAAAGGCTGCTGGGCACTGACTGCCTTGTGCAATTCGGCCTGGTCAAGGGGGTGAATGGCAGAGTAGAAGCCCCACAGACTCGTGTCAATCTTGAGAGCGCAACCCTTGATCACATCCGGGCAAGACTCGATGGCGCGGGAAACACCGTCTAGCTCAACACGGAAGCCATTGATCTTGACTTGATCATCACGACGACCAAGTGTCTCGAGGCATCCGTCCGCATTCCATCGGACCAGGTCCCCAGTGTTGAACATCATCCTGCCATCTCTGGTGAACTTGTCGAGCTTGTATCTCGTCGCAGTCAATTCGGGCAAGTTGAGGTACCCCCTAGAGACACCGACTCCTCCCACCCACATGACACCAGCCTCGCCAATCTTGACTGGGTTCTCGTCCACGTCCAGAATGTAGAGTGTAGTGTTGGGATTCGGCTTGCCGATGGTCAATGGTCCGCCAAGCTTGTGGACGTGGACGGTGTTGAGGACGCTGATTTCCGTGGGACCACAGACATTCAGGAACCTCGTCCCAGTGTGCTCCGCCCAATGATCAGCAAGGGTCTTTGGGCATGGCTCGCCGCCCACCACGATCGTCTTGAGGTTGGGGAAGTCTTCGTAATTGGGGAACCGCTTGATCGCTACGGACGGGGTGGAGATGACGACGTCGACTTGCTTGAGGCACTCGTTCCAAAGGTCGTTTCCGCTGCCTCTGATGTACAGAGTTCCGCCGTTCATGACGGTCGCTAAAATTTCCCAAGCGCCTAGAGTTGTTAGTCGGAAACTCGGGCCTAGAATGGATGGCTACTTACTCATGTCGAAAGCCACGCTCAACTGTTGTGCCACCTTTGTGCCGACAGTGATCTCTAGCTTTGCAGGCTCAACCAACAAGGAATTGCAAACACCATGATGTGTGACATCAACGCCCTTTGGCCGCCCAGTCGTACCCGAGGTGTAAATAACGTAGGCTCCATCCTCAGGCTGAACGTCCACGTTTGGTCTGCTGGCAACGCCTGATGTCCAGATGTCGCTGGAGAGGTTGAGACTGAGAATGGCTGGTCCCTGGCGGCATGCCTCGGTGGCCTTGTCGGAGTATTTGGGCAAACAAAGGACGATATCTGCCGAAGAGTCCGAGACTACGTGACTGAGGGCTTCGATTGGAATGATGCCGCCGTCAATGGGAACGTACTGCCCTCCTGCCTTGAGCACAGCGAGGATAAAGATGACCATCTCGATGGTACGCGAGTACACCAATACCGCTCGCGCCCCTCTCTTGAAACAAAACCGAGTGAGAAGCTCGTTGGCTAGTATGTTGGCATGGCGGTCAAGCTCTCCGTATGTCATTGAGGTGCCATCGAAATGTCGGACTGCTGTTGCGCCGGGGTGTTGTGAAGCTATCGACTCGAATGCATGGTGGACTCTTGTGAAGGGCAGTGGGATGGTTTCTCCACGTCCGAAGCGGTTGAAGAGAAGTTGGTCCTCTGTCGATAGGGACTCAAGAGAGTAAAACGAGTCTGGTTCAACCTGTGAGCCCATGTTGACGACTATGATCGTTGGTGGCCGGCTTGATTGGGTGATAGAACAGTCTTCAGTTCCAGGGACACTGTCCCCTTATAATGGAGATGGCGATTGGTGATACAAGGCTGCTTAGAAGGTTCCTATCCCAGGTATGTAACCATCTACACTACCATTCTACGCTGATTAATCACTACCTAAGCATGTCCACACAGATTCCATCATGGCATGCTAGGACAAGACGTAACTTGTTAGCGAATGGAACCCTTCCACATCTGCAGCACGTCGCGTCTTACCATTCTGGGGACGGCGATTCTGAAAGTCTTCCCATCTAAGCATCTCCCTTCTCCACAAAGCCAACTTAATTTCTTGCTCAAACAAAAATTTTCAACAAATTTTTCAAAAGTTGCTCCGTTCTTACTCTTTGCTCGGATAGTCTCTTGAGGTGTGAGGCCCTCCCAAGAAGGGTATCTTGTTCATACAGAAGCCTGAACCTTCCAGTGCATAGGTAGCCAGCTCTATTGTGCTCTAACATCCATCCATCCGCTTAATTAACGAAAACTCAAAATCGGCAGATCACGCCAAGATGATGACACCGAAAGCAAGACCCGGTCGTGGCCGGTGAGGACTGTGAGGTATGATGGTACTATCAATGGGGATTAGGTAGCTGTCATTTCAACCCGAAACACTCGGTCACTCACCCCGCTTGCAGCATGATACTAATTCCCATGGTTGACACCATCACCTAATCTCGGCCCTGATCCAGATTTGGCAGTTCAGTTATGTGTAGTCCCCTTCAAGACATGCTGCCAAGATGCCATCGACTTATACACGCAGTAGTATCGCGGCATCCTCCCCTTCGGTCCGGGGAAACCTGGCATGGGCCAAGACGTTTGCTGCAGGGACAGCTTCGCTAACCTTCTCTACCGAGTTTTGTCATGCTGATGCAAGCAGGTTGGGAGAGCATCTTTCCTCGTAATAAAAGTTGCCAACCAGCGGGTAAAGAATGAGTGGTGTTACAGAACACGGGTGTTATTACCTGACTGGGAAGCGCGTTAGGGTATCTGCCAGTGACACTCGTGGAAAAAATGCCGTTGTGCAGCTACCACAGCAGTGGATCAGATCTTTTAGATCCTTAGGTGGCAGCGCCGTTTGAAATGTAACTGTAACTTAGCCCCACGATCGGTCACTGTAACCATCCAGTCTGTGCACCAAACGCCACCCCATCATGTGAAGATAAATCGGGTAAGCAGCGACTTGGATCCAAGTCGTGTGGATGTTGAGAATATCGGATGATAAATGGTTGGAATATCTCATCCAAAGTATTAAGATGACACAATTGATGCAGCACTTGGACCACCGCCGCCGCCGTTCCAATCCAAGTTGAACTTTTCTTCCTCTGCAAAATGGATTCGTTGAAAGATGTAAAGCTGAGTCTGGATGATTCGACTGGTGTTGCCATCATCCGTCTTGATCGTCCAGCCAAACGGAACGCTTTCTCGCAGAACACGATTCACGAGCTGGTCTCGGCTTTGAGTCACCTTGATGCTTTGGACTCTGTACGAGCTGTCATTTTAGCAGGCAACCCGGACGGACCATTTTGCGGTAAGAGATACTTCTTTGAGTGACACAATTTTCGGCCAAACTAACAAGTTGTGGCTTATTAGCGGGCATGGACATCAATGAGCTATCACAACTCAACACCTTGGCTGCTCACGAACGTTCGTTTCTCAAAGATCTGACGGATGCGTTTGACCAATTCACAAAGCCCATCATAGCCGCGGTCATCGGGCTTGCTGTGAGTGTACCTATCACCATTGCTCACGACTGATTATAGCTGACAGAATCACAGCTTGGTGGAGGGTTCGAATTGGCATTGGCTGTATGTTGTTACGTCCCCATTCTTTTCGTTTTGTATACTGACTTGCACACAGGCAGACATCATCTATGCTGCAGACGATGCACTATTTGGTCTCCCCGAAGTCAAAATTGGCACCATCCCTGGCGCTGGGGGTACACAAAGATTGGCCAGAGCGTTGGGCAAGCACAAGGTGCGTAAGCCCGCGCTCGACGTGTTTCACAGTGACATTAGATTGACTAACGCAGGGTGACTTATAGGCTATGGAATTGATCTTGACTGGCGATTCCATCTCAGCTTCGGAGCTCGCCCAGTACGGACTTGTCAACAAAGTCTTTCCCCGTCAGGAAGTGGAGAGTGAAAGTATTAAACTCGCTCAGAGACTTGCGACCAAATCAGCCCCCGTGCTCAAGTTCGGCAAGAAAGCTGTTCTCACCGGTAAGCATTCACTGTAAAGCCCCCTTGTCGTGTTTGTGTCTGACTGTGTCATTAGCCGAGAACACACATCTTGAAGCCGGCATGTCGTTGGAAAAGTCTTTGTATTATTCGACCTTTGACTTGGGAGATTTCCGTGAAGGACAAGCCGCGTTCTTGGAGAAGAGATCTCCACGTTTCAATCTTGGATAAGCGAATGGTGGTTTCTCGGGGAGTTATTGCAGCCTAGACTAGCAGTTTTTTATCATCGATTGCAAATCTCTACAGCTCGTGGCCAACAGATTTCTCTCAGCAGCACACACGCTTCTCCAAAAACTCAAATCCCTCTTGTACCGCTTCACGGCCTTGCGGGCATCTCTTTTCCCAGCACTTGCCAATGTCAAAGAGGTGTTTTGCTCCACCGTCAATAATTCTCAGCTCAGCATCAACACCTTTCTCGCTCAGAGCCTCGTACATCCTCTCGGCTTGCTGCCAGGGTATCGAGTCATCGTCACGCGGGTGGATGATAAAGGTTGGCGTGTGGTACAGGTTCTGCTAAACCTTGGCCAAAGGAGACACGGCCAAGACCTCCTCTCGGGTAACTTGTCGGTGTCCATCGAGTGCGGCAACACGATGGAGAAGAACGTCAAGTGTCTTCCCTTGATGGTTCATATACAAGGCCAGCTTGGAGCGGGGATCCTGGGTCGACATCCACTCACCCGCCGCCTGAGCCGATGCGATTGTATGCCGTGATGGGCCGCCGATCAAAGACCATGGAGTCCAAGTCAGCTTCAACCGGGAAAACCTTCTCTGATCCCTCGGGAATGTTTGGTCGTGTCCAAAAGGGATCCCCGTAATCGGAAGGCGAGTAAAAGGCAAGAACAACTTCGGGAGGCCTAATGTCGAAGTCTGCCGACTTCCATGCAAGGCTCATTGCCAGGAGGCCACCTGTATTCCACCCAACCGCAACAACCTTTTCACCATCCAGGTGAATGTCCTTTCTAGCCAGAGGGAGAGAGGGGAGCGTCTTTCTCACCCATGCGAGGGCAGCGGCTGCATCGCTCATGGGACCTTGTTCCAAAGTCGTTTCTAGGCAGAGGCGATAGTCAATGCTGATTGGGATAAATCCTTTGGAGAGCAGCAGGTCAGTTTGCTTGGGCCGAATGTCAGCTCGCGAAAGCATAATGTGCCCTCCACCATGGATCATCAAGGCTATCGCTTTTGTCAGTGATGTGAACTCGACATTAATGAAAAAGAATGGGACTCACCTATTGGGCGCGGTGTTGTTGACGAGACAGTATCAGACGGCGGGTAATGTATATCAGCCATCAAGTCGACGCCGTCAATGCTCTTAAAGCACATCGTTTCCATTTTCGTTTCTTCTGGACTCGGCTGGCTTTGTGGCAGTGCACGGGCAGTGATGACTCTCAAAATCTCACCCTCCTTTGTTCCATCATCGCTCCAGTTCACGGAAGCAAAGCCCGCCTGCTTGAGACACCTCTCCCAGATGAGCTTATCAGCCAAGGCATGCTTTCGACCATCGTTGAATCTCGACCAGCCCTCCAGAAGTCCAAACACAAGATCAAACCAAAACAGATTTCTCGTCAGCTCCACCAAGCACAACAACCCACCCTCAACAGGATCCAGCAGCTTTCGGATATTACCGGTGGAAATCACCAAGTCTTTGGTAACATGGATACAGTTGGTGGACAGAATGACGTCGTAATGCTCATTATGCTTGGTGTCGGCAGACTCAATGTCGAGAGTGGTGAAACGCATCTCCATCTTGAGTCTTTCTGGTCGGGCATTGGACGCAGCCAAGGAAGTGAACTTTCTCTTGGCTGCCGCAACAAGGGAGGGCGATAAATCGGTAAAGGTGTACTTGATTTTCATGTCAGGCCTCTCCATCTGGCTCAGTGCTTGCAAAAGAGGGCGTGTTGTTCCACCTGTTCTAGCACCAATTTCCAAGATGCGGATAGTCTTTCGAGTGCTTGTCTGCACAAGAGAAGAAATGACATCAACCAGGACTAACGTCCCGGTTCTGAACATGGGGGCGTTCAAATAGACATCTTCGAGCAGAGCCCGTGCCGCTGCAGACCCAAAAAGGATGTCGATTGGATTAGCTGCGCTAGTTAAACAGGCTGAAAGCCTGGAGCTTGTGGCGTGCAAAAGCTTTGTTTCGGATGCATGCTGCGGGTACTGTGAGAGCATGACAGCGTGGAGGTCAAAGGCAGAACTTTTGTCGAGGGGTACGCTTGTACGGCGATAGTTGTTTTGACCATCACGCACAATGAGCTTCGAATCCTCCAAGATCCTGTATAATTGTTCCCCAACCATCTTGTGCCTGGGCTCGAATCGAGTGATGAATGGAACGGTTGATCCTGAAACCAGGACACTCAAGTCACAGCCCAAGTCTGCAAATGCCGCCACTACATACTGCGTGACAAGCCGGGACTGGATGGGGT
The DNA here is from genome assembly GCF_035222375.1 of Podospora pseudocomata. NCBI lineage: Eukaryota > Fungi > Ascomycota > Sordariomycetes > Sordariales > Podosporaceae > Podospora > Podospora pseudocomata. The sequence goes on along the minus strand of NC_085890.1, from coordinate 2,484,593 downwards.
AGACGTCATTGCAGAATCCCGAAAATCGGGTGTCGCGAGCATGCTGAGTGTAAGTAACGGTATTTCCGACATCAGTCAGCTTGTCCATATCAGCATGGTCAGATTCTGAACTGCTTGTTCCATCATCGTCCGTAAAGTCTGCAGGGCACGATGAATCGTGCGAATCTGTCCCATAGTCAGAAAGTCCTGAACTAATTGCCGGCTCTGAGTTGACTGTGTTGAAACTGTCGTATCTGAGAACTTTGGATGCTGATTGGGGAGATGCCGATGCGGTAGAGTCTGCTTGCACGAGGCGAACAAGATCGTCTACATTGGCGCATGCCAACGGCTCAGCCTGTGAGAATTTGACTCCGAATAAGCTTTTAATCTCGACCAAAACGTCGCTAGCCAGGAGCGAGTCGATGCCAAGTTCTACCAGAGTGCTCTTGGATGTGATCTCATCAGCAGGCATCTCAATGATGCTGCTGAGCATTTGGCTGACATCATGTGGCTCTGTAGATGGTTGACTGGGGGTGATCTATACAGGAGGGGTTAGAGCTAGAAGAAATTGGCAAAAGCTCTGCAAGACTTACCTTGACCATGTGCTTGTCCTCTTGCTGAGGTGTTGGAGTGGTGGGTGGGAGCGTTGCTTGCATAGGCTGAACAGGCTGGATGGGACGAGGTTTGTGGACGACCGAGTGTGGTGTGTCATTGAGTCGTGAAAGAATTCGTTCCAATGACTTCAGGGAGACGCTCTTGAAAGTGGCGCCCATGATGGCAACAGCCAACGCATTGGTCTGTGCGTCATACACCATAATATCGTTGGTCATTTCGCCTTCCGATGCCGCGTCGTACCTAGTATAAACGTTCCAACCTGTGGAAGACTGCGCGTATGTTGGAGACAAGAGAATCTCCTCAATGGCAGTACACATAAACACCTGTCCAACGTCCTTGGGGCGAAGACAGTTGACGTGAATGCCGACTACCTGGAGAAAGCTGTCCAGAGTCAAAGGGTCGCAAACCCCCTTGTCAAGACCAGGGGATGGTGATGGAACACTCACAACACCGACCGCCTCGTGTCCATGGGCTGTCAGGGACTTGACCGCTTGGTAGTAGGTTGCGTAGTCTACGACGCTAGAAAACAGCTGGTAGAGCATGGGACCAGCCACTTTGCTAGAGGACCCCAGAGTGTCAAGCCGATCAAGACGAGACCTCCGAAACATTTTTGCCATGGTTGCGAGCTGAGCATCTGTCTCGGAGGAGGACAATGCAATTCGTCCCTTTGCATGTTCTGTGGAAGCGTTTTGGGCGTTGAGGCTGGAAATGCTGAATGACCATGACTTGGCGGCAGTATTATCCTGGGTCAAAAACACCATGGTTTTTGTCTGGCTGATTCCAAGGGGTGATGACATGGTCAAAGCCTCAAAATGGGGCATGATCAAGTCGTCGGAGGGCGTGTCTGCAGCCAGTCGGAGGCATCTCACAACTACTTCAAGGTACATCGATGCGGGACACAAGGCGTGCCCAGCAACAGCGTGACCCTTTGTTGCAAGCTGAAAAAGCGCAGTCTCGGTGTTGACCTCGAATATGTGTTTTCTGGATACCTGGTCGACTTCAAGAAGCGTGATGACATCGGCAGAAGGAGCCTTTGCCTGTTAGTGCTCGAGCTCCAGTCCCGTAGGTTTGTAGTCGATCCAGTGTTGCGTCAGGTCAAACTGATAAAGGGGAGCAGGGACAAAGGCGTGCTTATTGGACTTTAGGAAAGGCCAATACTGCACATTTCCTCCCGACTGCCAGATTTTGGATGTCAAGGAGCAGAGATTAGCCATTGCATTGTCGTCGCCCAGGTTGGCAGACAGAAAGATGTCTGGCGATCTGCGTCCTGAGACAATCCGCCTGATCATGGGAATTACTGGGGAAGAGGAGCCCGCCTCAAGCCAGATAGCCCCTTGAGAATAGGAAGAAGCGATGCGGTTGATAGCATTGGCAAAGAAGACCAGTTCTCTGGTATGTCTGACCAAGTTTTCGGGTGTGAATTGATCCCATCCTACCTCGGTGCACGTCTCGATCCTCAGATTTGGTAGCTTAATAGCGAGTCTTTAAGAGGTCGTTGCGAGCTCTTCAAGAATCGGTTCCGTCATATGTGAGTGGTAGGCATGTGTGCTTGCCAGTTTCAGACACTTGATCTGTTGCTGCGGACAGAGGTGCCCGCCTGGATGATGGCTTCCTGACCCCCAGAGAGGACATAACTGGACACACCATTGTAGCAGGCAATTTCTACTCTCTTGCCGGTTTGCTGCAGACTTTTGTTGACTCTCTTCATGATATCCTTGGCTTGAGACTCGAGACACTCGACAGAAAGCATAGACCCAATCTCGCCGTGTTCACGAAGCAACCTGGCGCGGCTGGCAACAAATCGGAAGCCATCCTGCATTGACAACGAGCCTGCCACAACCAAAGCAGATATTTGCCCAAAGCTGTGGCCGACAAGAGTAACGTTTGATGCATCAAGTCCCGCATCGAGCCAAGAACGCGCTGTGGACACGTGCAGGGCGAGTAGTTGACAGTGCTGGCGGATGATGTCATCTGAAGTCGATGGCGACAGGATATCGGGGAGAATTGGGGGAAGGGAAAGAGCAACACACGCATTATTGCAGTCGTTCTAGAAAAGGTCTGTTAGTATTCTAGCTCGAGCTGCAGAGGAACATCGACTTACCAGGTGTTTGCGCAGCACGGGACTTGCATCGTAAACACGTCGAGAAATGGAGACACCTCGCCCAGTCTGCCCGCCGAATGCAAGGACCACTGGAAGTGAGTCGGCAGCCACTGTTGCCCTATCAAGCTGTGCAAGCATGTCCTCGTGGATTTGCGCAGTGATGGCGATCCTGTGAGCAAACTGAGGATTTTGGGTCTTGTTGATGTTGTAGACAATGTTGTCGAATGCAGCGCCGAGTGGTCTCCAAGCCTTGAGCTGAGTAATCATAGCTTGAACATGACTGGGAGATTTTCCAGACAAAAGAATTGGAAAAGGAGTAGGAGTCGAAGCCAGAGCTGGTATAGCTGGTCGCTTGTGTTCCCGCACGAGAATGGCGGCGTTGCTTCCTGCGGCGCCATAGTTGTTGATCAGGGCAACTCTAGAATGGGTCGGGTTCCAGGGATGAGAAACCTTGGGGACAGTTATCATGTCCCTAGGGCCGGTCTTGATACGAGGATTGAGACTGTTGAATCCAGCTTGGGGAGGGATGGTCTTGTAGTGCATCATGAGGACAGTCTTGATGAGGCCCGCGGCCACGGCCACTGATGAAGCTCCTCAACAAGCCCACAGCACTGAAAGAGGTGGCTTGGTGACCGGCAAGGTTATGCTGGTACTCTACCTCGCCCACGCCAATGTACACCCCAACCTCGGAGGTTTGTGCTCCGGCTCTGGCCTGGTGGTAGCCAGCGGTCGCCAATGCCTCATAGGCAACCTGAAGCACCAATCTCTGCTGGGGATCCATGCTCTTGGCTTCTCGTCCTGAAACTCCAAAGAAGCGGTGATCGAATCCCTTGACAATGTCTTCACGAAGGAAGTTTCCGTGATATTTTGCTTCGGGGCAACGCGATGTGATGCTAGGGTGAGATGCATCAAACCAGGATCCTGGAAGAGGCCCGAATCCAGTCTTGCCCGCAGACATCAGGAGGTTTCCAGAATTCTGATAGAGAATCCGTACCAGGGAAGCGAGCAGACATGCCAATAATGGCAATCTCGTCTTTTGGTCCGAGAGAACGCATGGTGGGCGATGTAGGGTGAACAAGAGAACGGGGCACGAGACAACTAGTGTGTGACCCGATGGGGATGAACATGAAGTTGCCAACGTTCTCGATGGTTTTGCGCAACGTCTGAATCCAATGTGCTCGTTTGCACAGGATGAGGTCAATGGCAATCTCGTGCAGTGGTGCCGAGTCGGATGTTATGATGTTGGTGTCGGCGGTGGATCTGAGTGGTGTTTGCAGTTCTGAAGCGGCGGGAAGTCGGAGTTCTGGGTCAAAACAGATCCTTTTGAGGGCCTGGGCTCTCTCTTCATACTGTGTGTGGTGGTAGAAACCGGAGAGGCCAATGTCGGTCCATGAAAAGGTTGCTATCTGCAGCTGTGCTTCCAGCCAATGTCGTTTGCTATTGGGGGCAGTGACGGTAAAGACATTTTCATCCAGAAAACAAGAGATGTAGCCCTGTTCAGTGTGAGTGTTTTTCAGTGAGGGTATGATAGGGGCACTTACACCTGAGATTTGGTCCAACAATGTCTCCAACAATGATCTGTCAGCTTGTGTCTTGAGTCGAACACAAATAGCCGATGCTTGGTCCGAAAGGATCCGGTTGTCAGCATCAACTGTTGTGCCGATACAAGCAGCAAGGCATAAGGCAGCAGCGATATTCCGCTTGAAGCACCGAAGTTGTTGGATGCTGAGAGGGAGGCCGCAGAAAGCCATCCAATGCAGAAGCCTTGAACCTGTTGATGGGATTTCAACAGAGGCTCGTCAGGATGAAGACGAGAAAACTGAACGGCGAGATCTATCGCCTGAGACACGACTGTCAATGGGGCCAGCAAGGTGTTATGTCGCCAGCTATCATTGTCAAGGAGAAGCTGACCGCCCTGAGCAAAGTCAGCCAGCTCATGAAAGCTTCGTCCAGGGTGGAAGTCGAGGCCGAGTTGTTGTCCGAGTATGGATGAAAGAGAAGGCAGAGTGACGAGGGCTTGTCTGATGAAGCCGAGATCAGGCTCTTCCAAAAGCTTTTGCTGTAGCTTTTGCAAGGTCTCTCGTGTCCAGTTGTTCACCTCAGGACCGAGCAGAAAGATTTGGTGTTCTTCCCTGCGGCGAGTCTTGTCTCAGTCTAGCTGATAGCTACCTCGTCGTGATGTGGGCACAAGGGTCAAACTGTGTCGCATCAAATAGTCTCGTCCCCCATATTCCCTCGACTAGCGCAGCGCGGTAGCCTAAATCTATCCTTGAATGCCGATTAAAACCGGGAGCCTCATATAGTTGGTCCTCTGGAGTGCTGTCGTCGGCCTCGAGCTTTACCTGACTCAACCGGGTAAGCGAATATTCTCGCCGTATGCCACCCTGAGGGATTTGTTGCATAATGCTTGAGACAGAGATGTGCGCAGGCGGAACACGTTTCGTAAGTCGGAGAATAGGCACCTAAGGTAACTGCGCTGTATCGTGTTTTGTGGAAATGATTGGTGAAAGGGTTTAGGCTTCTCTAGCTCATGCCTGCTCGGAGATGGAAGAGCAGGCCATGCTCAGTAGAGATCGAGGCCAACCTTTCCTATTGGCCCAGAGTTTCGTGTAGGTAAACATATCTTCTTCTTCGCAAGCTCTAGCTAACTTTGACCCATCTAGTGGAATTTATAATCCGGTAAATACCTGGTTATTGCCATAAATAAAAAAGACTGCCGAAATTGGATATGGGGCATTTTTATCGGGATGCCGAGCTTAGATACAGTTGCTCGAATGCTTAGATTACGTTTATATCAAGCTAGGATAACGGCTTTGAATGGCTTGGATCAGAGCTTCAAAGTGTTTAGACCAGACTTCAATATGATTGGATTAAAGGCTTTGTGGCTGGGATAATAATAGAATTACTAGCCCAAGGTTAGTAGGTAATTAGGCGGTCTTTTATAACTAGGTGGTTGATGGTGAGCCTTTTTAATAAGAGGTTTGGGAGGGATGTAACGTCTATGTATCTTGCTTAAGAAGACCGACGAGCTCTCAGTTTGTAGGCATCAGATCCCATCTCCTTCCTTCTGTTTCCAGGTATAGGCTATGTCTACCTATTGTAGCCTAAAGCAAGATGGTCCATAACAATAGAGTGCAAGGGACCTCGGACAGTTCCGTACTTCATCAATGAACACGGGAATTTTGATATCTACAAGATGGTCTATTCAAACCCTGGTTCTAACTCATAGGTACCTTATCTATGCAGCGTACCACCGCTCCCGTCCCCATCCTTAACTCCTCACATTGTGAACCATAGCTATCATCAAAGCACATAGCGATAATCAGACATCAACTCCGTCACATACGGGTTCTCCGAATCATCCTTCTTCTTCACCCCCGTGCGCTTCTCTTCCTCCTTGTCCTTCTCTTGCAACTGCGCGCCGTTTCGGACGGCAGGGCTTTGCATCTTCGATAAGAATTTACTAAGTCTGCTGGATTTCTTTGGCTTGGTCTCGCCTGAGGATTGTCCCTCTTTCAGGGTAAACTGCCCGACGGAAGACTCGGACTCTAGAGAAAATCTCTTCGTGTTGTTGTTTTGTGCAGCTGAAACTTGGGATTTGCTGTCCATCTTGAGCGGTGGGACCACTGGTTGGGCCGAGGTGTTCGTTTGTTGTTGTTGTTGTTATCGTTGTTGTTGGTGAACGATCAACACCGGGTGCCACCCTACAGGGCAGTTGAATCTTCTTTATAACCACCATCAAGATGTCAGCTGTTCAAATGCACAGCCTCTCTCCGTCCGCTTGCGATGTAACCCATCTCACGCTTGGGCGGAATTGAAAGGCTGGGTAGATCCATGTAAAGTTACGATTGGTCGACTTAGGCAATAGGCTGGCTTGGCTCTTGGTGGAATGCCACTGTTGTAAGATGCTCAACAATCACCAGCATGGTTTGGGGGCCTCATTATTCATGAAGGATCCAAGGTGCAGTATTATTGCCTTTTCGGGCAGAATTAGGCCGCTGTGAGATTTGCCTGCATGAGATGCTCGTGGCTGTGCTCGGTTACCTCACCCTCAACCTCACCTTCACCCTCACAAACTGCAATACTGTTATGAAATATTATCTCTAGCCATAAGCAGTCTGCTATTATACCAAAATCATCAGCTGTGTCACCAGGTTGGATTTCATGCCTCGTTGTCTTGACATTTGCGGGCCCCTACCGCTGCGCTACCCCTCAATTGAGCTGCTCTGCGGAAACCACGCACAATCCTGTCAACCGCTTTCCTCATGCAGCAAACCGCACCGCCGAAGGATGAATGGACGAACAAGGAGTTGATGCTGAAGATCACAGAGGTCCCCGACGAGAATGACCCGTATCACTACCATAAACTGAGTGATGCGGATGAGGTAAGGCTGGTGACGATCAAGCCGGGAAAATGGACGGATCCAATCAGCTGTGAGCTGACATGCCACTCGCTGGACGTCGATGATATAACTGAGTATTCGACCTTGTCGTATGCATGGTATGTGGTACGATGCTGCCCTGCTAACAGTTATGTCAGCTGAACATGTGAGGACAGGGGATCACCTCGAGTTACCGAAAACATCATACTCGAGGGTCGAACATGGCCGGTTACTGTCAACCTGGCCAACGCTCTACTCTTCCTTAGAGACCATGAGAAGCCTGTGAAAATGTGGATCGATGCGCTGGTTTGTGTGCCCTGTTTCTTCGGCTGTTCAAGTATAAACAGGGTGCTAATGAGAGCCTGATACCAGTGCATTGATCAATCCGATCTGAAGGAGAGGGGTAAACAAGTCCAGCTGATGAAGGACATTTACTCAGGCGGCACACAAGTTGTGGTGTACCTCGGCGATGGAAAGAACCACCGACCAAAGCGCCTCTCCGAGCACCACATAATCTCCAAAGCTCCTACCCAACAACACTTTTACAATGACGAACGCGATGGGGTCCACCTTGAAGAGTTCTGGGCCGCACTTTCCGCCTCAGCCATGCCCTCCCTCCCAATGAACGATAGGAGCAAACGGCCACGGATTCGATCTCGGCATCTCTCTTCAACATTCCACATGTTCTGTCTCCTCCGGGTACTGGGCGACGAAGTCTTGACTTCTGACCTTGTCGACAGGATGCGCAAACTCACCGCCATGGACCCCTCCTGCGACCTGCTTGGTACTATGGTGGAAACCCTGCGCTGTATGCTCCTCAACCCATGGTGGCAGCGCATCTGGGTCGTGCAGGAGATGATTGTCAGTCGAGTGGCAGTCGTCCGTTGCGGCACAGTGACATGCCCATGGGACATGTTTATTGCTGCCGCCTCATCGCTTTCGAGCTCCTCTGTCGAAATGTCCACAATCTTCCGTCCCGATAGCATCAAGGTGCTTCAGTACTTCTGTCGCCAGGTTCTGAGCTTCCGCGATTTACGCAACCAGTGGAAGAAGAATCTCGGCGCCCCTATGCTGACTCTCCTCCAGGACTTCAGCGCGAGACGGGCAACTGATGAGCGAGACAAGGTATTTGCCTTGCTGGGGTTGGCATCCCATTCTCAGAGATTCCTTGCCTTGGCAAGCTATGAGGACTCAGTTGCCGATGTGTACCGAGCAACAGCCGTGGAGCTTATTCGTCGGAGTCACTCTCTGGAAATCTGGCATGGTGACTTGGCACGGAAGAACAGGAGAGATCTTGCAAGCTGGGTTCCAGACTGGAGCGCAGTGTACGATGAAGGTGATCGCCAGCGGGCACAAAGAGGTGGCAGGGAAAAGGGCGAACCTAGTTCGGCGTGGAAACTGACTGTGGTACAGTCAGAGGGGGGATACTGGAAGTTTGTGGTCGAAGGAATGACACTGTTGTTGCACTGGATCAACGAGAATCCACAAGAACGAAAACTACCGAAACGCATGGAGGAGGAATTCGACTCGTACCACCGACTACTGAACATCACCTGCCTGGATTTCTACCGGAGGAGAGACGCCAACGCGTTGGTAGCCACCGTCGAGAGGATACAGGAGCTATGCATCAACCTGAAAGCTCACTGCTCTTGGGGCAGTGCATATGAGGACCTCGCCAAACACCCTTCTATCAGCGCATTTGGTCGTTCGGCGGCTTTTTATCGCGAGGTAAAATCAAAGTCTGAGGTTGGCCAAGTTACCCCCAACATGGACTCAGAATCTCGGGATGATTTCTGGTTTGGAAAAGACACAGCGGCTTGGCTTGATCGGATGGTGATCAGGTATGAAACGGTCACTTTCCGAACCCCCAAATCGGAGACTGCTATCCAGCATCATTTTAGATGGGAGCTTGATGAATCGAGATGGTATCCTGATGGACGCAGACGAAAGAGCTTTTTGTCAATGGAATCCATGCCTCTGGGTACGGTAAGACATGTCGGCGAGCGACTCTTTTCCTGGGACGATCGCGATTCCGCTTTCAGCACGATTTCGAAATGGGTCTCCTACTACGAAAAGATGTCAGGGTATCACAGGGTGAAGTTGGCCAAGACCTGCTGGGCGAAACCAATCTCACCGAAACACTACAGAGTACAGCTGAAGTCGATGGAGTTGGAGATGAGAGCCATCGTGATACTGTGGAAGCGCTGCTTCTGGAGTGGCTTGATCATGTGCTTGAACGTCACGATTTCCCAGACGATGCAAACATGAAACCTCTCAACGAGGCTCTCGTTCTAGCAACAACGGGGAGGGTCATGTTCGCCTTGGACGACAGCACTCTTGGGCTGGGCCCGGGGAGCATGACTGTGGGAGATGAGGTGATGATGCTTCCGGGTACTAGCTCACCTATTGTGCTCCGGTTCCGCTTACCTGAGCGCGATGAATCCCTCGAAGGTCCTGCATATGCGGTGGTTGGAGATTGCTATCTTGACCCTTCATCATCGGATGAGAAAAAGAAGCTGCCAAACCCGTGGCCAGGATGGTTGCCAGAAACAATCATGCCAATAGAGCTTAAAAAGTACTGGGAGAGACGTCGCATTTATCTCTTCTAGATGGGAGGTAATATTCATCATCCTGAACCAGTGCCTATGTAGGCACTTTATCATCATTTCTATGCAGCTAGCTCAAAGACCAAATCGCCCGGTACCAAACTACCTAAATAACCTTCAGAATAGCCTCTCCAACTGCCTTTGCACTTGCAGGGTTCTGCCCCGTGATGAGCTTCCCATCAACAACGAGCTTCTCCCCCCAGTCCTGGCCAGCCTTTTCGTACTCCGCGCCAACCTCCTTGATCCTGGTCTCCAGCATGAAAGGCATCTTCTCCGAAAGTCCAACGCCGTCCTCCTCGGAATTGCTAAAAGCGGTCACCTTCTTCCCCTTGAGGAGGTAATACCCATTGCTCAACTTGACATTCACCAACGCGGCAGGTCCATGGCTGTTTGAATTGGGTGTCTTTGTTAGCCAACAGCTGAAAAATGGTCTCTCTCTCTCGACTTGGAAACAAGCACGATAATTATATGATCAAAACTTACCAAACAGCGCTGACGATCTTTCCCGCCTCCCAAAACCTCTTTACAATCTCCTGCGATTCCTTATCGCCGGCGAGATCAAACATGGGGCCGTGGCCGCCGGGGAAGAAGAGGGCGTCGTAGCTGTCGATGCCTTGTTGAAGGATCTGGGAAAGGGGAGTGGTGGCCTCCCAGAGGGCGGATTGCTTGTGCAAGAACTCAACAGAGATCTCGTCGTCTTTGGCGGCTTCGATGGAGGACTGGTCCAGGGGAGCGGCGCCGCCGCGGGGGGAGGCGACAGTGATTTTGGGGGGAGGGGAGGAAGACGCAAAAACGTGGTGGGGGTGGGAGAACTCGGAGAGGTACCAGCCTGTTTTTTTGCCTGTGTCGGCCAGGTCGGCGTGGGAAGTGAGGACTACGAGGATGGAGGGGGACATTTTGGGCGTGAGTGTGTTGTTGTATTGTTTGTGTTTGTTGCGTTGGTGAGATGTGGTATTGTTGGTGGTGGTGGTGGTGTTGGCTGAGTGAAATATTGATGTTCAGTGAGTGAGAGAAAGACCAAACTTTTATGTAGCTATCTATGTACGAGCCCCCTTCTTTCACAAGCCAAACTCCACGATCCGATCTCCATCGGTAATTCTGACGGCCCCTTTGGTGGAGGTGATACATCTCCTGCTCACTAAGCCGAAAAACCCCTCGATGTAACAGTGACGTCACACTCAACCCAATTCCAACAGTTTCCATCCGATCAAATGTTGGATTGCGGGGTGAGCCGCCATCTCTTAAATCCAGGGTTCTCAGAAGAACGGAATGGTGGACCCCTGAGATGCGACGAAACCTATCATGGCATAAATCTCGATTCCGAGGGTAACTCAAGGGGGGTTATCGCCTATCTCCCTGATCGGAGTTAGATGTTCAAGTCTTGGCATGGGTGATAAATAACCCGACGATAGCGCAGAGGAAAGTGTTGGGATGGAATAGCAATCGGAGGAAGCTTGCGTCTTTGACCATGTCGTGATTGTTGAATGCAAAGATTCCGATGAAGGGGGCGGCTTTGGGATGGCTTATTGATGATGGGTGGAATTGAGCTTTTATCGTGGTATCCTTTGAGCTTCCCCGAGCCAATCCCGGAGCATGAGCCAGTTCCCATCATTAAAAAAAAAAGGGAACGGAACAAACTGCAACAAGAGATACCCAATGCCATAGAGTTCATTTATACAAAGAGGTATTTCCTACCCCAAAGACCCCAACAGTAACTAACCATACCATGCCGCGCGCGCTCGCTCGCTCATAATTACATTAAAACAAGTATAACCCATCCCTTTCCAACAGCCAGCCCACCCCGTAAAGCCAACCCCGTCATCTTTTCCCGTATCCCAATCTCAAAACGCCATCCCATGTATTCCAATTCCACAAGTCATCACATCCACATCCCAGTCTTACTCGGTCGTCTATTCTGCTGCCACAACGGCCTCCCACCCCCATTGCTCCCCCGACTATACACCGAACTCGCCACCCTGCTATAATCCCCTGGTGGCCCCTCCCCAACATCTCCCCGCCGACCACCACTCATATTCATCTCCCCCAAATCATCCCCCCCTTCCTCCCTCCTCAAATGATCCTCCTCATCCTCCTCCCCGATCCTATCCAGCGCCGCACTAAACCCGTGGCTAAAATCGTCAATCTCCCTTGTGAGCGGTACCTGATCCGACTCGAGTCTGTTCTCATCTCCCCTCCCGTTGTGCACAACAGGGATGGCCGCCGCGCCGCTGTAGATAGCCGGGTATTGTCCCTGCTGCTGCATATGCTGATATTGCATGCTCAACTCGTCGCTAGGGGGGTAAGAGGTGTGAGAGTGGGGGGTGATAGCTGAGACCACTCCCCCGGCGCCAGAATAAGCATAGGGAGAAATATCGTCTTGGCCGATGGGTGAGACGTCGTTTTGGAAGGGCATGCGGGGCGGCACTGCCGTCATGAGGGGTATACTCTTCATTTGTTGTTGCGGTGAGGGTTGGTTTTGCCCGGCGAACATCGGGTTGGGGCTGGGACCGGTCTCAAAGGCGTCGCTGTCTTGGGGGATGGCGGCGAAGCCAGTTCCTGGACCGGGGCGGGGGGTGCTGATGTTTTGTCCGCGGATGCTTCCTTTCCCGGGGCCCGATCTCGCGTTGGCGTTTTGTCGGCGGCGGATGCAAAAGGCGAGAAGGGCTACCAGGGCGATGAGGACGGCGAGACCGCCGATTGTGGCGCCTACTATTACGCCTGTTCGGTTCGTTGTTTGCGCTCGTCCGGTTTCCGGAGCGTCGGTTGCGGGGGAGGTGGTTTCGGTGGTGGTTGGCGTGGAGGTGGAGGATGATTGTGTTGAAGATTGCGTTGATGATGGTGAGGAGGTTGATGTTGAGGGGGAAGTAGAGCTGGAGGACGAAACACTTGAGCTTGTCGACTCTGTTTCTGTTGAACTGGCCGATTCCGTTCCTGTTGAGCTTGAGGCGGTATTGGTTACCGTCCCCAGCGTCGTTGGCTCGCTCAGCGTAGAGACAGCTTGTGTCAGACTGAGACTCACGGTGGGAAAGGTGACCTGCGTCGTCAAACCACTTGCGCTCGTCAAAACTATCGTGGCCAGGTCGCTCGCAGAACCGCACCCGTACTGAGAAGCTCCTCCCTGAAAAACATTCTTGTAACACACATCACTTCCCCCACAGGTAAAAACGTATGGGTTCACCTCCGTCTGTGGCCCGCTGTTCGCATCTACACATCCGGTAAACACACCTGCCGTGCAAGAAGCTTCTCCGTTTGGGCAGCACCCCACCACATTGTTCTCCGTATCCAGCACGCAATGCGAACCGGCGCTACACGTCGCTGCCAAATTCTGGTCACCTCCCAAGTAACCGCATACTGTATTGTCCTGTCGCCGACGAAGAGCAAAGAGGTCTCGTGAAGGCGGTGGTGTTGGTCGAAGAGGCCATGAGACAACACTCAATGGGTGGTATAGGACTGTTGTGGTTGGCGGAACAACTGGTACCCTCCTGGGTAATGGTTGAAGAATATGGGCGTTGCTCAGATCAAGCAGACTCGATAGCAACAGTAGAGCTGTCGGTGGTGGCAATCGATCAAAGAAATCGGGTCTCATCTCGCTGTTATCGCACGCGCATTCGGTATGCGCCTGCTTGGTTATTGTTCGAGCTGTGGTGGTGTTTGGTGGTGGTTCCCAAACTCGGCCGGTTCCAGAATCCAGAAAGAGACAAAAAAAAAAACAACGGCGCGGTTCGAGGACCCGCAGGCAGGTAGGGTTATAACAGTCGGGGCAGGGAAGAATGGAAAGAGACCAAAAAAGATCTGGATTTGCTACAACTGGGAGGAAGTTGGTGGCAGGAAGAGGCACAGTGGCGGAGGCAATTAACCCACCAGAGCAGCACCACGCAGCTTCGCTCGCAATGTGAAATCCAAGCCTCCAGGGCAAGCAGGGATCTGCTCGGCAGGGGGGGGGGAGGCCTTTCAGGGTCTTTGGTTGGAAGGATGGTCGCTGCATGTCGGGTGGTGTCCTTCCACTGACGCCCCCATGTTCGGGTGCATGCCCTGGTGTCAGGTACACAACCCCACTGCGAAGGGCATCTTGTGTATCTTGACTTCCTCAGGCTCAGGTACGAGGACGTACCCGGATAAGCCATCATTGAAGGCCCTGGGCTGTTCCCAAACCTCAACACATTGCCAACCTGGATTTCTAAATGTCAACTGAACATTCCATTATGGCCGTCCTCCCACGGCCCTGGCTCTGCGGCGGAGGTGGTTAGCAGAAAACCGCCGACCAACAGGAGCAGACTGGAGGTCCGGCTTGGAACCTGACGTGCATCTGCAGTAGTTTGTGCAGTGAGCAGCAGCCATGCAATTACCGGCTGGTGGACCTGCAAACCGGCCATCTTGGGGGATGTGAGTCGTCGGTGAAACACAAGAGGGCAAAGCTTGAAGTCGACGGTTCCCGGTGGATGAGGAATATCGATCGGCTTCCAATGCCGTCGGCTTGTCTTAGCGGCCTGTAAGCCGATATTCCCAACCGTTACGTTCCTTCTCCTCGGGCATGGTAGAGGAGCGGCACTATCGCCTTGTGTAACCGTTCAAAGCAAAGTCAACGAACCATCAACGCCACAGCTTGCCGGGAACGGGGACTGGTGCCCGTTACCAACCCATCCCCACTTTGAACGAGACATCCAAAACAAACGTCCGGCAATCCGCATGACCAAGTCCCCATCTTCGGATCTCGGACAAATCTCTCCAGTGTTTTACGGTCATAAGGGAAGACAGTCGCTGAATGGGTCTTCGAAGCGCACATGAAAAGGTAAAAAGATCACCACAGGGCTTAGTCCTCGTCCCGGTGGCCCCCCAAGTTCTTTTTTTAGTACCCCGCACTCTTGGCTAGCGTGGCTAGCGCACTTTGCTGCCGAAGTTGTGGCGGTGCGAAGCGGGTCACCGTTGCAGGGGTGCTCCATCATGACATCGACGGCAACGTCAACAACGGCTTCACTTTTGGGGATTTTCCCGTCGAACCAAGTTTATGGTTGTGTTCCAGAGATAAAAAGGTTGCCACATACCACCATGGTATTTTGGAGGTTAATTGGTGGGGAGGCCACTGATACCTACATAGCAGCAAGTCAATTGGTTGCACTTGTTTGTCTACATACGCGTAACTGTTTGCCCTCCGATCAACAGCTCCGAGAAAACCTGCATTTGGGCCAGTGTTCCTTCTTGAAATTGGATTTGACCCACACTCGCACTCAAGGGAGCAGAAAAACTTGGTCTGATGCTCATCTCGGCTTCGGGAAAGCTGTGCCTCAAATGTGGCTCTCAAGTGCCTATGTCGCGGTGGAGCATCATGAGAACATACGCCGCACGCTTGCCTATTGGAGGGTATGATACCGACGCAGTGGTTTAAGCCATTCAGGGTGACCTAACCTTCTCATCTGTGCTCAAATTGTGGAGGTAATTATATGCCGAGATAGATGGTGCAGCGTGCCTTGACAAGAAGACTGTATTGCTAGGATAATGGACACTGTATGCTGTAGTCAAGCAGCGACAGACGCAGCTGCCTTCAGCCTGACCATCTCCTTGAATGTCTCCCTGACTGACTTTTGTTTCTTCTTAGGAGCTAATGACCAAGCGGCTTCCTTGAACTGGTTGCGAATAACCTCTTCTTTTGAGGGGGCGGTGGGTGTCTCGACATGTTCAACAGTGATCTCTTTAGAGAGTTTCGCGGTCTTATGCGCCATGGTTATTGGTGAGTACTGCATCTCGCTAGGCCAAAATGTGATATCGGGAGTACCTGGAGCTACTGTAGCCGGGTCCAGGTATTGAGACCACGATCCAGTTTCGGCTGTATGATGATAGATGGGCTTGACGTTGGGGGTGACGAGAGTGGCAGTTACGTCAATAACACTGATGGGAGAAGAGATAGAAGCAGGCGGCGAGTATGCAGTTGATCCACTCCATTGACTGCTGTTTGTTGGTGATGGTGTGTCGTTGGTGTAGTTTCCATCGTTGACAGACTCATGAGTGCCAGCCATGGCACCAACAGATGAATCGCACTGTCCGCTGGCTTCGACACAGACACCTTGTGAGGTCCTTGACCATGATGGAATGGTGGTGGGACTAGACCGATGGTACGGTCCGGTGTTATCCCTCAGTCCCATATGTTCGGACAGGCGTTGAACCTGGGCACCGATCTGTTCTTGACCCAACAGCAGTTCAGTAGCGTCCTTCTTGATATCTTTGGCGACGGCTCTGTTCAGCCATTAGTATTAAAGTTTAGAACTCACTACGATGCTCACAAAATATAGCTGTAGGTATCAACTCACAACGTATGCACCCCCAAGGTAAGCTCAAGCTGTTCAGTCGCCGTTTGTAATTGCTTGTGGATATTCTCCACCGCGGCCTTGCCAGAGATGGCCCACTTGACGCGTGAGTCGTTGATGGAGGTAATCACAACCTGGAGCTCCTCGATGATGTCCATACAGAGATTGACTTGGTCCATAATGAGATCATTTTTTCGGTTCGGGCTATCCGTGTGCTGGGTTCCTTCGTCATACCGAATAAGCTCCAGTACATAGGCTAGGCTTCGAAGTTGATTCATAGTCTTGAATAAATCTGATCGGGCGTCATTATAACGCTTGCTAAGCTGGTAAAGCTGTTTAATTGTCTTTTGTGCAACTTCGAGTAGGGTGATACAGCCAATGCCGATAGAAAATGGATCCATTGTTGTTAAGACGGGGTACCTTGGAATTGTCCGGGTCAGGTAGGCAGAAAGATAATCGGAAATGGCTGAAGACCGCGCATTCCCTCATGAAATATTGCTGGGATTTAGCCCGTCTTTACTTTCCCACAACACCTCGCATCGATCTGGACAAGAGTGAGTTAGCATGAATGAACTAGGGTAACCGCGGCAATCTGCAATGGTGCCCAGGCAGATCGAATCTTCCAGCTACCTTTTGACATGTTTTCGTATGCCCCTTTCATCTGACTTGCCAATGGGAAAATGGAGTCGCATCCTCGACGTGCATTCTCCATGCTCATTGGGAGCTTTGCCCCCACGATCAAGCTCGACATCTGCACCACCCCCGCAATTGCGAGAAACTCAGCGTGAAGCGGGATGTTGAAGAGCTCTGCCTAGTAGGAAGCTGACGATAATACGCACTGCCGCTGTTTTGATTCTGTTGGCCCTCTGTCCAATAGGGCAAAGGCTTGCCACCGAATCTCTGGGGATATCAGATCTCGTTTTGGTTGCAGATAGGCTACGGTACCTGAGTCATATAACGTTGTATTAAGCTTATGTTAAAAGCAGCGGGAGCGCCGGCCCTAAAGTGTCTATGAGTAGTAAAACGCCAGATATTATGCACCATCCTACAAATGCTTCCACCCATTATGCACTACCACCTGCATCTCGTTGATCAGGCAAAACCCACCCTTCTCCTCCCGCACTACTCCCTTTCCTCCTTCGCCTGCCCACTGAGCCACCCTCCTGCGTATCGTGCTCTCTTTGAACCAAGGCGTAGTGAGCCACCGCCCCAGCCGATTCTTCCATAGCCCAAACCAGATCTGGCTCAGCGACACCCAGCTGCTGCCCACCGGATGCACGGCCTTGTATGCTTCCGGCTTGTACCCAACCCTGACATTTGGGTTGAGAAATACTCCTTTCGTCCTTGACTGCGGGTTGTCGGCATGAATCAGGCAGCACTCTGACCCTTCAACATGGTATTCCGCAAGGCTGTCCTGAACGCCCCTGAACTTCAGTCCTTGGATCCCCATGAAAGCCGTCGCTGGCATTGCCACGATACCATTCCAGCAACTGGACACCGGCGCAGGTAGTCCGTTTATCAAAGCTGAGCGGGAATTCCCTGACCTGAAGTATGGCCAAGTCTGTGTTACATGCTCATGCCCAGCCGAGTCCCTCAGCGCAAAGGTATCGTAGAATTGTGGCGGCTTGCTGAAGTCCATGGAGCATGCCGCAGCGTAGCTCCCCTTGTTGGTATCCAGCAGCATCATGATATCTTGCGTGTTGAAGACTACATCTCCGAGAAACAGCACATGGTCGAAGCTCGTCCCATTCTCAGCCAATTCAATCAGCGGTTCCAAAGACTTGTTGCGCAGTTTCGAGAGGTACGGTATCCTCCTCGGCATCAACTGCTTCTCTTTGCCCACCGCAATCCAACCCCCTTCCTGCCCCGGGGTGCTGTGTAGGAGGTCTTTGTGCGTCTCCTTATCCAGCACAATCTTCCGCCCTACTCCCGTCTTCTCAAGTTGTTCATCTAGCTCCCTTAGCGCGCCCTTCGAGTCATCCCAACTTCCACTTTCGTATACACTGACAAAGACATTGTTTGGTCCGAGGGTGTTAACCAGGTCGAGAACGGCGGCGTTCCAGCTAGAGCGGAGGATTTTCTCGTTGTTCCAATGCAGACTGGCAATGAAGACTCGGCGGGTTTGTAGGGAGTGATGGGCTCGGGCTTCTCGCTCGGTGCGGATGAGGCGGTAGTAAATGATATGGGACTCGAGGAGTGTCCAGAGGAAGAAGGCGAGGAGGACCTTCTTGAGGGCTGAGCGGGAGAGGAGGGTGCGGAGTAATCGCGAGGAGGGGAGAGAAGGGGCTCGTGGTTTCATTTCATCGCTGTTTGAGGGAGTGTTTCACCCTGAACAGAATTGCCGTGGGGTGTGTTTGGTGTTGTCGGGACGAGAAAACTGATGCGTGTTGGCGTTAGGCATGTTGAGAATGGGAATATGAGGTCAGAGAGGTTTTGCAGTGCTGACCAGCGCTGTGCCGTTGGAATTGACTTCTGAGTGGAGCCGCTGGAATCGCGTTTAATTAGCGCTAGGGAGCGGGAGTGGCTTGGCACACAGCCCTGTGGGTAGTGGGGTTCAAATTTTGGGGTCAACCTGGAAGGGTTGGGGGTGATCCCCCTCAACTCAACAACCGGGCACACATATCAGAGTAGGTATGGATGACCTCGGACGTGAGAGGGCGCGCTTATAAAACCGAACAATCGAAAGAGCTCCAGAATGTCTACATACATCAGAGAACACCACAGGTCCGTTCCCTTCCTGTCCGATTGTGACCTCAATTTGACACTGACGTTATTAGGTGCATTTTCACCACCATCTCATCTTCCAAGGCTCCGAAGCTCGAATTCCAGGCACCGCACAAGAAAACTGATATGAAAGATTCTCATTGGGCTTTGAACTCAGGATGCTAAAGTACTCCCAAACACACAAATCATCATGGCTTCCAGGTTGCCGTTACGTCTATCAACACAGGCAAAGCCCGAAGCAGGTACGTGATCCCTAACATGAGACATGCAGAATTTAATAGCTGAATTTGATCAGACGGATTTGATCCCGCAGTCTCACCAGCCCTCAATATGGCCAGCCCTCGACACAGCATTTCTCTATTCCATACCTATCAATCATCAAGGTCGTTGACCACGGTGAGGAAGATCATGACAAGGGTGAGCGAGCACCAAGTGGACCTGCCTCGTTTAGCGTTGGCCTGTCAAGCTGTCTAACCAGAACAGAACATAACCCTTGAGGTTGATACGCACAGACCAAGGTGATTGGAGCATCTCTATTAACGAGAGCACGCGAGAGGATACTTTTCCTAGAGCGGAATCTAGGGAAATGTTCCGGTACACAAGCGGTGTGGTAGGGGTGGAAATTCGAGGTGCTTGGCGAGCCCAACTGTTTCCACCGCGTCTCCTCCCATTCGCACGTAAAGCCGCCCAGCGTGACCCTCAAAATCCCGTCGGACTTTCGCCTTGCTTTCTTTGCTCTTTGTAACTGACACCGGAGTGCCAACGACGACAACCGAAAACCACATGCCGCCTGAGCCGGGGTAGCACCGGCATTTGTGAGAGAAGCACATGGCCCACTCGTCACCTTCCATGCAGCCTTCGGTGCAGCTGCCTTCTCCACAGTCCCTCGACGACCAGCCAGGCCTCGAGGTCGTGCCGCACGATAACCTCCCCGAAGTTCGACCCGAGGAAGAGCCAAAGTTCTATCTGTCACCGGCTCAAAATCAAGATCAAAAGATCGTCCTCGGCGAAGATTATCCCCAGGTAGTCGACGGCAACGGGGAAATAGAGGTTGGTAGCCCAGCTTCAACAGAAAAGGGCACGCTTCCTCCTGTCAGCAAATCCTACCAAAGGAGAAAATGGTGGATTATTGGCGGTACTGCTTGTGCAGTAGTTGCCATTATTGTCGGCGTTACTCTCGGTGTTGTGTTATCACTGAAAGCCCGCAACAATGATGGCAACGCCGCCATAAATGGCACGTCGGGACCAGTAACCATCCGCCAAGGCTCAAAGCTTTCAGCAGCGGGCTGGCGCAAAGAAAATGGTTATGTTGAGAGGTATCTCTTTTATCTCGACCCTCAAGGTCAGATCAGACGCTCGCGAAGTATCACCGGCAAGGGCAATTCTACCTCCACATGGGAAGTGCTGCCAGTGCTTGACCTAGAAGCAACCAACGGCACTTCACTGGCAGCCACCATTGCCCTTCATGGCACAGATTACAATGTATGTCAATCTCTTTTGCCACTACAATAATTCCCGAGCTCACCAGATGTCCGTTAGCCGCAAACTGCATTGTTTTACGAGGCGGACAGAAAGGTCTTCGGCACCATGTTCAATCAAGCCAGACAACCAAACATTCTGATCGACAACGTTTCGGGAGGGTACAGTCGTGGTTTCGCGGACCTAGCCATGGGTAACGAGGCTAAACTTGCGGCATACTGGCCCTATGTCGTGGCTCAACATGAGACGGGTGATATCATTCAAGTTGATCACATGCTGGGGGATGGTCTTGTCCCCACCGAGGACTGGTATGTCCAGAATCTCAACATCACCGCCTACGAGGGCTCGTCGCTATGCATAGTACCCACCAGTTCCAACTTCACCGAGATCAAGACATCCAAAGCCTATGGTGTAGTCTACCAGAAGCCCAATCAGGGCTTGGCCATCCATTACCCTGCCTTTGAGCCAGGCACGCCCGACGCCGGGCAGCTCGAACGGGTTCCTGAAAGTAGGTCATCGCTCAAGACGGCCCATCAATGTGTCGACTAACCAAACTTTTAGCATTCCCCGAGCTCTACACATTCCCGCCCCAGACTCCGATGGCCGCTTTTGCCGTCCCCCGAGGCTCCAACGACAACGACAGCCTCGTGGACATCTACCTTGTCATCAAGAGTTACACTGGCAAATTTGCCGTTTGGTTCAGCGAGAACTCATCCTCTTGGAGAGAGGAATTCCCTGCGGTTTTCCAGGAGGTTGATGAAGATTCGGACATTGCATGTTCCACCATGGCAGTCACAAACATGGACTGGGAAAGGAAGGAGGTCCCGCTGGAGCGTGGCGAAGTGCGGTGTTATTTTCAGCGTAATGGCACTATTGTTGAAGTAGCTTTTGAAAATTTGATTTGGACTGAGGTTGGGGTGGTGCCGATACCATGAGCCGGCGCGGGGGGGCACAATAGAGTTTCTTCGCCAGAGCTACTTCAAGGAGTGGCTGAAGGCGGAGACTTTTGCTCGGGACGCAACGTTGTTGCGCAGAGTGGAATTGAACTCTTGCCGTAGCTGTATGCTTTTCCGCCGCCAAGGTGCCTACGGTTGAACGTAGACACCTGGACTGACCGGCCATGCAGCAGCTGGAAAGCAGACCGTTGAATGGCAAGCCGCGGGTGGGAGGCGGAGAGGTCAGTGTGACGGGAAACGACACGATTGGGATATCGGTGGATTCTGCCTTGCCTGCGACAGACACGAAGTGGATTTATGTAATTCAAATCTGCCCAAAACGCTCGGCTTCTATAGAGCATTTCTCATCATTCGCATTGCCCCCTCACACCACGTTATAAGAGCTGATGGTTTAGGAAGGTCACACAGGCTTCCTTTGCCCAGCAAACCAGTCGGACATTTCGGGGAAGACACCGTATGTCTCGGGCGCGCCGCAATTTATGGTCCCTTCAATCTATGTTCAGGTGAGGCACTGACAAGATTTGTTTTCACTGATAGGCCCAAGATAGGTAGGCCAAGCATGTAAGCGGCTCGATCCTCTTCCGCCATAGCCATCAGCCAGTGTCTGATTGATGCGACTCTGGGAATTAGTCTACAGCAAACCCGATGGCCATTATTTACGAGCTCTTTGTTTGTTCTTAAAATACGAAACCAAAATACAGTCTCTGCCTATCTCCAACTCTGATGCACTGTCTGAACTACCTTTCGAGAATGGAATAAACCACCAGTCTTGGAACATGACTACCCTGCAGCATGCCACCACCGGCAACCTCAACGGAAACCGACCGCCTTCACCATCGGGTCAAGTCGAGAACTTGGAATCGGTTATACTGGGAACAGGCGCGGCGTTGATGCCCATCACTGTCGCCATCGCGATGGTCCGGATTGCAACCGGGCGGGCAGTTTCAAAACTGCATGTTGACGATTGTAGGCATCCCTATGACCTACCTGGCAGATCAAGAGCTGACACTATCAAAAGACGTCTGTCTCCTCACCCTATCCTTTGGGATTGCCCAATGGGCAATGATGTACCGCCGTAAGCGCTCCCCACCTTCACTCTTTCACCATCCGGGCCTTCAAAGCTAACTCTCAAAGTCGCCCGGCTAGGCGTAGCCCGTCACGCCTGGGACATCCCACTTACCAGCATCAACCCTCAAGTCTACCAAGTCTGGGCTGCGCACACTGTTTTGGGTATCATCTCCTTTTTCAACACCAAGGCCCTCATCCTGACGTTTTATCTCCGGCTTTTTGGGACTGTGCGCTGGGTGAGGTGGATGTGTTACTCTCTTTTGAGCCTGTCGGTGGTTATATACGGTATGATTGGGCTCTGGTACGTCGCTGGTTGCGTACCCAAGAACTCGAAGCTGCCTGTGTGTGATGAGACAGGGCCGTTGATATTAGCGGGAGGGGTGTTCACTGTGGTGGCGGATGTGATGTTGTTTGGGATGCCGTTTCCGGTTATCAGGGGGTTGAGGCTTGGGAGGGATAAGAAGAGGGGGTTGGTGGTGTTGTTTGGGTTTGCGATTCTGTGAGTGTCGTCCTTGGGGGAAATTGGGAACGTTACCTATGTGCTGATGAGATGTTTGATGGCAGGATTATTGCCACAAGCACAGTCAGTCTGGCGTATCGGATATCGATTGTGGTGAATGGGACTGAGGACCCTTCTTGGGATGGGGCTGAGGTGGCTGTTACTGCGTATGTTGAAGGCCTTCTTTTTAATTGGTGATGTCTACCTACCCAGCTGACGTGATGGATAGATATGTGGAAATATTCGGCACTGTGATTGTCGCCTCTGCACCGGCTTTGTACACGTTTTGGACTCGCATCTTTACAGAAACAAGACTCTATGCGACATTGAGATCTGGCTTTTGGTTCAAGCAGAGAACAGAACCTGACATCAGACTGGGTCAATGGAAGACTTGGCCAGCCGCGCATGGCGTGGCGGCAGTGCCTGTGAGAGCCGAAGTTGTGGGGACAGAGAGCAGTCAAGACTTGATCCAGGAGCATGGCGGGAATGGTGGGATACTGAAGACTGTGACTGTGACGCGTGAGGTTGTGGGTGATCAGGGAGGACGTGGGGGACTTGGCTAGGTAAAGAGAAAGGGGGGAGATCTGGGGAAGAATAGGTAAGGTACCTTAGGAATGGGTGTGTTAAAGAGGCCAAGTTATTCCATGGGGGATGGGTGTATCCAAAAATCACGCCCAAGTCTTTATAATGTCTGAATGAAGTAATGAAAGTGCTCGGATTGAACTCTGGTTTTCTGGGTTTGTAGACTGGAACTGCTGGGATATGTGTCTTCTGTACGGGCATCCCGCCGTGGGACTCGAGTCTCGAACCAACTTTGCTATTGTCTTCAAACAATCTAGTACCATTATCCAAAGCCAAGATTCATGTTTTCTAGTTGTTGTCTGACTGAAGCTGTGTCAACTGAAGCTGTGGGACACAGTTTCAGTCAGGCCCGTGTCCCACGAGCTAGACGACTCTATCAGGTGGAACCCTGGATATTAGCGAACTCAGAGTTGCTTGGATCCCAATCTACTTGGTTTTTCCTTCGCTTCGAAATCATTCTCGCAATAGACCGTCCCACTCTCTGAAGCCCGGTGCTGGGCCCAATCTGTAAGTCTCGCCACTGCTTCAGGACTAACGAGGTCACGATGCTGATCGTTCAGGCCAATACAACCCAGCACCCAAATCGCAAGATGAACAGTGAGGCCATCAGCAGCAGCGGCACCCCAAGGAATCGAGGCATACTCAACAGCAGCGTGATGCCACTCAGTACCTTGTCAAAGCTGTGTGAGTCGGAGAATGTGACTCTGTGAGTGCCATCCCACTCGTCGGTAAGTCCTGGATTGGGGCGCTGCAAGATGTCGCGAATTTCCCACCTCCGGGGCGAGGAGTGGCTTTCTTGGTCCTTTTGGCACGATGAAATCGGGTGAAGTTGGTGTTTCAAAACCCCTGTCGAGGACTTAGTTTGCATTGTCGAGAGCACGTCTGAGGTTAGGTAAACTGTAAGACATACTAGGTATAGTCATTCAAATGGTACAGGGTGGCTCTGAAGAGGTGGAACAAGATGCCGGGTGCCATAGAAAGAGAGAAATTAGAAATATCACAATAGCCAGAACGAGAGCTGGAAGCTTGTGATCTAAAGGGTGGCGACGCACCAACTGCCTCTGCTCAAGTGTGGGAGGTGCGCAGTTGGTCGCGCGAGGCACAGTCCGCCAAAATAGCAAGCACAGCGGGCCACCTCTAAGCACCTCAGCTGCCTCTTTCACACGCTCATGAAAAGTTAGCTCCCGGAATGGTCTGTTGGTTCCAGATGGTGGTATGTTCTTACATGCTTAGCGGACAGTGGACTGCACATCCAACATAGCCACCAACCACAGAACATGATACGCCACTTGGCAGATTTCCCATCTTCTCAAACCACACCTCACGAAGACATAAGCGTCTGAGTGGGCATAGCGCCATGACTTACCTATTATTCCTGCACCTCCAGCAAAAGGGCAGGCCGAAGAGATGCGCCCTCCCGATGATTGCAGGCATAAGGTTCTCAATAGCTTCAAATACCCGACCTTACAAAGAAGCCTGTTACCTGAGGCATCCAAGGTTTTATACGATTTATACGAACTTCGTAACGGTATTATCCAAGGTTGGTAAGCAGACTATCTGAGACTTCTGATAAAGCAAACCGACTTCCCTCGCTGAGATCTATTAGTAGAGAGGCTTAGCTAGGTACCTACATAGTCTCCCATGAGCTTCTTGAAGGCGGCATTATGTTCATCCAAACCTCAGCATGGCCTTTCATATCGTGAAAGAAATTGAACACAGATGAATGGATCTGCAACAACAAAAGCAAAGGAAACCACACCAATAAACTCGCATCCCTGACTTCAAGGCAGACCCGACAACACCGTTGACCATCCTCAGGGCACATGTAGACCAACGAAACTGGCCTGATTATGGTATATGACCGAGGCGAGATGAAGGTGAAGGCTCAGAATGGTTGGTTGATGTTGTTGTCTTGGGAGAAATGAGGAGAATAACCTTGCGACCAATACCCTGGTTCTGAAGCAGGAGGAGGCAGGAGGTGAAGTGGCTGCTGCGAAGGTATAGGTAAAGCGACACCCTCTGGCACAGAATGAGTTGTCTGCAGGCAGTGTTTACTGGTATTGGTGGCCTCTCCTCGAGTTGATGCATTCTGCTTATTTTCCAACATGCGCACCACAAGAGATAGTTCGCCTTCTTTTGCATAATCCATTGGCGCCTTTCCCTTGTGATCCCGAACGTCGATGTCAATCCCATCAATCCCTAAAAGAGTCCGGATGATAGCTAACCAGTCCTTTTCTGCTTTTTGGCACACCGCTAAGCATAGCGCTGTTTGGCCTTCTTCATCTTGTAGGTTGATCGAGCCCCGGCGCCACTTGGCACTCCGTTTTGCAAGCTCCTGAACAACCTCGAGATTGCCCATAACAACTGCGAGATGTAACACCGTGGCTCCATTGCTATCCTGGAAAGTGTCAAGGGAGGCAGGGGAAAATGCCATTTCGTACCAATTCAAAACCTCTGTGCACACACCAAAGGTTTTACATTGCTCCATTGCAGCAATTAGTACCATCCACGAAATGCTCGCGACGTCGTAATCCCCAATGCCACTCTCCAATAAAAGCCTGACAATATCCCGATTGCCATTGCATAAAGCATAGTCTATAGCAGTCTTTTCGAGGTGATCAGGGCGCCAGACGTTCTCGGTGTGGTTCAGGAGAACTTTGCAAGCCTCCAAATGTCCTGAGGCGGCTGCCAAGTGCAGTGCGAGCTTCCCGTTGTCGGCCTCCTGGTCGGGATTGATATTTGACTCAAGTAGAGCTGTGACAGCTCCAGGTACGTTGTATTGAACGGCAATGTGTATGGCAGAGCGACCGAGAATGTCTGCCGGATTGTGTTGGTCGCAGTAAGGGCCAATGTTGCTGTATAGGTACTTTTCCTCTTCTCGTGATGGGATCCACAGCCCTCGGCCAAGTCCTCGAAGAATACCATGCAGAATGGGGGAGCCAAGACAGTCCTGCAGGCTCCAGGTAGCCTTTTCCATGACCAATGTTCGAACCCAAGTAGCATTGACGTCAATGACGGAAGCATTTCGAAACCTTTCAATTACAGACATCCCTCCGTACAGTAGATTAGTTGCCTTGGATGGCACCGTGCACCAGTTCCAGAGTTTCTCCATGACAGGACGGAACATCTCAAATCGACTGGCTAGGGTTTCGACGGTATGTAAGCTGTCTTTGCGGCTATGTGCCCTCTTGGCCAAAAGCTCATCCTCCAAGATCAAAACAGCACCTATCTCATCATTGAGAAGGTTACTCTTGATCATCGAGTTGATGAGGGTGGATTCGGTAACAGAGAGTGATTCGTAGTCTTTCTCATTCCATTCGGTGTTTTTGGCTTGCAGGATGCTGCAGGCCGCAAGGTGTAATCTGGAGGCTTCTAACGCCGTGTTCTCCGAATCGTTTTGTCCGGTCGAAAGACCAGCAATTTTAGAAGCGATGTGTTCGAGGAGATTCTCATGGAGAGTCTCTATGACAGTAACGAATTCACACCCGATGTTGCAAAGGGTTTCAATGTCCTCCCGCACGTATATAGTACCTAGATCCTTTTCCCAAAGGGATATTTTCGTTCTCACACGATACAAAATCTTCAAGAAGCTAATCGCGTCCGACCTGAAGTCTGTCAGCAAACGCTTACTCTGGGACATGTAGGGGTTGCATACAAATCTGCATGGGTCCAATCGTCACAAGGATGAGTCGATGGGCGGTCCTGAGGAAGGAAGCTTGCCGAGAGCAGGAGGCCTCTTGGTTTTTCTCTTCTTCGCTTGCGAGCCTGTGTGCTGGGCGAGCACTTGAAGCCTTTGTCTTCGCAACGATCGCATCTCTGAGGCCATTGGCGTGGTTGTGGTGTGCACTGTTCTGCGGTTAGTCAAAGAGAAAAGAAGCAGAAACAGAGGTTGGTTTATAGTAGCTACTTCCATTTTCCAAAGTCCCAAAGTGCACGTTATAAAGAGGTGAAATATCTACTCACCTTCTTCCTATCTTTACGGCAGTGATCGCATTTCGCGAGGTCGAGCTTCCCACGGGAGCCCCGCCCCAATGGCCCAGTAGGATTCATCGTTTGTGGCTGGACTTGCCACTCTTCCATAATGCTCCTGTTGCCAGTGAGAAGGAGGCAATTAGTGCCTCGCACCCAGATATCAGCGGCGTCAAGCTTGAGGGAGGCAGTATAGAGGACCACAGTCCCAAATGAGAGATATATGGTGTCGCAATCCAGAAAAAAGGGGATTCCCACAGCTGGCGTGGTGCAAGTTCGTCTGGAATTGGCTCCCGGGGGTTTGATGAAGGTAGGCAATGTATTGGGAAAGGTCTTGGGCGCTGAGGTGCTTTCATGGGTGCCGCTGACATACGTTTATCCGGTCAGCCATCTTTCACTCGTTTTATTTGGTGATGATGTGCATGTGCTGGTGCAACTCCAAACCATGCTGTGGTGGCGCAGGGCAGCCTCAACCGACATCGGGTATCGCACCTGTCGCACTTGACGCACTTGTGTCACCTGCTGTCGCACATGCCGCACATATCGCACATGCTTGCACTCGTCGCATCTTACTCGTACCTTCTCAGTAAGGGCCAGCCATTATGCAATGACTGAACGCCCCCGCTGGATACTTGTCTCAGTCCACCATCGGGGACAGGTTACCCATGGATGTACCTATGTCATCACCATGCTGTCGACTGTGCTGATGTGCACTGCCCTCGCGATTGCTGTTCGGTGAGGCTGTGGGAATGAGCAACGATCATGACAGTAAAATGCCGGCACGTTATAGCAACGCAAGAGTTAAGATACCTTAGCTTGACAGAACTCCTTATGTCGCTCAGGGCATTACCGGGTTCTGATCTTCCCAGGTTGCGATTGGTCCCCTCAGATCTGTCCACATCATCACATCTCACTTCGCAATGGATATGTTCAATAACCTAGGTTTAAACACTCTTGATCTCCCTCTGTTTTCCAACCACCTATCCCTGCTGCACCAGGTGTGTTGCTCTAATCATTTACCATTGTGTTCTACAACATGGCTGTTTCCATTACAGAAGATCACGACCCCGCCAGCACACCAATGTGGACATCACCACAGTCCCAGAGTATTCAAGTCATTGTTTTTGGAATCATTGCCTCCTTGCTGACAATGGCAACGGCCTACCTTTCCTACAAACATCTCCAAGCAGCAAGAGTCCAGAAAAGCTCACCGCTGCCATTACACAATCCTCCAGGACATCAGACCATCTCCAGAACAAGGATTGGGTTCACTCGTAGAACTTCACGCCTGGGAGAGGGGGTGCAGGAGGAATATGAGTATGTGATCTCTCAGTTGCCAGGGAGCATAGTGCCTGCGGGTCATCTTTTACACCCTCTACTACCTATGCTCATGTTCTAACAAATGAGACAGGTTCACAGTCCCAGCAACTGACGCACGGCAGCTTCCATGATTTGATGCCGTCAGGCAACCCCAAGCAAATCAACAATAATTATCAGGCTACGGAAGCATTTTGACGGCATGGAGACGGCATAACGCAGGTCTCCGCGTGTATAGAAATTGGTACGAAACATTTTGGAAGAAGATGGGACGTCCAGATGTGTAAGATGTTGAGGTAGTGTTGATAGAGCGCCAATGGCACCCAAGGTCTACAAGATGGAATCCGTTTCTCACTTTTCAAATACCTACTTATCAGTGCACTTGTCATCAGATAGAGCTGCCGCTACCAGCACAACTTCAAGCATGAATCCCTCTGCTAACAGCATTTTTGCTACGACTGACACCCGGCCTGGGTACCTTGCTTCCCATTTCGGTACTGTAACGTAGGTATTTTGGCAAACCAAGAAAGCCCTATAACGGCCACAATCAATGAACAATTTGGGAGATGACTCGTCATCGTCGTGCTGGTGTTAGCAGCGGTCTACTATTTAACAGTGGTTGGTGGGACGGAGGTCAGTAAATCTGTGGCAATCAGAGCGGTTGTTTCCCCCGAGTTGGCAATTCAATACATTGTACCTTCCGGTAATTTCAGGCACCACAAAAAGAATACCGTTTCCTCGATACGGGCTAATGATTACTGGGTTTCGAAAGCTCCACATGATTCAGAGGCAGCATGATGCGCATGTTTCCTTGGGAGTGGAGATGTTGTCCTACGTCAAAGCCGATTCATGGCCCTTGCTTGCCGACCCTTAGTCATTTGGAACTGATGACTCCTAGGTTGCCAAGCTGGTGAGGAAGAGTGATACTAAGACTACTAAGAGGCCGATGATCAAGATGAACAGGCCCTGTGTTCTTGTCCATCGCTCAGTTGAAGACTCGGTTGATGAAGATACAACCTGTGCCTTTATAGATGGGATAGCCAGCGCGGGGCGAGAGTATTGGCAAGGCAACACATGAGCCAAATATCGTGATTATCCCTATGTATATCCCAGTTCTTTATCCCGCTCTTTCGACTTTCGCCGGCGTGAGCCACCAGAGAGCGTACTCAGCATACTGACAAGGTGCGTTAATGGACGAAAGAGACGCATTAGAACCCACTTGGTGGTGCTATTCCTCCGTCGTGAGCGAGACTCGGGACCGACTCCTATCCGTCGGTATCCCAGTGGATCGGGTCCGCCCCTTGCTATATCAGAGCGGCAATACCACTGCGGTACCTCCCCCGAACTCGGAACAACCACTGTAAATTTCCTTCTCCCGGATTCCAGAGTGCGTGTCCGTAGTATCTGTTTCTTCAGCTCTTTTGCAAATGGAGGCGAGCTGCTCCAAATGACTACCGCTTCGACACCCTTATCGTTCGCTTTGTCTGTTCTGGTAACTCGGTAGCCGGCTATCGTGGTGCTCGGAATCATCGCCGCAGTTTGTTCTGCTTGATGGAGGAAAGTGGAATATTTCGTTCCATCGAGATCAGCCGTGGTAGGAAGCTTTCGAACACCTTTTTTGGCTTCACTGTCGAGCGGAGTAACTTCATTTCTGCCGAAAGCAACTATCTGCCAGTCGCGTTGTTCGGGGCTATCGTCGCCGATTGCATGTGGACGAGGGGTCGATGTGCACATGCGAAATATGTAGTCCGTCAGCATGGTAGGAGACAATCTTATAGTTGTTCTGAATTGTTCTTTGTCTATCGAACTACGTCAGGGTCGCATTTTGACGCCGGAGGCGAGAGAGATGGCAAGAGGCAGAAAGCACAAGTGACAGAAACCGATTAGCTATACAAGGCAAGATGGGAGTTCCAAGTCAGAAGGAAGAAGTGCGTTGAAGCGTTGCAAATAACGGTGACCAGGCCTCCCGCCTCATTTCTGATACCAGCAGTATTAATCATGAGGCACATTTTCCCACCTTTTACATTTCTTCCAAGACAGCCCCCTCAAACAACACTGTTGAGGTACCTTACGCATTTTCACTTTTTTCCTCCACAAAAGGCAATTGCCAATCCCATACTGGCACACAAGACGCCAGCTCAAACCCATCTACGCAAACAATCAAGTGGCTGGGACGATACCAATGATCACAAGGCTCTGAGCATGGTGATTAGCGCTGTGAGATCTATGGTGACGGGTGAGCATCACAGATGAACTGCACGCCACACTGCATGTGATCATGTGATGCAACGCTAAGATGCTTACCCAGCCTGAAATTTGAGGCAGGCTGGAGGGCAGCTGGAGCGGGAGAGCTTGGTGTGGCCGCCACTTGTGAGAACACGCAAATCACATTGGTTCAAGACACGGCGGTTCGCGTTTGGGAATAAATAGCGGTAGAGTCTATTGCATATTCCGGTTCCAACTGAATAAGAGCGGCATGTCTGCTGTGGGCAGGAAATATGGTGCGATGGATGTGAGGACCTACCCATCCCGGCCTCACTTACAAGTTCGGCAGCCATCTAGCTTTATCTGTACGAACCACGAACACCACCACGGTTTGTACCCCGGAAGATTATGGCGGAACCCCCCTCTCCTCCTCCCCCCTTATCGAGGTTCAGGCTATTAATCTTTCCAGGAACTCCTGAAGATGAACGGCGTACCCCCCCGGCCATGCAACCGGCCTTGAAGAACAATATCTACCGTACAAATTCAACCTCAAGATCACGTACTCGAAAATTTTGGCGACTTATTTGACCTCTTTAGGATCTTACGAGACTCCTCTGGGGTGACAAAGTCTGATATCGCACGAACAAGATCGCCACGATTTTCCTCATGGCCACAATGTAGGCTATTCTGTTTCTTGGGTGACCTTCATCGGGGCCTACGTACCGAACCTAGGTACCTACTCGGGCGGTGCTGACCTCGACCAGACCAGGCGCCTTAACAACTCTTTAGATCTGGCCGCACGCCTATGGCTCATGTTCGGTTTTGGAATGGAGAGGGAAGGTGGCTTTGCGTGGGATGGAGATAAGACACTGTACGAGGCTGTGATGGCTATCATATCGCCCTTGACGCCACAAGACCGATACTTCATCAAACTCGGCAACGCCCATAGTCTTGACAACCCTCAACAGGATCCTTCAATAGCTATTAAGAGGATGGCCAAATATCTTGGAATTCTTGAAAAACCCTCATCGGAAAGTCAACCCGGCCAGCCAAATGCGCGTGTCTTTGCAGACACCTTTTCCCCCCAGCACATGATGAGGCTCACGTCCTTCCACATCGTATGGACAAATAACATTTTGGAACATCTTGTTGTCAAAGTTTCGAAAAAAAACAAGCCATCAAGCTACATTTTTCATCACGCAACTTGCTGAGACAAATGTGGCTATACGCACTGGGGGCCAGCACCCATACCGGGAGCTTGCAGAGGAAACCCTCAAGACACTGGGCTTACTCATGCCCGTCGAGAACCTCGACACAGCCTCGTGGTTCGATGAACAGCGAGATGGGGGAGGTGGTTTGAATGGCCGGAATACCGACGCACACTTCACATCACAGATGAAAAAACTGGCACAACACTATCGACTCCTCAACAAACACCACCGAGCCGAGCGACCAGATGCGGGGTCCCACCATCATGCCAGTGTCAAGGCAGGTTGACAGCTTTCGCATCTGGCAGGCCCGACTCTTGACGCTTGAAGACACCTACAATCGTGCGTCTCCCCAGACCATCCTGGGTTTTTGGCGAGACCGACGGAACCTTCGCGAATGGTGGACCTTTTGGATCGCACTCCTTGGGCTTGTTCTTGTTTTGATTGGCTTTCTCGTCGCCACAGGCTCGCTTGCGGTTGGTATAGTCTCCGTGCTGGAGGCCAAGGAGGCTAACAGATATGTCAGCATTGAAAGTGTTGAAAATGAGAAAGCTGCCTCTTCGGAGTCTTCGGCAGGCTGTTGTTGTTTGGCCACGACGTTGGACACCAGTGTGTCATTTGATGTATTGGGCACTTCTGACGAGGGTCTTGCTGTTGTTCAACCAACCGATATCTCCAATCTCTTGAGACGCGCGTGGCCAACGAAGCAACTGGCCCAGCATCCGCTACAATAACCTCCCCACCACCTGGCCAGATGTCATTTTTCTCCGCCGGTCGACCCAGAGAACCGTCAACTACGTGATTCTTTGTTGAGGCTGCATTGGTGATGGGCATCAGAGTGTGCCATGGCAGGGAGATTATGTCATAGATTACCTTATACAATGCAAGATGAATACAATACAAGATCCATGGCAGAGTCAATATATCGAGCACCCACCCTCCTAGAATAGTTTCCTTGACGTGTTCGACTGTTCTGCTTGCGTCATATATCTGAACTTTACTAGGAAGGTGGGTTATAGGCAGATATGGTCGTGCCTTCCCCTCGGTGCCCTCGATATGTTTTCAGAGCCACACTGTGGCTGATCTGACCCACACAAGAAAGCTTTGTTCTAAAAGACCTCTCGCAATTCTCCCGAAGCAACTTCCGAATGAACCAAAGCATGGCAGCGTGGCTGTCCCAACACGGCAAGCAACATGGACTTCACCTCAGAGTCTAACCTGTTCTCTCTGGATGGCTCATCCTGGAGTCCAGTTCCCTCCTCCCCGCCGACCGAGGTTTCACCCGCACACATGGAGGCGGACGAATATGCCCTCCACCATGGCCTCACATTCCCCGGTATTGACCCCTGGTCCGACATTCTCGACGAAACCGGCACCATTGCTGCCACCATTGTCGACGTCCAACCTAGTCATTTGATCGAAAATGGAACACTGCAAGAATGCGCCTTCCGCCCCATCATCCCCGCACTGGAGCAATGGCAGGTGCCGGCTGAGTCAATGCAACTGCTTCAACAGACCTTTCAACGATGCACTACGATTGAGGTTGCCGATCTGATGGAAGAATTGTGCCTGGAGGAAACCCCTAGCCTGAAAGAGCTCAAGCTCGAACCCCCGATCATTCGAAGCGACCACAATAGCGACTGCCACAGGTTGAGACGGAGAGTCACCTCTTTCCGGAAGGACACGTTGCCAGACCACGGCCTTCCCCTGGATGATGCCGATGTGGCCGAGGGTGAAGGGCTTGAGTTTGCCGAAAATGCAAATGCCATGGAGAAGGAATTGTTGAAGAAGGCTGCAACTGAACCGCTCGAGGTTACAAAGGAGACAGTAGGATATCTTGTGCAGATTCTCAAGACGGAGTGGATCGACAAAGATCAGAGGGATCTGTTGGCTAGTAACAGCACTTATCATGGTGTAAGTTCGGCAGCTTCGTGGGTTGGCCTAGATGCTAACATTGTGTGAAGCTTCCAAGTTTTGGAGCTACAGAGCCTTTGTCACCGCCCCTGAGTCCTATGCTGGAGCCATTCGACGATCTGTTTGTTCCTGATGAAGAGACATGTCGGGTTCCGCAACCTTCTTCTCCATTTTCTGACATCAGTGAAGAGGTCCGGGTTGCGGAGAACAAGCTTCTTCGGCAAGACGAGATTTTTTGGGATGAGGCGTCGGCAGCTCAAATCTCACCCGACCGCTCTGATGATATGGACATCCCGGACATGATAAGAGGTGGGCTCTTTGAGTCATCAGTGTTGCCACCGACACATTACCCGCTCCCCGAGCACCCGTATCTCGACGTGCCAATATTTCCACCTCTTCCGCACTCGCAACCTGACGATGCCTTGTGGCTCGAAGACCTTACACATGCAGGTGTTCTGACTGAGCCAAGAAGCATGTCCCCAGAGATCTATGAGGAGGAACGCCATCTTTCAAGGTTCTTTGACGACAAGGCTGCCACGCTCGTGCGGTACGCTGAACAGGAAAGACTCGAGCCACTTGACGCCATAGCCAGGGTTTCAGTTCCTCTCATGGACTTCTCGTTGCCGACCCCGGCATGGGAGCAACAGCTCCAGAGCGCCAGGGCACAATTCGGCTTTATTCGAGGGACAACCGACGTCGACTGGCAAGGGACCAAGTGGGGTCACAACCGAGCGGCTGAGCAGCGGATCGTCTGGACGCCTATGGCGCATATGAAAACAAAGACATTGGCACCTGAGGCCATCAAGGTAGACCAGGAGCACCTTGACCACTTCCTAGGACATGGAGAAGACGAACATGTGGTGACAAGTGAAGACCTGGTGCGCAAGAAACCAGGACTGTTGATCTTGCAGATGCATCTTGACGACGATGAAGAATTACTACCTTTGTCCTCCACGGGAGACCCGACATTGACCACTTCACGTGCTAATCGAGAAGATGGGAGCTCGAGCGAACCACTGTCCAGGACAACAGTCACACACCGAGCCCGGCCAGTCGAAGATGGTGTAGTGGAGCCGCCGGTCCCAGGTCCCGTTGCGGTTTTGGCCGGCCAAAAAAGACTTCGAGCAGATCCCATAGAGATACGGCCAATACCAAGGCCATCTGCCCACCCACCAACGCGCCGCATGCTCGGCCTAGCTGAAGGTGATAACCTCCCGCCGGTCCCAACAACAGATCTATTCGGGGGGCTTGTGCAAGAATACCCCGACTTCAGAACGTTGCTCGATTCTTTTGTTGCGGTCAACTTCCGCGCTGTAACAGACCGATCCAACAGCGGCCATCCCAGCTATCGGGTTAATAAACTATTCGGGGCCACACAACCAGCGGAGTCGCTCCCTGCTCTTCCTGAGATCCCAGCAGCTGCTCCAGACATTGCGCCTCCGGAACAGCGGCCCAGAATAGTTGCATCCTTCACGGCGGTTGGCCCGATGGCGCAGTTCTTAGCGAAGCTGCTCCCCGGAATAGAGATTGTACGTCGCGACTACAAACTTCACCGACCAGCTACATGGTTCCCAGGCCTGCGTTCGCCTAACCTTGACGACGCTGACTTGACGATATCCCCTGCCACTGGGATTATGCTGCTGACCATGGTAAAGCTGCGTCAAAGGCCCATGCCAGGCCAACCGGACAAGACAGTGAACTATCACGGCGTGGTCCAGAATGCTGCTTTGCGGTACGAGCGGTTGATCGTCTTTGTGTCTGAGGGCAACAAGTTCAATGAGGCGATGACACCGCTGTCTCAGTCAGATGCAAAGGCGCTGGCCGAGTTTCAGGGATTTGTGGGCGGTTTGGACACAGAGGTGCGTGTGTTGTATGTGGGAGGAGGAACCGAGACGCTGGCGAAGTGGGTGGCGAAGACGATCTGTGACCATGCCAGCGAGCAAGCTGATGTGAAGAGCTTGGTGACTCCTCCGGAAACTCACCACGAGGCCTTTCTCTTCCGGGCAGGCATGAACGTGTTTGCCGCCCAGGTCATTCTCAAAAGGCTGCCTGTCCCGGCAGATGACTTGGCCGTAGGAGGCAAGAGAGGGCAGTCATATGGATTGCCGAAGTTTCTGATGATGTCGTTGGAGGATAGAATCGCCATGCTTGAGGAATCGCTCGGGGGGCGGAAGATATTGGAACGAGCCAGCCGGGTTCTTGATGAGCCGTGGGACCAACATGCGGTTGGCGAATATGACGATGACGATGTATTTGAAGGTTCTGACATGTAAGATGGCGGGAGGCGATCGATGTCGGATGATGTACTCGGATCTTTTGCCGGCTTTTGCTCTGAAAATCGTTTGCTCGATACCAGGTAGCTATGGGTAGTGTTGACCCCTTGCGATATTTGCTCAAATGCTTTGCTCAAATACCAAACTTCATTCTTTCTCTTCCACATCTCCCTCTAGTGGCTCAAATTCTTGCGCTGCCGCACCATTGCTGGCATCAATACTCCAGACCTTGAGGCTTGTTTCCTCGACGACAAAAGCTGGCTTTTTCCCGGATGACGAGTCATCCTCACTGTCGCTGTCGCTATCATCGCTGCTACCCTCATCACTGCTACCATCATCCGCCACCTTCCAACTCCCCGAGCAAGTAGCCAGCACACTCCCACTCGAATGCATAGCCGTCGCACCAACTGCGCTCTCCCCATCATTCACCCCCCACTCCCAAGTCGGCTTCGTTTCCCCTTCGTTCATCCCAACCCCTTCATACATGACCACCGTCCCGTTCTTCGTCCCAGCCCAAACCTCAAACCCGTTGCCGTTTTGATCGGGAAAGACGTCGACGCCTAGTCGCTGATTTGTCGTCCCATCTCTGCCGGATAACCACCCTAGCAGTTTATGCATCCCCCTCACATCATAAACCAGCAACCCTTCACTCCCTCTTTCATTCACAACCAAGTACCGCCCACACGGACTCCAGATTGTTTGGACTACTCCCTTGCCTTTAATCCCCGCTTCGTGATCAGCGGAGGGTTTAACGCTGAAGTTGGCGATGACGCTGCCGGAGCGGTAGATGTCGTACAACCCCACCCACCTTGTCCAAGTTCCCGCAGCTAGTATCCCCTCCCCAGCACCTGTCGGCTGAAGCCCCAACGCGGAAACGGTCCCTCGCATTCCTATACCATTTCCCTTGCTGATGTGACGAGTGGAGGGGATGGTAGGGATTTTCAAGAGTGGGGTAGAGCACAGGGAATCAGGGCGGGAGATGTCGAATAAGGCGAGGAGGTTGGTTGTTCCGGTTATGAAGTGAGTACCTGGGGAGGGCCAGACGAGGGAGGTGATGGGGAGGTAGGATTCTGTTTCTGGTTTTATCAAAAAGAAGGAGGCGAGCGGGGGGGAAGCAGGGGAGAAGATGGGGGTTAGGTGGATGGGGTGGTCGGTGGTGGCGGTGAGGAGGTATTGAGTTGAGGGGTGAGAGAGGGAGAAGTAGGGAGAGGGGGAGAAGGTTGAGGTTGGTTCTGGGAGGGGGAGGGTTGATGTTGGGGTGAGGGGGGGGTGAGGGGGGGTGAGGAGGGTGGAGGGGAGGACGTAGGTTTGGATGGAGGGGTGGGAGGTGAGGGTTAGGAGGGTTGTGCCGTCTGCTGTCCATTGGGCTGATTTGAAGAAGGGGGTGTCGCGGTTGCGGGGGTCGGGATATTTTGGGGGGGAGGTAGTTGGGCAGGTGGCTGAGGTCAGGAGGTTGAGGGAAGGCTTGTTCGTGGTTGGTGGTTGAATTTCGGGAGTAGGTTCTCTTGGTGGGTGGGTGGGTAGTTTGTGAGTCGGGGAATTCTTGTTGGGTTCTGTCGACATCTTGGATACTCTGTATTTTGTATTTTTTCGAGTCAATGTTGAATGAGAGAGAGTCTGAGAGGAATCGTCTTGATATTGAGCTCGATGATAGTCGCGATGAGGTGAGAGTTGAAGTCAAGCTGCAAATAGTGCAGACCGCTTTGTCAAGTATCTTCTCACATGAATTTGCCGATAAAGTACCTTGATCAATGGAAAGCGCTAATAGCGAGAACCTTGAAGGTCTAGGGCCTCGTTGCCCCACATTTCCTCCCCCACAATGGCGGCGGGCGCCCTGGAAACCAGCACCCGGCAGGCAACTGCAGGGGGAAAGCTACGCAACCGTGCATGAGCTGTCCGCCTGACGCCTTCTCCAGCTCACCAAACATCCAGTCGCGACATCAGCCTCGAGAGTCGCGGCTGCTCCTCACCAAAGTTACCAGACGATTGAGACGCAGTGTCATACGAGAGAGACTCTGTGTGGGACAGAACCAACGTCGAGTAGGAGCCCTGGTGCCAGCATCTCCCGAGAACTCCCCGCAACAAAAGCGCCTCCACCGTTATCAGCCATCACCAAACCAATCAAGGTATTCAAAATGGAGTCACTATTCAGTGCAGACCGCTGCGAGAAACTTCGCGACCTCAACGTTGTGAACCTCATCGTTTCGAGGTGGGCCTGATCTTCTCTCATGCCTTCTTCCTGTACTGACAGTCCCGCAGCGTCATCGTGGTTGGCATGCTCATCAGCTACCTACCCCAGCACTTCCGAATCATCTCGCGTGGCACCTCCGAGGGCATCTCCCCGTACTTTATCTTGCTCGGTACAACCTCGGCGACATCGGCTTTTGCCAACATCTTGCTGCTTCCCCAATCGAGACAAGACGTCGCCTGCTGCAAGGAGCTCGAGACATTGCACTGTGTTGCTGGACTGCTTGGGATTGCGCAACTAGGTGTGCAGTGGATTTGCTTCACCTTCATGTAAGTCTTTATTTGCTGGGCATGGTGGGATCCCGTTGTTAACAAACGCATAGCTTCGTCTTGTTCCTCGTCTTCTTCCGATATAATCCCGCCCACGACCCCGATAACGAAGAGCTGGGCGAAGAGGAGGACCAGCCGCGGTGGCAGACAGCTCTGCTGGTAGCCTCGTTGACCCTGCTCCACGGCCTCGCTGTCATTCTCGTTACGGGCATTCTGTCGACGCTTGCCAAGGACCACCTAGAAATTTGGGCCAACGTACTGGGCGTCATGGCTGCTCTTTTGGCGGCAGTGCAATACGTTCCACAAATCTGGACGACTTACCATCTTAAGCATGTGGGCAGTCTCAGCATTCCCATGATGTGCATCCAGACGCCCGGTGGCTTTCTCTTTGCGGCCAGCTTGTTTGCGCGCCTTGGCTTGGCTGGTTGGAGTTCGTGGGGCATTTTCGTCCTGACGGCCACCATGCAAGGGCTGCTGCTGTACCTCGCCATCTACTACGAGATACAATCCCGCAACGGCCTCGTCAATTCAACCATTGACAGCCTGCCGCCATCACATCTTCACGCTAATGGCTTTGATGATGATACTCCCGGCCGGTACACCTCTCACCCCGAACACTACGCCAACTCCCCAGACCATCTCCAGACCATCTTGGATCGTCAGGATAGCGACGCAGCAGCGGAGACCACACCGCTGCTCAAGCCCGGCGGTATTGGCGACCCTCACAGGAATTTTGACACCAACCGTGGATAGGATAACGGAAAGTCTGATATTCCGTATTGAGGGCGGTTAAGCATTGTTAGGTTCATATTTCATTTCTTGACCAGTTATGAACAGAGGACGACTCTGTCCGGTATCTAAACGACTTGCATTACATTGGGACGCGGCGTTATGAAGGCGGCTTGAGCCCATTTCTTGGAAGGTAGGGTTATCGAGTCTGAAATATATGGCGTTTGGCTTTAAAGGGAAGAGGAGCGCTCTTAGAGTGGTTCTGTGTTTTGGGGAGGATGACGGATGGTTAGGTTAGGGTTAGGGTGCATGTAGCATGTGGTCGGTTGCTTGAGCGACTCTTATCTTTCGACTTTTACCAGCAATCGCAGATTTGGGGATCATGCTACATGATGTGTAGGTACGGTACGATGGTTGATCAATATGAACACGACTATTTTTACGCCAATTCTTTTTCCCCTGCAGCAGCACTGACTGCTTGACTGACAGCGACGGCGTCGCCGACCATGAGTGATATTGAACGGATCGTGTTGTTTCGTCAATCGCCCACCCCGAGAATCTGCAAGATGCTAAGCGACCCTCCTCCTCCTCCCCAGATCTTTGCACGCCCCGTCTGATGGGTTTTCTGGGGAAGGCCTGTTGTCTGAGGATGGATTGGCATCTGAGCGCGATATGCTTGACAATGCGATCTGATGCAACCCCGCGCGCACGCACGGACATAGAACCCAAACGCCAGTGGCTTGACGGGCGAGGACACATCTGGGATAGATCGCGGGCCCTGCAGATTGGATCTGGGAGGGATGGAGGGCTGGTTTTCTCTTTTGTGCATTGCCTTCGATGGTGATGACCCGGGGGCTGACCACCCCTTTTTTGGTTAACATTTGGCTCCGAAGCAGGCGGCAAAATGGCTGTCTGTCCTGATAAATGGCTGTCTGTCCTGATCGATGGCCGCGACAAAACATCAAACTTGAAGAGGTATTTATCCTGAGGGATTGGGGCAGCGGGTAGAGAAATAAGGCTTGGGGCTCTTGGGGGGATTGTTCCGGTGGTGTGGGTGTTTGGCGAACCGGAAGGGGCACGGGTTGAGGGGGATGATCTGCTTACATGGAACAAGGCTGTTGGGACATCCTTCAAGAGTGCCGTCTCATGTGGTAGTTTACCCGCCACAAGCAGCTACAGACTGGATGGGCTGGAGCTGTAGTAGTCGTGGTGGGTGAAGCACTGTCCGGCATTGGGTTGATGTGAGGTCGATCAGGTCTGGCGTATGCGATATGCTTTGTCTGCGACGGGTTTGGGGGACTGACTGGCGATGTTCCGCGAGGTTGGTTGGTATAAAGGGTGTTGGGCAGGTTTTTTGGGGTTCGTGGTGTGCTCGATTCCCCCTTCTCTTTTTCTTCTTGGTCTTGCCAAAGTGTGTTGAGGATGGTGGACGTCTCATCATAATGTTTATTGCTTGTCTGGATGACGGATTATCCTGACACTTTTCCTCGAACACTGATCTCCCATCACACTTGTCATCACATACATTCCAACTGGGTTGGATGATTGATCACACACATATCACAATGTCACCTTCACACAGTCTACAACGTACGAAAATACTGGATCGAGCGAGGATGAACCGACGACAGAATAATCCCTGCACTCGGGCGAGCGGGAATGGGACGACGATAGGGAGCGTTCAGGACTTTACCCTGTTTTGCAACACCAACCTCGACGGGGATGTCGTGGAGAGGTTGGACGCGTTCGACTTGACGGCGTGCATGGATCTCTGCTCCTCTTTCCACCCTCGCTGCGATGGGGCGTCGTACGACGGGACAAGATGTTTCTTAAAGACCCGCCTCGCACCGGTCGACCCGAGGCAGTTCGTGCGTGGTATCGACTCCGGAATCGCCTCCTTCCCCGAAGCCTCGTCCAACTGCCCTGCATTACCCGGCACCCAGGTGGCACTGGGGACAAACTTCCAGGTCATGTGCGGGTTCATTATTGCTGGGAGTGACATGAGCCAGAACTTTGCACCGACATTCCAGGATTGCTTGGGACAGTGTGCTGCTACATCAGGGTGCGCAGCCGTGAGCTACGATCCGACCCTGAACCTTGGGTTCAAGAACTGTTATCTCAAGACCGGCGTCGCCGACCCGGGAGATTTAGCCGCGGACCGGAGGACGGATTCGGCGCGTGTGTTGGCAGCGGCTGACCCGAATCAGCCCCCGCCCGGGCCGGGGGTGTCGACTATTCCGGTGCCACCGGGAGGAGCGGCGAACGGCAATGGGGTGGTCTTCTTCACTCCTCCCGCGAACCCATCCATAACCCCATCTTCTATTGAGCTCCCACCCGCCGCCACCACAACGGCTTTACCAGGCGAGGCCACCACTGCGGTCTCTGATATCAGCTCAACCACTGAAACCCTTGCTCCGCCGCCGGCCTTCCCATTCCCTGCCCCCTCAGCCTCGCCAGATCAGTTCCCCGACACCTTCTCCGGCGGCGCCAACGACCCCTCCATAGACCCCCCCTCAAGCAACGCCTGGATCGCCGCGCCCGTCGTCGGGTCAGTAGCTGCCATAGCACTGATAGTGATATCCTTTATCATGCTCAAACGCCGAAGGCAATCATCCCCTTCTTCGTCCCCAACCGAGCCAAGAAGGGACATTTCTAGACCGTCGCCAATATCAGGGTTGTTTACCGCTTGGTTGCCTAGTCGGTGGTCTTCCAGTCCAGTGCCGAGGGTTCCGCCTTTGCCGGTGGGGATAGGAAATAGTAATGTGAGTAGGAGTTCTACTGTGGGTAGTAGCGGGAGGAGGATGGGGAATTTTAGTGAAGTAAATACCGGGGAAAGGAGGAATAGTGTGAGGAATAGTGTTTTGGGTATGGTGGGGGACAGGGATAGGAGGGGGATGGAGAGGCTGGGGGATATTGAGGAGGGGGAGATGGGGAGAGGGGAAAAGGAAGGGGAAAGGGGAGGGGTGAAGGTTTATGAGGTTAGGAATGGGAGGGCGGAGCTGAGGGAGTTGAGGAGTAGTTTGAATGGGTTGGGGCAGAATCGGTGGTCGTGAGGGGTGTAGTAATGTTTGGTGATGGTGAATGGATGGATGGACTATGGCAACAAAAGCGGGTAGGATAGAGGATTGTCTTTGGGGGGAGGTGGAGTTGGAGGTAATACCATTTTGTTATTCTGTGCTGTTTATTTTGGTGCTGCTCACTATCGTCCCCAATGTTTCGAGTTCAAAACGCTCTGCTTGAGGAGAAGAGTCATGTTTCCTGGACTTGAGAAGGGTGGGCATTTGGAAACTTGTCAGACAGAGCCTATCGACCGTTCCTCGGGCCCTCCTCAGACATCGAAGACCCATCATCAATAAGGCGTGCCTTTGAGACATGTGGTCGTCGATGATGAATTGGAGTCACTCGCCGAGCTCCGCATGCCCTGCGCTCCGCTTCCGATTGGCTGCTCACCCCGGACAATGGTCAATGTGTCACTGCCAGTCATGATCCCCTCCCCCTCTTTCATCATCGGCCATCTTTCCTAAGCATTGTTTCACCGCTTCTGGGACTGGGGAGGACTTCTTTTATTTACTTTTCAACCTTTTCCCTTTCCTTTTCCTTTTCCTGAACTCTTTTCTTTTCCTATCCGGACCTCTATTCCAGCTGCCCCGCGGTTCTTATCACCGAGAGATAAGCCCCGTTCTTGGCATCTTGCCGGGGAAGTTCAACGGCCAGCGGTCGCCACTTTACGCGCTTTCGCCGTCACCCTTCTTCGCACAACCTCTTCACGAGGATTTTCTGGCTTTTGCGCGCGCGCGCGATATCTACAAGTTGGTATTGGTTGACCATACGAAAACAATGGCAATCACCCAGCACCCCCCCTCCGCCCCCTCCGAGGACGGCGAACACTCCGACAGCCACCCTCAACAGCAACACCCCCCATCCGCCCCCCTGCATCAGCACACCCTCTCCTCCGCCTCAACAGCCACGGTCGACATCGAAGCTTGGACCGTCTCGGCGCTCGAGTCCCTGAACATCACCCCCCAAGTCGCGCGCGGGACCTCGAACTCGCTCGCTATCCCGATTGATAGCCATGATCTCCCTGCCGCGGCTCTCAAGCTGAGGTTTGACCCCGCTGCGGGTGCAGCAAGGCAAACAATCACCCCTCCTCGCCGTCCCCCGTCAAGAAGGGACTCGATGAAGAAACGGGAGGCGTTGATCAAGGGAAACCCCGGGTCGAGACAGAGGAGGAGGTGGGAGAATGATCACCTTTTGGGGGTCCCCAACGCGCAGCCGCCTCTGCCGAGTGATTACCAGATTCAACCTACGTATCCTGTCTTGCCCACGGTGCCGTACCAACTTGCGGGGTACTGGGACCGGGGGTTGAGGGAGGTTGTGGAGGGGAGGAAGCATCCTAGGCAGGAAACTAAACCGGGCCCGGGGGGGCTGGGGTATATACCCCAGAACTTTCGGGCTACGGCGAAGAGGACGCCGGCGGTGGGGAGGTGGTTGAGGGTGTTGGAGGAGCCGGTTAGGAGGTTTGTTGTTGAGAGGGGGCTGGCGGTGACGGTGGAGGAACAGGAGAGGCGGAAGGAGGAGGAGGCGATGGAGAGTGAGGAGACGGATCCGGAGGATGAGGAGATTGTGTTTGTGGGGAGGGGGGGGGATAAAGTGAGGGAGGGGAAGCCGCCCGTGGAGACTCAGATCAAGAGTGCTACGAGGCGGGTTGGTGGGGAGCAGGAGAGGGGGATGGTGCTTGATACGGCGGGGGATGATGAGGTTGGGGGTGCGTTTAAGTATGTTTCTCCTGCCCAGTGACTGTGTGTGTGATATGAGGGTACTAATGAGCGCGCATTTAGGCGGTGGTTGACGCACTCCATCTCTGATTATTATGGCTTGGATTCTAAGAGTGTTCTCGTCCAGGGGCAGGGTAGCAAGGGGAAGAAGGTCATTTTTGTGGGGGTGAAGAAGCAGCAGCAGAGGAAGGTGGCCGTGAAGGAGCAGCATTTGCCTGTTTTGCCACCGCCGCTGTGGGAGATGTTCTAAGCTGGGGGTTGGTAAGCTGGGCAAGATTGCTAATGCTCCAGAGACCTCCAGTTACACCGCGTGATGGGCAAGCGTATATATGTTTCCGAAGCATTTGGGTTCACCTCGAGTGACCTGACCTGGCGTGGATAGGTATACAGCTCGGAAGAGATCAAGTCCACAAGGCAATCAATGATGGATCGAGAGTGACTTGCTTTGGTCCTTGCCTTCGGGTCTGTTGCACAAGAAGCTTTGAGTCCAGCTTCCAAGAATGGGGCATGCCGATCGAAGGCGAGAAACAGTGATAGGTGCTTAATGGTCGAGCACTGTCAGTCTCGATAGCAAACAGCGACCCTCTGGGAGCTGGCACGCGTACTCGTATAGTACTTGTACGTTCGAGCACCGGTGATGGATGGTCACAGTGTTTGATGCGTCAACGATCATGAACCTGCACCCCTGCTGCCCAGGCGTATATGCCTTGATCATATAACCCCCTTTCTTTGATAAAGAGTGGTACTGTCACCTCAATAGGGCGCCGATCATACA
Source organism: Podospora pseudocomata (assembly GCF_035222375.1). Taxonomy (NCBI): domain Eukaryota; kingdom Fungi; phylum Ascomycota; class Sordariomycetes; order Sordariales; family Podosporaceae; genus Podospora; species Podospora pseudocomata. The sequence continues at coordinate 2,439,621 of NC_085890.1, read as the reverse complement.
AGTACCGGTTGACGTTACTGAAGCTTGACCTACCCGACATGTATTTGCTTAGGGGAAATTCTTTTGGAGACGAAGCCCCTAAAACGGTTCATGCAGGCGCTTGAAGGTTAAAAGGTTGAGTGTCATTTTGATGATTCGGGGAATGGATGTGCCGGTTGGAGGGTTTATGCCTTGGTGATAGTGACGTTGTTGTTTCTGGGCAGGGGGGGTGATGCGTGGGGGTTGTGATGGGATGGGATGGGGATGGGGAATGTTGAGCAGGAGAGGATGTTGCGTAGTAAATGGTGGGAAATAGGGATGAGATCCGTGATAGGTGAGTGATAGACAGCCACAGCGGAAGAGGCATTCGAATTGTTCGGACGACAGGCCGAATGAGATCTGATCGATTGTGATAGATGGGAGCATGCTCGAAATCAAAGGTTTCATCACGTGCTGTATCAGAGGGCGGCAAATACCATGTCGAAATCCCATCTCTTCAGCCAAGCGAAGACGGGCGAATGCCATTATCTAACGGCTCGCAAGCTCATCTCGTTTTCGTCTGATGTTGACCTTTTCCAAGAAACCCGGAGAGGGTTGTCTCTTTTTCCTGTGGCTGGATGACAGTGGTGATCATGAAAACGGCAGGAAAGATTTGCTCGCGTACACGTTGGGTCGGCGCCGTGGTTGGGGATTTCAAGGGGAATGTCGTCGCAGTCGACATGTTTCTGTGGTGTCTGAGGAAATCTCCGATGGACCGTCACTAACACTTGGCAACAGAAATTGAGTGGAACGGTGTTAGCGGGGATGATGCCGCCAACTCGCGAGCCACCGTTCATCGTTTCGAGCGGGGCGCTACGTACCTTCAGCGTCCCCTGCATGCGGCTCTCTCCATGCATCCACCAAGGTGAGACAGGCGACGTCCCATGTTCCGTCTGATCTGATCATGGACTTCAGAGAGGAATCCAATGTGACATCACAAGGAAATTGCTACGGTGAGCCCACTGGAGCCTCTCTCGGTTGCCAACACCAAGAACGGCCATTCTTCGCCCTGCCATGCGACCTTGTCATCTTGTACAAGTCCACCGCAATCCTTACCTCCGAACAGTTGTAATCATGACAGGAAGAAGAATCTCAAGCTGCCCAGGCATCACCAAGGGGTCAAAGCAGGCAGTCGTCAGTCCAAACGGGAAATCCGAACTCTCACCTACGCACTTACAACAAGCATGGGTCTGCCGCACCTCCTGAGCGGGAAGCTGGGTTATGGTCAAACCCCACAACCACAAGCGCCCACGCGGCTCGCGGTGTTCGTCTTGTTCCGGAACACATCGCAACCGGTGTCGCCCTTCTAGGCCAGCGGCTCACAGCACCCTGTAGCTGGTGTATCGACAAGGGCCACCTTGCTAGTCATGGTCTCTAGCTTCGTCCTGACAATCGGTACAGGCCTTGCTCACCGTTGGCAAGGAGGAGAAAGAGAATCCCAGGATCCATGCTCCCCCCGTCTGGCGGCACATCCTCCCGATCTTCCTGCCCCTGGCATAGCCAAATGGCATATGCCCATACTCCGTATATAAGATACCACCACCCTTCACAATGTCACCGTTTCCTTTCCACCTCTCTCCTCACGCTCACCCCGACTTCGTCCTCTCTTTTTTGTTAGCTTTAGTTCTGTGAACTTGGCTCCAAGACACTCTTTTGGTACACGATCATTTTTACCTCCTTAGGCCGGGCCTCCCTTCTCTTTCAACTGTACATATCAGTCCCTTTTTGTGTGTAAACATCACCACCACCACCACAACCAACCAACCATCACCATGAAGTACGGAACTGCTCTTGTGGCCATCGCCGTTGGCCTCGCCTCGGCCCGCGATGTGCCCACTTACTCCCTCCGAGCCACCAAGCGCGAGGTTCCCCAGGAACACTCGCACGAGGCCGTCCTGCGCGCCTGCAACGTCGCCCTCAAGCTCAACAACCCAAACAACATCCTCGACTGCGTGTTCCCCCTCCTCGGCAACGCCGCCGCCGCCAACGGCGCCGGTGACATCTCGGCCGACCGCCTCGACTGCCTCCAGCAGATCGTCGCCGACCAGGCTCTCACCAACGCCAAGGCCGCCAACGACCTCGACTTGGCCATCAACGCCATCCTCTTCCGTGCCCTCGAGCGTAACACCTTGACCGTCGGCGAGGCTTCCCCCCTCTGCAACGAGACTCCTGTCAATGCCGAGCTCGTCAACATCAACCAGCACCAGGACCCTGCTTCTGCCGAGGCGGCCAACAACGCCGAGGTCGAGCTCGAGGTCGCCAAAGCTTTGTTCTCCATCGGGGCTGACCCGCTTCTTGCTCTGCAGAGCGGCACCTTTGCCCCTGGTGAGATTGGCGACCCTACTGCTGCTGGTAACACCTGCAACGACGAGAACGATGCGATCGGGTGCATCATTTCCCAGAACCTTTTGGTGCCTGCTGTTTCGGAGGCCGACATCCTCGCCGCTGTTGGCGATCAGGAGGTCTGCGAGCCTGTTGTTGATGACGAGCCTGCTGTCGAGGAGCCCCCGGCTGTCGAGGAGCCCCCCGTTGACGAGGAGGAGGTCTGCGAGCCGGTCGTTGAAGATGAGGAGCCACCCGTCGTTGAGGAACCCCCCGTTGAGGAGGTCCCCACCGGCACTGTGAACGTCCAGACCTTCACCGGCGCCCTCGGCGGCCCTGCCCCCGCCGTCATCTCCGACCCTGCTTCCAACCGCCCCTTCTCCGTCAACGGAAACACCTTCCTCCAAGCCGGCGCCGCCATCCAGCGCTCGTGCGCCATTCAGAAGAACGCCTGCGCCAACGCTGCTAACTCTGGTCAGATCCAGGGTGGTGCTGGACAGTGCGACCAACAGGAGGCCGCTTGCTTGGCTGCTGCTCGTCGTCGCAAGGCTCGCCGTTCCGTCGTCGGTCGCCGCCAGAATGTCCTGGACTTTGGGAGCTGCGGCAGCCCCGCTATTCAGTTCGCTGCTGGGCTTGACGGGCGTCAGGAGGAGAGCTTCCAGCCTGTGAACGCGGCTGATTTCTCGCATGGGTCTGCGCTCAACATTGATATTATTTCGTTCTTTGTCTGCCAGAGGCTGGATAGTGCGTGCAAGGCTAGCCCCGAGACGATCGAGGCTTGTGAGGAGGGCGCGGCGGCTGCTAGTCAGGCTGAGGGTGCTCAGGCTGCTAGCGTGTTTAATGCTGCTTTGGGGTTGTGAAGAGATGTAGGATAGTTTGTGAAGGGGGCGGAGTTCGAGGAGGATGTATACTTTTGATATATGAAGGGTAAATCATGGAAACAGTTTTAACCCGGTATTCTTTACGCTGCGAGGCGTGGCTTTTTATTATTATTGTTTTGAGAGGGAGCAGGAGGGAAATGGAAACGGATATGAATAGTTGCTATTTTGTTGTCTGTGTGTTTTTTGGTGAAGTGTGAATCTTGCAAGTGTGACTTTATGTGTGAAATGTCTTGGAGCTGGGGTTTATATCTCATGTGGATTAGTACCGCACTTGGGGTGTCAAAGGGGTTAGAAGAGTGTGTGTAAACAGACACACAAAGACATCTCTTGGTTCTAGATCAAAACACCAACCTCCCTTCCCTCCCTCCCTCACTCCTCCTCCTCATCATCCATCTCACTATCCTCCTCCTCCTCCTCATCATCATCCTCATCATCCTCATCATCCTCATCATCCTCATCATCATGCTTCATCATCCTCATCATCATCCTCATCATCATCCCCACTAATATTCCACAAATTACGGCCACTTCTCCTGCTCCCCGGCGGCGGCTCCCCCCTCCAAGTGTACCCCTCCCTCCTCATCAACCTCTTCAACCGCCCCTCCACCCAAGCCTCCTCCTCCCCCCTCGGCGGCTCCCGCCGTATATCCCCCACCTCCATCCTCGGCAACCACCCCGGAAAAGCAAGATCAATCTCCTCCTCAAAAAACCACCCATCCGCCCTCACCTTGTCCACCAACTTGCTCAACTCGACCCTCTCCCCCCTCCCCTCGACCAAGTCCCTCTCCACCTCGATATTCTCCCCCAGCAAACTCGCCCCGATCAACCTGTCAACGTTGCACATGGCCCCCAACTCAAACTCGGCCTCCCTCCCCTCGAGGATATACTCCTGCGCCGTCTTTGGGATTTTCTCAATCTCCCACTTCCAGCTGGGGTTGTCCGGTTCGGGCATGTGGTACCGCCAGGGGAGATCAACACATCTATTGCGTTCCATCCCCGAGAAGTTGAGCCGGAGGCGGCAGCGCGGGCAGGTGATGGCGCCCTTGCCGCGGAACGTGGCTGGGTAGGGGTCCCAGCATTCGGTGTGGAACATGTGGCCGCACGGCAGGACAAGACCAGCGCGGACGCAGTCCGTCGGGCTGAGGGGGAAGGTTGTCAATGCCGAGCCGGGGGTCGCGGGGGTGATGATCTCGCCTGTTTCGGAGCGGCAGATGTCGCAGCGGACAAACGGGACGGGGCGGCGGGCTTTTTGCTCGGGGGAGAAGGAGAGGTAGGTGCGGAGTTGGTGGACGTGGTTGAGGAGGGCGCGGCGGGGGGAGGAGGAGGAGGCCATGTTGATGGATGTACCTATAAAAAGGGGTATTTGCTGGCGTATCCCACTGGGAGGGCTACCCACAATAAGCAAAGAGCAGAAAACGTATTTGTTGACGAGAACCCCTAGAGGTTCACTTTGAGCAGAGAGTTTCACTTGCGTCCCAGTCCTATAAACTCCCGTATTAAAAGGGGGGTTAACCATCATCACCGGAAAAGGCTGGAGAGGATACTTTGACAACACCACTCTCGTAATAGTCAACAGCCAACTAACTCCGAACCGCTTCTTTCATCAAGAGGCACGTTTCCGGAACTTTGCCATCAAAACTTATGTTGTCGACTTGATTAGGCTGGAACAAAGCGGCGTGGGTGCTTTGTCTCAACATACAAGACAATTTTCAGTCCTCACCAGCCATGAACAGCAAAGTTAAGCCATATGTTGAGCCAAAGAAACACTCACTAGCATTGGCAAGGACAACAGGTAACAACAACATTCCCTGCGTGCTTGAGTCTCCAGTATATCCATTTCTACCCTCTCTCATCTGTCTGTTTGACACGTCTATCAATATTGCTCAAACCACCGCCTCCCCTTCTCATGGTACTAATACAACAATTTCAACGTTAGCTCCTCCCAGCTACCCCAACCCCCTAACCCCTCTAGAAAACCTGCGCATTGGTGGTGGACAAGAATATACAAGTTTTTGCATTTTAGGTTCTCTCTTTCTCTCTCTCTCTCTCTCTCTCTCTTTCTATCGATTCGCTCGCTTTTTATTTTCTCCGCAACAAAACCGCAGCAAAGTAGCAAGCGTTTAACCAATAACCAGCTTGTCGTCCTCGGGGAACTCGTACGCGGGAATCTCGAGGTTCAGAGGGGCAGGGCCCTTTCTGATGCGGCCCGAAATGTCGTAGTGGGAGCCGTGGCAGGGGCAGAACCAGCCGCCGTACTCACCGGCCTCGCCGATGGGGACGCAACCCAAGTGTGTGCAGACACCTAGTTGTGTTGCTGTCAGTATCATCCATCACTCTCCCCCCCCCTATTTTTTGTGTCTTGACATACCCAACATGACAAGCCACTCAGGCTTCTGAACACGATCGCTGTCGGCCTCGGGGTCTCTTAGCGACGCAACGTTGATGTTGTTGGCCTCCTCAATCTCGGCGGCTGTGCGGTGGCGGATGAAGACGGGCTTGCCTCTCCACTTGACGATGACCTGTTATTTTTTGTTGTCTCCGTCAGCCAACCTTCCTATCCCTTCCCAACTATTCCCCAGAGAGAAAGAATCCTTACGTTCTTGCCCTCGGGAATGGCATTCAAATCAACCTCAACCTTGGCCAAAGCCAAGACGTCAGCAGAGGCGGACATGTTGACGAGGAACTCTGTATAGCAACCACACTGTCAGCCTCCCCCTTCTTAACCAACCCCATATCCTTCCAATTGATCCCTCCATCCCTTCCCCACCCCCCTCCTTCCTAACCCCAAAATCACCTACCCTGAATGGTACTCTTCGCCCCCCCCGCAGTGATCGCACCCAACGTGCCCACCATGAAATAGCTAATCAGCGCATTCGAGCTCGGCTTCTTGTCCGACAGGTACTTTGAGAAATCCGGCACCTTGGTGCTGTTGCTCTCGCCCTTGAAAGGGCTAGAGTAGGAAGAGTCGCCGCGGACGGCCGGGGTCGTCGAGATGGTGCGGGCGGCAACACGCAGGACGGAGGGCCGGGCGAGGGCGCGCGTCACGGTCGAGAGGGGCGCCATTGTTGCTTCTGCTTCTTTAAAAAAAAGAGCGGTGGTGGTAGGTAGAGGGGAGAGAGGAGATAGAGACACACAAAGTCGACGTCGGCGTCCGTGGACTGAGGTTTTTTGGTTAGTCTCACTTTCGCTTTCTCTGGGCCGAGCTGTTCCCACATTTCCCGACCAGTTGTGAACTTGGCCTGTGCACCAAATGTCAAACGTCTGGCAAAGGTGGCGTGCCTGAGGCAGCTAATTTGCAATTGCCTGGCTGGTGATTGGACAGAGCCCGAGGACTCCGATTCTTCCCGTGGCATGCCAAGCCCGCTTTACACTATCCACAGGACACTCATGCTTGCTGACATCACTCATTCTCATGAAGAGTCTCACTGAAGAAGAGGTTATTATCAACATCGACAGCAGATCAATTCATGTACATTTTACGGATATCTCTCAGTGCATCCGCCTCAACTCCTCCACAACATTCCTCATGTGCTCTAAACTGGGCCCCAAACCCTCACAAATCTCCCTCTGCGTTGCCTCGTCCTGGTCTAGAAACTGCTCTAATAGCTCCCCGTCTAGGAATCTAACCGGCTCGCTCCCCTCCCTTTCTGCATTTCTAAACGCCCTGTAGCAGTTGAACTCGATCTCCCCCGCTGTGTGTACAACCCTTGCCAGCTTTTCCTGGAATCGTAATAGCAAGTCCTGAGCCTCGGGCGCAACGGTGCCGAACATGTATATCCCGCCATTGACCTGTGTCTTGTTAGCATAACCGTCTCAATATTGGACACCACCGAGCGACTTACCGTCCCCAAAAACGCCCTCGGCACCACCATCGCCCCCCTACTCGTCTCAACCCTCACCGCCCTGATCCTGTTCACCATCTCCCCCAAATTCATCTCTGCCGTCACGCTCATAATCTTCCTATCCTCCATCACCACCGCATCCGCATTCCTCCTCAACATCATCAGGTTCCCCTGATCATCCGCCTCCAGCCAGTCATCCCCATCAACATGACACAGCGCCGTGCCCGCAGCCGACTGCCAATGCCTGGCCACCTCCACCAGCCTATCCTTGTCACCAGGCATGTACTCAACCAGCGTCATACTCTTCATCACGTCCGCCACCCCGATGATATTCCCCTGCGCCGCAATCTGAATCGGATGCGTCGACGGCTTGTACGAAGCCAGCCTCGTCAACGTCGCCGTCGTCGTAGAAGTCTCGTCGTATCTCGCAATCGCCACCGTCTTGGCCAGCCCAGCCACAATCTTATTCCCGTCCAAGACTTCCAGACACCTGCACACACCCTTGGTAAGGTGGCTCAGGATTAAGTAGGGGTCCTTGTTATCATCAATACCAAACACCAAAATCCTCCCTCGGTGTTCACCAGTCATGGCATAATCCGGGTCAGGCAAGAAGCTCGTCCCGACAATAAACCGTTCGGCAGGATTCCCATACGAGTCTGGAAGCTCAGCCCTGACAACCGCCTCAACCAGCTCCACGTAACTTGTCCTCTCAAGTTGAAAAGTCTTACCGACAGGCTGGAAAATAACCTCATCCACCAGCCTAAACGAGCTCTGGACAACCTCATCCCCGTCCACCAACGACCGCTTAATACAACCCAGACCAAAAACCTTTTCCTTTGGCGAGTAGGCGATCCTACGAACCATCTCGCCCATGGGTAACTCGCGAACGTGTGTTCGTCTCGTGCGGTCGATCTTGGAGATCTTGATCTGTGTGTCCGTCGCCACAATGATCGAATCGGGGAATGCTTCTGTATCAAAAGGACAAATGAACATGGCCTCCTCTGCGGTGACAGCCGAGTATACTATCCTGTTCTCTTCACCGTAGATCAAGCTTGGGTGCTCCGTCGTGGCCAGGATGCTGTAGATGCTGTCGTTGTCTTGCGGGAGGAGGTGAAGCCTGGCTTGCCGTGTACCCAGGATAACCTGTTTCTTCCCCGAAAGCTCAAAATCGGCCGAGATGTTGAACGTGACAACATGGCCATCCTCCATGGCGACGAAGAGCGTTGGCCCCGACACCTTAGGCGAAGCCACCTGAACAAGCACCACCTCCCGAGGTATCGACGCGTCGTCCTGGCTCTGCCGTAGTGACTCCCCATGCATTGGCTCAAGTGTGTTCAAGTCAATAATCGACACCGTCCCTGACGTCCAAAACCCAACCACACCGATCCCTTGTAACTGTGGCGCAACATGTATGCAAGCAACCTGATCCTGCTGGCTAATATCCTTCTCCTTCACCAACCGCAGCTCGTTCCCAGCAGTACTGATCGACACCAGCCCCGTCCCTTCCACCGATAGCAACAGCCACTCCCCGTCCGCAGAAGCATTGATAATGGTGTTCTCATCCCGGGGCACCCACGTCGCCACCGTAACCCCACTCTCAGCATCGACCAACACAACCCCCCTCGTCGTAACCTGCAAAACCATCCCACCCCCAAGATTCCTCGCCAACAACGTCTGGCAATCCAACCGAAAACCCATGAAGTCCCCCACCTCTTCCACCCCACCCTCAGAGTCAAACCTGAAAACCCTCGTCTCGGTCAAAAAGCTCACAGCAAGCGTATCCATCTTCCCCTCCCCAACCGCCCCCCTCAGCGAGAACACCCCCCTCACATGCTGCCCAAGATCCTCCAACAACAACCCCACATCCTCCAGCCCAACGCCGCTCCTCACACTCCTCAACGACCCATCCTTGTAAACCCCGCTCCCGCAAACAATCCTCGCCTGCCCCGAAGAGTACTCATTCCCCAACTGGCTATCCTCCCCCCCTCTATTCCCCATGTCCATCACCGCAAAGTCCATAATCGGCCCAATATTCGATATCGTCTGGATCAGCGTCAGGAAAGGTTTGTCCGCCGGCTTATCCGCGCTCAAGTCAAGCTGAAACAGCCGCGAATCCCCATGGTGACTCGCCACAAACAACATCTCATTCCCCAGATAAACCAGCTCGCTCGCCCTGCTCGTGACCCCAATCTTGGTCAAGACCATCCCCTTCACCTCCGCCCCGTCTGTGTTGATCGTCAACAAGTGCAACGAGCCGTAGTCATCCGCAAGGAAATACGTCTGAACATTGTACTCGGCCCACTTGACAAAAATGCTCGCCTTGTCAAGCTTCGATTCCACCGTCGCCTTTGTCACGTCGTCAATATAGAGCAGTCTCGTCTCCCCCACCACAACAACCCCCCCAAGATGCGGCTTAGCCGATCCCGTATTGCGAAAGTTGTGCCTCTTCACTTCCTCCTCCACCTTCCTCACGGGAATCAACATATTCGCCCCCGCATCCGCAATCGTGATATCAATGATCCTGTGTTTCTGCGCGTTGAACTCGCTGGCCACCGTGTTCCTGTCGTCAGACGTAAGCCGGTACGTCGCCAGCTTCGAATCCTGCGCATTAGCGCTAGTCTGGTAAAGAAAAGCAACCGTCGGGTGTCCCGTCTCGTTATGCAAAAATGTCGAGGCCTTGATAAACAGTTCCGCCAGCCTGATCTGTCCCATCCAGTCCAGCTGCGCCGCGTTTGTCTTGCGGGTGCCGAGGCGGGCGATCGTCATGACGCCTTCCCATAGGTGCATGGCGATGAACCGTCCTGACGGGTCGACAATCGCTCTGTCGAGGGACTGCGAGTTGCGCATAAAGTGCTCTCCGGGGTCGCGGGTCGCATTCGTGGTTTCCATTTGAGACGTTTCCCGGTTCCAGTAGAGGGTGAAGTACTCGAAGCGGTCGGTTCCGACAAATAAGAGGTCTGTTTCGGCGTCTTTTGGTCGGAGTTTTTGGAGCATGGCGATGGTGCCGTTGACGTTGGTGGTGTGGGCTTGGGAGAGGAGGCCGTCGGGGGAGGGGCGCCATACTTCTACTCGGTTTGTTCGTCTGCATTCCGATGTCTGTTAGTAAACTCGGTTTGGTAGTATACAGAACGAAAGAAGGGGGTGATCCTGACGAGAGAACCAAGCTCTGCTCCTCTTCTGAATAGACATTGGCGAGCAGGGCATGGTCGACGCTGCTTGGCCGGTGGATTGGGGCGATGTAGGCCATTGACGGAAACAATCTCGGATCTGGGTATCAATATCGCTCGCAAACAACAAGAGAAGAAGACAGAAAGAAGCGGCAGTATAGGGAGGGCTGTTGCAGAGCTTTGCGGCTCTGCTTGAAGTGGAGGACGAACGAACGATCAGTTGGATTGGTGATGCAATCAATTGTCGGAGATAAGATTAAGCTCAACCACTTTTGTTCCCGCTTATCTCCCTTAATTGCATTTGACCCCGCGGCGGCGCGTCGCAAACACGCGACCCAACCCAGCCAACCCTCCGCTGTATTTACAGTTGACTTCGCTTCAGCGCATCAAATACCCTCTTCAACCTCTCCAACCCAATCTCCAACGCCGGCCTCGACGCACTAAACGTCATCCTAAACCACCCCAGCTCCTCACTCGCAAACACACTGCCCATAGCCAACAAGATCTTATTCTCACCCAAAACCTTCCAAATATGCTGTTCCCTCTCCAGATACCTCTCCAAATCCCCCGGGCTCAATTTCCCAACCCTCAACTCAGGCGGTTGTCCACCCTCCTTCTTCCCAACCAAGTGCCGTCTGAGATCTATCCAAAGAAACATACCCGCGTTTCTTTCCCCATCCCATTGTCAGCATTTTTCCTCACTAGCTCATCCGTGGTGACTTACGAATTCCCATAGTATCCCACCCCTTGCTCCCTCAAAAAATCAGTCACAACCTTGTATGACTCCCCCAGCAGCTCCCGGTTCTTCCCCAGGAACTCGTCAGTGTAATCGGTGTCCTCCAGCATGGCGGCCCAAATGTCCTGCACCAAGTACGGCGGCCAGCCAAGCATGGCATTGCTCGCCATCGCGCCCATCAGTCCCCTGTTCCGGGTGTGCAGCATCCCCAATCTGAGACCGTTGGCGCAAAAGTCTTTGCTTGCGCCGTATGCAACGTGGAGTTTTTGGGTGTCAATAGGGAGATCCAGCGCGAGGGCAGATGTAAACGGCACTACGTCTGTGGCGTCTGGGTTGTTGTAGATAGACTGAGCGTAAATCTCATCGCTGATGAGGTGGAGGTTATGAGCTTGACAAAAACCAGCGATGGCCCTGATCGTCTCTGGAGGATAACATCTCCCGAGCGGGTTGTGCGGGCTGTGTCAACAGTCAGTACCTACACCCCAACCCAAAGCCAGAGGTGCTCACTTGACCAGCATAAGCCCCTTCGCCTTGACGCCCTTGCTCTCAGCATTGCTGAGGGCCGTCTCCAGAGCCTGGACGTTCATCTCCGCGTCAAAAACATCGTCAAACCCTTTGTATCCCTCGATATCTTGAAATGTGGCCGGGATTATCACCCCTCTTGCTCTACCGGGGATGTCGGTCGCGAAGGCAGTGTAGTACGGCTGGGGGATGATGATTCCCTCCCCCTCGTTGCACAGCGCCCATGTCAGAGCATCTATCACGGGCGTCACGCCGGCCATGACGATGATGTCATCACTCTTTGCCGGCTCAAGGGGTGAGAACTTTCTGTTCAGAAAGCTGGCTAGGGCACGCTGGAGACGGGGGGAGCCTCGTGGGCCGTTGCCGTAGGTGAGTTGGCTGATTGGGTCGACTTGAGTGTTTTGCTTGATGAATTTGACGATTTGGTTGTGCATAAGGGAGTTTTCTGCCACGCCTAGGTTGATTCTTGTGTGTGTGTGGGTATGGTGTCAGTGGTGTGAGTCTTGAGGCTGGGTGTGTATGTGTGTGTATGTGTGTGTGTGTGTGTGTTTATGTGACTTACACCCCATCGGGAGTCGCGGGTGACCACGGTGTTGCTAGACATTGTTCGAAAAAGCTCCATCCGCGCATGTACAGCTGGTTGTAGGCGCCTCTGGTGGAGATGCCGAACTCGGTGGCCGTGGCGGCGATGTCTTGGGAGGAGGTTTGCATTTTTGTTTTGTTTTTCTTTTTTGTTCGTTTTTGTTGACGATTGGGGGGATGTGTATAAGGGATTTACTCAAGTTCGGATCAATGGAGTCAAAGGTGCTGACTTTATGTCTGGTGGTGATGGACTAAAACCATGTCACGATGTTGACTCACTCGTCAGGGGGTTGGCTGAGGAGTATTTAACATGCGTCTCTTTATTTTAATCTACTACTACGTTTAACTTCATTCGCCATTCAATGTAACCCCTTCTCATAAATAGAGAGCCAGTTTCGGGTTCTTGGTTCTTTGCATCGGGTGATCCTTCCTTCGTAGTGGAGACAATTGCCCCTCTTTCGGTGCGGATGCTTCGGCTTGGTGGCTGCTCGGGCCGACACTTGGGATATTAGCGTTGCCGATTGCTTTTGTTGCTGTGATCCTCTCGTGTGCTTGTTCACAAAAATGGCTTTTTTTTTTTTTTTTTTTGGCACAAATGGAAATTCTTCGAGCAAGATGAATATTCAGTAGATGATTTCCACGGAGACAAGCCTATTCTAGACCGTGTTGTACAAGCCAAGATATCAGCTCAGCCCCTGAATATGGCGTGCAGTCGAGGAAAACAGGGGCATGTAAACAAAACCCCTGAGATGCTCATCGGCTATTGAAGCACAGACTTGCGCTGCTCACAGCAACAGCCCACTGCTTTGCCAATCTTTCATATATACTTGCTTTTAACGATTATTCTCCAATTACTTCAATCTCACCATCTTCTCAACCTAGTACCCTTTTCATAGCCTACCTTAAGTACTCAAGTTTGGAATGATAGCCGGCGAATCAGCATGCGCTGGGGTGGTCAAGCAAACCTTGTCTTTACCCGTCGTGTTTACTATTCACCCTCCTGTAATAAAGCCACGACCGGGCACCACCGCTCTTCATGATTAGCGGCGAAGAAGCAAAGGCCATGATAGAGGTCAGTAGAGACTTGAACCTTCACATGACGCTGCTTTCTCCGCCTCTAGGCTATGTCGATGCCTTCCTGTGGTGTATTCTACCTACCTATTTAGCCATTCTCGAGATACCTTGGGGGCTTTCCTTCCTCAACCAACACGTCAGGTGCTTGCAACCCTGGCTCCAAGAAGTCGACTTCCATCGCTTCTACAAACCCCCGTGTCCATGTTTCCCGTTGGCCGCGGTGGACGATACACGACTAAAACCGTGTTCCGGTAGATGTATCATGTAGGCGTGGTCGGGGCCTCTCTCGACTCGGCCTCACAACACCGCTTTCAACCAGTCTGGCGCCCCGTATTCCCAGTCCTTTGACATGCTCCCTAGGTACCGTCCACCCACCATTTGGCTTGAGCGATACGCTATTCGCTCTCCGTCATGGGCCTTGGTGGCTAGCCAACCCAGCTCGGCTGAAGAAGCCACGAATGGGTGATCTTTTTCCGGACGCCAAGATGGTGAAGACACGCTAGAGAAGCGTGTCCGGGAGATCTTCCGGATGATGGACTAGGATGATGGACTAGGATGATGGACTAGGATGATGGACTAGGATGATGGACTAGGATGAAGCACCAAGTCGGCGGAGAGAGAAATCATCCCTTATGCGAAAAAAAAAACAATATTTTGGTGAATGGTCTCGGAGAGAGGCACTATAACCGCTGAACTTAGGTAACCGGCAAAGATACTTGTCAGGGCTTGATCTTGAAAGCCATGGTCAAGCGCCGATTTTGAAGGCCTGACAAGGGGCTTTTGGATTTATGAACTGGGCATTTCACACTACCTCTCATCTAACTTCCTTTGTATCTGTTTTCTAGGTATTCTCACAGCTTTTCTTCTCTTTTCTCAGCTTGCACAGTATCATAAATAGAAATTTTTTCTAGAAACAAGTGCTCAACTTGACAAACGGTGTCCAAATCAAACTCAAAATGTTCATGTAACCCCCAAAGTCACCGGTAATGCCGTCCATGTGGTGATACAAAATATTCGATTCAACACCCCAAAAAAGAATCAAATCTTCCTAAACTTAACCCTCATCCCCCCAGCAGGAACATACCCCATCCCCGGGTTCGTCGTCCTCGGCTCCCTCCCCCCAAGCCCCTCCAACTCCTCCGTCATCCCAAACTCAAACCTGGTCACCAGCTCCACAACCAAAACCTTGAACTCAACCATGGCAAACTGCTTCCCTATGCATATCCTCGGCCCATGCATAAACGCCCCAAAAGCATAAGGGCTGTCCGCCTCCGTCCCTGCCAAATTCTCCCACCTCTCCGGCTTGAACTCGTCAACATCCTCCCCCCAAACCCAGGCCGTCCGTGAGGCCACCGCCGGGAGGAGAAGAAGTACGGTGCCCCTTGGGATAAAAGTGCCACGAATGGTAAGATCTTTCAGTGCCTCCCTAAACGTCATCAACGCAGGACAATACCGCCTGAGGATTTCCCTGCAAAAGTTGTGGAGATAAACAACCGACTCGAGCTGCTCATAAGTCGGGGTTTTGCCAGCCTCGAAATGGGATGTGATTTCCCTGCGGAGACGCGTCTGTATGTCAGGGTGGACAGCCAAGACATAGCTCGCCCACAGGAGGGCATTAGCCGAGGTCTCATGCCCCGCCGCGATGAAGGTCAGCAGCTCGTTCGTGATTTGGTCTTCTGTCATTTTGTCGCCGGCTTTGCTGAGGGACATCTCCCCCTCTAGCATCATCGTGAGCAAGTCAGCTCCGTTGCTGACAGGGTTGCGATAGTCCGGTTGAGCCAGTTCTTTGACGCGGTTCTTGACAATGTCGAGGGTCATCCGGCGGAGTTGTGCCGAGGCGCGGAGGTAGCCTAGGTTGGCCTCGATAGGGAGGAAGCGGCGGATGGGGAGGAAGAGGTTGATGAAGGAGATGAGGGCGGAAAGCGGGGGCTGCTGGAAGACGCGGCGGAAGGAGGTGAGAAAGCTACCCTCTATATCAGCACCTCCATGGCCAAACCGAAAGTCTGAAAAACATACTCCATATCCCCCCCTTCTTCCTCCCCCCTCAAATTCCCCAACTCAACCCCCAAAATCGTCGCCCCCGTCACATCAATAGTAGCCTTGACATAAAGCTCATTCACTGTCCCTTTTTCATCAGCCCCCTTCCCGTTTTTTTAGCGTTCACCATCAACTCACCATCAACCACCCCCTCCCCTTCCTCCCCTACCATCCCCTCCACAACCCCCCCCAACCCCCCCGCCATCCCCCAAAGCACCCCCATGACCCTCCTCACACTCCCTACCCCAAAAACCCCATTCAACCTCCTCCTCGCAATCTTATGCTCCCCCCCTCAGCAAACAACAACCCCCTGCCGACAAAATCCCCAATAAACCTGTGCATCATCTTAGTAAAAAAAAAACCAAAAAAAAACAAAAAAAAAACTAGAAAAAACAAGAAACCCCGGGCACAACAAACCTGTACATGATATTCGGCTTCTTAAACTCATAACAGTGCGTCATCAACACCTCCTTGTGCGCCTCCGGACTGGCAACTAGTACCATCTCTGAATGGAACAGACCCAAAAACCGGATAAACGGGGCACGTGGGTAACGGTTGGCCCAATCAACGTATGTTTGCACGGGGGAGGTTGCGCGGAGGAGGGTGAGGGTTTGGCCTAGCAGGGGGAGGTTTCCCCCAGGTGTGGGGAGGGTGCGTAACGGGGAGAAATAAAAGGGGTGGAGGAAGAGGGAGTAGATTTTCAAGGGGAGGTAATGCGCGAGGAAAAGGGGGAGGAGGTAAGAAGGAGTGATGGGGAGGGGGGGGAGGAAGAGGTGGGAGAGGGTTAGTTCTGTTAGGGAGAGGAGGAGGGAGAGGGTGATGTGGGACATGATGGTGGTGATTGATGGTGGTGGTTTGTTTCTTCAAGGGATTTGCAAGGAGAGAGAGTAAGATGGGGCGGCCAAAAAAGATTGACAACGGAGTGGTCATGGGCGAGGGACCCAGTGGTAGATATAACGATATAACATGGATGAATACCTTATCTCGTGTGGAAGGGTGTGAGCCATACATTAGGTGCATTTCACTGCTCAACTATCCCTGAGTGGGGAGGGCTTGCCATGTATGATCAAAGCGATTGTCAAGCCCGACTCCCACCTGTAATCATTCGCACAGCTCTCTCACTCGATGTTTCGTAGTTGGTGCGAGTGCATGCACCGTGCACATATCCAATGCTCATGCATGCTCATGTTGATCTCCGTCGACCCTCCAATCATATGGCTCCAACCACAAGAGCGTACCGAGCGTATTCGTCTAGCATGCGGGGTGTTACACACCAAGGTGTGGTGAAGTCCAGGGAGAAAAGCCGCAGATTGATCCTGAGTGGCGTCCAATAACTTCTGGCTGACAAACATTCAGCAGCTTTCAATACGCCCTCCTTTGATGAGTTCTTCGTGTGGATGAGGTAAAGTCTGAGGCATACAACACAATAACCCTTGATTGAGCAGCTAAACAACCCTAAGCGCAAAACCACCCGAAACCCAAACAGCGCCTTATTACTATGCCGGCAATGCTCCATGCACCCTGAACCCTCGCTAACCCACACAACCTTGATCTACTCAACAATCAGCCCCTCCAACACCCTCATCGCTCTCGTACCCTCCCTCTCAAAGGCCGAGACCATATTCTCACACTCCATCTTGAGCATCTGCTCTGCCAGCTCAGCATTGTGGTAAATCCACTCCTCCACCGTCATGCCCTTCTCAGGGCTGGTCAAGTCCTTGCCCTTCCTCAGCAACCTGGAGACACCATTCTCCTTGTTTGGATTGTTCGATGGTGAAAACACCATCTCGAGATCTGTCGGCTGCCAGGGCGTGGCACTCTGAAGTCCACCCAGCGTAGCTCGTTTTGACGGGGAACTCCGACTCGGGGTGGCAACAACTGGTGCTAGCGCAACTCTGTTGGAGACGACGCTAACAGCTGTTGTCTTGGTCAGCGATCGCCGTGTGTTTTCTGCATCCGAGGACTGCGGCGACGGCGAAGGGGACATGGTTGCTTGTTTCGCCCGTCGGCTGGGTTGTGTTCTCGGCGTTGATGGGTGCTGGCTGGCAGATGAAGGAGGAGGTGGCGGAAGAGACTTGTTGGTTCTCATCGGGGTCGGTGGGACAGGTGCAGCTTCGACAACTGGGGCGGGTGGTGGTGTTGGAGGTTTGGCAGGCTTCTTCTCAACCTGGACCGGTTCCGGCGTCGTCGTCTTCGCTAAAACAGACTCGTGAGCTTTGATTATTCTGGCAGATGATCGTCGTGGGCCTGGTGCCGGTTCGACGTCCTCAACGGACGCTCGTGCGTCGAGTGATGCCCGGACCTCCAGAGACGCCCGTGCCTCGAGAGATGCCCGTTCAGCCAAAGACTTCTTTGAGGGACGACCGCGACCCCTCTTCACAGGCTGGATTACAACAGTACCGCTGCTGGCATCCGGATCAACTTCTTCTGGTTGAGGCTCTGACTTGGCCTCAGGTTCTGGCACGGCATCCTCCATCTTAAGGGGTGGGTACTGGACATCACCGACTGATGGCACAGGAGCTTCTGCGATCTCATCCACAGGTTCTGGTTCGGCCACAGGCTCCTTAGGCTTCTTCGTCTTTGATGTTTTCCGAGTCCCTGCCTTCCGTCCCTTCTTCGGGACCATGATCTCTTGCTCCTCTGGCTCCTCTGGTTCTGGATCAACCTCGGCGAGGAGAGCCTTGTATTCAGCATCGATCTCGGCCTCGTCAGGTTCCGCAGGTGTTGCGTCGAACATGGGGTGTATCCTGCTCTCTTCCTCCGCCTGACTTGTCTTGCGTGCAGTGGTAGATTTCTTGGGCCTTCCTTTTGTCTTTGGCCATGGCGCTTCCACCTCGGGTTCTGCGACAACCGGCTCTGCAGCAGCTGGCTCTTCGACAACCGGCTCTTCGATGATTGGTTCTTCGACAACTGGTTCTTCGAGAGCTGGCTCTTCGTACCGGTCGAGATCGGCTTCTAATTGGCGCTCAATCTCATCGTCATCTGGCACATCCAATGGCTCCGACTGGACCGAGGCTTGCAAGACCTTGCGGGACTTTGTGATGGGCCCCCGGCCCTTCTTCTTGGCAGGGGGTGGTGGCTGCTCAATGACATCGACCATATCAACGTCTTGTGTCGCTGCGGGCGGCTCTACGGCAGCGTTCTTCTTGGTGCGTGTGGCCCGTTTCTTGGGAGCTGGAGCCTCGGCGTTGATCATGGAAGGTTCCTCCATTGTGTCGCTAGAACGCTTACGTCCTCTGGCGGGCTTTGGTGGAGGTGCTTCTACTTGCGGTTCGTCTTCGTGTATCTCGACAACCTCTTCCTTCTTTGCTTTGGTCTTCCGGCCCTTTGCAGTAGTCGCCTTGCGTCCCTTTGTCGTCTTCTTGGCACCTTGGGTCATGGTGGACGCAGTTGTCATAACACTGTCGTCTTGGTCGAGGGTGAGGTCTCCAACAGAGGTCAAGTCGGAGGCACCAGTGGCGATGGTAGCAATGGACTGCACCGAGAGCCGCGAGGCCTTGGAGGGTCTAGCTGCCTTGGCTCTCCCCGACTTCTTTGGTGCCGGCTGCGAGCTGATGAGAGTGAAGAATGGGCATTCGGGCGCACGGTTGTAGTGTTCGTCCCACGGGTTGTCGTCCGACTCCCATCCATCGAGGCCGAGTTGGCAGTAGGCGCACGTGGCCATGTCCTCCGCCCCCCGCGATGGTGTGTACTTCAAGCCGGCCTCGACAAGCTATGTTCCGGCGAGTCAGTCTTGGGCCAACGGTCAAAGGTTCGTCGTTCCTACCTTTTTAGTCTTGCACTTGAAGCCCTTTTTGGTCTCGTAGGGCCACCTGCCGGCAAACGTTGCTTTGCGGGCCTCGACCATGAACGGGTCGAGAGGGTGTACCTTCCCGTAGTTGCCCATGCCGGCCTCGATGGCTGCCATGATGGCCCACCCGCACGTTGGCGAGTGCTTCAGGTGTTCCTCCAGAGGATTGTCATGCTCTTCCCACCCGTCGAGTGCCTTGTCGCACAAAAAGCACACAACATTGTCGGGGTTTTGCGGGTATGGCTCGAAGAAGAATCCGGCTTTTGCAAACTATCACAGCAAAAGTCAGTCTTGAAACCCCGAGGGAAATTAGCTAGGAAGCTTACCGCGACAGGGGAGAGGGTTTTGTGTGGCCATTGCAGCTGTTTTGGACCGCGAGAGTTTGCATTGGAGGCTCTGCCTTTGGAGGCAGGTTGTGTTGCTTGGAACGATGCCAGCCGGTTCTCAAGGCAGAAGAACACGTCCTCCGAGTCCATCATAGACATTTTTGTGTGGTTGTTTGCTCAGAGAGGTCGAGTTTCGAGGGTTTGTCGCGAGTTAAGACGCGATCGAGTCGGCTACCGCTACCGCTAACTGGAATATGGGTTGGGTTCGTTTCTCCTCAACAATAACATACGGACATTGTCGTCTGGCGATATCAGATAATAATCAATCACGGGCCAATCGAGGAAGGCTTGGATCGTCGGCCCAAGTCGCGTGTTTGGTGATGGTGTCAAAAGTCAAACTGTGGGATCCATTGACATTTGGAGGGGGAGCAGGGAAGTCGCAGTCAATAAAATGCCAGACGTCGTTGATTGGCTAGAACACGCTCCGTTTGTTTACTTTCAGTGTGGAGGCCAAGCCTCATGTGCGCCACACCTTGCTTCGCTTCAGCCACAGATAGTGCCACCGGATTCCAACGAAGGGTTAGGGTTGTGATCTTTTCAATGCCCAGACTTCACTTGATTCGGGAATGTGTGCCAAGCGCACACTTCCTGGCATCTTGCATGAAGTCAATATTGGATGCTTCCACGGCTTCTGAAGCCAAAACCAACTTCTTGGCTTCTTCCACCTTCAACAATGGTCCGCTCTCCCGTTCTTTCTCAGCTTCACAACAGACCTCTCAAGTGCCGGTCTACTTGATGACTCAGAGACATGTTGAGAAGGCAAAACAAAATGTGGACTCCCGAGACGATCACCCGAAAGATCTGGGCTTGCTGTGCCCAAGAGACTCCAAGAGACCAAGGCGGCCACATTAAACATATACGACAGGTCCAAGCAAACCGTGACTAAGTGTTTTCTTCACAAGTTTGGCATTGGTCATCAACAAAAGCCTCGCCCATCAGCGGCTGGTGGAGACTGGCAGTTGCATTCTGGGGTTTGCACCGCCTCCCCCAGCGAACGAGAGATGGGATCCCGGAGAGACAACACCGATCTCGCACGTTGCCGACCATCTCAATTTTCACCGCCTGAGCTGGAGATGGAATCATCGAGGATCCCGAGAATGTGAATCCCGGTCCATTTAACACCTCGAGCTCTTCCAACGATCTCTGGAGACGGCGCAGACAGTCCGGAACAGCGCAGTTGAACCAAGCTTTTTCAGGGTGCTACCTCCGTGCCTCCTCGGTGCAAGCGCAGCCATTGGCATTGGGCATCAGGGGGAATATAAGCTTTGCCGCGGACATCAGCGTGAGGCTGGCGAGACGGCGCCTTTTCTGCGTTTGAGGGGTCCCACAGTGTCGTCACCACACCAGCTACCAAAGTACCGGCGCTACTGGCAGTTGGCTCATTGCTGGTTCCTGGCCTGTCGAGATGAACCGTTTTTGCCCTATGGTGTTTTCCCAGTGATACGGCAATTCGTCTACCGGTACACACATTGGAATGTCCGCTACCGCGCCCCCACAATCAACACATTCTCCAGCCGCCACATGAACACAGGGCTTCGCAGATACGCCGTTTGCCGCTTCTCATCTTCTAGAACCTGTGGGAGAGATGCTTCATGCGGGGAGGGTGGACCGGCCGGCCATGAACTCCGTCTGCGACATGCAGGAGCAAGGACAGCCTAGGGCTTGCAGAGGGGTCCTGGCCTTGACAGCACACCGTGTGAGGATAGCCCGAAGCCCTTGAGACCCTGCGGCATTGGGTAATGGAAGCTAGTGTTTTGGACCGGTGCTGGTTACTCACGAACTCTGGGGACGGCTCTTTCCGGGGCCGTTGGGTGAACAGCTGCTCATCTGATGATACTGGCCAGCCAGCAACAGCCATCGGGATAACCATCGGGGTATCCTCCTCGGTGGCGATGGGACGTCCCTGCCGGTGTTCCCGCGCCTCAATTCGTTCACCGAGATCGGCCGGAGCATGAACGGCATGGTAGGGATGTGCTTGCCGTTGCCTGACTCGAGCTTGGAACTGAGGTTTGACGCTTTCTTTTAAAGTTTCTCTCTTTTCCCTGCTTCCCCAGCAGTTCGGCTCTCCATCCAATCCGGAACACATTTTGGGAACTGGCTTTGTGTCAATGGTGCTTGTCCTGGTCATTTTTCTGTTCAACAATTTTTGACCTGCAACACTCGTTCATAAAGTCCATCTCCCCACGGACTTCGGTTCTTCTCTCTTCACTCTTCACCCATCCGTCCGCCACTTCGCCATCCCCACATCGCCCTACCTGGCACTACCCCGACCCATCACGCCACGCTCCTGTCGAGTTTCAATAGCTTCAGCAGGCGGGTCGTTTACCTAGTGTTGGGACGACAGGCTTTTTCAACATGGCGGAAATCACTCCAAGCGCGGGCGTGAGCCTTACCGAGAAGGAGAAGGCCGGTATCGAGAGAACCGGCTCCGGCCATGCCTCTTCCATGGAGGGTGACGTCCGCGCCAACAGGGGCGCCGCCGACTACGACTTTGAGAGACAGAAGCTGGCAGAGGGTGAGGCCGCTTTCCACCAGCTTGGATGGAAACGCCTGACGGTTGTGCTCATCGTGACTGCCGTCGCGCTGGGCAGTCTCAGTCTTCCGGCCGCCTTTGCATCACTGGGCATGATTCTCGGCGTCATCATTTCTGTCAGCATGGGTCTTTTGGCCATGTACTGCAGTTATGTCGTCGGTCAGGTCAAGGTCAAGTACCCCCACATCGCCCACTACACCGACGCCGGCAGAATGATGTTTGGCAAGTGGGGGTACATTATCATGACGTTCATGTTCGTCCTGCAGCTCACCTTCACCACCGCCTCCCACGTTTTGACGGGAGCTATCATGTTTGGCAACCTGACCAACAATGGCGCCTGCACTGTCGTCTTTGCCGTCGTCTCGGGCATTCTCCTGTTCCTCCTGGCCATCCCGCCCACCTTCTCCGAAATGGCCATTCTCGGATACGTCGATTTCGTCTCCATCATTGGTGCCATCGGTGTCACTATCATCGCGACCGGCATCCAGTCGGCCAACGCTGACGGCGGTCTGGCTGCTGTCAGCTGGTCTGCCTACCCCAAGGAGGGCTTGACGCTGCACGAGGGCTTCATTGCGGTCACCAACATTGTGTTCGCATACAGCTACTCGCTTTGCCAGTTCAGCTTCATGGACGAGATGCACACTCCAGCCGACTATCCCCGCGCCATCTTCTCTCTCGGCATCTTCGAGATCTTCCTCTACACCATCACCGGCGCCCTCGTGTTCGCCTTTGTTGGTCACGATGTCCAGGCCCCTGCTCTCCTCTCGGCTGGCCCCACCATGTCCAAGGTTGCCTTTGGTGTCGCCCTCCCCGTCATCTACATCTCTGGCAGCATCAACACCGTTGTCTGCGCCCGTTACATCCATGGCAAGTGGTTCAAGGACTCGGTTATTCGCTACGTCAACACCCCCATGGGCTGGATCACCTGGATTGGTGTCGATGCCGCCATCACAATCGTCGCCTTTGTCGTTGCCGAGGCCATTCCCTTCTTCTCGCCCCTGTTGGCCATCTGCGCTGCCATCTTCCTGTCTGGCTTCACATTCTACTTCCCGGCCATCATGTGGTTCATGTTCATCAAGGAGGGCAAGTGGACGCCATGGAACATCATGCTGGGTGCGCTCAACGTGGTGGCTTTCATTGTGGGCATGGTCATTCTCGGGCTCGGCACCTACTCGGCTGTCAAGGACATCACAATCCGCTACGAGACAGGTGCCGTTGGTACTTCTTTCGGCTGCGCTCCACTCTCCTGAGCTGAGCATTTCAACGGTGTTTGGGGGGGAAAACGATTTGGAGTTTTTGGCATTTTCCTTTTACGACATCAAACATTTCCTTCATAACTCATAACTGGTAATGTCTTCTTTGGAGTATTCATGAGGGTTTCATCGCCAAAAAGGATCGGGCATGGGCATGGTCATTGGAGGGGTTTATGGTGCGCATTTTTCTTAGTGTTGGGCTTTGGGTCGGAAGCGGCGTTTTTCTTTTTCTTTTTCTTCTCTTGTGGGAAGGGGTATTTCTTTTGTGTTATCAAGCGTTGCTTTTGTTGCGCGCGACTGGATACCAACGAGTTTTTAAAGTAGATGTAGGGGAGTAATGATACCTGATATGTGTCAATCTTGATGTCTTTGGTTGTGATTGTTTTGTAGCCATTTCTGATTGTTCTTTCAGCGCCTCGCACAACCACCACACTATTAAATCTACCCCAAGAAATCGATATCCCAAAATATCACATTCCGCTATTTAATAGAATTTGCCTGACCAAAAATGCCAGCTTCCCTCTGACAAAGCAGCCCACTCCCCACATTGGAAAATAAGGGGAACTATTCACCCAAGCTTATCCAAGCCCAACTTCGTTTTGGGTTAAAAAAAGCTCAAGTCTTACTTACACCCTTCATGCTCCACCAGGACCTTTGGAATCTACATCTTGACTCACACTGTGTTGATGCGTATGGTTTTTTCTTTGCTTTTTTAGCATTCATTTTGATTAAATCTACACACCAAAATTTCAATAGTCACATAGCCATTCATCACAACCACCAAGCCATACATAAATCATCAGGAGGTCACACCCACGAGAGCAAAGAAATAGACAAGAAAAAGAAGAAAAAGAAGATAGGAAAAAGGAAAAGAAAGATGCCCAATAACAGGATTGAACTGTTGACCTTCGCATTGACTACATACTGTCTCCAGTATTAGTACGACGCTCTAACCAGCTGAGCTAATCGGGCTTCGTGGTTTAGTACTTTTTCACTTCCCACCCTCACCCTACATTGGTTTCTGTCTCATTATTGCAAAACCTTCTGGTCACCCCCTTTTCGTCTCCTCCTCCTAACGGGTCAGTTGAGTCCTTTCCTGTTGAATTGTACTCCGTACACAACCAGCCTCATCTCTCACATCCATCCCCCCCCACAAACAACCTGACCAACAGCCTCACCACCTAGCAGATACCTCAGGAAAGCACACAGCACAACAACCCCCTCCCAACTGCCGACGGCCAAAGGGAAGCTCTCCCCATTACTCAACCGGCAGCCAAATCCGTCACCGACGACTCACCTCCACCGGCAACCCGCCCCTTCAAGAGCTGATCCTATACCTCACCTTCCTAATCCGTCCAAGTCAGGATCCCCAGCCCAAACCCAGCTCCCCCCACCGCCGTTGTCGGTGAGCCAGTCTCTCCCCCTTTCACCCTTCACCTGCAGCTTCCAGAACCAGAACCGGACTTCGGAAATGAGGAAGCGCAAGTATCTCCAATACTGCTACGTGATGACTCGCGGTAGTTACAAACATCTAGAAGATCTCGGCAGTCGTTTGTAGTCCAACATGGAGGGACGGGACTTCCCTTCGGAGACACTAGAAAGCGGGCCGAGGCGTAATGTACAAAGATCAGATGACCCAAACGGAAGTGGCAAACTCGAAACAAGCTTTTTTTTCAGCCTCACCCCAGCAAAACTGCCACCTCATCTACCAGTCCAAAATTCTTTTCAATCGAGAACGATATACACTGGCAACATTGTTCCTGATAACGATAGCTAGCAAAGTACTCCAGCCCAAACCACAAAAGAAAAGCGGCCACCTCTCAACCCTCCAACCCCAACTCCTTGTAAAAAGCCTCCGAACTCGGCTTCCGCCCAAGAAACTCCTCCAACGAAACCATCTCATCCCTGGATCCCCCCTTCGCCAGCACCGTATGCCTGTACCTCCTCCCCTCCACCCCGTTCATCGGGTCCTTCTTGAACTTGGTATAAAACATGTCAGTCGAATACACCTGCGAGCTCAGATAACCATAATAGCCCGCATCATAACCCCCAATCAAGTGCCCAAACGTCGCCTGACCATTACCCCAGTTGCTACAAACAACAGTTAGCATTGAAAACTGACTCGAGCCCTTGACAATAAAAAAAAACTTACCTGGCCTCACCCTGCTCCTCGGGCCCCTTGATCTTGGAAATGTCCGCCCGGAGGTCATTGTACAGTTTGCTGATGTCCAGCTTCTTGAGCTCCTCGTGCGACTTGGGTGTGTGAACCGTCATGTCGAACAGGCCAAAGTGCAGCTGTCTCAGGTTGAAGAGAGCATCGTTGACGTGCTTGGTCGAGATGAGCTTCTCGATAAGATCGTCGGGAATCGACTCGCCCGTCTTGTAGTGTTTGCTCAGGCTCTTGAGCTGACTGGGGGTCCAGCACCAGTTCTCCAGCATCTGACTGGGGGCTTCCACAAAGTCTCGAACCGTGGAAGTGCCATGGTAGCGAGCATACTGAGTGCGGCCGACAAGGTCATGGATACCGTGACCCAGCTCGTGGAAGAGGGTGACAACCTCGTCGTGCTTGAGGAGAGAAGGCTTCTCCTTGGTGGGCTTGGAGAAGTTGCATACCAAGGCAGTGGCGGGGTAGCGTCTTGAACCGTTGGCCTGGATGAAGCCAGGCTGCAGGTTGAAGTTGGCGGCGTGGCCATACTTGCCTTGACGGGGATGGAGATCCAGGTACAGGTACCCGACGAACCCTTCACCCTCCGACTTGTCGTCCCACACGCTAAAGATGATAACATCCTCATGCCACGCGATATCCTCAGCCTTCCCGGTAGGCGAGATACGCGCGCGGTCCTCGGGAGTCAACTGGTTGAAAACGAGGCCAAAGAGCGTCTCAAAGATCTTGAGCATGCCCTCGATGGTGGAGGTGATTGGGAAGTACTCAGCAATCGCATTCTCATCAATGCTGTACTCCTTCTCAATCATCAGGCGGTCGTAGTAACGGTGATCCCAGAGATAGTAGTTGCCATCGTACGGGAGACCGCGCTCCTCGTGGTCCTTCTTCTTCAGCTCCTTGAGGTGTTCGATTTCCTTGAGACCACCGGGGCCGAGACGCTCCTTGAGATCGTTCAAGAAGTCAAGAACAGTCTTGGTCGTCTTGGCCATCTTGTCCTCAATGCGGAAGGTGGCGTGGTCAGGGTAACCGAGCAGACGAGCGGCCTCGTCACGAAGCTCGATAGCCTCACGGAACAGCTCAACATTGTCGTTGCACTTGTTTTCGTTCGCGATGAACACCTTGCGGCGAGTTTCGGGGTTCTTGGCAAATTTGAGGGTGGGGAAGAGGTCGGGGTACTTGAAGGAGAGACGTAGCTTGCCCTCGTTCTCGCCGGTGCCCTTCTCCAGGCCGTCCAAGACATCCTGCGGAACGCCATCGAGCTCCTCTAGGGTGAACCAGAGGCCGCCATTCTCCTCGTTGAGGTTCTTCTGGAAGGCAATGCTGATTTGGCTAAGCTTCTTCTTGATCTCCTTGAAGCGGTCCCTCTTCTCACCCTCGGGAAGACCGAGGCCATTCTTGATGTAGCTCTTGTGTTCCTTCTCCAACAGTCTGGCGCTCTCAACGCTCTCCAGACCGGTGCTCTTGGCCAGCTCTTCGGTGATCAGACGGTCCTTGTGCTGTTCCTTGCTCTCAGCAAGCCCGCTGTTCTTGTAGACGGCATCGACAAGCTTGAAGACGTCCTCGCGCATGCTGACCTCGATGCCGAACTCGTCCATAATCTTCTCGGCCTCGGTGCTGGCATCGCGCAGGGCGGCATCGGCGCTGACATACTGGTAGAAGCCAAGGATGCGGGCCGATAGCGAGCTCTGATTCTCGTCTTCGATCTGGGGGCGGAGGACGGACTCGAAGGTGGCAGCGTCGTTCGGCTTGATCTCAGCAACGAGCTTGTCGAGCAGGGAGCGTGTGTTGTCGCAGAGAGCCTTGGAGTCGGCGACGATGGAGTCCTTGGTGCCGGTGAACAGGGGGGGGTCCTGGGGAGGGTTGGCGTATTTGGCCATGTTGACGTCGGGTGCGTGTGTGTAGAAGGAGCCTAGGGTTGAGTACGACAGTGTAGCTAGACGTGCGGAGGTAGTGGTGGCAGCAGTAACCACATTGAAGACGTGACCGAGAGGAGCTTGACCTTTGAAATGGTGGGGCCGACTGTACCGTAACTGAGTGAACAGCGCAGAAATGCGGGGGGCGTACTGTGGCGCGGCCAGGATGACGGTGACGGTGGAGAAGAGGAGAAGGGAAAAGAGAAGCAGGAAGACGGCCTGCCGTGCGGAGGGAATGTTGGGCGCCAGGTTGACAACTGCACTGTACGCACGGAGACAGATGTCAATAAGAGAACCCAACTGCGGGGTTCGTGAGAGGGATAGAGAACAAGGTGCTACGGGGTGACGGGTGACGAGAGGCGGGGGAGCGGTGTGCTTAACAGCAGTTCAACCGTGAGCTACGTGGTCCGAGGGAGGAGGCCGAGCGGCACTGGCATTCGTCGTCAAGTGTTGTCTTCACTTGCTGCAGCTCGAACGATGATGTTCGGTAATCGAGGTCCGGCATGCTATGTTTGAGCTAGGACCAGGCCCGACAGGGGTCCGTGCATCTGGCGATCCACCTCTGCTGTCGATGTCGGCGTAAGGGACATATAAAGGGTCGTCGACACGGGACTTGGAGTTTTGAGGGCATTGAGAGCCCAGTATTCGCGAAGACATTTGGAAACAGAGTTGGGAAGTGAAGACTGCATGTATCCGTGTCCGGGACTGAAAAGCCATATCCCTGCTGGAACCTGCTCGAATCCACATCCATCCATCAAGTCACAGCCACCAGCGCAGTCTCATCAAATGTTGCCAACAAGTCTCTATTACTATCCCAAACCAAAAGGGCACAACAGAGCCTCATCCAGCTGCCCAGAATCGATACATGATAGATCGCCACAAAAGTACTCCAACGCCTGGCCCGCCTCTTAATCGATGCAAGTGCCCCCAAAATGAAAACATGTCGGTCATCCTGCAGACCCCCATACGTCCGGTAGCTTCACCTCCCTCTAGTTGGCGAGAATGGTGCGGACGAGCTCCGTGTAGTTGACCTGCCCGTTGCTGGTGTCCACCGCCTTGAGCAGCTCGTCCACCTCCTCCTCGGTCATCTTCTCGCCCAGGTTCGTCAGGATGTACTTGAGCTGGCCCACGCCGATAAAGCCCGTCATGTCTTTGTCGAATACTTGGAAGCCGCGGCAGTACTCGTCGGGCTCACCAGGGTCACGGAAGCCGCCCGGTCGGTTCAGAATGCGCTGGAAGGTCTCAAAGTCGACTATATTGGAGTCGTCTGTCAGTCACTGTGCCTTGTGCACTTCCATGTTCTTCTGCTCACAATCACCGCCAACGTTCTTCTCGAGCTCCTGGATCTCGGCAAGGGTTGGGTTCTGGCCGCAGGCGCGCAGGAGATCACCCAAGCTATCGAGGGTGACACGGCCGTTGCCGCGCTTGTCGAACAGAGAGAAAGCCTCCTTGTAGTTGGTGGAAGCCTGCGGGGAGTCAAACTGATCAGTGGCCATCTTTTTAGGATGCGATGCGATGATTCGAGGTCAGGAGAGAGAAGCAATTGGGCGCAAAAAAATAGAAAGCAGTCAGTCGTTATCGTCGCCGTCAAAGACAAGACGACCATCCAACTTTTAAAGTTGGCACCACTGCCCGCCAGGTACAGGTAACCGCCGTACCGCCGTACCGCATCGGTGCGCTAACAATTTGGGGGGGACTGTGGTGGCTGATTGGCTATGCTGCTGCTTTGATGGCGCTCTCCTGATCTTCGAACTGTGCGTGGCAAATGTACTCACCATTTTGATTGCGTGTGTGATGCAAAACTAAATGAACGCGCGGAAAAGGCTGGGCAGGAAACTTTGCTGGAATGCTGAGGGCAGAACAAGACGAAGCTATTCGGAAGTTGATGTGCGGTCTAGAGAGTGGATTCAGAGACGGGGGGGTTGCCAATTTCTATGGCCTTGGTTTGACCGCCAGCTGAAATGGTCAGGCTGCGCTGTCTTGGTCTGTGCCTCCCTGCCGGTGCTTGTTGATTGTTTCACGGGGCAACGGCTCCAGCAACAACCCACCACACGCCTTGGCACTGCCCCTCCTTTTCTTATCGATACGGGGCACTCAGTTTCCATGAAGTTGAAGTCGAAGATGGCCTTCAAGGCAAGGTCAACCAATCTTTGGCAGGAGTGCCAGAACGAGAGGACCGGGGAAGCCACAGCACGTGATGCCATTCATTCCAGGCACGTGACAGCACACACATCGGCACGGTTATGTCTCTTTGAGTTTCACGGGTTGGATTATCTCTTATCCGACTAGCCCAGGTCGCAATCCATCAGCTGTCTGTTGCACAGCAGTCCGACCCCTTTGTCCCTGCCTGATACCTTACCAGCCAGCGGGGCACCTCTCGTCTCCCAGACCGAGGCACGTCATTGCTCCAGCCTCCAGCGGCATTAGCACCTCCCGTTTGCGGGGGCGTCAACCGCTATAACATCGGCGTCGCCCGCATCTCTTGGGGTCCTTGGCGGCTCTTTGCTTGACATTGTGTGATTCGGCTTGCAGCGTGTGCCGCAAAGATTTGTCATTTTCCTCTCACCTAAGCGCATTAAATATATTTAGATGCATCGTCAGCTTCTTCCCTCTTTGTCCTCTCGATTGAACCTCGCTCGCCGTCCAGTTTCACGATCCGTTCGAGTGCATTCTCCAGCTTACACCTGGTTTCCTCTCCACACTCCCACAACTATAAACTGCCATAACTCTGCTCCACTCACAACGACATCACACTCTCACAGCCGCACTTTCTTCAAACCCCGTCTCAAGACAGCTCAATTCGCAACCATGGCTGCCACCGATGCGACACTCAGGACGTTTTTCCAGTCTCCCAAGTATGCCGTCGTGGGAGCTAGTGCCAACCAGGAGAAGTACGGGTACAAAGGTACCTATCACCAACCTCATCCCTAGGTAATCAAACAACACATACTAACACCGGTTCAAGTCTTCAAATGGTACCTCAACCACAACCTTCCCGTCACCCCCATCAACCCCTCCGGCAAGCCCATTCCCGTCGACGGTGAGGACCACCCCGTTGTCACCTCGCTCAAAGAGATCGAGAAGCCAGAGGAGACCTCGGTTTCGTTCATCACCCCCCCTGCTGTTACCCTTGCCAGTTTGAAAGAGGCAAAGGAGCTCGGCTTCCCGAGTGTGTTTTTGCAGCCAGGCACTTTTAACAATGAGGTGTTGGCTTTTGCGAAGAACAACTTTAGGGCCGTGGTTGCGGGGGATGGGGGTTGGGGAGGGGAGGGGTGGTGTGTGCTTGTTGATGGGGAGAGGGGGTTGAAGGCTGTGGGGAAGTTGTGAGAGAGACGAGTTTGTTATCATGAGCCTTGATGTTGGGATTAAATCCTGATCTGCTGTTTCCTTCGTGCTTGTCATATAATGACTTGTTACTGGAATTCTTATGTTGCAGACACAATGGTTTGTGTATTGGGAAGCCGGTCTCATAGAACAGTTGCTAATCTGGAGCTGGGTAGCTCTGATTACAAGACAAAGCGCCCTGGGAAATTTATTATTCCGTAGTATGTTTTGTGAAGTGCAGGATACAACCAAAATTCCCATCACCATTATATCAGTGTTCATTTCCTCAGTCTTAATCAGCTTTCAGGACCGAGGCAGAATCTTCTCAAGGTGGGTTGTTGGAACAATGTGTGGATCAAGTCGGGGGCGGCGGGCCTCCAATTCAGGGCCACCTCAGAACCCAAAATGAAAAACCGGAAGCCTACGCTATTACCAGAAGTCGCTGAATATTCAATACGTGGCAGTAGATTGAAACTTATGGGATCCCGCCACACGGAATATTCAAATTATCCCGGTTGGTATACCAATTTCACTTCCCCAACAAGTTGTTTTCACTTCTTTTCCAGAAATCAGTCAATGATTTTGCAAGTTGTCAGCTGGACCGTCTCCATCTCACTTCACCGGACAGTCCTGCCACAAAGTCCACAGTCGTGCCCAACAAGCATTGAAAGCATCGAAAGACAAGTTGAGAAACAGGGCGTCCAGCCCATTTCTCCACATCGACCATAATCAGACTCACGATGGTTGAGTCCCGGCCACGACGCGTCACTGCAGTAACTTTGAAGAGATTCCCTGATCCACATTGGTTTCGAAAAAGTTTAAGCTTAATTCAGTTACATATACTATTCTTCTGCCCCGGTGTTTCGCTTTTTTCCATTTCTCTCTTTCATGCCACCGCAGTCATTCCAGCGCTTGCAAACGATATGGCACCACACGCCATCGACTCCATGCCCTCGGGGCAATGTGTTAGGTTGATGAGCGAGAAGTTCATCCACAAGAGCGACATCAACCAGATCACACCGCGGATGGACCAGGGAGGCTTTGGCCACCCTTGCATTCTCCTGAAGCGGTCGCATGATGGGTCCATGGCCCTGATTGCGTTGATCTCGTCGTTCGGGTGCTCTTCACGTGGGACCGCGCAAGCTCCATGGGGGAGGCCAGACCTCAGGAAGATACATCGTAAGTACATCGCCAATCCATTATCATGTCAGCTTCCTGTCAGCTTCCTGTCAGCTTCCTGTCACCTTGCTGTCACCTTCCCGCTACCATCGTATCCCCCTCATATCCATCTTCATGTCCAACCTTGCTAACCATCTACCTCACAGCCGACAAGACGGTTTTCCGCGCAGCCGCCAACTGCAACTCGGAAAGGCCCGATCCCAGTCGGCCTTTCATCCAGCTCCAGCACGGCATCCACTTCAACTTCCCGACGTGGATCGACGTGACCAGAGTCTAGGCCGTGCCGGCGGCCTGCCTGAGCGCCTGGCGTGGGCAGGAGAACAAGCAACTGACGAGGGAGTCCCTCTCTGACCTCCTCGCTCACATGCGCCAGGCGGCTCCGCAGCGCTGGCGCGACGTCAACAACGCCATGGTGACCACCGCCACCACCACCGCCTCTGGGCCCTCTCTCGCCGGTTTGCAAACGCCGCCGTCGACTCCACTGGCGCGTTTGGCGGCCAGTCCCTCACCACCACCACCACCACCACCGCGCTAGATTGACCAATCCTGGCGGCGCTCCCAGACGCCAGCGTCGTTTGCGGGCAACACCGATAAGAGGAAGAGGCGGACGTCGTCACCAAATGGGGAAAAGGACTGCAAGGTCCAGAAGGTTGAAGAGTGGAGGCTATCGGCCGGGCCTGTCGGTCAGTGTTGTGGTGGTGTGGTGAAAGAGGAGGGAGATGGTGGGCAGTGGTGCACGGTTGTGCAGAAGAGGAAGAGGGGGAAGAAGTAAAATGACGATGACGACGTCCGCCCAGGCGGCGGTTACAATCACGGATGGCTGGCTGCGTGGAAATTGACGGATGGGATGGGATGGCTGCAGCGACATATCTACTGACCCTCTCCTCCCTTCACACTCTGCACTGACTACCCTCTTTTTCCACTTCCCCTTCCCCTTCCCCTTCCCCTTCCCCTTCCACTTCTTCTTCCCCTTTCCCCTTCCGCTCCGCTCTGCCACATACATGTGAGGAGAGGGTCCGAACAGGAACAGAAACGAGGATTTGGGAGAATATGATCAAGGACGGCAACTTAAGAAGCCGTGATCAGATTTTGCAGAGGAGACAGTCACACCCCCTTTGCACCTTTTCGCCAACTTCTTCTCGCCGCGCCACGCCCCTCGACATGATCAAGAGGGATATCAACAACAACGTCGGCAACTCGGTCATGGTAAAAGGCCCTGTGGTCGTACCCCATTGACCCGTGACAAGGGTTATGTTTTCACACCTGTGCTGTCTTGGAGGAGTATATTTGAACGGTTTGGATGATGATTATGATGGGATAGATGGATGGATGGATGATGGATGATGGAATGAATGGATGATGATCATGATCATGATTGGATGTATGTATGAGTGTGATGACAGGTTTAGAAAGGGGGCCACTCTTTTCCTACTCCTCGTGTGGTTCGCATGAAGGGACCAAGGAAAGGATTTTAATGAGGGTCTTTTTTTTATTTTTATTTTTTTATTTTTTTTAGTTTTTGTTGTTGTTGTTGTTGTTGTTGTTCAATTTTGGAACAGCTGCACAAATTCAAAGCATGCTTTTCTGGTTGAACCTTGGTGTTTACTTTGCTGTGATGTCTTGCGTTCGATATGCTTTGATATCACACTCGTGATATCTCTTGCGTGTGTTTCTCCTGCCCGTGTTTCTCTTGCTTGCCACTAGTGCTTCCCGTACACCTGTGCTTCGCGTGTTGCTTATCCTCCTGTGGCTGCTGCTGCTGACGTGTGATCTGGCGTGATTAGCTCAACTCCCCGTGGGTCCCGAGATCGATTGAGTGCACCTCCAACAAGGTCTGCTCAAGTCAACTCCCTCAGTCAATTCCCCGGAGACGAGCAAATGCCTCGAGCTTGAATATCAAGATTTATGTAAAGTGCATTCCTATGTGCTTAACCGTGTATATACATGGCAACTTTTACTCCACCCCTTTTGACTTCTAACCCAAAAGTACTGGCTCCACCAGCCCCTTTTTAGCAGATCTGCTGTCGGGCGTTGCCACTGATGGAGAAGTTTGTGTTCTCGCCACATGGCGACTCACGAACAGAGTTGTTGTTCACCTGCAGGGTGATCCAGATGTCCTTGTTGTTGGGGAACTCTGAGCGGGCAGACAGGCGGACCTCTCCACCGCCGTTGACGGTGCCGCTGCGGATCGAGACGTTGTAGCAGTTCTCGATGAGAATGGCGTTGTTCCCGTTGTTGGACAAGTCGACGTTCTGGATAACCACACCACCAGAGCGAGAGACGCAGAAGATACCGCGACCACCACCGCGGGAGATGACCTTGTCGATGTACACGTTGGTGTTGTAGTTCCCATTGGCGTTCTTGCCGTTCTCGTTGGCCATACGGAAGGTGGCATACCCAGTGCCGGTGGCGACGTTGTTGCCATCGACGAGACCGACCCAAGCGTTTCTAGTGTTTTGCAGCAGCAGACCGGACTCGCCCACGTCGCGCGCAATGACAGAGTTGATCTTCAGGCCGTCAATGTTCCAGGTCTCGACAGCATGGCTTCCAGCTCCGGTGACGGTGATGGTGTCCATCTCGACGTTGTAGTTCATGGCGGCGTCGCGGTCGAAACGGATGGCGAGACCACCGCTGAGGTTGAAGTTGAGCTTGCCGAGCTTGAGGTTGCGGGTGCCGGAGACACGGAGGCCAAAGTAAGGGTTGCCCGTCATGGTGAGGAAAGGAATCTGGACATCGTTTACGTTTTGGATCTCAATGGCGCCTCGGCCGGCGCGGTTGCCCACGTTGATGGTACCGCAACCCTCAAAGATCTTGCCCGAGGCGAGGGTGATGGTGCCGGCGCCGATGGATCCTGAGGCGAGAACGGCAACACGCTGCCCGCTGGAGATTCCATCGAGACCGGCCTGGATGGCAGCTCTGTAGTCGGAACCAGAGTAGAGTTGAGTGGAGCCTCTGGTTGTCCTGAAAGAATTGCCTGAGCCGGACACGGTGGCATGGGGGCTGCCTGCACCACACTGGGCCCGGACACCCGAGGCAAGGGCGAGCACGGCGGTCAGGAAGAGGCTGCTGAGTTGCGTCATGGTTGATATGAGACTGCTTGCCGGGAAGGGAATCCTGGGGGAGTACTACCGACTAGAGATGTGGTAAGTAGCTGACTTCATATATTTCCCTACCTCAGCCACCCAAGGCGCCTCCGCTACCTCGAGCGAAAGGTGTCACTAATATGTTCGCCAAAGCGGAGGCAATTATTCCGCGGCGACATCGTTGGCGGAAATCAAAGATCCCAGCACGGGTTTATTAACAATAACGGCCTGTAAATAAGTGTTTCACGTCCCCGCATGCAACCCAAGAACCCGGGACAACCCAATTCTCGGAAAAGCCCATTGGAGCCGCCTTGGCCTCGGTGAGAGATGGCCGTACCGGTTTCGATCAGCGCTCCGTGTTCTCGGCGTCGGTGAGCGGGAATGCTGGGTAGGTAGTTGGAAGCTATGCTCATGATGGATGGCCAAGGACTCCGTTTGCTGCGTGGCGCTCTGTGCGAACTCCATGGTAGCTGCAGTGCTCTCGTCAGACGAAAGGGAGTAGAGACAAACAACTGATAGTAGTCTTGAGAATTCTTTGCCATGTAGTCAGGTGATTTGTCTCGGGTTGGAGAAGTTAAAAAGACACAGAATGGAACGGCCCGGCAATTGGTGCGGGTTTGGGGCACTTGCCCCTGCAGGTGCTTGGAGCCGATAAGCGACAGGAGTAGTCCGGCCTACTACCTACGTAAAGGCTCCTGGGCTCTGCCTGTTTGGCCTGCTGTAAGTAAGGTAGTACTTGAAAAGATTTATGAGCTGTACAATTGTGGATGAAGAGCTAACGCACGGGGCGCGGGATGCCCTTGGCCAATCATTACTGACCAATTGGAAGTGAAGCGACGAGCTCACGGTGATCCCGGTGAGCGAGCGACAGGATCACGATGAGCATAGTGAGCTACAGGAAGGAAAGGTGATCCAGGTGATCCACGGGTCCATGTATCCCTTTCAGAGATTCCGGATCAGAGTTCGTTACATGAGCGTAAACGTAAGTAAAACCTGTACTGAGTTGAAGGATTTAGAGAGAGAGAGAGAGAGAGAGATCTATTAGCGTCCAATCGGGTCGAACTGTGGCGCGTGGCCCCGAGGGGTCACGTGCCCGAGCCTACCTCGCCTGGCCCCCGTTTGGGGATGTGGACGGCCCAAGCTTCTAATACTACTGCTAATACTAGCTGACAGGGCGTTTCGCGTCACAAAAGAGAGTTATTTACAAAGGAGAGAGAGGCCTGCCTGCCTCAGGGCTCTGGTCCCCGAGGGCTTACGGCTCCTCTGTGGTTCCGCTGTTTCCTCAGGCCATTACAATCTGGGCCTGGTCACGTGTCCTATTCTTCTTCCTCCGCTGGGTCGTACACTCCCGAGCCTTCCACCCACTCGGCGTATTTCTTCCAGTCCTTGCCCAGGAGCTTATCCGGCCTCCTGAGCGCTTTTCGCATTTCGCTGTTCAGAGTGCCCCTGGCCCGCGCCGCCGGGCACTCTGCGAAGTGCCCGATTTCCGTGGGTCGGCCGCAGCGGCAGGTCCTATACGAGTCGTGTCCGAAGCGTAGGTGGCACTCCTCGTAGTCTCCGTGTCCCGTCCTTTCCGCCAGGAGGTGGTGTAGGGTCTTTCTTGCGAGCGTGAGCTCCGGGGGGTCGTTTCCCTGGTCCTGGATCATTAGCTGGGCGTATCGCGTCGGCCTGTTCGCCAGCCACCACGAGTTCCACGCCTCCCTCTTCAGTGCCCTGGCCTTTGCCTTGACTGCGGTCAGGGCGGGGGGGGATGTTGGGTCTGGGAGCGCCCCCCCGAGGCCGGCCTGAACGTCGGCCTCCTCGTTCCCTGGATCCCCATATGTCCTGGGGCCCAGTGTACCGTGAGGGGGGCAGGTGGTGGTCCTTCCACGCGTATCCTATAACCCTGAACGCCTCCTGGGAGTTGTCCGAGGGGCGCCCTGTGATGCCGTATAGTACCGCCGAGTTGTCGATGAAGAGCCGTACCGCCGAGGGTCTTGCCCCCGCCCTGATGTATTCGCGCGCCCACACCACCGCGTGTGCCGCCCCAACCGCTTCGCCGTCAAAGGCCTCGGATTCCCCGAGCCTTCCGTGGTTCTCGTGTAGCTTCTGCCCATCCTGGTACGCCACGTAGCCCCAGCCCGTCCTCTTCGGTAGTCCTCGTGCGGGGCTGCCTTCGATCCGTCACTGAACAGGTGGATCTCGTCCCTAGGGGCGAGGAGTGTCAGTTGTTCGTGGAGTCTCTTGCCCAGTTCCTTGTTTTTCTGGTCTTGGCAGAGGCACCGGGTGCCGTAGGGTCCACTGCACTAGGTGCGGCCTGGGGCAGTCGGGGAGTAGGGTCGCAAGTGCTTCCAGTCTAGTTTGCTTCTCCGAGAGACGCCTCCGGGGCCCCTCCTGGGTGGCTCCGGCATCGGCCGGGTCCGGAGGACCAGTGGGTGGCGGGGGTCGAGGCTCTTGAACCGTGCCGCCATCGAGATTCTGGCGTGGGCGAGCGCCACTTCGGCGGGGGGGGTCCCGCTCTCGCGGAAGATCGCCCCCAGGGGGGTCGTTCTCCAGACCGGGACAACCGCCCTGGCCGCACATTTAAGTGCCCTGTTGACCGCATTCGTTTGTCCTCCCTGCCTTACCCCGGTGTACCACGTCGCCGCCCCATACGTCGCCGTAGGTACGACCACTGCCCGGACCGCCTCCGCCGTGGCTCTTGGTGGGGTGCCCCGGACCACCTTGTTAAGCCCTCGCAGGTGGTTCGCTATTTTCAGTGCCTTCGTCGCCCACCGATTAGCGTGGGCTTTGAAGATTGAGTTTGGGGTCCAGGAAGAAACCTAGCCATCGGACCTCCTGTTTCGGCGTCACCTCCGTATTGCCTATCCTTACTGCAGGGGAGTTGCGCGGCTCTTCGTAAGGTGTAGCAGCTCACACTTGGCTGGGTCGAACTCGACGCCATTCCTGGAGCCCCAGGCCTCCGCCTTTTCGGCCGTAGCTTCCAGTATTGCCGCACACTCCTGTGCGTTCTTGCCTTACGGCCAGCAGTCCGAGGTCGTCTGCGTACGCCGACGCCCCGGCCAGCTCCTTGACCAGTGGCTGTAGGAAGAGTGCGAAGAGGACCGGGCTGGCAGGGGACCCTTGTGGGAGTCCGCACGCCACTCTCCTGGGGGGGAGGGTGCAGTCTCCTAGTCTCATGGCCGAGCTCCGGTGTGACATGAAGGAGTGTACCCATTCGCAGACATTCAGTGGCCAGCCCTGTTGCCTTAGTCTCCCTGCTAGCCTATTCTTTCTGACCGCGTCGAAGGCGCCCTGCACGTCCATTGTCAGGAGCGCCGCCGCCTTACCCCTTCCCCAGGCTCTCTCGACGTCGTGTACAAGGCACAGAACGAGGTCCTCGGCGGACCTCCTCGGGAGGGACCCTATGTGGGTGGGGCCAAGCACTTCTTGGTTGAGTGCGGTGAAGCCTATCCTTCTGGCTATCAGTCTCTCAAGACCCTTCCCTATACACGACAGGAGGGCGATCGGGCGCCACGCTCTGACCGTGGTATAGTTGTCTTTGCCCGGTTTCCTAAGCATTACCGTTTCCGCTTCTTTAAACGGGAGCGGGTGGTGTCCTAAGAGGAGGCACTGTCTGAAGAGGGCCGTGATGTTGTCGCCTACCTCCCGCCACACCTCGCGTAGTAGGTCCACCGTGACGTCGTCTGTGCCGGGGGCTGTGCTTGTGGTCCCGATTGTGCATCTCCTTGCCTCCTCCGGGAGATCGTGTTGTCCCATTGTATGGTGTCGGTGGGTTGGGCGAGAGCCCAAGGCTCTGTGGTGTCCCCGTCTTCTCCGAATCTTTCAACCACCTCTCTCCTAAGTAGCTCTAACTTTTCCCCCGGTTCCGTATAGGTCCTATTCCCGTGGACCAGCGGAGGGGGGGGCGAAGGTGTCGGTTGCCTTGTGCCATGCCGCCACTGCGTAGATGTCCTTGTTCGAGGACGCTTGCTCGAGCTTCTGTTGCCAGTACTCTCTTTTTGCCTTTTGACCGTTGTCTCGAACGTCTTGCGCATTTGCTTCCGATCTACTTCCCCTTGTGTGGGGTCGTTGCGGCTCTGCTGCAGCGCCACGCGTGCTTCCTTGCACTCCTCGTTCCACCATTGTGTGGTGCCTCCTGCTTGTCTTCTCAGGCGTCCCGCTCCCTTGATCGCGCCTACGAGGGCGTTCTGTAGGGAGCGGGCCCAGTGGTCGAGGTCCTTGGTTGTGTGTGCTACCGTCGGTACTTGTGTCATGCCCCATCTAGTCAGGGAGCGGAAGAGCGCCCTATCCTCCTCTTGGGCCGGGACGTAGGGTCTACCTTTCTTGGTTGCCTGTGGGCTTGCTGGTGGTACCGTCCCCGCCAAGGTGTAGTGGTCCGATCCGGTGTAGGTGTCCTCGTCCACCCAGGCTTCTACCCCTGTGCTTGTTGAGAGGACCAGATCAATGGTGTTTCCGTGTATATTGGTGGGTCCCTGCAGCGATGCCAGGGTGAGGCGGTTTTCCAGCCATCCAGCTATTCGTCTCCCCGCCGGGCACTCCTTTCCCGGTTGCCAGGTAGGGTGGTAGGCATTGAAGTCGCCTCCGATGATCGCTGGTCTGCCGGGGTGCCAGCTTTCGACCAGGTCGAGCACCTCGTCGTCGCCAAGTCTGTCCCTGTATAGGCTGACCCAGACTATCCCTTGGGCTTCTACCGCGCAGGCGTCGCGGTGTCCCGCGTGTCCCAGGCTCTGTTGGGTCCCCTTGTGTGTCTTTTTGATGTATACCATCGCCCTGGGGGGTCCCGCGTTCCAGTCTTCTGTTGGCGTGTAGTGCTGGTATCCTCTGTGGGTTTTG